>NC_088917.1:78931510-81355811 GCF_963576675.1 Euphorbia lathyris | reverse complement strand
CGGCAGTAGTGATGGTTGGTGAAGTAGTAATTCTAATGCTGTTAGTGCTGACTGGGGCAGGAATGTTCTGAGTCAGCATAGTTCTTGGAGCAACAGCATTAACGAGAACTTGCTCGATCTGACTCGTTGAGTTTGCGGAAGCATTCAAGTCGGCTTGTTCCTTTGGTGAAGAAACAGAGGCTTGCTTTTCAAGAGAAGCTTGTTGAGAAGAAGGGGTTTGCTTACTGAAAAACTTCAGCTTAAGAGAGGAAGGATCTTTAGTCGGTTTTTGAACAGGTAAGTCAATGACAGTTTTCTGACTTGCCTTGATTAATCTTCTTCTGCGAGGAGGAGTGTCAGCTTGGATAGACTCTCCTGAGTGAGAGGGAGAAGTTTCTTCTTGATCAGCATTAAGCTGGTCAGCTTGTTCTTGTTCTCTATCTGTACCCAACTCAGTATTAGTTGGGTCAGCAGCTTCTTCTTCACTAGCTGTCTCCTCAGCGTCATCCTGACCGCTTGCTTCTTCTTCTGCTTCCTGATCATCGTTATCTAGTTCTTCTTCCACCCGAGTGATGAAGTGATCATCCAGTTCCACATCATCTTCTTGATGCTCAGCTTCAGTTCCTTGACACTGTGTGTAGTGAGAATCACCAGGAATAATGATGTCCGTGGGGATAGCATTAATAGGGGTCAGCGTAGAAGACTTCTGCTTCTTTTGAGGTTGCTCAGCAGCATCTGTTCTTTCCTCTATTTCAGGCTCATCTTGCCTACTTCTCTTCTCGGCTGACATAGGTCTCTCCTGACCTTTTTGAGAAGCTGACTTTAGCTTCTTAATTTGAGGTTCAGCCTTCTTTGAAGGAGTCCCAACAGCTTTCCTTTTTCGGGCAGCTGGAGCCTTTGTCCTTTTGCCCTTCTTTGGGACAGTTGTCTCCTCATCAGCCTCATCAGTATTTTTGCCTTTCTTAATTGGCTGATTGAACTTTAAAGCCCTCAGTGAAGCAGCGGTTATCTCAGATCCTCTAACCTTAGTTTCCTCAGATAAATCAATTTGATGATCTAAGAGGATTCTGGTGATGAGCGAGCCCAGCCTGAGAGTTCCAGTGCTCCTTTGGAAACCAGCAATCAAGAATACTGGCATGTTGATCGGCTTGTATGTCAGCATATGCCATATGAAGCATTGCTCAAAATTCGTTGCTGAGGTGGTGTAGTTGATCTTGGGATAAATTTAGTAGGTCAGCAGATAGTGGGCCATCTTTTGGTGCTGACCCATTGAGGTGCTTGAGATTTCTCCAGAGTGGCCAGCGGGCTTGCAGAAGGTCGTATTGTACCCAGTTCCTTCATGATCCCCAGACCGCCTCAGTTTTGTTCCCTCATTCTTTAACTTCAGCAAGTTAGCAAGATAGGTAGGGTTTATAAAAATGGTATTTTCCTTTACCACAATTACCAGATAGTCCTGGTTATCATCAGCAACTCGGAGATTGTGGTAGAACTCCCTTACTAGGTCAGGGTAGGTGTGATCTCTAATGGAGAACAGCTCGGTCCAGCCATTCTTCGATATCCATTCGCAGAAGGGTTGCTCAGTTTCTACGAAGGCTTGTGAGACCCATCTAGAGAAGTCAATCTTCCATTCTCTAACGTTGTCGAATACCTTGGTATAGGTTCTGACCTTGGTCGGCTTTCCCTTGGAGGTGGCTTGGCCAGCTTTGCCTTTGTTCGGCGTAGTGACCTTTGTGGTTTCAGGCAAAGTAGTTTGCCTGGAGGGTTCATCGGAACTGGTCTTAGGGTGACCAGCACCGGAGATGTTAACAGAAACCTTAGTCATGGTTTCAAAAAAAGATTTGGAAGCTTTGAGAATTTTAGAGAGAGAATGCTTTGCCAGAGAATTCGGTAAGTGTAAAGAGATAACAATGGAGATTTGCCCATTATTTATAGCGGTGAAAAGTGGATCTTATCGAATCCATGTGTCAGTTTTGCCTCGGGATTGTGAAACCCACAATAATCCTGGCTTTTATGACACATTCGGCGCATACGTCATCCTAGGTGGCTATTCGCGTGCTCTAGCATTAAATGCAACGGATCTTATACTCAGCGTTTAGAATACTAAGCATTTTATATTCTGAGTGGTCAGTTTTATACGGATGATTTCTCAGTATGTGATATTCATCCATTTAACATTAAACACTCAGCATGCATTTATTCACTCAGCAAACAATATATCATTCAGCATGTTAATTCACTCAGCATGAGTCTATATTAAGAGCTGGAATTTACTGAAGAGGGTTAAACATACCAATGGCTTCTCTTAGTATGCTGAACTGTTCATGAGCCAGTGGCTTTGTGAAGATATCCGCAAGCTGCTCATCCGTTGGGACGTAGGTCAGCTTTATCTCACCCTTGAGTACATGGTCTCTAATGAAGTGATGTCTTATGCTGACATGCTTCATCCTGCTGTGTTGAATTGGGTTCTTTGATAGATCAATTGCACTTTTGTTGTCACATTTGACCTCAATTGTCTTTGTTTGAACACCATAGTCTTCAAGTTGTTGCTTAATCCATAGGACTTGAGCAACACAGTGTCCAGCAGCAATGTACTCAGCTTCAGTGGTAGACAAGGCTACTGACGCCTGCTTCTTGCTGAACCAGGATACAAGACAGCTTCCTAAGAAATGACATCCTCCAGAGGTGCTTTTCCGTTCTAGCTTGTCTCGTCCATAGTCAGCGTTAGTGTATCCAACGAGTGTAAAGCCATGAGTGTTGGGATACCATAAACCTGCGTTCACTGAGCTTTGCAAATATCTAAGGATTCTTTTTACAGCTGTTAAGCCCAAAATATACCTAAAATATCATTAGTAATTACATCAATATTGCTATGAATTTATGCTATTTATACCTATTTAGAATACTTTTACTCCCGAATATGTTTCTTTCATGCAAGGTACATAAATATTTGGTAAAATCCAAATAGGAGTAAAAAGAGCTCAAAAAAAGAAGAAAAACCCTACAAAAGGAGTCGAAGACGACGAAAATTAATAACGCCAAGTCGAGGACACGAACGAAAGCCGGAGAGGTGATTAACTCTCCGTGTCGCGACCGCGGCCCCCACATTCTCGGTCGCGACACGCGTTCCTCAGCCCTCTTTCCCTTCGTCCGAAGACCAAATTGTTGCTCCCCCATTCTCGGTAGAGAATTTAATATTCTCGGTACGAGCAGGAGTTTTTAGAAGCCTAGTTACACACTTTCGTTTTCGACGAAACGCGATTGTTCGGGTGGATAAAGACGTCCTTTCGCAGCGGACACGATCCTTCGCAGCAGACACGATCTTTCGCAGCAGACACGATCCTTCGCAACGGACACGATCCTTCGCAACGGACACGATCCTTCACAACGGACACGACACTTCAATCAAGACTCTTCAACATCTATAAATAAAGAGTTGATGGAAAGTTGATGGATAGTGTGATATGTGTAGAAGAAAGAGATTAGTATAGAATTTATGCAGAAATTCCGAATCAAGTGATTCAGAAGTTAGATTTCGATTCTGTTCAAAAGCAATATGATGTACACACATTGTTTACTAAATAATAACAAACTCAGTAGCGTTTAGACATTGTTCCAGTTTAGTTTACATTTTGGTAGTAGACCGACCCAGTCTCTATTACGAAGATTCAACGAGAAGATTGAGTAGAGGATCCGCCCCTGAGCCTGACAAACTCTAACGAAACCCAAGGAAAGGATTGACAACCCGTTCACTTGCACGCCGTCGAATGTTTCCATGCTCCATGTTCTCTGTAAACTTGTATCAATTTATATTTCATCTAATAAAGTCCGTTCTATTCGATAGATTTTTATGCAGCACTTATGGTAACCAATCCACTAAAGTGACTGCTGGTGTTTTCATTAAAATGTAGTTTAATTCAAAATCTTTACAAGGAAACTTTGTTGAACACTTAGGAAAATTATTATCTCGGTAGAGTTTTAATTTGGTTAAGGGCAATTATCCCGGATAAGGGTTTTGTCGCGTTCAAAGCCTATTAATTAGAGGTTCCGTCATTTATTTCATCTTTATAATTCGTACAAAGTTTAAAGTTGTTTTCTTTGCTTAATGCAAATAAATATACTTGTTTACTTTTCTAAAGTTTTGCAAATTCATTCTTAAATCATATATTTTCTAACATCTTCATACTCTAATCTAATTCTTATTCTAGCAATTTCAAAACCAAAACCGATTAAACGATTTTTCCATATTATAAACCTAAAAGTAAATTTAACCGATTCAGAATAAGTTTTTGTTAAAAAACGTTCCCCGTGGGATCGATATCTTTTATTACTACAAGCGTATACCGTGCACTTGCGGAAATCGCTCAACAAGTTTTTGGCGCCGTTGCCGGGGAACGCCAAAATTTTTGACAAAATTTTAAATTTTTCGTGTTTTATTACGAATCTAGGTTTATTCATACTTATTCAAACTTTTATATTTTATTTATTTTCAATTACTAACATATTTTTCAAATTCTATTTTATAGGTAGTTTCGGTTCGTGCGAAATTTCAAGTTCATGCGCAGTTCTCGAAGTTCAGGCACGTCACCAGATCCTATTGACCCAGAAATTGAAAGAACTCTTAAAAAGAACAAGAAAGAAAAGAAAAAGAAAAACAAAACCCCAATAAAAACTAAATTTAACCGATTCAGAATAAGTTTTTGTTAAAAAACGTTCCCTGTGGGATCGATATCTTTTATTACTACAAGCATATACCGTGCACTTGCGGAAATCGCTCAACAAGTTTTTGATAAAATTACCGAGCCAGAAGTTATGGGGAATCGCTCACAACCATATTAAAAGTTGAAGTTTTTGATATGTGGGGAATAGATTTCATGGGACCTTTTCCCCCTTCTAATGGTAAAACTTACATATTAGTTGCCGTTGATTATGTTTCAAAGTGGGTTGAAGCAATTGCAACCCCGACGAACGATTCTAAAGTTGTCATTAGTTTTCTTGACGATATATTTTGTAGATTTGGTTGTCCAAGAGTCATCGTTAGTGATGGTGGTACTCATTTTATAAACAAGAGTTTTGAAACGCTTATGAAAAAATATGGAGTACGCCACCGCGTATCAACGCCGTACCATCCTCAGTCAAATGGTCAGGCGGAGATATCAAATAGAGAACTCAAATGGATTCTCGAGAAAACAGTTTCATCTTCTAGAAAAGATTGGTTTTCTAAACTCAATAATGCGTTATGGGCATACCGTACTGCATTTAAAACACCAATAGGAATGACTCCGTACCGCTTAGTGTATGGGAAGACATGTCATTTGCCAGTCGAATTAGAACATAAAGCCTATTGGGCTATTAGAGAACTTAACTTTGATTTACAACAAGCAGGTAAGAAACGTTTGCTCAATTTGAATGAGTTAGATGAGTTACGTCATCTATCTTACGAAAATGCAAATATTTATAAAGAAAAAGTGAAAAAATGGCACGATGCCAAAATTAAAGTTAAACACTTTAATGTTGGGGATAAAGTGCTGTTATTTAATTCACGACTTCGTTTATTTCCAGGAAAACTTAAGTCCAGATGGATATGACCATATTTAGTCGTCAAAACATTCGATTATGGTTCTTTAGAACTGGAAGGTCCTACCGGAGTTCGATTCAAAGTTAATGGTAATCGATGTAAAATCTATTACGAAAATATTTCCCAACTAGGAATTGAGTTCGTAACAAGATTGTCTGACGTATAAATTACTCAGTTTTTCTTACACAGTTTATTTTGTTTTATTGCTTTTTATATTTTATTTTTATTTTATTTTAAATGCAAATTTTATGATTAGATGACTTTATGTTATGCTTTAAATACATAAAATATTTTTATTTCATGATTTTAGATTTAATTTTTAGAAATTAAGATGAATTTGAAGTTTCAGGAAATTCTCTGCCGAGAATCCCCTTTTTAAGAATAGTCCAAACAGGTTCGGATTTCTCTGTTCATACCGAGAATTTTAAATTCTCTACCGTGAATCGGGAGGTAGCTTCGATGCCTGATTTCCGCAAGGAAATCAGCGTGTCGCGACCGCGGCTTAGCCATTCTCGGTCGCGACACGCGTGTTTCCTGCGCTATCAGGTCTGAAACATTCTAACCCCTTCAACGAACCTCTTGACAAACGAAACCTTAAGTTTCTTCATTCCCGAAAGGTGTAATTTTATACCTTTTCATAATTAAAACAATACCTCTTTTCATCTTAAACTTTTATAAATTAATCCTAGAGGATTCAAGTTCTGTTACAATTCATTTCATCTTTGTCAGAACTCTGCTTTTTCTTCGCCAACACCGTTCTTTGCTAAAGTAACACAAACTTTGCACCATGCCTACCAAATACAACGCTTCAAGGCACACTACTGCCTCAAGCAACAAACGCCCAGACTTATCTAAGCGATATGGGGCGCCTTTTCCTATCTTCAACCACGATGAAGGTAGGCGTTATTGGAATCTCCGTTACAATTTCTTCACCGGAATGTTGTATATGGATGAATTCCTTAACAACCAACTTGGAATTAGTGATGACATGAGCCGCTATATGGAACGTTTAGGGTGGACAAAATTCACCAAAATGCGATTTCCAATAATAGTCGACTGGATACTCGAATTCTTTTGTACCGTGTGTTTCACTAATAAACGACGAGTACGTCTCAGTTTTCGTCGAGAAGGCGAAATCTTCACTTTCGGCTATCCCGAGTTGCATGCTTGGTTTGGTTTTCCCCCAAGGGATACAATCAAACGTCATCCTGGAAGAGACATGACATCCACTGATATTTGGAGAATGCTCACTGGATTCTGGCGATTCAATTCAAAACTCGCCTACAATAAGTCTCTTCACTCCAGTTCCATGCTGTATTTGCACAAATTTCTGTGTCACAGTTTATTCGAGCTCACATTCAGTAGTGTAGTCCGTGACACTGATTTGTTTGTCCTTGGGATGTATTCTAGGGAAATACAGTGGATTCTTCCAAAATTCTGATGGAGGGTCTTGTCATCGCTTCTCGATCTAAAGATAAGAAGATTGGGTTTGGCAACATAATCTGTGGAATAATTCTCGGTACCAAGGGTACAATTGATATTCCTTGGAGTGATGATGAATTCTTCCCGACAATTGACTACGAGTTTCTTGAGTACGAAGGACTTGTGAAACGTGTCTTTCGTGCCGGCCCGCATTTTCTTTCTGCAACGGAACGTCAAGCTTTCGTGCAATTAGAAATTGAGCGTATTAAGGCTAGAGGAATCCCGTTTGATAGGGATGAATATGTAGAATAATTTATGTTTTTTATTTTATTTTTGTACATATTTTGTTTTGTATTAATTATTGTTTTGTTTTCCTTATTTGTACATATGTTGATATAATAAAGATTTTATTTAATTCTTAACTATCTATTTGATCCATTATCTATACTTAGCATATTTCATATGGGTCGATTCTTAACTCAAATTAAGATAAAAAGGATTCACATGAACTAGTATGGTTTTCTATTTTTCCACACATATATCCACATTTAATTCTTTTTGTAACTCGATTCATTTTTAATGAATTAAGTTTTCATTTAATCAATTCAATTCATGTATTAAATATGTATTAACATGCACTTATTATGCATTTAATATGGTTCTCTTAACTTATATGCATAAATGCACATTTAAGTTTCATTAATTCTTCATAACCAATTTATTACACTTTAATTCCATTTATTAAGGTTAAACCATTGGTTTTCCTTGCAATTAATGTCATTTATTTAAGTTTTAAGTGCAGGAACACTTACTATTAAGTTCAGGAACCATTCAATCAACAAAATTGCACAAACCAAGTCATTAGGCACCCAAATAAGCCATTTTGACCAATTCTCTACCGAGAATTAATAATTCTCGGTATGAGCAGCAAAACTGGCCCAATTTCAGGACGAAGAATTGCCTGAAAGTCGCGTGTCGCGGTCGCGGCTTTGCGATTCTCGGTCGCGACACGCGACCTGTAGGCATTTCTCAATCCGATTTTGACACCAAATTTTGCCTATTCCTATTCCTATTCTACCTATACACCTACAACCCTATATAAACCTACCTCTTACACAAACCTCACATCACCTCTATTTTTAACCAATCCCTTACTCTAAACTCTTCCCCATAAATCTACTTTTACTCTTCCCAATTTATTCATTACCATTCCTATATTCTTTTTCCATTTCAATCACTTCCATTTCAAACCCCCAAACTCATCTTCAAGCTTTACTCTTTCTCTCAATTCCTTTTTCTTCTTCTTCTTCTTCTTCTCAAACCCTAAAAAACATTAAACACCATCACCATGGTTAGGACTAAGCGTGTTGGTAACAAGCCCGCTGTTACGGAAGCTAATCGCCTTCGGGTTCAATGTGGAGCTTATTTTGACATCGCTTCGGAGGAAGAAGCCGCTCGTTTCAAACATTTTTCACAAGCCGACCGCCAATTTGTAGATATGCACTTCTTAGACTTCCATTCGGTAAGAACATTGAATTTCTCTACTCGAATTGATGCTTTTATTGAAGCTTTGGGTTGGCAAGAATTCGTTAATATGCGTTTCCCGCGTATTAATGAATATGTAGTGGAATTTTTGGTCACTTTGACCATGAACAAGAAGAAAACTTCCATCTCTTTTAGGAATGAAGGTACAACTTACACCATTGATTATGAAGCAATGGGAAACATGTTTGGTTTCCCTACTTCTGATTTTTATGATAAGCCTCGGGATTTTGATAATGATGCTGTTTGGCAAACTCTCTCGGATCAAGATTATTTTAATTCGAAAAACACTTCAAGCAAGTTGATTAAGGACAATTGTGTGTTCTTCTTTCATAAGTATTTGAGTTTCTCCTTGTTTGGTCGTGTTGAGAGTTCCAAGATTCAGGTTCGGGATTTGTATGTTTTGGATAGTTTGCTTAAAGGCTTGCGGATTGATAGCAATGGTATTTTGTTTGATAATTTGTTCCGTGCTTCGAGGGCTAGTACCATTCAAATCCCTCTTTGTAATTTTATCACCGCTATTGTGTTGGGAGCACGGGGTGAGTTGGCCGATTATCACATGTCCACCTACCGTGGGTATGTTCCACTTTTGGACATCTCGGCTCTTGAGCGAGCTCATTTATTGCTTCCACAAGGACCTCCCGTCTTTATTTCCTATGCTACCCGTATTGCCCACCTTCGTGGCACTAGGGGTGGTGGCGCTTCAAGTTCTCAATTTGTAGGTACCGAAGGCGGCGGAGAGGTGGAAGGCGAGGAGGATGAACCACCGGCTCAAGCACAACCCCAAGCACCTCAAGCGGAGGATGATCCGGTGGATTTGCGGAGGATTTTGAACCAAATCAATTCCAACAATCGTCAAATGAATTTAAGAATTGATGATTTGGTTGAAAATAATATGGTGATGAATGACAACCTCAACTTTTTGAGACGTGAGCATAGATCGACTCGGCATCAGATGCTTTCCTTTTTCCGACGCCGAAATGTGGAGACTTCACCTACACCTCCGGATTCCCCGCCTCAAGCTTAGGTTGTTTTCTTTATTTTCTTTTTATCTTGTTATATTTGGTACAATTTTCATTTTCATATGTTTGGTACATTTTCTATTTTTAATTTCATATTGAATGTTCTATTTTCTACAATTTCAATCTTTGTTTCATATGCCTTATTTCGTATTTATTTTTTTTATGTTTTCTCCATTTTTGCACAAATGAGGACATGGTCCAATTTAAATGTGGGAGGAGATATACATATATCATTTCCACATATACGAATAAATGCTACGAAAATATTATTTTGCAAAATGAATAAATGCAACGAATAATCTTATACAAATGCAACACATTTTATTTTTCATATGTTCATAAATTAACCATAAGTTAATATGATTATTTGTTTAGGTTATCATTATCGTTAGAAATAATATTTCTATACGGGTAATATTTTTCATATTTTTCACAAATCTCCGATACGATTTTAAGTAAAATTGTCTCGAGTGAATGTATTTAAGTAAAAAAAATTCTTTATTTTCAATCTCTATTTTATATCATACAATTCATGATACAATAAATCTTATTTTAAGTTTTCAATTAGGTTTATAGGCATTAAATTGAACTAACAATTTTAGCTCGGTTTGATTTCGTCTTACATTAACACCAATTGAAGTTTTAAAGGAAACTTTAGCCATAATACATGTTGAATTTTAAGTCAATATAGGATGAATGTGCTATCTTTCTTTTTTCCAATTTCAATATTATAATTCATATTAATTAATCGATTAGTTGAATTCTTAACTTTTGGCCACGATTGAGACCAACCTTATCACAATCGAGGTATGAAAGGGAAGAATAATTAAGTACCGTTTACTTTTGGCCACGGTTGCGACCACCCTTATCACAATCGAGGTATGGAAGGAACGTTTAGATAAAAAAAAAAAAATAATAATAATAAGCGTGTATAAGTTTAAAGTAACGATTGCGTCCACCCATGGCATGGTCGGTACCTCTTAAGCAAACACAAAGCAATAAAATACGTATAAAGTTACGATCAAGACCACCCTTATCTCGGGCGTAACCAAGGAAATAAATTAATCCTAAGTACTTATTTAAATTTAATATATCTCATATATTAGTTTAGGTTTGGGAAAGGAAATTTTAGTGCTTTGAAATGCTTTGAGATGAAAGATTAAATTGCATGCGTGCTTATATCGTCCCGAATACTTCAATTCAAAATTGAAAATACAAGACGAATGATATATCGTATTTATCCTAAGTTAGTTTGATGTTTTGCGTATAAATTTGCCATGCGAAGCTAGTCTTTTCGGCTTAACTAATTCAAAAGGTAATCCCAAGATATATGTTTTATTTTCATAAAGAGATTAGTTAAAGAATAAATTCAGAGAAATTTTGCTCGGGACTAGCAAAAGATTAAGTGTGGAGATTTGTTAAGCCCAAAATATACCTAAAATATCATTAGTAATTACATCAATATTGCTACGAATTTATGCTATTTATACCTATTTAGAATACTTTTACTCCCGAATATGTTTCTTTCATGCAAGGTACATAAATATTTGGTAAAATCCAAATAGGAGTAAAAAGAGCTCAAAAAAAGAAGAAAAACCCTACAAAAGGAGTCGAAGACGACGAAAATTAATAACGCCAAGTCGAGGACACGAACGAAAGCCGGAGAGGTGAAAAATGCTCCGTGTCGCGACCGCGGCCCCCACATTCTCGGTTGCGACACGTGTTCCTCAGCCCTCTTTCCCTTCGTCCGAAGACCAAATTGTTGCTCCCCCATTCTCGGTAGAGAATTTAATATTCTCGGTACGAGCAGGAGTTTTTAGAAGCCTAGTTACACACTTTCGTTTTCGACGAAACGCGATCGTTCGGGTGGATAAAGACATCCTTTCGCAGCGGACACGATCCTTCGCAGCAGACACGATCTTTCGCAGTGGACACGATCCTTCGCAACGGACACGATCCTTCACAACGGACACGACACTTCAATCAAGACTCTTCAACATCTATAAATAAAGAGTTGATGGAAAGTTGATGGATAGTGTGATATGTGTAGAAGAAAGAGATTAGTATAGAATTTATGCAGAAATTCCGAATCAAGTGATTCAGAAGTTAGATTTCGATTCTGTTCAAAAGCAATATGATGTACACACATTGTTTACTAAATAATAACAAACTCAGTAGCGTTTAGACATTGTTCCAGTTTAGTTTACATTTTGGTAGTAGACCGACCCAGTCTCTATTACGAAGATTCAACGAGAAGATTGAGTAGAGGATCCGCCCCTGAGCATGACAAACTCTAACGAAACCCAAGGAAAGGATTGACAACCCGTTCACTTGCACGCCGTCGAATGTTTCCATGCTCCGTGTTCTCTGTAAACTTGTATCAATTTATATTTCATCTAATAAAGTCCGTTCTATTCGATAGATTTTTATGCAGCACTTATGGTAACCAATCCACTAAAGTGACTGCTGGTGTTTTCATTAAAACGTAGTTTAATTCAAAATCTTTACAAGGAAACTTTGTTGAACACTTAGGCAAATTATTATCTCGGTAGAGTTTTAATTTGGTTAAGGGCAATTATCCCGGATAAGGGTTTTGTCGCGTTCAAAGCCTATTAATTAGAGGTTCCATCATTTATTTCATCTTTATAATTCGTACAAAGTTTAAAGTTGTTTTCTTTGTTTAATGCAAACAAATATACTTGTTTACTTTTCTAAAGTACTAAAACGTTCCTGTTTTGCAAATTCATTCTTAAATCAGATATTTTCTAACATCTTCATACTCTAATCTAATTCTTATTCTAGCAATTTCAAAACCAAAAACGATTAAACGATTTTTCCATATTATAAACCTAAAAGTAAATTTAACCGATTCAGAATAAGTTTTTGTTAAAAAACGTTCCCTATGGGATCGATATCTTTTATTACTACAAGCGTATACCGTGCACTTGCGGAAATCGCTCAACAACAGCTATGTAATGAGATTCCTTAGGATTAGATTGATATCTAGCACAATAGCATACTGAGAACTGAATGTCCGGTCTACTTGCTGTTAAGTAAAGTAGAGAGCTTATCATACCTCGATACAATTTGCTGTCTACCGACTTACCATTCTCGTCAGCGCAGAGGATAGTGTCAGTGCCCATAGGAGTGGATATTGGCTTGCAATTTTCAAGATCATATTTCTTCAATATCTCCTTGGCATATTTAGCTTGACTGATGAAGATGCCATTTTTCCCTTGTTTGATTTGAAGTCCAAGGAAGAAGTTGAGTTCTCCCATCATCGACATTTCAAACTCAGTCTGCATTTGCTTGCTAAATTCCTTTCACATTGACTCATTAATAGCACCGAAAATAATACCATCAACATATATTTGAGCCAGCAGGGTATCTTTACCATTTCTCTTAATGAATAAGGTTGTATCAGCTTTGCCCCTGACATAGTTTCTAGTCAGCAGGAAACTGGTCAGCCTCTCATACCAAGCACGTGGTGCTTGCTTGAGGCCGTACAGAGCCTTTTTGAGTTTATAAACGTGGTTTGGGAATTTAGGATCCTCAAACCCTGGAGGTTGATTAACATAAACTTCCTCGTTTATAACTCCATTAAGGAATGCACTCTTAACATCCATTTGAAACAGTTTAAAGTTCATATAGCTTGCATAAGCGCATAAAATTCTAATAGCCTCTAGCCTTGCCACTGGGGCAAAGGTCTCACCGTAGTCAATACCTTCTTGCTGACTGTAGCCCTGAGCTACAAGCCTTGCTTTGTTCCTGACTACATTTCCTTGCTCATCCAGCTTGTTGCGGAAGACCCATCTTGTTCCAATGGTCTTCTGACTCCTTGGATGTGGCACTAACTCCCATACATCGTTTCTTCTGAATTGGTCAAGTTCCTCTTGCATTGCGCTCATCCAGAATTCATCTTCCTCAGCATCAGCGAAGTTCTTAGGTTCCTGAACTGAGACGAAGGCTACATTATTGAGGTATCTCCTGAGTTGGTTTCTTGTCATCAGGGTATTCTCAGCGGCATCAAGAATAGCACTCTCTCAGTGTCCTCTTGGTATCCTTATCTCCTTTGGTAGATTTATGTCTTGTGCTGTCTGTGTTTCAACAATCTCTGCAGGTGAAGATTGGTCAGTGAAAACAATATTTGGTTCACTTTTACCTTTGGTCAGCCCTTGAGTGAATGACTCAGCGGCTGTATCTTGATCAGCGGGTACTGAGTGTGGATCATCCTCGGTCAGTGGCAGATATCTTCCTGCAGGGTTAGTTTCGTCGAACTCAACATTTACTGACTCTTCTAAAACTTGAGTTCATTTATTGAAAACTCTGTATGCTTTGATGTTTGTTGAGTAGCCTAAAAAGATAGCTTCATCAGCTTTTGAGTCAAACTTAGCTAGGCTATCTTTGGTGTTTAAAATAAAACATTTACAGCCAAAGGCACGAAAGTATCCAATGTTAGGCTTTCGTCCTTTCCAAAGTTCATATGGGGTTTTCTTTAGTATAGGTCTAACAAGAGCCCTATTAAGAATATAGCACGCTGTGTTAACAACTTCTCCCCAAAAGTACTTTGGAAGCCTATGCTCACTCAGCATTGTCCTGGCTATTTCAACCAAGGTTCTGTTCTTCCTTTCAACAACCCCATTTTGTTGAGGCGTCCTAGGAGCAGAAAAATTATGGTCAATGCCGCTGGCTTCACAGAATTCAACAAACTGTTGGTTCTTGAATTCTCCACCATTATCACTTCGAATGTGAGCCAATTTTAGGTCTTTATCATTTTCAAGTTTTCTAACCAAATTTGAAAATGTCTCAAAGGTTTCATCCTTGCTACTCAGCAAGATGATCCAAGTGTACCGAGAGAAGTCATCTATAATGACCAAGGAAAATCTTCTTCCACCCAGACTCGGCGGTTGGACTGGACCGAAGAGATCCAAGTGTAGTAACTCTAACGGTCGCTTAGTTGAGACAATATTTTTACTATGAAAAGATTGTTTGGTTTGTTTTCCAGCTTGGCAAGCGTGGCATAGTTGATCTTTTTCAAATTTAAGTTCTGGCAGTCCCTCAACCAATTGCTTTCTTGCTAATTTGGCCAGGAGGTCCATGCTTACATGACCAAGTCTCCTGTGCCATAGCCAGGAATTTTCTTCCTTTGAAACTAAGCATACAGTTTTTGAAAACTTTTTCTCCAAGTTCAGCATGAAGACATTATCAATGCGAGGGCAGTTAAAATCAACTCATTAGTTTTACCCTCGTATATTTTACATCCAGTGTCATCAAATATAACTTTTCTCCCATTATCACATAGATGAGCTACGCTGAGTAAGTTATATTTGAGTCCGCTGACTAGGGAGACTGACTCAATAGTAGGATTACCTCCAACGGTTCCTGACCCTACTATCTTACCCTTTTTGTTGTCTCCAAAACTTACGCTTCCTCCTCGTTTACGCTCGAATGTGATGAACTGAGTTTCATCACCAGTCATATGCCTTGAGCATGCACTGTCAATATACCACATCTTTGACTTCTCGGCACATCTCAGGCTTACCTGCAATGTAACTAGTTACTTTTAGGTACCCAATTCTTTTTGGGTCCTTGCTTGTTAGGTTCAACAGGTAAAGCATCATATTTTATTTTATATGGTCATTCTTTCCACAGAAGTCACAGCTGACTTTCCGTTTAGGATTTTTCACTGACTGGTCAGCACCCCAGTACTGAGTGTGCCAGCACACCTTTGTGGTGTTTCCTTTCTTCCCACAGAAGTCACACTGGACATTCCACTAGGGATTCCATCTCTGCTGACCAGTACTTCGGTACTGAGCATTCAGAGGAATATTTCTTTTGTTTGGAACCTTTAGTTGGTTCTGAATGGATGTGACGTCCTTTCTCAGTTTCTTGGAATCTGATTGGACCTCAGAGAAAAACTTTTGCATAATTCTGATATTACTATGCAAATCTGAGTTGTCCTGAAGAAGACATCGAAGGTCACTCAGTTTGACCTCGTCAACCTCGTCACATCGCCTGCTGAGTGCTCTAATTTTCTTATTACACTTTTTGACAAGTGTATAGAGGTCACTCAGGGCATTAACCATTTCATTTCTGAGCTGGGGAAGTGATATTACCTCATTTGATTGCTCCTCGTCGTCAGATGCAATGGAGGGGTCAGCATGCTCAGAGATGCACGGCTCAGCAAGTTCGTCAGCCATAAAACAGATCTTTGCTGACTCAGTGGCATCAGCTTCTGATGATGAAGACTCATCACTGTCGCTCCATGTTGCCACCATTGCCTTTTTGCCGTTCTTCCTTTCTTTCCTCAGCGTGGGGCAGCTTGACTTAATATGGCCAGTTTGATGACATTCAAAGCATGTAATGGGCTTTGAGTTGTCCTTCTTGTATTTGCTGTCGCTGGACTTAGCTTTATACTTATCAAACTTTCTGTAAGGCTTCTTAGAATATTTGTCATTCTTTTTGAACAACCTTTTCATCTTCCTGGTGAACATAGCCATCTCCTCATCATCTGTTGAGCTCCCATCAGTGGAGTCAGCTTTCATGACAAGAGACTTTTGCTTCTTGTCTTCAGACTTTTCCTTCACCTCGAAATTCTTCATCGAGATCTCATGGGTCAGCAGTGAGCCGATGAGTTCATCATATTTATAGGTGGTTAAGTCTTGAGCTTCCTTAACAGCTGTCTTCTTTGCTTGCCAGTTTTTAGGAAGACTCCTAAGAATCTTCTTGACTTGTTCTTCCTCGGTGAAGATCTTCCCAAGTCTCTTGAGCTCGTTGATGATGTTTGTAAACCTTGCATTCATGTTAGATATTCCTTCATCATCGTTCATTTCGAACAGCTCGTATAATCTCATCTGCTGGTTCACCTTGGACTCCTTCACTTTGTTTGTTCCTTCGTAGGTGACTTCCAGCTTCTTCCAGATCTCTTGCGCCGACTCACAACCTGATATCTTATTATATTCTGCAGCATCAAGCGCACAGTGAAGCATATTTATAGCCGAAGCGTGATTTTGTAGCTTCTTGAGACCATCCTCTGTCCATTTGGCCTCAGCTTTGACAACTGTTTGGCCAGCCAAAACTTCAACAGGAACAAACGGGCCTTGGACTATTGAAAGCCATGCACTCATGTTTGTTGCCTGAATAAAGTTTTTCATCCTATTCTTCCAGAAGGTATAGTTAGACCCGAAGAATAGGGGAGGCCGAGTAATGGACAGCCCCTCAGGTAAGATCTGAGTTGTTTGGTTTCCTGGGAGAAACCGAGTGCTGTTTTCAGCCATAGTGGGGATCAGCTCAAGGTAGTTAAACCTTTCACAGTGAGCTTTTAAGCTCTGATACCACTTGTTGGTCCCTTATAACGTAACAAGTTAGTTCCAAGGGGGGGGGGGGGTAGGAACTATTTAAAATTTTAATACGTTAAGGCTGACTTCTTTTTCTTTGAAAAAGGATTACACAGCGCGTTGAGTAAATAAGACACTAGCTTAGTCAACTGGTGACTAAGTCAGCTTCTTTCGTTGAGTCAGGAGATAGCACTTTGAGTCTATTCCTGAACTCAGACACTCAATACACACAACTCAGCTTGACCTCTTTACTTGGTCGGTTTTGATTAAGCAAGCAATATATATATTAAGGAGTTTAAGGTTAGAAAGATATTACTCAGCAGATTTATCCAGGTTCGGCCTCCAAGCCTACGTCCTGTCCCCGGAACACGTTCCGAGATTTCGAATTCTCTACTGAGCTCTTTAACGGTAGAGCATCAAACCTTTTACAACTTAGAAGCTGAGTATAACAAGAGTACCTTCCTCTATACCTCTACTCACTCCTAATCTCACGCTGAGTACTATAACCGAGTACTCGGCCTCTCCTTTCTAATCTCTAGAAATGATAAATATTTGTCCTAAACAACAATTGCTAAGACATTTTAGATGATTGAATAATCACTCTAGACTTTTACACAAAAGATATAGAATTTGGTGAAAGAATTTGCTTTGGTTTTTCTTACAGAGCTTTGAGTAGAATTTTGGTCAGCGTAATGGCTTAATCAAGTTCTGTGTCAAATGAAGCAACTAAATGGCTTTATTTATAGAGACGTCTAAGGCATCGGTCATTTCGAATTTCGAAATAACCGTTGGAGGGAAACGGCTTCCTGTCGTTGTCACTTAGTCTTGCTCAGAGCTCTCGGCCAATCAGATTTGAGTATCTTCTGTCCTCGGTCAGTGTTGAGCAGCTTTTAGTCAGCTCGGCAGAATGTCTCTCCATTTATGGTAAGGTCAACTAGACAGCGTTCTGTGTCTTCTGAACTTTACCCAAAGTGGAATTACTTTGTCTGGAAGTTGTTCTTGCTTAGCTGCTGTCTCGTACTCTTTGTCGATTCAACTCAGCGGCTTCACTCCGAAGTTGTTCAACGAAGGTCTTCTAGATCCTTCTCTTGCTGAGTTGCATTTTGATCATAACGACAGCGTTTTGTACACGCGGGCCGAGTTGTCTTGATCTGTTTGACTTGGGCTTTGACTTCCGTATTGGGCTTTGGCCTTTTACTCTTTATGTCTTATAAATAATTATAACTCAACATTGAACAAACACATTAGTATAATAAATCAAAGCATTTAAACTTAGTGTGTTTAGAATATATTTAATTTTACTTAAATAATTTTGTCAAATAAAAATCATGTGGAAAGGTGTTTCAACAAGTCGAACCTGGAAGGAATCCTTTGTTTGATAGGATTCTGGAAGGTTCGCTTGATCTTTTGGAGATTGAGGAACCTGCTAGCGGCAGCAGGCTTGGGCCGCCATGGTTGCATTTGGGCCGTTTGTGGTTGTTTTGGATTGTTTATTTGCTTGGCTTGGGCCGTAATGCGGATAATACTAACGTTATGCGTGTGACATCATTTTGTAGGATATATATATATATATATATGTGGAAGAGTTCTTAATGGAGAGTCTCCATTCATGGAGACTAATATATTCTGATTAAATGACCTGCTATAGTAGGTTACCAATAGGTTATCAGGTTACCTAGATGTATATTTCTCTCTCTATAATAAATGATTGTCCATGTTTTCCAAAAAAATAATCTCTCTCCATAATAAATCCATAATAATAATTGGTATATAAAATCATATATAAAAAAAATAAAAAAAAAAGACTAAAATCGTCCTTCTTACTCTATTTAAACCATGCTTGATTGTGATAATAATTTAATTTATGCTCTCTCGATTTTCTCTTCCAACACCCCATTTGGAAGCTTTGACCATTAAAACCAGCATTTTCTCCCTGGAGAAACATTTGTAATGCAGGTTTTCATTCGAGAGGCTTATGTCTAGTGCTGGTAAAGAATGCATAATCACCATGTATGCATATATATGAACTTATAACTCTATACATACTTTTTTTTTATTCAACTCTATACATACATTTACTTGCATCACAAAGGGGAAAATATTATTTTGTGGTTTTTGATCAAGTATTGAATTTTGCATCGGAATATATATCTAAAAACTTTATGTATAGTAAACTCTATAAAAATAATTAAGATGTTCAAAATATTAGTGGTCTCCATCCATTTACCTATATAAATAGAAATGATAAATATTTAAATGAATTATGATACGTATAAAATTCCTTTACCTAAATACCCCTAAAGTTTACGGCTAAGAGCAATTTTTCTCTAACGTCTAAAATAGTGCAATTTTGCACCTAACCTTGGCAGTGAAGAGTAAGTTCACCCCTAACATTGATAAATTTTTAAATTGAGCTTACAACCATAAGGATTTAAATCGACTTTACAATCCTAAAGATTTATAAATTGAGCTTATATCTATTATGTTAGGGGTTGTAAGCTAAATGATTATTTGTAAATAAATAAAAGCTTAAAGAAATAAAAAAACATAAGAATTTACAAATTGAACTTACAATTCTAAGGATTTACAATTTGAGCTTACAATCCTCAAATTTTATAAATTGAGCTTACAATCCTAATGATTTATAAATTGAGCTTACATTAAGTTACTTTCCAACTTAGTTATATTATATCATTTGAATCAACCTCGCATGATATCAACCTATTGGTACGATGTCATTTTACACGTATTCCGATGATGACTTATTTATTATTACCATCACCTATATTACCCTTGAATGACATCCTACTAATTAAAAATGTCAAAATTTTTATGAGAAATTGGTATATTGGTAACTATGATGACAGTTTACATAATAATTTCAATCATTGTAGCGTTTTACAAATGATATAGGACATAATCAATTATGTCATGAGATTTTTTTCAGATAACATATTCGTTTCATTTATTTGTCTTCCTATATTTCTTTATATGAAATTTAAGTTTAGTGATGTTTCCGTTGAGTAATATTTTAGTTCAGTAATGTTTCAGTTTAGTAATGTTTCAGTCTAGTGATGTTTCAGTTGAGTAATATTTCAGGTCAGTGATGTTTCAGTTTAGTAATATTTTAGTTGTGTAATGTTTCAGTTTAGTGATGTTTCAGTTTAGTAATATTTGAGTTCAGTGATGTTTTAGCTTAGTAATGTTTCAGTTAGTAATAATGCAATTCAGCGATGTTTCAGTTGAGTAATATTTCAGTTCAGTATTTCATTTCAATGATGTTTAAATTCAATAATATTTCAGTTTAGTAATGTTTCTGTCTAGTAATGTTTCAATTTAGTAATATTTCAATTCAGTGATGTTTCAGTTTAGTAATGTTTCAGTTCAGTAATATTTCAGTTCAGTAATGTTTCAGTTTATTAATATTTCGGTTTAGTGATTTTCAGTTCAGTTATATTTCAGTTTAGTGATGTTTAAGTTTAGTAATATTTAAGTTCAGTGATGTTTAAGTTTAGTAATATTTAAGTTCAGTGATGTTTCAGTTCAAATAATATTTCAGTTCAGTGATGTTTTAGTTTCGTGAAGTTTCGGTTTAGTAATGTTTCAATTGAGTAATGTTTCAATTCAGTGATATTCCAGTTCACTAATGTTTCAGTTGAGTGATATTTTAGTTCAATCATGTTTCAGTTTAGTAGTGCTTCAGTTTAGTAATGTTTCAGTTTATTAATGTTTCAGTTCAGTAATATTTCAGTTCGGTAATGTTTCAGTTTAGCAATATTTCAGTTTAGTAATGTTTCAATTTAGTATTGTTTCAGTTTAGTGATGTTTCAGTTTAGTAATGTTTTGGTTTAGTGATGTTTCAATTCAGTGATATTTCAACTCAGTAATATTTCAGTTTGGTAATGTTTCAGCTTAGTAATGTTTCAGTTTAATAATATTTGAGTTTAGTAATGTTTTAGTTCAGTAATGTTTCTGTTTATTAATATTTTAGTTCAGTGATGTTTCAGTTCGATGATGTTTTAGTTCAGTAATATTTCATTTTAGTAATGTTCCAGTTCAGTTATGTTTCAGTTTAGTAATATTTCAGTTTAGTAATGTTTTAGTTAAGTGATGTTTCAGTTCAGTAATGTTTCACTTTAGTCATGTTTCAGTTTAGTAACGTTTCAGTTCTGTGATGTTTCAGTTTAGTAATGTTTCAATTCAATGATGTTTCAGTCTAGTAAAATTTCAGTTCAATGATGTTTTAGTTCAGTAATGTTTCAATTGAGTAATGTTTCAGTTTAGTGATATTTCAGTTCAGTGCTATTTCAGTTTAGTAAAATTTCAGTTCAATGATGTTTCAGTTTAGTAATGTTTCAATTTAATAATGTTTCAGTTTAATAATATTTCAGCTTAGTAATATTTCAGTTTAATGATGTTTCTGTTTAGTAATGTTTCAGTTTAGTGATGTTTCAGTTTAGTGATTTTTCAGTCCATTAATGTTTTATTTTAGTGATGTTTCAGTTCAGTGATGTTTCAGTACAGTGATATTTTAGTACAGTGATTTTTTAGTACAGTGATGTTTCAGTTCAGTAATATTTCCATTTAGTAATGTTTTAGTTTAGTAATGTTTTAATTCAGCAATGTTTCAGTTTAGTAATATTTCAATATTGAGATTTTTAGTTCAGTAGTATTTCAGTTTAGTGATGTTTCAGTTTAGTGATTTTTCAGTTCAATAATGTTTCAGTTTAGTGATGTTTCAGTTCAGTGATGTTTCAGTTTAGTAATATTTTAGTTCAGTGATGTTTCTGTTCAATGACGTTTCAGTTCGGTGATGTTTCAATTAAATGATATTTCAGTTTAGTAATATTTCAGTTTAGTGATATTTCAGTTCAATTATGTTTCAGTTTAGTAATTTTTCAGTTTCATAATGTTTGAGTTTAGTAATGTTTGAGTTGAGTAAGATTTGAGTTTAGTAATGTTTCAGTTTAGTAATAATTCAATTCAGTGATGTTTCAGTTGAATAATATTTCAGTTTTGTGATGTTTTAGTTTAGTAATGTTTCAGTTCTGTGATATTTCAGTTCAGTAATGTTTTAGCTCGGTAATGTTTCACTTCATTAATGTTTTAGTTCAGTAATGTTTCAGTTGAGTGATGTTTCGGTTTAGTGATGTTTCAGTTCAGTGATGTTTCGGTTTAGTAATATGTTAGTTCAGTGATGTTTCTGTTTAATAATGTTTTAGTTGGGTGATGTTTCAGTTCAATGATGTTTCAGTTCAATGATATTTCAGTTTAGTAATATTTCAGTTTTGTGATATTTTAGTTCAGCTATGTTTCAGTTTAGTAATCTTTCAGTTTCATAATGTTTCAGTTTAGTAATGTTTTAGTTCAGTGATATTTCAGTTGAGTAATATTTAAGTTCAGTGATGCTTTAGTTTAGTAATGTTTCAATTTAGTACTAATTCAATTCAGTGATGTTTCAGTTGAGTAATATTTCAGTTCAGTGATGTTTTAATTCAGTAATGTTTCAGTTCCATGATATTTCAATTTAGTAATGCTTCAGCTCAGTAATGTTTCAGTTCATTAATGTTTAAGTTTAGTAATGTTTCAGTTCAGTAATGTTTCAGTTTAATAATGTCTCAGTTCAGTAATATTTTATTTGAGTAATATATCAATTTAGTAACGTTTTAGTTCAGTAATGTTTCAGTTCAGTAATATTTCAGTTCAGTGATGGTTCAGTTTAATAATGTTTCAGTTCAATCATGTTTCATTTTAGTAATATTTCAGTTTAGTAATGTTTCAGTTCAGTGATGTTTCAATTTAGTAACGTTCAGTTCAGTAATGTTTCAGTTCATTAATGTTTTAGTTGAATGATGTTTTAGTTTAGTGATGTTTCAGTTTAGTAATGTTTCAGTTTAGTAATGTTTCAGTTTAGTAATGTTTCAGTTGAGTGATGTTTCAGTTTAGTTATGTTTGAGTTCAGTAATATTTCAGTTTAGTAATGTTTCAGTTCAGTAATGTTTCAGTTTAGTAATGTTTCAGTTCATTAATGTTTCAGTTCAGTAATCTTTTAGTTCAGTAATGTTTCAGTTAAGTGATGTTTCAGTTCAGTAATATTTCAGTTCAGTAATATTTCAGTTCATTAGTGTTTCATATTTCAGTTCAGTGATGCTTCACTTCAGTAATATTTCAGTTTAGTAATGTTTCAATTTAGTAATATTTCAGATCAGTAATATTTTAGTTCAGTTGTGTTTCAGTTCAATAATATGTCAGTTTAGTAATGTTTCACTTTAGTGATGTTTCAGTTCAACCATATTTTAGTTGAGTAATGTTTCAGTTTATTAATGTTTTAGTTTAGTATTATTTTAGTTTAGTGATGTTTCAGTTCCGTAATATTCCAGTTCAGTGATGTTTTAGTTTAGTGATGTTTCGATGGAGTGATATTCAATTTATTAATATTTCAGCTCGGAGATATTTCATTTTAGTAATGTTTCAGTTTAGTAATATTTCAGTTTAGTGATGTTTCAGTTCAGTAATGTTTCAGTTCAGTAATGTTTCAGTTCAGTAATTTTTCAGTTGAGTAATGTTTCAGTTTAGTAATGTTTTAGTGCAGTAATGTTTTAGTTTAGTAATATTCCAGTTAAGTGATGTTTTTAGTTTAGTACTGTTTCAGTTTAGTAATATTACAGTTCAGTAATGTTTCAGTTGAGTGATATTCCAGTTCAGTAATATTTCAGCTGAGTGATGTTTCAGTTCAGTAATGTTTTAGTTTAGTAACATTTCAGTTCAGCGATGTTTGAGTTTAGTAATGTTTCAGCTCAGTGATGTTTCAGTTTCATGATATTTCAATTCAGTAATATTTGAGTTTAGTAATATTTCAGTTTAGTGATGTTTCCGTTCAGTAACGTTCAGTTCCGTAATGTTTCAGTTCATTACTGTTTCAGTTGAATGATGTTTTCGTTTAGTGATGTTTCAGTTTAGTAATGTTTCAGTTGAGTGATGTTTGAGTTCAGTTATGTTTGAGTTCAGTAATATTTCAGTTCAGTAATATTTCAGTTTAGTAATGTTTGAGTTCAGAAATGTTTCAGTTTAGTAATCTTTTAGTTCAGCAATGTTTCAGTTTAGTGATGTTTCAGTTTAGTAATATTTCTGTTCATTAATATTTCAGTTTATTAATATTTCAGTTTAGTGATGTTTTAGTTCAGTAATGTTTCAGTTCAATGATGTTTCAGTTCAATAATGTTTCAGTTTAGTAATGCTTCAGGTTAGTAATATTTCAGTTCAGTAATGTTTCAGTTGAGTGATGTTTGAGTTTAGTTATGTTTGAAGTCACTAGTATTTCAGTTTAGTAATATTTGAGTTTAGTAATGTTTCAGTTTAGTAATCTTTGAGTTCAATAATGTTTCAGTTCAGTGATGTTTCAGTTCAGTAATATTTCAGTTCAGTGATGTTTCAGTTTAGTGATGTTTTAGTTCAGTAATATTTCAGTTCAGTGATGTTTTAGTTCAGTAATATTTCAGTTTAGTAATGTTTCAGTTCAGTTATGTTTCAGTTCAGTAATGTTTCAGTTTAGTAATCTTTTAATTCAGTAATGTTTCAATTCAGTGATGTTTTAGTTCAGTAATATTTCAATTCAGTAAAATTTTAGTTCAGTGATGTTTCAATTTAGTGATGTTTCAATTCAGTAATATTTCAGTTTAGTGATGTTTTAGTTCAGTAATATTTTAGTTCAATAATATTTCAGTTCAGTAATCTTTTAGTTTAGTAATTTTCAATTCAGTAATGTTTCAGTCCAATAGTGTTTTAGTTCAGTAATGTTTCAGTTGAGTAAGGTTTCAGTTTAGTAATATTTCAGTTAAGTGATGTTTAAGTTTAGTGATGTTTTAGTTCAGTGATATTTCGGTTCAGTGATGTTTTGGTTCATTGATATTCAGTTTAGTAATATTTCAGTTCAGTGGTGTTTCAGTTCAGTAATGTTTTAGTTTAGTAATATTTCAGTTCAGTGATGTTTCAGTTTAGTGATGCTTCAGTTCAGTAATATTTCAATTCAATGATGTTTTAGTTCAGTAATATTTTAGTTCAGTAATGTTTCAGTTCAGTAATATTTTAGTTAAGTGATGTTTTAGTTTAGTAATGTTTCAGTTTAGTAATATTCCAGTTCAGTAATGTTTCAGTTGAGTGATATTTCAGTTCAGTAATGTTTCAGTTGAGTGATGTTTCAGTTCAGTAATATTTTAGTTTAGTAACGTTTCAGTTTAGTAATGTTTGAGTTCAGTAATGTTTCAACTCAGTGATATTTCAGTTTCTGATGTTTCAGTTCAGTTTTGTTTAATGTTTCAGTTCAGTGATGTTTCAGTTCAGTGATGTTCAGTTCAGTAATATTTCAGTTCAGTAATGTTTCTGTTCAGTCATGTTTGAGTTTCGTAAAGTTTTCTGTTTAGTGATATTTATGTTACGTTACTTTATGTTTGTGTGAGGATATAAATCAATTGCATGAAGGGAGTAGTGTTTAATACGACATCTAAATGGATGACACTAAACATTTATTATTGTCATTAGTGTGGCATTAGAATATATGAATTATAGAGATTGTAAGTTTAATGATTGTTTATAAATAAATGAATGCTTATGGAAATAAAAAAATTTAAGGATTTACAAATTGATCTTGGAATCATAAGGATTTACAAATTGAGCTTACAATCCTAGAAAATTTATAAATTGAGTTTACAATTCTAAAGTAATAAATAGGGGGACAACACCATTAATTAGAACATCATTAATGTTGTATTTGGTTATCATAAATAATGTTGTACATTCTCAATGTCAAGGTTTTAGTGTTTCCAATGAATAATCATTTATAGGATAAATAAGTTAGGAGGTTTATTGAGATTAAATTGCTCGTAATTATTATCTTATCAAATAAGTTATTATTATCTTTATATTTAGGGTGTCTTCTATGGTTAGTTTGTATATGACAAAGTACCATTACTTGGTGTGTTTTCACCATTGGATGACGGATTAGAAAATTAATCCAATAGTGAAAACACACAAAGTAAGGCTTACTTTGTTAAAAACAAAGTAAGCATAGCTTTTACCTATATTTAGATATAGTTATAGATAATAATAATAAGAGTATTATTCCGAATATAACTCTTATTAAATAACCTAATTCTATCTAACTAGGGTTTAGATATAAGAGGCTATTTATACCCCTTGCCATTGAGAATTTCGGCCAACCCTAGTCCTTCCGAGGCGAGAGAAATTTCGACCCCACTGTTGAGGATGAGATTTCCACCGTTTTCTTCCATTCAATTGATTCTACCTCTTTCCCTTTATCCTTGATCTTGTGTTGATTAATTAGAGGCAATCTATTTTAGTTGCTATTCATTGGTTGAATTCTAATTGATTTGATCTTGTGTTTTTGTCTTGTGCTCATGAACTCAGATCTAGAGTTGATGGCACTTCGCTAGCAACAGTAGATAGTTCTTCAGAAAGGTATTTCCTTCTATCCCTCTTTATATGAAATAACGATTAACGGATCTTGGTTTAAAGGAAATACGTTAAAAATTTGATATTTCCACTGCCAAACGTTTGCCTATTTTCCTTCACCCGAGGCATTGAGGTACATTATTCTAAACCCTACTTCGTGATTATTGTTTATTCTCTCTAAGAATATTACTGACTTTGGCATCGGAGTGTCCCCGACCGATCCCACCAGCGCCTCACAGGGACGCATTCCGGTGAAGGAAAATCTGCAAGATATCAGTGTTAAACATTACATATTTTTGTGTTATGATCTAACGTGACAACATGACAATATGTTAAACATTACAAAATGCCGCGTTATGATCTAACACGACAACGCAACAATATGTTAAACATTACATATTGTCGTGTTATGATTTAAACGCGACAACGCGACAATTTGTTGGCTACTGAAGTTTGTCGCGTTATAATTAATATAACGCGACAACATTGAAAACACTTCTCTATTGTTGTATTAGGTCACAGAATTGCAATGCGACAGTGTAACAAGTGTCAAGAATTGTAGAGACATACTGCATTACGACATTTTCTACGACAATGTGAGTTCCAATGGGTTTTCTAATTTCAACATTATTCGTAACTAAGCTAATTTCATTTGCATTTGACATATACATTAAGTATCCATCATCTTACACATCTATTGATATTGTATGAAATTGAAATTAAAATGTAGGTAAGGATCAACCCAAGACTTACATGATTTTTGAATTGGAATGTTGGATGAACAAAGTTTTAGCTCTTGAAATGTATTGTTCTCTTGATTGTTGTAGAGAATGAACAGGGTCGGCCCTGGTCATAGGCCCGGGGTGCCGCTGCCCAGGGCCCAAGGCTAAAAGGGGCCCAAAAAATTTAATTTTTTGAATATATATATATATATATATATATTGTTATAAATTTAGTTATAATATCCATTAGGTCTAAAAATTGACTAAATAATATGATATATTAGGTCTAAAATGAGTCAAAATTTCTATTTTTAGATTTTTTTAGTACAATATTTTTAGGGAAAATTACAAATCTGGGTCAAATGGGAAGCCCATTTACATATTAAACCCATTTACTAATTCTACTACATATCTAGACTGATTTTGTGTGACTTTCCAAAAATACCCTCAATATTTACGCGGAGCTCGCCCTATCCCGTCTGACTTCGCATATTCACCCATATGCGAAGCCTGCGAAGTTAATGTTTTAATTTACTTAATGAATTTAGTTCGCATATGCGAAGCCTGCGAAGCTGAAGTTTGTTTTGCTTGATGAATTTAGTTCGCATATGCGAATGCTGGATATTATTTGAAGCTAATACGCGAAGTGGTATATAACAAAAATTGGCAAACAACAACGGATTCGAACATTAAAATCATAACATTATCAAAATTTACAACAAGATTTCCACAATAACAACATTCAAATCATAACATTATTAAAATTTACAACAAGATTGCCACAATGAACTCTACTAACCAATCATTTTAAAGTGAAACTAACTAATCCGGTACCAAGATTACGCATCCGCTTCAAAATTGGCACCGGATTAAGTTAGGTCCACTTTAAAGATTGGCACCATGGGATGGACGTGTCCCATGGTGCACCCCGAGATTGACACAACCTCTCCTAACGAACCATTTCAGGAGTGAATGTGTCAATCTTGGGGAAGTTCATCCCTATACAGGAAGGAAAATCATCTTCCCTGCAGCCCAGTACGCCGCCTTCTAGAAAGGGATGTTACGTATTCAACCATCTACAGAAAAAATTAACCGTGTTAGTTATGAAAAAGGACGATTTTGGCTTCGCGAAATGAAAATTAGCGAAGCATGCGAATGTAAATGTGCAGGGGAAGAGGTGATTTTACTTCGCATATCTATTTTTTCGCGAAGTCTGCGAGGTCTGAAATGTGACTATCTACGTCGCATATCGATGCTTTCGCGAAGTCTGCGAGGTCTGAAACGTGAGGATCTATTCGCAGACTTCGCGAACTAATCGATTCGCGAGATAGATCCATACGTTTCAGACTCTTTCTCTTCGAAGAACTTCGCAAAATCATCAATTCACGAAGTAGATCATCACTTTCCAGGCTCGTTCTCTTCGCAAAGCTTAGAGAAACCATCGATTGCGAAGTGAATTCATGAAAAAACGCAGAAAAAAATAGATACTTATATTTTTCGCCCCTTTCACCCCCAAAAGCGACAATAACAATATGATAACATGGGAAGAACGAAGGAAATAACGTAGAAAAACCATTTCTTTGATGGTAACAAGAAGAAAGAAACCAAACAACGAACAGGAAGATGAAAAACCATTTACTCGTTTTCTAGGGTTGGGAAGTTGCAGAATCAAGAGATGAAGAGATGAAAAAGAGAAATTCATTATGATTTTGACTAAATGGTGCAGATTTCGTGCAATTTAAAGGAAGAAAGGAAGATCAAAAGTCTTGAAATCATTAATGCAGGAGCAACTTTTCGCATAACCAAGGAGATAGGGGGGAGCGGTGATTCGCGAGTGGTGGAAGTGGGAAGGTCAGGGGTATTTTTGGAAAGTCACACAAAATCAGTCTAGATTTGTAGTAGAATTAGTAAATGGGTTTACTATGTAAATGGGCTTCCCATTTGACCTAGATTTGTAATTTTCCCTTTTTTTTATTAAGGGCTCATTATCTCTTATTTCGCCTAGGGCCCCTAAAATGTCAGGACCGGCCCTGAGAATGAAAAGAAATAAAAGAAGGGAAGAGGGAAACCAGTTGCTTCGATTTTATTTGCATGAAAGGGAGAATGGGAAAGATGAGGGTATTTTTGTCCAAATGAAGTTAAAATATCTAGATCGGTAAGAAGTGAGTGAAGTAGTCATAATATGTAAATGGGCTATTAAATTGACCCAGATTTGTAATTTTCCCATTTTTTAAATGTACGGAACACTTACTTTTCTTATGAAAAAACATAAATGGAAAAAACAAAACTTATATATTATCAAAGTAAAACATTTCCCACCGCTAGAGTAAGTTCAATTTATATCAATTCTGCACATATTAATAGAATGTCCAACAAAATTTAGGAAACTTGAACGTTGAAAAAAGGGAATATTTTGAATTATAAAATCATAAGAATTTGTTTATACTCATTTCAATATAGCAAAACCAAACTCTTCTCCAATATGGATTTATATACAAAACTGCAATTGCCGATAATAACACCGTTCCATACGCTATACCAAAGCTCACATAAAAAACCTCCATGTCAATGAAGCTATTGTCACTTTCTTCATTGTAAGGTAATTTTTTTGCTGCCGGAAGCGATTCTACGGCATCACAACTTTTTGACAACGGCCAACCACAAAGAAAAGGATTTCCTTTATAACTGTTTTCATTAAATGTTGCAAATTGTGCCACATTATCCGGTGTTCGGCCAGATAAATTATTGTATGACACATTGAAAACCGCGATACTGGTTAACTGTGTAAGCTGATGGGGAATTGCTCCTTGCAAGTTATTGTGCGAAAGGTCTAAACTCTCAATTTCTTTCAATTTGGAAAATGTTGGAGGAATTCTTCCAGTCAAACTGTTGTGAGAAAAGTTTAGTGCTTTGATATTTCTAAGCTCTCCAACTTCTTTAGGAATCTGGCCAGTCAAATTGTTACACGATAAATCAATTCCAGACATATAACTCAAAATTTGTTCTTCGTAGGAATATGTAGCACCCTTCACTGTTAACTCCAAGGGTTCTGCTATTGGAATAATAGCATCTTCTAAACTGGAGAAGCTAGTAAAATTTAGACATGGTAGAATATGGCCAGAAATCCTATTGTGAGAAAGATCAAGAAAACTGAAGTGCTCCAGGTTGCAAATTTCAATTGGGATTTCCCCTTGCAAATTATTATATCCCAAGAAAAGATAACTAAGTTGAGAAGATCTGTCAATCCAAGATGGAAGACTTCCAGAAAAATTATTATGGCTAAGATCTAACACTAATAGCTTGAAGCAATAATAAAATGCATTGTTCAATGATCCTTGTAGCCTATTTTTAGAGAGGTTGACTACAAGAAATGAAGAGCTAAAATTTGAAGGTAGAGTTTCAGAAATAATGTTATCTGAGAGATCCAAAACTTGAAGTCGATGCATATTTCCTATGCACTTTGGTATTCTCCCGGATATATTGTTTTGACCCATGTCTAAAAATACAAAGCCAGTGTTGTTACAGAGGCTATCTGGAATGGTACCTTTAAACTCATTTCTGGACATATCTAACTCAATCAAACCTGGGAAGTATACTCCAATTTGTGGAGGGATATAGCCATTGAAGAAATTGTCAGAAATGTCCAAGTAATTCAAGTTCACATGAGGATTAGTTGGAAGCAAAATAGGCCCTGAAAGAGAATTATTGTTTAAATAAAGATATCCTAGACTTTTGTTATTCTCTAATAACCAATATGGAAACCTACCTCTCAATTTAAGGTTAGACAGACCATCATTTGTAGGTTCTTTTGGTGATATAGAAAATTGGGTATTGCTCCAATATCACCGTATCCATTCAAATAGAGATACTCTAACTGAAACTTGGGTTTCAAATTATGATTCTCTATTTCTACATACATTGCATTATTATCAGCAGACAAGAATTTGAGTTGGGAATGGTTGAAAAGGGGAGTGAGTGAGATTAGGATATCAAAGAAATTGTAAGAGATGTCTATATATTGGAGGGATGTTAAATTCTCAAGGGGAGACAAAACCTTTCCACTAAATTGATTGTTAGAGAGGTCAAGATATTGGAGGGATGATAGACTTAACAAGGGAGACAAAGAGATGTTTCCATTGAACTGATTTGAAGAGAGATCTAGATATTTGAGGGAAGTCAAATTTTCCAAGCACCAAGGTAGATTTCCACCAAGATCATTAAACTTCAAATCAAGTGCTTGAAGATGCTTCAACTCGCACAAACCTAGAGAATTATACAAATATTTCAGTTGAAATGGCGGAATTACGAAAAACAATGTAAAAAGAAAAGGGGTTAAGGTGTAAAAATACCGCTAACGTTTTAGGTCAAGAGCAATTTTACCCCTAACGTCTAAAATGGTGCAATTTTACTCCTAATGTTTGTAGCCAAGAGAAATTTTACCCCTAACGTTGATAAATTGGATCAATTTCAAACACTATTATAAAATACAGTCATTTTTTTCTTTATTTTGCACCAATTGCATATTAATTTATTCTAAAAAAAGGATATAATGATTTTTGTAATTTAATAATAAAATTGGAGATTAATATTTATAAATTCGGTGATTTTTTTGAATTTTTTTTTTGTCTAATTCATACAAAAGACAATATATTTTTAATATTTTTTTCACATCCCAACATATGTTTGTGATTTGTTACTGATAAAATAACGCATGTGTGAAGTGTAGATGACAAGATTCATGACCGAGATGACAGTTTGATGAATTATTTCCCAAATTGACCCAATTTATCAACGTTAGTGGTAAAACTGTTTTTGACTTCCAACATTAGCGATAAAATTGCACCATTTTAGACGTTAGGGGTAAAATTGCTCCGTTAAGGGTGTTTTTGCACCTTAACCCAAGAAAAGTGATGATATATATACCTTGCGAAGTAGGTATATTGCCACTGAGACCACATCTTGGTAAGGATAAAGTTTTAAGGGATCTCATTATTCCAACGTTTTGTAGTAAATTGCTGTCCATAGCAGAATTATTCAAGTACAAGTGTTCCAAATTTTCGAAACTAGATCCTATATTATGGAAAGAAGACGAAAAATAAAGTATTCAGAACAACAATGCATATGTTAAAGAAATATGGCTAATTAATTTATTAGTCCCTATATTTTGATAAAACACATTGTTTAGTCAATGTATTTTCAAAAACACATAGTAAGGTCCCTAACCTTTTTCTCAGTGAACTGTTTAGTGCTCCGTCTATTTGTTAGACTTCGGAAATGACTAAATTATCCTTTACTATTTACCTTCAAACTATTTGTATGGAGAACAAGAAAGAAAAAGAACATACCCAATGTTTACGAATTTGAATGATTAAGAAGAAAATCAAAAAGAAGAACACTCAAAGTTGATTTCAGAAAATCAAAAAGAAGAACACAAACCCAAATTAACTAACATAATCTTCATGAGAGTTTAACGGCAAGGACTAAACAGTTCACCGAGAAAAACGTTAGCGACTAAACAGTTCATCGAGAAAAACGTTAGAGACTTTACCGTCTGTTTTAAAAAATACAATGACTAAACAGTGTATTTTTTTCAAAATATAGAGAATAATAAATTAATTACCCAACAAATATCTACTCAATTTATGAAGTTAAACGGTTGCGAAGTACATACCTTGACCAATAGATAGTGTGCCATTGAGATTCAGATATGTTAAGGACAAAACTTTGAGAGAAGGAAATGCTCTACTAAGGCTCTCAAGGAAATTTTCATCTACAGAAGAATTAATGTATAAAATCTCTTCCACCTTGCTTTTATAATCTACAGAAATCACAAAACAACATTTAAAATGAATAGAATGAGTAGTTAATTAATGTATTAAACTAAAAACTGTATATATATATACATACTTTCACTAAATATTTGTCCTTGAAAATTATTATATTTTAGTGAAAGGGTCTTTATGTTTGGAAATTGCTTCAATGATTGTAGAACAAGATTGCATATTCCATCTGCTGCAGTCATATGTTCAAGATTAAGAACTCTCAAGTTGGATGCACCTCTATAATCTGCAGCTCATTACAATCCAAGTCAAAGAAACAAATTTCAGTTTGATTGAATATGGAGTTATTGAATGCAATTTGACAATAACGAGGTCTTTGAAACTTTTAAAATTTCATCGGGACAGTTGAATTTTTAGGCCTGAGTTGGGTGGATGCTACCTTTTGATAATATAAATTCGGTGATCTGATTTGCCCGCAAAATCAACTCCTGTAGACTGCTCAAACCATCTAATTCTGCATATATACCAGAGTAATGTTGAGAAAATCTATTAATTTAAAACAATTAAGTAAAATAAATATATAAATAAAAATAATAATAATTATTGCGAAGTTCCAATTGATGAAGGACTGTTTTTATAATTTGAATTAGTGAAGGATTATTTTTGTAATTTGTAATTATTTAAAAAATAAATAAATATAATATAATATGGGTGGACGGTGCCAACCCATTTAATTGTTGGCAATTATTAGGCCAACAATTAGTTGGCAGGTGATACTTTTTTGGAGTATATATATTTGTCAATATATGGCACTTGGAGAGTAAGAGAGTGGAATGAGGATGTAGAGTGAGAGAGGGCAAATTGTACTTTATTTTTAGAGGGTAGTTTAATTATTTTGGGGAGAGATAAAAATAGCGAGATAATTATTTTGGGTATTTCGGGAAATACCTGAGTGATACTATTTTGTTTTTATCTCATTGTAACGCTAGAAAGTTTCTAGAGAACACACTCTTGTACACCTCGTAAATTCAGTAAAGTAGTTTTCAAGTTTTAAACTGTTATTTTAGCAATATATTACTTATGCTTTGAGATTTATTGCTTCCGCTAAATTGTCGTAATCTAGAAAATTCCCAACAAGTAAAACATTGTAAAGAAAATTGTTTAAAAAAAGTAATTTAATTGGTGTTAATTAATCTAACCTTTGAAATTAAAGGGTCCTTTGAATGAATTGTATCCAATATCAAGAGTTTTGAGAGATGAAAGCCCGTTGAGAGATGACAACATGTTACTATTGAAGTAATTGAAACTCAGGACAAGATTCTCTATCTTGTTCAATTTTTGGAATTCTTCACCTCCTACTTGAAAATCAACAACATATGAATAAAATATTGTTTGGTTTTCAAAATTTAGGGGAATGAAAAAAAAATAAATTACCTGAGATATGAAAGGATCCATTCAGTTTATTGTAATACAGGTTTAATGATTTCAAAAATGGAAGACTAATCAAAGATTGTAAGATGCGGCTGTTGTTGAAGTAGTTTTCACCTAAGTCAAGAATCTCCAAATTGCTAAGTTCTGATAGCCTTTCAAAGCCTGTAAACTCAATCAATATTAAAAATTAGACTAAGTATTTGTCGGAGATTAATATAAGATATGTGATTGGACCGTAACTATCAGCTCGAGCTTTTAGTTCAATCGATTCCATGACATGGTATCAGAGCCGCTAGGACCAAACGGTCGAGGGTTCGAGTCTCGGCAACCTCATTAATTTGTGAAATTAAAAACACATGGCGTGATGGGCCTGTGTTGTGCACGCTGCAAGCCCAAAGGGCATTTGCGTGTGGGGGTGTGACCGTAACTATCAGCTCGAGCTTTTAGTTCAATCGGTTCCATGACAGTATTTAGCATGTGATCATAGTATTTTAGTTCAATCGGTTCCATGACAGTATTTAGCATGTGATCATAGTAATTGTATTTAGCATACAAAAAACAAATCTCATGGCCATGGACGGATACAGAGAGGCGTTGGATTTCTCAAAATTTGTTAAAAACTACTCAATCTTTTTTTTTTGTCCAAATCTAGTTTAATTTTGAAAAGTCTTACGTTGATTAGTACAAATTGATTTTAGACCACTCAAATGATAACATGATAACATGTATATATTGAGAAATTTTTTGAGTAAACTCCAGTTAGCAAAAAAAAAATGATTTTTATTCTAAATCCGCGAAACCACATGTTCTTTCTACATAATAAAATGGGTAATTAATTTATTAGTTCCTATATTTTTAAAAACACATTGCTTAGTCACTGTATTTTCAAAAACACACGGTAAGGTCCTTGACCTTTTTCTCAGTGAACTGTTTAGTCCCTGTCGTTAGACTCTTATGAAAATATAAGACTAAACAGTATGTTTTGTCAAAATATAAGGACTAATAAATTAATTACCCTAATAAAAGAAAAAGGAAATGAAGAAAATTAGAGGTACCTTCATTCTGAATGCAACCAGTTATTTTATTACCCCGTAATTCGAGTTTATTGAGTCGTTGAAAAGGAAGAAATAAAGAGGCGTTTAAATACCATTCTTCTTCTGAATATTGTGTTATAGAAGAAAGATGTAGTTGAGAAATATGATCTGTAGTGGAATTACACTCAACTCTTTCCCAACTACAACACTCCTCGGCACCATCGAAACCCCAAGAAGAGAGGTACGGAGAATCGAAGTAAGATTTGAGTTGTAAGAGACCAATTTTCTCGCTCTCCAAACAGCAATCACAAAACCAAGTCATCATAATCATAATTATAATAATCAACATCTTCTCCATTTGATATCTTTTCTTCTTACTCATCTTCACCCACCCAGATGCACTATAATTTATAGCCAGAGTTTATGATTATGTTTTTCCAGATGTTGACTCACGTTTTTTATGCTTTACATTATTTTATTTTATATTGTCTTACTAGGGAGTGGGAGAGGGTACGTGTGAAAGAAAGAACAAAATAAGTGACTATAATGCGTTTTTTCTTATTTTATGTGCACCAATGTCTCTTTTTCCATATGAGTATCCAGCTCATTAAAAATAAATAAAAAATAATATAATAGTGTTAATTTTATTGATTTTATAATTAATGGTAATATCAGTTAAACCTCGATAAATTAATGTTCGATAAAGTAATAACCTCGTTTATAGGCTTAATATATCATTTGCTCCCTGAACTTATCCAAAATGGTTGATTGGCCCCTTGAACTTTCAAAGTGTTCCGATAGCCCCCTGAACTTCCATAAAATGTTCAGTTAACCCCCTGAACTTGCATAAAATGTAATCAATTAATCATTCGGTTGTAAAAAAGTAAGTCAAATATGGAAGATATATTACACGTGCCTTAAAATGTTATTACATACTTCAGAAAATAGATTAAACCATGTTAAAAAAGAATTTTTTACTTATTCAACTATAAAACACTTTCTTCTCTAATATTATACTCGCATACCCCGATCTTGATCGTTTTACTTTTTTAAGATGTGTGCAACATATCTTCCACATTTAACTTACTTTTTTACAACCGAGTGATTAATTGATTACATTTTATGCAAGTTCAGGAGGCTAACTGGACATTTTATGCAAGTTTAAGGGGCTATCGAGATACTTTGAAAGTTCAGGGGGTCAATCAACCATTTTGGACAAGTTTAGGGGGCAAATGATGTATTAAGCCTCGTTTATATAATAAATTCTTTCGGTCCCGACTTGGGCCAATGGACTACAGTAATAACCTCGCTAAATGCATTAAGTAATAAAAAAATGCATCTATAGTTGATTGTTTTTTCTTTCCACCTAAACCAAAATTAACATCATCCTTAACTTTTTGTAGTGCAAACACAACTTATTCATTTTATAGTGCAAAAATTATCTATAAAATAATAAATATTGATTTATCGATAAATGAATAATTTATTCATTTATCGATAAATAAATAATCTCGCTTAATGAATATTTTTTTCGATTCCAAGGATATGCATTTATCAAGGTTTTACTGTATAGTGTTATATCTCAAATCTTATAGGCTTAATGCATATATACACACCTAAACTTGGTAACTTTTGCCTAATAGCACCCTCAACTTTTAAAATAACTTATCACACACTTATAGTTGCCTTTAAAAACCTATCGCACACTTATAGTTGGCTTTAAAAACCTATCACGCATCTATAGTTAGTTGGCTCATTCGGACCTCCTACACACAAAATCGTTGATTTTTCGTCTTTGACGGATGAGGTGGCATACAGAATGAACTCCTGCGCTTTTCTTTTTTTTCTATAACACGCATACCACCTTGTTCATTAAAGACGAAAGATCAACGATTTTGTGTGTATGAGGTCCGAATGAGCCAACTATAGGTGTGTAATAGATTTTTAAAGTCAACTATAGATGTGCAATGGATTTTTAAAGCCAACTATAGGTGTGTGATAGGTTATTTTAAAAATTCAGAGTGCCGATAAGTAAAATGTGCCAAGTTCAAGGGTGTAAATATACATTAAGCCCTTATAATTAGATCAAGGTAAGGATTGCAAACGAGGAGGGGATTATCCATCCATGACTGGATTCGACCAATGGTTACCGAAAACCTAATTTATTTTCACCGAAAGGTTGGGAATGGGAAAAAGACATTCTATTAGAGGCTATTTAAGTAGAATAAAAGAGGGATTTTTTACAAACATTTTCCATTTTAGTTGTCATGCCAGCTTGTGTGTGGCCTTAAGGTTTGTTTGCATAATGGTTATTCAAAGCTAAAGTAAGAGAGGTGTAATGAAATAATTTTTTGTGTTTGAACAGAAAGTAAGGTAAGTAATGATTATAATAACGTAATCGTGTTTAATCTGAAGATAAAGTAATAAGGTAAGGTTATGTACAAAATCACCATTATATATTTACTCTTAATTATAACTTCTACTTCTCTATAAACTAAATACCGTAAAACCATCATAAATTAATACTCGATAAATTACTAATCTCTTTAAAATAATAATTTCTTCTGATCCCGACTTAGACCAAATCACTAATTTTATACTCAATAAATTAGTATCTCTATTGATTAATAAAATTTCATGGTTCCAAAATTATTAATTTATAGAGATTTTATTAAATGATTTCTTCTTAAAAAATTATAACCAAATTTAATTAAATTACTATATGCTAATTTTGCTAAATATAAGAAATTAAATCCTCACTTATAACAATCAAAATAAAATTCTGTAATTTCTTATCTATTTTTCAGAACCAATACTTTTTTCAATTGAGTTGTAATTACCAACATCAATTACTATATTTATAGCACATTAGCTTACCAAGTTAATTAATTATGCTTACCGTCAAATCTGGATGTAACAAAAAGGCTTAATATGTCATTTGTCCCTGAACTTGTCCAAAAAGTTTGATCGGCTCTCTGAACTTTCAAAGTATCACGATATCCCTCTGAATTTGCATAAAAAATTCAGTTAGCCCCCTGAACTTGCGTAAAATGTAATCAATTGATCACTCTGTCGCAAAAAAAAGTAAGTTAAATACGGAAGATATATTGTACGAGTCTTAAAAAAAGTAAAATGACCAAAATCGGGATATACAGTTCTAATATTAGAGAAGACAAGTTGTATAATTGAGCAAGTAATAACTTCAATTTTAATTCATTTTTTAATTATGTAATAACATTCTAAGATGTGTGGAATACATCTTCCGCATTTAACTTACTTTTTAAGACCAGTTTTCAATTGATTACAGTTTATGCAAGTTCAGAGGGCTAACTGAACATTTTATGCAAATTCAGAGGGTTATCGGTACACTTTGAAAGTTCAGGGGACCAATCAATCTTTTTGGACAAGTTCAGGGGGCAAATGATGTATTAAGCCTAACAAAAATAAAGTAAATTTTACCCTCATTTACCTTACTCCACAATTATACTTCAAAACAAACAAGTTATGAGCAATTTTATCCCTAACATTTAAATTAGGGTTAAGGTGTAAAAATACACTTAACGTTTTGGATCAAAAGCAATTTTACCCCTAACATTTAAAATGGTGCAATTTAACCTCTAACGTTGGAAGCCAAGAGCAATTTTACGCCTAACATTGATAAATTGGGTCAATTTGAGAAATAATTCATCAAAATGTCTTCTCGGTCATGAATCTTGTCATCTACACTTCACACGTGCGTAATTTTATCAGTAACAAATCACAAACATATGTTGGGATGTGAAAAAAAAATAGTACGAATTAGACAAAAAAATTCACCAAATTTATAAATATTAATCTCCAATTCTATTATTAAATTATAAAAAACATGCAATAATTTTTTTAGAACGAATTGTTATGCAATTGGTGCAGAATAAGGAACAAAAATATATCTATTTTATAATAGTGTCTGAAATTGACCCAATTTATCAATTGTTTTATAGGCTAATTCGTTATTAGGTGAGTCCGAAGCACGAATTCAAGCACAAAATTGATGCAGAGTGTTGCCCCTCGGAGAACCTGGGAGTTTTTTTTATTAAAGGCCGGTTAACGAGAAAGTGCAAAAAACAGACATCCCAACTATACTGGCACCACTGAAAATCACACCAAACCCGAACCAATATTATTAAAGAAAAAAAGAAAAGTTACAAATATCCAAATACTAAAGCTCAAAACAAAACCAAGTCAAGAGAAGCGATAAGAACCACGCATCTCAAGATCATTCAAAAAAACCGAGCAACAAAAATCTAGCATAATATCCCACTAATATAAATTATCAACCATACGACTAAAAGAGACAAGAGAATCAGCAACCACATTTCCTTCACGGTAAACGTCACAAATGAAAATTTGTCACAAAATTGATGCAGTGTTGACCCTCGGAGAACCTGGGACTCAACTGTTGTCAATTTGTCACTACATACAGTGAAAATTTTGGCATATTATTCAAAGCATAAAATCATGTGATGATAAATAAACAAATAAATTTTAAAGGCTTGCCATGTGATGATAAATAACTATATATAAATCTTAACTGCTTTCCATGTAACGATAAATTAATAAACATAAATTTTAGAAGCTTGCCATGTGACTATAAAAAAAATAAAAATATATAAATTTTAAAAGAGGAAATATGGTATTTATCGTAATGCCTTGAATTAGTTCCTATTCGGAGTAGTATTGGGTTTCGGATTCCTAGTTGGATTGGGATCATGGGTTCCTAGTGGGATTAGGATCATGGGTTCCTAGTTGAATTGCGATCATGGGTTCCTAGTGGGATTAGGATAGATTGGGTATTATAAATACCCCATTATGTAAACCTAATAATGTAATCTGATTTTCGCCTCCTAATAATACTATTCTCCTTCTGCCCGTGGACTAGTCAACACAACGTTGGTGAACCACGTAAATCTGTGTGTTTTTCGATTGCTTGTTTATTTATCTTTCATTAATTCCGCACAACAAACTGGTATCAGAGCTTTCGGTTTCCGATCGGAGTTTTGTTTTCTGGAGAGAAAGATGTCTGCGAGGAACGTGAAAATCGAAAAGTTTACTGGGAGAAATAGTTTCAGTCTATGGCAGATCAAGATGCGGGCTTTGTTAAAACAACAAGGTCTGTGGACGTCGTTGAAGAAGGCAACGGGAGAAGTCACTGCTGAGATGACGATTCTGGAAGAAAAGGCACATTCAACAATTATGTTGTGCCTCGCAGATGACGTCATCACTGAGGTCTCAAACGAAGAGACTGTTGTCTGTGGATGAAGTTAGAGAGCTTATACATGACGAAATCTCTAACGAACAAACTTCTTTTGAAACAACGTCTGTTTCGCCTGCGAATGCATGAAGGTACGCAACTTAGGGATTATTTAGATCAATTGAACACATTATTACTAGAATTACGTAATATTGATGTGAAAATTGAAGATGAAGATGTTGCTTTGATTCTGTTGGTGTCTTTACCGCTTTCATATGAGAATTTTGTTCAATCATTTATTGTTGGTAAAGATTATGTGACTCTGGAAGAAGTTAGGTCATCTCTTCATAGCAGAGAGTTGCGCCATAAGGCGGGCAATACAGGTGCAGATAATCAGACCTATGGACTGTTTGCCAGCGGCTGTAAGGGAAAGGGAAACGGTGGGAAGAAGAAGTCTAAGAAGCCGTTCTCAAAGGGTCCTAAGCTAGACGACACATGTAATTACTGTAAGGAGAAAGGACATTGGAAAACTGATTGTCCAAAGAAGAAGAAGAAATCAGAAAATTAACCAGGTTCTGCTACTGTAGCAGATGGCGATAGCAGCTCTGAAAACGATATTGCTCTAGTTGCTGATGGACACACTCATCACTCTGATGTGTGGGTTCTTGATTCAGGAGCATCTTATCATATTTGTCCAAGGAGAGAGTGGTTTTCAACTTATACGCATGTAGATGGAGGTAGCATTTCAATGCCTAATAGTCATGTCTGCAAAGCAGTTGGAATAGGCTCGATCAAGTTGAGGACACATGATGGTAAGTTTTGCACATTGAACGAAGTCAGGCATGTTCCATTGATGATGAAGAATCTGATATCCCTGAGTCTTTTAGACAGCAGGGGTCTCAGCTGGTTAGGAAAAGATGGAGTTCTACATGTCTGTAAAGGTTCTGATGTGATTCTGAAAGGTGTGAAGCATGATACTTTGTATTTCCTATAAGGTTCCACTGTTACAGGTTCAGCTAATGCTGCATCATCAAAGATTGACCAGGAGGATATGACAAAGATATGGCATATGAGACTTGTTCATATGGGCGAAAGAGGGATGCAGATTCTATCAAAGGATGATCTTCTTGATGGTCATAAGGTCAAGAGTCTGGAGCTTTGTGAACACTGTGTCTTTGGGAAACTACATCGCATCAAGTTTCCCAAAGCTATTCACATAACAAAAGACACACTTGATTACATCCACTCTGATTGTTGGGGTCCATCTCGAGTTGAGTCTTTGGGAGGTCACAGATATTTTATGTTTCTGATTGATGATTATTCAAGGATGACTTGGGTCATTATGATGAAGCATAAAAGTGAAGCTTTCAAGAATTTCAAGCAGTGGAAAGCATTGGTGGAAAACCAAACAGGAAAGAAGATAAAGAGGCTGTGAACTGATAATGGTTTGGAATTCTGCTCGTCTGACTTTGATCAGTTCTATAAGGATGAAGGGATTGCTCGGCATCACACAGTCAGGAATACACCGCAACAGAATGGTGTAGCTGAACGAATGAACCAGACATTACTGGAGAGGGTGAGGTACATGCTCTCTAAGGTTGGGTTAGATAGAAGATTCTGGGCTGAAGCGGTGAACACAGCATGTTATCTGGTTAACCGCGGACCACACACCAGCATACAGCTCAAGACGCCTACAGAAATATGGTCAGGAAAGGTTGCTGATTACTCAAACTTGAAAGCTTTTGGGTGCATAGTTTACTATCATGTTAACGAGGGTAAGCTAGAGCCAAGAGCCAAGAAGGGAGTGTTCGTAGGCTATGGAGATGGAGTTAAAGGCTTCAGGATCTGGTCTCCATCAGAGAAAAAGGTCATTTTGAGCAGAAATGTAGTCTTTGACGAAAAATCTGTGCTTAGACCCATTGTGAAGCCTACAACTGCAACAGAAACTGATAGCATTGATAAATAGGTGGAGTTTCAAGTCATACAAAGTGAGAGTGGCTTGAAGGAACAAGAGTTAGACTCAGAAATAGAGCTACCAGAATCTACACCATCAGTTTCTCAACCATCTGAAGCTACACATCGTAGCTTAGCTCAAGATCAACCAAGGAGGGTTGGAGTTAGGCCACCTAAGAGGTATGAAGACATGGTGGGCTATGCACTACAGGTTGCTGAAGAGGTGGACACTCGTGAACCATCAACTTACTAGGAAGCTGTTTCAGGCGCCGATTCTGAGAAATGGCTTGCTGCTATGGGAGATGAGATGGAGTCCCTTCATAAGAATCAAACATGGGATTTAGTCATACCACCTCCAGGGAGAAAGATTATTACTTGCAAGTGGGTTCTCAAGATGAAGGAAGGGATATCACCTTCAGATGGAGTCAAGTATAAGGCTAGAGTTGTTGCTAGAGGTTTCAATCAAAGAGAGGGAGTGGATTATAATGAGATATTCTCACCAGTAGTCAGACACACCTCTATTAGAGTGTTGCTAGCTATAGTTACACATCAGGATTTGGAGCTTGAGCAACTTGATGTAAAGACAGCCTTTCTGTATGGAGATTTGGAGGAAGAGATCTACATAACCCAACCAGATGGTTTTCAGATTCCTGGGAAGGAGAATTATGTTTGCAAGTTGAAGAAGTCCTTGTATGGACTTAAGCAGTCTCCCAGACAGTGGTATAAAAGTTTTGACAGCTACATGATGCAGCTGGGCTACACCAGGAGCCCATATGATTATTGTGTCTATGACATGTTGATAGTTGCAAGGAAGAAGCACGACATTCAGAAGTTGAAGGGTCTTCTCAGCGCAGAGTTCGAGATGAAGGATTTGGGTGCAGCTCGAAAAATTCTGGGAATAGAGATTTACAGGGACATAAGCAAAAGGAAATTTTTTTTGTCATAGAAGGGCTATATTCAGAAGATCTTGTCAAGATTTAGCATGTCTACCGTAAAGCCCATAGATACTCCTAGTGCTGCAAGTGCACATCTGTCTATTGCTTTTGCACCTAAGTCTGCTGAAGAGAAAGAGTACATGTCTCGAGTTCCCTATGCTAGTGCAGTAGGAAGCTTGATGTATGCAATGGTCTGCACTAGACCTGATCTCGCACAGTCTATTAGTGTTGTTAGCAGGTTTATGGGTGAACCTGGTAAGGAGCATTGGCAAGCTGTTAAGAGGATCTTTCGGTACCTAAAAGGTACATCTGACGTTAGTCTCATTTATGGAGGTGATACAGAGTGTTTGGTGACAGGTTTTTCAGACTCTGATTATGCTGGAGATGTCAGTTGTCAGTTGGAAAGCTACTTTGCAGCCTACAGTGACTTTGTCTACTACGGAAGCAGAGTATATGGCACTAACTAAAGCTGCTAAGGAGGGGATATGGCTTAAAGGACTGGTTAGTGATCTTGGTCTACATCATGATCAGGCTACAGTGTATTGTGACAGCTTGAGTGCAATCTGTTTAGCCAAGGATCAGGTTCATCATGAGAGGACCAAGCATATAGATGTGAGGTATCATTTTATGAGAAGTGAGAAGAGGGTCAAGGTGAATAAGGTAGGCACTTCTGACAATCCGACCGACATGTTTACCAAGCTCGTTCCGCAAAGCAAGTTTCAACACTGTTAGGACTTGCTAAACATCAGAGATTACTAGTTGCCTATGGGCAACTCTGAGATAGAGGGAGAAGTCTGTTCATCTGGCACTATCATGGGTGCATCTGTTATGTTTTCAGGAGGATTCAAGTAAAGGTGGAGATTTGCCATAATGCCTTGAATTAGTTCCTATTCGGAGTAGTATTGGGTTTCGGATTCCTAGTTGGATTGGTATCATGGGTTCCTAGTGGGATTAGGATCATGGGTTCCTAGTGGAATTGCGATCATGGTTTCCTAGTGTTGGGGTTTAGTTTCCTATAGACAATTGTTCTAGGATATGAACTGAATGTAAATGAAGTGTTCTTTATATCGTTTGTTTTAATAAGATATGGTTTCATAACTATATAAAGGCAACATCTTTTAAGAACTAAATAAGTCTAATAAAAGGAAATCCCTAAGTTTGTTTAAAGTGATTATAAAGTGTTCATACAAGCATGAAGTGAGACGAAACTTTATAATAAACTAATAAACTTAAAACCACCCCAAGCCAAGTAATATGTTTAGAAATAGGATTCACATATCACTGCTGAGACTTGCATGTAACAATGTCTTCTGTCGAGACAGAGAGCTGATCTCACAAGCTTCAGATATGCAGATATCTGGACAGTTGCATGGATCCGATGAAAGGGAGTTCATTAGGATTGGGGACCCGACTTGAGATAACAGGATAAGTAGATTTATCCTTGTCACCTGTTCATCTCATTGGTATTAATAGGTATAAGTAATCCTAAGACTCAAAGGAATGTTAATTAGTGATTCTGGATTATGGAATGTGATGCTTTGATCCTGTTATAACACGATCCATAACAGAGATGACTCTAGGGTGTGAACGGCAGATGTTGGGTATCACAAGAAGTAATTGCAGGATAGTTATACATTGGATTGAGCATTTGTCACTCTCGATAAATGGGAGATACGTCCAAGGATCGCTTGTGGAAGACTTGACTCTAAATCCTTGCAAGGTGATAGCTTAAGACTTGAAATGTAGATTTCACTTAACCTATCTAATTGGAGTTAACTCAGCCTGTACAAGTAAAACGAATGTCTCACTATATGTGACTTGACATTATCCATATTCATAAGATTCAGTTCAAGGATGTAGTTGATGAAGGATCGAATTATACTATAACTAATACAGAAAGGTCAGCGACAGAATCAACCTGTCTTCTTATAGCTCTGGGGGAATGTTTCAGATCTGCCAATCACATTCCGCGTACTCATTCCGTTATGCAAAGATTAAATATAATTCTAAGAAAATTAATTTAATAGTTGCATATGGCTAGAAGCAATAAGAACCTAATGGGTCACACATAAGACTTGGAGCCCAAAAAAGAAACAGATGTTAATTAATTGATGGAAGCCCAACTGAGTCCACTAAGGCCCAGTACCTAGGGGGCGATTTATGTATGTAAAATACATAAATAAATTAATTTGATTTTAAACAATTCTAATTAGATTATGATTGTGAATTAAATTAATTAAAGGATAAATAAGTTAGGAGGTTTAATGAGATTAAATTGCTTCTATTATTATCCTATCAATAAGTTGTTATTATTATCTTTATATTTAGATATAATTATAGATAATAACTAATAAGAATTTTATTCCGAATTAAATTCTTATTTCAGTAACCTAATTCTATCTAACTAGGGTTTAAATTCTTATTCGACCACCATGGCGGGGCGGAAGGGCGCCTCGCCTCTTGATTCTTATATCAGTACCGCTGACATGTTCAATAAGAGCAATTTTGGGAATAATTCTACGACTTCCGCGTCGATCCCTAAATCTTATGCTGAGGCTACCGCTGGTTTTTCGAAGGCTCTATCTTCTAACACAATTGTTTCGAAGGAGGAGGGTTATCGTATCGTTCGAATCTCGCAAGCAGCATTGGTGATGGGGAGATGTTGAGTTTTTGGACTGGTCACTGGGTGGTACCGACGGTGGCTGCTCAGCTGAATCTCTCTTCTAGTTTGGTTCGTTCGCTCACTGATAGGGTTGCAAATTTTCTGCAAGAAGACCGCTGGCATGAGCTTCCACCTCTTCCTTCAGTTTTCGAAATAATATCCTTGCTGTTCATCCTTGTAGCGGCTCGGTTGATTCTTGCATTTGGACGGTTGCGGTTGATGGGGAATTTTCGGTCAAGAAATATGTTAAATCTCTTGCCTCGTATCAGCCAATTCGCTGGTGCAGCTTTATTTGGCAGCCTTTTATTCCTCTTTCGCATTCTATGCTTTTTTGGCGTGCCTATAGGGGGTATGTTCCAACTCATGACATTTTAAGGCGTAAAGGGTTGAATATTATTTCTCGTTGCTCATTGTGTTTATTAGCCTACGAGGATTTGGATCACCTGTTTGTTCATTGCCGTTTTTCTAAAGCGTTGTGGACCTCGATTGCCTCCATTTTTCAGACTCAGATAAAATTGGATGGCACTCTCAAAGAGTTAATTATGGATGCTATTGAGGCTAAGTTCAGTATGCAGATTCGAGCTTTATGGAATTCGGCAATTGTAAACAATGTCTGGCTAATCTGGCGCACGAGAAATTTGTCTTTTTTTTTAAGGCGAGACTGCTAGCATTTTTTTCTGTCTTCGCCGACTTTGGGCTCTCATTCGGGAAGAAAATGTCTTTTCCCGCGGAACAGTTTCTAATTGTTTAAAGGACTATGCGGTTCTGAAGCATCTCTCCCTTGACGCTAGACGTCCGAGCATTCCTAAGATCATTTCCGTCATTTGGCGAGCTCCTCCCCCTTGTTGGATTAAGGTTAATTCGGATGGATCTGTTTTTGGCAATCTAGTGATTACTGGGGCTGGTGGTGTTTTTCTTACTACTCGTGGTTTCCCACGAGGTTCGTTTGCTTTTCCTGTTCAGACTTCGCTCGCTTATATTGCCGAGCTTCGGGCTGCCATTTTTGCAATCAAAATTGCTTGGGATAAAGGTTGGCACTCACTGTGGATTGAATGTGATTCGAGCTTTGTGGTTCATATTTTAAAATGTAAATCTCACAAGGTGCCTTGGGAAGTGTGTGCTGCGTGGTTTGATTGCTTGTTCCATCTTCATCATATGTGTGTGGTCATCTCTCACATTTATCGGGAAGGGAATCGAGTTACCGATGCCTTAGCGAAGCACGGAGCGACTATTCCTAATTTGGTTTGGTGGAATACTTCTCCATCGTTTTGTAATTCTTTCATTTATGAGGATTATAGTTCGGTTGAGCAGTTTAGAATTTAGTTTTGCTCTATTCTCCTCTTTCTGTTTCTTTATTCCTTTGTATACTCTTCGTTTGCTTTTTAATAATATTCGGGTCTGGGTTTGGGTTGTTTGGCTGGGGGAGCCGACCTAGTCGGGATGTCTGGCCTTTCCCTAAACCATCACCCTATCTTTACTTAAAAAAAAAATAAGAGACTATATATACCCCCCTTATAGTAGAATTTCAGCCAACCCTAGCCAACTAGAGAGAGAGAATTTCGACCCCCTTGTTGAGGACGAGATCATCTACCGCTTCCTTTCGTTTCAATTGATTATTAATCTCTTTCTCTTATTCCTTGATCTTGTGTTGATTTATTAGAGGCAATCTACTTTGGTTGCTTTCATACGGTTGAGTTATAATCATATTTTGAATTGTGTTTTTTGTCTTGTGCTCGGGAACTCGGAGTAAGAGTTGTGGGCACTACGATTGCAACGGTAGATAGTTCATCGAAAGATATTTCCTTCTATCCCTCTTTATATGAAATAACGATTAACGGATCTTGGGTTAATGGAAAAAGGTTAAAATTTTATATTTCCGCTGCCAAACGATAGCCTATTTTCCTTCAGTGGTATCAGAGCCTGCGTTAAATCCGTTATTTCATATATGAAAATTAAAAGGTTTTTCAATCAGATTGAATAAATATTTATAGTTAGGTTAATTAACGAAACCGTTTTGATTAATTAATTCTAAAGATAAATAAGTTTTAATTAATTGTTAATTAAAATAGATTATGCATATGTTCCGGATTATATTTTGGTTGATAATCATTATAACAAAACTATTGATTTTATAGTTAGATTGATAAAAGTTAGTTTTATTAATTCTAAAGATAAAACAAAATCTTTAATAGATTTTTCTTATTTTCTGAAAATCGTTTTGAAACTGTTTTGAAACTGATATATATATATATATATATATATTATATTTAAAATAAAAAAAATTTGGAACAACAGCCCGGGTTGCGCCGCGAGGCAGCAACCCGAACTGCTGTTCGCGGTTGCTGCCTCGCGACAGCAACCGTGTGCGGCTGGACGTCGCTGCCGTAAGGCAGCCGCGGCCAGCCGCGGCGCTCCTGCCAGACGGCAGCGGCGCCACTGTCTCGGGTCCCCTTTTTGTGGACCCGACACGAGCCCACTCCTATTTGTTTTAAAATAAAATTGAGTTTTAAATATATTTATATATATATATATTTATATATATATATATATGTTTCAGAAATTAATTGTTTTCTGTTTTTGATTATCGGATAAAAGAATTTATTTAAAAGTTTGTTTTACTTATTTGTAAATCAAAAGTATTAAATGAATTAAATCAAAATAACCGGGATATGCATAGATAAGATTTTGTATAGTTGTATTAATCTAATGTGATTAAATATAGAAGATACGAAACTGATAGAATTAAAATTGGATGAAAGTTAATTTGATAAGTTAATGCGATTAACGTAAATATTACATAAATATTTTATGTAATCAACCAATTAAATTTTTTTTTTTTGAAATAAGGTAAAACTTTATTAACTAAGAACAGAAGCGAGAATGTCAAAAATAATCGGTGGTGGACAGGCCCACTCACCACGAACAGATCTAGAAGTAACAGCCTTAGCTAAGCTATGAGCTGCTAAATTCGCTGAACGTTTTACATATGAGACTGAACATGAGTTCAAGGCTATTAACAAATCACAACAATCATTCACTACATCCGATAAATAAGATAATTGACGTTTTTGCTGATGTATGGAACTAATAACCACGAGACAATCTGATTGGACCTCCACATGGCTGAGGTTAAAATCCTTAATCCAGGTAAGAGCCTCTCTTACCGCCATTGCCTCTGCCAACGGGGGATCCGTGACATCCGCAAGGTGCCCCATTTTAGCAGCAAAACATCTACCCTGATGATCCCTCAGCAGACACCCATAGGAGCTGAATTTATTCTGGTCATCCACACCTGCGTCAATATTACACACATAGCTTCCTTCCGACGGTTTCTTCCATTTTGCAATTACGACCGACTGTGGCTGGGGGTGTTTTAGATTGACGATTTGAGCTTCTCTCCAGTCGCGCAATTCCGATAAGGCCATACGGTGGATTTCCTCTGGTGTCTATTCCCTGTTATTCCAAACCTTATCATTCCGCGCTTTCCAAATACTCCAGCAAAGCATCGCTACTTCATTTCCCATCCCTGACGTCCCTCCGATGCAATTTGAAAGCCAGAAGATGAGGTCTGTGACCGTCGATACCCTATTGTCCTGAAAGAAGATTTGCCACACTCGGTAGGCTCGCGGACAGCTGATAAACACATGAAGATCGTCTTCCCCATAAGCATTGCATATTGGACAACAGTTTGGGAGGGAGCTTCGTCGGGATGCCAGGTTACTCATAGTCGGTAAGCAGCTTGTGCAGATCCTCCATAAACAGTTTTTAACTTTTGGGGCCACCTGTAAATTCCAGATTAAGTTCCAGTTTATCATAGAGAGATTTGCCATGTTAGAAGGGCAGGATCCAAGTGCTTTGAGATAACCACTCTTTACTGAGTATTTACCGGACTTTTCGTCAGGCCAGAACCAGTCATCCTCACGCTGCCTCCTTCACGCCGGAATTGAACAGATCAATTGGACATCCCTTCTATTAAAGATTCTACTGATGAGATCAAGGTTCCAAGCGCCATTTTCATTTAGCAGATCCTTCACCAGACCAGTAGGCAGTGTGGTATCGAGAGGGCTGGTAGGGAGAGGGAGGGAATCATCAAGAAGCCATGGGGAGCTCCAGATTGCACTGGTTTCACCATTCCCAATTTTCCTTCGGAGACCCATCACAAGAAATTCACGTCCCGCCAAAATGCTCCCCCACACAAAGGAAGGGTTATGACCCAAAGGAGCCTACAAAAAATCAGAGTTAGGAAAATACCGAGCCTTAAGTATTTGAGTCACCAGTGAATCCAGATTCTGCAATATCCTCCAACTTTGTTTTGTAAGTAAGGCAAGGTTGAATAGGTGGGTATTTCTGAACCCGAGTCCTCCGCTTGATTTAATTGAGTCTATGTATGTTTGGAGTTATGGACATATTTGGACCCTCTATTTAGTCTTTTGGTATTTTTCAAATAGGGCCTGCGAGTCCTGCATATCTACTATCAATTGTAATTTCTCCTCTCATCTAATTCCCTTGAAGATAATTGAAGTTTTCTTTAGTAATATATAGAAATTAATATGTAATTTCAAGGCGCTATGGAAAGACGGAGGACCTAAAGAGAAATATGTAATAGTTAGTATTTCCCTAGGTTTGGCCTTTTATTCCGTTCCTAGCTCAACGGAATAATTTAGATAATATGTCCATAACGCCAATGTATGTGTCTGATGTATGCTAAAGCAAATCAAGACTATGTTAGATTATGAGACTTAAAATAAAAATCCCTCACTAATTAAAAGTTAAGTGAATAAGCAAGTTATTAAAATCGATTGCCCCTCCCTAATATTATAATTCAGTCGGCAGTATTGGGGGCCTTTGGGTTGTTGAGTAAACTCAAGCTCGGGGTCTTATGGTAACATCTGAATTATTGAAATATCGTTTTTCATGAATATGGGGTAATACTTAAATTAGATTATGATAATTGGATGGGTAAACTCATGTTATCATAAACTGATGGGCAATATGGTTGGGATTAATATGAATAGCATATTAGTTACTAATGTGGTTAGTAACCCAATAATCTAGGAATCACATTAAAGATGTGATTGATTGCATGAATCTACCTAACAAATGAGACTAGCTTGTTGAGTAAACTCAATGTGAAATCTCAGGAGTTAGGATCCTAGCTCACTAAAGGATTTGTGAAATTCTTCGAATTAATATGGAGGGCTATTAATTTGGCAAAATAGTGGGAGCAATTTAAAATAAATTAAAAGACCTATAATTTTAGATTGATGTACTTTAAAGCAAATGAATAACATGTGTTTACTCTTTCTCACTCTCATGTTAAATTAAAACACTCCTAAAATCATGACTAAAACCAATCTGCAAAATATACTTACCGATAACAAGTTGAACGGTTCAAACTTCACCGACTAGTATCACAACCTTAAAATCGTTTTGAAGTTCGATAAGATAGGGTATGTACTTGATACACCGATACCCCCTAACCCGGCGGATGATGCTCCCATCGAAGAGATCGATGCTTACCAGAAGCACAAGCCTGATGACGATCATGCGGGATGCATCATACTTGCATCGATGAACCAGAATTGCAAAGGCAACATGAGGAAATGGATGCCTATTCCATCATCATGCACCTAAAGGAGTTGTTTGGGAAACAGACTAGGTGCGAACGCTACGAGATATCAAAATTGTTATATCGTTGCAGGATGCAAGAGGGCACATCTGTGATGACACATTGTGTCAAGATGATTGAGATGATTGGCTATATTACCAAGCTTTCTAATATTGGATTCGTGATGGATAACGAACTAAGTGTGGACTTAATTCTTCAATCCCTCCTAGAGAGTTATTCACAGTTCATCATGAACTACCACATGAATGACTTGCAAACCTCTCTTGAAGAGCTTGCAAACATGCTCAAGACAGTTGAGCCCAATATGAAGAAAGACAAGGCAATACCGGCTCTTGTCATAGAGGGATCAAAGAAGAGGAAAGGGAATTTTCCCAATCCTAAACATTCCAAGAAAGGCAAGAGGGCCATGCCCACTAGAGCTAAGGGGAAGTAAGTGAAGAATCCCAAAGGAGAGTGCCACTTCTGTGGTAAAGACAGGCATTGGAGAAGGAACTGCAAGGAGTACCTAGCCTCCCTCAAGAAGGGAAAAGACGGTGCTTCAACATCAGGTATGTTTTATATTGAAATAAATACAATTTCACAGTCTGAATCTTGGGTACTTGATACCGGATGTGGATCTCATATTTGTACGAATATGCAGGAACTAAATCGGACAAAGGAATTGAAGAAAGGAAGCATAAACTTACGAGTAGGAAATGGAGCAAGAGTTGCCGCCCTCGCTGTTGGAGATTATGTTTTGAGTTTGCCCTCTGGGCTTGTAATAGAATTAAGGAATTGTTTGTATGTTCCTGAAATGTCTAGAAACATTATTGTTGAAACACCTTTCCACATGATTTTGATTTGACAAAATTATTTAAGTACTTAATAAAAAATATTCTAAACACATTCAATTTAAGTGCTTTGATTTATTTATACTAATGTGTTTGTTCAATGTTGAGTTTAATTGTTTATAAGACATTAAGATTAAAAAGCCCAAAGGCCCATAAGTGGAAGTCAAGCTCAAGTCAACACATCAAGACCATGCGGCCCAAGTGTTCGAAACGTAGCCGTTTCAAGCAAAACGACGACTCAACATGAAGAAGGATCGAGAAGCCTTTTCTCAAATGCTTCAAGACGAAGCTGATGAGTTGGATGACAATACAGTCTGGACAGCGGCAGACAAGAACCAACTTCTAGACAAAGTAATTCTACTTTGGGTAAAGTTCAGAAGGCGCAGGAAGCTGTCTTGTGGACTTTGCCTTAAATGTCGAAACATTCTGTTTCAAGGACGAAAAGCTGCCGTGGACAGAAGATGCGTGAATCCTATTGGCCAACGACGCTGAGCACGCCCAGAGTGACAATGACAGGAAGCCGTTTCCCTCCAACGGTCATTTCGAAATTCGAAATGACCAGGTGCCTCAAGTGTCACTATATAAAGGCCATCCATTTGCTTCAATCGATGCAGATCTTCAATTAGCTGAAATGCTATCCAAATTCATACACGAAGTTCTGTGAGAAAAGCAAAGCAAGAACCTTACACCAATTTCCATATTATTGTGTAAAAGTCTAGAGTGATTTTCAATCATCTAAAGTGTCTTAGCAATCGTTGTTTAGGACAAACACTTTATCATTTCTAGAAGAATAGAAAGGAGAGGCTGAGTACTCGGTTATAGTACTCAGCGGTAGATATAGGAGTGAGTAGAGGAATAGAGGAAGGTACTCTTGTATACTCAGCTTCTATTGTAAAAGGTTTCGTGCTCTACCTTTAAAGAGCTCAGTAGGGAATTCGAAAAGCTCGGAACGAGTTCCGGGGACTGGACGTAGGCGGAGAGGCCGAACTAGGATAAGTCTGCTGAGTAATATCTTTCTAACCCTTAAACTCCTTTACATATTGCTTGCTATAAAACTGACTAAGTAACGAGCTCACGCTGAGTTAAGTATACGAAGAAGCTGAGTTCGGGAATAGACTCTAAGTGCTATTTCCTGACTCAAGGAAAGAAACAGACTTAGTCACAAGTTGACTAAGCTTGTGTCTTCAAACTGCTTAGTCACGCTGTGTAAACCTTTTCATAAGAAAAGAAGTCAGCCTTAACGGACAAAATTTTAAAATAGTTCCTATCCCCCCCCCCTTGGAACTAACTTGTCACGTTATAAGGGACCAACAAGTGGTATTAGAGCTTAAAAGCTCACTGAGCAAGTTTTAACTACCTTGAGGTGATCCCCACTATGGCTGAGAACAGCACTCGGTTCCTCCCAGGAAATCAGACAACTCAGATTTTACCTGAGGGGATGTCCATTACTCGGCCTCCTCTATTCTTCGGGTCTAACTATACCTTTTGAAAGAATAGAATGAAAAATTTCATTCAGGCAACAAATATGAGTGCATGGCTATCTATAGTCCAAGGCCCATTTGTTCTTGTTGAAACTATTGACGGCCAAACGGTTGTTAAAGCTGAGACAAAATGGACAGAAGATGATCTCAAGAAGCTACAAAATCATGCTTCGGCTATAAACATGCTTCACTATACGTTAGATGCTGCAGAGTACAACAAAATTTCAGGTTGTGAGTCAGCGCAGGAGATCTGGAAGAAGCTGGAGGTCACCTACGAAAGAACCAACAAAGTGAAGGAGTCCAAGGTGAACCAACACATGAGGTTGTACGAGCTCTTTGAAATGAATGATGATGAAGGAATCTCTGAGATGAACGCAAGGTTCACAAACATCATCAACGAGCTCAAGAGACTTGGCAAGATCTTTACTGAGGAAGAGCAAGTCAAGAAGATTCTTAGGAGTCTTCCTAAAAGCTGGCAAGCAAAGAAAACTGCTGTTGAGGAAGCTCAAGACTTAACCACCTACAAGTATGATGAACTCATTGGCTCGCTGCTGACCCACGAGATATCAATGAAGAACTTCGAGGTGAAGGAGAAGTTTGAAGACAAGAAGCAAAAGTCTCTTGTCATGAAAGATGACTCCACTGATGGGAGCTCAACAGACGATGAAGAAATGGCTATGTTCACTAGAAAGATGAAAAGGCTGTTCAGAAAGAATGACAAATATTCTAAGAAGCCTTACAAGAAGTTTGATAAGTACAAAGCTGAGTCCAGCGACAGCAAGTACAAGAAAGACAGCTCAAAGCCCATTACATGCTTTGAATGTCATCAAACCGGCCATATCAAGTCAAGCTGTCCCACGCTGAGGAAAGAAAGAAAGAACAGCAAGAAGGCAATGGTGGCAACCTGGAGTGACAGTGATGAGTCTTCATCATCGGAAGCTGATGCCACTAAGTCAGCAAAGATCTGTTTCATGGCTGACGAACTTGCTAAGCCATGTGTCTCTGAGCATGCTGACCCCTCCATCGCATCTGATGATGAGATACACTCAACTGAGGTAATATCACTACCCTTGCTCAGAAATGAAATGGTAAATGCCCTGAGTGACCTCTACACACTCATCAAAAAGTGTAACAAGAAGGTTAGAGCACTCAGCAGGCGATGTGACGAGATTGAGGAGGTCAAACTGAGTGACCTTCGATATCTTCTCCAGGACAACTCAACTTTGCATAGTAATGTAGAAATTATGCAAAAGTTTGTCACTGAGGTCGAATCAGATTCCAAGAAACTGAAAAAGGATGTCACATCTATTCAGAACCAACTTAAGGTTCCGAATAAAAGAAATATCCCTCTGAACACTCAGTACCGAAGTACTAGTCAACAGAGATGGAATCCTCAGCGGAATGTCCAGTGTGACTTCTGTAGGAAGAAAGGACACACCACAAAGGTGTGCTGGCACGCTCAGCACTGGGGTGCTGACCAGTCAGTGAGATATCCTAAACGGAAGGTCAGTTGTGACTTCTGTGGGAAAAATGGACAAACTGTCCAAGTGTGTCATCATAAAATGAAATATGATGCTTTACCTGTTGAACCTAACAAGCAAGGACCCAAAAAGAATTGGGTACCTAAAAGCAACTAGCTATATTGCATGTAAGCCTGAGGTGTGCTGAGAAGTCAAAGATGTGGTACATTGACAGCGCATGCTCGAGGCATATGACTGGTGATGAAACTCAGTTCATCACATTTGTGCATAAACGAGGAGGAAGTGTAAGTTTTAGAGACAACAAAAAGGGTAAGATAGTAGGGTCAGGAACCATTGGTGGTAATCCTACTATTGAGTCAGTCTCCCTAGTCAGCGGAATCAAATATAACTTACTCAACATAGCTCAGCTATGTGACAATGGGAGAAAAGTTATATTTGATGACACTGGATGTAAAATATTCGTGGGTAAAACAAATGAGTTAATTTTAACTGCCCCTCGTATTGATAATGTCTTTATGCTGAACTTAGAAAAGAAGTTTTCAAAAACTGTATGCTTAGTGTCAAAGGAAGAAAATTCCTGGCTATGGCACAGGAGACTTGGTCATGTAAGCATGGACCTCCTGGCCAAATTAGCAAGAAAGCAATTGGTTGAGGGACTGCCAGAACTTAAATTTGAAAAAGATCAATTATGCCACGCTTGTCAAGCTGGAAAACAGACCAAACAATCTTTTCATAGTAAAAACATTGTCTCAACTAAGCGTGCATTAGAGTTACTACACTTGGATCTCTTCGGTCCAGTCCAGCCGCTGAGCTTGGGTGGAAGAAGATTTTCCTTGGTCATTGTAGATGACTTTTCTCGGTACACTTGGATCATCTTGCTGAGTAGCAAGGATGAAACCTTTGAGACGTTTTTAAATTTAGTAAGAAAACTTGAAAATGATAAAGACCTTAAGTTAGCTCACATCCGAAGTGATAATGGTGGAGAATTCAAGAACCAACAGTTTGTTGAATTCTGTGAAGCCAACAGCATTGATCATAATTTTTCTGCTCCTAGAACGCCTCAACAAAATGGGGTTGTTGAAAGGAAAAACAGAACCTTGGTTGAAATAGCCAGGACAATGTTGAGTGAGCATAGGCTTCCAAAGTACTTTTGGGGAGAAGCTGTTAACACAACGTGCTACATTCTTAATAGGGCTCTAGTTAGACCTATATTAAAGAAGACCCCTATGAACTCTGGAAAGGACGAAAGCCCAACATTGGATACTTTCGTGCCTTTGGCTGTAAATGTTTTATCTTAAATACCAAAGACAGCCTAGCTAAGTTTGACTCAAAAGCTGATGAAGCTATCTTTTTAGGCTACTCAACAAACAGCAAAGCATACAGAGTTTTCAATAAATGAACTCAGGTCTTAGAAGAGTCAGTACACGTTGAGTTCGATGAAACTAACCCTGCAGGAAGAGACATGCAGCTGACTGAGGATGATCCACACTCAGCTCCCGCTGACCAATAAACAGCCGCTGAGTCATTGCCTCAAGGGCTGACCAAAGGTAAAAGTGAAACTCAAATTACTTTCACTGACCAATCTACACCTGTAGAGATTGTTGAAACACAACCAACATAAGACATCAATCTACCAAAAGAGATCAGAATACCAAGAGTTCACTCAGAGAGTGCCATTCTTGATGCCGCTGAGAACACCCTGATGACGAGTAATCAACTCAGGAGATACCTCAGCAACGTAGCATTCGTCTCAATCCAGGAACCACAGAATTTCGCTGAAGCTGAGTATGATGAATTCTGGATGAATGCAATGCAATAAGAACTTGATCAGTTCCGAAGAAATGAAGTATGGGACTTAGTGCCAAAACCAAAAAGCCAGAAGACCATAGGAACAAGATGGGTCTTCCGCAACAAGCTGGATGAACAAGGGAACGTGGTCAGAAACAAAGCAAGACTTGTAGCTCAGGGCTACAGTCAGCAAGAAGGTATTGACTACGGTGAGACCTTTGCCCTAGTGGCAAGGCTAGAGGCTATTAGAATTTTATGTGCATATGTGATGCGCCTTCGGTGAAGAAGACTCACTAAGGGATAAGTGTACCCCGTCGTTATCAAGTAATAAATCTGGAAAGTCTAGGTATCGAATCCACAGGACTTATTTACCACAAGTATCGAATTACTAGGTCTCGGGTGTTATCTAGGCTTTGTGGGGTTTGAATTGGTTTGGTTAAATTAATCTACTCCTAGGTTGAATTACGCTACTCCTAGCTAAGTTATCTAGTTCTAACTAAGTTATTCTACGCCTAATTAAGTTAAACTACTCCTAATTGATCTTTCACTAATGCAATTACCCGAAGGAACATGGTATGAATGATAATAATGAGGTTAGGTTATTAGGTCTATTGATTAAAAACCTAATCTAAGTCACTTGTATTCAAGGCGATTAACACTACTTACCCTCCTGAAGTTCCTAGTGCGTGATTCCCTTGTAAGGCCGAAACTAGGTCTAAGGCTCAGCAATTTGGGCTTAATCAACTAAGAGGTCGTCAATCTCCTAGGCTCTGACTAGGTCAGATTCAGCTCACAATATGTGCCTACTCGATTTTGGGGCTTTTGAATGAGTTAAACCAATTGAATAAAGCGTAAGACAAAGATTAAACAAACAATCATAGAACAGAACAAGAGCTAAAATATTATTAAAGATGAAGAACAATGTCACAGGATACAATTAGCCTAGGATTCATAGACTATATCAAAGAGTAAAAACAAGGAAAAGTAAAAGGAGATACGAAAATCCCTTTCAAGGAACCTGTCTACTCTGCAATCGGCTTCCTAGGTCTTAAGGACGGACCTTGAATATTCCTCAAGAACAGCTTTGAAGGAGCTTCAATGGAGGTTGAGGAAGATAGAGGAGATGGAGAGGAAATTCAAGGGGAAAGATAAAGTAATTTACAAATAATGAAAGATGTCTAATTACATTGGAAAAATCCTATTTATAGGCGTGGCTCGGGCCCTTTTCTTGACCTATTTTCGTGTCCTTATGCAGGTAGGAAGTCGTGGGGTCCATCGTGGCATCGTGGGGGCGGAATTGGTCTTTTTGACCAATTCCCGCAGGTCTGCTCGCCGAGCAGGGCGAGCTGCTCGCCGAGCAGGCACAGTGCCTGGGCAGTGCCTGGGCGGTGCCTGGGCAGTGACTGGGCGGTGCCTGGGCAGTTCCTGGGCAGCTCGTCGAGCAGCGCCCGGGCTACGCGCCGAGCAGCGCCTGGGCTGCTCACCGATGCTCAATTCGCCGAGCGACTGCCGGGGGTCCCCGAGACACGATTTTTGCCTAAAATTGATCATGTTTTAACCTGCACACGCACATAAACTCCAAACAACATTAGTCCAAAGGCTAAATTGACCCGCCAATTGCTTATTTTGAGCAAACGCTTCGTTTGGTGCGACTTTTGACGGATCAATTAGCTTCAAAAGATAACGGAATTATAATATGCATGCCATTTTGGCCGTATTTGCCTAAATTGATCATAAAACGAGCCTGAACAACGAAAAGTAAATAAAACATTTCCAATTTCTAACTAACTCGCACAAAAGCATTTAAATGCGAGAATTGCTCGCTTATTAACTAAATAACGCTAAAAACCGTTCTAAAACCGTACCCAAAGATAGGGGTTTTTGACCCCTATCAAACCTCCTCGCACCTAAAACTTTACTTGTCCCCAAGTAAACTAAAAAACTAAACCCGCAATCACAAGCAAGCTAGAAAACCTCCCGGTTTGACTAGGTGCTTGACACAATTTCGAGCATCTGTAATTACATGCATTCGGAAATACAAAGTAGAGACACGATATCCAAAAGCCGCATTTCAATTATCATAGGTCATATGTTTTAAGAAAAAGGACACATGTTTAATTAAACGAGCTTGAGGGGATCGCTAAGTAAAACACCTCACCATAGGTAGTTCACTCATTTCACACAATTTTCGGCGGCTAAAGTGTTTACTCTCGGCTTATGTTCTTGCTTAGGATTACGTTGATTTTGCACGTTCATCCGAGTTCCTCTACTATGCTATATGACTCCGATGATATCAAAAACAGCCTCGAATTGGGGTTGTAATGTGGTTAGAGGGTTAAAGGTACAACAAGGGTTAATATTTCTAGCGCTAGAAAAACAAAGTTCAAATGGCTTTAGCAAATATGAAGTGACTGAGCTTTTTATTCATTCATTACTCTCTTGTTAGGATGTTTTCTTTAGACGTTTTGATTTTAAGAACTGGGGAATGAAGTTCTTCCCTTTTTGTTCGTCTCTCTTCTTTTCTTTTCTTTTTCTGTTTTTCTCTTTTCCCCTTTTCTTTTCTTTTTATTTTTTGGGATAGTGATGCTCATTCACTTCTTAGCCTTTTGGCTTGCTACTATGATGCCATAAACAAAGACAAAGCGCTAGAATTGACAAAGGCTCGATGTGAGCTTTGCAAAAACTTTGGGTTAAGTAGTAAACCAAGTGATGGTTTGCAAAAATAAGGGTTAGAACGAAAGAAAAATTCTACAAACTACAAAAATACAGGCTCAAAGGGGCTTCCTAGAGTAGTTGAAAAAGAGAAAATAAGGTAAAGAAAAGGGTCAATTCTAATGAGGCTGATTCATCGTTTATCATCTCAAATTATTGCATGTAGGTTCAACACAGTATTAGGTGCAAAATCTGTAATATTTCCACAAGTCAAAGCATTCACACAAAAATGTCAAGAAAATGAGCTTTTTTGATGTTCGCTCTTGGGCTCAAATTCAACTCACAATTCTTTGGGTTTCAATTTTGTGTTTACTAGTTTTCCCCAAACTCAAGTTTAACATCACATGCCTTCAATTCTTAAGTTATCTACCTAAGTAATGATTTTAGCATTTCTTCAAAAGTAGGGTCTAAATGCAAACTTTAGCTCATGCTTTTACAGATACAAGGATTGTGTCCTACAGCTAAACTAGTTGTCATGCAATCTTAGATTCGGTTCTCAGCCCTCAATGACAAATAACGAAGTTTAGATTCGAATGAGGTTCACGGTTTTAGATCCTAAACATGCGAAAACATAAATAAAACCCGAAAACGCTAAACTAAACTAGACACGACGCAACAAAAATTTAAAAATTACACAATTTTTGTAAGTTTGTCTACCCCTCCTCCTCACACTAAAAATATGCAATAAGTTCCAACATTGCATCACAAACCATAAAGTACAAGTGCAAAAAGTTAGGGTGGAGAAGACAACTTACTGATTTTATCGCAATCGCCAAAAATTTGATGATTTGCGGTGCCAAAATTATTTATTTATTATTTTTTTTATTATTATTATTTATTTATTTATTTTAGCTCCGTTCGGAATTTAAAAATCCCGAACAGTTTGCTTATCGCGGCCGAGCAGCGGGCTGGGCGGCAGTGCCCAGCGGCGGGCTGGGCGTAGTGCCCAGCTCGCGGCGAGCAGTGCCCAGCTCGCCGAGCTGGGCGGCAGTGCCCTGCTCGCCGAGCTGGGCGGCAGTGGGGCCAAAATTTTTTTTTTTTATTTTAAACCTGAACACTTAAAAAAAATAAAAATAAAAATAAAATAAAATAAAATAAAAGAAAACTAAACAACTAAAAAAATATTTATTTATTTATTTATTTATTTTATTTTATTTATTTTATTTATTTTTTTTAAACGAACACTTTAAAAAAACGTAAAAGAAAACTAAAAAGACTAAACTAAAAGATCAATGGATAATCTACATAAAATAAACCTGAAAAGTTTTATTAAAACTTGGGTTGCCTCCCAAGAAGCGCTACGTTATAGTCGGTGAGCTCGACATAGAATTCACACCTAGGTGTATCCTTCTACTCGCGTTAGGAACTCGAACTCCTTAACAAATAACCCGTACCTACAAAACGGATTAAGAGCCTCAAATAAGTTTAATGAAAGTAGGAGGCCGAATTTAAACATGTTATGAAAAAGTTTGGTTTGCTCCCTTTTGGATTCTCTTGGTAGGTTGAAGAGAATGAAAACTTCTGAACAAGGAGTAAATCCAAACTTTTCGAACTTTTGAGGAAAAGGTAGTTGATATACACAAGCTTCGATTTGATCATTTATTTCTATCACATGATTTAGAATTTCAGATTTTGAACCGGGGTTGCTTACCGCTTCCGGTTCTTCACTTACCTTGAGTGATGCATGTGACAGTGGACTTGGTTCTACCTTTTCGTCATTCCTCAAAGTGATGGCTTGAGCTGATTCCCTTTGTGGGATTTCTATGTTTTCCTTTATGCTTGGGAGGGCATCTCGGGAGTGCTTTTGCATCTCATGGTTTATTTGAGCCAATTGGTTGCTCAAGTCCTTGCAAACCTCCTCATTGATTGTAAGTCGGGCTGATATTCCTTTCAAAAGAGACAACACCTCATCTCGTGAGCTAGAGGGTTGTGGAGGAACTTGGCTTGCTTGTTCATAAGGGAACATTCCCAATTCGTTTTCCCTGTGCTCATTAACAAACCTATTTGGAGGCCTCAACATGTTAGGGTTCCCGTAGGACAGATTTGAGTGTTGAGGTCTCCTCCAATCACTACCATAAAAGCTGTAAGAATTGGGGTTAGAATTATACCTTTGGTGATTACCCACAAAACTTACACTTTCATTGGTGTTGAGGCTCAGTTTCGCCATCAAGATATCCATTTTCTCATTTAAGTCGGTCATGGAGGGATTGGGAGCCTCATTCTCCAGGGCATGAATGTATTGTCTTGATGGGATAGTAAACTTTTGAGCTTGCCACTCGACTTTTTTTTGCCAATTCATTGATCAGAGAATGCTGAGAAAAAGTGAAGTTCTAGCACAAAAGTTGATAAGTAACAGTATACAGATATGAACAAGTATAGAAAAGTATAAAGAAATTATATATCAACAAGTATAGAGAATAAGTATAAAGAATTATGTATAAACAAGTATAAACGATATAAACAAGGATATTCACAAAAAGAATCATATATAAACAAGTGTATGTATAAACAGGTATATGTATAAACAAGTATAAACGATATAAACAAGGATATTTACAAAAAGAATCGTATATAAACAAGTGTATGTATAAGCAAGTATATGTATAAACAGGTATAAATATGAACAAGTATAAATATAAACAAGTATTAACGGTTATAAACAAGTATAGATAAACAAGTATAGATGATATTCACAGAGACATTCACAAAGGAATTCCTAAACTAACAAATCGACCTTTGGTTCGATATTGCAGAAGAAATAAATCCCCGGCAACGGCGCCAAAAACATGATGCGCCTTCGGTGAAGAAGACTCACTAAGGGATAAGTGTACCCCGTCGTTATCAAGTAATAAATATGGAAAGTCCAGGTATCGAATCCACAGGACTTATTTACCACAAGTATCGAATTACTAGGTCTCAGGTGTTATCTAGGCTTTGTGGGGTTTGAATTGGTTTGGTTAAGTTAATCTACTCCTAGGTTGAATTACGCTACTCCTAGCAAAGTTATCTAGTTCTAACTAAGTTATTCTACGCCTAATTAAGTTAAACTACTCCTAATTGATCTTTCACTAATGCAATTACCCGAAGGAACATGGTATGAACGATAATAATGAGGTTAGGTTATTAGGTCTATTGATTAAAAACCTAATCTAAGTCACTTGTATTCAAGGCGATTAACACTACTTACCCTCCTGAAGTTCCTAGTGCGTGATTCCCTTGTAAGGCCGAAACTAGGTCTAAGGCTCAGCAATTTGGGCTTAATCAACTAAGAGGTCGTCAATCTCCTAGGCTCTGACTAGGTCAGATTCAGCTCACAATATGTGCCTACTCGATTTTGGGGCTTTTGAATGAGTTAAACCAATTGAATAAAGCGTAAGACAAAGATTAAACAAACAATCATAGAATAGAACAAGAGCTAAAATATTATTAAAGATGAAGAACAATGTCACAGGATACAATTAGCCTAGGATTCATAGACTGTATCAAAGAGTAAAAACAAGGAAAAGTAAAAGGAGATACGAAAATCCCTTTCAAGGAACCTGTCTACTCTGCAATCGGCTTCCTAGGTCTTAAGGACGGACCTTGAATATTCCTCAAGAACAGCTTTGAAGGAGCTTCAATGGAGGTTGATGAAGATGGAGGAGATGGAGAGGAAATTCAAGGGGAAAGCTAAAGTAATTTACAAATAATGAAAGATGTCTAATTACATTGGAAAAATCCTATTTATAGGCGTGGCTCGGGCCCTTTTCTTGTCCTATTTTCGTGTCCTTATGCAGGTAGGAAGTCGTGGGGTCCATCGTGGCATCGTGGGGGCGGAATTGCTCTTTTTGACCAATTCCCGCAGGTCTGCTCGCCGAGCAGGGCGAGCTGCTCGGCGAGCAGGCACTGCTCGTCGCGAGCAGGCACTGCCTGCTCGGCGAGCAGGCCTCTGGGGGCCTGCTCGGCGAGCAGGCACAGTGCCTGAGCGGTGCCTGGGCAGTGCCTGGGCGGTGCCTAGGCAGTGCCTGGGCAGCTCGCCGAGCAGCGCCTGGGCCGCTCATCGATGCTCAATTCGCCGAGCGACTGCCGGGGGTCCCCGAGACACGATTTTTGCCTGAAATTGATCATGTTTTAACCCGCACACGCACATAAACTCCAAACAACATTAGTCCAAAGGCTAAATTGACCCGCCAATCGCTTATTTTGAGCAAACGCTTCGTTTGGTGCGACTTTTGACGGATCAATTAGCTTTAAAAGATAACGGAATTATAATATGCATGCCATTTTGGCCGTATTTGCCTAAATTGATCATAAAACGAGCCTGAACAACGAAAAGTAAATAAAACATTTCCAATTTCTAACTAACTCACACAAAAGCATTTAAATGCGAGAATTGCTCGCTTATTAACTAAATAACGCTAAAAACCGTTCTAAAACCGTACCCAAAGATAGGGGTTTTTGACCCCTATCAATATGCAAGCTATATGAACTTTAAATTGTTTCAAATGGATGTTAAGAGTGCATTCCTTAATGGAGTTATAAACGAGGAAGTTTATGTTAATCAGCCTCTAGGGTTTGAGGATCCTAAATTCCCAAAGCACGTTTATAAGCTCAAAAAGGCTCTGTATGGTCTCAAACAAGCACCATGTGCTTGGTATGAGAGGCTGACCAGTTTCCTGCTGACTAGAAATTATGTCAGAGGTAAAGCTGATACAACCTTATTCATTAAGAGGAAGGGTAAAGATACCCTGCTGGCTCAAATATATGTTGATGACATTATTTTTGGTGCCACTAACGAGTCAATGTGCAAGGAATTTAGTAAGCAGATGCAGACTGAGTTTGAAATGTCAATGATGGGAGAACTCAATTTCTTCCTTGGACTTCAAATCAAACAAGGGAAAAATGGCATCTTCATCAGTCAAACTAAGTATGCTAAGGAGATATTGAAGAAGTATGAACTTGAGAATTGTAAGTCAATATCTACCCCAATGGGCACTGACACTGTCCTCTGCGCTGATGAGAATGGTAAGTCAGTAGACAGCAGATTGTACCGAGGTATGATTGGTTCTCTACTTTACTTAACTGCTAGTAGGCCGGACATTCAGTTCTCGGTATGTTATTATGCTAGAAATCAATCTAACCCTAAGGAATCTCATTACATAGCTGTAAAAAGAATCCTTAGATATTTGCAAGGCTCAGTGAATGCAGGTTTGTGGTATCCCAATACTCATGATTTCACACTCATTGGATACACTGACGCTGACTACGGACGAGACAAGCTTGAATGAAAAGGCACCTCAGGAGGATGCCACTTCCTTGGGAGCTGTCTTGTGTCCTGGTTCAGCAAGAAGCAGGCGTCAGTAGCCCTGTCAACCACTGAAGCTGAGTACGTTGCTGCTGGAAGCTGTGTTGCTCAAGTCCTATGGATTAAGCAACAGCTTGAAGATTTTGGTGTTCGGACTAAAACAATTGAAGTCAAATGTGACAACAAGAGTGCCATTGACCTATCAAAGAACCCAATCTAGCACAACAGGATGAAGCTTGTCAGCATAAGACATCACTTCATCAGAGATCATGTACTCAAGGGAGAGATCAAGCTGACCTATGTCCCAACGGATGAGCAGCTTGTTGATATCTTCACAAAGCCACTGGCTCGTGAGCAATTCAACATACTTAGAGAAGCCATTGTTATGTTTAATCCTCTTCAATAATTTCCAAGTAGAGTATGCATGCTGAGTGAATTACCATGCTGAATGATTTATGCTAAATCAATTACTGTCATATGCTGAGTAGATTTACATGCTGAGTGTTTATCTTAAGCTGAGCAACTAAGCATAAAAATTATTCCTTTGCGTAACAATTGACTACTTAGAATTTCAAACGTTTGAGATCCTTCACACTGAGTAAATATCCGTTGCAAACTTTAATGCATAACACGCGAATTTAATAGCCACCTACGATGACGTAGGCGCGATGATTAGAAAACCCATGCGCCGAATGTGTCATAAATGCCAGAATATTTGTCGATTGAGTATCTCGAGGTCAAACGGCCACCTCAACGCTTAGGATCAATTCGACACCTCTATAAGTAGTGGATGATTTCCCACTTCTATTCCTTTACGCTTAGAAATTTCTGGTATTCTCATATTCTCTCTAAAATCTCCCAAACTTCTCAAACCTCTCTAAGAATCATGACGAACGATTCTCAGAATGTCTCCGGTGCCGTTAATCACTCCGATGAAAATCCTTCATCTACTGCCCAGCGTGACCACTCTAAAGTCACTACGCCGAGCAAGCACACCAAAACTAACCAAGCTGCCTCTTCGAAGGGAAAACAGCAAAAGGACAAAGGCAAGAAGATCGTGGAATGCACCTACTATCAAGTTTACGAAAGTGTGAGGGGGTATAAGGTTGACCACTCGCGTTGGTTTTCAAGGGGTTTTGTGGAGGTTGAGCAACCCTTTTGTGACTGGATCAAGAACAACGGCTGGACCGAGCTGTTCTCAGTTCGTGAGGCTACTTATCCAGAGATGGTTAAGGAATTTTATGCTAACCTAAAGGTTGCAGATGATAACCGGGACTATATGGTCACCAAGGTCTCGGGGAAGGATATCCTCATCAACCCCGCTTACCTTGCCTCACTACTCAAGTTGAAAAACGAAGGAGCAATTCTTCGTAAATCGGGTGATCAAGACAAAACCAACTACGTCCATGAGTTCTGTAAACCTCCTGGTCATGTAGGTGAGATTTCAAGTACCTCCATGGGTCAGAATCAGAAGATGGCCCATTACATACTAACAAATTTGCTCTTCCCCAAAATCAACTGCACCAACTCAGCGACAAACTTCGAGCAGTGTTTCATATGGCATATGCTGACCTACACGACGATCAACATGCCCGTCTTCATAATCGGTGGATTTCAAAGAAGCACTGGAACTCTTAGGTTAGGCTCTATTATCACCAAAATCCTCAAGGATCAAGGGGTAAGCCTGGTTGAGGAAATCCACACTTGGGGAACCGAGATTACCGCTGCTGTCCTGTTCGGCCTGGCATATGACCAACCAATTGTGCCCAAGAAAGGGAAAGGGGCTGCTGACCAGGAAACTGAGGGGACGGTGACTCGAAAGGGAAGAACGCAAAGAAAGAGGAAAGTTGTGCAAAGCACCTCTAAAGGAGCTGTCTCTACACCAAAGAAGCTTAAATTTGTATGTGGAGGAACCAAGCCTCAAATTCAGCAAGGTTAGGGTGGACCGAGGTCAGCTGAGAAAAGACCTAGGCAAGCTGAGCCTGAGGAAGAAGAAAGAGTGCACGCTGATAAGCAACCACTAAGGAAGAAAAAGAAACTCTCCTCTGAGTTAAGACCCATTGATGCCCTTCCAACTGACGTTGTCGTTCCTCCTAACTCACATTATGTACAAAGTCAAGACATTGACGCTGAACAACAGTTAGATGACCAGGAAGAACAAGACCAATTGGGTGGTAAGTTTGTAGAAGAAGAACTGGATGATAAGTCTTATGAAGAAGAAAGTGGTCAGGATGACACTAAGGAAACAGCTGATGATGAGCACTATGAACCAATCAACACTGAGTTGGTTGACGAAGAAGCTGAGCAAACAACGGAAAATCATCCCGCTGTTCAAAGGGAAGCTTCACCTACTGACTCTATAGAGTCCATTCCTGCTGACCCTACTCTTCCAAAGCTGAAGAGACTGAGAAAAAAGAAGGCATTTCGAGCACCCGTCATTAACCTCATGGGTGACTCACCACTGAGGGATGAGATCTCTGACCTTACAGATGTACATGTTAAGTTCTTCTCCAACCCTCCTGAGTCCCAACCAGAGCAACAAGAAAATCAAGCCTCTGTTTCTCAGCCGAAGGAACATGCCGACATAACTGCTACTCCCAGCCAAAATGATGCCGAGCAAGTGCTCGAAGATCCTGCTCCTCAACACGTTGAGCAAGCTAAGGAATTACCTGCTCCGGTGAACACTGAACTTCCTCAGCTTCCGCAATCTAGTCAGCTTCAGCCTGACCCTGAGCAAGTAACACTTTCTGCCGATCCTCCTCTTCCACAACTTCAAGTGCAGAATTTAATCCAGTCAGTTTCTACTGGAAATCCAAATTCAAGATTAGCCACTGATAATGCTGAAACTTCAAATGTTGAGCAGAACCAAACACCGCTTTCATTCGGTTCTACTCCTCCTCCGGCATCTGGGCCAACAAATGATGGATCCTTTAGCTATCTCAATTCCTCTGAGTCTGGTCGAAGAATCGTTGACTCAGATCAAGCTCTTATCCAGGACCTCCATCAAACAAGTACCATTGCCGCTGGGTCTACTAATGTTGAGCCTACTCAGCTTTCGTCTGTCACTCAGCTTCTTACTCAGATCAAAGGTCTGAAGGATCTACTGAGTGTCATGACTTCATTACAATCTCAACAGCCTAGGCAGGTCTCTATAACGAAGCTGGCCGAACTCCAGCTGACCATGGTAAACCACATAAACTCTCTACAGGGTGAAATTCATCAATTGTCAGCTACGAACTCAATGTATGCAACTTCTGCCAACGTTCATCATCTATTCAACCAGCTTCATACTGAGCAAGAGAAAACCAATCACCAACTCTCTTCCTCCTCCCAATGCTCCATTGAGCAAATTAGCGAGGCTGTACACCTGCTAAACTTAAGCAAGGAAGAGATGGAAACTGACCAGCTCAAAACAAACGAGATCCTGAAGTACTCCCGCGTTACTTTCAACCACGTGCGACACACCAACGCTCAGCGTGAGTATTTTGATTCGTCTTTGCTAAAGATGTTTCATCAAGCTTTTGCAATGCTCACTGACAGCATACACTGGGTTGGAAAGTCTCAAGCATACGTTCTAAGTATGCTGAGTGCTGCTGATGTCAGGATTCCCCATGATATTTTGGATGATGGTGTTCCCATTTTCGATGGCATAAATACCAGCACATGAAAGTTAAAGGCATTCTCAAAACGCCTAACTCAAGCTGCCATTGAAGACATTTTCATTCCTCCTCCTGCTGATGGTGGCAAAAAGGGGGAGAAAGTACAAGCTCAAAGAACCCAACATTCAGAAGAAGAAGCTTCAGGTAGTCAGCAAAGACAAAAGGGAAAGGGTAAAGCTAAAGAGCATGAAGCCCAACTCAACTACAAAAAGAAATAGCTTTAGCTTTACTAGGATTGACTAGATTAGACTTTGTTAAAACTTGTAGTCTTTCCCTTGTGTACTTTTGTTGTGCTGACCCTGAATACAAAACTTTGATGCATCTATCTTTTTAAATTAACCAATCTTATGTGATGCTTACTTATGTTTTGTATTGAATAGTTAATCGCATCTTCACTAAATCAACTGTGCTACTTGTCTACATTGCTTTATGATTGCATGCTGTGTTGATCAAAATGTTGACCACTTTTACATGTCTTCTTAAACACATTGAACTGAGTTAAATAGAATATGTTCCATGAGCTGACCTAATTCTGAAAACTGACCTTAGACTTACTTGAAATGTTTAAAGTAAATCTAAGTCAGTCGCTCAACCCTTACGGGGGAGTATATTGAGTAAGATAAGGTCAACAATCATGGGGGAGCTCAACACTGAGTTCTTGACTGAATATTTTTGCCAACATCAAAATGGGGGAGTTTGTTGAAACACCTTTCCACATGATTTTGATTTGACAAAATTATTTAAGTAGTTAATAAAAAATATTCTAAACACATTAAATTTAAATGCTTTGATTTATTTATACTAATGTGTTTGTTCAATGTTGAGTTTAATTGTTTATAAGACATTAAGATTAAAAAGCCCAAAGGCCCATAAGTGGAAGTCAAGCTCAAGTCAACACATCAAGACCATTCGGCCCAAGTGTTCGAAACGTAGCCGTTTCAAGCAAAACGACGACTCAGCATGAAGAAGGATCGAGAAGCCTTTTCTCAAATGCTTCAAGATGAAGCTGCTGAGTTGGACGACAATACAGTCTGGACAGCGGCAGACAAGAACCAACTTTTAGACAAAGTAATTCTACTTTGGGTAAAGTTCAGAAGGCGCAGGAAGCTGTCTCGTGGACTTTGCCTTAAATGTCAAAACATTCTGTTTCAAGGACGAAAAGCTGCCATGGACAGAAGATGCGTGAATCCTATTGGCCAACGATGCTGAGCACGCCCAGAGTGACAACGATAGGAAGCCGTTTCCCTCCAACGGTTATTTCGAAATTCGAAATGACCAGGTGCCTCAAGTGTCACTATATAAAGGCCATCCATTTGCTTCAATCGATGCAGATCTTCAATTAGCTGAAACGCTGTCCAAATTCATACACGAAGTTCTGTGAGAAAAGCAAAGCAAGAACCTTACACCAATTTCCATATTATTGTGTAAAAGTCTAGAGTGATTTTCAATCATCTAAAGTGTTTTAGCAATCGTTGTTTAGGACAAACACTTTATCATTTCTAGAAGAATAGAAAGGAGAGGTTGAGTACTCGGTTATAGTACTCAGCGGTAGATATAGGAGTGAGTAGAGGAATAGAGGAAGGTACTCTTGTATACTCAGCTTCTATTGTAAAAGGTTTCGTGCTCTACCTTTAAAGAGCTCAGTAGAGAATTCGAAAAGCTCAGAACGAGTTCCGGGGACTAGACGTAGGTGGAGAGGCCGAACCAGGATAAGTCTGCTGAGTAATATCTTTCTAACCCTTAAACTCCTTTACATATTGCTTGCTATAAAACTGACTAAGTAACGAGCTCACGCTGAGTTAAGTATACTAAGAAGCTGAGTTCAGGAATAGACTCTAAATGCTATTTCCTGACTCAAGGAAAGAAACAGACTTAGTCACAAGTTGACTAAGCTTGTGTCTTCAAACTGCTTAGTCATGCTGTGTAAACCTTTTCATAAGAAAAGAAGTCAGCCTTAACGGACAAAATTTTAAAATAGTTCCTATCCCCCCCTTGGAACTAACTTGTCACGTTATAAGGGACCAACAATTATTTCTATTAGTTGTCTTCTTGACAACGGTTTTCATATTTCAATAAAGAACAAACATTGCGAGTTTTATAGAGATGAGATTTTTTATTTTTCAGGAAATATCACAAAATGGGATTTATGTGCTAGATGACAAAATTTTTGTATTCGCGATTGATACCAAAAGACATAAGCTAGATAATTCAACTTACTTGTGGCATTGTCGTTTAGGCCATATAAACAAAAGACGCATGCTTAAGCTACATCAAGATGGGCTTATAGATTCAATTGATTCTGAATCATTGGAAACATGCGAAGCATGTTTAAAAGGTAAAATGACAAAGACACCCTTTAGCAATAAAGGTGAGCGTGTATCAAACACTCTAGGATGAATACATTCAGATGTATGTGGTCCTATGTTAGTCCAAGCAAGAGGAGGATTCAGATACTTCATAAGCTTCATAGACGACCATACCAGATATGGTTATGTTTACTTAATGAAGCACAAATCTGAAGCTTTTGAGAAATTCAAATGCTTCAAGAATGAAGTAGAAAATCAATTAGGAAACAAAATAAAGATACTTTGATCCGATCGAGGTTGTGAATATCTTTCGGATGATTTCTTGAATTATCTAACTGAATATGGGATATGCTCACAATGGACACCTCCCTATACACCACAACACAATGGTGTATCCGATAGGAGGAACCGTACCTTACTAGATATGGTACGATCTATGATGAGCATAGCATTACTTCCATAGACATTCTGGGGCTATGCCTTAGAAACTGCCCTCTTCACCCTAAATCGAGTACCAACTAAATCCGCCAGTTCCACACCATATGAATTGTTCATTGGTAGGAAACCCACATTCTCATTCATGAGAGTATGGGATTGTTCAGCGTTTGTCAAACGCGTAGCGTCAGACAAACTAGATTCTAAATCTGATAAATGTTTCTTCATTGGATACCCTAAGGAAACTATGGGGTATTACTTCTATCATCCAGATGATCAGAAAGTAATAGTATCCAAGCACGCAACCTTCTTGGAGAAAGAGTTTCTCGAAGAAACAGAAAAGGGAAGCATGATTGAACTTGATGAAGTTCAAGAAGAAGAAACGCTGACTGAAACAACAGAGGCAGTTGAGGAACTCGAAGCAGTCCCATTGAATGAGACTCAAGTGCCACCTACTCGTAGATCACAAAGAGTTCGTGAACTCCTAGTTAGATATGGTTTTCTAGTGGGAGATGATGATGAGGTTCCCGTGTTAGACGACGAACCGGAAAACTACGAAGAGGCTCTTACCAGTCTAGATTCTAAATTTTATGGAAGGATCTACATATATATTTTTGGGATTGAATAACTTTAACTTATACATGATGTGTAATATGTGGGCTTTTGAATTATATGTATAACTTTTCAATTAAGTTTTGGTTTTTATTTTTAGTTTTTTGTTTTAATTATAAGGTAAAAGTTATGTTGTATGTTTACTAAATCTCAATTGCAATAAAATAGCTAACAAGTTAACAGATCCTACAAATTGAAATTGCACACGAAAACAAAGTCACTTGTTTAACTAAAATATTTACTATGTCCACATTGAGCTATAGATTCAAAATTAATCAGCATTGCGTATTGATTGTAGAATCATTCCCACCTTTGATTACGAATATAAATTCAAAATTAAAAAACTAAGATATGTTACTGCTGGAATTGTTGGAGCTGGAGGGATCGAGGTTTTGTAATTGGTTGCTATGCTATTAACCTCTCTAGTGGTTATACGCATATTGCCCAGCTGACTGTCAATTTTTTCGTAGTAAAATCTGCCTGGGAGCGGGGGTGTCACAATCTTTGGATTGAATCAGATCCTACATATGCAGTTGATAGGGTAAAAGGAAAGTCTACCCCGGTACCCTGGAAAATTAGACAAGATTGACTTCAGCGTTTATCAAGATTTTCGAATATGAATTGCAGAATCACTCATATCCACAGAGAGGGCAATCAGGCGTCGGATCAGCTTGCCCGTTTTGGCAAGACTGCTTCCGCCCTTACATGGTGGCACTCGGCTCCTCATTTTTGTCAATCGTCTGTTTTTGGCGATTTATGTAATGTTGCACATTTTCGTTTCCCTTAATTTTCTGTTTTGAACCTTTTATTTTCATTTTCCTCTCTTTGTAATTTTCCTTTTTATTAATAATATTTCAGGTTGATTTGGTGTGTTAGGGGTGCCAACCTAGTTGGGATGTCTAGCCACTTAATCGCGTCTTAAGCTTTCATACAAAAATAATAATAATAATAATATTAATAATAATAATAATAAATTTTGTTATTATATAGACTCTCCTCCACCGCCACACCAAGTCCTTCTAAGATATCTTTCTTTTTCTCTTTGTCTCTTCTTTCCATATCCGTCTCCATTTTCTTCACTTTGTCCTTCTTTTATGTTTGTTATGTCACATCACATGTTCTCCATTTTCTTCACTTTCTCCTTCTTTTATGTCTATTTTGCCACATCACATGAGATACATACACACGTGTCTATATTTTCATGTTAGTTAAGAATAGGTGTCAAACTACTGGTTTTACACTTTTTCTATATAGTCTATTAAGATGTGAACTTGTCAATATTTTAAAAATATATTAGTAGTTGATCTACCTATCTATAATAATAATAATAATAATAAATATTGCGAGGTTTTTCTAATTTTAAAATGGATATTAATTGAAGTTGGTTTGAGTGATTAAGAGTCTCAAGTCGCTTAAGCTAGAACTCAAGTTCGAATCCTAACTATTACTTTGCACGTTCTTTGCGTGGGGCAGTCAATTGTTTATATAGAAATCGAAAATTGTAAAAAAAAATTAATTCCATATTATTGAATATAATGATATTAATAATTTAGGTTAAAATGATTTCAAGTTTAAAGTGTTATGTATTAATTCCATATCATTCGAAAATTGTAAAATTGCTACATGTGTTCCCTTACGTGTCTCCTTACCTCCACTAAGTTGCTCCATCTGTCAAATTTTGAAAAAAATTGCTGTCTCAAACCATATGTCCTTACGTGTCCCCTTGATGAAGTGGAGCGGGCCTTGAACTATTTGGAGAAAGCGGACCCGGTGGCGAAACTGAGATTTTGAAGTTAAAACGGGGTTGTTGGAATTTAGTGATTTTGGACCCTAATTTAATTGGATTCGGCCCACTGAATCAAACCCATCGGTTCATGGACCAATGGCGGACGTGTTTTTTAGCCATCCGAGGTCGTTTAGGGCCTAAAATCTGCGTTTTTGTGTTTTTATCGCACTTTCGGTTATTTTCCTGTTTTGTTGCTTTTCCTTTTAGGTTTCGGATTAGGTTTTATTTGTCAGCCTATATAAAGGCTCGACCCCCACCTTATGTAAGGCAGTTATTGATTAATAAAATTTCAGAGTTTATTCTCTTTCTTTCCAATTTTCGTTAGTCGTGCGCGATTCAACGATCGTTGAGGGTTTTAAGCATTGTTCGTGCGCGAACAACCGTTTAGGACGAAAGTCTGTTTAATTCTGATGTATCACCCCTTTTATTTTTTACATATGTAATTTTAATAATAATGATATTTAATTTGTTAAACTCTGTTAACTTCTGTTAAACCTATGATTTAAAACTCTGTTTAAATGATTAATGTGATTAGTTTGTTATTCAGGCACCAGGCATCATCTTTGTCTTCTGATTAGGGTTTCTCTTCTCAGATTTCTATTTCGATCATATTTTTTTCATGTTCATCGTCCCTTCTTATTAGCGTTGTACTGCAGTGCAAGATTGAAAGTTGATTATTGATTGGAATAAAGCTTCTTACATTATAATTCCATGATGGGCATCAAGGTTGATAACAACCCAAATTATTCTTGAATAAGGAATAAGGGAAAATTAATAGAAATAATGGCAAACCATTATTCATTCTAAAAGAGATATTTATGCATGATTAATGTGGAATTAATGATAATTAATGCAGGGGAGAATATGCAAATAATGAGGAAAAGGAAGGAGTCTCTAGCATTATGCCATGCCACGTGGACCATGGCGAGATACGCCATAACGAGATACGCCCGATGAGAGCGAGTAGCGGAGACCCGCCATAGCTCTCAAGGAGAGCGTACATACGCGTTGACGGATCAAAGAATACGAAAATGCGCCTTTATTACCATCCATGAATGGGAATAAATACAATTAAATGGCAATTAATAGCCATTAAAAGGGAATAAAGACTTGACTGTTCAAATACCTCAACTCTGAGGGTTTCAATGCTAAATACTGGGATTAATGGAGAATTGATAGCAATTGAAGACGAGTAATGACACGACTCTTCACATGCTTCCCCATTAATGCTGAAGGTTACAAAAACCTATATAAATACCACAGCTTCCTAGGATCAAAGGTACACTTACTGATTCTCTACTTTTGTGCTTACAGTTTATTTTCAGAAATATTACTGACTTTGGCATCAGAGTGTCCCCGGCCGATCCCAACGGCACCTCACAGGGAAGTGCTCCGATCAAGGATTTTTCCACAAGTTATTAATTGGTGCGGTGAACGTGGATCTCTAACAAACAGAAGATCACAAAATCTTGATTGTATAGAGTTTCACAAAGAACAAAACAATGGAGTCAACAGAATAGAAATCACAATCTCAAACTTTGGCTCAATCAGTACAACAAATCTATCCAAAGATACAGTTCTCCATATATTGGTAGGAAAGAGTTTTCTACATTAAATCTGAAATTTTATGATCAAAAAGATAAGTTTTCTCCCCTTTCTTATTCCATTTTTAATTAAAGAAAATTGAGATCCCTCACTCTTATAAAGTGCTATGAATATCATTACATGTTATTATGATAAATCTAATAAACTGTGAAAGATGAAGTCATAGACACAAATCTTTCATTAAATCTTGCATGCTTACTATGCCCTCATATTTTTATGCATGACAAGTGTAATATGATATTATCATTGAATTAGTACAAACGCATGTATAAGACTCGTAATCTTGGGATTTACAAAAAAAACAAATCATCCATTCAATGTGATTTTGTCATTTGATATTAAAATATCATAAAAGGGCTCATGTAATTACAAATGATTTAGATCTGGTCGGTCTTTTGGATGAACATGCATATAACTATTAGAACGAATTACAAAAAAATCATATTTGGTTTTTCCTTGTACAATTCACCATCTATATATGGCTTTTCTCCTATATAGTACTTTTAATATCAAAAATTCATATTTTTTAATATTGTTTTGTCAAACAGTTATTTCATTCCCTTTTTTACAAGGATGTGTCTATTCATATAAAAACTGTTTATTTGACATTGTTAGAATTTCTGTTACCAACACAAGAGACTTGAAAATATTGAGTCTATTTGTAATTATCCTGTAATTGTCCCTAACTAAAGGCCATTATGGGCTGATGAATTACCAAATTGGATAAACAAAATTTTCATGTCCTGAGCTAACTACAAAATAGTGCAAGTATCGGTTTCGGATCAGAACATTAATTTATGCAAAATTCTTAGGATATACATGAGAATTCCTTAAAGATTGGAGGATTGTATGTGAAGGTAGGTGAGAGTGGATTTTGAGTAATTTTCCTTACACTCCAAATTGGAGGAGAATCATTGTACATGTATTTTTCTTCCAAAATTACCCTTTCTCTTTTATTTTATTCGTACAAATGAAATGATATAAGAGTAATTTTATATATAACTATATTATTAAATCATCACTTACCTTTCTTTAATTACACCTCATTCAAATGAGGCTTTAATGATCTCTGAATGCCATTAATGTATGGATGCACAATATTAATTGCAAGTAAATAGCAACTATGTAAGATATCTTACCCAATATAGAATGTCATAACTTTTATGACGTTTAAAATAAATATGCTATCTTGGATATTAATGCGCATTGAAATACAAAAGGACATTATTCTTAAACCATTCTCATTATGGTTATTTATTAAGAATTCATTATGATATTCATGTGCAGTAGCAATCTTTATGGTTATGACCGTTATACGTGATATTATTATTAAAACAAGCACGATTAAAATTCTATTATGAATTTGTTTGACATATAATATTTACTCGGTTTTATCCTTTGACTAAGCTCATTCTAGAGCCAGGGACCAACGTGAAGGAATTATTAAGTTGATTCCAAGATGAACTAAAAATTCCATAAAGAAACATTGCATTATACATGATATTTGCCAACAAGGTCAATGCAAACAGTCTTTTGCTATGAAGTATGTTCCGTGGATCAAACCACTAATCCCCAAGATAAGTGAATATAGCTTTTATGCCTTACCACAATCTTTTAATAATGGACAGGGTATGCCCCACTTCTGGAGTTCTTTCAGTGCTAACCCACAGGTACAAGGGAATTGCTAATAATGCAACCAGTGTCAAACACTAGCATGAAAAATAAAGCTCAATCCAGAGAAGTGTATATTCAGAGTCGCTTCAGAAAAATTCCTTGACTATGTCATTAGCAAAAAAGGAGTTAGAGCAAATCCAGATAAAGTAAAAAGCCATGCGAGGAAAAAGGTGAAAAGAGCGCCTAAATAAAAGCCATGCGAGGAAAAAGGTGAAAAGAGCGCCTAAATGAAAGCTGCACTATGGGTGAGAAAGATCCAGAGGTTGAACGGGCGGATCATCGTACTAGAAAGATTGTCAACAAGCATATCAAGGTATAAAACAATTCCTAGCAGAACCACCCTTGATGAGCAGACCAATCTGAAGGGGAGACCTGCATTTGTATCAATCTGTCATGGATAAAGCTATGTGCACCATGGTTATTCAAGAAGAAGAAGGTCAGCAGTTCTCCATCTATTATGTTAGCAAAATGTTGAAGGATGCGGAGACAAGATATTCGAAGCTAGATAAAATGGCTCCCACGGTTGTGACAACATCCATCCGCATTAAACCATAGCTCCAAGCATAACCTCAACATGATCGAGATCGAGATCAAGATCAAGAGCCGGCTTCACCATCATTATTCAACATTGAACACACGAATGATGAGATTGAAAGGCGAGTGCATGCCGCTTTGGATAGACAAGAGAACAATGCAGAAAGATACGCCATCCAGTTAACAGGAATTCGCCATTCACAGCGCGAATCATGGGGTACGAGGCGGAAAAAATGATTAAATCTTCCAACTTGCCACAATATAAAAGAAAAGAATCAATATAAGCGGGACATTACATATCCCAAACCCAAAGGAGGGGAGCATGTAACCGTTGGAAGAAACGCCAAAGTGTACTACAGGTTGGCCACCACACTGAAGCTTGCTGGGAGCTGGCAAACTAGATAGCTTTGTCCAGAATAACAAATAACAAGACGACAAGCAGAAGAAAGATCCCAAAAAGAAATTCAAAAGTGTCATTAATGTCATAGCAGATGGACCAGTGTATCAGCCACCCGTGGAAAAAGCAAAAATATCCGTTCTGGATAAAACATCCCTCAATTGCCCCTTTTGCAAAAACAGGTCCAGTAATCTCTCCACATACAGATGCGTTGACAATTGAAGGATGGGAGATGAAATGAAGCGAGTAATGGTAGACACGGGCAGTTCTTGCAATGTCATCACCATAGGTGCATTCGCCAAACTAAAGGTTGATCTGATCCAAATAGAAACAAACATTGTTGACATCATGGGAGTGACAGGTCACACTATCCGGACCAAGGACCAGGTAACTTCGGAATGCAAGCTGGCGGATGATGATCAAGCGTGGATTGGTGATTTGAAGTTCTCTATTATGAATGGACAATCAGCTTATAACATCATTCTTGGGCGGCCGTTCATCTCAAAGGTTGCAGCCCTAATTTCCATCCATCGTATGGCAATGTACATTCCCACCAGCAAAGGAGGAATAATGATTAGCGGGAACCAAAAGGCGGTTCAAGAGACCTACTCGGCGTCGCTATCGATCCGCCCACAATTCAAAAATGACAAAGGTGAGGAAGATGAACTTATCACTACAGCTTTTGGTGACACAGAAACGCTCCTTATTGCTGATGGAAAGCGGGTGCGGATCGCCAAAGGATTAAAACCTGAGATCAAGGAGGATGTTACGAAATTTCTCATTGAGTCTGAAAGCCTATTTGCATAGGAGAATGAGATCCCCACAGGAGTAAGCCCATATGTGATTACTCATAAGTTAAACATCATTGAGGATGCGGTTCTAGTTGCTCAGAAAAGATGGAACCATAGGCCTAAAAATCAGTATTTTTATGTATTCTTATATGTGCATTAAACTGTTCTAGTATCCTATATTTTATAATTTATTCTTTCTCGCCATACTTCTTATATTCATTTGCCTAGCTTTTATTCCTGATATACGCCCAGTGGCTGGCGAATGAAAAGTTCCACAGATGGATCAATTACCTCAAAGATAGGATAATTGATCCCCATCATGGGCGGATCCCCTTTCCACAAAGATAAGAAGCACAGACCCTCAGGAGCTTTCAAATGAGCTCAACTCTCTCCTCAAAGACAGGAAAAGTATTGGTCACCATCAAAAGCGGGTTAAAATTATCTCAAACATGAGAAAATTACACCCTAAACTTTCTCCTCAAAGATAGGAGAACAATAATCTCAGCGGCGGATCAATCTACCTCAAAGATAGGAAACAATTGATCATCGTCAGAGACAGAACATTTCTCAGACGTGAGAACTTTACACTCTCAAATACTCTTCGCAAAGAAGAGTCTCAAGACCTGGCGGCGGATCGATTCACCTCAAAGATAGGAAGCAAATCGATCGCCTAAGGCAGCTTAACTTCCTCACCAGGAATAAAAGCTTCTAACCTTCACAAAGGCTCACACATTGGGGTACGGCTAGCCACCTACCCTAAACAATCGGAGAAATCCTAAACCAGATTCTAAAAAGTTACTTGCTAAAAGATATAATGCATTAGTAAAAATAGTTCTGGAAAGAAAAGGGTTCATCCAACAATGAAGCCTCGTCTTCATTCAAGATAATGAAGCCTCGTCTTCATCCAAATAATGAAGCCTCGTCTTCATCTCTAAATAATGAAGCCTCGTCTTCATCCAAGATAATGAAGCCTCGTCTTCATCCAAATAATGAAGCCTCGTCTTCATCCAAGTAATGAAGCCTCGTCTTCATCTTCAAATAATGAAGCCTCGTCTTCATCCAAGTAATGAAGCCTCGTCTTCATCCAAATAATGAAGCCTCGTCTTCATCCAAGTAATGAAGCCTCATCTTCATTTCCAAAAAATGAAGCCTCGTCTTCATCCAAATAATGAAGCCTCGTCTTCATCCAAGTAATGAAGCCTCGTCTTCATCTCCAAATAATGAAGCCTCATCTTCATCTCCAAATAATGAAGCCTCGTCTTCATCCAAGTAATGAAGCCTCATCTTCATCCAAGATAATGAAGCCTCTTCTTCATCCAAATAATGAAGCCTCGTCTTCATCCAAGTAATGAAGCCTCGTCTTCATCCAAGTAATGAAGCCTCGTCTTCATCTCCAAATAATGAAGCCTCGTCTTCATCTCTAAATAATGAAGCCTCGTCTTCATCCAAGTAATGAAGCCTTGTCTTCATCCAAGTAATGAAGCCTCGTCTTCATCTCCAAACAATGAAGCCTCGTCTTCATCAAAGTAATGAATTCACGTCTTCATCATAGAAATAACGAAGTCTCGCCTTCACAAATGCAAAGTAAAAACACTTTGGAAAATGAGTAAAGGCTAAAAAGGCAAGTGCCAAAACCCTCCACAAAATGCACAAAAGTCCCTAAATGGCTGATCATTCTTACTGATCCCTAAGGTCGGGTCATTCTCCTCAATATGGCAGAACTGAAGAAAAAAAGTCCCTAAGGCGAATCATAATCCTATGCGGTAGGAACAAATGGTCCCATAAAGGGCGGGTTATTCCATTTCTAAAAGAAATATAACTCTCAAAAAGCCCCTAGAGGCTAACAATGGATACAGCTGACCACCTATTCACGAAGAAGAAAAAACCCCTAAAAGTGCGGTAGGAACAAATGGTCCCATAAAGGGCGTGTTATTCCATTTCTAAAAGAAATATAACTCTCAAAAAGCCCCTAGAGGCTAACAATGGATACAGCTGACCACCTATTCACGAAGAAGAAAAAACCCCTAAAAGTGCATCATATCCATATATGATCCCATCTCCGGCGGGTCCACTTTCCTCCAAGATGGAAAAATAAAACACCATTTAGACAGCCCTAAAGAGCTTTTTATACCTTTAGGGGGGGCTTCTGATAACAACCCAAATTATTCTTGAATAAGGAATAAGGGAAAATTAATAGAAATAATGGCAAACCATTATTCATTCTAAAAGAGATATTTATGCATGATTAATGTGGAATTAATGATAATTAATGCAGGGGCGAATATGCAAATAATGAGGAAAAGAAAGGAGTCTCTAGCATTATGCCATGCCACGTGGACCATGGCGAGATACGCCATAACGAGATACGCACGATGAGAGTGAGTAGCGGAGACCCGCCATAGCTCTCAAGGAGAGCGTACATACGCCTTGACGGATCAAAGAATACGAAAATGCGCCTTTATTACCATCCATGAATGGGAATAAATACAATTAAATGGCAATTAATAGCCATTAAAAGGGAATAAAGACTTGACTGTTCAAATACATCAACTCTGAGGGTTTCAATGCTAAATACTGGGATTAATGGAGAATTGATAGCAATTAAAGACGAGTAATGACACGACTCTTCACATGTTTCCCCATTAATGCTGAAGGTTACAAAAACCTATATAAATACCACAGCTTCCTAGGATCAAAGGTACACTTACTGATTCTCTACTTTTGTGCTTACAGTTTATTCTCAGAAATATTACTAACTTTGGCATCGGAGTGTCCCCGGCCGATCCCAACGGCGCCTCACATGGAAGTGCTCTGATCAAGGATTTTTCCACAAGTTATCAAAGGTCAATATTATACATTGTTTGGTAGCATCAATGACTCTTTTCAAATGGATTTCCATTCTCATTCCAATAAACATGAGAAATTTGAGTTTAGCCATGTATTGGTTCACCAAATGATACATACAGAAAAGGCAGATGGATTCAATTTAGGAAGAATTCGAGTCGCATCTATGGTAAGACTAGGAAGCTTCGGCCGAGTCACCACTGATTCGATATTCAAGTCACCATTTAAAAAAAATTCAATTTTTAACAACTAAAAAACTTACAGCAGAAGAAGATGACTATTCACTTTACAAAAACAAAAAAAACATACAAAAATTATGAAACACAAATAGTTTCAATTAGATGACTCTTCACTTTATAAATTCCAAAACCTTCCATCTTCTTTTCTATTTATTTGTTATTATCTTCTTCTACTCTATAGTCTACCGATTTTTTATGTTCTGCTTGTCTCTACTTTCTTTTATAATTTTATATAATTTCTATTTAGATTTCGAGTCAAGAGTCAAATCTGGATTTAACAACCATGGTTCGAACGATATTCATCTTGTTGCTTGGTATGGTACCACACTTCTTGAGTTGGAATTTTGATCAATAAATAAGGCTTCGAGAATTACCAATCCATTTGTTCAAATTATTGATTTTATTTATTTCTTCTTGATTCTTACATCATTATGCTTATTTTGTAACATTACTTGGTGAAAGGAAGAAAATGTGTTTCTCCAGTTTGTTTTGTTCTAACTTATATAAATAAATTTTCACAAGTACAGAAGAAGAGTATAATTGTTAGAAGAAAATTCTCTTTTTTACTGATTGTATTCATATGTATTTATACATTACATACATATATTGTTATACAACATAACTCTCTGTAAATACACATGACTCTTTATGAAACAATACAACTCTTGATAAATACAGAAATTACTTTTGAACAATATAATAAACCAAATTAAAGACTATTAATTGTAAGTTTAATATTTCAATGCACCCCTTAAACTTATAATTTTTTTATCCCTTAGTAACACTAAGAATAATTCTTAATCTGTTGACATCTTCAAACTTCATGGTCATTGATCTTTTCACTTTAACCGCCATCATACACATTATTATCTCTATCATTTTCTTCTCCCTCGTAATCATTGTTGTCTTCCTTATCATCCTTGTTAGTACTATCACCATCACTTTTATCTCTACCAATTGGTATTTTAGGTTTTGGATGAGGCACATAACTAGTGAACTTTCTATCTGAAATTGACACAATATTATTCATTTCAATGCCCTGAAGTCCTTTCGCTCTTCCCTTTCTCTTTTTAACTTCTATGATTTCTTTGAAAAATATCTCCTTCAGTTCCTCCATTAGCTCGACCTCACATTTGTTCTCTTGCACATACTTGATTTTTTTTGTAAATTACTAGAGGCACACTCATCCCATATGATTTTATTACAATTTTTTAGATGCTCAACATCTTTACCATACCTTAGTATTGAAACTTTCTTTTTCTTGACACATCGATCGTTGAGCATATGATTGAGAACAACTATCATTAGAGCCATGCTCGGTGCGTTCTGCAATGCCATTGTCCTTTGCTGCTTCTTCCATAAGCTTGTTTTGCTTTTTACCTGATCCTTTGTTTTCTTTTTCAAACCTCTTCCTCTTTTTTGATACTTCCGAATTTTGTACATTTTGTTTTGCACTTATTTGGATATTGCAATCAAAATTATTGGAGTTAGTTAATTGTGTTGAAAAAACTAAAACCAAGGAAAAAAGCTCAGAAGTAACCCAAGGTTAATTGTCTAGTTTTTTTAGAATTGTAATCGTTAGATTTTAACATAACCAGATATATATATAAAATAATAGAGTAACATGGTCAACTTGTTTTGTATTGTGGTTGTCCTAAAAGCTAAGATATGTTCGGTTAAAAATCTAAAAAAATATATAAAAAGACCACAAGGTTAATATTGGTAAAAGATAGGGACCTCAAAATATGTTTTTCAAAATAAAAGTACTAAACAGTGTTTTAGATAAAAACTAGAAGACTAATAAATTATTTACCCTATGGTTATTGACGATTTCAATAGTAAAATGCGGAAAAATATAAGTATCTACTGTTTTCTTTTCATTTTTTTTACCTGAAAATCACTTCGCGAAATAAGTATTTCGAAAGTCTGGGAGGAAAAAGAGGCTGAAACCGACGATTTTTACTTCATGAAACCAGATTCCACGAAGTCTGCGAAGAGAAATGTTCATGATTTTTACCTTCGCAGACTTCGCGTATTTTGCTTTCACGAAGTAAAATCGTGTCTTTATTGTAACATTTCTCTTTGCAGAATTCACGTATTCTGCTTTCGTGAAGCCAAATCGTCATTTTTCTTGCTAACACGACTTAATTTTTTGATACAGATTGAAAGCGATAAATGAAGGTTTTAGTCGTAAACCAACAAAGAGGTTCTTCTCTAGCTAAACTAGAAGGAGTGAATCCCAATATAACAAGGTATAAACCTTTGGTTCTCAAAGAGAATGATTTTAGATTGATAAAAGTTGCATATCCTTACAAAAGTGGGGGTTTAAATACATCCCCTAATGATAATAAAGACCAGGACTACCCCTACTAGGGTTACAACAAAGCGGTAGACAAAAGGGTAAAATAGGTGATACGCCCAAACAATTCGTACGGAGCTGCAGGTACGGAATGTCAGGGTGGTTGGTGATTTACTTCGTGAGGAAGTAGGCCTGGGGATCCGCCTAGGAATAGAAATTGATACGCCTTCTCTTATAATATGAGATCCGCCCCTCTCGTATACGCCTAGACCCGCTCCACTTGTACATCCCTAGGATCCGCCCTGATAGGTGCTGGCGCTCCTCGTGTGGCATGTGGTGTCGGAGGGTCCGCCAGGATGTGTTTGGGCGGTGGCCCTAGTTAGGATGTCTGCATCATTCTTTCCTTCTTTAAAAGAGCAGAGCGTGGACTTGCTCGTGTCTAGAGGGCCATCTGGTTTCCACGGGCTAAGGTCACGGACATTGAAAGCTGGTGACATTTTACCAAGCCAATTTGGCAATGCAACATGATAGGCATTCGTATTGACCTTCTTGGTGACTTTATATGGCCCGTATTTCCTAGGTCGAAGTTTACTGCTTGGGGCGTTGGCGAGTCTCTCTTTCCCCAAATATACCATAACCTCATCCCTAACTTCAAACTGTAGGTCCATGCGGTGCTCATCCGCCTTAGCTTTTAATTTATGGTTTCGCTCCTCAAGAGTTTCCTTCACCTCTTGATGCATCTGTACATAGTCTTTGGCTAGCTGGTTAGCGGTCACGTTTCCTTTAGGAAGATGGGCTATATCAAGAGTATGATTTGGGGTCTTCGTGTATACCACCGCGAATGGTGATTTCCCAGTTCCCAAATTACAGATCCGTTGTAGGTGAACTCAGCCTGGGCTAATACCACATCCCATATCCTAGGCTTATCCTTACACTTGCTGCGTAGTAAATTTCCCAAGGTCCGATTGACCACCTCTGTCTGACCGTCTGTTTGAGGGTGGGCGGTGGTACTAAACTTCAGAGACGTATCAAAAAGGGCCCACAATGTCTGCCAGAAGTGACTTAGGAACTTCGTATCATGATCTGAGACAATGCTTCTCGGTACGCCATATAGTCTGACAATCTCTTTGAAAAATAACTTGGCAGTCGCTGAGGCATCGTTAGTTTTGCGACAGGGTATAAAGTGTGCCATCTTCGAAAACCTGTCAACAACGACGAAAATGGAATCCATGCCTCGTTGAGTTCTGGGTAATCCTAGGACAAAATCCATGGATAGGTCTATAGTTTCTGGTACAGGCAGAGGTAGGTTCAAGCCTGCGTTCGTAGCATGTCCCTTAGCGGTCTGGCAAACATAGCATCGTTCTACTAAGTAGGCAACATCTCTCCTTATCTTAGGCCAAAAATAACGGGAACTCGCTGCTTTGTATGTCTTATCTCGCCCAAAATGCCCTCCTAGACATCCGCCATGTAGATCCCGCACAACCTTTTCACGAATGGAGGTGCAGGGTAAGCAAAGTTGATTGCCCCTCATAAGATACTCATCCATTAAGTGATACGTCCCATCCCCATGCTGGTGCTGACACTTTTCCCAGATACTGCCAAAATCAGGATCCGCCAAGTATTCTCCTCGGATTTGTTCAAAACACTCGACTTCCAAGTTCACTGTCTTTAATAGTAACACTCTTCGACTCAAGGCGTCCGCCACCTTGTTTTGTTTTCCAGCATTATGGACAAGTTTATAGGGAAACTTATCTATGAAGGCGGACCATCGGGCATGCATGGAGCTTCGAAGTTGCTTCTGACTTCCCAGATACTTGAGAGCTTGGTGGTCAGTGTAGAGGACGAATTCTTTCCCTACCAAGTAATGCTCCCATACTTTTAACGCCCTCAGTACAGCATAAAATTCTTGATCATACGTGGCCCACTTTTGCCTTGATTCACAGAGCTTCTCACTGAAATACGCAATGGGCCTATTTTCTTGCATCAAGACACCACCAATCCCAACTCCACTAGCATCACACTCAACTTCGAACAATTTATCAAAATTGGGATACGCCAGCACTGGCGCTGTACTCAGCTTTTCCTTGATCAGGGCGAAGCTCTCCTCTTGAGCATCCGCCCACGCGAACCCCCTTCGTTTCTTTAAACACTCCGTCAACGGGGCTACTATGGAACTGAAGTTTTTGATGAATCCTCGATAAAATGTTGCTAGCCCATGAAAACTCCTCATATCCCCTACGTTCCTCGGAGTAGGCCATTCTCGGATAGCTCTTACCTTCTCCCCCATCAACTTGGACTCCATCGCCACTAACCACGAACCCAAGGAAAACCAGGCTTTCCATGACGAAATCACAATTCTTAGTGTTGGCGTATAACTGGTGTTTCCTTAACAGGTCAAATACTATCTGCAAGTGCTCCACATGTTCCACCAAGGTCTGGCTGTGAATCAGGATGTCATCAAAATACACAACTACGAATTTCCCAATCACCGGGCGAAGCACCTGGTTCATCAGCCTCATGAACGTACTGGGGGCGTTAGTCATTCCAAATGGCATAACTAACCACTCATACAATCCATCTCTAGTCTTGAAGGCGGTCTTCCACTCATCCCCAGATCGAATTCGTATCTGATGATACCCACTCCGGAGATCAATCTTGGAGAAAACTCTGGATCCGCCAAGCTGATCTAGCATATCATCCAGCCTTGGAATAGGGAACTTATACTTGATAGTGATCTTGTTAATAGCCCTGCTGTCCACACACATCCACCAAGATCCATCTTTCTTGGGCGTAAGTAGGGCTGGAACGGCGCATGGACTCATACTTTCCCTAATGTATCCCATCTCAATGAGTTCTTCCACTTTCTGCCTCATGATGTCATTCTCCTTTGGACTCATTCGATAATGGGGTAGGCTTGGTAAACTAGCCCCGGGCACAAGATCGATATGATGTTGGATGTCCCTCAAAGATGGTAACCCACTTGGTAACTCCTCGGGGAAAAGATTCGGATACTCGCCAAGTAGGCGGGTCACTTCATTCGGCATTTCTCGTTTGTCCACTGGGAAGGCTTCGTGATTCGCCTTAACCATTACAACATAGACCATCTAGATCTCTTCACATTCGCTGACAAATGATTTGTGTGTGGGATAGACTACCAAGGTAGACTTCTCATCGATCTTTGGCTCCCTCATCATTGGCGTAAATACGAACTTCACCCTATCCTTTACAAATCTGTAAGTATTCCCTCTTCATGCGTGGATGGCGTCGTTATCAAACTGCCAGGGTCTGCCCAACAATAGGTGGCAGGCGTCCATATCGACCACGTCACAACAGACTTCATCTCTATAATCACCAATCTCAATAGGCACCCTGCATCTCTGGTTCACTCTAAGTTCACCCACGTTTTGATCCATCCAACCCTATAGGGGTCAGGATGCGCCTCATTCAACAACCTGAATTTCCGAATGGCGCTGCTGCTCACAATGTTCTCTTGGCTCCCACTATCTATTATCACATTGCATCGCCCGTCTTTCACAAGAGAGCGGGTCCTGAATAGTCGGTGCCTCTGATCTCCCTCTATCCGGCTGGAGACTAACAAACGCTATACCACATGAATGGCGTATCTTTCTTCATCCGCCTCGTCATCATCTTCTCCTAAGGGTTCACAAAACACTTCATCCCCTTCTTCATAGTCATCTTCATACCTTTCCACCATGTTGGCGCTCTTCCTCCTAGGACACTAGTTGGACCTATGGCCTGGCTCATTGCACCGAAAACATTTAAAACACGCTGGTTTGGCGTACGGGTTGTTGCTCTTAGGTGGTATAGGTGCTTCTTTGTAAGGCCTAGTATCTTCGATAGATCCTCTCCCCACATTACTGACCTTTCCCCCACTGGCACTCGCCACCTGCTTGCCTTTGTCATAAGGCTTCATGTTATCTCTCCCCCCAGGCGTATGCTCGGTAGTGGCGGATCTTCATGATCTCCCGTTTAGTTGGGATTCGGCCTTGAGAGCTAAGTTTCTGGCGTCTTGTACCCGAACCACCATCTGCGTGCCAATGCGATCCTGGATGTGGTATCTTAACCCTTTTAGATACCTAGAAGTCTTTTGACTCTCGGTATCCGACAAGTTAGCCCTTGCCGACAGTCTCAAGAACTCTGATGTATACTCATGGACACTCCAGTTTCCTTGAGAGCATCCCCGGTATGAACTGTAGATGTACTGCTCAAAGTCTGGCGGTAGGAACCGCTCCCTCAACATCGCCTTCATCCGTAGCCAAGATCTAATTGGATCCCTGCCCCTTTTCTCATTTCTTCTCTCAATTGATCCCACCAAACTGAGGCGCCACCCTTCAAGCGATACGCCACCAGCCTCACTTTTCTTTCGTCAGGAATCCCAGCATACTCAAAGAAACGCTCCACTTCAGATAACCAGTCTAGGAACCCCTTTATCTCCAACTCACCTCCAAAAGAGGGTATGTCTATTTTTAGCCTAAAAGCATCATCTCTGTCAAAGTTTCCTAGATCTAGGTTTGTCCTAGCAACGCCCACACGTCTGTTGTCAACCGGACCAACATCCCTCATAGTCCGAAAGGCACCATCATCCCCAATATCTTCAAAGTCATCACTATCACTATCAGCATTATGAACAAGAACAAAGTTGGGTCTTCTTACCTCAGGATCCCTAGGACCCATTCGTGGAAGTTGGACATTTGCCAATGGCAGTCTGGGTGGTGTGGGTTGCCTTTGGGGCCGTTGTTCAAGGACTCCTTCCCTCCTCTGGTCTAACTCTCCGGTGGCTGGTCTGATCAAGGCACGGACCTCCAGTTTGAAGTTTTCCAGGGAAGTGGATAACTCCTAGAACCGTTGGTCGGTTTGCTTCTGCTGCTCGATGCTGGCTTGGATTTGTTCCGTGAGGTTCTCTCTCAGCTCCTCATATCTCCGGTCACTGGCCTCCATGGAATCTTGCGGTTGTCGGGGTTGAACCATTGCCAAAAGAAGTTTCGGGTTAGAAAACGATCGGCTCTGATACCAACTGATACAGATTGAAAGCGATAAATGAAGGTTTTAGTCGTAAACCAACAAAGAGGTTATTCTCTAGCTAAACTAGAAGGAGTGAATCCCAATATAACAAGGTATAAACCTTTGGTTCTCAAAGAGAATGATTTTAGATTGATAAAAGTTGCATATCCTTACAAAAGTGGGGGTTTAAATACATCCTCTAATGATAATAAAGACCAGGACTACCCCTACTAGGGTTATAACAAAGCGGTAGACAAAAGGGTAAAATAGGTGATACGCCCAGACAATTCGTACGGAGGTGCAGGTACAGAATGTCAGGGTGGTTGGTGATTTACTTCGTGAGGAAGTAGGCCTGGGGATCCGCCTAGGAATAGAAATTGATACACCCTCTCTTATAATCTGAGATCCACCCCTCTCGTATACGCCTGGACCCGCTCCACTTGTACATCCCTAGGATCCGCCCAGATAGGTGCTGGCGTTCCTCGTGTGGCATGTGGTGTCGGAGGGTCCGCCAGGACGTGTTTGGGCGGCGGCCCTAGTTAGGATGTCCGCATCATTTTTGTGAAGGTGATTGAATACAGAACATCAAATTCACATACCCATTTCGCAATCACCACCACCGGTGACATTTACACCGATGTAATCCTAATCGAGTCAATGTCTCTAGCAATAAGGAGGGGTGGGTAATCACACGTTGGTGTCTTCTGTTTCGATACAAACTTTGTAAACCAAATTCAACTTATGTATTGTGTCATCCCTTGAATTGGTAATTTGGTAGGCCTACACATTAGCTTCATTTCCATCTGTCAAATTTTGTTTTTTCTTTTTTTCTTTCAATTAAAATCTATTTATTTTACAGTAATTTGTAGAAACTTTATAACAAGTTTCACTTTATTTTACAGTAATCTATTCATATTTAACCTTAACGTTTTAAGCGAAATGCAGATTTAGCTCTAACCTAGAAAATTATGCGAATTTAACTCTAACGTTTTCAATAAAAATCAATTTTAGCCATACGCTATGGAAAATTTAAAAAAACTGGTTTGATTGTTATTTAACTGTCACATTGAACCTTACAAACAATTTTATTGATAAATTGAATCAATTTTGTACATTTTCAGTTGGTTTTTTTTTTTTGTAACCATATTAATAACACATTAGATATTTGAAATTGTTAAAAAAATTGTTTAATTTATACGTATCAGATTTAATTTTTAGCATTTTAACATAATTTTTGTACTTTGTTATTAATACATTAAATATTTTAGACATAATTGATATTTAGAATGTCTAAAGTAACAGTTCAGTACCCGTCATACAAGTTTTTCTAATAAATGTTAGGGTTACATTTACCCCATTTTAATAGAGAATTTTTACTGTATGCCAGGCATACCATGTCAAAATTCTGACGTGGTATGCCTGGCCAATAGAAATAAGCCACGTATTAAAAACTTAGTGTTCTGTTAATCTAATTTAAAATAATACAGCTGTTATTGCCTCCTAAGGATGAGAAGTCTGTCAAAACCCATCTTTCTCTTTCTCCCTCCCGCAAACTATCGCCGCCGCCAACCACATGATTTTTCCGATGATGGCCAAATTGATACAGAACTTGCATAAAGTTTGAAAGTATGAAATTCTAGCAGTTCTCTATAAATCTGATTTTCTTTTTTTTCTTCTAAATGGAAAGAAAGCATTTATGTGGGTACGAGAAATCCATATTTCTTCTCTGCCATGGGGTTCGGTTATTTCTTCCGCTTTACCTCTCCAGATCTATCTTCTCCTCTCATCAATCCCTATTTCTGCTCAGCCATGGCTGATTTGAACACACAAGGATTACAACTTAAGATGAAATAATATATATAGAGAGAATCAGTTAATCATCTTAAGGATTTGCTAAACAATTCAATTAGGGAAAGAGATTATGCAATTAAAAATCCCATGGATTCTCCCAGTAAAGCTTGCTGAAATTTTGAACATTGAAGATGTATAACAATGAAGTCCCTTTTCTCATATAAAATATGGAATTAAAAAAATTTGTTCTTCTGGGAGTTAGATTAATTAACTATTACAGTTTGAAGGTTATATTAATTAATTTTTGATGCAATTGTTTTTGTGATGGAGATGTTCAAACATTGAGTTTCTGCAACATGTGTTTTGGCAAAGAAGAAGATAGATAAATGTTTATTAAAATTCCGTAAAAAGAAAAGATTTAATAGAACCTTTGTTAGGTTTTTTGGGATGTGGCTTATTTCTATTGGCCAGACATACCACGTCAGAAGTTTGACATGGTATGCCTGGCATACACTAAAAATATGTTAAGGCTAAATCTAACTTTTGGTTAGGGCTAAATTTGAATTACATTAATTATGGCCGCCGATTTTCTAGATCTTTTTTACCCTTAATTCATTGTAAGGATATAGTAGTTCATATTAAGGATGATAACGGGTACTGTACCTACGCGTATCCGGTATTACCGATCCTAATAATTAGGTTATAAATTTGTCAAGCTAAGAGCTAAGTTGATACTAGGATGATAATGGTTATGTACCCGCCGGTATCTAGTACTACCGTTTCTAATGGGATTACCGGTACTCTATATGAGACGAGTATGAGCTTAAAAATTACCAGTGATTGGTATGATAATATTGCGGGTACCCTTTAACCGGTGGTCCCGACTCCTTTATAGACCCGGATGTGATTCGAACCCATGACCTCCCAAGGCATAGGTAAGCTCTCAACCACTAGGCTAAGAGCTTCACCAGTGCATTATAAGCATATAAAAAAGCCATTAATTTTGTACTTTTAAGGTGTACATAAATTAACAAATTCAATAAAATACTTAGCACCATATTTTATTATTAATTTCTTTCTAAAAATCCCAACATTGTACCTACGGTTATCCGGTACTACCGATTCCAATGGAATTACGAGTACTCTGTATAAAAAAAAAGTATGAGAGGAGTATCAATTCAAAATAATTAACAATTAAGGGTATGGAAATACAACGCATACCTGTTACCCAGTGGTCCCAACTCCTTTATATGAAAAATATATTGATAACCTAAAAATTTAACAAGTGGGATTTGAAAGCATAACTTATTGTCTTATCGAGTGACCTAAACCTTTTAACTAAATTACTTTTATTGAATAAGTTTGAAAACATATGGCTTTATATATTAGTCATTGTTAATTAGAGTCTCTATATAAGAAAACCCTAAATTGCTCTTCCGCCACCAGCAGCCGCCATCTACATCACTCTCAATATTCTTCATGCTATGTGTCTAGCTAGCAGATTGGGAATAAACAAGACAATAAGAAGCGCAATATTTCAGTTTTTCCAGTTCATTAGTGTCAACTTCTTCTTCATTTGAAACTCGTTTTGACATACCACAGATGCTAGATTGGTAAAATCTGATATCCAAGGTAACATCTGTTTAAGTGTTAAATGAGTTTTTGTGTCATCTTGAGTAGGGAGCAATTATTTAGATCCTTTTTTCTGTTGTGGCATAACTAGATTGTGCAGGCAGTACAGGTACCATTTTTCCGGATCTCTTTCTTGCTTTGAATTTGATTGTTTCGACAATTTTCTGAAATCTTCTTTTCCTTCATGTTCAATCTAATATTAGGAAAATTGAAGCTTGTTATTTGAGAGATAATTATTTCCTTGTATCCTTCAATTTAAAGAACTTACCCATATTTCTTACCCCTATAATATTTGTCTCTTAAATCTCGATTGAGCTTTGACTTTCTTCCTCTTGTTCTTCAATCTTATTTGTTAATGTATTATTATATTTTTAATATTTATAAATATGCCCCCTATATTTTTTATATGTTTCGGTTTCCTATGTTTTTCAGAAATTACTTTTCCTAGCTAATATGGTTTCCGTATCTGTTTCCCTTTCCGTGCAACATAGGTAAAGCGTATTGATGTTTTCCAAAGAGATTTTGTTGTAGTTTCCAAAGGCAAAGGAATTATTAAAGATTGGGATTTTAGGATTCACAGGCCTATTTTTACATTAATTGCAAGTCTCTTAAAGTGACTCAACTCTTATCTGAATTCTTGTAAAGTTGAAGCTGGTACAAGTGTGATATGATTATTTTATGCAAAAGTTAAACATTTCTACATTTTATTTACTTATGAGGTTAGAACACTAAATGAGATGAAGGATTGAAAGCAAAATTAATTAAGGAGATGTCTCATTAACAACTTCTAATGGTTTAAAAAGGCTTTCTTTTTCTTCAAATTGCTTTATTTTTCCTCAAATTAGTGTTCGAATTGGTTAGTTTAGTTGCTTGATTGAGACAAGGAAGCAAGCTAAACGATGATTTTAACTTAGTTTAATTTTGTGCAGGAAAAACGATGGTCCTCAAGAAACACGAAGAAACTTCATGTCAATATGTGAGTGCATCACCAAATCTATCGGGCACTCCCAATAACAAAAAAGGATACTCTAGCATTGATTGCATAATGTGGCCGGCGAAAACGATACTCTTCTTCCTCCTTGATTATATCCAAGGCCAGAAGCCGTTGATACTCGCAGTTAACTTGCGCCAGCTCTTTCTTAAGCTTTAATACTACCTTTGTATAATCGTCTTTGTTCCTCTCATAGTCCCGACATTTCTTTTTGAGCTTTCGGTTTACTTGCATCAAATTTGACGCCTCTGGTTCTGCAGTAATGACAGGCTCTGTTTCCAAACCGTGCTCTGCATCAACTGAATTAACCAATAATCCTCTAACTCTAGGCCTCTCTACCGCATGGTATCCAATTAAACCACAATGATAATCCCAGTACTCCCATGTCATTTCCTTCAATCGAGCTTTAAGCTTCTGGAAAAGGGAAGTTATCTCAAACCCTTGTTTGTTGCGTGTTGGTTCAACAAAATTTGCTTCAAGAACACTGGCCACCCCTCTACCCCTATTGCTTGAATAGCTCACAACTGGCCAAAATGGCAGTATTAAGCGATTTTTATAGTAGACACTGAAACCATGGACATTTACATGTGGAGCTTCTTTTATAAACCCAATTGTAGTTATGACCTCACCCTCTTTAACTCCATCACGTCGAGGTTTGTACAAGATGAATTGTGAAAACTTGAGATCATTGGCAAGATTGTGATGCTCGACAAGTCGCCCACGCAATATTATTCTGAAAGTTTCAGGTAGTCGCAAGTACAATATAGACAAATACACTCGGAGGGAATAATGTAATCGGTTTGCTATGTGCTGTTCACCACTTTTTTTTTTATATCCCCACTTATATGGATATCCTGCTTCTCTCTCTTGGTTTCTCCAAGCAATGATTTTCTCACCTCCCTCTAAAAGGTCAGTTTTGTTCTTCTGATCCATTATCTTTTTTCTTACTTGTTATTATCTTTCTTTCTGATTCTGTAATTGAGTTATAGAGTCATGGAAACTGATGTGTAAGCTATGGTTATGAACCCAGTGCATTGAAGGTACGGTTAAAAACGTGATGCTTGTTTGAGTGCCTGTTGTTTTGTCTCTAAAGTTAGTCTCGACGTGTGATGCTTGTTTGAGCGGCTATTGTTTTGTGCTTTTAACTTGTTTTAGGGTGTCTTTGGTGTGTCGTAATGCAATGTAATATAATCAAAGATGCAATGTAATAGAATGAAATAGTGATTCAATTACAATGTTTGATTGACAAATAGAACAAATATGATAAAAATGTAATTACCATTACAATACTTATATTTGGTTAGTTAAATGTAATCATAAAATTTATTTACATAATTAAACTTAACAAAAAAAAAAAAACATGAAAAATGTGAAATTAGTATATAGTTTTCCGTATTTTCATATTATTTTTTTACATTTTTCTCGTGTTTTCGTTTTCCCTTTTCAGGTTTTCTATTTTCTTTTTCTCTGATTTTTCTTATTTTTTTAATTTTTTACATTTTTTTTTTCTTTTTTTCGTTTTGAGTTTTTCTAGTTTTTGAGAATGATGAGAGGTGAGATTTGACAAATGAGGGGTTAGAAATTATGATTACATGTTTTGAATGTAAGGATGATTAAAGCAATTTTTTTTATGTAATTGAGATTACAATATCGTTGAACAAAATTTAATCTACGAATTTTTCATTCAATTGCAATAAAATTTTAATATGCAACCAAACGTAATGACACTTCAAAGTAATGAGCATTCTATTACAAAACTCATTACATCTTACCAAACGGCCTCTTAGTGTTTGCTAATTGGACAAATGATGTTCTTGCATGCCACACAGAAAATTACAACAGTTTTGCATAAAAATAACTGACCTTAATTCAAAGAATACTTGAAAGATTGTCAAATAGGGCATGAATAGACGAGCTGACCTGGTTAAATCGTGGAACTAATGAAATTCAATTCAATTTTTTATTTATAGACGAGGTAACCTGTTTATAAACTGGTTGACCTGGTTAAGTTGTTTGAATATTCAAATTCAATTAAAATCGTATTTTTTAGACGGCTTGATCTTTTTAAGCCATTTAAGTAATAAAATTCTATTAAATTCATATGGTTTAGATGAGTTGGCTTGGTTACGTCATTTAAGTAATCATCATATTCAATTAACTTTGAATTGTTTACGCGAGTTGACCTGTCATATCATTTTAGCACCATAAGTAACAGATAACAAACACATGTACACACGGGAAAAAAAAATTATATTGTGTTGCATACGAAATGGACAAAACAAATCCAAATATTTTGTCAAATTGAAAATTATTAATCTCCAATTCAACTATGAAATTATAATAATTTAAGAAAAATATTAAAACCACTTAATATATGTGTTTCTTAATGATTACTGAAATTGACTCAATTTAGAAGTATTATAGGTAAAATTGTTCGTGGTTGCCAAAGTTAGGGGTCAAGTTGAAGCATATTAGAAGTTAGGGTAAAATTTGTCTTGATTGTCAATATTTGTTTGATTTCATGAGACAACTTATACAGCCTTTTTCGAGACCTTTTAGGAGCATTTAATGTCGGTTTTTAAGCCTTTTCTGATTCTCCCAAATGTAATTCTTGGTGAACTTCTTATCAGATAAAAGTACAGAGAGAAGATACTTTGTTTGTGATGAAACTAGTCCGAAACTAGACATTTTCGTTGCAGCAGGTCGGAGAACTTTTGAAAGGCTACACAATGTGAACTCTATTCCGAACTTCATTATCACATTTCCTGTCCTTCAAAATCTCCATTATTTACAAACTCGGGGGAGGAAAACACGGTACCAGAGTAGATTTCGTCGCTAATGAGATGGATTCCTTTGATAGAGGGTTTGAAGGGTTAGTGACGAGCACACCCTTTGGCTTCTTCAAGATAAGATTTGGAAGCCATTTGAACTTGTGCATTGAATTGGTACAATTTCAACTCCAGTTCTCCTATTAAGATCTCTATCAAATCTGCATAAATTAAGTTGTAAATTAGAGGTCAGAAACTTAACTTAGATGTTGTTTTCATTAAATGGTACTTTGTGATTATCCCAACAACAATTGCCTTTGTAATAACAGAGAAGCATAGATGGATGCTCTTTTCAATATTGAATTTGCTAGTAGGATATGAGAATGGTAAAGACTATGCACGTTCCTATTCCTATGGTAATGAATTGTACCGAAAAATGAATATAAATAGCACTAGCAATAGATTTTTGGTTAAATTTCAAAACTTTACGCCAGTTTTGTTATTTACCTTCAATTTGATTTCTGAAAGATGTAAACCTTATTCTTTTTCATTTGAGCTTCATTCAGACATGTAATAGTCTTATTCTGTAGAAACATTTGATAGTGTCAAAAACATTCCATTCCACCCCATTGCAGTAAATGTATAAAACATATAGGAATTGTTGCACATATCATCATTATTCCTATAAGTTTTATGTGTTTCATTTGAGTATTTTGATGCTTTGAAAAATATGAATTATGTTAGCACTTCTCTACATTCTACCTCCTACAGACATGACCGCTATTAGCTCCAATGACCTGATCAAAGACATGATAGGCATGGATTATCACTTCTCTTACATTTGTATCATATACAATACTTATATAGATAATATAACATGATTTTAACATAACAACCCGAAATTACCACACTTACTTATGTTCTAATTTAGAGAGTAAAATTTTAAAGAGTAGCTATAAAAAGAAAAACTAAACAGATACTTACTATTACGAGTTGATTTGATTGCATCTAATTTACGAGATCCCGCTAAGTCTTAAAACACTCCCCTAAAATAGGGGACAATATTATTCATACAAGTTCAAATCAATAGCCAACTTAGTTGTTTATTGTGGTAGCCAACTTCAAATACTTAAAAGCCAAAATTTGGGATCTCATTCAAAGCATAATAATAAGAACTACTCCTGCTTCCTCTTTCAATTACTGAACTCTCTAACCCGTGTTTGGTTCTGCCCAATCAGGAGTGCCATATATATAACTGAAGGAAATATGGTTATCTAAGAACTTGAAACTTTTTACTAATGGCATAAAAGTCTATTGTAACTAAACAGGGGCTGAACAGAACATATGCATAAAAGTCTATTGTTGTAACTATAGTGCACGCTAAGCTTAGATAAACTAATTAAATGTCAAACTCGTTTAAATTCCATATGAACTCGAACAAATCCATATCTTGAACAAATATTGTTATTATTAAAACCTAAAAGTACTGTTTCAGTTATTTGGATGCAATTTAGAAAAGGGTAACAGTACTTGACATAAAAAGACAAATTTTTAGAAGAGAACTTCAATGTTTACAGTATGAGCTTTTGTAGAAGTTGATTGTACGTACTGAGAGTATTTATACATTAATCTTTCAAGATCTCTAATGGCGCGCATTGATTGGTCACTAGTTGCCACTTGTCGCGGCATGATATGCACACCACATGCATGACACGTGGCAACTGCCTATGTAACATCTAAATATTTATGCATTATTAAAAAAAATAAAAATAAAATAAAATAACAATAGGACTGAATAAATAAATAAAAGTAGGGGGGATTAGTTCTTTTGTTAAAAGAAAATAAGAAGAAAAGAAATAGGTGAGGGACCATGTTCTTAGTATTAATTCTTATTATTAATTATTATTATTATTATTATAATTACTAATATTTGGTGGAGTTGGGTTCGAGATAACATACCAGAACCAAATTCTTTCATGCGCAACTTTATTTTCTCTTTTCTTTCAATCCTAACTTTCTTCGTAACTCCCTACTCCGATCACCGTTTGAAGCGAAAATCATACCATTGAATTCCTTATTTCATAAGGAAGATTTTGAGACCACTATTCATATTTTTCTGACCGAAAAGGGTTGTGACCGGAGCGGGTATTTTCACCGGAAAAGTGTTAGATCCCGACCTTTTAGGCGATTTTAGTAGTGAAAGGAGTATATTTTTGGATTCATTTGAATGTCGGCTATCTCGTGGTAGTCTCAGTTCGCACTTTCGACACGTTTGACGGAATTCCGGCAACCGGCCACCGCTTTCCGGTAAGACTCTTGTGAGCGTTTTTCAACCAGAATTTTACCCGGGTTCTGATATATATGATTTTTTTTTCTATATTATTAGTCTTCTATGATAACTAAATTTTTAAAGGGTTAGAACTTTAGATTTAAGTAAATGGTTATTGTTTAATTAGAAGAGTTAGGGACATTCAGAACATACATTACATATCTATCGTTTTTTTTTAAACACGAATTAATTATAGGAATGCATTTTTATATTTATAGGGGAGGAAGAAACGGGTGAACAAGTACTCGAACAGTTTGATTAACTTGGAACGAGAGGTAATCATAATTATTAATATTTATATGTATATATATATATCTATATATGAATTGTTCAAAGAAATATATATGTGTGATGCGATGATTAAACCATGCTATATGAATTAATATATGTGTATAACGTGTCCAGGAAAAAGGAATTGTTATATAGTGGTGATATTTTGGGAACAACCTGTTAATTATGATGATGGAGTGTTTTTAGTATGGTTGATCAAATGGTAGAGAATAGTTACTACTTGGTTGAATGGAATCAAATTTAAAATCATAGATTACTCAGCGAAGGTATATATAGATGTCCGAAATTTGGATATGGTTGTGCTTAAATTCGTAGATGATGCATATTATTTTGTTCATATGTTGAGGTAATTATTTTACAAGGTGATTGGCTATGGTAGAATAATAATACGTCTCATTTTAAAATCTCACTTAATTAGCTAGCTTAAGTGGGTAGGTACAATGGTCTGGAGGTTTGTTGATACTGTGATCACAGGCACCTGGGTAGGGTGTTATTTTACTCTGATTGAATTTGTATTGTGTCCTAAAACTAGGGGCGATAGCAGTACCGTATTGTTTGGATAATTATTATAAGGTTGAAAGGATATGTGTCCTACGATTAAATATTGTTAACCATTAGACCATTGGACATATTCCACTTAGGTTTAGTTAGGGCCCTTAAAAATAAATATATTAACTTTAGGATATTATTTATAGTCAAGAGTCTGGTTTGTTATGTTATCAGGTTAAATATAATAGGTGTGAATGATATGTATTTATATATGTATATGTATGAATATTTGTAATTATGCTTATTGATAGGGAGTATATTGATGATGTAGTAGCTGTGTCTAGGAAGAGCGATAGAATTATGAGTGTTAAGCTAGTGATAGGGGATGAGGTTGTGAATGTCATTAGTGCATATGCGCCACAAATAGGATTAGATGTGTCTATAAGACAAGCTTTTTAGGATGACTTAGAGGAAGTGGTGCAACAGGTTCCTAGGGATGAAAAAATGGTACTAGGGGGTGATCTCAATGGACACGTGGGTTCTAGGCGAGATGGGTTTGAGAGTGTTCATGGAGGGTATGGTTTTGGAGATAAGAATGAAGCAGGAAATGATATTTTGGAATTCGCATCAGCCTATGACTTGAGTATCATGAACACATGGTTTATGAAGAGAACATCTCACTTAGTGACTTATCGGAGTGGCGGTAATGCGAGCCAAATTAACTTCTTCTTAGTAAGGAGTGCTTGGAGAAAGAGTTATATTGATTGTAAGGTGATCCCTGGTGAGAGTACGACAATCCAACATAGAGTAGTGGTGCTAGATTTTCGAAGTAGGAAATGTATAAGAAAACAAACACCTCAAGTAGAGACTAAGATTAAGTGGTGGAAATTGCAAGGGGAGAATCAACAAAAATTTGTGGATGAGATGACTAAAAAAGATATTTGGACTTGCAATATGAATTCAGATATAGATTCGATATGGAATAAGATGGAGCATAGTATAAAGGAAGTAGCGAAGGAAGTTCTAGGGGAATCTAAAGGTAGCATGCCACCGGGTAAGGACACATCTTGGTGGACAGAAGAAGTACGACAAGCAGTAAAGAGTAAGAGAGAATCCTATAAACTATTGGGGAAATGTAGGAGTGACGAGAACTACAAAAAATACAAAGAGGCTAAAAGGGAAGTAAAGAAGGTCATACGAGATGCTAGAGCAAAGGTGAATCGGGATCTGTATACAAGATTGGATACGAAAGAAGGGGAAAGAGACATATATAGAATTGCTCGGATGAGAGATAGAAAGACGCGAGATCTCGGAAAAGTTAAATGTGTGAAGGATGTGGACCATAAAGTCCTAGCTGGAGATGAGGATATCAAGGAACGATGGAGGTCCTATTTTGATGAATTATTAAATGGAGATCGCCAACAAGATGTTGGAGATATAAGTATCCATCACGATATGATAAATCATGAATGCTTGCGGAGAATTCAAAAGGGTGAAGTCAAAATGGCATTAAGTAAGATGAAGTTGAAGAAAGCAGTAGGACCTGATGGCATCCCTATTGAGATTTGGAGATGTTTGGGAGAAAGAGGAATCGAATGGTTGACGACGTTCTTCAACAAAATTTGGAGAAACAATAAGATGCCATCAGAATGGAGGAAAAGTACCTTAATCCCTTTGTATAAGAACAAAGGCGATGTCCAAGATTGTGCCAACTATCGGGGAATCAAATTAATGAGTCACACTATGAAACTTTGGGAGCGAGTGATCGAACAAAGGCTAAGGAGGACGGTGAAGATCTCGGAAAACCAGTTTGGCTTTATGCCGGGAAGATCAACTATGGAAGCCATCCATCTAATGAGACAATTAATGGAGCACTATCAAAATAAGAAGAAAGACTTGCATATGGTTTTCATTGACTTGGAGAAAGCATATGATAAGGTACCAAGGGAAGTACTTTGGTGGGCCTTGATAAGGAAAGGCATTTCGCGGAAATATATTGACATCATAAAGGACATGTATGAGGGAGTATGCACGAGTGTACGTACTAGTGTTGGGAAGACTGAAGAGTTTCCTATTACGATTGGAGTGCATCAAGGTTCCGCACTAAGCCCATTTCTTTTTGCCATCATTATGGATGAACTAACAAGTTCACTTCAAGATGGTATACCATGGTGCATGCTGTTTGCAGATGATATTGTGTTGGTTGATGAGACGAAAGAAGGAGTGGAGAGGAAGTTGGAACTATGGAGACAAACTCTAGAATATAGAGGCTTTAAGTTGAGTCGAAGTAAGACAGAATATTTGGAGTGTAAGTTTAGCGGCCGTAGGAGTAGGGAGGCAGGGACAATCACCCTAGATGGGAGAGTTGTTCAGGCCTCGGATTGCTTCCGGTATTTAGGATCTATTATCCAAACGGATGGAGAAGTAGATGGAGATGTTGCTCATAGGATTAAAGCTGGTTGGTCGAAGTGGAAGAGTGCTACGGGTTTCCTTTGTGATCCCGGCATGCCTAATAGATTGAAGGGAAAATTCTACCGGACGGCAATTAGACCAGCATTGTTATATAGTACGGAGTGTTGGGCAGTGAAACACTGCCACATCCATAAGATGTCGGTGGCGGAGATGCGTATGTTGAGATGGATGTGTGGTCATACGAGAAAGGACCGGGTGCGTAATGAAATAATTAGGACAAAAGTAGGGGTCACATCTATTGAGAATAAAATGAGAGAAAAACGACTAAGGTGGTTTGGCCATGTGAGACGTAGAGCGCTTGATGCGCCGGTTAGGAGAACCGAAGAGTGGCAAAGGGATGTAGTGGTGAGGCGTAGGGGAAGACCTAAGAAAACTTGGAGGAGGGTGATCGAGAGTGATATGAGTTTACTGGGAATTGAGGAAAATATGGTAGTGGATAGGACGGAGTGGAGGGAGCGAATCTGTGTCGCTGACACGACTTGATTTTCACGGTTTTATATGATGGTTCATGTTAGCCAACCCCGAATCATTTCGGGACTAAGGCTTTGTTGTTGTTGTTGTTGTTGAGTAGGCAGCTCACCCCTTGCCATATTTTTTCAGGCTAGGTTCAGAGGTTCTCCTATTTGCTAGATTTTCAGGGTTACCCTGCGTTCAGGCTGGCAAGCATAAGCATCTCATTCCCGTTAGCAATTTTGTAGGCATTCATTAGGATTTATTATATTATTGGTTTGGATTATTTGCTTAAATTTAAGCGAATATTGTTGATGGATTAAATTAATTGGTTGGTTATTTAAACTTTTGGTTATGAGACTTTGATAGATGGAAATAAATGGAGAGCCTTTATGTAGCTATATTGGTAATTATGCTTAATTATGATAATTGTTTGGTTTCCTTTGCAGTTTCAATGTGACCCGGGACGAGGGTTACAGCCTATTACTAAGCAAGTCGAGTCTCAAGAGGAACATGCGGGCCACACGCCCCTTTCCATTGTCAGTTGCTACTAAAATTCTATCCAATCCTTGATGACGTGTGTTTGTCCATTCGATGAACAAAAACCTTGTGCTTTAGGCACATACAATCTCGGTTGAGACTTAAACTCGTAGTAGAAATTCTAACCATCTTTCTATCTTATCTTAAACTTATACTAAAGTTCTAACCATCTTTCTATATTATCTCAGGCACAAGAAATATCCCTTCAATCATTACAATATTACCTCACATATTCTCTAGTATCAAATTAGTGTGGTAAGCATAGATTGAACAACAGAACGACCATGACTCAACAAAGAAATCAATTTCATCCCTACTTCATATCAACAACATACATGTCAGATCGAGTCCCGGATGGACATTGGCTGGTCAGCTGGATGTTGACGGGACAGAGTTTCTTTGAAGTTATTACTTCTGGTTTCAAATGAAACTATAATATAAAATAACCATTGTGCGACCACTATCATTCTAATTCATTCCTCAGTGCCTGTTTTCCAAATCCAAAACAAAGTAGGAACACAATTATAAACTGGTCAAATTCTATACTGCACCGTATAGCCATTACCTGAGCTAATTCTATATGTTATATGTATCATGGAACAGTTTGAATTAAAAGTTCAAACTTATAGTTAAGACCCTATCACATATCTCATATAAATCTCTGACAATTTGTTCCCACGTCTAAATAGAAGAAATTGTCTAAAGGAATTTAATATAGCAAGCAATAGAAAAAATCGATTGACTAATGAAACATTCTTAAAGCCAATGCCAACAAATGAATAGTTCAAGAAAAAAGTTAGAATTTCAAAAACAAAACTATTTACTATAATGAAATTTCAATAGCATGCAGTTTCACTCCTGATATATTCCAGATATAAGAAAAGTATTCACATATAGCCACATCTGACTCGAACAAAACTTTACAATATCTCAACTCGACTCTCCAATCATAATTGATAAACATCATCCTTCTTCTACCCAGATTGTTTACTTTCTTTACCCTGTGTTTATGCACCAAAAAACCAACAGTCTATACCATTTTAAAGGCCAATGTCGAAAGACACTTGCTCTTCTGTGTTGCAACCCTAGATAGTACGTATCCTTGTTGGGTTGTTGTCCAACAGTGCACGATCTCGGGAGCTAAAGAACATAACAAATTTGATGTTGTTCTTTATATGCTTTCGAATGTAATAGCCTTCTTCTGTAATAGCCTTGTTCTTTCTTATTTGATCTCCATTCAGACATGTAATAGCCCTCATCTGTAGAAACATTTGATGGTTTAAAAAAACATTCCACCACATTGTAGGAAATGTATAAGACATATAGGAATTGTGCAACATATCATCATTATTATCATAAGTGTTATCTCTGTTTCTTTTGAGTATTTTGATCCTTTGAAGAATATCAATTGTGTTAGCTACATACAGAAAAACTAAATATACTTACGATTATGAGTTGATTTGATTGCACCTGATTTATGAGACCGCTAACTCTTTAAAACACTCCCTAAAATAGCAAATAATACGTTTCATAAAAGTTAAAATCAATTATTCCATTTCTCTACCTTTTAATTTTTTTATTTTAAAATTTTGGTAAGAATGAAAAATAACTATTTTTAGAAAGAAAATTAACCGTTGTCTATCAGCAGAGCAAACATTAATAGTTGACCAAACCCAACTAAATCTGATTCACACACCAAACAAAATTTTAATTAATTTTAAAATAAATTAAAATTAGTTCACCTTCTTCAAACAATAGAAACCACAACAAATGTGAGTCCACAAGCAGCTCAGCAGAGAACATAGAAGATAATTATGGTTACAACTGAACCACTTAAGCAAGATATTCTTCCCAGAATTATGCAGAAAACACCATCTAATGTCTGAACTATTCATAGACCTCAAAGTCTACCTCTCATCCCATACTCTTTTTCGATCATGTCCGAGATAGATCCTCCACTCAGTATAGATAAGATATTCGCCAATCCAAAACTAGCTGCAATTATTACTGCTTTGTCTAATTTCAGATTAAACCTGTCATAAAAATACTTTGCAATTATATTAACAGTTGTAAGTTCCAAACTATTTTCAGTTGTAACCATATCTACATAGATTGCAATATATTTTTGCTTAAATTTCAAAATTTTACCTATGATTTAGTTGCATCAACACCCCAAAGCTTCAATCGCTCTTCTATCTCTCATTGGCTTTCAATCCAAATACACAAAAACCAATCATCATCAAACTCATACAGATCATGAAAAGAGAGGAAATGGATTTCAAGCAACGGTTGGACTTAAGAAGAGGAGACAGTGACATTGATTCTTCAAGAAGTGATTCATAGTCGGGTTTTGGTGTTGTTGAAAAGCACCAACTGATTTTGATTTGTGCTCCTGTTGGTAAACATTGTTCCTGCTGTTTCAGGACAAATTGAAAATGGGAAGGGACACCCGGAAATGGAAACAAAATGGACATGGACATCGAATTTAAGAGCTAAATTACCTGATACAGATCTTGAAAAGAGAGGAAATGGATTTCAAGCAACTGTTGGGCTTAAGGAGAGGAGACAGTGACATTGATTCTTCAAGAAGTGATTCATAGTCCGGTTTTGGTGTTGTTGAACCAGATCATGAAAAGAACCAACTGATTTCGATTTGTGCTCGTGTTGGTAATGATGAAACTAGCAAATTCCAGCATCATAACAGAATACATAGATAAATATGGGTTAACAATTATTCACATTTTCACGTTTCATAAAATTGAAAAAAAAAAAAAAAGATTGCAACAACCAACCTTGTTATGTATGAGGCAAAAGTAATGAAATTTGTATGAGCTCATGACTATCTTCATGACTAATTTCTTTGTATAATGTACATACTCATTTTTTTCGGACTAATTTTTATGTTTTTAATAAATTTTAATCAAAGTTTGAACAATTCGTAAATTATTAACAATATATGGTATCAACTCGAAAATAATTCATGAAGGAAAAATGGTACTATTAAAACTAATTTATCGTATTCTGATATAAATCGGTAAAAATGCTGAATTTTATTAAAATTATGACTAAATGGAGTTAATGAATGATTTCAACTTGTTGTGAATTTTATTCGAGATGTATTCCTATTATTTTAAATAAAATCGGATTTGTTTGAATATGGAAGTTATGATTTTTTTTATTATTATTAAAAGTGGATGAGGGTGGTGAGCATGGAGCCTAGACATAACTATGTCCAAATGTCGGCCAAACAGATTTTTTTTTTATGTATTATATATGATTGATATCAAAGTCATTTTTACAAACACTAGGCTTTCTACAGAAATCTAGTAGTATAAATATCAAACTAATTTTTTTTGTGTGTAATATATATATAATTGGAGGTAAAGGCTATGCTTACTTTCTAGAATTGTTCCTTTTTTTTTGTAGGAAAAGAAAAGAAAAACAAGCCAACAACCCCACAAACTAACCCGGGATTAGCCTAGGAAAGCTAACCCTAACTGGATCATCTGAAAGCAAAGAAAAGAGGAAATCCGGAGGAGACGAGAAAGTTGAGACTCCCAACATCCTCACATGGCCCTCAGCAGTTAGGCAGTCTCCAGCCCTGTTCTGCTCACATGGCCTTCTTGAATTGTTCCTTTAAGTATGATAATTTAATTTAGGGTAAATTATAAAATTGGGTCAAATGAACATTTACATATTTAAACCAATTAGCCAACTCATTATCTATTTAGACTATATATTTATGACTTTCCCAAAATGCCCTCTATATATATATATATAAAACAACTTAAGCAAATTTCATTTCTTCTTCTACACCGCTAACCTTGCAAACTCAATGTTTCATTTTGAGCCACTAAATCTTTGTATTTCTTCTTCTAAAGTCTTTCAAATCGATTTCAATGGCAAGAATCGGCAAGAAGGTATGTGTTTTTACGATTTTGAATTTGAATGACAATCATTTCGGTCCCTATTATAGTATATTACTTCTTCTGCGATTTTGGATTAGGGTTTATTCTCTTTATGTGTTTTTTCGTTAGTTTATAGCTACATTTTGCGAAATAAAACATAGAAATAGTTCAAAACGGTTGGATCGACTTCATTTTGTAGAAATTACTACTTTGCAAAGATGAATTTGATTTGCAGATTTTGTAATCTGCGAAGCTAATTCATATTCATAAAGAAGCATTTTGTTTCGCAAATTCTAAAATTTGCGAAGTTGCAATGCTCCTTGGGAATTCACATATTGGCTTCTGACTTCGCAGATTTCACAATATGCGGAGCAAATTCATATTCCTGAAGTATTTTTTTTCCAGATTATAAAATCTGTGAAGTTACAAGTAATATGTGAATTCGCATATTGGCTTTTGACTTCGCACATTGGGAATATGCGAAGATATATGTACTAGATTAACTTCACATAACCTTAAATCTGCGAAGTAAATAGAGATTATGCGAAGTGGTATTTATTCATTATTATGAGAAACCAAGTGCATTTTTAACTCTAGCCAGCTTTTTCATTAAGATCTAATGCATGCCAAATGATGCTCTAACGAAACAAGTTTACCATATAAAGCTTAAAGGAAATCATTTATGATAATTAAGATCACTCAAAATACAAAAAATGTTACTTTAGCATCCAACAATCAACATATTAGAAAAAAATGAGGCATGAAGATAATAAGCTCAAAGTGAAGATCTTGTGATATTACTTTAGCCTATTGCCAGAATCGTCACAAAAATCCATTGGCACTTTAATGATATTGTACTACCAACCATCTTCACAAAAGGGACGAATATATCTTGTGCCTCTCTTTTACCAAGCTATAATATATATATATATATATAATTGGATTGATTTTGTTTATTCATATAATTGCCTATACATTTACATGGACAAAGGTGGGGAAAATAGTAGCAATATTTCCAAGTTCATCAGCATTAATGTACAATTTTGAAGTTCATGTACCTTAATAAAACTAAGTGGATCGAACTATAAAACCAGCATGACTCAACAAGAAAACAATTTCGTCCCTACTTCCTCTCAACAACATGGCCTCTTCCTTGATATTAGTAATGATCACATACCCTTTATTCAGATTACACCTGATATCAACTGACACACTTGCTCCTTGAATTTGCTTAAAATGCAAAGTATGTGGTACTGATATGATAATTTAATCAATAGCTAGTCATTATATCATAAATGGGTTGAAGGGGCTTGGTAAATTGCTATATCTAAATAAGTCATCATGAACACAATTAATATTCTTTACTCCAAATTTGATTCTTGAAAGATGTAAACCTTGGGCTTTCTCATTTTAGCTCCATTCAGACATGTAATAGTCTTCTTCTGTAGAAACATTTGATATTTGATGGTCTCAAAAACATTCCACCCCATTATAGGAAATGTATAAAACATATAAGAATTGTGCAACATATCATCATTATTCTCATAAGTGTTATCTCTGTTTCTTTTGAGTATTTTGATCATTCGAAGAATATCAATTGTGTTAGCACTGCTCCTACATTCCACCACATCGTGTCATACCTGATATTAGTCCCAATGACCTGATCAATACGATCAATCAATACGATCAAATATTGATCGTATTGATCAGGTCATTGGGACTAATATCAGGCATGACACGATGTGGTGGAATGTAGGAGTGGTAACACAATTGATATTCTTCAAAGGATCAAAATACTCAAAAGAAACATGGATAACACTTATGGGAATAATGATGATATGTTGCACAATTCCTATATGTTTTATACATTTCCTACAATGGAGTGGAATGTTTTTGAGACCATCAAATGTTTCTACAGAAGAAGACTATTACATGTCTGAATGGAGCTAAAATGAGAAAGCACAAGGGTTACATCTTTCAAGAATCAAATTTTCAGTAAAGAATATTAATTGTGTTAGCGATGCTCCTACATTCGACCTCCTCATGTCATCCCTGATGTTAGCCTCATTCCCGACCTGATCAAAGAATGGATACGATCAATTATCACTTTTCGTACATTTGTATCATATATAATACTAATATAAATAATATAACACGTTTTTGACATAACAACCCTAAATTACCGTCCTTACTTATCTTCTACTTTATAGAGTAAAATTTTAAAAAGTAGCTACAAAGAGAAAAACTAAAAGGATACTTACTATTACAAGTTGGTTTGATTACACCTTATTTAGGAGACCCCTCTAAATCTTAAGAGACTCTCCTAAAATCCTCTAAATCTTAAGAGACTCTCCTAAAATCGCAAACAACATTTTTCATACAAGTTCAAATCAATTACTCCATTTCTCTACTTCTATGCCAACTTAATTGTTTATTGTGGTAGCCAACTTCAACTACTTTTAAGCCAAAATTGGTGATTCATTCAAATAAAAACTACTTCTGCTTCCTCTATGTCCTAAAACAAATAAATAGAATCCTTATTCCCTTCACCTTTTCAATTACTAAACTCTCTAACATGTGATCTGTTTAATATCACTGGTTTGGTTCCGCCTTCAAAAAGCCCCACCAGTTTTTCTAAATTAATAGCCCAATAAGGAGTTCCATGTATAACTGAAGGAAATCTGGTAATTTAAGAACTTCAAACTTCTTAGTCAACTCCTTAACAGGTGATTTGTTTAATATGGCAGGTTTGGTAATTTAAAAACTTCTAACTTCCTTCACTTTTCAATTACTGAACTCTCTAACATGTGATTTGTTTACTCAACTGCCTAACCCTAGGAGTTTTTCTAAATACAGCAAAACTCTATCACCAAATGAAAATAAACTTACAAGTGAAACAAACAAAAGAAGTAAAAACAGCAGCAAACTTGATTACCAAATGAAAATTACCGGCAAACAGAGATGATCCTGAAGATAATTTTGTATGGGTTCATAAGTATGTCTTCACCAAGGCAATACCGATGCACTGTGTCTTCACCATGGTAACACCGATGCACGGCTGAGAAGGAGAGGTAGATCATCATAAAAACCTACAACCAAACTGAGTCGGGTCTCGAATTTGTAGCGGTAACTGTTGATTTTTTTATTTTATTTTTTCAAGAAAACCCTTCTTACGATGACACATCAAGCTCCATGTGTCAAAGTTATGAATTTTGTTTTTTTTTTCAATCAATTTATATTTATTAAAACAAATTCTTAAGAATTTTCTTTTAAAACCATTACCTATTTAATCCCTAACAAATTACAATTTCAGTCTTTTTTCTTTCAACAAAGTGGTATCGGAGTCTAGGGTTTGAGTGTTCATTCTCTCATAAAAGATTAAATTTTCTAAATTAAGTGTTTGAAAGAGTCTCTAAAATTGAAGGTATTTCTAACAACATCTCTTTTCACTATCCTCAGCTCACAAAAGCCAATTATGCTAGTTGGTGGGAAAGCATTACTCGGTTTTCAAGATGTTTGGGACATTGTTAAAAAAGGCTACCAAGTTCTTGTAGACGAGTCACGGCTATCCCAGGCAGACAAAGATATACAGAAAAATCTTAAAAATGATAAAAAAAAAGTGCTTACTCTTATCCATCGAAGCTTGGATGAATTAATGTTCGAGAAGCTAGATGAGGCTACAACCTATAAACAAGCATGAGGCATCATGCGTGTTTCTCTTCAAAGTAAAGAGAAAGTTAAAAATGTTCATTTACAAATGCTGAGATACGAATTTGAGATGATGAGGATGAAGGAAACACATGTCGTTATTCATTACTCATCTCGAGTAAAATTTATTGTGAATCAAATGAAAAATATAGAAGATTCCAAAATTGTTGAGAAAAATTTACAATCAATATTACCATAATTTGATTATGGAAGAATCGAAAGACATCATCACAATGACCGTTCATGAAGTTATAGGGTCATTACAATCATTTGAAGAGGGGTTCAAGAAGCCTAGAGAAGAATCGAAAGAACAAGTCTTAGCAACAAAGATTTCGGTTAAAGACGACCACATCAGTTAATAAAGAAACCAATTCGGTAGAACACGCGGAAGAGATCAAGGAGGAAATGGAAGAGGAGGAGGATGTGGAAGAAACCAAGGAAGAGGCGACAACATCTACAACAACAACGAAATACACAATTAATCCACAAGAGACAGAGGCCAAGGACGTAGAAGTCGACGTGGACTCGGAGGAGGAAATTATAGGCCGAATGGATAGTCTAATGTTCAATGTTATAATTTCTCCAAGTACGATTGTTGGATTCCTCCCAATGAGATAGAGGAAAAAACCAAGAACGTTCAAGATGAGGAAGTAACAGACACAATGTTACTAATTAAAGGAGAAGAAAATCATGAAAACAATATATTGTTTGATACAGAGTTACTTAATGATTTGATACTTCTTCCAATAAAAATTAGGATTTTTGTTCATTTGATATTAGTTCTAGAAGACTGATGCTTCATTCTTACATTCTTGCTTATATACCGTTAAAAGCATATTGACATTATAAAAAATTCATTAATGGTAGTATTCGTTTATATTAATAAATGTGATTCTTTGGTTCTATAAAAAAAACTAATATAAAAATATGAGTATTTTATGGTTGTTTTATTGTTTTAGATATATTTATTTTATTACATATATATTTTTTTATGTGTACTTTTTATTTTTTATACATTATATTTTTTTATGTATACTTCTTTATTTTTTGATGTGTACTTATTATTTTATATACACAAGTAATCTCTAGGAGACTGAACTCCAACCGGTGAGGGTGTCAAGTGTGATCGTTGGTGTAGGTTATGGGATGGTGTTGTTAGTAATAATTGTAGTTCTGTCCCGTAAATCTATATAGGAGGATGGTTTGATTTTACTATGTTCGGATGACTATAGATAGTTCCTACTATTTTATCATGGACAATGTTCAATTTTGTGTTTGTTAAGGTTTAAGTTTCCTAAATTTTATGGAAGGATCTAGAGATATATTTTTGGGATTGAATAACTTTAACTTATGCATGCTGTGTAATATGTGCGCTTTTGAATTATATGTATAACTTTTCAATTAAGGTTTGGTTTTTAATTTTTTTTTTTTGTTTTAATTATAAGGTAAAAGTTATGTTGTATGTTCATTAAATCTCAATTGCAACAAAAATAGCTAACACGTTAACAAATCCTACAAATTGAAATTGCACACGAAAATAAAGTCATCTGTTTAACCAAAATATTTACTATGTCCACATTGAGCTGTAGATTCAAAATTAATCAGCATTATTGATTGTAGAATCATTTCCACCTTTGATATCGAGTATAAATTCAAAATTAAAAAACTAAGATATGTTACTATTTTATATTGATAAATAATAATAATAATTATAATTATAATAATAATAAATACAGTAAAACCTCGATAAATGCATATCTTTGGAACCGGAAAAAAATATTAATTAAGCGAGATTATTTATTTATCGATAAATGAATAAATTATTCATTTATCGATAAATCAATATTTATTATTTTATAGATAATTTTTCATTGTAAAATGAATACATTGTAAGCAATGGTCACCGCAAACAACTACTTGCTACAAGACCAAAATATACCAGAAGTTGTGTTTGCACTACAAAAAGTTAAGGATGATGTTCATTTTGGTTTAGGTGAAAAGAAAAAAAAAATCAACTATAGATGCATTTTTTTCAGAAGAAATGACTTCTAGTTGATTGATTGAAAGGTTATTGGTCTATACCTATATACAGTAAAACCTCTACATAGGAATACACTTGGGACCGAGCTATTTGTATAATAATTGGGAGGTTATTACTAAATAGAGTTTGGTAATAAGGTTATTACCAAGTTGGGACCGAGTATTCCTATATAGAGGTTTTACTGTATATATAACTATATATATTTTTTGTATTTAATTCAATAATTATTAATTTATATTTTCATTGGGCCTTTAAGGATTTAAATATTTCTATTACTTAATGCATCTAGCGAGTTTGTTACTTTAGTCCATTGGCCCAAGTTGGGACCGAAAGAATTTATTATATAAACGAGGTTATTACTTTATCGAACATTCATCGATCGAGGTGTAACTGTATTGTTATTATATAGACTCTCCTCCACCGCCACACCAAGTCCTTCTAAGCTATCTTTTTTTTTCTCTTTTGTCTCTTCTTCCATCTCCTTTTCCATTTTCTTCACTTTCGCCTTCTTTTAGGTCTGTTATGTCACATCACATGATATACTTCTCCATTTTGTCCATTTTCTCCTTCTTTTATGTCTGTGTAGCCACATCACATGAGATACATACACACGTGTGTATTTTCATGTTGGTTAAGAAGAGGTGTCAAACTACTAATTTCACACTTTTAAAAATATATTAGTAGTTGATTTATCTATCTATATAAATAATAATAATAATAAATATTGCTAGGTTTTTGTATTTTTAAAATGGATATTAATCGAAGTTGGTTTGAGTGATTAAGAGTCTCAAGTCACTTAAGCTAGAACTGAAGTTCGAATTCCAACTATTACTATGCACGTTCTTTGCGCGGAGCAGTCAATTGTTTATATAGAAATCGAAAATTGTAAAAAAATTTAATTCCATCTCATTGAATATAATGATATTAATAATTTAGGTTAAAATGATTTCAAGTTTAAAGTGTTATGAATTAATTCCATATCATTCGAAAATCGTAAAATTGCTACATGTGTCCCCTTAGGTGTCTCCTAGCCTCAACTAAGTTGCTCCATCTGTCAAATTTTGAAAAAATTTGCTGTCTCAAACCATATGTCCTTATGTGTCCCCTTTTATTTTTTACATGTGTAATTTTAATAGTAATCATATTTAATTTGTTAAACTTCTGTTAAAACTCTGTTTAAATGATTAATGTGATTAGTTTGTTATTCAGGCACCAGGCATCAGCTTTCTCTTCTGATTAGGGTTTCTCTTCTGAGATTTCTATTTCGATTAGATTTTTTTCATGTTCATCGTCTCTCCTAAGCTTCTTACATTATAATTCCCTGATTGGCATCAAGGTCAATATTATACAATGTTTGGCAGCATCAATGACTCTTTTGAAATGGATTTCCATTCCCATTGCAATAAATAGTTTCAATTAGATGACTCTTCACTTTACAAATTCCAAAACCTTCCCTTTTCTTTTCTATTTATTTGTTATTATCTTCTTCTATTGAGACTTCGAGTCAGTAGTCGAATCTGGATTTAACAACCATGGTTCGAACCATGTTTATCTTGTTGCTTGGTACTGTACCACACTTCTACGTGTTCATCATCATGCAGTTTCCTACATGTTAGTTCTTGAGTTGGAATTTTGATCAAGGGCAAATAGAAAGGACCATGACATGCCAATCAGTAGCTCTGTTGTCTGAAAATTTTGGTCAATAAATAAGGCTCCTAGAATTACCAATCCATTTGTTCAAATTATTGATTTTATTTATTTCTTCTTGATTCGTAGAACATTATATTTATTTTGCAACATTACTTGGTGAAAGGAAGCAAAAGGAGTTTCTGCAGTTTGTTATGTTCCAACTTATGTTGGATTAAATAAATAAACTTTCACACGTACAGAGTATTTATACCTTAATCTTTACAGCTGTGTAATTGTGCATTAAATAAAATTTAGAATTCATATTACATATCTAACTTAAAGAAGAAAATATGCATGCATAAAATTGAAGGAAAAACAAACATAAGAGGCCCCCCCACGCACAGAGATGCATGCCACATGGCGCACATGGATTGGTCACTAGTTGCCACTTGTCGCGGCATGATACACAAGACACAGATATGGACACGGAAAACATCTTTTTTTATAAAACATAGGACACGGAAACGTGTAAATATTAAAATTATTGGGTCACATTTATAAATATTAAAAATATATTTTTATATTTGAATTTTTATGATATAACTAAATAAACACATATAAAAGAAATCATAATACTCTTATCTCAACGTTATTAAATACATGAAATATAAATAATGTCAAAAAACTTTTTGAGAAAAAAAAACAATGAAAGCTTTCGTCTCTATCTTTTGGTTTATCTCAGATTTTATTTTTGTTGCACGTACTGTCGACTTACTCTTTTGGATATTCCTACTCGTTTCTCTTCAAATAACAATCCACCATAATTGCTCTATTTACCTATGTTTTTTTCCTGAAATGATATCCAATTGTTTTTTGTCTAGGAAACGGGTTTCCCAGACAGATATGCATATCCAACTTCTGAATATTACATATACGGCCTCGAAATGTATCCCAGCAGTTTCCGAAAGTTTTCGTATCCGGAACGTATCGAAAACGTGATACGCCACATGTTGAAGTGTGCGTGCATCATAGCGCGCAACTTGTCTAAGCTTGCCTCATATGGGTTGAGATTGGACATGCATATTTAGATATTGGCTCGACCCACCCCAAACTCGATCAAGTCTGCACATAGAACGTGTCTCTTGTTTGTGTGAATTGGCACGCAGGTAGGGCCACCAGTCCAACTAGTCCTGCAACTACTGCTAACTGCAGATATAAATAATATAGGGTTAGGCTATGCTTACTTTGTTTTTAACAAAGTAAGCCTTACTTCGTTTTTTCCACCATTGGATGATGATGAACTTTGACAAAGTAAGCTCATCCAATGGTACAAAAAACAAAGTAAATCTTACTTTGTCAAAAACAAAGTAAGCATAGAAGACATCTAAATATATATATTCAACAACGCAAACATTAACATTAATCTTCATAAAGAAAATGAATAGGAAGTTAGGGATGAAAACCTTAGCAGCAGCCTTTGGTTGGAAATGACGATTCTGGAAGAAAAGGCACATTCAACAATTATGTTGTGCCTCGTAGATGATGTCATCACTAAGGTCTCAGACGAAGAGACTGTTGTCAGTCTGTGGATGAAGTTAGAGAGCTTATACATGACGAAATCTCTAACGAACAAACTTCTTCTCAAACAACTTCTGTTTGGCCTGCGAATGCAGGAAGGTACGCAACTCAGGGATCATATAGATCAATTGAACACATTATTACTAGAATTACGTAATATTGATGTGAAAATTGAAGATGAAGATGTTGCTTTGATTCTGTTGGTGTCTTTACCACTTTCATATGATAATTTTGTTCAATCATTTATTGTTGGTAAAGATTCTGTGACTCTGGAAGATGTTAGGTCATCTCTTCATAGCAGGGAGTTGCGCCATAAGGCGAGCAATACAGGTGCAGATAATCAGGCCTCTGGACTGTTTGCCAGCGGCAGTAAGGGAAAAGGAAACGGTGGAAAGAAGAAGTCTAAGAAGCCGTTCTCAAAGGGTCCCAAGCCAGAAGACACCTGTAATTACTGTAAGGAGAAAGGACATTGGAAAACTAATTGTCCAAAGAAGAAGAAGAAATCAGAAAATCAACCAGGTTCTGCTGCTGTAGTAGATGGTGACACCAGCTCTGAAAACGATATTGCTCTAGTTGCTGATGGACACACTCATCACTCTGATGTGTGGGTTCTTGATTCAGGAGCATCTTATCATATTTGTCCAAGGAGAGAGTGGTTTTCAACTTATAAGCAGGTAGATGGAGGTAGAATTTCAATGGCTAATAGTCATGTCTGCAAGGCAGTTGGAATAGGCTCGATCAAGTTGAGGACACATGATGGTAAGTTCTGCACGTTGAACGAAGTCAGGCATGTTCCATTGATGACGAAGAATCTGATATCTCTGAGTCTGTTAGGTGTGAAGCATGGTACCTTGTATTTCTTGCAAGGTTCCACTGTTACAGGTTCAGCTAATGCTGCATCGTCAGAGATTGACCAGGAGGATATGACAAAGATATGGCATATGAGACTTGGTCATATGGGCGAAAGAGGGATGCATATTCTATCAAAGGATGATCTTCTTGATGGTCATAAGGTCAAGAGTCTGGAGCTTTGTGAACACTGTGTCTTTGGGAAACTACATCGCAGCAAGTTTCCCGAAGCTATTCACATAACAAAAGACACACTTGATTACATCCACTCTGATTATTGGGGTCCATCTCGAGTTGAGTCTTTGGGAGGTCACAGATATTTTATGTTTCTGATTGATTATTATTCAAAGATGACTTGGGTCATCATGATGAAGCATAAAAGTGAAGCTTTCAAGAATTTCAAGCAGTGGAAAGCATTGGTGGAAAACCAAATAGAAAAGAAGATAAAGAGGCTGCGAACTGATAAGGGTCTGGAATTCTGCTCGTCTGAGTTTGATCAGTTCTGTAAGGATGAAGGGATTGCTCGGCATCACACAGTCAGGAATACACCGCAACAGAATGGTGTAGCTGAACGAATGAACCAGACATTACTGGAGAGGGTGAGGTGCATGCTCTCTAACGCTGGGTTAGATAGAAGATTCTGGGCTGAAGCGGTGAACACATCATGTTATCTGATTAACCGCGGACCACACACCAGCATACAGCTCAAGACGCCTACAGAAATGTGGTCAGGAAAGGTTGCTGATTACTCAAATTTGAAAGCTTTTGGGTGCACAGTTTACTATCATGTTAATGAGGGTAAGCTAGAGCCAAGAGCCAAGAAGGGAGTGTTCATAGGCTATGGAGATGGAGTTAAAGGTTTCAGGATCTGGTCTCCATCAAAGAAAAGGGTCATTTTGAGCAGAAATGTAGTATTTGATGAAAAATCTGTGCTTAGACCCATTGTGAAGCCTACAAGTGCAATAAAAACTGATAGCATTGATAAACAGGTGGAGTTCCAGGTGTTAGGGATTATAGCCGGTTAATCAACTGTAGCGCAGCGGAATTGCGGTTTAAAATTTATTTCTAATCCCTTTAATTTGATCTTTGTCCGTTAACCATTGATTGAATAAAACCTTTTGATCCGTTTAAGGATATAAACATACCCGGATTGTCTCTTCTAGAGACGGCTGAAGAATCCACAAGTAGTAAGATCTCCGTAGTCAGGTGCACGAACAGCTATTGAGCCAGAACCGGTGCTAGCCGAAGAACAAAGAAGAACTGGAGAGATAATGAAATTTTCCAAACAAATTCCACTTTCTCAAAACATGTTTCTACCGCAATTTACTTTTGTGATTTTTCAAACCAAAAGATGTTGGCCGAATATGTGTATTAGTTCATTAGGGTTTTAGTGTTTTTTTAATTTATATATATAGTGTATTCCTAAACCTAATTGGTTTAGGGTTAATTGGTTAATTACAAAACTAATCCAATCCTAATCTAATTACATAAATAAATACCAATAATATTTATTCTATGCAATTAATTATGATTAGATTAAATTTAATTACCCCAATTAAACAAACAACACTAATTAATAAATTAACGTATTAGTTTAATTAATTATTCACCGAATGCAATTTCATTAATTTACAAATTAATTAATTACATCCCGTAAACTAATTAATCAATTAAACACTCAACACTTAAGACCATTAATCAATTACCTTGATACAAAGTATCAATTAATCAATTAATTAACCACCAATTAATTACCTTGATATTTTACTATCAATCAATTAATTAATTTCATATCTCCAATGTACCGTTCTATAAGTTCAAACTCAGATGTTCGATGTGCACGATCCTATGGGACTGTCCTTAGCTAGCAGTGGGCTCACGGCCCACAGACAGTAAGTGGGTTCTAGCAAACCATTACAGTCCCTAACCAAGACAGAGTTTCAGCAGTCTAAAGATGCAGAGACCCTGTAGTTATCTCTTAACTTCTTTTACAATTTGATATCGATATTATAAACTAGAGGCATGGCGGCTGTCATCCTCTCTGATGTTTATGATATTTCTTGATCTAAAGTAGATTGATGAAACAGATAAGTAAACTACTTATCAGGGTGTGGCCACACACTTATCCATCTCACTTATCAAGTGGCCTGTGATATCATCTCATTATTACATGAGTGGTAATTCCATCACTTCAATATCAATACCAACGTGTTCACCTGTTCACCCAATCATACCCGTATTTAGCATCCTGTTACAGACCTGTTAGGCGTATGTCAAAGTGAACCGGATCCCATATTGATATTATAATGAAATCTGGTCTGAAGATAGTTAGAGACCTACTTAAGAAAACTAATGACACAACCACCATGTAGTTTTCTCGGGCGGATCGATCCAGTCACATGTATACAACATGTACCCATATTCACAACTGACTTATCAAGTGCTATGGCTAGTATCAATTACTACCATACAGTCGTCGAATATACAAGTCCATGGTCCTAATCATTCCAATGATAGAATGGACTTGGGATATGGTTTTACGATGATCGATCAATGGATTCTCTATTCATATTATAGCACAAGATATAAATGAACTAGATTAATGCCTTTATTAATGTAACACAAATAGTGTATCTATGCAAGAATAATCAAAAAGCATAATACAATATACATGAACCAATGCCTAAGAACTAGGGCACACCAACAGTCTCCCACTTGGACTAGTTCCAAGCAGGCATTGCCCTAATCCCTATAGATCTAGTATGACCATCATATAGGCATTGTGCAAGTGCCTTGGTAAACGGATCTGCGACATTGTTCTCGGTGTCAACTCTCTGTAATGTAATGTCACCTCTCACCTGGATCTCCCGGATGAGGTGAAACTTTCTAAGTATATGTTTGGATCTCTTGTGTGATCGGGGCTCAAGTGCTTGTGCTATGGCACCGTTGTTATCACAGAAAACATCAATTACACCTAGGATAGTAGGAACTACACATAAGTCAGTTATGAACTTCTTGATCCAAACTGCTTCCTTTGCAGCGTCACATGCAGCTATGTACTCAGCTTCCGTTGTGGAATCGGCAATGGTAGGCTACTTTGAGGATCTCCAACTAATGGCACCGCCATTCAGGAGAAAAACATAACCAGACTGCGATTGTTTCTGGTCCTCATCAGTCTCGAAACTTGCATCAGTGTAACCTGATACTGCCAGCTCCTCTTGCCCACCAAAAACTAAAAAAAGATCCTTGGTACGTTTAAGGTACTTTAGGATAGCCTTAACTGCCTTTCAGTGCTCCTCGCCGGGATCTGACTGGTACCGGCTAGTCATGCTAAGTGCAAATGCAACATCTGGCCTTGTACATAACATAAAGTACATGATGGATCCTATAGCTCACGCATATGGGACATTTTCCATGTTCTCTCTGTCCTGCTTTGTCTGAGGACAATCTTTCTTACCAAGTTTCAACCCATGGCGCATAGGCATGAATCCTTTCTTAGCCTGGTCCATGCTGAATCTTCTAAGAACTTTGTCTATGTACGTTGCTTGACTCAAGCCTAGAAGTCTGTTGGATCTATCTCTGTAGATCCTGATCCCTAAGATCGTTTCGGCTTCTCCTAAGTCTTTCATTGCGAAGCATTTACTCAACCACTGCTTCACGCCTTGCAGTGTTGGTATATCGCCTCCAATGAGCAGCATGTCATCGACATACAATATCAGGAAAGTGGATATGCTCCCACTGAATTTCATATACACATAGGGTTCATCAGGATTCTGCACGAAACCATATTCAGTTATGGCTTCATTGAATCTCTGATTCCAAGACCTAGATGCTTGCTTCAATCCATAAATGGATCTTTGAAGCTTACATACTCGGTTAGGATACTTCGGATCGATAAAACCCTCTGGTTGTGTCATGTAGACATCTTCGAGTAACTTCCCATTCAAGAAAGAGGTTTTAACATCCATCTGCCATATCTCATAGTTATACCATGCAGCTATGGCCAGTACTATCCTAATGGATTTGAACATAGCAACTGGTGAAAAGGTTTCATCATAGTCAATTCCTTGGATTTGTCTATAACCTTTTGCCACCAGTCGCCCCTTGAAGGTGTTATCGGCTTTTAATTTGAAACACCACCTGCAGCCAATCGTTTTAACACCCGGAGGTGGATCCACCAAGTTCCACACTTGGTTATCACGCATAGACTGCATTTCAGCCTCCATATCTTTACGCCATTGATCTGATTGTGGGCTTTCAATGGCCTCTTGATAAGTCTTGGGCTCATCCTGGTCATCGACCATTATGTCCCCATCATCAGTCCCGACAAAACCGTACCTTTCGGGTTGATGACATGTCCTATCAGACCTTCTAGGTTCCTGTGTAACTGGTTCAGCCTCCTCAATTTCTTGAGGACCTAAATCGGTTACCTGAGCATCCTCAACATCTGCTGTGGGATTCAGTGAGTCTTGAATCTCAGCGAGATCAATATTGCTCCCACTGTCTACTTTGGAAAGGAATTCCTTTTCCAAAAAGACTACAAACCTAGCCACGAATGTTTTATTCTCGGCTGGGTTGTAGAAGTAATAACCATTAGTTTCCTTAGGGTAAACCACGAACTGGCATTTGACAGATTTGGACTCTAGTTTGCCACTCATCAATTTCTTGACATGTGCATCACAGCCCCAAATCTTCATGAAGGAAACGTTGGGCTTTCGGCCTGTCCATAATTCATATGGTGTTCCTTTAATTGCCTTGCTCGGTGTATTGTTAATTATATGAGCAGCAGTTTCCAAAGCAAATCCCCAAAAGGAGATAGGGAGAGAAGCTTGACTCATCATTGAGCGGACCATGTCGAGCAGGGTCCTATTCCTCCTTTCTGACACTCCATTCCATTGGGGTGTACCAGGAGGAGTGAGTTGGGATATAATTCCACACTCTCTCAAGAATGAGACAAACTCTTGGCTCAAGTATTCACCCCCTCTATCAGACCGGAGCGCTTTTACTTTCTTGCCAAGTTGATTTTCTACTTCATTTTTAAAATCTTTGAATCTCAAAAGAGTTTCAGATTTATGTTTCATCAGATACACATACCCATACCGGCTATAGTCATCTGTGAAGGTAACAAAGTACAGAAAACCAGATCTAGCACTAGTGCTCATTGGACCGCATACATCTGAGTGTATCAGTTCCAATAGCTCTGTGGCCCTTACACCAGTTTTGGTGAAAGGCGCCTTTGTCATCTTCCCTCTTAAACAAGATTCACACGTGTCATAAGACTGCATGTCGAATGACCCTAGCGCTCCACTAGAGTAAAGCCTAGTTATGCGTTTCTCATTTATGTGGCCAAGACGACAGTGCCAAATATATGTAGGATTTAGTTTATTAGTCTTAATCCTTTTAGCGTTTATGTTATAGATTGATTCACTACGTTTTAGATCAAGGATATACAAACCATTTTCTAGAAATGCGGTTCCATAAACAATATTGCCACGATGTATAGAAATCCTACAACGTCCAATATTAAAATTAAAACCGGAAATATCCAACATAGAAACTGAGATAATATTCCTGCGCATTGCAGGTACAAAACAACAATCTCTAAGTTCTAAAACTAAACCAGTAGGCATCTCTAAAGTGTAATCTCCGATCTCCAAGGCCTCTACACGAGCACCATTGCCGACTCGAAGATCCACTTCACCAGATTCTAACAACCTCCTATTTCTCAGTCCCTGCACATTTGAAGAAATGTGAGTACCACATCTAGTCTCTAAAACCCAAGATGTAGAAATAGCCAGATTTATCTCAACAACATAAATGCCAGAACCAGAAGCTTTAGCCTTCTGTTTCTCCCTTAGCTTTGGACACGTGTTCTTCCAGTGTCCCTTCTCATTACACTCGTGACAGATATCATCTGCCAAGGCCAACCTACCTTTAGGAGCTGCCGCCTTCCTTGTCTTTGACTTGGCCTTTTGGGCGTTCACCTTGGACTTGGATTTGGCCTTTCCCTTAGGTGTGTTCCCTTTTGTTGGCTGGTAAGGTAGCAATCAGTACAGATTCCTTCCACTCGTGTCTACAAACTTTTTGTGAGTTCATAGGACAGTCAAGGAAATCAGTCCCTGAAAGTTTTTCCTTTTCCAAGAGTGGTCTGAGTGAGTTGTTGCTTGTTGGATTCATTATTTCTTTTATGTAACTTGGTGATTTTTATCTACGTGGAAAAATTACATTAGAGTTAGAATAAAGGGCTTAAGCCAAAGATCAAATTAATAATCCATTTTAATTTGTTATTGGTGATATTTATTTGGCTGTCTTGACCAAGATCCACAATCCATCAATAATCGACCGAGCTAGGGCTCCCCCGTCGACCATTGACGATTTGGTAGGATAGACTATCCAATCCCCACAAGGACTCTTGGTTTGATGGGCTTTGTGACACTTAGTCCATCTGTGCTTATGGCCCGCTCTGAGCTAATGCTACCCACGTTGAGTCCAACCACCATACACGCGTTAGCCATACCGAAGTATCCTAACCCTCGACGGCCCACTAATTACTACAGCATACCTGCTAGGGCACGTCATACACTGTAGCACTACCTGGGAGGAAGAGGTGTGAATCTGGAAAGCACTTTTAAGCGACTCAATATTTCATTATCCGGATTAATTAAGTGATACGACTTTAACATATAATTATCACGGGTGATGATCTGGTGATCGTTGCTACTTATATTTCATGTTATACTAAGCAATTGTATAATCAAAATAAACATAGAGACTCTATGGGCCTTATAATACATCCTAGTGAAACTAGATATACTATCTAATCTTCACGGGCTTGCTTCAAGTCTCCTTGGGCTCCCACCATGGGCTTGGACCATCTGGGCTTCTTCACGACCAATTACAATTTTATGAATAGAACCTATTCTAAAATTATATTAATGAAAGAATGGCACGCAGGCCATATTTCCCAAAATAAATTAAATTACAAACCGACTTTAATTTAGGGCCCATAGAACTCTATAACACATTGCTGCACAGTAAGACATAAATATAATGCATGATCATGGCATTCCAAAATCATCTAATAAAGTTAAGCCGAGTTACTTAGGGTGAAATCGCCAATTTTACCATATCTGACTAAGGCCCATAAAGGCCCAAACGGTTAACATCCATTTATATGCAAAATTACAATTTTGCTCCCACTGAATTTTAGGGTCGTCACATATCCAAAATTTAGCCCTCCCAATTTAAACCGGTGTCACGGTCTATTGGGTCAATTTCACAAATTAACCATATTCAATTTTATACAAATAATCAATTCGATTAAAATTAAATATGCATGCCAATCAAAAATATTTTTAATACCAATTAATTTTTATTCAAAACACGTTTAATAAATTAAACGATATTAGGGCCCTGATTTTATTAAATTACCCATGAAAAATTTAAAGATTAAAATCAGTCCCGTTAAATCCAAAATTAGACTAATTCTGAATTTTCGACGGACCCGGGACAGCGACGGGGATGCTGTCCGCGGACAGCAGCCCCGTGGCTGCTGTTCGCGGACAGCAGTCCCGTGACTGCTGTTCCGTGTCCGAAACTATTTTTTTTTCTTTTTTTTTTAACAAAAAAAACCGCTGCTGTATTTTTTAATTTTAAATTATTCTAAAACAATTTCATAACCAAACACACCAAAAAATACAGACAGAAATAAAATTGAAAACTTCCTAGAACAATTTCTACACGAGGAATTAATAGGAAATTTCAAAAACTTGATTTGGAAAAATAATAAAACCAAATCATATTAATTTTTCAATCAATCAAAACGGACTAAACCATGGCTCTGATACCACTGTTAGGGATTATGGCCAGTTAATCAACTGTAGCGCAGCGGAATTGCGGTTTAAAATTTATTTCTAATCCCTTTAATTTGATCTTTGTCCGTTAACCATTGATTGAATAAAACATTTTGATCCGTTTAAGGATATAAACTACCCGGACTGTCTCTTCTAGAGACGGCTGAAGAATCCACAAGTAGTAAGATCTCCGTAGTCAGGTGCACGAACAGTTATTGAGCCAGAACCGGTGCTAGCCGAAGAACAAAGAAGAACTGGAGAGATAATGAAATTTTCCAAACAAATTCCACTTTCTCAAAACATGTTTCTGCCGCAATTTACTTTTGTGATTTTTCAAACCAAAAGATGTTGGCCGAATATGTGTATTAGTTCATTAGGGTTTTAGTGTTTTTTTAATTTATATATATAGTGTATTCCTAAACCTAATTGGTTTAGGGTTAATTGGTTAATTACAAAATTAATCCAATCCTAATCTAATTACATAAATAAATACCAATAATATTTATTCTATGCAATTAATTATGATTAGATTAAATTTAATTACCCCAGTTAAACAAACAACACTAATTAATAAATTAACGTATTAGTTTAATTAATTATTCACCGAATGCAATTTCATTAATTTACAAATTAATTAATTACATCTCGTAAACTAATTAATCAATTAAACACTCAACACTTAAGACCATTAATTAATTACCTTGATACAAAGTATCAATTAATCAATTAATTAACCACCAATTAATTACATTGATATTTGACTATCAATCAATTAATTAATTTCATATCTCCAATGTACCGTTCTATAAGTTTTAACTCAGATGTTCGATGTGCACGATCCTATGGGACTGTCCTTAGCAGTGGGCTCACGGCCCACAGACAGTAAGTGGGTTCTAGCAAACCATTATTGTCCCTAACCAAGACAGAGTTTTAGCAGTCTAAAGATGCAGAGACCCTGTAGTTATCTCTTAACTTCTTTTACCATTTGATATCGATATTATAAACTAGAGGCATGGCGGGTGTCATCCTCTCTGATGTTTATGATATTTCTTGATCTAAAGTAGATTGATGAAACAGATAAGTAAACTACTTATCAGGGTGTGGCCACACACTTATCCATCTCACTTATCAAGTGGCCTGTGATATCATCTCATTATTACATGAGTGGTAATTCCATCACCTCAATATCAATACCAACGTGTTCCCCTGTTCACCCAATCATACCCGTATTTAGTATCCTGTTACAGACCTGTTAGGCGTATGTCAAAGTGAACCGGATCCCATATTGATATTATAATGAAATCTGGTCTGAAGATAGTTAGAGACCTACTTAAGAAAACTAATGAAACAACCACCATGTAGTTTTCTCGGGCGGATCGATCCAGTCACATGTATACAACATGTACCCATATTCACAACTGACTTATCAAGTGCTATGACTAGTATCAATTACTACCATACAGTCGTCGAATATACAAGTCAGTGGTCCTAATCATTCCCATGATAGAATGGACTTGGGATATGGTTTTACGATTATCAATCAATGGATTCTCTATTCATATTATAGCACAATATATAAATGAACTAGATTAATGCCTTTATTAATGTAACACAAATAGTGTATCTATGCAAGAATAATCAAAAAGCATAATACAATATACATGAACCAATGCCTAAGAACTAGGGCACACCAACACCAGGTCATACAGAGTGAGAGTGGCTTGAAGGAACAAGAGTAAGAAGCAGAAATAGAGCTACCAAATTCTACACCACCAGTTTCTCAACCATCTGAAGCTACACATCGTAGCTTAGCTCAAGATCGACCAAGGAGGGTTGGAGTTAGGCCACCTAAGAGGTATGAGGACATGGTGGGCTATGCACTACAGGTTGATGAAGAGGTGGACACTCGTGAACCATCAACTTACCGAGAAGCTGTTTCCGGCATCGATTCTGAGAAATGGCTTGCTGCTATGGGAGATGAGATGGAGTCCCTTCATAAGAATCAAACATGGGATTTAGTCATACCACCTCCAGGGAGAAAGATTATTACTTGCAAGTGGGTTCTCAAGATAAAGGAAGGGATATCGCCTGTAGAGGGAGTCACGTATAAGGCTAGAGTTGTTGCTAGAGGTTTCAATCAAAGAGAGGGAGTGGATTATAATGAGATATTCTCACCAGTAGTCAGACACACCTCTATTAGAGTGTTGCTAGCTATAGTTACACATCAGGATTTAGAGCTTGAGCAACTTGATATAAAGACAGCCTTTCTGTATGGAGATTTGGAGGAAGAGATCTACATGACCCAACCAGATGGTTTCCAGATTCCTGGAAAGGAGAATTATGTTTGCAAGTTGAAGAAGTCCTTGTATGGACTTAAGCAGTCTCCCAAGCAGTTGTATAAGAGGTTTGACAGCTACATGATGCAGCTGGGCAACACCAGGAGCCCATATGATTGTTGTGTCTATTACAATAAACTAGAAGATGAGTCTTTTATCTATCTGGTGTTATATGTAGATGACATGTTGATAGCTGCAAAGAAGAAACACGATATTCAGAAGTTGAAGGGTCTTCTCAGTGCAGAGTTCGAGATGAAGGATTTGGGTGCAGCTCAGAAAATTTTTGGAATAGAGATTTACAGGGACAGAAGCAAAAGGAAACTATTTCTATCACAGAAGGGCTATATTCAGAAGATCTTGTCAAGATTTGGCATATCTATCGCAAAGCCCATAGATACTCCTAGTGCTGTAAGTGCACATCTGTCTATTGCTTTTGCACTTAAGTCTGCTGAAGAGAAGGAGTACATGTCTCGAGTTCCCTATGCTAGTGCAGTAGGAAGCTTGATGTATGTAATGGTCTACACTAGACCTGATCTTACACAGTCTGTTAGTGTTGTTACCAGGTTTATGGGTGAACCTGGCAAGGAGCATTGGCAAGCTGTGAAGAGGATCTTTCGGTACCTAAAAGGTACATCTGATGTTGGTCTCATTTATGGAGGTGATACAGAGTGTTTGGTGACTGGTTTTTCAGACTCTGATTCATGTCAATTCTGAAAAAGTCCTTTCGCTCTTCCCTTTCTCTTTTTAACTTTCATGATTTCTTTGAAAATATCTCCTTCAGTTCCTTTATTAGCTCGACCTCACATTTGTTCTCTTGCACATACTTGATTTTTTTGTAAATTACTGGAGACACACACATCCCATATGATTTACAATTTTTTAGATGCTCAACATCTTTACCATACGCTAGTATTGAAACCTCCTTTTTCTTTACACATCGTTGAGCATATGATTGAGAACAACTATCATTAGAGCCATGCTCGTTCCGTTCCGTTCTGCATTGCCATTGTCGTTTGCTGCTTCTTCCATAAGTTTGTTTTGCTTCTTACCTGATGCTTTGATTTCTTTTTCAAACCTCTTGCTCTTTTTCGATACTTCCGAATTTTGTACATTTTGCTTTCCACTAATTTGGATATTGCAATCAAAATTATTGGAGTTTGTTAATTGTGTTGAAAAAAATAAAACCAAAGGAAAAAAAGCTCAGAAGTAACCCAAAACTATATAATTAGATCCAAATACATTATGGATTAAACCAAGTTTATGTTGATAGTAATTATATATTTATTGCAGAAACTATCCTTTTATAATATAAATACCATTTTCCCATAAACACAATAGAAAAGAAAAAATAGTGTTTAGTTTGACATTGGTGATATCAAGTGGGTTTGCAGATCAAGCTGCCACATTGGTGATATCAATTCATCTCTTACCACTTTACTGAACAGAACAACTGTAATGGTTTATGCATTCAAATTTTACTATCCCGTTACTATCATCGACTAAATAGCTAATTTTAGAATGTGTTAGAGCAGTCACTCTCTTGCTAATGGACATCCATCTTTGACCAAATGTCTAAGCTTATGGTTGTGCTTCGTTTGTGGCCAGTGGAGGCATGGGAACAAGATGAAACCTGTTATGAATTGGAAGATTGTGAATTTACCCCTTTACCTTGTTGCAGTACATATATGTTTTGAATCAACAAAATATGGCTTTACTTCACAAAGAAACTTAATTCAGTTGATTGAATTGGTAGTCTGATGTTCAGTTGATTGAATTGGTAGTCTGAATCCCATCATCGGATTTGGGAGTCCTAGCATTTCATCATCTCCATGTAATAGGTTCAGCTTCTTCTTGTGCTTAGAGCTATGTTGCACTCAAATAGAAACAGATACGGGAAACAGTTGGAAACAAAAGAGAAACGGAAACAAAAACAGATACGAAACGCGGAAACACTTATGAAAAAAAAAATTACATGCAACATAGGCTTAGAGTGATAATGATTAATCCTTGGCTGTCAAATAGGAGCATAAACTAATGTACGTTATTTCTAAGACATAACATTCATAGAACTCAAAAGGGCCAAGGACAATAAATGGAGAGAAGTGTTTGTGCAACATTGATCACAAGTTAACAATGCTTAGCAATACCAAAAGGAATATCGATCCTTAAAACGACTTCAGATTTCATTGACATTCTACATCATCGTCCTCACATACTTGAGTGAGCCCCAAGGGCAGGCCAGGAGGATGTTGACGGGAGAGGGTTCCTTTCAAGCTATTAAACATCAAAGTCTAAAGTAACTAGAACACTTTTTAATGTCTCACTAGAATCTCCCTGAAACCATATTTAAAACCGGCCAACAAATGAATAGCTCAAGAAAAAACTTAGAATTTCAAAAACAATTTACTATAATGAAATTTCCCCAGCATGCAATTTCACTCATGATATATTCCATAAATATAAGAGTACTTACATTTTAGTCACATTTGTCTCCAACAAGACTTGTAAAAGATGAAAATATCCTAACCTATGACCTCTCCTACAATATATCTCAACTCGACTCTCCAATCATAATTGATAAACATCATCCTTCTTTTACGTGAACTATTTAATTTCTTTACATTGTATTTATGGAAGCACCAAAACCCAACGGTTTATAGTTTTTCAAACTCGAAGGAGTTGCCAAACTTTGAAGCAATGGCAGTACATCAGTAGTATCATCTAGATATTACCTAGACTTGATCCCCGGGCAAAAATTTCCTCTACTCTTAAGACTACTCCAAGACTGGATCCCCTGTTCTTCTCCTCCTTCTTCTTCTTCTACCATAATGAAGCTTTGGCACAGTTTTCATACCCCTGCAGGATTTGGCTCTGATTTGAATCCATATTTTCACTGGAATTTGGAGTATGACGAGGAAGAAAAAGCGTGTAAGTTCATGACTACCTTCGTAAACGAGTCGAGTTTGTAACCCTAATGGCAATGACCGGAACCGATGACATTTACACCGATGGAGTTGCAGTATGTAAACCTAATGGAATCAATGTCTCTGGCGAGAAGGAGGGTGCAGGAGACCCACCGACTGAAAACCTGTGTCTTCTGTTTCCATACAAACTTTGTAAAATAAATTCAAACTTTGGTAGGCTTACACATCACCTTCATCTCCTTCAGTTGGTAATTTGGTAACTTTTTCAAATTTTTGTTTTTGTTTTTTTAATTAAAATCTATTTATCTTAAAGTAATTTTAGAAATTTTATAACAAGTTTCACCTTAAGCAATTCTACTTGATCATGTAAATGGTAGTATTCATATTTAAGCCTAAGGTTTTAAGCGAAATGTAGATTTACTCTAACATATAAAATTATGCGAATTTAGCTCTAACGTTTTCAATCAAAATCAATTTTAGCAATACGCTATTAAAAATTTGAAAAAACTAGTTTGAGTGTTATTTAATTTCACATTGGATCTTTCAAACAATTTTGTTAACAAATTGAATCAATTTTGTACATTTTGGGTTTGTTTTTTTTTTTGTAACCATATTCATATAATACAATAAATATTTAAAACTAATAAGAAAAAAATAAGGTTAAGGTGAAAAAATACTCCTAACGTTTTGGGTTAAGAGCAATTTTAACCCTAACGTCTAAAATGGTATAATTTTACCCCTAACATTGGTAGCCAAGAGCAATTTTACCCCTAACGCTCATAATTTGGGCTAACTTTACCCCTATTATAAAACATAAATATTTTTATTTCTTATTCTTCACTAATTGCATATTTAAAAAAAATTAATGTTTTATAATTTAATAGTAGAATTGCTAATTAATATTATAAATTCAGTGGATTTTTTGAATTATTTTCTCCAATTTATACAAAAGACCGTATACTTGTTTTTTTTTTATTGTTTTTTTCACATAGTTTATCAAATCTGACACACATGTCAGATTGAGTTGGGTTGGACTTTGGCTGGCCAGCTTGATGTTGACCGAACAAAGTTTCTTTCTAGTTATTTACTCCTGGTTTCAAATGAAACTATAATATAAAATAACCATTGTGCGACCAATATCATTCTAATTTATCCTAATGAGAATATGAGGAGACAATGCCCTGTTTTCCAAATCCAACACAAAGCATGAACACAACCATAAACTGATCAAATTCTATACTGCATTGTATAGGTGTTATGGAAGCTAATTCTATAGGTTATATGTATCATGGAACCCTTTGAACTAAAAACTCAAGCTGATAGTTATGTGTGACGGGGTTTTTAATTGATTTTGTGAAAGATGCCAACCTAGTTGGGATCTTTGCATTCCGATCTTAGCCTATAACCCAACATTTACTTAAAAAAACACACCCCTTAAATTTATAATTTTTTTATCCCTTAGTAACACCAAGAATAGTTCTAATCCGTTGACATCTTCAAACTTCATCGTCATTGATCCCTTCACTTTAGCCGCCATCATACCCATTATTATCTCCATCATTTTGTTCTTCCTCGTAATCATTGTTGTCTTCCTCATCATCCTTGTTAGTACCACGAGCATGGCTATTATCACTATCAACTGGTATTTTGGGTTTTGGATGAGGCACATAACTAGTGAACTTTCTACGTGAAATTGACACTGTTATTCATGTCAATGTCCTGAAGTCCTTTCGCTCTTCCCTTTCTCTTTTTAACTTCCATGATTTCTTTGGAAAATATCTCCTTCAATACCTCACATTTGTTCTCTTGCACATACTTGATTTTTTTTGTAAATTACTAGAGGCACACACATCCCATATGATTTTATTACAATTTTTTAGATGCTCAACATCTTTACCATACCCTAGTATTGAAACTTCCTTTTTCTTGACACATCGTTGAGCATATGATTGAGAACAACTATCATTAGAGCCAAGCTCGGTGTGTTCTGCGCTGCCATTGTCCTTTGATGCTTCTTCCATAAGCTTGTTTTCTTCTTACCTGATGCTTTGATTTTTTTTTTCAAACCTCTTCTTCTTTTTCGATACTTCCCAATTTTGTACATTTTGCTTTGCACTAAGATACTTCCGAATTTTGTACATTTTGTTTTGCACTAATTTGGATATTGCAATCAAAATTATTGGAGTTTGTTAATTGTGTTAAAAAATAAAACCAAGGAAAAAAGCTTCGAAGTAACCCAAAACTATATAATTAGATCAAAATACATTATGGATTCCAAATTTATGTTGATAGTAATTATATATTTATTGCATAAACTATCCTTTTATAATATAAATACCATTTTCACATAAACACAATAGAAAAGAAAAAATAGTATTTAGTTTGACATTGGTGATATCAAGTGGTTTTGCAGCAAGGAATATGTTGATCAAACAACGCAACCAGCCAACTGCTACATTGGTGATATCAATTCATCTCTTATCACTGTACTAAACAGAACAATTGTAATGGTTTATGCATTCAAATTTTACTGTCCTGTTACTATCATCGACTAAATAGCTAATTTTAGAATGTATTAGAGCAGTCACTCTCTTGCTAATGGACATCCATCTTTGACCAAATGTCTAAACTTATGGTTGTGCTTCGTTTGTGGCCAGTGGAGGCATGGGAACAAGATGAAACCTGTTATGAATTGGAATATTGTGAATTTACCCCTTTTCCTTACTGCAGTACATATATGTTTTGAATCAACAAAATATGGCTTTACTTCACAACGAAACTTAATTCAGTTGATTGAATTGGTAGTCTGAATCCCATCATCGGATTTAGGAGTCCTAGCATTTCATCATCTCCATGTAATAGGTTCAGCTTCTTCTTGTGCTTAGAGCTATGTTGCACTCAAATAGAAACGGATACAGGAAACAGTATTGGAAACAAAAAAGAAACGGAAACAGAAACAGATAGGAAAGGCGGTAACGCTTGTGAAAAAAAATTCCGTGCAACATAGGCTTAGAGTGAATGATTGATCCTTGGCTGTCAAATAGGAGCACAAACTAATGTACCTTATTTCTATGACATTTACACCAATGGAGTTGTTGCAATATGTAAACCTAATCGAATCAATGTCTCTGGCGAGAAGGAGGGTGCAGGAGACCCACCGACTCAAAACCTGTGTCTTCCGTTTCGATACAAACTTTGTAAAATAAATTCAATTTATTTATTGTGTCATCTCTTGAGTTGGTAATTTGGTAGGCTTACACATCACTTTCATCTCCTCCATCTGTCAAATTTTTGTTGTTTTTTTAATTAAAATCTATTTATTTTACATAATTTGTGGAAATTGTATAACAAGTTTCAGCTTATGCAATTCTACTTGTTCTTCTACTTGTTCTTGTAAGTGGTACTATTCATATTTAACCCTAATGTTTTAAGTGGTAGTATTCATATTTAACCCTAAAGTTTTAAGAAAATGCAGATTTAACTCTAACATATAAAATTATGTGAATTTAATTTTAACGTTTTCAATCAAACTCAATTTTAGTAATACGCTATTGAAAATTTGAACAAACTAGTTTGAGTGTTATTTAATTGTCACATTAGATCTTTCGAACAATTTGTTGACAAATTGAATCAATTTTGTACATTTTCGGTTCGTTTTTTTTGTAACCATATTAATAACACAATAAATATTTAAAACTATTAAGAAAAATTGATTAATTTAGAGATAAAGTGCAAAAATACCCTAACGTTTTGGGTCAGGAGAAATTTTAATCCTAACGTCAATTTTACACCTAATGTTGGTAGCCAAGAACAATTTTACCCTTATTATAAAACACAAATATTTTTGTTTCTTATTATGCACCAATTGTATATTTAAAAAAAAAATCATGTTTTATAATTTAATAATAGAATTGCTAATTAATATTTATAAATTCAGTGAATTTTTTGAATTTTTTTCTCCAATTTATAGACAGTATATTTGTTTTTATTTTTTATTTTTTCACATAGCTTATCAAATTTGAGACACACATGTCAGATCGGACATTGGCTGGTCAGCTGGATGTTGACGGGACAGAGTTTCTTTGAAGTTATTACTTCTGGTTTCAAATGAAACTATAATATAAAATAACCATTGTGCGACCACTATCATTCTAATTCATTCGTCAGTGCCCTGTTTTCCAAATCCAAAACAAAGTAGGAACACAATCATAAACTGGTCAAATTCTATACTGCACCGTATGGCCATTACCTGAGCTAATTCTATAGGTTATATGTATCATGGAACAGTTTGAATTAAAAGTTCAAACTTATAGTTAAGACCCTATCACATATCTCATATAAATCTCTGACAATTTGTTCCCACGTCTAAATAGAAGAAATTGTCTAATGGAATTTAATATAGCAAGCAATAGAAAAAATCGATTGACTAATGAAACATTCTTAAAGCCAATGCCAACAAATGAATAGTTCAAGAAAAAAGTTAGAATTTCAAAAACAAAACTATTTACTATAATGAAATTTCAATAGCATGTAGTTTCACTCCTGATATATTCCAGATATAAGAAAAGTATTCACATATAGCCACATCTGCCTCGAACAAAACTTTACAATATCTCAACTCGACTCTCCAATCATAATTGATAAACATCATCCTTCTTCTACCCAGATTGTTTACTTTCTTTACCCTGTGTTTATGCACCAAAAAACCAACAGTCTATACCATTTTAAAGGCCAATGTCGAAAGACACTTGCTCTTCTGTGTTGCAACCCTAGATAGTACGTATCCTTGTTGGGTTGTTGTCCAACAGTGCACGATCTCGAGAGCTAAAGAACATAACAAATTTGATGTTGTTCTTTATATGCTTTCGAATGTAATAGCCTTCTTCTGTAATAGCCTTGTTCTTTCTTATTTGATCTCCATTCAGACATGTAATAGCCCTCATCTGTAGAAACATTTGATGGTTTAAAAAAACATTCCACCACATTGTAGGAAATGTATAAGACATATAGGAATTGTGCAATATATCATCATTATTATCATAAGTGTTATCTCTGTTTCTTTTGAGTATTTTGATCCTTTGAAGAATATCAATTGTGTTAGCTACATACAGAAAAACTAAATATACTTACGATTATGAGTTGATTTGATTGCACCTGATTTATGAGACCGCTAACTCTTTAAAACACTCCCTAAAATAGCAAATAATACGTTTCATAAAAGTTAAAATCAATTATTCCATTTCTCTACCTTTTAATTTTTTTATTTTAAAATTTTGGTAAGAATGAAAAATAACTATTTTTAGAAAGAAAATTAACCGTTGTCTATCAGCAGAGCAAACATTAATAGTTGACCAAACCCAACTAAATCTGATTCACAACAATAGAAACCACAACAAATGTGAGTCCACAAGCAGCTCGGCAGAGAACATAGAAGATAATTATGGTTACAACTGAACCACTTAAGCAAGATATTCTTCCCAGAATTATGCAGAAAACACCATCTAATGTCTGAACTATCCATAGACCTCAAAGTCTACCTCTCATCCCATACTCTTTTTCGATCATGTCCGAGATAGATCCTCCACTCAGTATAGATAAGATATTCGCCAATCCAAAACTAGCTGCAATTATTACTGCTTTGTCTAATTTCAGATTAAACCTGTCATAAAAATACTTTGCAATTATATTAACAGTTGTAAGTTCCAAACTATTTTCAGTTGTAACCATATCTACATAGATTGCAATATATTTTTGCTTAAATTTCAAAATTTTACCTATGATTTAGTTGCATCAACACCCCAAAGCTTCAATCGCTCTTCTATCTCTCATTGGCTTTCAATCCAAATACACAAAAACCAATCATCATCAAACTCATACAGATCATGAAAAGAGAGGAAATGGATTTCAAGCAACGGTTGGACTTAAGAAGAGGAGACAGTGACATTGATTCTTCAAGAAGTGATTCATAGTCGGGTTTTGGTGTTGTTGAAAAGCACCAACTGATTTTGATTTGTGCTCCTGTTGGTAAACATTGTTCCTGCTGTTTCAGGACAAATTGAAAATGGGAAGGGACACCCGGAAATGGAAACAAAATGGACATGGACATCGAATTTAAGAGCTAAATTACCTGATACAGATCTTGAAAAGAGAGGAAATGGATTTCAAGCAACTGTTGGGCTTAAGGAGAGGAGACAGTGACATTGATTCTTCAAGAAGTGATTCATAGTCCGGTTTTGGTGTTGTTGAACCAGATCATGAAAAGAACCAACTGATTTCGATTTGTGTTCGTGTTGGTAATGATGAAACTAGCAAATTCCAGCATCATAACAGAATACATAGATAAATATGGGTTAACAATTATTCACATTTTCACGTTTCATAAAATTGAAAAAAAAAAAAAGATTGCAACAACCAACCTTGTTATGTATGAGTAAACTAATTCACGTTTCATCATAACAGACTAATTTTTATGTTTTTAATAAATTTTAATCAAAGTTTGAACAATTCGTAAATTATTAACAATATATGGTATCATCTCGAAAATAATTCATGAAGGAAAAATGGTACTATTAAAACTAATTTATCGTATTTTGATATAAATCGGTAAAAATGCTGAATTTTATTAAAATTATGACTAAAAGGAGTTAATGAATGATTTCAACTTGTTGTAAATTTTATTCGAGATGTATTCCTATTATTTTAAATAAAATCGGATTTGTTTGAATATGGAAGTTATGATTTTTTTTTATTATTATTAAAAGTGGATGAGGGTGGTGAGCATGGAGCCTAGACATAACTATGTCCAAATGTCGGCCAAACAGTTTTTTTTTTTATATATTATATATGATTGATATCAAAGTCATTTTTACAAACACTAGGCTTTCTAGAGAAATCTAGTAGTATAAATATCAAATTAATTTTTTTTTTGTGTAATATATATATAATTGGAGGTAAAGGCTATGCTTACTTTCTAGAATTGTTCCTTTTTTTTTGTAGGAAAAGAAAAGAAAAACAAGCCAACAACCCCACAAACTAACCCGGGATTAGCCTAGGAAAGCTAACCCTAACTGGATCATCTGAAAGCAAAGAAAAGAGGAAATCCGGAGAAGACGAGAAAGTTGAGACTCCCAACATCCTCACATGGCCCTTAGCAGCTAGGCAGTCTCCAGCCCTGTTCTGCTCACATGGCCTTCTTGAATTGTTCCTTTAAGTATGATAATTTAATTTAGGGTAAATTATAAAATTGGGTCAAATGAACATTTACATATTTAAACCAATTAGCCAACTCATTATCTATTTAGACTATATATTTATGACTTTTCCAAAATGCCCTTTATATATATATATATATAAAACAACTTAAGCAAATTTCATTTCTTCTTCTACACCGCTAACCTTGCAAACTCAATGTTTCATTTCGAGCCACTAAATCTTTGTATTTCTTCTTCTAAAGTCTTTCAAATCGATTTCAATGGCAAGAATCGGCAAGAAGGTATGTGTTTTTACGATTTTGAATTTGAATGACAATCATTTCGGTCCCTATTATAGTATATTACTTCTTCTGCGATTTTGGATTAGGGTTTATTCTCTTTATGTGTTTTTTCGTTAGTTTATAGCTACATTTTGCGAAATAAAACATAGAAATAGTTCAAAACGGTTGGATCGACTTCATTTTGTAGAAATTACTACTTTGCAAAGATGAATTTGATTTGCAGATTTTGCAATCTGCGAAGCTAATTCATATTCATAAGGAAGCATTTTGTTTCGCAAATTCTAAAATTTGCGAAGTTGCAATGCTCCTTGGGAATTCACATATTGGCTTCTGACTTCGCAGATTTCACAATATGCAGAGCAAATTCATATTCCTGAAGTATTTTTTTTCCAGATTATAAAATCTGTGAAGTTACAAGTAATATGTGAATTCGCATATTGGCTTTTGACTTCGCACATTGGGAATATGCGAAGATATATGTACTAGATTAACTTCACATAACCTTAAATCTGCGAAGTAAATAGAGATTATGGGAAGTGGTATTTATTCATTATTATGAGAAACCAAGTGCATTTTTAACTCTAGCCAGCTTTTTCATTAAGATCTAATGCATGCCAAATGATGCTCTAACGAAACAAGTTTACCATATAAAGCTTAAAGGAAATCATTTATGATAATTAAGATCACTTAAAATACAAAAAATGTTACTTTAGCATCCAACAATCAACATATTAGAAAAAAATGAGGCATGAAGATAATAAGCTCAAAGTGAAGATCTTGTGATATTACTTTAGCCTATTGCCAGAATCGTCACAAAAATCCATTGGCACTTTAATGATATTGTACTACCAACCATCTTCACAAAAGGGACGAATATATCTTGTGCCTCTCTTTTACCAAGCTATAATATATATATATATATATATATATATATATAATTGGATTGATTTTGTTTATTCATATAATTGCCTATACATTTACATGGACAAAGGTGGGGAAAATAGTAGCAATATTTCCAAGTTCATCAGCATTAATGTACAATTTTGAAGTTCATGTACCTTAATAAAACTAAGTGGATCGAACTATAAAACCAGCATGACTCAACAAGAAAACAATTTCGTCCCTACTTCCTCTCAACAACATGGCCTCTTCCTTGATATTAGTAATGATCACATACCCTTTATTCAGATTACACCTGATATCAACTGACACACTTGCTCCTTGAATTTGCTTAAAATGCAAAGTATGTGGTACTGATATGATAATTTAATCAATAGCTAGTCATTATATCATAAATGGGTTGAAGGGGCTTGGTAAATTGCTATATCTAAATAAGTCATCATGAACACAATTAATATTCTTTACTCCAAATTTGATTCTTGAAAGATGTAAACCTTGGGCTTTCTCATTTTAGCTCCATTCAGACATGTAATAGTCTTCTTCTGTAGAAACATTTGATATTTGATGGTCTCAAAAACATTCCACCCCATTATAGGAAATGTATAAAACATATAAGAATTGTGCAACATATCATCATTATTCTCATAAGTGTTATCTCTGTTTCTTTTGAGTATTTTGATCATTCGAAGAATATCAATTGTGTTAGCACTGCTCCTACATTCCACCACATCGTGTCATACCTGATATTAGTCCCAATGACCTGATCAATACGATCAATCAATACGATCAAATATTGATCGTATTGATCAGGTCATTGGGACTAATATCAGGCATGACACGATGTGGTGGAATGTAGGAGTGGTAACACAATTGATATTCTTCAAAGGATCAAAATACTCAAAAGAAACATGGATAACACTTATGGGAATAATGATGATATGTTGCACAATTCCTATATGTTTTATACATTTCCTACAATGGAGTGGAATGTTTTTGAGACCATCAAATGTTTCTACAGAAGAAGACTATTACATGTCTGAATGGAGCTAAAATGAGAAAGCACAAGGGTTACATCTTTCAAGAATCAAATTTTCAGTAAAGAATATTAATTGTGTTAGCGATGCTCCTACATTCGACCTCCTCATGTCATCCCTGATGTTAGCCTCATTCCCGACCTGATCAAAGAATGGATACGATCAATTATCACTTTTCGTACATTTGTATCATATATAATACTAATATAAATAATATAACACGTTTTTGACATAACAACCCTAAATTACCGTCCTTACTTATCTTCTACTTTATAGAGTAAAATTTTAAAAAGTAGCTACAAAGAGAAAAACTAAAAGGATACTTACTATTACAAGTTGGTTTGATTACACCTTATTTAGGAGACCCCTCTAAATCTTAAGAGACTCTCCTAAAATCCTCTAAATCTTAAGAGACTCTCCTAAAATCGCAAACAACATTTTTCATACAAGTTCAAATCAATTACTCCATTTCTCTACTTCTATGCCAACTTAATTGTTTATTGTGGTAGCCAACTTCAACTACTTATAAGCCAAAATTGGTGATTCATTCAAATAAAAACTACTTCTGCTTCCTCTATGTCCTAAAACAAATAAATAGAATCCTTATTCCCTTCACCTTTTCAATTACTAAACTCTCTAACATGTGATCTGTTTAATATCACTGGTTTGGTTCCGCCTTCAAAAAGCCCCACCAGTTTTTCTAAATTAATAGCCCAATAAGGAGTTCCATGTATAACTGAAGGAAATCTGGTAATTTAAGAACTTCAAACTTCTTAGTCAACTCCTTAACAGGTGATTTGTTTAATATGGCAGGTTTGGTAATTTAAAAACTTCTAACTTCCTTCACTTTTCAATTACTGAACTCTCTAACATGTGATTTGTTTACTCAACTGCCTAACCCTAGGAGTTTTTCTAAATACAGCAAAACTCTATCACCAAATGAAAATAAACTTACAAGTGAAACAAACAAAAGAAGTAAAAACAGCAGCAAACTTGATTACCAAATGAAAATTACCGGCAAACAGAGATGATCCTGAAGATAATTTTGTATGGGTTCATAAGTATGTCTTCACCAATGAGAAGGAGAGGTAGATCATCATAAAAACCTACAACCAAACTGAGTCGGGTCTCGAATTTTTATTTTATTTTTTCAGGAAAACCCTTCTTACGATGACACATCAAGCTCCATGTGTCAAAGTTATGAATTTTGTTTTTTTTTTCAATCAATTTATATTTATTAAAACAAATTCTTAATAATTTTCTTTTAAAACCATTACCTATTTAATCCCTAACAAATTACAATTTCAGTCTTTTTTCTTTCAACAAAGTGGTATCGGAGTCTAGGGTTTGAGTGTTCATTCTCTCATAAAAGATTAAATTTTCTAAATTAAGTGTTTGAAAGAGTCTCTAAAATTGAAGGTATTTCTAACAACATCTCTTTTCACTATCCTCAGCTCACAAAAGCCAATTATGCTAGTTGGTGGGAAAGCATTACTCGGTTTTCAAGATGTTTGGGACATTGTTAAAAAAGGCTACCAAGTTCTTGTAGACGAGTCACGGCTATCCCAGGCAGACAAAGATATACAGAAAAATCTTAAAAATGATAAAAAAAAAAGTGCTTACTCTTATCCATCGAAGCTTGGATGAATTAATGTTCGAGAAGCTAGATGAGGCTACAACCTATAAACAAGCATGAGGCATCATGCGTGTTTCTCTTCAAAGTAAAGAGAAAGTTAAAAATGTTCATTTACAAATGCTGAGATACGAATTTGAGATGATGAGGATGAAGGCAACACATGTCGTTATTCATTACTCATCTCGAGTAAAATTTATTGTGAATCAAATGAAAAATATAGAAGATTCCAAAATTGTTGAGAAAAATTTACAATCAATATTACCATAATTTGATTATGGAAGAATCGAAAGACATCATCACAATGACCGTTCATGAAGTTATAGGGTCATTACAATCATTTGAAGAGGGGTTCAAGAAGCCTAGAGAAGAATCGAAAGAACAAGTCTTAGCAACAAAGATTTCGGTTAAAGACGACCACATCAGTTAATAAAGAAACCAATTCGGTAGAACACGCGGAAGAGATCAAGGAGGAAATGGAAGAGGAGGAGGATGTGGAAGAAACCAAGGAAGAGGCGACAACATCTACAACAACAACGAAATACACAATGAATACATTGTAAGCAATGGTCACCGCAAACAACTACTTGCTACAAGACCAAAATATACCAGAAGTTGTGTTTGCACTACAAAAAGTTAAGGATGATGTTCATTTTGGTTTAGGTGAAAAGAAAAAAAAAATCAACTATAGATGCATTTTTTTCAGAAGAAATGACTTCTAGTTGATTGATTGAAAGGTTTTTGGTCTATACCTATATACAGTAAAACCTCTACATAGGAATACACTTGGGACCGAGCTATTTGTATAATAATTGGGAGGTTATTACTAAATAGAGTTTGGTAATAAGGTTATTACCAAGTTGGGACCGAGTATTCCTATATAGAGGTTTTACTGTATATATAACTATATATATATTTTGTATTTAATTCAATAATTATTAATTTATATTTTCATTGGGCCTTTAAGGATTTAAATATTTCTATTACTTAATGCATCTAGCGAGTTTGTTACTTTAGTCCATTGGCCCAAGTTGGGACCGAAAGAATTTATTATATAAACGAGGTTATTACTTTATCGAACATTCATCGATCGAGGTGTAACTGTATTGTTATTATATAGACTCTCCTCCACCGCCACACCAAGTCCTTCTAAGCTATCTTTTTTTTTCTCTTTTGTCTCTTCTTCCATCTCCTTTTCCATTTTCTTCACTTTCGCCTTCTTTTAGGTCTGTTATGTCACATCACATGATATACTTCTCCATTTTGTCCATTTTCTCCTTCTTTTATGTCTGTGTAGCCACATCACATGAGATACATACACACGTGTGTATTTTCATGTTGGTTAAGAAGAGGTGTCAAACTACTAATTTCACACTTTTAAAAATATATTAGTAGTTGATTTATCTATCTATATAAATAATAATAATAATAAATATTGCTAGGTTTTTGTATTTTTAAAATGGATATTAATCGAAGTTGGTTTGAGTGATTAAGAGTCTCAAGTCACTTAAGCTAGAACTGAAGTTCGAATTCCAACTATTACTATGCACGTTCTTTGCGCGGAGCAGTCAATTGTTTATATAGAAATCGAAAATTGTAAAAAAATTTAATTCCATCTCATTGAATATAATGATATTAATAATTTAGGTTAAAATGATTTCAAGTTTAAAGTGTTATGAATTAATTCCATATCATTCGAAAATCGTAAAATTGCTACATGTGTCCCCTTAGGTGTCTCCTAGCCTCAACTAAGTTGCTCCATCTGTCAAATTTTGAAAAAATTTGCTGTCTCAAACCATATGTCCTTATGTGTCCCCTTTTATTTTTTACATGTGTAATTTTAATAATAATCATATTTAATTTGTTAAACTTCTGTTAAAACTCTGTTTAAATGATTAATGTGATTAGTTTGTTATTCAGGCACCAGGCATCAGCTTTCTCTTCTGATTAGGGTTTCTCTTCTGAGATTTCTATTTCGATCAGATTTTTTTCATGTTCATCGTCTCTCCTAAGCTTCTTACATTATAATTCCCTGATTGGCATCAAGGTCAATATTATACAATGTTTGGCAGCATCAATGACTCTTTTGAAATGGATTTCCATTCCCATTGCAATAAATAGTTTCAATTAGATGACTCTTCACTTTACAAATTCCAAAACCTTCCCTCTTCTTTTCTATTTATTTGTTATTATCTTCTTCTATTGAGATTTCGAGTCAGTAGTCGAATCTGGATTTAACAACCATGGTTCGAACCATGTTTATCTTGTTGCTTGGTACTGTACCACACTTCTACGTGTTCATCATCATGCAGTTTCCTACATGTTAGTTCTTGAGTTGGAATTTTGATCAAGGGCAAATAGAAAGGACCATGACATGCCAATCAGTAGCTCTGTTGTCTGAAAATTTTGGTCAATAAATAAGGCTCCTAGAATTACCAATCCATTTGTTCAAATTATTGATTTTATTTATTTCTTCTTGATTCGTACAACATTATATTTATTTTGCAACATTACTTGGTGAAAGGAAGCAAAAGGAGTTTCTGCAGTTTGTTATGTTCCAACTTATGTTGGACTAAATAAATAAACTTTCACACGTACAGAGTATTTATACCTTAATCTTTACAGCTGTGTAATTGTGCATTAAATAAAATTTAGAATTCATATTACATATCTAACTTAAAGAAGAAAATATGCATGCATAAAATTGAAGGAAAAACAAACATAAGAGGCCCCCCACGCACAGAGATGCATGCCACATGGCGCACATGGATTGGTCACTAGTTGCCACTTGTCGCGGCATGATACACAAGACACAGATATGGACACGGAAAACATCTTTTTTTATAAAACATAGGACACGGAAACGTGTAAATATTAAAATTATTGGGTCACATTTATAAATATTAAAAATATATTTTTATATTTGAATTTTTATGATATAACTAAATAAACACATATAAAAGAAATCATAATACTCTTATCTCAACGTTATTAAATACATGAAATATAAATAATGTCAAAAAACTTTTTGAGAAAAAAAAACAATGAAAGCTTTCGTCTCTATCTTTTGGTTTATCTCAGATTTTATTTTTGTTGCACGTACTGTCGACTTACTCTTTTGGATATTCCTACTCGTTTCTCTTCAAATAACAATCCACCATAATTGCTCTATTTACCTATGTTTTTTTCCTAAAATGATATCCAATTGTTTTTTGTCTAGGAAACGGGTTTCCCAGACAGATATGCATATCCAACTTCTGAATATTACAGATACGGCCTCGAAATGTATCCCAGCAGTTTCCGAAAGTTTTCGTATTCGGAACGTATCGAAAACGTGATACGCCACATGTTGAAGTGTGCGTGCATCATAGCGCGCAACTTGTCTAAGCTTGCCTCATATGGGTTGAGATTGGACATGCATATTTAGATATTGGCTCGACCCACCCCAAACTCGATCAAGTCTGCACATAGAACGTGTCTCTTGTTTGTGTGAATTGGCACGCAGGTAGGGCCACCAGTCCAACTAGTCCTGCAACTACTGCTAACTGCAGATATAAATAATATAGGGTTAGGCTATGCTTACTTTGTTTTTAACAAAGTAAGCCTTACTTCGTTTTTTCCACCATTGGATGATGATGAACTTTGACAAAGTAAGCTCATCCAATGGTACAAAAAACAAAGTAAATCTTACTTTGTCAAAAACAAAGTAAGCATAGAAGACATCTAAATATATATATTCAACAACGTAAACATTAACATTAATCTTCATAAAGAAAATGAATAGGAAGTTAGGGATGAAAACCTTAGCAGCAGCCTTTGGTTGGAAATGACGATTCTGGAAGAAAAGGCACATTCAACAATTATGTTGTGCCTCGTAGATGATGTCATCACTAAGGTCTCAGACGAAGAGACTGTTGTCGGTCTGTGGATGAAGTTAGAGAGCTTATACATGACGAAATCTCTAACGAACAAACTTCTTCTCAAACAACTTCTGTTTGGCCTGCGAATGCAGGAAGGTACGCAACTCAGGGATCATATAGATCAATTGAACACATTATTACTAGAATTACGTAATATTGATGTGAAAATTGAAGATGAAGATGTTGCTTTGATTCTGTTGGTGTCTTTACCACTTTCATATGATAATTTTGTTCAATCATTTATTGTTGGTAAAGATTCTGTGACTCTGGAAGATGTTAGGTCATCTCTTCATAGCAGGGAGTTGCGCCATAAGGCGAGCAATACAGGTGCAGATAATCAGGCCTCTGGACTGTTTGCCAGCGGCAGTAAGGGAAAAGGAAACGGTGGAAAGAAGAAGTCTAAGAAGCCGTTCTCAAAGGGTCCCAAGCCAGAAGACACCTGTAATTACTGTAAGGAGAAAGGACATTGGAAAACTAATTGTCCAAAGAAGAAGAAGAAATCAGAAAATCAACCAGGTTCTGCTGCTGTAGTAGATGGTGACACCAGCTCTGAAAACGATATTGCTCTAGTTGCTGATGGACACACTCATCACTCTGATGTGTGGGTTCTTGATTCAGGAGCATCTTATCATATTTGTCCAAGGAGAGAGTGGTTTTCAACTTATAAGCAGGTAGATGGAGGTAGAATTTCAATGGCTAATAGTCATGTCTGCAAGGCAGTTGGAATAGGCTCGATCAAGTTGAGGACACATGATGGTAAGTTCTGCACGTTGAACGAAGTCAGGCATGTTCCATTGATGACGAAGAATCTGATATCTCTGAGTCTGTTAGGTGTGAAGCATGGTACCTTGTATTTCTTGCAAGGTTCCACTGTTACAGGTTCAGCTAATGCTGCATCGTCAGAGATTGACCAGGAGGATATGACAAAGATATGGCATATGAGACTTGGTCATATGGGCGAAAGAGGGATGCATATTCTATCAAAGGATGATCTTCTTGATGGTCATAAGGTCAAGAGTCTGGAGCTTTGTGAACACTGTGTCTTTGGGAAACTACATCGCAGCAAGTTTCCCGAAGCTATTCACATAACAAAAGACACACTTGATTACATCCACTCTGATTATTGGGGTCCATCTCGAGTTGAGTCTTTGGGAGGTCACAGATATTTTATGTTTCTGATTGATTATTATTCAAAGATGACTTGGGTCATCATGATGAAGCATAAAAGTGAAGCTTTCAAGAATTTCAAGCAGTGGAAAGCATTGGTGGAAAACCAAATAGAAAAGAAGATAAAGAGGCTGCGAACTGATAAGGGTCTGGAATTCTGCTCGTCTGAGTTTGATCAGTTCTGTAAGGATGAAGGGATTGCTCGGCATCACACAGTCAGGAATACACCGCAACAGAATGGTGTAGCTGAACGAATGAACCAGACATTACTGGAGAGGGTGAGGTGCATGCTCTCTAACGCTGGGTTAGATAGAAGATTCTGGGCTGAAGCGGTGAACACATCATGTTATCTGATTAACCGCGGACCACACACCAGCATACAGCTCAAGACGCCTACAGAAATGTGGTCAGGAAAGGTTGCTGATTACTCAAATTTGAAAGCTTTTGGGTGCACAGTTTACTATCATGTTAATGAGGGTAAGCTAGAGCCAAGAGCCAAGAAGGGAGTGTTCATAGGCTATGGAGATGGAGTTAAAGGTTTCAGGATCTGGTCTCCATCAAAGAAAAGGGTCATTTTGAGCAGAAATGTAGTATTTGATGAAAAATCTGTGCTTAGACCCATTGTGAAGCCTACAAGTGCAATAAAAACTGATAGCATTGATAAACAGGTGGAGTTCCAGGTGTTAGGGATTATAGCCGGTTAATCAACTGTAGCGCAGCGGAATTGCGGTTTAAAATTTATTTCTAATCCCTTTAATTTGATCTTTGTCCGTTAACCATTGATTGAATAAAACCTTTTGATCCGTTTAAGGATATAAACATACCCGGATTGTCTCTTCTAGAGACGGCTGAAGAATCCACAAGTTGTAAGATCTCCGTAGTCAGGTGCACGAACAGCTATTGAGCCAGAACCGGTGCTAGCCGAAGAACAAAGAAGAACTGGAGAGATAATGAAATTTTCCAAACAAATTCCATTTTCTCAAAACATGTTTCTGCCGCAATTTACTTTTGTGATTTTTCAAACCAAAAGATGTTGGCCGAATATGTGTATTAGTTCATTAGGGTTTTAGTGTTTTTTTAATTTATATATATAGTGTATTCCTAAACCTAATTGGTTTAGGGTTAATTGGTTAATTACAAAACTAATCCAATCCTAATCTAATTACATAAATAAATACCAATAATATTTATTCTATGCAATTAATTATGATTAGATTAAATTTAATTACCCCAATTAAACAAACAACACTAATTAATAAATTAACGTATTAGTTTAATTAATTATTCACCGAATGCAATTTCATTAATTTACAAATTAATTAATTACATCCCGTAAACTAATTAATCAATTAAACACTCAACACTTAAGACCATTAATCAATTACCTTGATACAAAGTATCAATTAATCAATTAATTAACCACCAATTAATTACCTTGATATTTTACTATCAATCAATTAATTAATTTCATATCTCCAATGTACCGTTCTATAAGTTCAAACTCAGATGTTCGATGTGCACGATCCTATGGGACTGTCCTTAGCTAGCAGTGGGCTCACGGCCCACAGACAGTAAGTGGGTTCTAGCAAACCATTACAGTCCCTAACCAAGACAGAGTTTCAGCAGTCTAAAGATGCAGAGACCCTGTAGTTATCTCTTAACTTCTTTTACAATTTGATATCGATATTATAAACTAGAGGCATGGCGGCTGTCATCCTCTCTGATGTTTATGATATTTCTTGATCTAAAGTAGATTGATGAAACAGATAAGTAAACTACTTATCAGGGTGTGGCCACACACTTATCCATCTCACTTATCAAGTGGCCTGTGATATCATCTCATTATTACATGAGTGGTAATTCCATCACTTCAATATCAATACCAACGTGTTCACCTGTTCACCCAATCATACCCGTATTTAGCATCCTGTTACAGACCTGTTAGGCGTATGTCAAAGTGAACCGGATCCCATATTGATATTATAATGAAATCTGGTCTGAAGATAGTTAGAGACCTACTTAAGAAAACTAATGACACAACCACCATGTAGTTTTCTCAGGCGGATCGATCCAGTCACATGTATACAACATGTACCCATATTCACAACTGACTTATCAAGTGCTATGGCTAGTATCAATTACTACCATACAGTCGTCGAATATACAAGTCCATGGTCCTAATCATTCCCATGATAGAATGGACTTGGGATATGGTTTTACGATTATCGATCAATGGATTCTCTATTCATATTATAGCACAAGATATAAATGAACTAGATTAATGCCTTTATTAATGTAACACAAATAGTGTATCTATGCAAGAATAATCAAAAAGCATAATACAATATACATGAACCAATGCCTAAGAACTAGGGCACACCAACAGTCTCCCACTTGGACTAGTTCCAAGCAGGCATTGCCCTAATCCCTATAGATCTAGTATGACCATCATATAGGCATTGTGCAAGTACCTTGGTAAACGGATCTGCGACATTGTTCTCGGTGTCAACTCTCTGTAATGTAATGTCACCTCTCACCTGGATCTCCCGGATGAGGTGAAACTTTCTAAGTATATGTTTGGATCTCTTGTGTGATCGGGGCTCGAGTGCTTGTGCTATGGCACCGTTGTTATCACAGAAAACATCAACTACACCTAGGATAGTAGGAACTACACATAAGTCAGTTATGAACTTCTTGATCCAAACTGCTTCCTTTGCAGCGCCACATGCAGCTATGTACTCAGCTTCCGTTGTGGAATCGGCAATGGTAGGCTACTTTGAGGATCTCCAACTAATGGCACCGCCATTCAGGAGAAAAACATAACCAGACTGCGATTGTTTCTGGTCCTCATCAGTCTCGAAACTTGCATCAGTGTAACCTGATACTGCCAGCTCCTCTTGCCCACCAAAAACTAAAAAAAGATCCTTGGTACGTTTAAGGTACTTTAGGATAGCCTTAACTGCCTTTCAGTGCTCCTCGCCGGGATCTGACTGGTACCGGCTAGTCATGCTAAGTGCAAATGCAACATCTGGCCTTGTACATAACATAAAGTACATGATGGATCCTATAGCTGACGCATATGGGACATTTTCCATGTTCTCTCTGTCCTGCTTTGTCTGAGGACAATCTTTCTTACCAAGTTTCAACCCATGGCGCATAGGCATGAATCCTTTCTTAGCCTGGTCCATGCTGAATCTTCTAAGAACTTTGTCTATGTACGTTGCTTGACTCAAGCCTAGAAGTCTGTTGGATCTATCTCTGTAGATCCTGATCCCTAAGATCGTTTCGGCTTCTCCTAAGTCTTTCATTGCGAAGCATTTACTCAACCACTGCTTCACGCCTTGCAGTGTTGGTATATCGCCTCCAATGAGCAGCATGTCATCGACATACAATATCAGGAAAGTGGATATGCTCCCACTGAATTTCATATACACATAGGGTTCATCAGGATTATGCACGAAACCATATTCAGTTATGGCTTCATTGAATCTCTGATTCCAAGACCTAGATGCTTGCTTCAATCCATAAATGGATCTTTGAAGCTTACATACTCGGTTAGGATACTTCGGATCGATAAAACCCTCTGGTTGTGTCATGTAGACATCTTCGAGTAACTTCCCATTCAAGAAAGAGGTTTTAACATCCATCTGCCATATCTCATAGTTATACCATGCAGCTATGGCCAGTACTATCCTAATGGATTTGAACATAGCAACTGGTGAAAAGGTTTCATCATAGTCAATTCCTTGGATTTGTCTATAACCTTTTGCCACCAGTCGCCCCTTGAAGGTGTTATCGGCTTTTAATTTGAAACACCACCTGCAGCCAATCGTTTTAACACCCGGAGGTGGATCCACCAATTTCCACACTTGGTTATCACGCATAGACTGCATTTCAGCCTCCATATCTTTACGCCATTGATCTGATTGTGGGCTTTCAATGGCCTCTTGATAAGTCTTGGGCTCATCCTGGTCATCGACCATTATGTCCCCATCATCAGTCACGACAAAACCGTACCTTTCGGGTTGATGACATGTCCTATCAGACCTTCTAGGTTCCTGTGTAACTGGTTCAGCCTCCTCAATTTCTTGAGGACCTAAATCGGTTACCTGAGCATCCTCAACATCTGCTGTGGGATTCAATGAGTCTTGAATCTCAGCGAGATCAATATTGCTCCCACTGTCTACTTTGGAAAGGAATTCCTTTTCCAAAAAGACTACAAACCTAGCCACGAATGTTTTATTCTCGGCTGGGTTGTAGAAGTAATAACCCTTAGTTTCCTTAGGGTAAACCACGAACTGGCATTTGACAGATTTGGACTCTAGTTTGCCACTCATCAATTTCTTGACATGTGCATCACAGCCCCAAATCTTCATGAAGGAAACGTTGGGCTTTCGGCCTGTCCATAATTCATATGGTGTTCCTTTAATTGCCTTGCTCGGTGTATTGTTAATTATATGAGCAGCAGTTTCCAAAGCAAATCCCCAAAAGGAGATAGGGAGAGAAGCTTGACTCATCATTGAGCGGACCATGTCGAGCAGGGTCCTATTCCTCCTTTCTGACACTCCATTCCATTGGGGTGTACCAGGAGGAGTGAGTTGGGATATAATTCCACACTCTCTCAAGAATGAGACAAACTCTTGGCTCAAGTATTCACCCCCTCTATCAGACCGGAGCGCTTTTACTTTCTTGCCAAGTTGATTTTCTACTTCATTTTTAAAATCTTTGAATCTCAAAAGAGTTTCAGATTTATGTTTCATCAGATACACATACCCATACCGGCTATAGTCATCTGTGAAGGTAACAAAGTACAGAAAACCAGATCTAGCACTAGTTCTCATTGGACCGCATACATCTGAGTGTATCAGTTCCAATAGCTCTGTGGCCCTTACACCAGTTTTGGTGAAAGGCGCCTTTGTCATCTTCCCTCTTAAACAAGATTCACACGTGTCATAAGACTGCATGTCGAATGACCCTAGCGCTCCACTAGAGTAAAGCCTAGTTATGCGTTTCTCATTTATGTGGCCAAGACGACAGTGCCAAATATATGTAGGATTTAGTTTATTAGTCTTAATCCTTTTAGCGTTTATGTTATAGATTGATTCACTACGTTTTAGATCAAGGATATACAAACCATTTTCTAGAAATGCGGTTCCATAAACAATATTGCCACGATGTATAGAAATCCTACAACGTCCAATATTAAAATTAAAACCGGAAATATCCAACATAGAAACTGAGATAATATTCCTGCGCATTGCAGGTACAAAACAACAATCTCTAAGTTCTAAAACTAAACCAGTAGGCATCTCTAAAGTGTAATCTCCGATCTCCAAGGCCTCTACACGAGCACCATTGCCGACTCGAAGATCCACTTCACCAGATTCTAACAACCTCCTATTTCTCAGTCCCTGCACATTTGAACAAATGTGAGTACCACATCTAGTCTCTAAAACCCAAGATGTAGAAATAGCCAGATTTATCTCAACAACATAAATGCCAGAACCAGAAGCTTTAGCCTTCTGTTTCTCCCTTAGCTTTGGACACGTGTTCTTCCAGTGTCCCTTCTCATTACACTCGTGACAGATATCATCTGCCAAGGCCAACCTACCTTTAGGAGCTGCCGCCTTCCTTGTCTTTGACTTGGCCTTTTGGGCGTTCACCTTGGACTTGGATTTGGCCTTTCCCTTAGGTGTGTTCCCTTTTGTTGGCTGGTAAGGTAGCAATCAGTACAGATTCCTTCCACTCGTGTCTACAAACTTTTTGTGAGTTCATAGGACAGTCAAGGAAATCAGTCCCTGAAAGTTTTTCCTTTTCCAAGAGTGGTCTGAGTGAGTTGTTGCTTGTTGGATTCATTATTTCTTTTATGTAACTTGGTGATTTTTATCTACGTGGAAAAATTACATTAGAGTTAGAATAAAGGGCTTAAGCCAAAGATCAAATTAATAATCCATTTTAATTTGTTATTGGTGATATTTATTTGGCTGTCTTGACCAAGATCCACAATCCATCAATAATCGACCGAGCTAGGGCTCCCCCGTCGACCATTGATGATTTGGTAGGATAGACTATCCAATCCCCACAAGGACTCTTGGTTTGATGGGCTTTGTGACACTTAGTCCATCTGTGCTTATGGCCCGCTCTGAGCTAATGCTACCCACGTTGAGTCCAACCACCATACACGCGTTAGCCATACCGAAGTATCCTAACCCTCGACGGCCCACTAATTACTACAGCATACCTGCTAGGGCACGTCATACACTGTAGCACTACCTGGGAGGAAGATGTGTGAATCTGGAAAGCACTTTTAAGCGACTCAATATTTCATTATCCGGATTAATTAAGTGATACGACTTTAACATATAATTATCACGGGTGATGATCTGGTGATCGTTGCTACTTATATTTCATGTTATACTAAGCAATTGTATAATCAAAATAAACATAGAGACTCTATGGGCCTTATAATACATCCTAGTGAAACTAGATATACTATCTAATCTTCACGGGCTTGCTTCAAGTCTCCTTGGGCTCCCACCATGGGCTTGGACCATCTGGGCTTCTTCACGACCAATTACAATTTTATGAATAGAACCTATTCTAAAATTACATTAATGAAAGAATGGCACGCAGGCCATATTTCCCAAAATAAATTAAATTACAAACCGACTTTAATTTAGGGCCCATAGAACTCTATAACACATTGCTGCACAGTAAGACATAAATATAATGCATGATCATGGCATTCCAAAATCATCTAATAAAGTTAAGCCGAGTTACTTAGGGTGAAATCGCCAATTTTACCATATCTGACTAAGGCCCATAAAGGCCCAAACGGTTAACATCCATTTATATGCAAAATTATAATTTTGCTCCCACTGAATTTTAGGGTCGTCACATATCCAAAATTTAGCCCTCCCAATTTAAACCGGTGTCACGGTCTATTGGGTCAATTTCACAAATTAACCATATTCAATTTTATACAAATAATCAATTCGATTAAAATTAAATATGCATGCCAATCAAAAATATTTTTAATACCAATTAATTTTTATTCAAAACACGTTTAATAAATTAAACGATATTAGGGCCCTGATTTTATTAAATTACCCATGAAAAATTTAAAGATTAAAATCAGTCCCGTTAAATCCAAAATTAGACTAATTCTGAATTTTCGACGGACCCGGGACAGCGACGGGGATGCTGTCCGCGGACAGCAGCCCCGTGGCTGCTGTTCGCGGACAGCAGTCCCGTGACTGCTGTTCCGTGTCCGAAACTATTTTTTTTTCTTTTTTTTTAACAAAAAAAACCGCTGCTGTATTTTTTAATTTTAAATTATTCTAAAACAATTTCATAACCAAACACACCAAAAAATACAGACAGAAATAAAATTGAAAACTTCCTAGAACAATTTCTACACGAGGAATTAATAGGAAATTTCAAAAACTTGATTTGGAAAAATAATAAAACCAAATCATATTAATTTTTCAATCAATCAAAACGGACTAAACCATGGCTCTGATACCACTGTTAGGGATTATAGCCAGTTAATCAACTGTAGCGCAGCGGAATTGCGGTTTAAAATTTATTTCTAATCCCTTTAATTTGATCTTTGTCCGTTAACCATTGATTGAATAAAACATTTTGATCCGTTTAAGGATATAAACATACCCGGACTGTCTCTTCTAGAGACGGCTGAAGAATCCACAAGTAGTAAGATCTCCGTAGTCAGGTGCACGAACAGCTATTGAGCCAGAACCGGTGCTAGCCGAAGAACAAAGAAGAACTGGAGAGATAATGAAATTTTCCAAACAAATTCCACTTTCTCAAAACATGTTTCTGCCGCAATTTACTTTTGTGATTTTTCAAACCAAAAGATGTTGGCCGAATATGTGTATTAGTTCATTAGGGTTTTAGTGTTTTTTTAATTTATATATATAGTGTATTCCTAAACCTAATTGGTTTAGGGTTAATTGGTTAATTACAAAACTAATCCAATCCTAATCTAATTACATAAATAAATACCAATAATATTTATTCTGTGCAATTAATTATGATTAGATTAAATTTAATTACCCCAGTTAAACAAACAACACTAATTAATAAATTAACGTATTAGTTTAATTAATTATTCACCGAATGCAATTTCATTAATTTACAAATTAATTAATTACATCTCGTAAACTAATTAATCAATTAAACACTCAACACTTAAGACCATTAATTAATTACCTTGATACAAAGTATCAATTAATCAATTAATTACCTTGATATTTGACTATCAATCAATTAATTAATTTCATATCTCCAATGTACCGTTCTATAAGTTTTAACTCAGATGTTCGATGTGCACGATCCTATGGGACTGTCCTTAGCTAGCAGTGGGCTCACGGCCCACAGACAGTAAGTGAGTTCTAGCAAACCATTATTGTCCCTAACCAAGACAGAGTTTTAGCAGTCTAAAGATGCAGAGACCCTGTAGTTATCTCTTAACTTCTTTTACCATTTGATATCGATATTATAAACTAGAGGCATGGCGGCTGTCATCCTCTCTGATGTTTATGATATTTCTTGATCTAAAGTAGATTGATGAAACAGATAAGTAAACTACTTATCAGGGTGTGGCCACACACTTATCCATCTCACTTATCAAGTGGCCTGTGATATCATCTCATTATTACATGAGTGGTAATTCCATCACCTCAATATCAATACCAACGTGTTCCCCTGTTCACCCAATCATACCCGTATTTAGTATCCTGTTAGGCGTATGTCAAAGTGAACCGGATCCCATATTGATATTATAATGAAATCTGGTCTGAAGATAGTTAGAGACCTACTTAAGAAAACTAATGACACAACCACCATGTAGTTTTCTCGGGCGGATCGATCCAGTCACATGTATACAACATGTACCCATATTCACAACTGACTTATCAAGTGCTATGACTAGTATCAATTACTACCATACAGTCGTCGAATATACAAGTCCGTGGTCCTAATCATTCCCATGATAGAATGGACTTGGGATATGGTTTTACGATTATCAATCAATGGATTCTCTATTCATATTATAGCACAATATATAAATGAACTAGATTAATGCCTTTATTAATGTAACACAAATAGTGTATCTATGCAAGAATAATCAAAAAGCATAATACAATATACATGAACCAATGCCTAAGAACTAGGGCACACCAACACCAGGTCATACAGAGTGAGAGTGGCTTGAAGGAACAAGAGTAAGAAGCAGAAATAGAGCTACCAAATTCTACACCACCAGTTTCTCAACCATCTGAAGCTACACATCGTAGCTTAGCTCAAGATCGACCAAGGAGGGTTGGAGTTAGGCCACCTAAGAGGTATGAGGACATGGTGGGCTATGCACTACAGGTTGATGAAGAGGTGGACACTCGTGAACCATCAACTTACCGAGAAGCTGTTTCCGGCATCGATTCTGAGAAATGGCTTGCTGCTATGGGAGATGAGATGGAGTCCCTTCATAAGAATCAAACATGGGATTTAGTCATACCACCTCCAGGGAGAAAGATTATTACTTGCAAGTGGGTTCTCAAGATAAAGGAAGGGATATCGCCTGTAGAGGGAGTCACGTATAAGGCTAGAGTTGTTGCTAGAGGTTTCAATCAAAGAGAGGGAGTGGATTATAATGAGATATTCTCACCAGTAGTCAGACACACCTCTATTAGAGTGTTGCTAGCTATAGTTACACATCAGGATTTAGAGCTTGAGCAACTTGATATAAAGACAGCCTTTCTGTATGGAGATTTGGAGGAAGAGATCTACATGACCCAACCAGATGGTTTCCAGATTCCTGGAAAGGAGAATTATGTTTGCAAGTTGAAGAAGTCCTTGTATGGACTTAAGCAGTCTCCCAAGCAGTTGTATAAGAGGTTTGACAGCTACATGATGCAGCTGGGCAACACCAGGAGCCCATATGATTGTTGTGTCTATTACAATAAACTAGAAGATGAGTCTTTTATCTATCTGGTGTTATATGTAGATGACATGTTGATAGCTGCAAAGAAGAAACACGATATTCAGAAGTTGAAGGGTCTTCTCAGTGCAGAGTTCGAGATGAAGGATTTGGGTGCAGCTCAGAAATTTTTTGGAATAGAGATTTACAGGGACAGAAGCAAAAGGAAACTATTTCTATCACAGAAGGGCTATATTCAGAAGATCTTGTCAAGATTTGGCATATCTATCGCAAAGCCCATAGATACTCCTAGTGCTGTAAGTGCACATCTGTCTATTGCTTTTGCACTTAAGTCTGCTGAAGAGAAGGAGTACATGTCTCGAGTTCCCTATGCTAGTGCAGTAGGAAGCTTGATGTATGTAATGGTCTACACTAGACCTGATCTTACACAGTCTGTTAGTGTTGTTACCAGGTTTATGGGTGAACCTGGCAAGGAGCATTGGCAAGCTGTGAAGAGGATCTTTCGGTACCTAAAAGGTACATCTGATGTTGGTCTCATTTATGGAGGTGATACAGAGTGTTTGGTGACTGGTTTTTCAGACTCTGATTCATGTCAATTCTGAAAAAGTCCTTTCGCTCTTCCCTTTCTCTTTTTAACTTTCATGATTTCTTTGAAAATATCTCCTTCAGTTCCTTTATTAGCTCGACCTCACATTTGTTCTCTTGCACATACTTGATTTTTTTGTAAATTACTGGAGACACACACATCCCATATGATTTACAATTTTTTAGATGCTCAACATCTTTACCATACGCTAGTATTGAAACCTCCTTTTTCTTTACACATCGTTGAGCATATGATTGAGAACAACTATCATTAGAGCCATGCTCGTTCCGTTCCGTTCTGCATTGCCATTGTCGTTTGCTGCTTCTTCCATAAGTTTGTTTTGCTTCTTACCTGATGCTTTGATTTCTTTTTCAAACCTCTTGCTCTTTTTCGATACTTCCGAATTTTGTACATTTTGCTTTCCACTAATTTGGATATTGCAATCAAAATTATTGGAGTTTGTTAATTGTGTTGAAAAAAATAAAACCAAAGGAAAAAAAGCTCAGAAGTAACCCAAAACTATATAATTAGATCCAAATACATTATGGATTAAACCAAGTTTATGTTGATAGTAATTATATATTTATTGCAGAAACTATCCTTTTATAATATAAATACCATTTTCCCATAAACACAATAGAAAAGAAAAAATAGTGTTTAGTTTGACATTGGTGATATCAAGTGGGTTTGCAGATCAAGCTGCCACATTGGTGATATCAATTCATCTCTTACCACTTTACTGAACAGAACAACTGTAATGGTTTATGCATTCAAATTTTACTATCCCGTTACTATCATCGACTAAATAGCTAATTTTAGAATGTGTTAGAGCAGTCACTCTCTTGCTAATGGACATCCATCTTTGACCAAATGTCTAAGCTTATGGTTGTGCTTCGTTTGTGGCCAGTGGAGGCATGGGAACAAGATGAAACCTGTTATGAATTGGAAGATTGTGAATTTACCCCTTTACCTTGTTGCAGTACATATATGTTTTGAATCAACAAAATATGGCTTTACTTCACAAAGAAACTTAATTCAGTTGATTGAATTGGTAGTCTGATGTTCAGTTGATTGAATTGGTAGTCTGAATCCCATCATCGGATTTGGGAGTCCTAGCATTTCATCATCTCCATGTAATAGGTTCAGCTTCTTCTTGTGCTTAGAGCTATGTTGCACTCAAATAGAAACAGATACGGGAAACAGTTGGAAACAAAAGAGAAACGGAAACAAAAACAGATACGAAACGCGGAAACACTTATGAAAAAAAAAATTACATGCAACATAGGCTTAGAGTGATAATGATTAATCCTTGGCTGTCAAATAGGAGCATAAACTAATGTACGTTATTTCTAAGACATAACATTCATAGAACTCAAAAGGGCCAAGGACAATAAATGGAGAGAAGTGTTTGTGCAACATTGATCACAAGTTAACAATGCTTAGCAATACCAAAAGGAATATCGATCCTTAAAACGACTTCAGATTTCATTGACATTCTACATCATCGTCCTCACATACTTGAGTGAGCCCCAAGGGCAGGCCAGGAGGATGTTGACGGGAGAGGGTTCCTTTCAAGCTATTAAACATCAAAGTCTAAAGTAACTAGAACACTTTTTAATGTCTCACTAGAATCTCCCTGAAACCATATTTAAAACCGGCCAACAAATGAATAGCTCAAGAAAAAACTTAGAATTTCAAAAACAATTTACTATAATGAAATTTCCCCAGCATGCAATTTCACTCATGATATATTCCATAAATATAAGAGTACTTACATTTTAGTCACATTTGTCTCCAACAAGACTTGTAAAAGATGAAAATATCCTAACCTATGACCTCTCCTACAATATATCTCAACTCGACTCTCCAATCATAATTGATAAACATCATCCTTCTTTTACGTGAACTATTTAATTTCTTTACATTGTATTTATGGAAGCACCAAAACCCAACGGTTTATAGTTTTTCAAACTCGAAGGAGTTGCCAAACTTTGAAGCAATGGCAGTACATCAGTAGTATCATCTAGATATTACCTAGACTTGATCCCCGGGCAAAAATTTCCTCTACTCTTAAGACTACTCCAAGACTGGATCCCCTGTTCTTCTCCTCCTTCTTCTTCTTCTACCATAATGAAGCTTTGGCACAGTTTTCATACCCCTGCAGGATTTGGCTCTGATTTGAATCCATATTTTCACTGGAATTTGGAGTATGACGAGGAAGAAAAAGCGTGTAAGTTCATGACTACCTTCGTAAACGAGTCGAGTTTGTAACCCTAATGGCAATGACCGGAACCGATGACATTTACACCGATGGAGTTGCAGTATGTAAACCTAATGGAATCAATGTCTCTGGCGAGAAGGAGGGTGCAGGAGACCCACCGACTGAAAACCTGTGTCTTCTGTTTCCATACAAACTTTGTAAAATAAATTCAAACTTTGGTAGGCTTACACATCACCTTCATCTCCTTCAGTTGGTAATTTGGTAACTTTTTCAAATTTTTGTTTTTGTTTTTTTAATTAAAATCTATTTATCTTAAAGTAATTTTAGAAATTTTATAACAAGTTTCACCTTAAGCAATTCTACTTGATCATGTAAATGGTAGTATTCATATTTAAGCCTAAGGTTTTAAGCGAAATGTAGATTTACTCTAACATATAAAATTATGCGAATTTAGCTCTAACGTTTTCAATCAAAATCAATTTTAGCAATACGCTATTAAAAATTTGAAAAAACTAGTTTGAGTGTTATTTAATTTCACATTGGATCTTTCAAACAATTTTGTTAACAAATTGAATCAATTTTGTACATTTTGGGTTTGTTTTTTTTTTTGTAACCATATTCATATAATACAATAAATATTTAAAACTAATAAGAAAAAAATAAGGTTAAGGTGAAAAAATACTCCTAACGTTTTGGGTTAAGAGCAATTTTAACCCTAACGTCTAAAATGGTATAATTTTACCCCTAACATTGGTAGCCAAGAGCAATTTTACCCCTAACGCTCATAATTTGGGCTAACTTTACCCCTATTATAAAACATAAATATTTTTATTTCTTATTCTTCACTAATTGCATATTTAAAAAAAATTAATGTTTTATAATTTAATAGTAGAATTGCTAATTAATATTATAAATTCAGTGGATTTTTTGAATTATTTTCTCCAATTTATACAAAAGACCGTATACTTGTTTTTTTTTTATTGTTTTTTTCACATAGTTTATCAAATCTGACACACATGTCAGATTGAGTTGGGTTGGACTTTGGCTGGCCAGCTTGATGTTGACCGAACAAAGTTTCTTTCTAGTTATTTACTCCTGGTTTCAAATGAAACTATAATATAAAATAACCATTGTGCGACCAATATCATTCTAATTTATCCTAATGAGAATATGAGGAGACAATGCCCTGTTTTCCAAATCCAACACAAAGCATGAACACAACCATAAACTGATCAAATTCTATACTGCATTGTATAGGTGTTATGGAAGCTAATTCTATAGGTTATATGTATCATGGAACCCTTTGAACTAAAAACTCAAGCTGATAGTTATGTGTGACGGGGTTTTTAATTGATTTTGTGAAAGATGCCAACCTAGTTGGGATCTTTGCATTCCGATCTTAGCCTATAACCCAACATTTACTTAAAAAAACACACCCCTTAAATTTATAATTTTTTTATCCCTTAGTAACACCAAGAATAGTTCTAATCCGTTGACATCTTCAAACTTCATCGTCATTGATCCCTTCACTTTAGCCGCCATCATACCCATTATTATCTCCATCATTTTGTTCTTCCTCGTAATCATTGTTGTCTTCCTCATCATCCTTGTTAGTACCACGAGCATGGCTATTATCACTATCAACTGGTATTTTGGGTTTTGGATGAGGCACATAACTAGTGAACTTTCTACGTGAAATTGACACTGTTATTCATGTCAATGTCCTGAAGTCCTTTCGCTCTTCCCTTTCTCTTTTTAACTTCCATGATTTCTTTGGAAAATATCTCCTTCAATACCTCACATTTGTTCTCTTGCACATACTTGATTTTTTTTGTAAATTACTAGAGGCACACACATCCCATATGATTTTATTACAATTTTTTAGATGCTCAACATCTTTACCATACCCTAGTATTGAAACTTCCTTTTTCTTGACACATCGTTGAGCATATGATTGAGAACAACTATCATTAGAGCCAAGCTCGGTGTGTTCTGCGCTGCCATTGTCCTTTGATGCTTCTTCCATAAGCTTGTTTTCTTCTTACCTGATGCTTTGATTTTTTTTTTCAAACCTCTTCTTCTTTTTCGATACTTCCCAATTTTGTACATTTTGCTTTGCACTAAGATACTTCCGAATTTTGTACATTTTGTTTTGCACTAATTTGGATATTGCAATCAAAATTATTGGAGTTTGTTAATTGTGTTAAAAAATAAAACCAAGGAAAAAAGCTTCGAAGTAACCCAAAACTATATAATTAGATCAAAATACATTATGGATTCCAAATTTATGTTGATAGTAATTATATATTTATTGCATAAACTATCCTTTTATAATATAAATACCATTTTCACATAAACACAATAGAAAAGAAAAAATAGTATTTAGTTTGACATTGGTGATATCAAGTGGTTTTGCAGCAAGGAATATGTTGATCAAACAACGCAACCAGCCAACTGCTACATTGGTGATATCAATTCATCTCTTATCACTGTACTAAACAGAACAATTGTAATGGTTTATGCATTCAAATTTTACTGTCCTGTTACTATCATCGACTAAATAGCTAATTTTAGAATGTATTAGAGCAGTCACTCTCTTGCTAATGGACATCCATCTTTGACCAAATGTCTAAACTTATGGTTGTGCTTCGTTTGTGGCCAGTGGAGGCATGGGAACAAGATGAAACCTGTTATGAATTGGAATATTGTGAATTTACCCCTTTTCCTTACTGCAGTACATATATGTTTTGAATCAACAAAATATGGCTTTACTTCACAACGAAACTTAATTCAGTTGATTGAATTGGTAGTCTGAATCCCATCATCGGATTTAGGAGTCCTAGCATTTCATCATCTCCATGTAATAGGTTCAGCTTCTTCTTGTGCTTAGAGCTATGTTGCACTCAAATAGAAACGGATACAGGAAACAGTATTGGAAACAAAAAAGAAACGGAAACAGAAACAGATAGGAAAGGCGGTAACGCTTGTGAAAAAAAATTCCGTGCAACATAGGCTTAGAGTGAATGATTGATCCTTGGCTGTCAAATAGGAGCACAAACTAATGTACCTTATTTCTATGACATTTACACCAATGGAGTTGTTGCAATATGTAAACCTAATCGAATCAATGTCTCTGGCGAGAAGGAGGGTGCAGGAGACCCACCGACTCAAAACCTGTGTCTTCCGTTTCGATACAAACTTTGTAAAATAAATTCAATTTATTTATTGTGTCATCTCTTGAGTTGGTAATTTGGTAGGCTTACACATCACTTTCATCTCCTCCATCTGTCAAATTTTTGTTGTTTTTTTAATTAAAATCTATTTATTTTACATAATTTGTGGAAATTGTATAACAAGTTTCAGCTTATGCAATTCTACTTGTTCTTCTACTTGTTCTTGTAAGTGGTACTATTCATATTTAACCCTAATGTTTTAAGTGGTAGTATTCATATTTAACCCTAAAGTTTTAAGAAAATGCAGATTTAACTCTAACATATAAAATTATGTGAATTTAATTTTAACGTTTTCAATCAAACTCAATTTTAGTAATACGCTATTGAAAATTTGAACAAACTAGTTTGAGTGTTATTTAATTGTCACATTAGATCTTTCGAACAATTTGTTGACAAATTGAATCAATTTTGTACATTTTCGGTTCGTTTTTTTTGTAACCATATTAATAACACAATAAATATTTAAAACTATTAAGAAAAATTGATTAATTTAGAGATAAAGTGCAAAAATACCCTAACGTTTTGGGTCAGGAGAAATTTTAATCCTAACGTCAATTTTACACCTAATGTTGGTAGCCAAGAACAATTTTACCCTTATTATAAAACACAAATATTTTTGTTTCTTATTATGCACCAATTGTATATTTAAAAAAAAAATCATGTTTTATAATTTAATAATAGAATTGCTAATTAATATTTATAAATTCAGTGAATTTTTTGAATTTTTTTCTCCAATTTATAGACAGTATATTTGTTTTTATTTTTTATTTTTTCACATAGCTTATCAAATTTGAGACACACATGTCAGATCGGACATTGGCTGGTCAGCTGGATGTTGACGGGACAGAGTTTTTTTGAAGTTATTACTTCTGGTTTCAAATGATACTATAATATAAAATAACCATTGTGCGACCACTATCATTCTAATTCATTCCTCAGTGCCCTGTTTTCCAAATCCAAAACAAAGTAGGAACACAATCATAAACTGGTCAAATTCTATACTGCACCGTATGGCCATTACCTGAGCTAATTCTATAGGTTATATGTATCATGGAACAGTTTGAATTAAAAGTTCAAATTTATAGTTAAGACCCTATCACATATCTCATATAAATCTCTGACAATTTGTTCCCACGTCTAAATAGAAGAAATTGTCTAATGGAATTTAATATAGCAAGCAATAGAAAAAATCGATTGACTAATGAAACATTCTTAAAGCCAATGCCAACAAATGAATAGTTCAAGAAAAAAGTTAGAATTTCAAAAACAAAACTATTTACTATAATGAAATTTCAATAGCATGTAGTTTCACTCCTGATATATTCCAGATATAAGAAAAGTATTCACATATAGCCACATCTGCCTCGAACAAAACTTTACAATATCTCAACTCGACTCTCCAATCATAATTGATAAACATCATCCTTCTTCTACCCAGATTGTTTACTTTCTTTACCCTGTGTTTATGCACCAAAAAACCAACAGTCTATACCATTTTAAAGGCCAATGTCGAAAGACACTTGCTCTTCTGTGTTGCAACCCTAGATAGTACGTATCCTTGTTGGGTTGTTGTCCAACAGTGCACGATCTCGGGAGCTAAAGAACATAACAAATTTGATGTTGTTCTTTATATGCTTTCGAATGTAATAGCCTTCTTCTGTAATAGCCTTGTTCTTTCTTATTTGATCTCCATTCAGACATGTAATAGCCCTCATCTGTAGAAACATTTGATGGTTTAAAAAAACATTCCACCACATTGTAGGAAATGTATAAGACATATAGGAATTGTGCAATATATCATCATTATTATCATAAGTGTTATCTCTGTTTCTTTTGAGTATTTTGATCCTTTGAAGAATATCAATTGTGTTAGCTACATACAGAAAAACTAAATATACTTACGATTATGAGTTGATTTGATTGCACCTGATTTATGAGACCGCTAACTCTTTAAAACACTCCCTAAAATAGCAAATAATACGTTTCATAAAAGTTAAAATCAATTATTCCATTTCTCTACCTTTTAATTTTTTTATTTTAAAATTTTGGTAAGAATGAAAAATAACTATTTTTAGAAAGAAAATTAACCGTTGTCTATCAGCAGAGCAAACATTAATAGTTGACCAAACCCAACTAAATCTGATTCACAACAATAGAAACCACAACAAATGTGAGTCCACAAGCAGCTCGGCAGAGAACATAGAAGATAATTATGGTTACAACTGAACCACTTAAGCAAGATATTCTTCCCAGAATTATGCAGAAAACACCATCTAATGTCTGAACTATCCATACACCTCAAAGTCTACCTCTCATCCCATACTCTTTTTCGATCATGTCCGAGATAGATCCTCCACTCAGTATAGATAAGATATTCGCCAATCCAAAACTAGCTGCAATTATTACTGCTTTGTCTAATTTCAGATTAAACCTGTCATAAAAATACTTTGCAATTATATTAACTGTTGTAAGTTCCAAACTATTTTCAGTTGTAACCATATCTACATAGATTGCAATATATTTTTGCTTAAATTTCAAAATTTTACCTATGATTTAGTTGCATCAACACCCCAAAGCTTCAATCGCTCTTCTATCTCTCATTGGCTTTCAATCCAAATACACAAAAACCAATCATCATCAAACTCATACAGATCATGAAAAGAGAGGAAATGGATTTCAAGCAACGGTTGGATTTAAGAAGAGGAGACAGTGACATTGATTCTTCAAGAAGTGATTCATAGTCGGGTTTTGGTGTTGTTGAAAAGCACCAACTGATTTTGATTTGTGCTCCTGTTGGTAAACATTGTTCCTGCTGTTTCAGGACAAATTGAAAATGGGAAGGGACACCCGGAAATGGAAACAAAATGGACATGGACATCGAATTTAAGAGCTAAATTACCTGATACAGATCTTGAAAAGAGAGGAAATGGATTTCAAGCAACTGTTGGGCTTAAGGAGAGGAGACAGTGACATTGATTCTTCAAGAAGTGATTCATAGTCCGGTTTTGGTGTTGTTGAACCAGATCATGAAAAGAACCAACTGATTTCGATTTGTGCTCGTGTTGGTAATGATGAAACTAGCAAATTCCAGCATCATAACAGAATACATAGATAAATATGGGTTAACAATTATTCACATTTTCACGTTTCATAAAATTGAAAAAAAAAAAAAAGATTGCAACAACCAACCTTGTTATGTATGAGTAAACTAATTCACGTTTCATCATAACAGACTAATTTTTATGTTTTTAATAAATTTTAATCAAAGTTTGAACAATTCGTAAATTATTAACAATATATGGTATCATCTCGAAAATAATTCATGAAGGAAAAATGGTACTATTAAAACTAATTTATCGTATTTTGATATAAATCGGTAAAAATGCTGAATTTTATTAAAATTATGACTAAATGGAGTTAATGAATGATTTCAACTTGTTATAAATTTTATTCGAGATGTATTCCTATTATTTTAAATAAAATCGGATTTGTTTGAATATGGAAGTTATGATTTTTTTTTATTATTATTAAAAGTGGATGAGGGTGGTGAGCATGGAGCCTAGACATAACTATGTCCAAATGTCGGCCAAACAGTTTTTTTTTTTATATATTATATATGATTGATATCAAAGTCATTTTTACAAACACTAGGCTTTCTAGAGAAATCTAGTAGTATAAATATCAAACTAATTTTTTTTTTGTGTAATATATATATAATTGGAGGTAAAGGCTATGCTTACTTTCTAGAATTGTTCCTTTTTTTTTTGTAGGAAAAGAAAAGAAAAACAAGCCAACAACCCCACAAACTAACCCGGGATTAGCCTAGGAAAGCTAACCCTAACTGGATCATCTGAAAGCAAAGAAAAGAGGAAATCCGGAGAAGACGAGAAAGTTGAGACTCCCAACATCCTCACATGGCCCTTAGCAGCTAGGCAGTCTCCAGCCCTGTTCTGCTCACATGGCCTTCTTGAATTGTTCCTTTAAGTATGATAATTTAATTTAGGGTAAATTATAAAATTGGGTCAAATGAACATTTACATATTTAAACCAATTAGCCAACTCATTATCTATTTAGACTATATATTTATGACTTTTCCAAAATGCCCTTTATATATATATATATAAAACAACTTAAGCAAATTTCATTTCTTCTTCTACACCGCTAACCTTGCAAACTCAATGTTTCATTTCGAGCCACTAAATCTTTGTATTTCTTCTAAGGATCAGGTCATTGGGACTAATATCAGGCATGACACGATGTGGTGGAATGTAGGAGTGGTAACACAATTGATATTCTTCAAAGGATCAAAATACTCAAAAGAAACATGGATAACACTTATGGGAATAATGATGATATGTTGCACAATTCCTATATGTTTTATACATTTCCTACAATGGAGTGGAATGTTTTTGAGACCATCAAATGTTTCTACAGAAGAAGACTATTACATGTCTGAATGGAGCTAAAATGAGAAAGCACAAGGGTTACATCTTTCAAGAATCAAATTTTCAGTAAAGAATATTAATTGTGTTAGCGATGCTCCTACATTCGACCTCCTCATGTCATCCCTGATGTTAGCCTCATTCCCGACCTGATCAAAGAATGGATACGATCAATTATCACTTTTCGTACATTTGTATCATATATAATACTAATATAAATAATATAACACGTTTTTGACATAACAACCCTAAATTACCGTCCTTACTTATCTTCTACTTTATAGAGTAAAATTTTAAAAAGTAGCTACAAAGAGAAAAACTAAAAGGATACTTACTATTACAAGTTGGTTTGATTACACCTTATTTAGGAGACCCCTCTAAATCTTAAGAGACTCTCCTAAAATCCTCTAAATCTTAAGAGACTCTCCTAAAATCGCAAACAACATTTTTCATACAAGTTCAAATCAATTACTCCATTTCTCTACTTCTATGCCAACTTAATTGTTTATTGTGGTAGCCAACTTCAACTACTTATAAGCCAAAATTGGTGATTCATTCAAATAAAAACTACTTCTGCTTCCTCTATGTCCTAAAACAAATAAATAGAATCCTTATTCCCTTCACCTTTTCAATTACTAAACTCTCTAACATGTGATCTGTTTAATATCACTGGTTTGGTTCCGCCTTCAAAAAGCCCCACCAGTTTTTCTAAATTAATAGCCCAATAAGGAGTTCCATGTATAACTGAAGGAAATCTGGTAATTTAAGAACTTCAAACTTCTTAGTCAACTCCTTAACAGGTGATTTGTTTAATATGGCAGGTTTGGTAATTTAAAAACTTCTAACTTCCTTCACTTTTCAATTACTGAACTCTCTAACATGTGATTTGTTTACTCAACTGCCTAACCCTAGGAGTTTTTCTAAATACAGCAAAACTCTATCACCAAATGAAAATAAACTTACAAGTGAAACAAACAAAAGAAGTAAAAACAGCAGCAAACTTGATTACCAAATGAAAATTACCGGCAAACAGAGATGATCCTGAAGATAATTTTGTATGGGTTCATAAGTATGTCTTCACCAAGGCAATACCGATGCACTGTGTCTTCACCATGGTAACACCGATGCACGGCTGAGAAGGAGAGGTAGATCATCATAAAAACCTACAACCAAACTGAGTCGGGTCTCGAATTTTTAGCGGTAACGGTTGATTTTTTTATTTTATTTTTTCAGGAAAACCCTTCTTACGATGACACATCAAGCTCCATGTGTCAAAGTTATGAATTTTGTTTTTTTTTTCAATCAATTTATATTTATTAAAACAAATTCTTAAGAATTTTCTTTTAAAACCATTACCTATTTAATCCCTAACAAATTACAATTTCAGTCTTTTTTCTTTCAACAAAGTGGTATCGGAGTCTAGGGTTTGAGTGTTCATTCTCTCATAAAAGATTAAATTTTCTAAATTAAGTGTTTGAAAGAGTCTCTAAAATTGAAGGTATTTCTAACAACATCTCTTTTCACTATCCTCAGCTCACAAAAGCCAATTATGCTAGTTGGTGGGAAAGCATTACTCGGTTTTCAAGATGTTTGGGACATTGTTAAAAAAGGCTACCAAGTTCTTGTAGACGAGTCACGGCTATCCCAGGCAGACAAAGATATACAGAAAAATCTTAAAAATGATAAAAAAAAAAGTGCTTACTCTTATCCATCGAAGCTTGGATGAATTAATGTTCGAGAAGCTAGATGAGGCTACAACCTATAAACAAGCATGAGGCATCATGCGTGTTTCTCTTCAAAGTAAAGAGAAAGTTAAAAATGTTCATTTACAAATGGTGAGATACGAATTTGAGATGATGAGGATGAAGGCAACACATGTCGTTATTCATTACTCATCTCGAGTAAAATTTATTGTGAATCAAATGAAAAATATAGTTATAAAATTGAAGATTCCAAAATTGTTGAGAAAAATTTACAATCAATATTACCATAATTTGATTATGGAAGAATCGAAAGACATCATCACAATGACCGTTCATGAAGTTATAGGGTCATTACAATCATTTGAAGAGGGGTTCAAGAAGCCTAGAGAAGAATCGAAAGAACAAGTCTTAGCAACAAAGATTTCGGTTAAAGACGACCACATCAGTTAATAAAGAAACCAATTCGGTAGAACACGCGGAAGAGATCAAGGAGGAAATGGAAGAGGAGGAGGATGTGGAAGAAACCAAGGAAGAGGCGACAACATCTACAACAACAACGAAATACACAATTAATCCACAAGAGACAGAGGCCAAGGACGTAGAAGTCGACGTGGACTCGGAGGAGGAAATTATAGGCCGAATGGATAGTCTAATGTTCAATGTTATAATTTCTCCAAGTACGAATGTTGGATTCCTCCCAATGAGATAGAGGAAAAAACCAAGAACGTTCAAGATGAGGAAGTAACAGACACAATGTTACTAATTAAAGGAGAAGAAAATCATGAAAACAATATATTGTTTGATACAGAGTTACTTAATGATTTGATACTTCTTCTAATAAAAATTAGGATTTTTGTTCATTTGATATTAGTTCTAGAAGACTGATGCTTCATTCTTACATTCTTGCTTATATACCGTTAAAAGCATATTGACATTATAAAAAATTCATTAATGGTAGTATTCGTTTATATTAATAAATGTGATTCTTTGGTTCTATAAAAAAAACTAATATAAAAATATGAGTATTTTATGGTTGTTTTATTGTTTTAAATATATTTATTTTATTACATATATATTTTTTTATGTGTACTTTTTATTTTTTATACATTATATTTTTTTATGTATATTTCTTTATTTTTTGATGTGTACTTATTATTTTATATACACAAGTAATCTCTAGGAGACTGAACTCCAACCGGTGAGGGTGTCAAGTGTGATCGTTGGTGTAGGTTATGGGATGGTGTTGTTAGTAATAATTGTAGTTCTGTCCCGTAAATCTATATAGGAGGATGGTTTGATTTTACTATGTTCGGATGACTATAGATAGTTCCTACTATTTTATCATGGACAATGTTCAATTTTGTGTTTGTTAAGGTTTAAGTTTCCTAAATTTTATGGAAGGATCTAGAGATATATTTTTGGGATTGAATAACTTTAACTTATGCATGCTGTGTAATATGTGCGCTTTTGAATTATATGTATAACTTTTCAATTAAGGTTTGGTTTTTAATTTTTTTTTTGTTTTAATTATAAGGTAAAAGTTATGTTGTATGTTCATTAAATCTCAATTGCAACAAAAATAGCTAACACGTTAACAAATCCTACAAATTGAAACTGCACACGAAAATAAAGTCATCTGTTTAACCAAAATATTTACTATGTCCACATTGAGCTGTAGATTCAAAATTAATCAGCATTATTGATTGTAGAATCATTTCCACCTTTGATATCGAGTATAAATTCAAAATTAAAAAACTAAGATATGTTACTATTTTATATTGATAAATAATAATAATAATTATAATTATAATAATAATAAATACAGTAAAACCTCGATAAATGCATATCCTTGGAACCGGAAAAAAATATTAATTAAGCGAGATTATTTATTTATCGATAAATGAATAAATTATTCATTTATCGATAAATCAATATTTATTATTTTATAGATAATTTTTCATTGTAAAATGAATACATTCTAAGCAATGGTCACCGCAAACAACTACTTGCTACAAGACCAAAATATACCAGAAGTTGTGTTTGCACTACAAAAAGTTAAGGATGATGTTCATTTTGGTTTAGGTGAAAAGAAAAAAAAAATCAACTATAGATGCATTTTTTTCAGAAGAAATGACTTCTAGTTGATTGATTGAAAGGTTTTTGGTCTATACCTATATACAGTAAAACCTCTACATAGGAATACACTTGGGACCGAGCTATTTGTATAATAATTGGGAGGTTATTACTAAATAGAGTTTGGTAATAAGGGTATTACCAAGTTGGGACCGAGTATTCCTATATAGAGGTTTTACTGTATATATAACTATATATATATTTTGTATTTAATTCAATAATTATTAATTTATATTTTCATTGGGCCTTTAAGGATTTAAATATTTCTATTACTTAATGCATCTAGCGAGTTTGTTACTTTAGTCCATTGGCCCAAGTTGGGACCGAAAGAATTTATTATATAAACGAGGTTATTACTTTATCGAACATTCATCGATCGAGGTGTAACTGTATTGTTATTATATAGACTCTCCTCCACCGCCACACCAAGTCCTTCTAAGCTATCTTTTTTTTTCTCTTTTGTCTCTTCTTCCATCTCCTTTTCCATTTTCTTCACTTTCGCCTTCTTTTAGGTCTGTTATGTCACATCACATGATATACTTCTCCATTTTGTCCATTTTCTCCTTCTTTTATGTCTGTGTAGCCACATCACATGAGATACATACACACGTGTGTATTTTCATGTTGGTTAAGAAGAGGTGTCAAACTACTAATTTCACACTTTTAAAAATATATTAGTAGTTGATTTATCTATCTATATAAATAATAATAATAATAAATATTGCTAGGTTTTTGTATTTTTAAAATGGATATTAATCGAAGTTGGTTTGAGTGATTAAGAGTCTCAAGTCACTTAAGCTAGAACTGAAGTTCGAATTCCAACTATTACTATGCACGTTCTTTGCGCGGAGCAGTCAATTGTTTATATAGAAATCGAAAATTGTAAAAAAATTTAATTCCATCTCATTGAATATAATGATATTAATAATTTAGGTTAAAATGATTTCAAGTTTAAAGTGTTATGAATTAATTCCATATCATTCGAAAATCGTAAAATTGCTACATGTGTCCCCTTAGGTGTCTCCTAGCCTCAACTAAGTTGCTCCATCTGTCAAATTTTGAAAAAATTTGCTGTCTCAAACCATATGTCCTTATGTGTCCCCTTTTATTTTTTACATGTGTAATTTTAATAATAATCATATTTAATTTGTTAAACTTCTGTTAAAACTCTGTTTAAATGATTAATGTGATTAGTTTGTTATTCAGGCACCAGGCATCAGCTTTCTCTTCTGATTAGGGTTTCTCTTCTGAGATTTCTATTTCGATCAGATTTTTTTCATGTTCATCGTCTCTCCTAAGCTTCTTACATTATAATTCCCTGATTGACATCAAGGTCAATATTATACAATGTTTGGCAGCATCAATGACTCTTTTGAAATGGATTTCCATTCCCATTGCAATAAATAGTTTCAATTAGATGACTCTTCACTTTACAAATTCCAAAACCTTCCCTCTTCTTTTCTATTTATTTGTTATTATCTTCTTCTATTGAGATTTCGAGTCAGTAGTCGAATCTGGATTTAACAACCATGGTTCGAACCATGTTTATCTTGTTGCTTGGTACTGTACCACACTTCTACGTGTTCATCATCATGCAGTTTCCTACATGTTAGTTCTTGAGTTGGAATTTTGATCAAGGGCAAATAGAAAGGACCATGACATGCCAATCAGTAGCTCTGTTGTCTGAAAATTTTGGTCAATAAATAAGGCTCCTAGAATTACCAATCCATTTGTTCAAATTATTGATTTTATTTATTTCTTCTTGATTCGTACAACATTATATTTATTTTGCAACATTACTTGGTGAAAGGAAGCAAAAGGAGTTTCTGCAGTTTGTTATGTTCCAACTTATGTTGGATTAAATAAATAAACTTTCACACGTACAGAGTATTTATACCTTAATCTTTACAGCTGTGTAATTGTGCATTAAATAAAATTTAGAATTCATATTACATATCTAACTTAAAGAAGAAAATATGCATGCATAAAATTGAAGGAAAAACAAACATAAGAGGCCCCCCACTCACAGAGATGCATGCCACATGGCGCACATGGATTGGTCACTAGTTGCCACTTGTCGCGGCATGATACACAAGACACAGATATGGACACGGAAAACATCTTTTTTTATAAAACATAGGACACGGAAACGTGTAAATATTAAAATTATTGGGTCACATTTATAAATATTAAAAATATATTTTTATATTTGAATTTTTATGATATAACTAAATAAACACATATAAAAGAAATCATAATACTCTTATCTCAACGTTATTAAATACATGAAATATAAATAATGTCAAAAAACTTTTTGAGAAAAAAAAACAATGAAAGCTTTCGTCTCTATCTTTTGGTTTATCTCAGATTTTATTTTTGTTGCACGTACTGTCGACTTACTCTTTTGGATATTCCTACTCGTTTCTCTTCAAATAACAATCCACCATAATTGCTCTATTTACCTATGTTTTTTTCCTGAAATGATATCCAATTGTTTTTTGTCTAGGAAACGGGTTTCCCAGACAGATATGCATATCCAACTTCTAAATATTACAGATACGGCCTCGAAATGTATCCCAGCAGTTTCCGAAAGTTTTCGTATCCGGAACGTATCGAAAACGTGATACGCCACATGTTGAAGTGTGCGTGCATCATAGCGCGCAACTTGTCTAAGCTTGCCTCATATGGGTTGAGATTGGACATGCATATTTAGATATTGGCTCGACCCACCCCAAACTCGATCAAGTCTGCACATAGAACGTGTCTCTTGTTTGTGTGAATTGGCACGCAGGTAGGGCCACCAGTCCAACTAGTCCTGCAACTACTGCTAACTGCAGATATAAATAATATAGGGTTAGGCTATGCTTACTTTGTTTTTAACAAAGTAAGCCTTACTTCGTTTTTTCCACCATTGGATGATGATGAACTTTGACAAAGTAAGCTCATCCAATGGTACAAAAAACAAAGTAAATCTTACTTTGTCAAAAACAAAGTAAGCATAGAAGACATCTAAATATATATATTCAACAACGTAAACATTAACATTAATCTTCATAAAGAAAATGAATAGGAAGTTAGGGATGAAAACCTTAGCAGCAGCCTTTGGTTGGAAATGACGATTCTGGAAGAAAAGGCACATTCAACAATTATGTTGTGCCTCGTAGATGATGTCATCACTAAGGTCTCAGACGAAGAGACTGCTGTCGGTCTGTGGATGAAGTTAGAGAGCTTATACATGACGAAATCTCTAACGAACAAACTTCTTCTCAAACAACTTCTGTTTGGCCTGCGAATGCAGGAAGGTACGCAACTCAGGGATCATATAGATCAATTGAACACATTATTACTAGAATTACGTAATATTGATGTGAAAATTGAAGATGAAGATGTTGCTTTGATTCTGTTGGTGTCTTTACCACTTTCATATGATAATTTTGTTCAATCATTTATTGTTGGTAAAGATTCTGTGACTCTGGAAGATGTTAGGTCATCTCTTCATAGCAGGGAGTTGCGCCATAAGGCGAGCAATACAGGTGCAGATAATCAGGCCTCTGGACTGTTTGCCAGCGGCAGTAAGGGAAAAGGAAACGGTGGAAAGAAGAAGTCTAAGAAGCCGTTCTCAAAGGGTCCCAAGCCAGAAGACACCTGTAATTACTGTAAGGAGAAAGGACATTGGAAAACTAATTGTCCAAAGAAGAAGAAGAAATCAGAAAATCAACCAGGTTCTGCTGCTGTAGTAGATGGTGACACCAGCTCTGAAAACGATATTGCTCTAGTTGCTGATGGACACACTCATCACTCTGATGTGTGGGTTCTTGATTCAGGAGCATCTTATCATATTTGTCCAAGGAGAGAGTGGTTTTCAACTTATAAGCAGGTAGATGGAGGTAGAATTTCAATGGCTAATAGTCATGTCTGCAAGGCAGTTGGAATAGGCTCGATCAAGTTGAGGACACATGATGGTAAGTTCTGCACGTTGAACGAAGTCAGGCATGTTCCATTGATGACGAAGAATCTGATATCTCTGAGTCTGTTAGGTGTGAAGCATGGTACCTTGTATTTCTTGCAAGGTTCCACTGTTACAGGTTCAGCTAATGCTGCATCGTCAGAGATTGACCAGGAGGATATGACAAAGATATGGCATATGAGACTTGGTCATATGGGCGAAAGAGGGATGCATATTCTATCAAAGGATGATCTTCTTGATGGTCATAAGGTCAAGAGTCTGGAGCTTTGTGAACACTGTGTCTTTGGGAAACTACATCGCAGCAAGTTTCCCGAAGCTATTCACATAACAAAAGACACACTTGATTACATCCACTCTGATTATTGGGGTCCATCTCGAGTTGAGTCTTTGGGAGGTCACAGATATTTTATGTTTCTGATTGATTATTATTCAAAGATGACTTGGGTCATCATGATGAAGCATAAAAGTGAAGCTTTCAAGAATTTCAAGCAGTGGAAAGCATTGGTGGAAAACCAAATAGAAAAGAAGATAAAGAGGCTGCGAACTGATAAGGGTCTGGAATTCTGCTCGTCTGAGTTTGATCAGTTCTGTAAGGATGAAGGGATTGCTCGGCATCACACAGTCAGGAATACACCGCAACAGAATGGTGTAGCTGAACGAATGAACCAGACATTACTGGAGAGGGTGAGGTGCATGCTCTCTAACGCTGGGTTAGATAGAAGATTCTGGGCTGAAGCGGTGAACACATCATGTTATCTGATTAACCGCGGACCACACACCAGCATACAGCTCAAGACGCCTACAGAAATATGGTCAGGAAAGGTTGCTGATTACTCAAATTTGAAAGCTTTTGGGTGCACAGTTTACTATCATGTTAATGAGGGTAAGCTAGAGCCAAGAGCCAAGAAGGGAGTGTTCATAGGCTATGGAGATGGAGTTAAAGGTTTCAGGATCTGGTCTCCATCAAAGAAAAGGGTCATTTTGAGCAGAAATGTAGTATTTGATGAAAAATCTGTGCTTAGACCCATTGTGAAGCCTACAAGTGCAATAAAAACTGATAGCATTGATAAACAGGTGGAGTTCCAGGTGTTAGGGATTATAGCCGGTTAATCAACTGTAGCGCAGCGGAATTGCGGTTTAAAATTTATTTCTAATCCCTTTAATTTGATCTTTGTCCGTTAACCATTGATTGAATAAAACCTTTTGATCCGTTTAAGGATATAAACATACCCGGATTGTCTCTTCTAGAGACGGCTGAAGAATCCACAAGTTGTAAGATCTCCGTAGTCAGGTGCACGAACAGCTATTGAGCCAGAACCGGTGCTAGCCGAAGAACAAAGAAGAACTGGAGAGATAATGAAATTTTCCAAACAAATTCCATTTTCTCAAAACATGTTTCTGCCGCAATTTACTTTTGTGATTTTTCAAACCAAAAGATGTTGGCCGAATATGTGTATTAGTTCATTAGGGTTTTAGTGTTTTTTTAATTTATATATATAGTGTATTCCTAAACCTAATTGGTTTAGGGTTAATTGGTTAATTACAAAACTAATCCAATCCTAATCTAATTACATAAATAAATACCAATAATATTTATTCTATGCAATTAATTATGATTAGATTAAATTTAATTACCCCAATTAAACAAACAACACTAATTAATAAATTAACGTATTAGTTTAATTAATTATTCACCGAATGCAATTTCATTAATTTACAAATTAATTAATTACATCCCGTAAACTAATTAATCAATTAAACACTCAACACTTAAGACCATTAATCAATTATCTTGATACAAAGTATCAATTAATCAATTAATTAACCACCAATTAATTACCTTGATATTTTACTATCAATCAATTAATTAATTTCATATCTCCAATGTACCGTTCTATAAGTTCAAACTCAGATGTTCGATGTGCACGATCCTATGGGACTGTCCTTAGCTAGCAGTGGGCTCACGGCCCACAGACAGTAAGTGGGTTCTAGCAAACCATTACAGTCCCTAACCAAGACAGAGTTTCAGCAGTCTAAAGATGCAGAGACCCTGTAGTTATCTCTTAACTTCTTTTACAATTTGATATCGATATTATAAACTAGAGGCATGACGGCTGTCATCCTCTCTGATGTTTATGATATTTCTTGATCTAAAGTAGATTGATGAAACAGATAAGTAAACTACTTATCAGGGTGTGGCCACACACTTATCCATCTCACTTATCAAGTGGCCTGTGATATCATCTCATTATTACATGAGTGGTAATTCCATCACTTCAATATCAATACCAACGTGTTCACCTGTTCACCCAATCATACCCGTATTTAGCATCCTGTTACAGACCTGTTAGGCGTATGTCAAAGTGAACCGGATCCCATATTGATATTATAATGAAATCTGGTCTGAAGATAGTTAGAGACCTACTTAAGAAAACTAATGACACAACCACCATGTAGTTTTCTCGGGCGGATCGATCCAGTCACATGTATACAACATGTACCCATATTCACAACTGACTTATCAAGTGCTATGGCTAGTATCAATTACTACCATACAGTCGTCGAATATACAAGTCCATGGTCCTAATCATTCCCATGATAGAATGGACTTGGGATATGGTTTTACGATTATCGATCAATGGATTCTCTATTCATATTATAGCACAAGATATAAATGAACTAGATTAATGCCTTTATTAATGTAACACAAATAGTGTATCTATGCAAGAATAATCAAAAAGCATAATACAATATACATGAACCAATGCCTAAGAACTAGGGCACACCAACAGTCTCCCACTTGGACTAGTTCCAAGCAGACATTGCCCTAATCCCTATAGATCTAGTATGACCATCATATAGGCATTGTGCAAGTGCCTTGGTAAACGGATCTGCGACATTGTTCTCGGTGTCAACTCTCTGTAATGTAATGTCACCTCTCACCTGGATCTCCCGGATGAGGTGAAACTTTCTAAGTATATGTTTGGATCTCTTGTGTGATCGGGGCTCGAGTGCTTGTGCTATGGCACCGTTGTTATCACAGAAAATATCAACTACACCTAGGATAGTAGGAACTACACATAAGTCAGTTATGAACTTCTTGATCCAAACTGCTTCCTTTGCAGCGTCACATGCAGCTATGTACTCAGCTTCCGTTGTGGAATCGGCAATGGTAGGCTACTTTGAGGATCTCCAACTAATGGCACCGCCATTCAGGAGAAAAACATAACCAGACTGGGATTGTTTCTGGTCCTCATCAGTCTCGAAACTTGCATCAGTGTAACCTGATACTGCCAGCTCCTCTTGCCCACCAAAAACTAAAAAAAGATCCTTGGTACGTTTAAGGTACTTTAGGATAGCCTTAACTGCCTTTCAGTGCTCCTCGCCGGGATCTGACTGGTACCGGCTAGTCATGCTAAGTGCAAATGCAACATCTGGCCTTGTACATAACATAAAGTACATGATGGATCCTATAGCTCACGCATATGGGACATTTTCCATGTTCTCTCTGTCCTGCTTTGTCTGAGGACAATCTTTCTTACCAAGTTTCAACCCATGGCGCATAGGCATGAATCCTTTCTTAGCCTGGTCCATGCTGAATCTTCTAAGAACTTTGTCTATGTACGTTGCTTGACTCAAGCCTAGAAGTCTGTTGGATCTATCTCTGTAGATCCTGATCCCTAAGATCGTTTCGGCTTCTCCTAAGTCTTTCATTGCGAAGCATTTACTCAACCACTGCTTCACGCCTTGCAGTGTTGGTATATCGCCTCCAATGAGCAGCATGTCATCGACATACAATATCAGGAAAGTGGATATGCTCCCACTGAATTTCATATACACATAGGGTTCATCAGGATTCTGCACGAAACCATATTCAGTTATGGCTTCATTGAATCTCTGATTCCAAGACCTAGATGCTTGCTTCAATCCATAAATGGATCTTTGAAGCTTACATACTCGGTTAGGATACTTCGGATCGATAAAACCCTCTGGTTGTGTCATGTAGACATCTTCGAGTAACTTCCCATTCAAGAAAGAGGTTTTAACATCCATCTGCCATATCTCATAGTTATACCATGCAGCTATGGCCAGTACTATCCTAATGGATTTGAACATAGCAACTGGTGAAAAGGTTTCATCATAGTCAATTCCTTGGATTTGTCTATAACCTTTTGCCACCAGTCGCCCCTTGAAGGTGTTATCGGCTTTTAATTTGAAACACCACCTGCAGCCAATCGTTTTAACACCCGGAGGTGGATCCACCAAGTTCCACACTTAGTTATCACGCATAGACTGCATTTCAGCCTCCATATCTTTACGCCATTGATCTGATTGTGGGCTTTCAATGGCCTCTTGATAAGTTTTGGGCTCATCCTGGTCATCGACCATTATGTCCCCATCATCAGTCACGACAAAACCGTACCTTTCGGGTTGATGACATGTCCTATCAGACCTTCTAGGTTCCTGTGTAACTGGTTCAGCCTCCTCAATTTCTTGAGGACCTAAATCGGTTACCTGAGCATCCTCAACATCTGCTGTGGGATTCAGTGAGTCTTGAATCTCAGCGAGATCAATATTGCTCCCACTGTCTACTTTGGAAAGGAATTCCTTTTCCAAAAAGACTACAAACCTAGCCACGAATGTTTTATTCTCGGCTGGGTTGTAGAAGTAATAACCCTTAGTTTCCTTAGGGTAAACCACGAACTGGCATTTGACAGATTTGGACTCTAGTTTGCCACTCATCAATTTCTTGACATGTGCATCACAGCCCTAAATCTTCATGAAGGAAACGTTGGGCTTTCGGCCTGTCCATAATTCATATGGTGTTCCTTTAATTGCCTTGCTCGGTGTATTGTTAATTATATGAGCAGCAGTTTCCAAAGCAAATCCCCAAAAGGAGATAGGGAGAGAAGCTTGACTCATCATTGAGTGGACCATGTCGAGCAGGGTCCTATTCCTCCTTTCTGACACTCCATTCCATTGGGGTGTACCAGGAGGAGTGAGTTGGGATATAATTCCACACTCTCTCAAGAATGAGACAAACTCTTGGCTCAAGTATTCACCCCCTCTATCAGACCGGAGCGCTTTTACTTTCTTGCCAAGTTGATTTTCTACTTCATTTTTAAAATCTTTGAATCTCAAAAGAGTTTCAGATTTATGTTTCATCAGATACACATACCCATACCGGCTATAGTCATCTGTGAAGGTAACAAAGTATAGAAAACCAGATCTAGCACTAGTGCTCATTGGACCGCATACATCTGAGTGTATCAGTTCCAATAGCTCTGTGGCCCTTACACCAGTTTTGGTGAAAGGCGCCTTTGTCATCTTCCCTCTTAAACAAGATTCACACGTGTCATAAGACTGCATGTCGAATGACCCTAGCGCTCCACTAGAGTAAAGCCTAGTTATGCGTTTCTCATTTATGTGGCCAAGACGACAGTGCCAAATATATGTAGGATTTAGTTTATTAGTCTTAATCCTTTTAGCGTTTATGTTATAGATTGATTCACTACGTTTTAGATCAAGGATATACAAACCATTTTCTAGAAATGCGGTTCCATAAACAATATTGCCACGATGTATAGAAATCCTACAACGTCCAATATTAAAATTAAAACCGGAAATATCCAACATAGAAACTGAGATAATATTCCTGCGCATTGCAGGTACAAAACAACAATCTCTAAGTTCTAAAACTAAACCAGTAGGCATCTCTAAAGTGTAATCTCCGATCTCCAAGGCCTCTACACGAACACCATTGCCGACTCGAAGATCCACTTCACCAGATTCTAACAACCTCCTATTTCTCAGTCCCTGCACATTTGAACAAATGTGAGTACCACATCTAGTCTCTAAAACCCAAGATGTAGAAATAGCCAGATTTATCTCAACAACATAAATGCCAGAACCAGAAGCTTTAGCCTTCTGTTTCTCCCTTAGCTTTGGACACGTGTTCTTCCAGTGTCCCTTCTCATTACACTCGTGACAGATATCATCTGCCAAGGCCAACCTACCTTTAGGAGCTGCCGCCTTCCTTGTCTTTGACTTGGCCTTTTGGGCGTTCACCTTGGACTTGGATTTGGCCTTTCCCTTAGGTGTGTTCCCTTTTGTTGGCTGGTAAGGTAGCAATCAGTACAGATTCCTTCCACTCGTGTCTACAAACTTTTTGTGAGTTCATAGGACAGTCAAGGAAATCAGTCCCTGAAAGTTTTTCCTTTTCCAAGAGTGGTCTGAGTGAGTTGTTGCTTGTTGGATTCATTATTTCTTTTATGTAACTTGGTGATTTTTATCTACGTGGAAAAATTACATTAGAGTTAGAATAAATGGCTTAAGCCAAAGATCAAATTAATAATCCATTTTAATTTGTTATTGGTGATATTTATTTGGCTGTCTTGACCAAGATCTACAATCCATCAATAATCGACCGAGCTAGGGCTCCCCCGTCGACCATTGACGATTTGGTAGGATAGACTATCCAATCCCCACAAGGACTCTTAGTTTGATGGGCTTTGTGACACTTAGTCCATCTGTGCTTATGGCCCGCTCTGAGCTAATGCTACCCACGTTGAGTCCAACCACCATACACGCGTTAGCCATACCGAAGTATCCTAACCCTCGACGGCCCACTAATTACTACAGCATACCTGCTAGGGCACGTCATACACTGTAGCACTACCTGGGAGGAAGAGGTGTGAATCTGGAAAGCACTTTTAAGCGACTCAATATTTCATTATCCGGATTAATTAAGTGATACGACTTTAACATATAATTATCACGGGTGATGATCTGGTGATCGTTGCTACTTATATTTCATGTTATACTAAGCAATTGTATAATCAAAATAAACATAGAGACTCTATGGGCCTTATAATACATCCTAGTGAAACTAGATATACTATCTAATCTTCACGGGCTTGCTTCAAGTCTCCTTGGGCTCCCACCATGGGCTTGGACCATCTGGGCTTCTTCACGACCAATTACAATTTTATGAATAGAACCTATTCTAAAATTACATTAATGAAAGAATGGCACGCAGGCCATATTTCCCAAAATAAATTAAATTACAAACCGACTTTAATTTAGGGCCCATAGAACTCTATAACACATTGCTGCACAGTAAGACATAAATATAATGCATGATCATGGCATTCCAAAATCATCTAATAAAGTTAAGCCGAGTTACTTAGGGTGAAATCGCCAATTTTACCATATCTGACTAAGGCCCATAAAGGCCCAAACGGTTAACATCCATTTATATGCAAAATTACAATTTTGCTCCCACTGAATTTTAGGGTCGTCACATATCCAAAATTTAGCCCTCCCAATTTAAACCGGTGTCACGGTCTATTGGGTCAATTTCACAAATTAACCATATTCAATTTTATACAAATAATCAATTCGATTAAAATTAAATATGCATGCCAATCAAAAATATTTTTAATACCAATTAATTTTTATTCAAAACACGTTTAATAAATTAAACGATATTAGGGCCCTGATTTTATTAAATTACCCATGAAAAATTTAAAGATTAAAATCAGTCCCGTTAAATCCAAAATTAGACTAATTCTGAATTTTCGACGGACCCGGGACAGCGACGGGGATGCTGTCCGCGGACAGCAGCCCCGTGGCTGCTGTTCGCGGACAGCAGTCCCGTGACTGCTGTTCCGTGTCCGAAACTATTTTTTTTTCTTTTTTTTTAACAAAAAAAACCGCTGCTGTATTTTTTAATTTTAAATTATTCTAAAACAATTTCATAACCAAACACACCAAAAAATACAGACAGAAATAAAATTGAAAACTTCCTAGAACAATTTCTACACGAGGAATTAATAGGAAATTTCAAAAACTTGATTTGGAAAAATAATAAAACCAAATCATATTAATTTTTCAATCAATCAAAACGGACTAAACCATGGCTCTGATACCACTGTTAGGGATTATAGCCAGTTAATCAACTGTAGCGCAGCGGAATTGCGGTTTAAAATTTATTTCTAATCCCTTTAATTTGATCTTTGTCCGTTAACCATTGATTGAATAAAACATTTTAATCCGTTTAAGGATATAAACATACCCGGACTGTCTCTTCTAGAGACGGCTGAAGAATCCACAAGTAGTAAGATCTCCGTAGTCAGGTGCACGAACAGCTATTAAGCCAGAACCGGTGCTAGCCGAAGAACAAAGAAGAACTGGAGAGATAATGAAATTTTCCAAACAAATTCCACTTTCTCAAAACATGTTTCTGCCGCAATTTACTTTTGTGATTTTTCAAACCAAAAGATGTTGGCCGAATATGTGTATTAGTTCATTAGGGTTTTAGTGTTTTTTTAATTTATATATATAGTGTATTCCTAAACCTAATTGGTTTAGGGTTAATTGGTTAATTACAAAACTAATCCAATCCTAATCTAATTACATAAATAAATACCAATAATATTTATTCTGTGCAATTAATTATGATTAGATTAAATTTAATTACCCTAGTTAAACAAACAACACTAATTAATAAATTAACGTCTTAGTTTAATTAATTATTCACCGAATTCAATTTCATTAATTTACAAATTAATTAATTACATCTCGTAAACTAATTAATCAATTAAACACTCAACACTTAAGACCATTAATTAATTACCTTGATACAAAGTATCAATTAATCAATTAATTAACCACCAATTAATTACCTTGATATTTGACTATCAATCAATTAATTAATTTCATATCTCCAATGTACCGTTCTATAAGTTTTAACTCAGATGTTCGATGTGCACGATCCTATGGGACTGTCCTTAGCTAGCAGTCGGCTCACGGCCCACAGACAGTAAGTGAGTTCTAGCAAACCATTATGGTCCCTAACCAAGACAGAGTTTTAGCAGTCTAAAGATGCAGAGACCCTGTAGTTATCTCTTAACTTCTTTTACCATTTGATATCGATATTATAAACTAGAGGCATGGCGGCTGTCATCCTCTCTGATGTTTATGATATTTCTTGATCTAAAGTAGATTGATGAAACAGATAAGTAAACTACTTATCAGGGTGTGGCCACACACTTATCCATCTCACTTATCAAGTGGCCTGTGATATCATCTCATTATTACATGAGTGGTAATTCCATCACCTCAATATCAATACCAACGTGTTCCCCTGTTCACCCAATCATACCCGTATTTAGTATCCTGTTACAGACCTGTTAGGCGTATGTCAAAGTGAACCGGATCCCATATTGATATTATAATGAAATCTGGTCTGAAGATAGTTAGAGACCTACTTAAGAAAACTAATGACACAACCACCATGTAGTTTTCTCGGGCGGATCGATCCAGTCACATGTATACAATATGTACCCATATTCACAACTGACTTATCAAGTGCTATGACTAGTATCAATTACTACCATACAGTCGTCGAATATACAAGTCCGTGGTCCTAATCATTCCCATGATAGAATGGACTTGGGATATGGTTTTACGATTATCAATCAATGGATTCTCTATTCATATTATAGCACAATATATAAATGAACTAGATTAATGCCTTTATTAATGTAACACAAATAGTGTATCTATGCAAGAATAATAAAAAAGCATAATACAATATACATGAACCAATGCCTAAGAACTAGGGCACACCAACACCAGGTCATACAGAGTGAGAGTGGCTTGAAGGAACAAGAGTAAGAAGCAGAAATAGAGCTACCAAATTCTACACCACCAGTTTCTCAACCATCTGAAGCTACACATCGTAGCTTAGCTCAAGATCGACCAAGGAGGGTTGGAGTTAGGCCACCTAAGAGGTATGAGGACATGGTGGGCTATGCACTACAGGTTGATGAAGAGGTGGACACTCGTGAACCATCAACTTACCGAGAAGCTGTTTCAGGCATCGATTCTGAGAAATGGCTTACTGCTATGGGAGATGAGATGGAGTCCCTTCATAAGAATCAAACATGGGATTTAGTCATACCACCGCCAGGGAGAAAGATTATTACTTGCAAGTGGGTTCTCAAGATAAAGGAAGGGATATCGCCTGTAGAGGGAGTCACGTATAAGGCTAGAGTTGTTGCTAGAGGTTTCAATCAAAGAGAGGGAGTGGATTATAATGAGATATTCTCACCAGTAGTCAGACACACCTCTATTAGAGTGTTGCTAGCTATAGTTACACATCAGGATTTAGAGCTTGAGCAACTTGATATAAAGACAGCCTTTCTGTATGGAGATTTGGAGGAAGAGATCTACATGACCCAACCAGATGGTTTCCAGATTCCTGGAAAGGAGAATTATGTTTGCAAGTTGAAGAAGTCCTTGTATGGACTTAAGCAGTCTCCCAAGCAGTGGTATAAGAGGTTTGACAGCTACATGATGCAGCTGGGCAACACCAGGAGCCCATATGATTGTTGTGTCTATTACAATAAACTAGAAGATGAGTCTTTTATCTATCTGGTGTTATATGTAGATGACATGTTGATAGCTGCAAAGAAGAAACACGATATTCAGAAGTTGAAGGGTCTTCTCAGTGCAGAGTTCGAGATGAAGGATTTGGGTGCAGCTCAGAAAATTTTTGGAATAGAGATTTACAGGGACAGAAGCAAAAGGAAACTATTTCTATCACAGAAGGGCTATATTCAGAAGATCTTGTCAAGATTTGGCATATCTATCGCAAAGCCCATAGATACTCCTAGTGCTGTAAGTGCACATCTGTCTATTGCTTTTGCACTTAAGTCTGCTGAAGAGAAGGAGTACATGTCTCGAGTTCCCTATGCTAGTGCAGTAGGAAGCTTGATGTATGTAATGGTCTACACTAGACCTGATCTTGCACAGTCTGTTAGTGTTGTTACCAGGTTTATGGGTGAACCTGGCAAGGAGCATTGGCAAGCTGTGAAGAGGATCTTTCGGTACCTAAAAGGTAAATCTGATGTTGGTCTCATTTATGGAGGTGATACAGAGTGTTTGGTGACTGGTTTTTCAGACTCTGATTCATGTCAATTCTGAAAAAGTCCTTTCGCTCTTCCCTTTCTCTTTTTAACTTTCATGATTTCTTTGAAAATATCTCCTTCAGTTCCTTTATTAGCTCGACCTCACATTTGTTCTCTTGCACATACTTGATTTTTTTGTAAATTACTGGAGACACACACATCCCATATGATTTAGAATTTTTTAGATGCTCAACATCTTTACCATACGCTAGTATTGAAACCTCCTTTTTCTTTACACATCGTTGAGCATATGATTGAGAACAACTATCATTAGAGCCATGCTCGTTCCGTTCTGCATTGCCATTGTCGTTTGCTGCTTCTTCCATAAGCTTGTTTTGCTTCTTACCTGATGCTTTGATTTCTTTTTCAAACCTCTTGCTCTTTTTCGATACTTCCGAATTTTGTACATTTTGCTTTCCACTAATTTGGATATTGCAATCAAAATTATTGGAGTTTGTTAATTGTGTTGAAAAAAATAAAACCAAAGGAAAAAAAGCTCAGAAGTAACCCAAAACTATATAATTAGATCCAAATACATTATGGATTAAACCAAGTTTATGTTGATAGTAATTATATATTTATTGCAGAAACTATCCTTTTATAATATAAATACCATTTTCCCATAAACACAATAGAAAAGAAAAAATAGTGTTTAGTTTGACATTGGTGATATCAAGTGGGTTTGCAGATCAAGCTGCCACATTGGTGATATCAATTCATCTCTTACCACTTTACTGAACAGAACAACTGTAATGGTTTATGCATTCAAATTTTACTATCCCGTTACTATCATCGACTAAATAGCTAATTTTAGAATGTGTTAGAGCAGTCACTCTCTTGCTAATGGACATCCATCTTTGACCAAATGTCTAAGCTTATGGTTGTGCTTCGTTTGTGGCCAGTGGAGGCATGGGAACAAGATGAAACCTGTTATGAATTGGAAGATTGTGAATTTACCCCTTTACCTTGTTGCAGTACATATATGTTTTGAATCAACAAAATATGGCTTTACTTCACAAAGAAACTTAATTCAGTTGATTGAATTGGTAGTCTGATGTTCAGTTGATTGAATTGGTAGTCTGAATCCCATCATCGGATTTGGGAGTCCTAGCATTTCATCATCTCCATGTAATAGGTTCAGCTTCTTCTTGTGCTTAGAGCTATGTTGCACTCAAATAGAAACAGATACGGAAACAGTTGGAAACAAAAGAGAAACGGAAACAAAAACAGATACGAAACGCGGAAACACTTATGAAAAAAAAAATTACATGCAACATAGGCTTAGAGTGATAATGATTAATCCTTGGCTGTCAAATAGGAGCATAAACTAATGTACGTTATTTCTAAGACATAACATTCATAGAACTCAAAAGGGCCAAGGACAATAAATGGAGAGAAGTGTTTGTGCAACATTGATCACAAGTTAACAATGCTTAGCAATACCAAAAGGAATATCGATCCTTAAAACGACTTCAGATTTCATTGACATTCTACATCATCGTCCTCACATACTTGAGTGAGCCCCAAGGGCAGGCCAGGAGGATGTTGACGGGAGAGGGTTCCTTTCAAGCTATTAAACATCAAAGTCTAAAGTAACTAGAACACTTTTTAATGTCTCACTAGAATCTCCCTGAAACCATATTTAAAACCGGCCAACAAATGAATAGCTCAAGAAAAAACTTAGAATTTCAAAAACAATTTACTATAATGAAATTTCCCCAGCATGCAATTTCACTCCTGATATATTCCATAAATATAAGAGTACTTACATTTTAGTCACATTTGTCTCCAACAAGACTTGTAAAAGATGAAAATATCCTAACCTATGACCTCTCCTACAATATATCTCAACTCGACTCTCCAATCATAATTGATAAACATCATCCTTCTTTTACGTGAACTATTTAATTTCTTTACATTGTATTTATGGAAGCACCAAAACCCAACGGTTTATAGTTTTTCAAACTCGAAGGAGTTGCCAAACTTTGAAGCAATGGCAGTACATCAGTAGTATCATCTAGATATTACCTAGACTTGATCCCCGGGCAAAAATTTCCTCTACTCTTAAGACTACTCCAAGACTGGATCCCCTGTTCTTCTCCTCCTTCTTCTTCTTCTACCATAATGAAGCTTTGGCACAGTTTTCATACCCCTGCAGGATTTGGCTCTGATTTGAATCCATATTTTCACTGGAATTTGGAGTATGACGAGGAAGAAAAAGCGTGTAAGTTCATAACTACCTTCGTAAACGAGTCGAGTTTGTAACCCTAATGGCAATGACCGGGAACCGATGACATTTACACCGATGGAGTTGCAGTATGTAAACCTAATGGAATCAATGTCTCTGGCGAGAAGGAGGGTGCAGGAGACCCACCGACTGAAAACCTGTGTCTTCTGTTTCCATACAAACTTTGTAAAATAAATTCAAACTTTGGTAGGCTTACACATCACCTTCATCTCCTTCAGTTGGTAATTTGGTAACTTTTTCAAATTTTTGTTTTTGTTTTTTTAATTAAAATCTATTTATCTTAAAGTAATTTTAGAAATTTTATAACAAGTTTCACCTTAAGCAATTCTACTTGATCATGTAAATGGTAGTATTCATATTTAAGCCTAAGGTTTTAAGCGAAATGTAGATTTACTCTAACATATAAAATTATGCGAATTTAGCTCTAACGTTTTCAATCAAAATCAAATTTAGCAATACGCTATTAAAAATTTGAAAAAACTAGTTTGAGTGTTATTTAATTTCACATTGGATCTTTCAAACAATTTTGTTAACAAATTGAATCAATTTTGTACATTTTGGGTTTGTTTTTTTTTTTTTGTAACCATATTCATATAATACAATAAATATTTAAAACTAATAAGAAAAAAAAAAGGTTAAGGTGAAAAAATACTCCTAACGTTTTGGGTTAAGAGCAATTTTAACCCTAACGTCTAAAATGGTATAATTTTACCCCTAACATTGGTAGCCAAGAGCAATTTTACCCCTAACGCTCATAATTTGGGTTAACTTTACCCCTATTATAAAACATAAATATTTTTATTTCTTATTCTTCACTAATTGCATATTTAAAAAAAATTAATGTTTTATAATTTAATAATAGAATTGCTAATTAATATTATAAATTCAGTGGATTTTTTGAATTATTTTCTCCAATTTATACAAAAGACCGTATACTTGTTTTTTTTATTATTGTTTTTTTCACATAGTTTATCAAATCTGACACACATGTCAGATTGAGTTGGGTTGGACTTTGGCTGGCCAGCTTGATGTTGACCGAACAAAGTTTCTTTCTAGTTATTTACTCCTGGTTTCAAATGAAACTATAATATAAAATAATCATTGTGCGACCAATATCATTCTAATTTATCGTAATGAGAATATGAGGAGACAATGCCCTGTTTTCCAAATCCAACACAAAGCATGAACACAACCATAAACTGATCAAATTCTATACTGCATTGTATAGGTATTATGGAAGCTAATTCTATAGGTTATATGTTTCATGGAACCCTTTGAACTAAAAACTCAAGCTGATAGTTATGTGTGACGGGGTTTTTAATTGATTTTGTGAAGATGCCAACCTAGTTGGGATCTTTGCATTCCGATCTTAGCCTATAACCCAACATTTACTTAAAAAAACACACCCCTTAAATTTATAATTTTTTTATCCCTTAGTAACACCAAGAATAGTTCTAATCCGTTGACATCTTCAAACTTCATCGTCATTGATCCCTTCACTTTAGCCGCCATCGTACCCATTATTATCTCCATCATTTTGTTCTTCCTCGTAATCATTGTTGTCTTCCTCATCATCCTTGTTAGTACCACGAGCATGGCTATTATCACTATCAACTGGTATTTTGGGTTTTGGATGAGGCACATAACTAGTGAACTTTCTACGTGAAATTGACACTATTATTCATGTCAATGTCCTGAAGTCCTTTCGCTCTTCCCTTTCTCTTTTTAACTTCCATGATTTCTTTGGAAAATATCTCCTTCAATACCTCACATTTGTTCTCTTGCACATACTTGATTTTTTTTGTAAATTACTGGAGGCACACACATCCCATATGATTTTATTACAATTTTTTAGATGCTCAACATCTTTACCATACCCTAGTATTGAAACTTCCTTTTTCTTGACACATCGTTGAGCATATGATTGAGAACAACTATCATTAGAGCCAAGCTCGGTGTGTTCTGCGCTGCCATTGTCCTTTGATGCTTCTTCCATAAGCTTGTTTTCTTCTTACCTGATGCTTTGATTTTTTTTTTCAAACCTCTTCTTCTTTTTCGATACTTCCCAATTTTGTACATTTTGCTTTGCACTAAGATACTTCCGAATTTTGTACATTTTGTTTTGCACTAATTTGGATATTGCAATCAAAATTATTGGAGTTTGTTAATTGTGTTAAAAAATAAAACCAAGGAAAAAAGCTTCGAAGTAACCCAAAACTATATAATTAGATCAAAATACATTATGGATTCCAAATTTATGTTGATAGTAATTATATATTTATTGCATAAACTATCCTTTTATAATATAAATACCATTTTCACATAAACACAATAGAAAAGAAAAAATAGTATTTAGTTTGACATTGGTGATATCAAGTGGTTTTGCAGCAAGGAATATGTTGATCAAACAACGCAACCAGCCAACTGCTACATTGGTGATATCAATTCATCTCTTATCACTGTACTAAACAGAACAACTGTAATGGTTTATGCATTCAAATTTTACTGTCCTGTTACTATCATCGACTAAATAGCTAATTTTAGAATGTATTAGAGCAGTCACTCTCTTGCTAATGGACATCCATCTTTGACCAAATGTCTAAACTTATGGTTGTGCTTCGTTTGTGGCCAGTGGAGGCATGGGAACAAGATGAAACCTGTTATGAATTGGAATATTGTGAATTTACCCCTTTTCCTTACTGCAGTACATATATGTTTTGAATCAACAAAATATGGCTTTACTTCACAACGAAACTTAATTCAGTTGATTGAATTGGTAGTCTGAATCCCATCATCGGATTTAGGAGTCCTAGCATTTCATCATCTCCATGTAATAGGTTCAGCTTCTTCTTGTGCTTAGATCTATGTTGCACTCAAATAGAAACGGATACAGGAAACAGTATTGGAAACAAAAAAGAAACGGAAACAGAAACAGATAGGAAAGGCGGTAATGCTTGTGAAAAAAAATTCCGTGCAACATAGGCTTAGAGTGAATGATTGATCCTTGGCTGTCAAATAGGAGCACAAACTAATGTACCTTATTTCTATGACATTTACACCAATGGAGTTGTTGCAATATGTAAACCTAATCGAATCAATGTCTCTGGCGAGAAGGAGGGTGCAGGAGACCCACCGACTCAAAACCCGTGTCTTCCGTTTCGATACAAACTTTGTAAAATAAATTCAATTTATTTATTGTGTCATCTCTTGAGTTGGTAATTTGGTAGGCTTACACATCACTTTCATCTCCTCCATCTGTCAAATTTTTGTTGTTTTTTTAATTAAAATCTATTTATTTTACATAATTTGTGGAAATTGTATAACAAGTTTCAGCTTATGCAATTCTACTTGTTCTTCTACTTGTTCTTGTAAGTGGTACTATTCATATTTAACCCTAATGTTTTAAGTGGTAGTATTCATATTTAACCCTAAAGTTTTAAGAAAATGCAGATTTAACTCTAACATATAAAATTATGTGAATTTAATTTTAACGTTTTCAATCAAACTCAATTTTAGTAATACGCTATTGAAAATTTGAACAAACTAGTTTGAGTGTTATTTAATTGTCACATTAGATCTTTCGAACAATTTGTTGACAAATTGAATCAATTTTGTACATTTTCGGTTCGTTTTTTTTGTAACCATATTAATAACACAATAAATATTTAAAACTATTAAGAAAAATTGATTAATTTAGAGATAAAGTGCAAAAATACCCTAACGTTTTGGGTCAGGAGAAATTTTAATCCTAACGTCAATTTTACACCTAATGTTGGTAGCCAAGAACAATTTTACCCTTATTATAAAACACAAATATTTTTGTTTCTTATTATGCACCAATTGTATATTTAAAAAAAAAATCATGTTTTATAATTTAATAATAGAATTGCTAATTAATATTTATAAATTCAGTGAATTTTTTGAATTTTTTTCTCCAATTTATAGACAGTATATTTGTTTTTATTTTTTATTTTTTCACATAGCTTATCAAATTTGAGACACACATGTCAGATCGGACATTGGCTGGTCAGCTGGATGTTGACGGGACAGAGTTTCTTTGAAGTTATTACTTCTGGTTTCAAATGAAACTATAATATAAAATAACCATTGTGCGACCACTATCATTCTAATTCATTCCTCAGTGCCCTGTTTTCCAAATCCAAAACAAAGTAGGAACACAATCATAAACTGGTCAAATTCTATACTGCACCGTATAGCCATTACCTGAGCTAATTCTATAGGTTATATGTATCATGGAACAGTTTGAATTAAAAGTTCAAACTTATAGTTAAGACCCTATCACATATCTCATATAAATCTCTGACAATTTGTTCCCACGTCTAAATAGAAGAAATTGTCTAATGGAATTTAATATAGCAAGCAATAGAAAAAATCGATTGACTAATGAAACATTCTTAAAGCCAATGCCAACAAATGAATAGTTCAAGAAAAAAGTTAGAATTTCAAAAACAAAACTATTTACTATAATGAAATTTCAATAGCATGCAGTTTCACTCCTGATATATTCCAGATATAAGAAAAGTATTCACATATAGCCACATCTGCCTCGAACAAAACTTTACAATATCTCAACTCGACTCTCCAATCATAATTGATAAACATCATCCTTCTTCTACCCAGATTGTTTACTTTCTTTACCCTGTGTTTATGCACCAAAAAACCAACAGTCTATACCATTTTAAAGGCCAATGTCGAAAGACACTTGCTCTTCTGTGTTGCAACCCTAGATAGTACGTATCCTTGTTGGGTTGTTGTCCAACAGTGCACGATCTCGGGAGCTAAAGAACATAACAAATTTGATGTTGTTCTTTATATGCTTTCGAATGTAATAGCCTTCTTCTGTAATAGCCTTGTTCTTTCTTATTTGATCTCCATTCAGACATGTAATAGCCCTCATCTGTAGAAACATTTGATGGTTTAAAAAAACATTCCACCACATTGTAGGAAATGTATAAGACATATAGGAATTGTGCAATATATCATCATTATTATCATAAGTGTTATCTCTGTTTCTTTTGAGTATTTTGATCCTTTGAAGAATATCAATTGTGTTAGCTACATACAGAAAAACTAAATATACTTACGATTATGAGTTGATTTGATTGCACCTGATTTATGAGACCGCTAACTCTTTAAAACACTCCCTAAAATAGCAAATAATACGTTTCATAAAAGTTAAAATCAATTATTCCATTTCTCTACCTTTTAATTTTTTTATTTTAAAATTTTGGTAAGAATGAAAAATAACTATTTTTAGAAAGAAAATTAACCGTTGTCTATCAGCAGAGCAAACATTAATAGTTGACCAAACCCAACTAAATCTGATTCACACACCAAACAAAATTTTAATTAATTTTAAAATAAATTAAAATTAGTTCACCTTCTTCAAACAATAGAAACCACAACAAATGTGAGTCCACAAGCAGCTCGGCAGAGAACATAGAAGATAATTATGGTTACAACTGAACCACTTAAGCAAGATATTCTTCCCAGAATTATGCAGAAAACACCATCTAATGTCTGAACTATTCATAGACCTCAAAGTCTACCTCTCATCCCATACTCTTTTTCGATCATGTCCGAGATAGATCCTCCACTCAGTATAGATAAGATATTCGCCAATCCAAAACTAGCTGCAATTATTACTGCTTTGTCTAATTTCAGATTAAACCTGTCATAAAAATACTTTGCAATTATATTAACAGTTGTAAGTTCCAAACTATTTTCAGTTGTAACCATATCTACATAGATTGCAATATATTTTTGCTTAAATTTCAAAATTTTACCTATGATTTAGTTGCATCAACACCCCAAAGCTTCAATCGCTCTTCTATCTCTCATTGGCTTTCAATCCAAATACACAAAAACCAATCATCATCAAACTCATACAGATCATGAAAAGAGAGGAAATGGATTTCAAGCAACGGTTGGACTTAAGAAGAGGAGACAGTGACATTGATTCTTCAAGAAGTGATTCATAGTCGGGTTTTGGTGTTGTTGAAAAGCACCAACTGATTTTGATTTGTGCTCCTGTTGGTAAACATTGTTCCTGCTGTTTCAGGACAAATTGAAAATGGGAAGGGACACCCGGAAATGGAAACAAAATGGACATGGACATCGAATTTAAGAGCTAAATTACCTGATACAGATCTTGAAAAGAGAGGAAATGGATTTCAAGCAACTGTTGGGCTTAAGGAGAGGAGACAGTGACATTGATTCTTCAAGAAGTGATTCATAGTCCGGTTTTGGTGTTGTTGAACCAGATCATGAAAAGAACCAACTGATTTCGATTTGTGCTCGTGTTGGTAATGATGAAACTAGCAAATTCCAGCATCATAACAGAATACATAGATAAATATGGGTTAACAATTATTCACATTTTCACGTTTCATAAAATTGAAAAAAAAAAAAAAGATTGCAACAACCAACCTTGTTATGTATGAGTAAACTAATTCACGTTTCATCATAACAGACTAATTTTTATGTTTTTAATAAATTTTAATCAAAGTTTGAACAATTCGTAAATTATTAACAATATATGGTATCATCTCGAAAATAATTCATGAAGGAAAAATGGTACTATTAAAACTAATTTATCGTATTTTGATATAAATCGGTAAAAATGCTGAATTTTATTAAAATTATGACTAAATGGAGTTAATGAATGATTTCAACTTGTTGTAAATTTTATTCGAGATGTATTCCTATTATTTTAAATAAAATCGGATTTGTTTGAATATGGAAGTTATGATTTTTTTTTATTATTATTAAAAGTGGATGAGGGTGGTGAGCATGGAGCCTAGACATAACTATGTCCAAATGTCGGCCAAACAGTTTTTTTTTTATATATTATATATGATTGATATCAAAGTCATTTTTACAAACACTAGGCTTTCTAGAGAAATCTAGTAGTATAAATATCAAACTAATTTTTTTTTTGTGTAATATATATATAATTGGAGGTAAAGGCTATGCTTACTTTCTAGAATTGTTCCTTTTTTTTTGTAGGAAAAGAAAAGAAAAACAAGCCAACAACCCCACAAACTAACCCGGGATTAGCCTAGGAAAGCTAACCCTAACTGGATCATCTGAAAGCAAAGAAAAGAGGAAATCCGGAGAAGACGAGAAAGTTGAGACTCCCAACATCCTCACATGGCCCTTAGCAGCTAGGCAGTCTCCAGCCCTGTTCTGCTCACATGGCCTTCTTGAATTGTTCCTTTAAGTATGATAATTTAATTTAGGGTAAATTATAAAATTGGGTCAAATGAACCTTTACATATTTAAACCAATTAGCCAACTCATTATCTATTTAGACTATATATTTATGACTTTTCCAAAATGCCCTTTATATATATATATATAAAACAACTTAAGCAAATTTCATTTCTTCTTCTACACCGCTAACCTTGCAAACTCAATGTTTCATTTCGAGCCACTAAATCTTTGTATTTCTTCTTCTAAAGTCTTTCAAATCGATTTCAATGGCAAGAATCGGCAAGAAGGTATGTGTTTTTACGATTTTGAATTTGAATGACAATCATTTCGGTCCCTATTATAGTATATTACTTCTTCTGCGATTTTGGATTAGGGTTTATTCTCTTTATGTGTTTTTTCGTTAGTTTATAGCTACATTTTGCGAAATAAAACATAGAAATAGTTCAAAACGGTTGGATCGACTTCATTTTGTAGAAATTACTACTTTGCAAAGATGAATTTGATTTGCAGATTTTGCAATCTGCGAAGCTAATTCATATTCATAAAGAAGCATTTTGTTTCGCAAATTCTAAAATTTGCGAAGTTGCAATGCTCCTTGGGAATTCACATATTGGCTTCTGACTTCGCAGATTTCACAATATGCAGAGCAAATTCATATTCCTGAAGTATTTTTTTTCCAGATTATAAAATCTGTGAAGTTACAAGTAATATGTGAATTCGCATATTGGCTTTTGACTTCGCACATTGGGAATATGCGAAGATATATGTACTAGATTAACTTCACATAACCTTAAATCTGCGAAGTAAATAGAGATTATGCGAAGTGGTATTTATTCATTATTATGAGAAACCAAGTGCATTTTTAACTCTAGCCAGCTTTTTCATTAAGATCTAATGCATGCCAAATGATGCTCTAACGAAACAAGTTTACCATATAAAGCTTAAAGGAAATCATTTATGATAATTAAGATCACTCAAAATACAAAAAATGTTACTTTAGCATCCAACAATCAACATATTAGAAAAAAATGAGGCATGAAGATAATAAGCTCAAAGTGAAGATCTTGTGATATTACTTTAGCCTATTGCCAGAATCGTCACAAAAATCCATTGGCACTTTAATGATATTGTACTACCAACCATCTTCACAAAAGGGACGAATATATCTTGTGCCTCTCTTTTACCAAGCTATAATATATATATATATTATATATATATATAATTGGATTGATTTTGTTTATTCATATAATTGCCTATACATTTACATGGACAAAGGTGGGGAAAATAGTAGCAATATTTCCAAGTTCATCAGCATTAATGTACAATTTTGAAGTTCATGTACCTTAATAAAACTAAGTGGATCGAACTATAAAACCAGCATGACTCAACAAGAAAACAATTTCGTCCCTACTTCCTCTCAACAACATGGCCTCTTCCTTGATATTAGTAATGATCACATACCCTTTATTCAGATTACACCTGATATCAACTGACACACTTGCTCCTTGAATTTGCTTAAAATGCAAAGTATGTGGTACTGATATGATAATTTAATCAATAGCTAGTCATTATATCATAAATGGGTTGAAGGGGCTTGGTAAATTGCTATATCTAAATAAGTCATCATGAACACAATTAATATTCTTTACTCTAAATTTGATTCTTGAAAGATGTAAACCTTGGGCTTTCTCATTTTAGCTCCATTCAGATATGTAATAGTCTTCATCTGTAGAAACATTTGATATTTGATGGTCTCAAAAACATTCCACCCCATTATAGGAAAGGTATAAAACATATAGGAATTGTGCAACATATCATCATTATTCTCATAAGTGTTATCTCTGTTTCTTTTGAGTATTTTGATCATTCGAAGAATATCAATTGTGTTAGCACTGCTCCTACATTCCACCACATCGTGTCATACCTGATATTAGTCCCAATGACCTGATCAATACGATCAATTATTAATTGATCGTATTGATCAGGTCATTGGGACTAATATCAGGCATGACACGATGTGGTGGAATGTAGGAGTGGTAACACAATTGGTATTCTTCAAAGGATCAAAATACTCAAAAGAAACATGGATAACACTTATGGGAATAATGATGATATGTTGCACAATTCCTATATGTTTTATACATTTCCTACAATGGAGTGGAATGTTTTTGAGACCATCAAATGTTTCTACAGAAGAAGACTATTACATGTCTGAATGGAGCTAAAATGAGAAAGCACAAGGGTTACATCTTTCAAGAATCAAATTTTCAGTAAAGAATATTAATTGTGTTAGCGATGCTCCTACATTCGACCTCCTCATGTCATCCCTGATGTTAGCCTCATTCCCGACCTGATCAAAGAATGGATACGATCAATTATCACTTTTCGTACATTTGTATCATATATAATACTAATATAAATAATATAACACGTTTTTGACATAACAACCCTAAATTACCGTCCTTACTTATCTTCTACTTTATAGAGTAAAATTTTAAAAAGTAGCTACTAAGAGAAAAACTAAAAGGATACTTACTATTACAAGTTGGTTTGATTACACCTTATTTAGGAGACCCCTCTAAATCTTAAGAGACTCTCCTAAAATCCTCTAAATCTTAAGAGACTCTCCTAAAATCGCAAACAACATTTTTCATACAAGTTCAAATCAATTACTCCATTTCTCTACTTCTATGCCAACTTAATTGTTTATTGTGGTAGCCAACTTCAACTACTTATAAGCCAAAATTGGTGATTCATTCAAATAAAAACTACTTCTGCTTCCTCTATGTCCTAAAACAAATAAATAGAATCCTTATTCCCTTCACCTTTTCAATTACTAAACTCTCTAACATGTGATCTGTTTAATATCACTGGTTTGGTTCCGCCTTCAAAAAGCCCCACCAGTTTTTCTAAATTAATAGCCCAATAAGGAGTTCCATGTATAACTGAAGGAAATCTGGTAATTTAAGAACTTCAAACTTCTTAGTCAACTCCTTAACAGGTGATTTGTTTAATATGGCAGGTTTGGTAATTTAAAAACTTCTAACTTCCTTCACTTTTCAATTACTGAACTCTCTAACATGTGATTTGTTTACTCAACTGCCTAACCCTAGGAGTTTTTCTAAATACAGCAAAACTCTATCACCAAATGAAAATAAACTTACAAGTGAAACAAACAAAAGAAGTAAAAACAGCAGCAAACTTGATTACCAAATGAAAATTACCGGCAAACAGAGATGATCCTGAAGATAATTTTGTATGGGTTCATAAGTATGTCTTCACCAAGGCAATACCGATGCACTGTGTCTTCACCATGGTAACACCGATGCACGGCTGAGAAGGAGAGGTAGATCATCATAAAAACCTACAACCAAACTGAGTCGGGTCTCGAATTTGTAGCGGTAACGGTTGATTTTTTTATTTTATTTTTTCAGGAAAACCCTTCTTACGATGACACATCAAGCTCCATGTGTCAAAGTTATGAATTTTGTTTTTTTTTTCAATCAATTTATATTTATTAAAACAAATTCTTAATAATTTTCTTTTAAAACCATTACCTATTTAATCCCTAACAAATTACAATTTCAGTCTTTTTTCTTTCAACAAAGTGGTATCGGAGTCTAGGGTTTGAGTGTTCATTCTCTCATAAAAGATTAAATTTTCTAAATTAAGTGTTTGAAAGAGTCTCTAAAATTGAAGGTATTTCTAACAACATCTCTTTTCACTATCCTCAGCTCACAAAAGCCAATTATGCTAGTTGGTGGGAAAGCATTACTCGGTTTTCAAGATGTTTGGGACATTGTTAAAAAAGGCTACCAAGTTCTTGTAGACGAGTCACGGCTATCCCAGGCAGACAAAGATATACAGAAAAATCTTAAAAATGATAAAAAAAGAAGTGCTTACTCTTATCCATCGAAGCTTGGATGAATTAATGTTCGAGAAGCTAGATGAGGCTACAACCTATAAACAAGCATGAGGCATCATGCGTGTTTCTCTTCAAAGTAAAGAGAAAGTTAAAAATATTCATTTACAAATGCTGAGATACGAATTTGAGATGATGAGGATGAAGGCAACACATGTCGTTATTCATTACTCATCTCGAGTAAAATTTATTGTGAATCAAATGAAAAATATAGTTATAAAATTGAAGATTCCAAAATTGTTGAGAAAAATTTACAATCAATATTACCATAATTTGATTATGGAAGAATCGAAAGACATCATCACAATGACCGTTCATGAAGTTATAGGGTCATTACAATCATTTGAAGAGGGGTTCAAGAAGCCTAGAGAAGAATCGAAAGAACAAGTCTTAGCAACAAAGATTTCGGTTAAAGACGACCACATCAGTTAATAAAGAAACCAATTCGGTAGAACACGCGGAAGAGATCAAGGAGGAAATGGAAGAGGAGGAGGATGTGGAAGAAACCAAGGAAGAGGCGACAACATCTACAACAACAACGAAATACACAATTAATCCACAAGAGACAGAGGCCAAGGACGTAGAAGTCGACGTGGACTCGGAGGAGGAAATTATAGGCCGAATGGATAGTCTAATGTTCAATGTTATAATTTCTCCAAGTACGAATGTTGGATTCCTCCCAATGAGATAGAGGAAAAAACCAAGAACGTTCAAGATAAGGAAGTAACAGACACAATGTTACTAATTAAAGGAGAAGAAAATCATGAAAACAATATATTGTTTGATACAGAGTTACTTAATGATTTGATACTTCTTCCAATAAAAATAAGGATTTTTGTTCATTTGATATTAGTTCTAGAAGACTGATGCTTCATTCTTACATTCTTGCTTATATACCGTTAAAAGCATATTGACATTATAAAAAATTCATTAATGGTAGTATTCGTTTATATTAATAAATGTGATTCTTTGGTTCTATAAAAAAAACTAATATAAAAATATGAGTATTTTATGGTTGTTTTATTGTTTTAAATATATTTATTTTATTACATATATATTTTTTTATGTGTACTTTTTATTATTTATACATTATATTTTTTTATGTATACTTCTTTATTTTTTGATGTGTACTTATTATTTTATATACACAAGTAATCTCTAGGAGACTGAACTCCAACCGGTGAGGGTGTCAAGTGTGATCGTTGGTGTAGGTTATGGGATGGTGTTGTTAGTAATAATTGTAGTTCTGTCCCGTAAATCTATATAGGAGGATGGTTTGATTTTACTATGTTCGGATGACTATAGATAGTTCCTACTATTTTATCATGGACAATGTTCAATTTTGTGTTTGTTAAGGTTTAAGTTTCCTAAATTTTATGGAAGGATCTAGAGATATATTTTTGGGATTGAATAACTTTAACTTATGCATGCTGTGTAATATGTGCGCTTTTGAATTATATGTATAACTTTTCAATTAAGGTTTGGTTTTTAATTTTTTTTTGTTTTAATTATAAGGTAAAAGTTATGTTGCATGTTCATTAAATCTCAATTGCAACAAAAATAGCTAACACGTTAACAAATCCTACAAATTGAAACTGCACACGAAAATAAAGTCATCTGTTTAACCAAAATATTTACTATGTCCACATTGAGCTGTAGATTCAAAATTAATCAGCATTATTGATTGTAGAATCATTTCCACCTTTGATATCGAGTATAAATTCAAAATTAAAAAACTAAGATATGTTACTATTTTATATTGATAAATAATAATAATAATTATAATTATAATAATAATAAATACAGTAAAACCTCGATAAATGCATATCCTTGGAACCGGAAAAAAATATTAATTAAGCGAGATTATTTATTTATCGATAAATGAATAAATTATTCATTTATCGATAAATCAATATTTATTATTTTATAGATAATTTTTCATTGTAAAATGAATACATTGTAAGCAATGGTCACCGCAAACAACTACTTGCTACAAGACCAAAATATACCAGAAGTTGTGTTTGCACTACAAAAAGTTAAGGATGATGTTCATTTTGGTTTAGGTGAAAAGAAAAAAAAAATCAACTATAGATGCATTTTTTTCAGAAGAAATGACTTCTAGTTGATTGATTGAAAGATTTTTGGTCTATACCTATATATATATACAGTAAAACCTCTACATAGGAATACACTTGGGACCGAGCTATTTGTATAATAATTGGGAGGTTATTACTAAATAGAGTTTGGTAATAAGGTTATTACCAAGTTGGGACCGAGTATTCCTATATAGAGGTTTTACTGTATATATAACTATATATATATTTTGTATTTAATTCAATAATTATTAATTTATATTTTCATTGGGCCTTTAAGGATTTAAATATTTCTATTACTTAATGCATCTAGCGAGTTTGTTACTTTAGTCCATTGGCCCAAGTTGGGACCGAAAGAATTTATTATATAAACGAGGTTATTACTTTATCGAACATTCATCGATCGAGGTGTAACTGTATTGTTATTATATAGACTCTCCTCCACCGCCACACCAAGTCCTTCTAAGCTATCTTTTTTTTTTCTCTTTTGTCTCTTCTTCCATCTCCTTTTCCATTTTCTTCACTTTCGCCTTCTTTTAGGTCTGTTATGTCACATCACATGATATACTTCTCCATTTTGTCCATTTTCTCCTTCTTTTATGTCTGTGTAGCCACATCACATGAGATACATACACACGTGTGTATTTTCATGTTGGTTAAGAAGAGGTGTCAAACTACTAATTTCACACTTTTAAAAATATATTAGTAGTTGATTTATCTATCTATATAAATAATAATAATAATAAATATTGCTAGGTTTTTGTATTTTTAAAATGGATATTAATCGAAGTTGGTTTGAGTGATTAAGAGTCTCAAGTCACTTAAGCTAGAACTGAAGTTCGAATTCCAACTATTACTATGCACGTTCTTTGCGCGGAGCAGTCAATTGTTTATATAGAAATCGAAAATTGTAAAAAAATTTAATTCCATCTCATTGAATATAATGATATTAATAATTTAGGTTAAAATGATTTCAAGTTTAAAGTGTTATGAATTAATTCCATATCATTCGAAAATCGTAAAATTGCTACATGTGTCCCCTTAGGTGTCTCCTAGCCTCAACTAAGTTGCTCCATCTGTCAAATTTTGAAAAAATTTGCTGTCTCAAACCATATGTCCTTATGTGTCCCCTTTTATTTTTTACATGTGTAATTTTAATAATAATCATATTTAATTTGTTAAACTTCTGTTAAAACTCTGTTTAAATGATTAATGTGATTAGTTTGTTATTCAGGCACCAGGCATCAGCTTTCTCTTCTTATTAGGGTTTCTCTTCTGAGATTTCTATTTCGATCAGATTTTTTTCATGTTCATCGTCTCTCCTAAGCTTCTTACATTATAATTCCCTGATTGGCATCAAGGTCAATATTATACAATGTTTGGCAGCATCAATGACTCTTTTGAAATGGATTTCCATTCCCATTGCAATAAATAGTTTCAATTAGATGACTCTTCACTTTACAAATTCCAAAACCTTCCCTCTTCTTTTCTATTTATTTGTTATTATCTTCTTCTATTGAGATTTCGAGTCAGTAGTCGAATCTGGATTTAACAACCATGGTTCGAACCATGTTTATCTTGTTGCTTGGTACTGTACCACACTTCTACGTGTTCATCATCATGCAGTTTCCTACATGTTAGTTCTTGAGTTGGAATTTTGATCAAGGGCAAATAGAAAGGACCATGACATGCCAATCAGTAGCTCTGTTGTCTGAAAATTTTGGTCAATAAATAAGGCTCCTAGAATTACCAATCCATTTGTTCAAATTATTGATTTTATTTATTTCTTCTTGATTCGTACAACATTATATTTATTTTGCAACATTACTTGGTGAAAGGAAGCAAAAGGAGTTTCTGCAGTTTGTTATGTTCCAACTTATGTTGGATTAAATAAATAAACTTTCACACGTACAGAGTATTTATACCTTAATCTTTACAGCTGTGTAATTGTGCATTAAATAAAATTTAGAATTCATATTACATATCTAACTTAAAGAAGAAAATATGCATGCATAAAATTGAAGGAAAAACAAACATAAGAGGCCCCCCACGCACAGAGATGCATGCCACATGGCGCACATGGATTGGTCACTAGTTGCCACTTGTCGCGGCATGATACACAAGACACAGATATGGACACGGAAAACATCTTTTTTTATAAAACATAGGACACGGAAACGTGTAAATATTAAAATTATTGGGTCACATTTATAAATATTAAAAATATATTTTTATATTTGAATTTTTATGATATAACTAAATAAACACATATAAAAGAAATCATAATACTCTTATCTCAACGTTATTAAATACATGAAATATAAATAATGTCAAAAAACTTTTTGAGAAAAAAAAACAATGAAAGCTTTCGTCTCTATCTTTTGGTTTATCTCAGATTTTATTTTTGTTGCACGTACTGTCGACTTACTCTTTTGGATATTCCTACTCGTTTCTCTTCAAATAACAATCCACCATAATTGCTCTATTTACCTATGTTTTTTTCCTGAAATGATATCCAATTGTTTTTTGTCTAGGAAACGGGTTTCCCAGACAGATATGCATATCCAACTTCTGAATATTACAGATACGGCCTCGAAATGTATCCCAGCAGTTTCCGAAAGTTTTCGTATCCGGAACGTATCGAAAACGTGATACGCCACATGTTGAAGTGTGCGTGCATCATAGCGCGCAACTTGTCTAAGCTTGCCTCATATGGGTTGAGATTGGACATGCATATTTAGATATTGGCTCGACCCACCCCAAACTCGATCAAGTCTGCACATAGAACGTGTCTCTTGTTTGTGTGAATTGGCACGCAGGTAGGGCCACCAGTCCAACTAGTCCTGCAACTACTGCTAACTGCAGATATAAATAATATAGGGTTAGGCTATGCTTACTTTGTTTTTAACAAAGTAAGCCTTACTTCGTTTTTTCCACCATTGGATGATGATGAACTTTGACAAAGTAAGCTCATCCAATGGTACAAAAAACAAAGTAAATCTTACTTTGTCAAAAACAAAGTAAGCATAGAAGACATCTAAATATATATATTCAACAACGTAAACATTAACATTAATCTTCATAAAGAAAATGAATAGGAAGTTAGGGATGAAAACCTTAGCAGCAGCCTTTGGTTGGAAATGACGATTCTGGAAGAAAAGGCACATTCAACAATTATGTTGTGCCTCGTAGATGATGTCATCACTAAGGTCTCAGACGAAGAGACTGCTGTCGGTCTGTGGATGAAGTTAGAGAGCTTATACATGACGAAATCTCTAACGAACAAACTTCTTCTCAAACAACTTCTGTTTGGCCTGCGAATGCAGGAAGGTACGCAACTCAGGGATCATATAGATCAATTGAACACATTATTACTAGAATTACGTAATATTGATGTGAAAATTGAAGATGAAGATGTTGCTTTGATTCTGTTGGTGTCTTTACCACTTTCATATGATAATTTTGTTCAATCATTTATTGTTGGTAAAGATTCTGTGACTCTGGAAGATGTTAGGTCATCTCTTCATAGCAGGGAGTTGCGCCATAAGGCGAGCAATACAGGTGCAGATAATCAGGCCTCTGGACTGTTTGCCAGCGGCAGTAAGGGAAAAGGAAACGGTGGAAAGAAGAAGTCTAAGAAGCCGTTCTCAAAGGGTCCCAAGCCAGAAGACACCTGTAATTACTGTAAGGAGAAAGGACATTGGAAAACTAATTGTCCAAAGAAGAAGAAGAAATCAGAAAATCAACCAGGTTCTGCTGATGTAGTAGATGGTGACACCAGCTCTGAAAACGATATTGCTCTAGTTGCTGATGGACACACTCATCACTCTGATGTGTGGGTTCTTGATTCAGGAGCATCTTATCATATTTGTCCAAGGAGAGAGTGGTTTTCAACTTATAAGCAGGTAGATGGAGGTAGAATTTCAATGGCTAATAGTCATGTCTGCAAGGCAGTTGGAATAGGCTCGATCAAGTTGAGGACACATGATGGTAAGTTCTGCACGTTGAACGAAGTCAGGCATGTTCCATTGATGACGAAGAATCTGATATCTCTGAGTCTGTTAGGTGTGAAGCATGGTACCTTGTATTTCTTGCAAGGTTCCACTGTTACAGGTTCAGCTAATGCTGCATCGTCAGAGATTGACTAGGAGGATATGACAAAGATATGGCATATGAGACTTGGTCATATGGGCGAAAGAGGGATGCATATTCTATCAAAGGATGATCTTCTTGATGGTCATAAGGTCAAGAGTCTGGAGCTTTGTGAACACTGTGTCTTTGGGAAACTACATCGCAGCAAGTTTCCCGAAGCTATTCACATAACAAAAGACACACTTGATTACATCCACTCTGATTATTGGGGTCCATCTCGAGTTGAGTCTTTGGGAGGTCACAGATATTTTATGTTTCTGATTGATTATTATTCAAAGATGACTTGGGTCATCATGATGAAGCATAAAAGTGAAGCTTTCAAGAATTTCAAGCAGTGGAAAGCATTGGTGGAAAACCAAATAGAAAAGAAGATAAAGAGGCTGCGAACTGATAAGGGTCTGGAATTCTGCTCGTCTGAGTTTGATCAGTTCTGTAAAGATGAAGGGATTGCTCGGCATCACACAGTCAGGAATACACCGCAACAGAATGGTGTAGCTGAACGAATGAACCAGACATTACTGGAGAGGGTGAGGTGCATGCTCTCTAACGCTGGGTTAGATAGAAGATTCTGGGCTGAAGCGGTGAACACATCATGTTATCTGATTAACCGCGGACCACACACCAGCATACAGCTCAAGACGCCTACAGAAATGTGGTCAGGAAAGGTTGCTGATTACTCAAATTTGAAAGCTTTTGGGTGCACAGTTTACTATCATGTTAATGAGGGTAAGCTAGAGCCAAGAGCCAAGAAGGGAGTGTTCATAGGCTATGGAGATGGAGTTAAAGGTTTCAGGATCTGGTCTCCATCAAAGAAAAGGGTCATTTTGAGCAGAAATGTAGTATTTGATGAAAAATCTGTGCTTAGACCCATTGTGAAGCCTACAAGTGCAATAAAAACTGATAGCATTGATAAACAGGTGGAGTTCCAGGTGTTAGGGATTATAGCCGGTTAATCAACTGTAGCGCAGCGGAATTGCGGTTTAAAATTTATTTCTAATCCCTTTAATTTGATCTTTGTCCGTTAACCATTGATTGAATAAAACCTTTTGATCCGTTTAAGGATATAAACATACCCGGATTGTCTCTTCTAGAGACGGCTGAAGAATCCACAAGTTGTAAGATCTCCGTAGTCAGGTGCACGAACAGCTATTGAGCCAGAACCGGTGCTAGCCGAAGAACAAAGAAGAACTGGAGAGATAATGAAATTTTCCAAACAAATTCCATTTCTCTCAAAACATGTTTCTGCCGCAATTTACTTTTGTGATTTTTCAAACCAAAAGATGTTGGCCGAATATGTGTATTAGTTCATTAGGGTTTTAGTGTTTTTTTAATTTATATATATAGTGTATTCCTAAACCTAATTGGTTTAGGGTTAATTGGTTAATTACAAAACTAATCCAATCCTAATCTAATTACATAAATAAATACCAATAATATTTATTCTATGCAATTAATTATGATTAGATTAAATTTAATTACCCCAATTAAACAAACAACACTAATTAATAAATTAACGTATTAGTTTAATTAATTATTCACCGAATGCAATTTCATTAATTTACAAATTAATTAATTACATCCCGTAAACTAATTAATCAATTAAACACTCAACACTTAAGACCATTAATCAATTATCTTGATACAAAGTATCAATTAATCAATTAATTAACCACCAATTAATTACCTTGATATTTTACTATCAATCAATTAATTAATTTCATATCTCCAATGTACCGTTCTATAAGTTCAAACTCAGATGTTCGATGTGCACGATCCTATGGGACTGTCCTTAGCTAGCAGTGGGCTCACGGCCCACAGACAGTAAGTGGGTTCTAGCAAACCATTACAGTCCCTAACCAAGACAGAGTTTCAGCAGTCTAAAGATGCAGAGACCCTGTAGTTATCTCTTAACTTCTTTTACAATTTGATATCGATATTATAAACTAGAGGGATGACGGCTGTCATCCTCTCTGATGTTTATGATATTTCTTGATCTAAAGTAGATTGATGAAACAGATAAGTAAACTACTTATCAGGGTGTGGCCACACACTTATCCATCTCACTTATCAAGTGGCCTGTGATATCATCTCATTATTACATGAGTGGTAATTCCATCACTTCAATATCAATACCAACGTGTTCACCTGTTCACCCAATCATACCCGTATTTAGCATCCTGTTACAGACCTGTTAGGCGTATGTCAAAGTGAACCGGATCCCATATTGATATTATAATGAAATCTGGTCTGAAGATAGTTAGAGACCTACTTAAGAAAACTAATGACACAACCACCATGTAGTTTTCTCGGGCGGATCGATCCAGTCACATGTATACAACATGTACCCATATTCACAACTGACTTATCAAGTGCTATGGCTAGTATCAATTACTACCATACAGTCGTCGAATATACAAGTCCGTGGTCCTAATCATTCCCATGATAGAATGGACTTGGGATATGGTTTTACGATTATCGATCAATGGATTCTCTATTCATATTATAGCACAAGATATAAATGAACTAGATTAATGCCTTTATTAATGTAACACAAATAGTGTATCTATGCAAGAATAATCAAAAAGCATAATACAATATACATGAACCAATGCCTAAGAACTAGGGCACACCAACAGTCTCCCACTTGGACTAGTTCCAAGCAGGCATTGCCCTAATCCCTATAGATCTAGTATGACCATCATATAGGCATTGTGCAAGTGCCTTGGTAAACGGATCTGCGACATTGTTCTCGGTGTCAACTCTCTGTAATGTAATGTCACCTCTCACCTGGATCTCCCGGATGAAGTGAAACTTTCTAAGTATATGTTTGGATCTCTTGTGTGATCGGGGCTCGAGTGCTTGTGCTATGGCACCGTTGTTATCACAGAAAACATCAACTACACCTAGGATAGTAGGAACTACACATAAGTCAGTTATGAACTTCTTGATCCAAACTGCTTCCTTTGCAGCGTCACATGCAGCTATGTACTCAGCTTCCGTTGTGGAATCGGCAATGGTAGGCTACTTTGAGGATCTCCAACTAATGGCACCGCCATTCAGGAGAAAAACATAACCAGACTGCGATTGTTTCTGGTCCTCATCAGTCTCGAAACTTGCATCAGTGTAACCTGATACTGCCAGCTCCTCTTGCCCACCAAAAACTAAAAAAAGATCCTTGGTACGTTTAAGGTACTTTAGGATAGCCTTAACTGCCTTTCAGTGCTCCTCGCCGGGATCTGACTGGTACCGGCTAGTCATGCTAAGTGCAAATGCAACATCTGACCTTGTACATAACATAAAGTACATGATGGATCCTATAGCTCACGCATATGGGACATTTTCCATGTTCTCTCTGTCCTGCTTTGTCTGAGGACAATCTTTCTTACCAAGTTTCAACCCATGGCGCATAGGCATGAATCCTTTCTTAGCCTGGTCCATGCTGAATCTTCTAAGAACTTTGTCTATGTACGTTGCTTGACTCAAGCCTAGAAGTCTGTTGGATCTATCTCTGTAGATCCTGATCCCTAAGATCGTTTCGGCTTCTCCTAAGTCTTTCATTGCGAAGCATTTACTCAACCACTGCTTCACGCCTTGCAGTGTTGGTATATCGCCTCCAATGAGCAGCATGTCATCGACATACAATATCAGGAAAGTGGATATGCTCCCACTGAATTTCATATACACATAGGGTTCATCAGGATTCTGCACGAAACCATATTCAGTTATGGCTTCATTGAATCTCTGATTCCAAGACCTAGATGCTTGCTTCAATCCATAAATGGATCTTTGAAGCTTACATACTCGGTTAGGATACTTCGGATCGATAAAACCCTCTGGTTGTGTCATGTAGACATCTTCGAGTAACTTCCCATTCAAGAAAGAGGTTTTAACATCCATCTGCCATATCTCATAGTTATACCATGCAGCTATGGCCAGTACTATCCTAATGGATTTGAACATAGCAACTGGTGAAAAGGTTTCATCATAGTCAATTCCTTGGATTTGTCTATAACCTTTTGCCACCAGTCGCCCCTTGAAGGTGTTATCGGCTTTTAATTTGAAACACCACCTGCAGCCAATCGTTTTAACACCCGGAGGTGGATCCACCAAGTTCCACACTTGGTTATCACGCATAGACTGCATTTCAGCCTCCATATCTTTACGCCATTGATTTGATTGTGGGCTTTCAATGGCCTCTTGATAAGTTTTGGGCTCATCCTGGTCATCGACCATTATGTCCCCATCATCAGTCACGACAAAACCGTACCTTTCGGGTTGATGACATGTCCTATCAGACCTTCTAGGTTCCTGTGTAACTGGTTCAGCCTCCTCAATTTCTTGAGGACCTAAATCGGTTACCTGAGCATCCTCAACATCTGCTGTGGGATTCAGTGAGTCTTGAATCTCAGCGAGATCAATATTGCTCCCACTGTCTACTTTGGAAAGGAATTCCTTTTCCAAAAAGACTACAAACCTAGCCACGAATGTTTTATTCTCGGCTGGGTTGTAGAAGTAATAACCCTTAGTTTCCTTAGGGTAAACCACGAACTGGCATTTGACAGATTTGGACTCTAGTTTGCCACTCATCAATTTCTTGACATGTGCATCACAACCCTAAATCTTCATGAAGGAAACGTTGGGCTTTCGGCCTGTCCATAATTCATATGGTGTTCCTTTAATTGCCTTGCTCGGTGTATTGTTAATTATATGAGCAGCAGTTTCCAAAGCAAATCCCCAAAAGGAGATAGGGAGAGAAGCTTGACTCATCATTGAGCGGACCATATCGAGCAGGGTCCTATTCCTCCTTTCTGACACTCCATTCCATTGGGGTGTACCAGGAGGAGTGAGTTGGGATATAATTCCACACTCTCTCAAGAATGAGACAAACTCTTGGCTCAAGTATTCACCCCCTCTATCAGACCGGAGCGCTTTTACTTTCTTGCCAAGTTGATTTTCTACTTCATTTTTAAAATCTTTGAATCTCAAAAGAGTTTCAGATTTATGTTTCATCAGATACACATACCCATACCGGCTATAGTCATCTGTGAAGGTAACAAAGTACAGAAAACCAGATCTAGCACTAGTGCTCATTGGACCGCATACATCTGAGTGTATCAGTTCCAATAGCTCTGTGGCCCTTACACCAGTTTTGGTGAAAGGCGCCTTTGTCATCTTCCCTCTTAAACAAGATTCACACGTGTCATAAGACTGCATGTCGAATGACCCTAGCGCTCCACTAGAGTAAAGCCTAGTTATGCGTTTCTCATTTATGTGGCCAAGACGACAGTGCCAAATATATGTAGGATTTAGTTTATTAGTCTTAATCCTTTTAGCGTTTATGTTATAGATTGATTCACTACGTTTTAGATCAAGGATATACAAACCATTTTCTAGAAATGCGGTTCCATAAACAATATTGCCACGATGTATAGAAATCCTACAACGTCCAATATTAAAATTAAAACCGGAAATATCCAACATAGAAACTGAGATAATATTCCTGCGCATTGCAGGTACAAAACAACAATCTCTAAGTTCTAAAACTAAACCAGTAGGCATCTCTAAAGTGTAATCTCCGATCTCCAAGGCCTCTACACGAACACCATTGCCGACTCGAAGATCCACTTCACCAGATTCTAACAACCTCCTATTTCTCAGTCCCTGCACATTTGAACAAATGTGAGTACCACATCTAGTCTCTAAAACCCAAGATGTAGAAATAGCCAGATTTATCTCAACAACATAAATGCCAGAACCAGAAGCTTTAGCCATCTGTTTCTCCCTTAGCTTTGGACACGTGTTCTTTCAGTGTCCCTTCTCATTACACTCGTGACAGATATCATCTGCCAAGGCCAACCTACCTTTAGGAGCTGCCGCCTTCCTTGTCTTTGACTTGGCCTTTTGGGCGTTCACCTTGGACTTGGATTTGGCCTTTCCCTTAGGTGTGTTCCCTTTTGTTGGCTGGTAAGGTAGCAATCAGTACAGATTCCTTCCACTCGTGTCTACAAACTTTTTGTGAGTTCATAGGACAGTCAAGGAAATCAGTCCCTGAAAGTTTTTCCTTTTCCAAGAGTGGTCTGAGTGAGTTGTTGCTTGTTGGATTCATTATTTCTTTTATGTAACTTGGTGATTTTTATCTACGTGGAAAAATTACATTAGAGTTAGAATAAATGGCTTAAGCCAAAGATCAAATTAATAATCCATTTTAATTTGTTATTGGTGATATTTATTTGGCTGTCTTGACCAAGATCCACAATCCATCAATAATCGACCGAGCTAGGGCTCCCCCGTCGACCATTGACGATTTGGTAGGATAGACTATCCAATCCCCACAAGGACTCTTAGTTTGATGGGCTTTGTGACACTTAGTCCATCTGTGCTTATGGCCCGCTCTGAGCTAATGCTACCCACGTTGAGTCCAACCACCATACACGCGTTAGCCATACCGAAGTATCCTAACCCTCGACGGCCCACTAATTACTACAGCATACCTGCTAGGGCACGTCATACACTGTAGCACTACCTGGGAGGAAGAGGTGTGAATCTGGAAAGCACTTTTAAGCGACTCAATATTTCATTATCCGGATTAATTAAGTGATACGACTTTAACATATAATTATCACGGGTGATGATCTGGTGATCGTTGCTACTTATATTTCATGTTATACTAAGCAATTGTATAATCAAAATAAACATAGAGACTCTATGGGCCTTATAATACATCCTAGTGAAACTAGATATACTATCTAATCTTCACGGGCTTGCTTCAAGTCTCCTTGGGCTCCCACCATGGGCTTGGACCATCTGGGCTTCTTCACGACCAATTACAATTTTATGAATAGAACCTATTCTAAAATTACATTAATGAAAGAATGGCACGCAGGCCATATTTCCCAAAATAAATTAAATTACAAACCAACTTTAATTTAGGGCCCATAGAACTCTATAACACATTGCTGCACAGTAAGACATAAATATAATGCATGATCATGGCATTCCAAAATCATCTAATAAAGTTAAGCCGAGTTACTTAGGGTGAAATCGCCAATTTTACCATATCTGACTAAGGCCCATAAAGGCCCAAACGGTTAACATCCATTTATATGCAAAATTACAATTTTGCTCCCACTGAATTTTAGGGTCGTCACATATCCAAAATTTAGCCCTCCCAATTTAAACCGGTGTCACGGTCTATTGGGTCAATTTCACAAATTAACCATATTCAATTTTATACAAATAATCAATTCGATTAAAATTAAATATGCATGCCAATCAAAAATATTTTTAATACCAATTAATTTTTATTCAAAACACGTTTAATAAATTAAACGATATTAGGGCCCTGATTTTATTAAATTACCCATGAAAAATTTAAAGATTAAAATCAGTCCCGTTAAATCCAAAATTAGACTAATTCTGAATTTTCGACGGACCCGGGACAGCCCCGTGGCTGCTGTTCGCGGACAGCAGTCCCGTGACTGCTGTTCCGTGTCCGAAACTATTTTTTTTTCTTTTTTTTTAACAAAAAAAACCGCTGCTGTATTTTTTAATTTTAAATTATTCTAAAACAATTTCATAACCAAACACACCAAAAAATACAGACAGAAATAAAATTGAAAACTTCCTAGAACAATTTCTACACGAGGAATTAATAGGAAATTTCAAAAACTTGATTTGGAAAAATAATAAAACCAAATCATATTAATTTTTCAATCAATCAAAACGGACTAAACCATGGCTCTGATACCACTGTTAGGGATTATAGCCAGTTAATCAACTGTAGCGCAGCGGAATTGCGGTTTAAAATTTATTTCTAATCCCTTTAATTTGATCTTTGTCCGTTAACCATTGATTGAATAAAACATTTTGATCCGTTTAAGGATATAAACATACCCGGACTGTCTCTTCTAGAGACGGCTGAAGAATCCACAAGTAGTAAGATCTCCGTAGTCAGGTGCACGAACAGCGACTGAGCCAGAACCGGTGCTAGCCGAAGAACAAAGAAGAACTGGAGAGATAATGAAATTTTCCAAACAAATTCCACTTTCTCAAAACATGTTTCTGCCGCAATTTACTTTTGTGATTTTTCAAACCAAAAGATGTTGGCCGAATATGTGTATTAGTTCATTAGGGTTTTAGTGTTTTTTTAATTTATATATATAGTGTATTCCTAAACCTAATTGGTTTAGGGTTAATTGGTTAATTACAAAACTAATCCAATCCTAATCTAATTACATAAATAAATACCAATAATATTTATTCTGTGCAATTAATTATGATTAGATTAAATTTAATTACCCCAGTTAAACAAACAACACTAATTAATAAATTAACGTATTAGTTTAATTAATTATTCACCGAATGCAATTTCATTAATTTACAAATTAATTAATTACATCTCGTAAACTAATTAATCAATTAAACACTCAACACTTAAGACCATTAATTAATTACCTTGATACAAAGTATCAATTAATCAATTAATTAACCACCAATTAATTACCTTGATATTTGACTATCAATCAATTAATTAATTTCATATCTCCAATGTACCGTTCTATAAGTTTTAACTCAGATGTTCGATGTGCACGATCCTATGGGACTGTCCTTAGCTAGCAGTGGGCTCACGGCCCACAGACAGTAAGTGAGTTCTAGCAAACCATTATTGTCCCTAACCAAGACAGAGTTTTAGCAGTCTAAAGATGCAGAGACCCTGTAGTTATCTCTTAACTTCTTTTACCATTTGATATCGATATTATAAACTAGAGGCATGGCGGCTGTCATCCTCTCTGATGTTTATGATATTTCTTGATCTAAAGTAGATTGATGAAACAGATAAGTAAACTACTTATCAGGGTGTGGCCACACACTTATCCATCTCACTTATCAAGTGGCCTGTGATATCATCTCATTATTACATGAGTGGTAATTCCATCACCTCAATATCAATACCAACGTGTTCCCCTGTTCACCCAATCATACCCGTATTTAGTATCCTGTTACAGACCTGTTAGGCGTATGTCAAAGTGAACCGGATCCCATATTGATATTATAATGAAATCTAGTCTGAAGATAGTTAGAGACCTACTTAAGAAAACTAATGACACAACCACCATGTAGTTTTCTCGGGCAGATCGATCCAGTCACATGTATACAATATGTACCCATATTCACAACTGACTTATCAAGTGCTATGACTAGTATCAATTACTACCATACAGTCGTCGAATATACAAGTCCGTGGTCCTAATCATTCCCATGATAGAATGGACTTGGGATATGGTTTTACGATTATCAATCAATGGATTCTCTATTCATATTATAGCACAATATATAAATGAACTAGATTAATGCCTTTATTAATGTAACACAAATAGTGTATCTATGCAAGAATAATAAAAAAGCATAATACAATATACATGAACCAATGCCTAAGAACTAGGGCACACCAACACCAGGTCATACAGAGTGAGAGTGGCTTGAAGGAACAAGAGTAAGAAGCAGAAATAGAGCTACCAAATTCTACACCACCAGTTTCTCAACCATCTGAAGCTACACATCGTAGCTTAGCTCAAGATCGACCAAGGAGGGTTGGAGTTAGGCCACCTAAGAGGTATGAGGACATGGTGGGCTATGCACTACAGGTTGATGAAGAGGTGGACACTCGTGAACCATCAACTTACCGAGAAGCTGTTTCAGGCATCGATTCTGAGAAATGGCTTACTGCTATGGGAGATGAGATGGAGTCCCTTCATAAGAATCAAACATGGGATTTAGTCATACCACCTCCAGGGAGAAAGATTATTACTTGCAAGTGGGTTCTCAAGATAAAGGAAGGGATATCGCCTGTAGAGGGAGTCACGTATAAGGCTAGAGTTGTTGCTAGAGGTTTCAATCAAAGAGAGGGAGTGGATTATAATGAGATATTCTCACCAGTAGTCAGACACACCTCTATTAGAGTGTTGCTAGCTATAGTTACACATCAGGATTTAGAGCTTGAGCAACTTGATATAAAGACAGCCTTTCTGTATGGAGATTTGGAGGAAGAGATCTACATGACCCAACCAGATGGTTTCCAGATTCCTGGAAAGGAGAATTATGTTTGCAAGTTGAAGAAGTCCTTGTATGGACTTAAGCAGTCTCCCAAGCAGTGGTATAAGAGGTTTGACAGCTACATGATGCAGCTGGGCAACACCAGGAGCCCATATGATTGTTGTGTCTATTACAATAAACTAGAAGATGAGTCTTTTATCTATCTGGTGTTATATGTAGATGACATGTTGATAGCTGCAAAGAAGAAACACGATATTCAGAAGTTGAAGGGTCTTCTCAGTGCATAGTTCGAGATGAAGGATTTGGGTGCAGCTCAGAAAATTTTTGGAATAGAGATTTACAGGGACAGAAGCAAAAGGAAACTATTTCTATCACAGAAGGGCTATATTCAGAAGATCTTGTCAAGATTTGGCATATCTATCGCAAAGCCCATAGATACTCCTAGTACTGTAAGTGCACATCTGTCTATTGCTTTTGCACTTAAGTCTGCTGAAGAGAAGGAGTACATGTCTCGAGTTCCCTATGCTAGTGCAGTAGGAAGCTTGATGTATGTAATGGTCTACACTAGACCTGATCTTGCACAGTCTGTTAGTGTTGTTACCAGGTTTATGGGTGAACCTGGCAAGGAGCATTGGCAAGCTGTGAAGAGGATCTTTCGGTACCTAAAAGGTACATCTGATGTTGGTCTCATTTATGGAGGTGATACAGAGTGTTTGGTGACTGGTTTTTCAGACTCTGATTCATGTCAATTCTGAAAAAGTCCTTTCGCTCTTCCCTTTCTCTTTTTAACTTTCATGATTTCTTTGAAAATATCTCCTTCAGTTCCTTTATTAGCTCGACCTCACATTTGTTCTCTTGCACATACTTGATTTTTTTGTAAATTACTGGAGACACACACATCCCATATGATTTACAATTGTTTAGATGCTCAACATCTTTACCATACGCTAGTATTGAAACCTCCTTTTTCTTTACACATCGTTGAACATATGATTGAGAACAACTGTCATTAGAGCCATGCTCGTTCCGTTCTGCATTGCCATTGTCGTTTGCTGCTTCTTCCATAAGCTTGTTTTGCTTCTTACCTGATGCTTTGATTTCTTTTTCAAACCTCTTGCTCTTTTTCGATACTTCCGAATTTTGTACATTTTGCTTTCCACTAATTTGGATATTGCAATCAAAATTATTGGAGTTTGTTAATTGTGTTGAAAAAAATAAAACCAAAGGAAAAAAAGCTCAGAAGTAACCCAAAACTATATAATTAGATCCAAATACATTATGGATTAAACCAAGTTTATGTTGATAGTAATTATATATTTATTGCAGAAACTATCCTTTTATAATATAAATACCATTTTCCCATAAACACAATAGAAAAGAAAAAATAGTGTTTAGTTTGACATTGGTGATATCAAGTGGGTTTGCAGATCAAGCTGCCACATTGGTGATATCAATTCATCTCTTACCACTTTACTGAACAGAACAACTGTAATGGTTTATGCATTCAAATTTTACTATCCCGTTACTATCATCGACTAAATAGCTAATTTTAGAATGTGTTAGAGCAGTCACTCTCTTGCTAATGGACATCCATCTTTGACCAAATGTCTAAGCTTATGGTTGTGCTTCGTTTGTGGCCAGTGGAGGCATGGGAACAAGATGAAACCTGTTATGAATTGGAAGATTGTGAATTTACCCCTTTACCTTGTTGCAGTACATATATGTTTTGAATCAACAAAATATGGCTTTACTTCACAAAGAAACTTAATTCAGTTGATTGAATTGGTAGTCTGATGTTCAGTTGATTGAATTGGTAGTCTGAATCCCATCATCGGATTTGGGAGTCCTAGCATTTCATCATCTCCATGTAATAGGTTCAGCTTCTTCTTGTGCTTAGAGCTATGTTGCACTCAAATAGAAACAGATACGGGAAACAGTTGGAAACAAAAGAGAAACGGAAACAAAAACAGATACGAAACGCGGAAACACTTATGAAAAAAAAAATTACATGCAACATAGGCTTAGAGTGATAATGATTAATCCTTGGCTGTCAAATAGGAGCATAAACTAATGTACGTTATTTCTAAGACATAACATTCATAGAACTCAAAAGGGCCAAGGACAATAAATGGAGAGAAGTGTTTGTGCAACATTGATCACAAGTTAACAATGCTTAGCAATACCAAAAGGAATATCGATCCTTAAAACGACTTCAGATTTCATTGACATTCTACATCATCGTCCTCACATACTTGAGTGAGCCCCAAGGGCAGGCCAGGAGGATGTTGACGGGAGAGGGTTCCTTTCAAGCTATTAAACATCAAAGTCTAAAGTAACTAGAACACTTTTTAATGTCTCACTAGAATCTCCCTGAAACCATATTTAAAACCGGCCAACAAATGAATAGCTCAAGAAAAAACTTAGAATTTCAAAAACAATTTACTATAATGAAATTTCCCCAGCATGCAATTTCACTCATGATATATTCCATAAATATAAGAGTACTTACATTTTAGTCACATTTGTCTCCAACAAGACTTGTAAAAGATGAAAATATCCTAACCTATGACCTCTCCTACAATATATCTCAACTCGACTCTCCAATCATAATTGATAAACATCATCCTTCTTTTACGTGAACTATTTAATTTCTTTACATTGTATTTATGGAAGCACCAAAACCCAACGGTTTATAGTTTTTCAAACTCGAAGGAGTTGCCAAACTTTGAAGCAATGGCAGTACATCAGTAGTATCATCTAGATATTATCTAGACTTGATCCCCGGGCAAAAATTTCCTCTACTCTTAAGACTACTCCAAGACTGGATCCCCTGTTCTTCTCCTCCTTCTTCTTCTTCTACCATAATGAAGCTTTGGCACAGTTTTCATACCCCTGCAGGATTTGGCTCTGATTTGAATCCATATTTTCACTGGAATTTGGAGTATGACGAGGAAGAAAAAGCGTGTAAGTTCATAACTACCTTCGTAAACGAGTCGAGTTTGTAACCCTAATGGCAATGACCCGATGACATTTACACCGATGGAGTTGCAGTATGTAAACCTAATGGAATCAATGTCTCTGGCGAGAAGGAGGGTGCAGGAGACCCACCGACTGAAAACCTGTGTCTTCTGTTTCCATACAAACTTTGTAAAATAAATTCAAACTTTGGTAGGCTTACACATCACCTTCATCTCCTTCAGTTGGTAATTTGGTAACTTTTTCAAATTTTTGTTTTTGTTTTTTTAATTAAAATCTATTTATCTTAAAGTAATTTTAGAAATTTTATAACAAGTTTCACCTTAAGCAATTCTACTTGATCATGTAAATGGTAGTATTCATATTTAAGCCTAAGGTTTTAAGCGAAATGTAGATTTACTCTAACATATAAAATTATGCGAATTTAGCTCTAACGTTTTCAATCAAAATCAATTTTAGCAATACGCTATTAAAAATTTGAAAAAACTAGTTTGAGTGTTATTTAATTTCACATTGGATCTTTCAAACAATTTTGTTAACAAATTGAATCAATTTTGTACATTTTGGGTTTGTTTTTTTTTTTTTGTAACCATATTCATATAATACAATAAATATTTAAAACTAATAAGAAAAAAAAAGGTTAAGGTGAAAAAATACTCCTAACGTTTTGGGTTAAGAGCAATTTTAACCCTAACGTCTAAAATGGTATAATTTTACCCCTAACATTGGTAGCCAAGAGCAATTTTACCCCTAACGCTCATAATTTGGGTTAACTTTACCCCTATTATAAAACATAAATATTTTTATTTCTTATTCTTCACTAATTGCATATTTAAAAAAAATTAATGTTTTATAATTTAATAATAGAATTGCTAATTAATATTATAAATTCAGTGGATTTTTTGAATTATTTTCTCCAATTTATACAAAAGACCGTATACTTGTTTTTTTTTTTATTGTTTTTTTCACATAGTTTATCAAATCTGACACACATGTCAGATTGAGTTGGGTTGGACTTTGGCTGGCCAGCTTGATGTTGACCGAACAAAGTTTCTTTCTAGTTATTTACTCCTGGTTTCAAATGAAACTATAATATAAAATAACCATTGTGCGACCAATATCATTCTAATTTATCCTAATGAGAATATGAGGAGACAATGCCTTGTTTTCCAAATCCAACACAAAGCATGAACACAACCATAAACTGATCAAATTCTATACTGCATTGTATAGGTATTATGGAAGCTAATTCTATAGGTTATATGTATCATGGAACCCTTTGAACTAAAAACTCAAGCTGATAGTTATGTGTGACGGGGTTTTTAATTGATTTTGTGAAGATGCCAACCTAGTTGGGATCTTTGCATTCCAATCTTAGCCTATAACCCAACATTTACTTAAAAAAACACACCCCTTAAATTTATAATTTTTTTATCCCTTAGTAACACCAAGAATAGTTCTAATCCGTTGACATCTTCAAACTTCATCGTCATTGATCCCTTCACTTTAGCCGCCATCATACCCATTATTATCTCCATCATTTTGTTCTTCCTCGTAATCATTGTTGTCTTCCTCATCATCCTTGTTAGTACCACGAGCATGGCTATTATCACTATCAACTGGTATTTTGGGTTTTGGATGAGGCACATAACTAGTGAACTTTCTACGTGAAATTGACACTATTATTCATGTCAATGTCCTGAAGTCCTTTCGCTCTTCCCTTTCTCTTTTTAACTTCCATGATTTCTTTGGAAAATATCTCCTTCAATACCTCACATTTGTTCTCTTGCACATACTTGATTTTTTTTTGTAAATTACTGGAGGCACACACATCCCATATGATTTTATTACAATTTTTTAGATGCTCAACATCTTTACCATACCCTAGTATTGAAACTTCCTTTTTCTTGACACATCGTTGAGCATATGATTGAGAACAACTATCATTAGAGCCAAGCTCGGTGTGTTCTGCGCTGCCATTGTCCTTTGATGCTTCTTCCATAAGCTTGTTTTCTTCTTACCTGATGCTTTGATTTTTTTTTTCAAACCTCTTCTTCTTTTTCGATACTTCCCAATTTTGTACATTTTGCTTTGCACTAAGATACTTCCGAATTTTGTACATTTTGTTTTGCACTAATTTGGATATTGCAATCAAAATTATTGGAGTTTGTTAATTGTGTTAAAAAATAAAACCAAGGAAAAAAGCTTCGAAGTAACCCAAAACTATATAATTAGATCAAAATACATTATGGATTCCAAATTTATGTTGATAGTAATTATATATTTATTGCATAAACTATCCTTTTATAATATAAATACCATTTTCACATAAACACAATAGAAAAGAAAAAATAGTATTTAGTTTGACATTGGTGATATCAAGTGGTTTTGCAGCAAGGAATATGTTGATCAAACAACGCAACCAGCCAACTGCTACATTGGTGATATCAATTCATCTCTTATCACTGTACTAAACAGAACAACTGTAATGGTTTATGCATTCAAATTTTACTGTCCTGTTACTATCATCGACTAAATAGCTAATTTTAGAATGTATTAGAGCAGTCACTCTCTTGCTAATGGACATCCATCTTTGACCAAATGTCTAAACTTATGGTTGTGCTTCGTTTGTGGCCAGTGGAGGCATGGGAACAAGATGAAACCTGTTATGAATTGGAATATTGTGAATTTACCCCTTTTCCTTACTGCAGTACATATATGTTTTGAATCAACAAAATATGGCTTTACTTCACAACGAAACTTAATTCAGTTGATTGAATTGGTAGTCTGAATCCCATCATCGGATTTAGGAGTCCTAGCATTTCATCATCTCCATGTAATAGGTTCAGCTTCTTCTTGTGCTTAGAGCTATGTTGCACTCAAATAGAAACGGATACAGGAAACAGTATTGGAAACAAAAAAGAAACGGAAACAGAAACAGATAGGAAAGGCGGTAACGCTTGTGAAAAAAAATTCCGTGCAACATAGGCTTAGAGTGAATGATTGATCCTTGGCTGTCAAATAGGAGCACAAACTAATGTACCTTATTTCTATGACATTTACACCAATGGAGTTGTTGCAATATGTAAACCTAATCGAATCAATGTCTCTGGCGAGAAGGAGGGTGCAGGAGACCCACCGACTCAAACTTTGTAAAATAAATTCAATTTATTTATTGTGTCATCTCTTGAGTTGATAATTTGGTAGGCTTACACATCACTTTCATCTCCTCCATCTGTCAAATTTTTGTTGTTTTTTTAATTAAAATCTATTTATTTTACATGATTTGTGGAAATTGTATAACAAGTTTCAGCTTATGCAATATAACAAGCTTCATCTAGTCCACTTCAATCATGGAATAATTGATTTATCATCTACCCTGTTCTCAAGTAATTCTGATTCACAATTGGATTCAAATTCGTCAAAATCAATATTTAACTACATCGAAATTGCCTAGGGCCTCCATAATACTGAAGACGCCCCTGATTAATTCCACACAATAATGAGGTTGTCGGGACTCTAACTCTCGACCATTTGGTCCAAGCAGCTCCGATACCATGTCAAGGAACAACTTTAATTAAAAGCACAAGCTGATAGTCAAAGCTCAATCATATATCTTATATTAATCTCCAATACTACAGTGGTAGTGGTTATCAAGTTATTACTTGTGGTTTTAAATGAAACTATAATATAAAATAACCATTGTGCGGCAAGGACCATTCTAAAAAATTCATTCATCATGAGAATATGACTAGACAATGCTGTGTTTTCCAAATCTAATACAAAGATCTCAAAAGCAAGAGGGAACATAGAATTTTGATCCGTACTTCTAGCATATTAATAAAATTTGGTCTTTATCGGTTTATTATTTTTTCTTTTATTTTAGAATATGTTTGAAGATGCAGTGAGTGTAATTATGAACCTTTTCATTTTTTTAGGAAAGAAAATCTTCATTAACATAGAACACGAGAATCCTTACAAAGAGCAGAACCCAACCAGTAAGAGGTTACGTTTTTTGGACATCTAAGTTTTACTAATTTTTTAGTAAATAACTTTGTTACTTGTGTTTGTTTCTAGCTTTAGTATCTATCCTAATTCATGAAAAATCAAACGTTCGAGTGAAAACCAACTTGATAAATTGGTCGATCCTTTAAGTAGGGTTGATCTGATAAATATGTTCGTTTACCTATCCAATAAATATACCTGGGCATCACCACACAACATTTACTTGGAATGTTGCTGGGACAGTCATAAATTGCTGTAGTGCCACCGTTGGGCACAGTTCGGTCCAAGTCGGGGATTCATGAATCTCCAGTATTAGATTGAAATTCGGAGATTAATAAAAGGAAATCTCGAGGATTGGATTGAAAAGAATAAATCTCCATAATTGAATTGTCCCAAAATTTCAGTCTAGTCCAGTTGGGGGATTCGGTTTCGGTCTAATCCAATATAATTTTTTGGTGATTCGGATAAATATCTAATATTTTTCGGGTGTCTCAATAACATATCTTTCCCATTCTCCCACAGTTGACATGTCTTTCAGGTGCCTCATTGACATATCTTTCCCATTCTCCCTCAGTTGACATATTTTTCAGGTGTCTCATTGGCATATCTTTCTCATTCTCCCGCACTTGACATATCTTTATCAATATTCAAAAAATAATCATCAATATCATCGTTAATGTCATTATCCGCTTCATTCCAAACTAGAAGAATGTGCTCCAAGATTCACATTTTCTTGCACATTTTGCATTATATACTCATCTAACAATGCAATAATAATCTCTGTGACTTGTGCCACCAACTCATTAGCATCATTCTCACTGTAAAATTCAGTGTACTTACCCATCAAGTACTTAATTTTATACCTCGGGTCAAAAACCACTGATACCAAAAGCATCATATTCATTGTGTCAATAGAACCCCAATACTTATCAAATTTTTCCCTTATTTGAGTTCCCATGTATTTTAAGGAAGGATTTTTACTGTTTTGACATAATGTAATATCCTTGAGAATTTTCATTACCTCGAAAAAATAAAGGCTAGAGGTAGGATATGATGAACCTGAGAATTTACAAGTTATATCATAAAATCTTTTCAAAAACCTACAAAGATTCTTAACACTCCGTAATTTACTAATCTTTTCTTCAATTGTTCAATAACAACATCATTTGCTGAAGCATTGTCAACAGTAATGCACATGACCCTAGTCAACCCCCACTCATCCATGCAAGAACTAATAGAATTAGCAAGATGAACCCCTTTATGACTCTCTACCACACAAAAATTCAGAATTTTCTTTTGTACACACCAATCACTATCAACACATATATGACAAATTTTGAATACTTGTCCAAGTATCTGTAGTGAATGACACTCTTTGAAATTGAGAATTGACTAAAGCTTTCAATTTCATTTTTTATGTGTTGAACAAGGCAAAACAATCCCTAGTAATAGTTCTCCTTGAAGGGATTTTGAATTCTGGAAGATTATTAACACAAAACTATTAAACCTAGGTTTCTCAACAGTTCTAAAGGGCATTTCATCTACCACAATCATTTTAACCAAATCTTTTCTACAAGATTCCTGAACAAAATGATGAAAAGCTAATTTTCCTTGTTCTTTATCAATTGGCTTGTTAAAGATTAACATTTTCTGAGCTTTGTGTTTAGTGGTTTGTACTTTAGTCAAGTCTTTTTTGTATGGAAATTTTTGACAAGATTCTCTCAAATGTTTCCATAATGATGAAATGTCTTTCTCGATTTTCCTTATAATTCCTATGACACCAAATACATGCAACTCTCCCCGTCTCAACTTCTTTTGAATCAAGAATTTTCTCAAAGTGATCCCAAACATAAGATCTATACTTCTTATCATTATGCAAAGTAGAATGGGCACCTGTCCAGTTTGAAAGCGTAAAAGAGACAACAAGGTCACTTTGGAGATTTGCATCATTGCTCATGTTATCACCTTCAATATGTGATTGTGGTCGTGGAGGTCACATAAAGCTGAATGTAACATCTGTTGATGAACTATCACATGTTGATTTTCTATTGCTACCTGAAGAATACATTTTTCCTTTATTACAAGAAAAATATATAGTTAGTATAGAACTATTCAATAAAGAAAAACTGAATTAAGAGTTTAGAAATGATATTTTTCATTACATATTTTTTTACAATACTAGTACGAGCTAAATGTTAATATGGGTATTATCATTGTATTATAACTATTTTTTTTTCATCTTTTCATGCTGGCAATAAAATATTTACAGGAATCGAGTAAGATAACCATATATATTTCATGTTTTATTTATACAAAAATTAAAGCATAATATTTAAAAACAAATTGGTTAACCAGTTTTATTAGACAAATCAAACAAAAATTCTAATCTGGTTATATTACTTTCATCCATTGATATGTAAATACAAACCATATATTAAACTAAAACTACTTCAGCACAAAACAATATGAAATGTTTATTCTAAAGACAAAAATCATAGCCTGACATGAAACAAATAAATAAGAAAAACAATAAAAAATAGCAAAACTAAAATTTTCTTACTGCATAAACATAAAGTTACTTGAAATTTCAAAACAGCAAAACTAAAATTTTCTTACTGCATAAACATAAAGTTACTTGAAATTTCAAAACATCAAAACTAAAATTGTATAAACGGAAACGCAGTGGCTTACCTTAATACCGGCGCTAGTGTTGATGTGGTTTATCTAAATATCGACCCTACTATTGAGAGGACGGAGCAGAGGCACACGTAGTGGCGTTGCTGTTCCAAGACGCAGCGCTTCATCAATTCCAGACGCAGGTGGAAACGCAGGTGGAATGAACGGAAATGCATGTGGAAACGCAGGTGGAACAAACGGAAACGCGGGAGGAATGAACGGAAACGCAGCACAAACTCATATGGAAATGCAGGTGGAGTGGAGGAGTAGATGTAGCGATTGTGTTTGTAAACATAAACGCGATTTAGAGTTGATGTAGGGCAAGAGTTCTCTTTAAGTTATTATTTAGTTTGTAAAGTTCAATATTACCCCTGCTATGCATATTCTTTTATTTTTCATCAAAGTCCCTCTACATCTACTTATTTATTTTGATACTTTTATATAAAAATAATACTTATAAATTAAAGTTAATAATTTTATTTGGGAATCCATTATTAAAATATAAATTTATTATTGCTAAACTTTCGGTTATTTCAGTCGAGTTCGGTCCAATCCAATCCAATTCGGTTATTGGTCCAGTGCTGGATAAAGTTCGGTCCAATTCGGTCCAGTTCTTTGGCAAAAAGTCAATGGTCCAGTCCAGTTCGGTTCTCCAAAAAAAGTCAAGGGTTCGTTCCTATTCCAGAATTTTTTCCTCGCATATTCGGTCCGGTCCAGTATCTCCACGATCCGCGCTCAGCCCTATAAGCTATACAATAACAACATAGGAGGAATATAAACTGACCTCTTTGCTATGCGATGTGATTTCTCATTCTCAAAAGCAGGTCTTTAGAACAGAATAGCAGCTGAAGCTATTATTACTCATACTATCATAGATAAAAATGTTTTATAACTAATATATGAATATACTAAAAAATGTTTCATAAATGCGATATGAACATACTAAGTGATGCAATTGTATCAGCTAATGTCGTCAAATTCTTTTGGATATCGTTGAAAGATAATGTGGCAAATGCCCTTGTTTTCGCCTTCTACTTCCAAGGATGATTCCTCCTACCCATCATGTAGAAAACCTGCAATCAAATTACGAGTATTAAGATGGATTTCAATTCAAGCTGTTTGAATTAGAGTAGATTGCAAAAGATATGCAGGGATGGTCCCATCTTTGATGCAAACACAATCATAAATTGGTTTTGGCTGTTTAAATTAGATGTTGGAATCAAAACCAAAGCCTTTGAAATAGACAATTAGTTATTATTATTATTATTGTTGTTGTTTCTGACCCACCGTATAAAAGTTTAATCATTCCTATGCTACTTATTCTATGTCAGCAACTTTCTAACATTCATCTCTTACCATTGTACTAAACAGAACAACTATAATGGTTTATGCATTCAAATTTTACTATCACGTTACTATCATCGACTAAATAGCTAATTTTAGAATGTATTAGAGTCGTCACTCTCTTGCTCATGGACATCCATCATTGACCAAATGTCTAAACTTATGGTTGTCTTTCAGTTATGGTCAATGGAGGAATTGGAACAAGAGGAAACCTGTTATGAACTGAAGATTGTGAATGTATCCCCTTTTCCTTGATGCAGTACATATATGTTTTGAATCAACAAATTATGGCTTCACTTCACAGAAGAAACTTAATTCACTTGATTGAATTGGTAGTCTGAATCCCATCATCGGATTTGGGAGTCCTAGCATTTCATCATCTCCATGTAATATGTTCAGATTCTTCTTGTGCTTAGAGCTATATTGCACTCAAACAGACACGGATACAGGGAAATAGTATTGGAAAGAGAAAAGAACCGGAAACACAAACCGAAACAGAAAAGAAACGTGGAAACGCTATCTTAGAGTGATAATGATTGATCCTTGCCTGTCAAATTGGAGCAGAAACTAATATACGTTATTTCTAAGACATAAGTTTTATAGAACTCAAAAGGGGAAGGGACAAGAAATGCAGAGAAGCGTCTGTGCAACATTGATCACAAGTTAACAATGCTTAGCAATACCAAAAGGAGTATCAATCTTTAAAACGACTTCAGATTTCATTGACATTCTACATAAACATCGTCCTCACATACTTGGGTGAGCCCAACGGGCAGGCTAGGAGGATGTTGATGGGAGAGGGTTCCTTTCAAGCTATTAAACATCAAAGTCTAAATTATTAGAGACTATCTTATTTATTGTAAAGTTTATATTATCTGTATCTGTTACCTTATCACTAGCCTAGAATATAGGAATAGACATTCACTACAACCTGAACTGTATTCTGTATATAAACACAATTACTTATCAATAACAGTCACTGAGCAATTCAATCTGTTACATTGTATCAGAGCACTAACCCTAACCCTAGTCTTCTTCTCATGCACCGCAATACCTAAACTTCTCCCTCCCATCTACGGCCGCCGCCGCTGTCGCCAACTCTGGCCACCTCTCTCCTCCGACTCAGAAAACCGAACCACCATTTTTCTCTTCTCAACGCCATCATGAGCACCAACACAGAAACTCCACCACCGGAACACCGTCCAACACCAACTCCAATACCAATAACACAGACACAAACCCGAATCATCACCCTTCCCTCACTGTATCCAATATATCTTCCTTCATCAAAATAACCCTAGACATAGAAAAAGGGCATTACCCTACTTGGGCAACCCTATTCAAGCTACATGCCACAGGCATTCCAGGTCTTGGACCATACCCCCATCTGGTACTGCAATTCTAGATACTAAGCATCATCCCCTTAAACTAAATAATGTCTTGCATGCTCCTAAGCTAATTAAGAACTTTATCTCTGTCCGTCAATTTACTGTTGATAACCAGGTTTCTGTGGAATTTGACCCTTTGGGTTTCTCTATGAAGGATTTACAGACGGGGAAAATTATCTTGAGATGTAATAGTATGGGAGACCTATATCCGGTCATGTCTAGCTGCTCCACCTCACCTTTCACTCATTCTGCTCTTACCGCTGTGTCGTCTGATCTATGGCATGATGGTTTGGGACATCAGAGGCCTCCAATTTTGAACACTCTGATGAATAAAAATTCTATTTCTTGTAATAGGATTAAGAATAATATTGTTTGTTCCTCTTGCATTAATAGAAAACAAGTCAAACTACCATTTCAGTCCTCTTATAATTTTGCTTGTATGCCATTTGATTTGACTCATAGTGATATCTGGACATCTCCCATTTTAAGTTCAAGCGGACATCATTATTATGTGCTATTCCTAGATAACTATACAAATTTTTTATGGACATTTCCGTTAGCACATAAATCACAAGTCTATTCTGTGTTTCTAAATTTTCGTTCTTATATTCGCACTCAATTTGAGCGTGATATTAAAGTTTTTCAATGCGATAATAAGGATGAAAGCAACGCATGTCGTTATTGATTACTCATCTCGAGTAAAATTTATTGTGAATCAAATAAAAATAAGGGTATAAAATTGAGGATTCCAAAATTGTTGAGAAAATTTTGCGATCAATATTACCATAATTTGATTATGGAAGAATCGAAAGGCATCATCACAATGACCGTTCATGAAGTTATAGGGTCATTACAATCATTTGAAGAGGGGTTCAAGAATCCTAGAGAAGAATAGAATAAACAAGTCTTAGCAACAAAGATTTCAGTTAAAGATGGTCACATCAGTTAATAAAGAAACCAATTTGGTAGAGGACGCGGAAGAGATCAAGGAGGAAATGGAAGAGGAAGAGGATGTGGAAGAAACCAAGGAAGAGGTGACAACATCTACAACAACAACGAAAAGACACAATTAATCCATAAGAGGCAGTGGACAAGGACGTAGAAGTTGACGTGGACTCGGAGGAGGAAATTGTAGGCCGAATGGATAGTCTAATGTTCAATGTTATAATTTCTCCAAGTACGAATGTTGGATTCCTCCCAAGGAGATAGAAGAAAACGCCAAGAACATTCAAGATGAGGAAGTAACATACACAATGTTACTTATGATTTGATACTTCTTCCAATAAAAATCAGGATTGTTGTTTATTTCATATTAGTTCTAGAAGATTGATGCTTCATTCTTACATTCTTGCTTATATACCGTTAAAAGCATATTACCAATATGAAAAATCTATTAATGGTAGTATTCGTTTATATTAATAAACGCGATTCTTTGGTTCTATGAAAAAACTAATATAAAAATATGATTATTTTATTGTTGTTTTATTGTTATAAATATATTTATTTTATTACATATTTATTTTTTGATGTGTACTTTTTATTTTTTATACATTATATTTTTTGATGTATACTTCTTTATTTTTTGATGTGTACTTATTATTTTATATACACAAGTAATCTGTGGGAGACTGAACTCCAACAGGTGAGGGTGTCAAATGTGATCTTTGGTGTAGGTTATGGGATAGTGTTGTTAGTAATAATTGTAGTTCTGTCCATAAATCTATATGAGAGAATGGTTTGATTTTACTATGTTCACATGACTATAGATAGTTGAATAACTTTAACTTATGCATGTTGTGTAATATGTGCGCTTTTGAATTATATGTATAACTTTTCAATTGAGTTTTGGTTTGTTTTTTTTTGTTTGTTTTAGTTATAAGGTAAAAGTTGGTATGTTCACTAAATCTCAATTGCAACAAAAATAGCTAACAAGTTAACAGATCCTACAAATTGAAATTGCACACGAAAACAAAGTCACTTGTTTAACCAAAATATTTACTATGTCCATATTGAGCTATAGATTCAAAATTAATCAGCATTAAGATATGTTACTCTTTTATACAGATAGATAATAATAATAATAAAAATAATAATAAATATTGTTATTATATAGACTCTCCTCCACCGCCACACCAAGTCCTTCTAAGTTATATTTTTTTTCTCTTTTGTCTCTTCTTCCATCTCCTTCTCCATTTTCTTCACTTTGGCCTTCTTTTAGGTCCGTTATGTCACATCACATGAGATACTTCTCCATTTTCTCCACTTTCTCATTCTTTTATGTCTGTATTTTCATGTTAGTTAAGAATAGGTGTCAAACTACTGGTTTTACACTTTTAAAAATATATTAGTAGTTGATTTATCTACCTATATAAATAATAATAATGATAATAATAATAAATATTGCTAGGTTTTTGTATTTTTAAAATGGATATTAATCGAAGTTTGTTTGAGTGATTAAGAGTCTCAAGTCGCTTAAGCTAGAACTCAAGTTCGAATCCTAACTATTACATTGCAGGTTCTTTCAGCGGGGCAGTCAATTGTTTATATAGAAATCGAAAATTGTAAGAAAAATTAATTCCATATCATTGAATATAATGATATTAATAATTTAGGTTAAAATGATTTCAAGTTTAAAGTGTTATGAATTAATTCCATATCATTCGAAAATTGTAAAATTGCTACATGTGTGCCCTTAGGTGTCTCCTTGTCTGAACTAAGTTGCTCCATCTGTCAAATTTTGAAAAAATTTGCTGTGTCAAACCATTTGTCCTTACATGTCCCTTTTTATTTTTTACATGTGTAATTTTAATAATAATCATATTTAATTTGTTAAACTCTGTTAACTTCTGTTAAACCTATGATTTAAAACTCTGTTTAAATGATTAATGTGATTAGTTTGTAATTCAGGCACCAGGCATCATCTTTCTCTTCTGATTAGGTTTCTCTTCTGAGATTTCTATTTCCATCAGATTTGAGTTTAGCCATGTATTCATTCACCAAATGATAGATACAGAAAAGGCAGATGAATTCGAGTCGCATCTATGGTAAGATTCGGAAGCTTCCTGAGTCGGCCGAGTCACCACCGGGAATAAAAAAAGAAAAGAAAGGGAAAAAGAAAAAAATAATAATAATAAAAAAGAAATAAATAAAAATTCGATCCATTTAAAAAAAATCAATTTTTAACAACTAAAAAACTTACAACAGAAGAAGATGACTTTTTTGATTGGAAGTGAGGAGGGAGAGATTCTCCGACCCGTTTTATTAATATGAAAAAAAAATGAATACATAATTAAAGAATCAAAGAATATTGTCCAATTTAGGAGAACCTAAATGTGGCCCTGCCGGAGACATTGTCCAATTCGGCCATAATTAGCAAGACGATCAACAACTTGGTTGCCTTCACGGTAGATGTGAGATATAGTGACCTGCATACTTTCCAATTTATTTTTGCAATCTGACCAGGCAGTAACTAATTGCCATGGGACGCGGCTACGTACAATGAGTCGCTTTACAAAAACAAAAAAAAACATATAAAAATTATGAAACACAAATAGTTTCAATTAGATGACTCTTCACTTTACAAATTCCAAAACCTTCCCTCTTCTTTTTCTACTCCATATTATTTCTATTCTCTATGTTCAGCCTATCTCTACTTTCTTTTATACTTTGATATAATTTCCATTTGGATTTCGAGTCAGGAGTCAAATCTGGATTTAACAACCATGGTTCGAACCATATTCATCTTGTTGCTTGGTACGGTACCACACTTCTACGTGTTCATCATGGTGCAGTTTCCTATGTTAGTGCTTGAGTTGGAATTTTGATCAAGGGTAAATATAAATGAGGCTTCTGAAATTACCAATCCATTTGTTCAAATTATTGATTTTATTGATTTCTTCTTAGTTCTTACAACATTATGTTTATTTTGCAATATTGCTTGCTGAAAGGAAGCAAAAGGAGTTTCTGCACTTTGTTTTGTTCTAACTTATGTTGGATAAAATAAATAAATTTTCACACATACAGAGGAAGAGTATAATTGTTCGAAGAAAATTCTCTTTTTTTACTGATTGTATTCATATGTATTTATACATTACAAACATGACTATTGGTATACACCATAACTCTCTGTAAATACAGATTACTCTTTATGAAACAATACAACTCTTTATAAATACATAAATGACTCCTGGATAATACAATGAACAAAATAAAGACTATTAATTATAAGTTTATTATTTCAACATACCCCTTAAACTTATAAATTTTTTTATCCCTTAGTAACACCAAGAATAGTTCTTAATCCGTTGACATCTTCAAACTTCATCGTCATTGATCTCTTCACTTTAGCCGCCATCATACCCATTATTATCTCCATCATTTTCTTCTTCCTCGTAATCATTGTTGTCTTCCTCATCATCCTTGTTAGTACCATCAGCATCACTATTATCACTATAGCTGGTATTTTGGGTTTTGGATGAGACACATAACTAGTGAACTTTCTACGTGAAATTGACACAATATTATTAATGTCAATGCCCTGAAGTCCTTTCGCTCTTCCCTTTCTCTTTTTAACTTCCATGATTTCTTTGGAAAATATCTCCTTCAGTTCCTTCATTAGCTCGACCTCACATTTGTTCTCTTGCACATACTTGATTTTTTTGGAGGCACACTCATCCCATATGATTTTATTACAATTTTTTAGATGCTCAACATCTTTACCATACCCTAGTATTGAAACTTCCTTTTTCTTGACACATGGTTGAGCATATGATTGAGAACAACTATCATTAGAGCCAAGCTCGGTGCATTCCGCACTGCCATTGTCCTTTGCTGTCCATAAGCTTGTTTTGCTTCTTGCCTGATGCTTTGATTTCTTTTTCAAACCTCTTCCTCTTTTTCGATACTTCCAAATTTTGTACATTTTGCTTTGCACTAATTTGGATATTGCAATCAAAATTATTGGAGTTTGTTAATTGTGTTGAAAAAAATAAAACCAAGGAAAAAAGCTCAGAAGTAACCCAAAACTATATAATTAGATCCAAATACATTCTAGATTAAACCAAATTTATGTTGATAGTAATTATATATTTATTGTAGAAACTATCCTTTTATAATATAAATACCATTTTCATATAAACACAATAGAAAAGAAAAAATAGTGTTTATTTTGACATTGGTGATATCAAGTGGGTTTTTTTTTTAATTAAAAGGATGGTCCTGAGAAAGAGCGACTGCCAGACATCCTAACTAGGTTGGCACCCATGACAAGGCACCGAAACCCAAGCCCAAAATATTATTAATACGAAGAAAAAGGAGAGTAACAAAGTTAAGCAAATCGGTAGACACACCAACCACTGAGATTACAAAAAAAAACAAAATTGCAAAAACTAGGAACTGAGTCCCACCAAGTGAATTGAGTAGCGTTTCTCCCATAGTTTGCTAAAAGATCTGCAACCTGGTTTCCTTCACGATAGATATGGGAGACAGCCAAAGTGCAATTGTCCAATTTAGCTAAGCAACCAGCCAATTCAGCCGAACAGTCCAAGGAACCGCTGACGAACAACTTCTCAGCACGTGCACGACGTAAAGAGAATCACTTTTGAGCCAGATACGAGACCAACCTTTGTCGATTGCAATGTCATTTGCAGTAACCGCGGTAGACAACTCAGCCACAAAAGCAAACGCAGACGAAATTGGATAAGCGAATGCACCAAGACAAGTTCCATCAGTCGCACGGAAAATACCAGCACAGCCCGCTACCCCGGGACTTCCAAAAATAGAGGCGTTTGTATTGATTTTGATCCAAGAGATCGGAGGGCGCTGCCAAGTGACAGGGATAATCCGAGGAGCACGATGTGGACGCCTATCGATTCCAAGCTCTTTGAGAATGTTGCATTCAGTAGTCGAGTTCCACGTACTGCCTACTGCAAGGCTACCCGTCTCTCTAATCGATTGCCCGAGCCGTCTGAGGGCAAGAAAAATACACGGCTCCTCATTGTCAAAGAAAGCCTTGTTTCTGGTATACCAGATGATCCAAACACCATTAATAATATCCAACGACCACAGGGCCATAATTTGTGAACTGAACCGCTGACGGGCCGCTTCCTGAACCAGCTCGGTAAACAACGACTCCGTGTAGATTCTCCTGCCAAATAGTGAGCTGATCCCTCTCCAAATTTCTTTAGCGAAAGGACATGAGATGAACAAATGCTCCGCTGTCTCCACATCCGCTTTGCAGAAACAGCACCTGGACACGATAAAAATTCCACGACGGCGTAGACGATCCTGGGTAAGGAGATCACCATGCATTTCTTTCCAGCAGACCACAAAGTGAGACGGGGAATGTAAGGTTTCCAGATAAAACTTCACCAATTAGGCCCTTCAACAGCCGTTCTCAGCCAATTATAGAAGAGCTTGGGCATAAAAAAACCAACGCAACGAACCAACTGCTACATTGGTGATATCAGTTCATCTCTTACCACTGTACTAAACAGAACAACTGTAATGGTTTATGCATTCAAATTTTACTACCCCGTTACTATCATCGACTAAATAGCTAATTTTAGAATGTATTAGAGCAGTCACTCTCTTGCTAATGGACATCCATCTTTGACCAAATGTCTAAACTTATGGTTGTGCTTCATTTGTGGCCAGTGGAGGCATTTGAACAAGATGAAACCTGTTATGAATTGGAAGATTGTGAATTTACCCTTTTTCCTTACTGCAGTACATATATGTTTTGAATCAACAAAATATGGCTTTACTTCACAAAGAAACTTAATTCAATTGATTGAATTGGTAGTCTGAATCCCATCATCGGATTTGGGAGTCCTAGCATTTCATCATCTCCATGTAATAGGTTCAGCTTCTTCTTGTGCTTAGAGCTATGTTGCACTCAAATAGAAACGATGCAGGAAACAATATTGGAAACAAAAAAGAAACGGAAACAGAAACAGATACGAAACGCAGAAACGCTTATGAAAAAAACATTTCGTGCAACATATAGGCTTAGAGTGATAATGATTGATCCTTGGCTCTCAAATAGGAGCACATACTAATGTACCTTATTTCTAAGACATAACTTTCATAGAACTCAAAAGGGCTAAGGACAATAAATGCAGAGAAGTGTCTCTGCAACATGTTGGAGATTTTGGTAAAATGGCTCTTTAGCCTTTATTTGTCTTTTGTGACTTTAAGTATCCCACATGGGAAACTTTTGAGATAGTTGAAGAGTTTATATTGGGTTGGGCCAAAAGAGTTATTAAATTGTGTTTAGTAGGTTTTACAAAATAAACCACACGCGCTCGCTCGTTCGTTCGCGCGACGCCCACCCGTCCCGACTGGACTGGGCCCGATTTTTATTTGGCCCTTAAATATTTTAAACCTTTTTGACTATTTCTCAACAAGTTAAAATCCTATCTCCACTATCCCTGATTTTACTCAACCATTACGTTTTTCTCTCCTAAAACGTTGTCCACTACAACGTTCATTTTACAGAAAATAAAAGACGAACTCTACAGAGTTCAGAAACACAGAAAACTTTCCGATTACAATTTTCATCTCAATTACGATTTCTTCTCTGGGCAATTATTATTTTGCTGTTCCAAAGCTTCGCCCTAGAGTGCACTAGTGCGACGCTCGCTGTGTAAATCTTGGTTGACGATCGGACTTCTAGATTGCACCAGAGTCTGCCGTAATCGTTTTCAACGCAGTGGTTCTGCCCACGACACAGCTTTTAATTCCGATAAGTTATTTCGATTCCCTCTTTTGTACTTACAATTTGAAAACGATTATTTCTGTCCGTCATCATGTCTGCTCTAATCTCAAAAAATATTCCCGATCTCTTAAAATTAGAGCCCTTAGACGGTCTGAACTACAAAAGATGGTCTCAGAAAATGCTTATATTTTTTGAACAATTAGACCTTGATTATGTCGTCCTGTCTGATCACCCTGTCGACCCAAACGGTCCTGCTATGTCGCTTATCGTTCAACAATACGATAATCAGTCTGCTAAATATGAAAAAGATAACAAAACTGTCAGAGGACATCTCCTTAATCATATGTCGAACCCACTGTTCGATATATTTGTCAACAAAAAGTCTGCGAAAGAAATCTGGGTTTCTCTAAAAGATAAATATGGGTCTGATGATGCTGGAAAAAGAAAATATGTTGTTGGAAGGTGGTTACATTATCAGATGGTTGATCAGAAACCAATTATTGATCAAATTCACGAATATGAGAACCTTGTTGCTGAAGTTCTCAGTGAAGGGATGAATATGTGCGATATGCTTCAAGCTAATGTTCTGCTGGAGAAGTTCCCTCCTTCCTGGAGTGACTTCAGAAACCACCTGAAGCACAAAAAGAAAGATTTCAGCCTGCAGGAGCTTGTTAGTCATGTGCGAACTGAAGAAGCAAACAGAATGAAAGATAAGCAACTTTCCTCTATTTCTGTTTCTATTAATGCTAATGTGGTTGAATCTGCTGTGATTCCAAAAGACTGGTCAAAAGGGCATGCAAACAAGTCCCAAAAAGGTTTCAAACAGAATAAGTCTTTTAAGCATGGAAAGGTTCAAAAGCGAAAGGTTGAATGCTTTGTGTGTGGAAAACCCGGGCACAGAGCATTTCAATGTTTCCAAAGGAAGAACCAACAAAATTCAAATCAAAATGCTCACACAAAGCCTACCGGACAATCCAATTTGGTGGAGAACGATGAAATCATTGCTGCTGTGGTGGTAGAGTCGAACTTGGTGGAAAACAAAACTGATTGGGTGCTGGATACTGGAGCTACCAGACACTTATGTACAAACAGGGAGCTGTTTCATCATTTTGAGGATGCTGCTGATGGAGAGTGCGTCTACATGGGTAACACCGCAACTGCTGGTGTTGTTGGTAAAGGAACAGTGTTACTCAAATTAACTTCTGGAAAAAGTTTATCATTGAATAATGTTCTGTATGTGCCTTCACTTCGTAGGAATCTTATTTCTGGTAGTTTATTAAATAAGGCTGGTTTAAAAATTACTTTTGAGGCTGATAAGGTGATTCTTACTAAGAATGGGACCTTTGTAGGGAAAGGGTATCTAGGTGATGGGCTTTTTATCATGAACACTGTTGATGTTAACTCTGTTGGAATTAATGCAAGTTCTTCTGGTTCTGCTTATTTATGTGAGTCTTTGGATGTTTGGCATGGTAGATTAGGACATGTGAACTATGCTTCTATTAAAAGGTTGAAAAATATGCATGTTATTGATATTGTCAATTCTGAGCATGAAAGAAAATGTTCTATTTGTGTAGAAGCTAAATTTGCCAAAAAGCCTTTTCCATCTGTTACTAAGAGAAGTACTGAATTGCTTGAATTAATTCATTCTGATCTAGCTGACTTTAAGAATTCCATTAGTAGGGGTGGTAAAAGATGGTATATGACCTTTGTTGATGACTTTTCGAGATACACCAAAGTATATCTTTTAAGATCAAAAGATGAGGCTGAAAGTATGTTTCTAAAATATAAAATGGAAGTAGAAAATCAACTAGATAGAAAAATAAAAGGGCTTAGATCTGATAGAGGTGGAGAATACGGAACTAATTTTCTTAAAACGTTTTGTGAGGAAAATGGCATTATACATGAAACTAGTGCGCCATATACACCACAACAAAACGGTATAGCGGAAAGGAAAAATAGAACGCTTAAGGAAATGATGAATGCCATGTTGATTAGTTCTGGTATGTCTGATAATATGTGGGGGGAAGCTGTTTTGTCTGCATGCTACATTTTAAATAGAGTTCCTCATAAAAAATTAGACAAAACTCCCTATGAGCTTTGGAAGGGGTATTCGCCTAATTTAAATTTCTTGAGGGTTTGGGGTTGTCTTGCCAAAGTTGCTTTTCCATCTTTTAGAAAACCCAACATAGGGTCAAAAACCTTTGATTGTGTTTTTATTGGATATGCTTCTAATAGTGCTGCATTTAGATTTATGGCACTAAATGACTATAGCATATGTAAATCTAGAGATGCAGAATTCTTCGAAAATATTTTTCCTTTAAAGAAAAATATTGTGAGTGATGATGTTGGTCCCTCTAATACTATATCTGTTAGTGATTCTCTTGCTTCTAGTTCCTTGGAAAAACATGATGAATGTGAAAATGAACCTAGAAGAAGTAAAAGAAGGAAAATAGCTAATAGTTTTGGACCCCACTTTGTTTCCTCTTTTCTGTTAGAAAATTCAGATAGAATAGATGATGCTTTTATGTCTGCCTATCTAATAGAAGAAGATCCTAAGACATATAACGAGGCAATGACCTCTGTAGATGCTAATTTTTGGAAAGAGGCTATAAAAAATGAATTAGACTCTATTATGGTCAAACACACTTGGGATCTAGTCTCCTTGCCTAAAGGGTCCAAAACTATAAAACTTAAATGGATCTTCAAAAGGAAAAGAAGACCTGATGGATCCATTGAAAAGTTCAAAGCTAGATTAGTTGCCGTGGGCTATAGTCAAAAGAAAGGAATTGATTATTTTGATACTTACTCTCCTTTTACTAAAATTTCTACTATTAGAATCTTAATTGCAATTGCAGCAATAGATAATTTGGTGGTACATCAGATGGATGTAAAAACAGCTTTTCTAAATGGTCATTTAGAAGAAGAAATCTATGTGCAACAGCCTGAGGGAAATGTTGTACCCGGTCAGGAAGATAAGGTATGCAAACTGAGGAAGTCATTGTACAGCCTGAAACAGGCACCCAAACAATGGTATGAAAAGTTTAACTCCACTTTACTTTCTGATGGGTACGTAGTTAATGAATCAGATACATGCGTTTATTCTAAATCATTTGGATCAAATTATGTGATTGTATGTCTTTATGTGGATGATATGCTTATCTTAGGCACTAATTTAGAAGCAGTAAATAACACCAAAGCCTTCTTATCATCACAATTTGACATGAAAGACATGGGAAAAGCTGATGTAATTCTTGGTGTCAAAATTACAAAAACTGAAAATGGCTTTTCTTTAGGACAATCACATTATGTTGAGAAGTTATTAAAAAAGTTTGATAGCTTTGATGTAGTGCCAGCTAGAACACCCTATGATCCTAGCATATGTCTTACTAAAAATAAAGGACATAGTGTCTCACAAGAAGAATATGCTAAGATTATTGAGAGTGTTATGTTCTTAATGACTCATACTAGACCTGACATTGCATATGCTGTAAATAGATTGAGTAGATATACTCACAATCCAAATGATGAACATTGGAATGCACTTCGTCGTTTACTTAAATACTTGAGAGGTACCATGAACTTTAATTTGCATTTTAATAAATTTCCTGCTGTTTTAGAAGGATATAGTGATGCAAACTGGTCATCCAAAAATGATTTGGTGTGTTCCACTAATGGTTATGTTTTCGTTTTGGGTGGTGGTGCCGTCTCTTGGAGATCACGTAAACAAACCTGTATTGCACGCTCAACCATGGAATCAGAATTTATAGCACTAGAACTAGCTAGTCAAGAAGCAAATTGGTTGAGAAGTTTATTGACAGATGTACCATTGTGGGGGAGATCTAATGCACCTATCTCACTTCATTGTGATTCACAGGCAGTCATGGGTACTGCAAAAAACAGTGTCTACAACGGAAAGAAAAGACACATTCGCATTAGACATAGTGCATTAAGACAACTCTTGAAACATGGGGTAATTGCCTTAGATTTTGTGAGATCAGAGAAGAATCTAGCTGATCCGTTCACCAAAGGGTTACCTAGAAGAATGGTTCTAGAAACGTCGAGGGGAATGGGCCTAAAGCCCACTGATTAAAGAAAATATGGTGGATACCATACGTGGTCAAACGAAACCATACTATCTTTTTATACACTATATTTTACCCATTCCTATGACTAGTGATAGTGTGTGTATAATCCATAGCCCGTGGAGTGGTGGTTCATTTATATGAACTTGATGGATGCTCCTTTTGAGGTTGAGTTATGAGAAACTCTTAATGGTCTCTTATAGAGATCACCTACATGTGTGTGAAGGTGGGCCGCCTTCTATGAAAGACATTGGACTGTCTTTCTAGAGCACTCATGAGATCCAAGGTGTGCGCATGGCCATTAAAAGCGCTATTGTTATTATCGCGGAACAGCAAAATTTCGTTTAAAGGTTTTCTGTACGTGTTGTGAGGGTCTCAGTTAGAGTTGTAGAAGTTCAAGAGCAATTCACTTCTGAAACTATAACATGTTGCCTCACATCACTATGTATCAATTCAATCGAAAGATATTGATGCTTAAGTTTTTAAAATCTGTAACTTACTGCCCAGAAAAGATTTTTCTTAAAACTGTTTTGCTATAAAGCCATTTGTGGGGGATTGTTGGAGATTTTGGTAAAATGGCTCTTTAGCCTTTGTTTGTCTTTTGTGACTTTAAGTATCCCACATGGGAAACTTTTGAGATAGTTGAAGAGTTTATATTGGGTTGGGCCAAAAGAGTTATTAAATTGTGTTTAGTAGGTTTTAGAAAATAAACCACACGCGCGCGCTCGCTCGCTCGTTCGCGCGACGCCCGCCCGTCCCGACTGGACTGGGCCCGATTTTTATTTGGCCCTTAAATATTTTAAACCTTTTTGACTATTTCTCAACAAGTTAAAATCCTATCTCCACTATCCCTGATTTTACTCAACCATTACGTTTTTCTCTCCTAAAACGTTGTCCACTACAACGTTCGTTTTACAGAAAATAAAAGACGAACTCTACAGAGTTCAGAAACACAGAAAACTTTCCGATTACAATTTTCATCTCAATTACGATGTCTTCTCTGGGCAATTATTATTTTGCTGTTCCAAAGCTTCGCCCTAGAGTGCACTAGTGCGACGCTCGCTGTGTAAACCTTGGTTGACGATCGGACTTCCAGATTGCACCAGAGTCTGCCGTAATCGTTTTCAACGCACTGGTTCTGCCCACGACACAACTTTTAATTCCGATAAGTTATTTCGATTCCCTCTTTTGTACTTACAATAACATTGATCACAAGTTCACAGTGCTTAGCCATACCAAAAGGAGTATCGATCCTTAAAACGACATCAGATTTCATTGACATTCTACATCAACATCATTCTACATCAACATCGTCCTCACATACTTGGGTGAGCCCCATGGACAGGCCACGAGGATGTTGACGGGAGAGGATTTCTTTCCATCTATTAAACATCAAAGTCTAAAGTAACTAGAACACTTTTTAATGTCTCACAAGAATCTCAACTCGAATTGTCATTTGTTGATACTCGACGATAACCAACTGAAGTTCTATACTGCACTGTACAGTCATTACCTGGTGTAATTCTATAGTCTAATGGAATTTAATATAACAAGCAATAGAAAAAAAATTCAGGTGACTATGCTTAGAACCAATGAATATCCAATAAATCGGCCAACAAATGAATAGTTCAAGAAAAAACATAGAATTTCAAAGACAACTATTTACTATAATTAAATTTTCAGAGCATGCAATTTCACTCATGAGATATTCCATAAATATAAGAGTACTCACATTTTATTCACATTTGTTTCCAACAAGACTTGTAAAAGATTAAAAATATCCTAGCCTATCCACCTCTGTTACAATATCTCAACTCAGACTCTCCAATCATAATTGATAAACATCATTCTTCTTCTACCCGAACTATTTAATTTCTTTACTTTGTATTTATGCACGAAAACCCAACAGTTTATACTTTTTTTAAAGGACAAAATCTTAAGACACTTTCTGTTATGTGTTGCACCTCAATTTGGAACTTGAAGGAGTTGCCAAACTTTGAAGCAATGACAGTACATCAGCAATATCATCTAGAATCTATATTTGTGAAGACAACTCCAAGACTGGATCCCCTGCTCTTCTTCTTCGCCTACCATAATGAAGCTTTGACACAGTTTTCATACCCCTGTAGGATTTGGCTCTGATTTGAATCCATATTTTCACTGGAATTTGGAGTATGACGAGGAATTAAAAACGTGTAAGTTCCTTTCCTCTACAGTGAGACTGGATACCCTGCTTTTCTGCTGCTTTGCCTACCAGAATGGCATAAGCAAAATAATAAAGTTTATAGCTTTTTTCCCTTAAGCAAAATAATTCAGGAATTACAATCCCTTTTGCTGATTTTAGCATAATTATTTTTATTATGATCTGAAGAATAGTAAAGTTTATAGCATATTTCAATTAGCATTAAGCCAATATATTCAGGAGATACCTCTTCATTTGACAAGATATAATTTATTCTTGATGAGTTAAGGCTCATGAAAGGAGATGAAATGGATTTCAAGCACGAATGCGGCTTAAGGAGAGGAGACAGTGACATTGATTCTTCAAGCAGCCATTCTGAGTCCGGTTTAGGTGTTGTTGAACCAGATCATGAAATGCACTAACAGATTTCGATTTGTGAACCAGATCACGAAATGCACAAACCAATTTTGATTTGTGCTCATGTTGCTAATGATGAAAGTAGCAAATTCCAGCAGACGGGCATCATTGCTCCTGCTGCTTCAGGACAAACTAAAAATGGAAAAGCTGTAAGGAGGAAGAGAGGAAGAGGCATACAGATTGATTTAAGCGAAAAGTAGGGATCGCGGAAAGTAGCCAGGGCAGAAGAAAGGCGAAACTAATGCTGCTTTCATTGATCTGAAAACTCTCATGAACACTTCGTTAAATCAACCTAAAGTAAATAGAAAGGACTTGTTATCATGGATGAGGGAAGCAATGAACAAATTGGCAGCCAAAAGAAGAAAGACAGCTTAAAGGAAGTGGAAATCCAAATCAAATTGTAGCATCAGAATAAGCACGAAGAGAATGCTCGGGTTCAGTACAGAAACATCATTGGCAAGAACATTCAAATTCCATATTAGAACAATGTTGAATACCATGTTCATGTGAAGAAGCCAGTCACATTTAGTGTGAATGTGCAAGTACTCAACTTTGTGAAGGACACCGGACAGCAGCCTCAGAAGAATCCTCAGGAAAAGGTCAAACAAGTACTCAAATTTGGCCATTTAGTGTGAATGTGCAAGTACTCAAATTTGGTAAGGGAATTTTTTTGTTCCAAAATAAAATATTTTCCCGTATGTTTGACTACAACACCAAAAACAATAAGTGAGGGATAACTACTATTTTTAAAATGGTAAGAAGAAATGGAATAGCATTCCAAACTTAGCTGATTCTAAGAAATTACACTCCAAAACTGGAACATGTAGTTGATTATAACAGCCCCATTGTTTTAGTAAATCCAGAAGAGAATGCACAAGAGAAATCAGCTATACCTGATGACAAAAAAAAAAAAACTATGATGATGCATATGCTATAAGGAAATAAGTTGAGATGCTGGTAGAGCACCAGAAATCACTGGTGGAGTTTGTAACCCTAATAGCAATCAACAGCACCGGTGACATTGGCAGTATGTAACCTAATCGGAATCAATGGCTTTGATATTGTAGTCCGGCCAGAAAGACGGTGAGTAATGGAACAGCAGAGAAGACTCACCCCTCAAAACTTTGAGAACCAAATTCATCTTATGTAGTTGTGTTCCTATTGTGTGAGGTCTTTAATTGGTAATTTGGTAGGAGTACAGATCAAGCTCTTATGTCAAACTTTTGAATTTTTGTTTTTCTTTTTTATTTTTCATTTATCTACTTTTTAAAATCCATTTATTAATGTTTCAAATATCTTAAAAAATTCTACTTAGTAATATTTATGTGTGGAAAAATTATAAATCTGGGTCAATTTTAAAGTTCATTTAAACTCTTCTCTCAAACTTCTCCGTTAATTTCACACTCCTAATAGCTGAAGTTAGCAAGCAATTTAATTTCATCCTTATGTGCCATGAAGGCTACCATTTCTTTGTCACTGGAGGCAATTTGAATAAGTGGAAACCAGTTAATTTTAGAAGATTATGAATGTCTCCCTTTTCCTTGCTGCAACACATATATGTGTTGACTCGACAAATTCTGGATTCACTTCATATAAGATATTCAATCATCGGATTTTGGAGTCCTACCATCTCATTATATCCTTTACCTAGATTAAGCATATTCTTATGCTTAGAGTGATAATGATTGATCCTTCACTGTCAAATTGGAGGAGAAATTCAGCACAAGTTATGTTGCACGGACACAATAGTAGATATACTTTACTTTTAAAACATAACTTTTATAAAACTCAAAATCCACAAGGACAGGAAAACGCAGTGAACAAAAGCAGGTAATTTGTTTCATCCATTTTTATCTCATTAATTTGAAATCATTTATGACACACAAATGTCAAAATAATATACAAACAACGTGATCCCCAAAAAAACAATAATGATGCATAATATATGTTATAATGAAACAAGTAGACCATATAATATAATGCTTAAACAGAATGATCTACGATCCATAAATGGTAACATTATAATAGAGAAGACTTATTCAACATTGTTATCTTATAGAGATAATAAGCTCAATTGTTCACAATTTCAAGTTGGGTAAAATTGAAAACAAATAAGATTTCAACAGCCAACCTTCTTGGCTTGATGTCACACACATCCTATATTCAATAAATATAAGAAGAGTACTCACATTTTAGTCATATCTCTATCCAATAGGACTTGTAAAAGATGAAAAATATCCTACTGTACCACATTTCCTACAATATCTCAACTGGACTCTCCAATCATAATTGATAAACATCATCCTTCTTCCAGCCCGACTCTTTAATTTCTCTACCCTCTCTTTATGCACTAAAAGACCAATTGGTTATAGCTTTTTAAAGGCCAACGTAGAAATACACTTGCTCTTATGTGTTGCACCTCAATTTCAAACATGAAGGAGTTGCCAAACTTTGAAGCAATGGCAATACATCAGCAGTATCATCTAGATATTATCTAGACTTGATCCCCGGGCAAAACTTTCCTCTACTCTTTAAGACTACTCCATAATGAAGCTTTGGCACAGTTTTACCCCTGCAGGATTTGGCTCTGATTTGAATCCATATTTTCACTGGAATTTGGAGTATGACGAGTAAGAAAAAACGTGTAAGTTCCTTTCATCTACAGTGAGACTGGATCCCCTTCTTTTCTGCTGCTTCGCCTACCAGAATGGCGAGTTATGTGCCTGGCATATGGAATTTGTGAGGCAAAAACAATGAAATTTGTATGAGTTTGTAACCCTAATGGCAATGACCGGAACCGATGACATTTACACCGATGGAGTTGCAGTATGTAAACCTAATGGAATCAATGTCTCTGGCGAGAAGGAGGGTGCAGGAGACCCACCGACTGAAAACCTGTGTCTTCTGTTTCATACAAACTTTGTAAAATAAATGCAATTTATGTATAGTATCATCTCTTGAGTTGGTAATTTGGTGGGCTTACACATCACCTTCATCTCCTTCAGTTGGTAATTTGGTAACTTTGTCAAATTTTTGTTTTTGTTTTTTTAATTAAAATCTATTTATTTTAAAGTAATTTGTAGAAATTTTATAACAAGTTTCACCTTAAGCAATTCTACTTGGTCATGTAAATGGTAGTATTCATATTTAACTTTAACGTTTTAAGCGAAATGTAGATTTACTCTAACATATAAAATTATGCGAATTTAGCTCTAACGTTTTCAATCAAAATCAATTTTAGCAATACGGTATTAAAAATTTGAAAAAACTAGTTTGAGTGTTATTTAATTTCACATTGAATCTTTCAAACAATTTTGTTAACAAATTGAATCAATTTTGTACATTTTGGGTTTGTTTTTTTTTTTTTTTGTAACCATACTAATATAATACAATAAATATTTAAAACTAATAAGAAAAACATAGGGTTAAGGTGAAAAAATACTCCTAACATTTTTCAAGAGCAATTTTAACCCTAACGTCTAAAATGGTATAATTTTACCCCTAACATTGGTAGCCAAGAGCAATTTTACCCCTAACGCTCATAATTTGGGTTAACTTTACCCCTATTATAAAACATAAATATTTTTATTTCTTATTCTTCACTAATTGCATATTTAAAAAAAATTAATGTTTTATAATTTAATAATCGAATTGCTAATTAATATTATAAATTCAGTGGATTTTTTGAATTATTTTCTCCAATTTATACAAAAGACCGTATACTTGTTTTTTTTATTGTTTTTTTTTCACATAGTTTATCAAATCTGACACACATGTCAGATTGAGTTGGGTTGGACTTTGGCTGGCCAGCTTGATGTTGACTGGACAAAGTTTCTTTCTAGTTATTTACTCCTGATTTCAAATGAAACTATAATATAAAATAACCATCGTGCGACCAGTATCATTCTAATTTATCCTCATGAGAATATGAGGAGACAATGCCCTGTTTTCCAAATCCAACACAAAGCACGAACACAACCATAAACTGATCAAAGTATAGACAGTGCCCTGTTTTCAAAATCCAACACAAAGCATGAACACAACCATAAACTGATCAAATTTTATACTGCATTGTATAGGTATTATGGAAGCTAATTCTATAGGTTATATGTATCATGGAACCCTTTGAACTAAAAACTCAAGGTGATAGTTATGTGTGACGGGGTTTTTGATTGATTTTGTGAAGATGCCAACCTAGTTTTGATCTTTGCATTCCGATCTTAGCCTATAACCCAACATTTACTTAAAAAACACACCCCTTAAATTTATAATTTTTTTATCCCTTAGTAACACCAAGAATAGTTCTAATCCGTTAACATCTTCAAACTTCATCGTCATTGATCTCTTCACTTTAGCCGTCATCATACCCATTATTATCTCCATCATTTTGTTCTTCCTCGTAATCATTGTTGTCTTCCTCATCATCCTTGTTAGTATCATGAGCATGGTTATTATCACTATCAACTGGTATTTTGGGTTTTGGATGAGGCACATAACTAGTGAACTTTCTACGTGAAATTGACACTATTATTCATGTCAATGTCCTGAAGTCCTTTCGCTCTTCCCTTTCTCTTTTTAACTTCCATGATTTCTTTGGAAAATATCTCCTTCAATACCTCACATTTGTTCTCTTGCACATACTTGATTTTTTTTGTAAATTACTAGAGGCACACACATCACATTTGTTCAACATCTTTACCATACCCTAGTATTGAAACTTCCTTTTTCTTGACACATCGTTGAGCATATGATTGAGAACAACTATCATTAGAGCCAAGATCGGTGTGTTCTGCACTGCCATTGTCCTTTGCTGCTTCTTCCATAAGCTTGTTTTCTTCTTACCTGATGCCTTGATTTTTTTTTTCAAACCTCTTCCTCTTTTTCGATACTTCCGAATTTTGTACATTTTGCTTTGCACTAAGATACTTCCGAATTTTGTACATTTTGCTTTGCACTAATTTGGATATTGCAATCAAAATTATTGGAGTTTGTTAATTGTGTTGAAAAAAATAAAACCAAGGAAAAAAGCTCCGAAGTAACCCAAAACTATATAATTAGATCAAAATACATTTTGGATTCCAAATTTATGTTGATAGTAATTATATATTTATTGCAGAAACTAGCCTTTTATAATATAAATACCATTTTCACATAAACACAATAGAAAAGAAAAAATAGTATTTAGTTTGACATTGGTGATATCAAGTGGGTTTGCAGCAAGGAATATGTTGATCAAACAACGCAACCAGCCAACTGCTACATTGGTGATATCAATTCATCTCTTACCACTGTACTAAACAGAACAACTGTAATGGTTTATGCATTCAAATTTTACTGTCCTGTTACTATCATCGACTAAATAGCTAATTTTAGAATGTATTAGAGCAGTCACTCTCTTGCTAATGGACATCCATCTTTGACCAAATGTCTAAACTTATGGTTGTGCTTCGTTTGTGGCCAGTGGAGGCATGGGAACAAGATGAAACCTGTTATGAATTGGAAACAAAAAAGAAACGGAAACAGAAACAGATATGAAAGTGGGTAACGCTTGTGAAAAAAAAATTCCGTGCAACATAGGCTTAGAGTGAATGATTGATCCTTGGCTGTCAAATAGGAGCACAAACTAATGTACGTTATTTCTAAGACATAATTTTCATAGAACTCAAAAGGGCCAAGAACAATAAATGCAGAGAAGTGTCTGTGCAACATTGATCACAAGTTAACAATGCTTAGCAATACCAAAACGAGTATCGATCCTTAAAACGACTTCAGATTTGATTGACATTCTACATCAACATCGTTCTCACATACTTGGGTGAGCCCTAAGGGTAGGCCAGGAGGATGTTGACGGAAGAGGCTCTTTCAAGCTATTAAAGGTCAAAGCCTAAAGTAACTAGAGCACTTTTTAATGTCTCACAAGAATCTCAACTCGCATTGTCATTTGTTGATGCTCGACAGTAACCATAAAATGATCAAGTCCTACACTACACTTTATAGTCATTACTCGTGTAATTCTATAATCTAATGGAATTTAATATAACAAGCAATAGAAGAAAAATCAAGCGACTAAAGAATCCAATGACCATGAACATGCTTAAAACCAATGAATATCAGATAAATCAATTACTTCCCTGAAACCCTATTTAAAACAGGTAACAAATGAATGGTTCATAGAAAAAACATAGAATTTCAAAGACAACTATTTACTATAATGAAATTTTCAAAGCATGCAATTTCACTCATGATATATTCCATAAATATAAGAGTACTCACATTTTAGTCACATTTATCTCCAACAAGACTTGTAAAAGACAAAAAATATCCTAGCCTATTGACCTCTCCTACAATATCTCAACTCGACTCTCCAATCATAATTAATAAACATCATCCTTCTTCTACCTAGACTATTAAATTTCTTTACCTTGTATTTGTGCACCAAAACCCAAAAGTTTATACTTTTTAAAGGACAAAATCGGAAGACAATTTCTCTTATGTGTTGAACCTCAATTTCAAACTTGAAGGAGTTCCCAAACTTTGAAGCAATGGCAGTACATCGACAAAACTTGAAGGAGTTTACCTCGACTTGATCCCCCGGCAAAACTTTCCTCTAAACTAAGACTACTCCATGACTGGATCCCCTACTCTTCTTCTTCTCCTTCTTCTTCTTCGCCTACCATAATGAAGCTTCGGCACAGTTTTCATACCCCCGCACCATTTGGCTCTGATTTGCATGCATAATTTCAGTGGAATTTGGAGCATGACGAGGAAGAGAAAACGTGTAAGTTCCTTTCCTCTACAGTGAGACTGGATCCTCTGCTTTTCTGCTGCTTCGCCTACCAGAATGGTGAGTTATGTGCTTGGCATATGGAATTTGTGAGGCAAAAACAATCAAATTTGTATGAGTTCATGACTACCTTCATAAACGAGATGCTGGTAGAGTTTGTAACCCTAATCTCAATGACCAGAACCGATGACATTTACACCAATGGAGTTGTTGCAATATGTAAACCTAATCGAATCAATGTCTCTGGCGAGAACGAGGGTGCAGGAGACCCACCGACTCAAGGAGGAAATGGAAGAGGATTTTGAAGAAACCAATGAAGAGGTGACAACATCTACAACAACAACAACGAAAGACACAATTAATCCACAAGAGGCAGAGGCCAAGGACGTAGAAGGCCTGGTCCGGAAAGGGTGGCGCCGGGGTAGAAGGCCTGAGCAAGGAGCGGCCCTAAGGGATGACGATGGGGGCAGGAATGAACTGAATCCCACATCGGAAATGGAGGGGGTGATTGGGGCTTATTAGTAAGATGTGAATCCAATACATGCAGACGCGTTTTAAAGCCGTGAGGCCCAATGTGTTGGAATTGGGCCAGAGCCAAGGTGTTACAATTGGTAGCAGAGCCGACTCTCCACGTACGATGTGTGGTTCGGGGACGAACCAGGCGGAAGCTGGTGGGCCTATAACGACCCGGTCCGGAGAGGGTGGCGCCGGGGTAGAAGGCCTGAGCAAGGAGCGGCCCTAAGGGATGGCGATGGGGGCAGGAATGAACTGAATCCTACATCGAAAATGGAGGGGGAGTGATTGGGGCTTATTAGTAAGATGTGAATCCAATACATGCAGACGCGTTTTAACGCCGTGAGGCCCAATGTGTTGGAATTGGGCCAGAGCAGACAATATCTACATGGTATTGGACCAATGTGTTACATGTTCAATGTTATAATTTCTCCAAGTACGAATGTTGGATTCCTCCCAAGGAGATAGAGGAAAAATCCAAGAACATTCAAGATGAGGAAGTAACAGACACAATGTTACTAATTAAAGGAGAAGAAAATCATGAAAACAACATATGGTTTGATATTGAGTTACTTACTTATGATGATGCTTCATTCTTACATTCTTGCTTATATTCCGTTAAAAGAATATGAACATTGTGAAAAATCTATTAATGGTAGTATTTATTTATATTAATAAACGCGATTCTTTGGTTCTATAAAAAAAACTAATATAAAAATATAAATGTGATCTTTGGTATAGGTTATAGGATGGTGTTGTTAGTAATAGTTGTAGTTCTGTCCATAAATATATATTAGAGAATGATTTGATTTTACTATATTCGGATGACAATAGACAGTTCCTACTATTTTATCATGAACGATGTTCCATTTTGTGTTTATTAAGGTTTAAGTTTCCTAAATTTTATGGAAGGATCTACAGATATATTTTTGGGATTGAATAACTTTAACTTATACATGATGTGTAATAAGTGAGCTTTTGAATTATATGTATAACTTTTCAATTAAGTTTTGGTTTTTATTTTTATTTTTTTGTTTTAATTATAAGGTAAAAGTTATGTTGTATGTTTACTAAATCTCAATTGCAACAAAATAGCTAACAAGTTAACAGATCCTACAAATTGAAATTGCACACGAAAACAAAGTCACTTGTTTAACCAAAATATTTACTATGTCCACATTGAGCTATAGATTCAAAATTAATCAGCATTACGTATTGATTGTAGAATCATTCCCACCTTTGATTATCGAATATAAATTCAAAATTAAAAAACTAAGATATGTTACTGCTGGAATTGTTGGAGCTGGAGGGATCGAGGTTTTGTAATTGGTTGCTATGCTATTAACCTCTCTAGTGGTTATACGCATATTGCCCAGCTGACTGTCATTTTTTTCCTAGTAAAATCTGCCTCGGAGCGGGGTGTCACAATCTTTGGATTGTATCAGATTCTACATATGCAGTTGATAGGCTAAACGGAAAGTCTACCACGGTACCCTGGAAAATTAGACAAGATTGACTTCAGCGTTTATCAAGATTTTCGAATATGAATTGTAGAATCACTCATATCAACAGAGAGGGTAATCAGGCGTCGGATCAGCTTGCCCGTTTTGGCAAGATTGCTTCCGCCCTTACATGGTGGCACTCGGCTCCTCATTTTGGTCAATCGTCTGTTTTTGGCCATTTATGTAATGTTGCACATGTTCGTTTCCCTTAATTTTCTGTTTTGAACCTTTTATTTTCATTTTCCTCTCTTTGTAATTTTCCTTTTTATTAGTAATATTTCAGGTTGATTTGGTGTGTTAGGGGTGCCAACCTAGTTGGGATGTCTAGCCACTTAATCGCGTCTTAAGCTTTCATGCAATAATAATAATAATATTAATATTAATATTAATAATAATAATAAATTTTGTTATTATATAGACTCTCCTCCACCACCACACCAAGTCCTTCTAAGATATCTTTCTTTTTCTCTTTGTCTCTTCTTTCCATATCCGTCTCCATTTTCTTCACTTTCTCCTTCTTTTATGTCTGTTATGTCACATCACATGTTCTCCACTTTCTTCACTTTCTTCTTCTTTTATATCTACTTTGCCACATCACATGAGATACATACACACGTGTCTATATTTTCATGTTAGTTAAGAATAGGTGTTAAAGTACTGGTTTTACACTTTTTCTATGTAGCCTATTAAGATGTGAACTTGTCAATATTTTAAAAATATATTAGTAGTTGATCTATCTATCTATAATAATAATAATAATAAATATTGCGAGGTTTTTGTAATTTTAAAATGGATATTAATTGAAGTTGGTTTGAGTGATTAAGAGTCTCAAGTCGCTTAAGCTAGAACTCAAGTTCGAATCCTAACTATTACTTTGCACGTTCTTTGCGTGGGGCAGTCAATTGTTTATATAGAAATCGAAAATTGTAAAAAAAAATTAATTCCATATTATTGAATATAATGATATTAATAATTTAGGTTAAAACGATTTCAAGTTTAAAGTGTTATGAATTAATTACATATCATTCAAAAATTGTAAAATTGCTACATGTGTCCCCTTACGTGTCTCCTTACCTCCACTAAGTTGCTCCATCTGTCAAATTTTGAAAAAAATTGCTGTCTCAAACCATATGTCCTTACGTGTCCCCTTGATGAAGTGGAGCGGGCCTTGAACTATTTGGAGAAAGCGGACCCGGTGGCGAAACTGAGATTTTGAAGTTAAAACGGGGTTGTTGGAATTTAGTGCTTTCGGACCCTAATTTAATTGGATTCGGCCCACTGAACTCCAACCAGTAAGGGTGTCAAATGTGATCTTTGGTATAGGTTATGGGATGGTGTTGTTAGTAATAGTTGTAGTTCTGTCCATAAATCTATATTAGAGAATGATTTGATTTTACTATGTTCGGATGACAATAGACAGTTCCTACTATTTTATCATGAACGATGTTCCATTTTGTGTTTATTAAGGTTTAAGTTTCCTAAATTTTATGGAAGGATCTACAGATATATTTTTGGGATTGAATAACTTTAACTTATACATGATGTGTAATATGTGGGCTTTTGAATTATATGTATAACTTTTCAATTAAGTTTTGGTTTTTATTTTTATTTTTTTTTTTTAATTATAAGGTAAAAGTTATGTTGTATGTTTACTAAATCTCAATTGCAACAAAATAGCTAACAAGTTAACAGATCCTACAAATTGAAATTGCACACGAAAACAAAGTCACTTGTTTAACCAAAATATTTACTATGTCCACATTGAGCTATAGATTCAAAATTAATCAGCATTACGTATTGATTGTAGAATCATTTCCACCTTTGATTATCGAACATAAATTCAAAATTAAAAAACTAAGATATGTTACTGCTGGAATTATTGGAGCTCGAGGGATTGAGGTTTTGTAATTGGTTGCTATGCTATTAACCTCTCTAGTGGTTATACGCATATTGCCCAGCTGACTGTCATTTTTTTCGTAGTAAAATCTGCCTGTGAGCCGGGGTGTCACATTCTTTGGATTGAATCAGATTCTACATATGCAGTTGATAGGTTAAACCCAAAGTCTACCACGGTACCCTGGAAAATTAGACAAGATTGACTTCAGCGTTTATCAAGATTTTCGAATATGAATTGCAGAATCACTCATATCCACGGAGAGGGCCATCAGGCGTCGGATCAGCTTGCCCGTTTTGGCAAGACTGCTTCCGCCCTTACATGGTGGCACTCGGCTCCTCATTTTTGTCAATCGTCTGTTTTTGGCGATTTATATATGTAATGTTGCACATGTTCGTTTCCCTTAATTTTCTGTTTTGAACCTTTTATTTTCATTTTCCTCTCTTTGTAATTAACCTCTCTAGTGGTTATAGGCATATTGTCCAGCTGACTGTCATTTTTTTCGTAGTAAAATCTGCCTGTGAGCTGGGGTGTCACATTCTTTGGATTGAATCAGATTCTACATATGCAGTTGATAGGTTAAACCCAAAGTCTACCACGATACCCTCGAAAATTAGACAAGATTGACTTCAGCGTTTATCAAGATTTTCGAATATGAATTGCAGAATCACTCATATCCACAGAGAGGGCAATCAGGCGTCCGATCAGCTTGCCCGTTTTGGCAAGACTGCTTCCGCCCTTACATGGTGGCACTCGGCTCCTCATTTTTGTCAATCGTCTGTTTTTGGCGATTTATATATGTAATGTTGCACATGTTCGTTTCCTTTAATTTTCTGTTTTGAACCTTTTATTTTCATTTTCCTCTCTTTGTAATTTTCCTTTTTATTGATAATATTTCAGGTTGATTTGGTGTGTTAGGGGTGCCAACCTAGTTGGGATGTCTAGCCACTTAATCGCGTCTTAAGCGTTCATGCAAAAATAATAATAATAATAATATTAATAATACTAATAAATTTTGTTATTATATAGACTCTCCTCCACCGCCACACCAAGTCCTTCTAAGATATCTTTCTTTTTCTCTTTGTCTCTTCTTTCCATATTCGTCTCCATTTTCTTCACTTTCTCCTTCTTTTATGTCTGTTATGTCACATCACATGTTCTCCATTTTCTTCACTTTCTCCTTCTTTTATGTCTATTTTGCCACATCACATGAGATACATACACACGTGTCTATATTTTCATGTTAGTTAAGAATATGTGTCAAACTACTGGTTTTACACTCTTTCTATATAGCCTATTAAGATGTGAACTTGTCAATATTTTAAAAATATATTAGTAGTTGACCTATCTATCTATAATAATAATAATAATAAATATTGCGAGGTTTTTGTAATTTTAAAATGGATATTAATTGAAGTTGGTTTGAGTGATTAAGAGTCTCAAGTCGCTTAAGCTAAAACTCAAGTTCGAATCCTAACTATTACTTTGCACGTTCTTTGCCTGGGGCAGTCAATTGTTTATATAGAAATCGAAAATTGTAAAAAAAAATTAATTCCATATTATTGAATATAATGATATTAATAATTTAGGTTAAAATGATTTCAAGTTTAAAGTGTTATGAATTAATTCCATATCATTCGAAAATTGTAAAATTGCTACATGTGTCCCCTTACGTGTCTCCCTACCTCCACTAAGTTGCTCTGTCTGTCAAATTTTGAAAAAAAATGTTGTCTCCAACCATATGTCCTTACGTGTCCCCTTGATGAAGTGGAGCGGGCCTTGAACTATTTGGAGAAAGCGGACCCGGTGGCGAAACTGAGAGTTTGAAGTTAAAACGTGGTTGTTGGAATTTAGTGATTTCGGACCCTAATTTAATTGGATTCGGCCGACTGAACTCCAACCGGTAAGGGTGTCAAATGTGATCTTTGGTATAGGTTATGGGATGGTGTTGTTAGTAATATGGTGTTGTTAGTAATAGTTGTGGTTCTGTCCATAAATCTATATTAGAGAATGATTTGATTTTACTATGTTCGGATGACAATAGACAGTTCCTACTATTTTATCATGCACGATGTTCCATTTTGTGTTTATTAAGGTTTAAGTTTCCTAAATTTTATGGAAGGATCTACAGATATATTTTTGGGATTGAATAACTTTAACTTATACATGATGTGTAATATGTGGGCTTTTGAATTATATGTATAACTTTTCAATTAAGTTTTGGTTTTTATTTTTATTTTTTTGCTTTAATTATAAGGTAAAAGTTATGTTCTATGTTTACTAAATCTCAATTGCAACAAAATAGGTAACAAGTTAACAGATCCTACAAATTGAAATTGCACACGAAAACAAAGTCACTTGTTTAACCAAAATATTTACTATGTCCACATTGAGCTATAGATTCAAAATTAATCAGCATTACGTATTGATTGTAGAATCATTCCCACCTTTGATTATCGAATATAAATTCAAAATTAAAAAACTAAGATATGTTACTGTTGGAATTGTTGGTGCTGGAGGGATCGAGGTTTTATAATTGGTTGCTATGCTATTAACCTCTCTAGTGGTTATACGCATATTGCCCAGCTGACTGTCATTTTTTTCGTAGTAAAATCTGCCTGGGAGCGGGGTGTCACAATCTTTGGATTGAATCAGATTCTACATATGCAGTTGATAGGCTAAACCGAAAGTCTACCACCGTACCCTGGAAAATTAGACAAAATTGACTTCAGCGTTTATCAAGATTTTCGAATATGAATTGCTGAATCACTCATATCCACAGAGAGGGCAATCAGGCGTCGGATCAGCTTGCCCGTTTTGGCAAGACTGCTTCCGCCCTTACATGGTGGCACTCGGCTCCTCATTTTTGTCAATCGTGTGTTTTTGGCGATTTATGTAATGTTGCACATGTTCGTTTCTCTTAATTTTCTGTTTTGAACCTTTTATTTTCATTTTCCTCTCTTTGTAATTTTCCTTTTTATTAATAATATTTCAGGTTCATTTGGTGTGTTAGGGGTGCCAACCTAGTTGGGATGTCTAGCCACTTAATCGCGTCTTAAGCTTTCATGCAAAAATAATAATAATAATTATAATAATAATAAATTTTGTTATTATATAGACTCTCCTCCACCGCCACACAAAGTCCGTCTAAGATATCTTTCTTTTTGTTTGTCTCCTCTTTCCATATCGGTCTCCATTTTCTTCACTTTCTCCTTCTTTTATGTCTGTTATGTCACATCACATGTTCTCCATTTTCTTCACTTTCTCCTTCTTTTATGTCTATTTTGCCACATCACATGAGATACATACACACATGTCTATATTTTCATGTTAGTTAAGAATATGTGTCAAACTACTGTTTTACACTTTTTCTATATAGCCTTTTAAGATGTGAACTTGTCAATATTTTAAAAATATATTAGTAGTTGATCTATCTATTTATAATAATAATAATAATAAATATTGCGAGGTTTTTGTAATTTTAAAATGGATATTAATTGAAGTTGGTTTGAGTGATTAAGAGTCTCAAGTCGCTTAAGCTAGAACTCAAGTTCGAATCCTAAGTATTACTTTGCACGTTCTTTGCCTGGGGCAGTCAATTGTTTATATAGAAATCGAAAATTGTAAAAAAAAATTAATTCCATATTATTGAATACAATGATATTAATAATTTAGGTTAAAATGATTTCAAGTTTAAAGTGTTATGAATTAATTCCATATCATTCGAAAATTGTAAAATTGCTACATGTGTCCCCTTACGTGTCTCCTTACCTCCACTAAGTTGCTCTGTCTGTCAAATTTTGAAAAAAATTGTTGTCTCCAACCATATGTCCTTACGTGTCCCCTTGATGAAGTGGAGCGGGCCTTGAACTATTTGGAGAAAGCGGACCCGGTGGCGAAACTGAGATTTTGAAGTTAAAACGTGGTTGTTGGAATTTAGTGATTTCGGACCCTAATTTAATTGGATTCGGCCCACTGAACTCCAATCGGTAAGGGTGTCAAATGTGATCTTTGGTATAGGTTATGGGATGGTGTTGTTAGTAATAGTTGTAGTTCTGTCCATAAATCTATATTAGAGAATGATTTGATTTTACTATGTTCGGATGACAATAAACAGTTCCTACTATTTTATCATGAACGATGTTCCATTTTGTGTTTATTAAGGTTTAAGTTTCCTAAATTTTATGGAAGGATCTACAGATATATTTTTGGGATTGAATAACTTTAACTTATACATGATGTGTAATATGTGGGCTTTTGAATTATATGTATAACTTTTCAATTAAGTTTTGCTTTTTATTTTTATTTTTTTGTTTTAATTATAAGGTAAAAGTTATGTTGTATGTTTACTAAATCTCAATTGCAACAAAATAGCTAACAAGTTAACAGATCCTACAAATTGAAATTGCACACGAAAACAAAGTCACTTGTTTAACCAAAATATTTACTATGTCCACATTGAGCTATAGATTCAAAATTAATCAGCATTACGTATTGATTGTAGAATCATTCCCACCTTTGATTATCGAATATAAATTCAAAATTAAAAAACTAAGATATGTTACTGCTGGAATTATTGGAGCTCGAGGGATTGAGGTTTTGTAATTGGTTGCTATGCTATTAACCTCTCTCGTGGTTATACGCATATTGCCCAGCTGACTGTCATTTTTTTCGTAGTAAAATCTGCCTGTGAGCCGGGGTGTCACATTCTTTGGATTGAATCAGATTCTACATATGCAGTTGATAGGTTAAACCCAAAGTCTACCACGGTACCCTGGAAAATTAGACAAGATTGACTTCAGCGTTTATCAAGATTTTCGAATATGAATTGCAGAATCACTCATATCCACGGAGAGGGCCATCAGGCGTCGGATCAGCTTGCCCGTTTTGGCAAGACTGCTTCCGCCCTTACATGGTGGCACTCGGCTCCTCATTTTTGTCAATCGTCTGTTTTTGGCGATTTATATATGTAATGTTGCACATGTTCGTTTCCCTTAATTTTCTGTTTTGAACCTTTTATTTTCATTTTCCTCTCTTTGTAATTAACCTCTCTAGTGGTTATAGGCATATTGTCCAGCTGACTGTCATTTTTTTCGTAGTAAAATCTGCCTGTGAGCTGGGGTGTCACATTCTTTGGATTGAATCAGATTCTACATATGCAGTTGATAGGTTAAACCCAAAGTCTACCACGATACCCTCGAAAATTAGACAAGATTGACTTCAGCGTTTATCAAGATTTTCGAATATGAATTGCAGAATCACTCATATCCACAGAGAGGGCAATTAGGCGTCCGATCAGCTTGCCCGTTTTGGCAAGACTGCTTCCGCCCTTACATGGTGGCACTCGGCTCCTCATTTTTGTCAATCGTCTGTTTTTGGCGATTTATATATGTAATGTTGCACATGTTCGTTTCCCTTAATTTTCTGTTTTGAACCTTTTATTTTCATTTTCCTCTCTTTGTAATTTTCCTTTTTATTGATAATATTTCAGGTTGATTTGGTGTGTTAGGGGTGCCAACCTAGTTGGGATGTCTAGCCACTTAATCGCGTCTTAAGCATTAATGCAAAAATAATAATAATAATAATATTAATAATACTAATAAATTTTGTTATTATATAGACTCTCCTCCACCGCCACACCAAGTCCTTCTAAGATATCTTTCTTTTTCTCTTTGTCTCTTCTTTCCATATTCGTCTCCATTTTCTTCACTTTCTCCTTCTTTTATGTCTGTTATGTCACATCACATGTTCTCCATTTTCTTCACTTTCTCCTTCTTTTATGTCTATTTTGCCACATCACATGAGATACATACACACGTGTCTATATTTTCATGTTAGTTAAGAATATGTGTCAAACTACTGGTTTTACACTCTTTCTATATAGCCTATTAAGATGTGAACTTGTCAATATTTTAAAAATATATTAGTAGTTGACCTATCTATCTATAATAATAATAATAATAAATATTGCGAGGTTTTTGTAATTTTAAAATGGATATTAATTGAAGTTGGTTTGAGTGATTAAGAGTCTCAAGTCGCTTAAGCTAGAACTCAAGTTCGAATCCTAACTATTACTTTGCACGTTCTTTGCCTGGGGCAGTCAATTGTTTATATAGAAATCGAAATTTGTAAAAAAAAATTAATTCCATATTATTGAATATAATGATATTAATAATTTAGGTTAAAATGATTTCAAGTTTAAAGTGTTATGAATTAATTCCATATCATTCGAAAATTGTAAAATTGCTACATGTGTCCCCTTACGTGTCTCCCTACCTCCACTAAGTTGCTCTGTCTGTCAAATTTTGAAAAAAAATGTTGTCTCCAACCATATGTCCTTACGTGTCCCCTTGATGAAGTGGAGCGGGCCTTGAACTATTTGGAGAAAGCGGACCCGGTGGCGAAACTGAGAGTTTGAAGTTAAAACGTGGTTGTTGGAATTTAGTGATTTCGGACCCTAATTTAATTGGATTCGGCCGACTGAACTCCAACCGGTAAGGGTGTCAAATGTGATCTTTGGTATAGGTTATGGGATGGTGTTGTTAGTAATATGGTGTTGTTAGTAATAGTTGTGGTTCTGTCCATAAATCTATATTAGAGAATGATTTGATTTTACTATGTTCGGATGACAATAGACAGTTCCTACTATTTTATCATGCACGATGTTCCATTTTGTGTTTATTAAGGTTTAAGTTTCCTAAATTTTATGGAAGGATCTACAGATATATTTTTGGGATTGAATAACTTTAACTTATACATGATGTGTAATATGTGGGCTTTTGAATTATATGTATAACTTTTCAATTAAGTTTTGGTTTTTATTTTTATTTTTTTGCTTTAATTATAAGGTAAAAGTTATGTTCTATGTTTACTAAATCTCAATTGCAACAAAATAGGTAACAAGTTAACAGATCCTACAAATTGAAATTGCACACGAAAACAAAGTCACTTGTTTAACCAAAATATTTACTATGTCCACATTGAGCTATAGATTCAAAATTAATCAGCATTACGTATTGATTGTAGAATCATTCCCACCTTTGATTATCGAATATAAATTCAAAATTAAAAAACTAAGATATGTTACTGTTGGAATTGTTGGTGCTGGAGGGATCGAGGTTTTATAATTGGTTGCTATGCTATTAACCTCTCTAGTGGTTATACGCATATTGCCCAGCTGACTGTCATTTTTTTCGTAGTAAAATCTGCCTGGGAGTGGGGTGTCACAATCTTTGGATTGAATCAGATTCTACATATGCAGTTGATAGGCTAAACCGAAAGTCTACCACCGTACCCTGGAAAATTAGACAAAATTGACTTCAGCGTTTATCAAGATTTTCGAATATGAATTGCTGAATCACTCATATCCACAGAGAGGGCAATCAGGCGTCGGATCAGCTTGCCCGTTTTGGCAAGACTGCTTCCGCCCTTACATGGTGGCACTCGGCTCCTCATTTTTGTCAATCGTGTGTTTTTGGCGATTTATGTAATGTTGTACATGTTCGTTTCTCTTAATTTTCTGTTTTGAACCTTTTATTTTCATTTTCCTCTCTTTGTAATTTTCCTTTTTATTAATAATATTTCAGGTTGATTTGGTGTGTTAGGGGTGCCAACCTAGTTGGGATGTCTAGCCACTTAATCGCGTCTTAAGCTTTCATGCAAAAATAATAATAATAATTATAATAATAATAAATTTTGTTATTATATAGACTCTCCTCCACCGCCACACAAAGTCCGTCTAAGATATCTTTCTTTTTGTTTGTCTCCTCTTTCCATATCGGTCTCCATTTTCTTCACTTTCTCCTTCTTTTATGTCTGTTATGTCACATCACATGTTCTCCATTTTCTTCACTTTGTCCTTCTTTTATGTCTATTTTGCCACATCACATGAGATACATACACACATGTCTATATTTTCATGTTAGTTAAGAATATGTGTCAAACTACTGGTTTTACACTTTTTCTATATAGCCTTTTAAGATGTGAACTTGTCAATATTTTAAAAATATATTAGTAGTTGATCTATCTATTTATAATAATAATAATAATAAATATTGCGAGGTTTTTGTAATTTTAAAATGGATATTAATTGAAGTTGGTTTGAGTGATTAAGAGTCTCAAGTCGCTTAAGCTAGAACTCAAGTTCGAATCCTAAGTATTACTTTGCACGTTCTTTGCCTGGGGCAGTCAATTGTTTATATAGAAATCGAAAATTGTAAAAAAAAATTAATTCCATATTATTGAATATAATGATATTAATAATTTAGGTTAAAATGATTTCAAGTTTAAAGTGTTATGAAATAATTCCATATCATTCGAAAATTGTAAAATTGCTACATGTGTTCCCTTACGTGTCTCCTTACCTCCACTAAGTTGCTCCGTCTGTCAAATTTTGAAAAAATTGCTGTCTCAAACCATATGTCCTTACGTGTCCCCTTGATGAAGTGGAGCGGGCCTTGAACTATTTGGAGAAAGCGGACCCGGTGGCGAAACTGAGATTTTGAAGTTAAAACGGGGTTGTTGGAATTTAGTGATTTCGGACCGTAATTTAATTGGATTCGGCCCACTGAACTCCAACCGGTAAGGATGTCAAATGTGATCTTTGGTATAGGTTATGGGATGATGTTGTTAGTAATAGTTGTAGTTCTATCCATAAATCTATATTAGAGAATGATTTGATTTTACTATGTTCGGATGACAATAGACAGTTCCTACTATTTTATCATGAACGATGTTCCATTTTGTGTTTATTAAGGTTTAAGTTTCCTAAATTTTATGGAAGGATCTACAGATATATTTTTGGGATTGAATAACTTTAACTTATACATGATGTGTAATATGTGGGCTTTTGAATTATATGTATAACTTTTCAATTAAGTTTTGGTTTTTATTTTTATTTTTTTGTTTTAATTATAAGGTAAAAGTTATGTTCTATGTTTACTAAATCTCAATTGCAACAAAATAGCTAACAAGTTAACAGATCCTACAAATTGAAATTGCACATGAAAACAAAGTTACTTGGTTAACCAAAATATTTACTATGTCCACATTGAGCTATAGATTCAAAATTAATCAGCATTACGTATTGATTGTAGAATCATTCCCACCTTTGATTATCGAATATAAATTCAAAATAAAAAAACTAGATATGTTATTCCTGGAATTGTTGGAGCTGGAGGGATCGAGGTTTTGTAATTGGTTGCTATGCTATTAACCTCTCTAGTGGTTATACGCATATTGCCCAGCTGACTATCATTTTTTTCGTAGTAAAATCTGCCTGGGAGCGGGGGTGTCACAATCTTTGGATTGAATAAGATTCTACATATGCAGTTGATAGGCGAAACCCAAAGTCTACCACAGTTGATTTCAGCGTTTATCAAGATTTTCGAATATGAATTGCAGAATCACTCATATCCACAGAGAGGGAAATCAGGCGTCGGATCAGCTTGCCCGTTTTGGCAAGACTGCTTTCGCCCTTACATGGTGGCACTCGGCTCCTCATTTTTGTCAATCGTCTGTTTTTGGCAATTTATGTAATGTTGCACATGTTCGTTTCCCTTAATTTTCTGTTTTGAACCTTTTATTTTCATTTTCCTCTCTTTGTAATTTTCCTTTTTATTAATAATATTTCAGGTTGATTTAGTGTGTTAGGGGTGCCAACCTAGTTGGGATGTCTAGCCACTTAATCGCGTCTTAAGCTTTCATGCAAAAATAATAATAATAATAATATTAATATTAATAATAATAATAAATTTTGTTATTATATAGACTCTCCTCCACCGCCACACCAAGTCTGATAACTCGGGAAAAAATCCTTGATCGGAGCACTTCCCTGTGAGGCGCCGTTGGGATCGGCCGGGGACACTCCGATGCCAAAGTCAGTAATATTTCTGAGAGTAAACTATAAGCACAAAAGTAGAGAATCAGTAAGTGTACCTTTGATCCTAAGAAGTTGGGGTATTTATATAGGTTTCTGTAACCTTCAGCATTAATGGGGAAGCAGGTGAAGAGTCATGTCATTACTCATCTTTAATTGCTATCAATTCTCCATTAATCCCAACATTTAGCATCGAAACCCTCAGAGTTGAGGTATTCGAACAGTCAAGTCTTTATTCCCCTTTAATGGCTATTAATTGCCATTTAATTATATTTATTCCCATTCATGGATGGTAATAAAGGCGCCTTTTGGTATTCTTAGATTTGTCAAGGCGTATGTACGCTCTCCTTGAGAGCTATGGCGGGTCTCCACTACTCGCTCTCATCGGGCGTATCTTGTTATGGCGTATCTCGTCATGGTCCACGTGGTGTGGCATAATGCTAGAGACTCCTTATGGCGTATCTCGTCATAAAGTTCCAGATTTAATGTAGAAAACTCTTTCCTACCAATATATGGAGAACTGTATCTTTGGATAGATTTGTTGTACTGATTGAGCCAAGGTTTGAGATTGAGATTTCTATTCCGTTGACTCTATTGTTTTGAACCTTTTATTTTCATTTTCCTCTCTTTGTGATTTTCCTTTTTATTGATAATATTTCAGGTTGATTTGGTGTGTTAGGGGTGCCAACCTAGTTGGGATGTCTACCACTTAATCGCGTCTTAAGCTTTCATGCAAAAATAATAATAATAATATTATTAATAATAATAATAAATTTTGTTATTATATAGACTCTCCTCCACCGCTACCCCAAGTCCTTCTAAGATATCTTTCTTTTTCTCTTTGTCTCTTCTTTCCATATTCGTCTCCATTTTCTTCACTTTCTCCTTCTTTTATGTCTGTTATGTCACATCACATGTTCTCCATTTTCTTCACTTTCTCATTCTTTTATGTCTATTTTGCCACATCACATGAGATACATACACACGTGTCTATATTTTCATGTTAGTTAAGAATAGGTGGCAAACTACTGGTTTTACACTTTTTCTATATAGCCTATTAAGATGTGAACTTGTCAATATTTTAAAAATATATTAGTAGTTGATCTATCTATCTATCTATAATAATAATAATAATAAATATTGCGAAGTTTTTGTAATTTTAAAATGGATATTAATTGAAGTTGGTTTGAGTGATTAAGAGTCTTAAGTCGCTTAAGCTAGAACTCAAGTTCGAATCCTAACTATTACTTTGCACGATCTTTGCGTGGGGCAGTCAATTGTTTATATAGAAATCGAAAATTGTAAAAAAAAATTAATTCCATATTATTGAATATGGTGATATTAATAATTTAGGTTAAAATGATGTCCAGTTTAAAGTGTTATGAATTAATTCCATATCATTCGAAAATTGTAAAATTGCTACATGTGTTCCCTTACGTGTCTCCTTACCTCCACTAAGTTGCTCCGTCTGTCAAATTTTGAAAAAAATTGCTGTCTCAAACCATATGTCCTTACGTGCCCCCTTGATGAAGTGGAGCGGGCCTTGAACTATTTGGAGAAAGCGGACCCGCTGGTGAAACTGAGATTTTGAAGTTAAAACGGGGTTGTTGGAATTTAGTGATTTCGGACCCTAATTTAATTGGATTCGGCCCACTGAACTCCAATCGGTAAGGGTGTCAAATGTGATCTTTGGTATAGGTTATGGGATGGTGTTGTTAGTAATAGTTGTAGTTCTGTCCATAAATCTATATTAGAGAATGATTTGATTTTACTATGTTCGGATGACAATAGACAGTTCCAACTATTTTATCATGAACGATGTTCCATTTTGTGTTTATTAAGGTTTAAGTTTCCTAAATTTTATGGAAGGATCTACAGATATATTTTTGGGATTGAATAACTTTAACTTATACATGATGTGTAATATGTGGGCTTTTGAATTATATGTATAACTTTTCAATTATGTTTTGGTTTTTATTTTTATTTTTTTTGTTTTAATTATAAGGTAAAAGTTATGTTCTATGTTTACTAAATCTCAATTGCAACAAAATAGCTAACAAGTTAACCGATCCTACAAATTGAAATTGCACACGAAAACAAAGTCACTTGTTTAACCAAAATATTTACTATGTCCACATTGAGCTATAGATTCAAAATTAATCAGCATTACGTATTGATTGTAGAATCATTCCCACCTTTGATTATCGAATATAAATTCAAAATTAAAAAACTACGATATGTCACTACTGGAATTGTTGGAGCTGTAGGGATCGAGGTTTTGTAATTGGTTGCTATGCTACTAACCTCTCTAGTGGTTATACGTATATTGCCCAGCTGACTGTCATTTTTTTCGTAGTAAAATCTGCCTGGGAGCAGGGGTGTCAAAATCTTTGGATTGAATCAGATTCTACATATGCAGTTGATAGGCTAAACGGAAAGTCTACCACGGTACCCTAGAAAATTAGACAAGATTGACTTCAGCGTTTATCAAGATTTTCGAATATGAATTGCAGAATCACTCATATCCATAGAGAGGGCAATCAGGCGTCGGATCAGCTTGCCCGTTTTGGTAAGACTGCTTCCGCCCTTACATGGTGGCACTCGGCTCCTCATTTTTGTCAATGGTCTGTTTTTGGCGATTTATGTAATGTTTCACATGTTCGTTTCCCTTAATTTTCTGTTTTAAACCTTTTATTTTCATTTTCCTCTCTTTGTAATTTTCCTTTTTATTGATAATATTTTAGGTTGATTTGGTGTGTTAGGGGTGCCAACCTAGGTGGGATGTCTAGCCACTTAATCGCATCTTAAGCTTTCATGCAAAAATAATAATAATAATAATAATATTAATAATAATAATAAATTTTGTTATTATATAGACTCTCCTCCACCGCCACACCAAGTCCTTCTAAGATATCTTTCCTTTTCTCTTTGTCTCTTCTTTCCATATCCGTCTCCAATTTCTTCACTTTCTCCTTCTTTTATGTCTGTTATGTCACATCACATGTTCTCCATTTTCTTCACTTTCTCCTTCTTTTATGTCTATTTTTCCATATCACATGAGATACATACACACGTGTCTATATTTTCATGTTAGTTAAGAATAGGTGGCAAACTACTCGTTTTACACTTTTTCTATATAGCCTATTAAGATGTGAACTTCTCAATATTTTAAATATATATTAGTAGTTGATCTATCTATTTATAATAATAATAATAATAAATATTGCGAGGTTTTTGTAATTTTAAAATGGATATTAACTGAAGTTGGTTTGAGTGATTAAGAGTCTTAAGTCGCTTAAGCTAGAACTCAAGTTCGAATCCTAACTATTACTTTGCATGTTCTTTGTAAAAAATCGAAAATTGTTTATATAGAAATCGAAAATTGTAAAAAAAAATTAATTCCATATTATTGAATATAATGATATTAATAATTTAGGTTAAAATGATTTCAAGTTTAAAGTGTTATGAATTAATTCCATATCATTCGAAAATTGTAAAATTGCTACATGTGTCCCCTTACGTGTCTCCTTACCTCCACTAAGTTGCTCCGTCTGTCAAATTTTGAAAAACATTACTGTCTCAAACCATATGTCCTTACGTGTCCCCTTGATGAAGTGGAGCGGGCCTTGAACTATTTGGAGAAAGCGGACCCGGTGGCGAAACTGAGATTTTGAAGTTAAAACGGGGTTGTTGGAATTTAGTGATTTCGGACCCTAATTTAATTAGATTCGGCCCACTGAACTCCAACCGGTAAGGGTGTCAAATGTGATCTTTGGTATAGATTATGGGATGGTGTTGTTAGTAATAGTTGTAGTTCTGTCCATAAATCTATATTAGAGAATGATTTGATTTTACTATGTTCGGATGACAATAGACAATTCCTACTATTTTATCATGAACGATGTTCCATTTTGTGTTTATTAAGGTTTAAGTTTCCTAAATTTTATGGAAGGATCTACAGATAAATTTTTGGGATTGAATAACTTTAACTTATACATGATGTGTAATATGTGGGCTTTTGAATTATATGTATAACTTTTCAATTATGTTTTGGTTTTTATTTTTATTTTTTTGTTTTAATTATAAGGTAAAAGTTATGTTGTATGTTTACTAAATCTCAATTGCAACAAAATAGCTAACAAGTTAACAGAGGATCCTACAAAAAAGAGATTAGAAGGGTGTATATTTATTGCGATCTCATGACGAAACCTAAGGCGATTGATTCCAAGGCAAAGGCGGCTATGGGGAAGGGTGGCGCTGCCGACGGATCGGCGCCGGTTTTGAGGGACTAGACGGAGGAGAGGGCGCTGGATGAGGATCCAGTGGCGGATGGGCTAAGGGAGGACCGTGCTAGGTGGTTGGCGGAGTTTCCGCGTGAGGGAAATCTGGCGGATGGGGATGGTATCTCGGCGGATCTGCCGCGCGATAGGAGAAGGAGCGGCGATCGGGTGTGGGAGAGGTCGCGGGAGCGGGTCCGGTTGGCTCGTGATGGGGGTGGTGTGCCGGATTCGGCGGGGTGCCAAGAGGGCGCAAGGGATTACGGGATGGTGCGGGGCTTCGGCGCTTGGGGTAGGGGAACGTGGGCAAGTCGGTGCGGGGTTATTCGAAGCACCGGCTCCTGTTGCGGGGGGCCATGCTTGCGGATCCGATACTGGGATGTCAGAAGAGAGGCATCCCTGTCCTAGCGCGCAGGAACCCCCTGCTAGGGCAGTTTGCCATCTTGTGGGGGGGGATTGGTGGGAAGGTGCCTGTTGCTAGTGCGGGAGAGGGCAGCGCTGTCGGGGCTATACCGGCAGGTTTGGAGGTTGCCCTGTTAAGAGCACCAGAGGTGTCCATGGGATCTAAGGAAGCTAGGGAAATCGTGGATGTCCCCTTGGGGGGAGCGTTGGCCCAGGGGGCTGCGGGACATAATGTGTCATGTTCTAACCCTAACCCAGTGGATTATTCTAATTCTGGTAAAGGCATGGGAAAATTTTCTTGGAGAGATAAGGTGTTGGGGGTGGTTGAAGAAGAACCCATGTTGGAGGATGACATTATAGAGGAGGATTCTGAGGATATCTTTTCCGACTCTGACATTGAAGATGGTGAACAAGAGGACCCGCTGTTGGTCCCTTGTAGGGTTGCAAGTATAGTTCCAAGGGGGGGTTAGGAACTATTTAAACTTTTTTCGCAATTAGGGCAGACTTCTTTTTCTAAGGAAAAAGGTTTTAACAGTGGCGCTGAGTAAACAGCAAGATACTGGCTTAGTCAACTGGTGACTAAGTCAGTTTCTTAGCTTGAGTCAGGAGATAGCACATAGAGTTTATTCCTGAGCTCAGACGTTCAGTGCGCACAACTCAACTTGACCTTCTTTACTTGGTCAGTTTTTAGTTATTTTAAGCAAGCAATATAAATAAGGAGTTAAAGGTAAGAAATACTTCACTCAGCAGATTTATCCAGGCTCGATAGGCTCTCTACTTTACTTAACAGCCAGTAGACCGGACATTCAGTTTTCAGTATGCTACTGTGCTAGATATCAATCTAACCCTAAGGAATCTCATTACATTGTTGTAAAAAGAATCCTTAGATATTTGCAAAGCTCAGTGAACGCATGTCTATGGTATCCAAATACACATGATTTTACACTCATCGGATACACTGACGCTGACTATGGACGGGATAAGCTAGAACGTAAAAGCACCTCTGGAGGATGTCACTTCTTAGGAAGCTGTCTTGTATCCTGGTTCAGCAAGAAGCAGGCGTCAGTAGCCTTGTCCACCACTGAAGCTGAGTACATTGCTGCTGGTCATTGTGTTTCTCAAGTCCTATGGATTAAGCAACAACTTGAAGACTATGGTGTTCAAACGAAGACAATTGAAGTCAAGTGTGACAACAAAAGTGCAATTGATCTTTCAAAGAACCCAATTCAACACAGCAGAATGAAGCATGTCAGCATCAGACATCACTTCATTAGAGACCATGTACTCAAAGGTGAGATCAAGCTGACCTTTGTCCCAACGGACGAACAGCTTGCGGATATCTTCACGAAGCCACTGGCCCGTGAGCAGTTCAGCATACTGAGAGAAGCAATTGGTATGTTTAATCCTCTTCAGTAAATTCCTGTGCTAAATGAATATGAATGCTGAGTGAATTACTATGCTGAATGATTGATTGTTTGCTGAGTATCTCATCAAAACTAACTGAACATCAAATACTGAGTAAACTTGCCCACTAAGTTAATTAGTTTAAACTTAAACTTTAAAATCATCTGTAAATGCAATACTGACCACTTAGAATATGAAACGCTTGACATTCTAAACGATGAGTGTTAGATCCGTTAGAATGAATGCAATAGCACGCGTATAGCCCTAGGATGACGTATTCGCCGTATGTGTCATAAATGCCAGGATCTTTGTCGGTACATAATCCCGAGGCAAAACTGACACATGGATTTGATTAAATCCACACCGATCATTTCTTCTATAAATAATGGGTAATTCCCCATCTTTTATTTTTTACGCTTAATCAAATTCTAAGGCAAAGAAACTCTCTCTCTCAAGATCCTTCTAAACCTTCCCCATCCTCGAAAATGACTAAGGTTTCTTACAATACCTCCGGTGCCGGCCACCAAAAGTCCAACTCCGATGAACCCACTGGAAATCCTCCTACGCCGAGCAAGGGAAAAACTGGCCAAACCTTTGGTCAAGGAAAGACTGTGAAAGTTCGCACCTACTCCAAAGTTTTTGAGAACGTACGAGAATGGAAAGTTGAGCCCTCCAGATGGGTCTCAGAACACTTCGTACAGAACGAACAACCCTTCTACGAATGGATTTCACAAAACGGCTGGACTGAGCTGTTTTCGGTTAGGGATGAAACCTATCCTGACCTAGTGAGGGAGTTTTACTACAACCTCAAAGTTGCCAATGACAACACTAACTACCTGTGCACTGAGGTGAAAGGCAAAACCATCTTCATCAACCCTCTCTACATAGGAAATCTTCTCAAGCTAAAGACTGAGGGAGCAAGGCTGAGAAGATCGGGAAATCAGGACAAAACTAACTATGCACACAACTTTTGCAAACCTGAGGGTCACTCAGGAGAAGTGTCAGCTTCATCAATGGGTCAGCACCAGAAGATGGCTCACTACTTGCTGACCTACTTCATTTACCCGAAGATCAACTGCACTACATCAGCAACAAACTTCGAGCAGTGCTTCATATGGCACATGCTGACGTACACTCCCATCAACATGCCGGTCTTCCTCGTTGCTGGTTTCCTTCGAAGCACTGGCACGATGCGGCTTGGATCACTCATCACCCGAATCCTCATTGACCATAAGATTGATCTTGAAGGTGAGGACAAAAATCGAGGATCTGAGATAACAGCTGCCTCGCTGAGGGCATTGAAGTTTGGACAGCCCTTGAAGAAAGGCAAAGTTGCTGCTGGCCAAGCTGAGGAAACTGCTGAGCCAAAGAAAGGGCGAAGGACTAAGGCCCCAGCTTCCCGCAAGAGGAAAACTGCTGAGACTCCTTCTAAAAATATTGAGTCTCCAGCAAAGAGGCAGAAGTCAGCTGGTAAGTCAGCTGAGAAAAGAAGCATGCAAGGTGAGCCTGGAACTGAGGAAGCTACTGGGCAACCTCAGAAGAAGCAGAAGTCTTCAACGCTGGCTCCACTGAATGCCATACCTACTGATTTCATTGTACCGGGTGACTCTCACTTCACCCAGTGTCAAGGTACAGAAGCTGAGCATGATGAACATGAGGTTCAACTAGATGATCACTTCATCTCCCAAGTTGAGGAAGAACTTGACGGTGACAGTACCGAAGAAGAAGAGGAAGAAGCCAGCGGTCAGGATGACGCTGAGGACTCTGAGGAAACAGCCAGTGAGATTGAGGCTGAGGATGCTGATACTGGGTTAGCTGCTGGTGTTGAGCAAGTACTTGACCAACACACTGTTGATCAAGTTGAAGAGCAAGCTGACCAGCCTCATACTGAGCAACAAGAATCTTCCCCTTCTCACTCAGGAGAACCTGATCATACTGTCACTCCACCTCGTAGAAGGCGAAAATTGGTCAAGGCCAGTGAGAAGCTAATCAGTGAACCTCCTGTGCAAATACCAACTCTTCCTGACTTTGTCGTCTCCAAGACAACTAAGGACCCTTCTACCGTCCAACTCAAGTTTTTCAAACGCCAATCCACTTCCACTACATCGGCGGCATTAGAAAAACAAGCCTCTGTTTCTTCTCAATAGGAACATACCGACCCCAATGCTTCTACAACATCAACCAGTCAGGTTGAGCCGTCTACTGTTCATGCTATTTCCTCAAGCATGGTGCTGACTCCACACACCTCTGCCGTCAGCACAGACAGTATTCGCATTGCAACTTCTCAAACTCAACTCTCTGCCGATCAATCAACTGTTCCTACAACTCAAGTGTAGATTGAGCATACTATTCCAGTCACTAACCTGGTTACTTCTCTCACTCCTTTCACTCCTCCTACCGGTCACACTGATATACCTGAAGGATCCCAAAGCTATTTGAATGCCACTGAGTCCGGCAAAAAGATCATTGACTCAGTGCAAGCTTTAATCAGAGACCTTCAATACTCCACTCCTCCTGCTGCTGGATCTTCACTTCATGAGACCACCCAGCTTTCCCAGGTCACTCAGCTTCTCAACGAAGTTAAGGGACTCAAGGATCTGCTAAATGTCGTCTTATCCTTCCAAGCCCAGCAAGCTAAGCAGGATTCAATTGCCGAGCTAGCTGAGATCCAGCTGACAACCGTGCAACATCTGAACTCTCTCCATCAACAAGTCCAGAAATTGTCAGCTGTGAACACTGACTATGCCACTTCATCAGAAATCAAAATGCTCTTTGCTCAGCTTCATACTGAACAACTTAAGACCAACGAGCAAATGGTGTCATACAGTCAGTGCTCAGTAGAGCAAATTGGTGAGGCTATAATGTTGCTTAATCTGAATAAGCAAGAGATGGATACTGACGGAATGAAGCAGAACGAGATGATGACTCTCGCACAACAGACCTTCAATCACATTCGTCATAACAACATCCAACGTCAGTATTACGACACAACTCTCTTAAAAACCTTCCACCAAATCTTTGCTGGCCTTACTAAAGCTCTTATCTGGCAAGGCAAAGCTCAAGCATTCAGCGTCAATATGCTCAGTGTTGCTGGTCTCAAAGTACCCGAAGAGGTCTCAGCGGATGGAGTTTCCATTTTTGATGGCGTAAATGAAAGCGCTAAGATGCTTAAGGAGCTATCCCAAGAACTGACTCGCGCTGTATTAACTGATGCTTTCAGACTCCCTGAAGTTGACAAAACGGGGGAGAAAGAACATGCAGCTCGAGCTCAGCATGAGCGAAGTCAGTCATCGCAACACAAGAAAAAGAAATAGATTGGCTAGCTCAGTATAGGTTAAGGTTAAGACAGTTGTAATCTATTTGCCTTATCTATATGTTGCTGTGTAATCACTGACTTCTATCTATATATCATATTTGCATCTCTTAAATACTGAGTCATTGTGTATCTTCCATTAAATCAGCTATGTTTAATACTTGTAACATTTATTGACTGAATGATATGCTGATAACATGTTTGACATTGACCTATGTGTTTATAAAACATTCTGATAAGAACTCATTGAACAAAAAATTACTCAGCGCGCTCTATATGACTAAACCTTTCGCTTAATACTGAGTAAATAGAATATGTTGATATAGCTGACATATATCTGAAAACTGACCTTAGACTTACTCACTTAAACCTTTAAATGTTTTGAGTAAAACTAAGTCAGTAGCTCAACCCTTACGGGGGAGTTTGCTAAATTATACTAGGTCAACTATCATGGGGGAGCTCATACTGAGTTCCTCGCTGAATAATTTTGCCAACATCAAAATGGGGGAGTTTGTTGAAACACCTTTCCACATAATTTTGATTTGACAAAATTGTTTAAGTATAACTTAAAATACATATTCTAAACACACTAAGTTTAAATGCTTTGATTTATTCCCCTAATGTGTTTGTTCAATGTTGAGTTAAAACTGTTATAAGACATAAGGATTAAAAGGCCCAAGCCCAATACAGAAGCCAAGGCCCAAGTCAAACAACTCAGTACAACTCGGCCCGCGTATGTCAAGACGTTGCCGTTTTGAACAAAACGCAACTCAGCAAACGGAAGGATCTAGAAGACCTTCGGGAACAACTTCAAGATGAAGCTGCTGAGTAGTCTCGACAAAGCGTACAAGACAGCAACTGGCAAAGCAAAACTTCCAGACAAAGTATTTCCCTTTTGGGCAAAGTTCAGACGACACAGTATGCTGTCCAGTTGACTTTACCATAAAAGGAGAGACAGTCTGCTGAGCTGACCGAGGACAGAAGATACACAATTCTGATTGGCCGAGAGCTCTGAGCAAGTCAGGATGACAACGACATATAGCCGTTTCCCTCCAACGGTTATTTTGAAATTCGAAATGACCGATGCCCAGACGTCTCTATAAATAGTGCCATCACAAGCTTCACAAAAAAACAGAACTTGATCAAGCCATTACGCTGACCAAATTTCTACAAGTTCTGCAAGCAAAGAAGCAAAGCAAATTCTTACACTACAATTCTTATATCTGTGTAAAAGTCTAGAGTGATTGTCTCAATCGTCTAAAGTGTCTTAGCAAATCTTTGTATAGGACAAAACACTTATAATTTCTAGAGATAGAAAGGAGAGGCTGAGTACTCGGTTTTAAGTACTCAGCGAGAGATTAGGATTGAGTAGAGGTATAGAGGAAGGTACTCTTGTCATACTCAGTTGCTGATATTGTAAAAGGTTTGAGGCTCTACCTTTAAAGAGCTCAGTAGAGGATTCGAAATCTCAGAACGTGTTCCGGGGACAGGACGTAGGCTTAGAAAAAGCCGAACCTGGATAAATCTGCTGAGTGAAGTATTTCTTACCTTTAACTCCTTATTTATATTGCTTGCTTCAAATAACTAAAAACTGACCAAGTAAAGAAGGTCAAGTTGAGTTGTGCGCGCTGAACGTCTGAGCTCAGGAATAGACTCTAAGTGCTATCTCCTGACTCAAGCTAAGAAACTGACCTAGTCACCAGTTGACTAAGCCAGTATCTTGCTGTTTACTCAGCGCCACTGTTAAAACCTTTTTCCTTAGAAAAAGAAGTCTGCCCTAATTACGAAAAAGTTTAAATAGTTCCTAACCCCCCCTTGGAACTATACTTGCAACCCTACAATGGACCAACACCCGCTTTGTCCTGTAATCCGTCTTTCTTCTGAAGACAAGCGTATCCTCAGATCAAAATGGAAATTAGCCTTAATTGTCACTGTGCTTGGGAAGAGGATAAGCTTTAATTACTTTGCTCAGATGATTCAGGCTCAATGGGCAAAGAAAGGGAAGGTTACCATTACGGACCTGGAAAATGATTATTATGTCATAAAATTTACAAGGGCAGAAGATTATAACGCAGTTGTTAATGGTGGACCTTATATCATCTCCAATCATGTTCTGGCGCTGAGGCCATGGGTTCCAAATTTTAATCCTCATGATTGCTCGGTGAATAGGATCCTTACTTGGGTTAGATTCCCAGGGTTACCCATAGAATACTATAATGAAAGATTTCTAAATAAGATTGGTGGCCTGGTTGGGAAAGTTCACCATGTTGAAAAAACTACCGTTGGGGCAGTGAGAGGCAAGTTTGCCAGGGTTTGTATTGACATTGATCTTGCTAAGCCTCTCCTGTCTAAATTCTCAGTTCAGAATAAGGTCTTTTATATCGAATACGAAGGTATTCACAACATCTGCTATGAATGCGGTATGTTTGGCCATACCTATGATGGATGCTCTAGAAGAATGAAAGTGGTCGAGGAGATGGTGGAGCCTATCATAGGCAGAGCTGAAGAGAACCAAGGGGAAGGGAAAAATTTTGGTCCCTGGATGCTGGCCAAAAGGCCTGTTAGAAGGAAGCCACAAGCAAATACTAATCGGAGTCAATTCCCAGATATCAGTAAGGAGATGAACTCTCTCCAAATTGCTCCTGAGATCAAGGCTAGGCCTCCCGATAATAAGATTCGTACTGGTGTTGACTCAGCTTCCGGGTCAGGATCTAGATTCGGAGTCCTAACTCTTGAGGATGGACAGGATTCAGATTTATCTAAGGAGCATATGGAGTTAAGTATGCCAAGCCTTGAGTCTGCTAAGCCAACTACCATCCTAGGTGACTCTATTAATCCTCTTTTTGAGCCCAAAGCTCATGCTAAGGGGAAATCTCAGATCATTGTTTCAACAGGAAAAGCAAAGCTCAATGAGGTTAGTAATTTGCAAACTCTTATGGAGGTCCCAATTGGAAAGTCTATGGGAGTTAACAAGTTGAATTTGAAGAAACCTAAGGCTAACCATAAAAAGAACCATAGTTCTTTGGAGTCTTGGGATAAAAGAGGTCATACGGGTTCCTCTTCTAGGCTCTCAGGAGCCCCGAATAAATACCTGCTCTAGGGTTTGGGCCTGTGATCGGTAGTCTTCCCTCTGATGGACTTCTTTGTTTGGAATGTTAGAGGTGCGACTAGCAAGGCGACCCGCATCCATGTTAATGATCTTATTAAGCAGTTTAATCCTTCTTGTTTTGCTCTTCTTGAAACCAAGGTTAGTGGTTCCAAAGCAGATGAGGTGGTTAATAAGTTTAAGAATTGGAATTGTGTCAGATCGGAGGCTACTGGTCGGGCAGGGGGGATCTGGCTTTTTTGGAAGCCAGGTCGTGTTAATATTGATATTATCAGTATAGATAATCAATTTATTCATAGCAAGGTGTGTTACCCTGGCAATAAACGTTTCTTTGTCACCTTTGTCTATGCTGATCCGGTTTTGTCTAACCGGAAAAAGCTTTGGGAGATCCTTTACTCTATTAGTACAAGCATGGTGGATGCTTGGATGGTTGCTGGGGACTTTAATGATATTGCCCTGGTGAGTGATCAGAAAAGGGGGGGGGTAATCATTATGTCAACCGATGCCTTAGCCATAAACAGAATATGGATCTTTGTGGGCTATCTGACCTGGGTGCTGCTGGCCACAAGTTCACGTGGAAAAGGAATATCATGTTTGTTAGGTTGGACAAAATATACGTGAATGTCGCGGCTATTTGTAGATTTCCTGAGGTGAACATGCTGAATCTCCCTTTCCGCCATTCTGACCATTGTCCTATCCTCGTCAATCTGGTTAGATATCGGCCTAAAGGAAATAGACCTTTTAGGTACCTTGTTGCCTGGGATTCCCATCCTGAGTTTAGACAGTTTGTTAAAGATAATTGGCAGCCTCATTCGAATGTTCTCCTCGCCGCTGAGGGGTTTAGGAAGAATGTGGTGGGTTGGAATAAAAACATCTTTGGCCATATTATCAGACGGAAAAATAAACTTTTAAGAAGAATGGAAGGCATTCAACGCTGTTTGGAGACCCGTTTTGATCACAGCCTGAGTTGTCAGCTTAGATCCCTCCAGAACAAGCTGGAAGTTGTTCTTAGACAGGAGGAGCTTCTTTGGTTCTAAAAATCTAGGAAGGTGTGGATTAAGGATGGAGACCGGAATACCAGGTTCTTCCACCTCTCGACTATTGTTAGGAGGCAGAGGAATCGGATCGATGCTATTAAAGACACCAATGGAGACTGGGTCTATGAGGATGAAGAGATTCGTCGCCTGGCCATTGATTTCTACAAAGGCCTCTTTAAAGAGGACGAGGTGGATCTGGATAAAGCCCTCGCTGGGATTTCTTTTCCTAGGTTGGATGAGGATTCTATTAAAGAAGCCTTCCATCCTATTGACCAGAAAGAAATTGATCTAGCCTTCTCTAGTATTGGAGCTACTAAGGCTCCGGGGATTGATGGTATCCCCGCCAGTTTTTATCACAAACACTGGGATACTGTGAAGGAAGGTATCTACAGTTTTGTTAAAGGGATTTTCAGTGGTTCTAACAATATTAGTCTGGTGAATAAGACCCTTCTGGTCCATATCCCAAAAGTTGAAAAACCTTCATCCTTTTTGCAGATGAGACCGATTAGTCTTTGCAATGTGTTATATAAAGCTATCACTAAGATTGTGGCTAATAGGATCCGGCGTATTCTTCCTGAGATTATTGGCCAAAACCAAGGCAGTTTTGTCCCTGGCAGGCAAATGATGGACAATGTGGTTATCGCCCAGGAAATGATTCATTCCATGAAAGTGAAGAAGGGGAAGAAAGGGATTGTGGCGCTCAAACTTGATAGTTTGAAGAGAGCAGGTATTCCGGACAGCTGGAGAAGATTGATTGAGGACTGTATTTCTTCTCCTGTTTTCCAGGTTATGATCAATGGTGACATGTCTGAGGAGTTCTCTCCTTCCAGGGGTATCCGTCAAGGGGATCCTATGAGCCCCTTCCTTTTTGTAATTGTTAAGGAAAGGTTGTCCCACATGATCCAAGAGGCTGTAAGCAAGGGGAATCTTCATCCTGTGGCCATCAATAAATTCTGCCCTCCTATTACCGATCTGTTCTTCGCCGACGATATTATGATCTTTGTGGAAGGGAATGAGGTGCAGATTGGTGTGGTTATGGATATTCTTAACTGTTTCTGCGCTGCGTCTGGCCAGAAGATCAATGTCCAGAAGTCTCGTATGCATTGCTCTAAGAATATGGAGAAAAGTGTTTGTAAAAGACTTAGTGATGTTTCTGGTATCCCTCTTACTCAATCGTTGGGTAAGTATCTTGGGGTCCCTCTCCATAGCGACAGAGTTTCTAAAGCCTCGTTTAAAGAGACTCTGGATAAAGCTACTGGGTTGTGCGCTAGTTGGAAAGCAAATTCTCTGTCCATGGCGGGCCGCCTTACCTTAATCCAATCGGTCAATTGTGCGGCTCCCAATCATATCATGCAAGCTTGCAGACTGCCTGAGCCTGTTCTCAATGAGCTGGATAAAGTTAACCGGAGATTTCTTTGGGGAGATTCTGGAGAGGGGAAAAAGATTCATCTTGTCCCTTGGAAGGAGGTCTGCCAGCGTAAAAGTATGGGGGGTCTTGGTATCACACAAGCTAAGGATAATAACAAAGTCCTATTGATGAAGCTTCTCTGGAGAATGTGGCAATGCCCCTCCTCTCTTTGGGTTCGTCTTCTTTGTGGCAAGTATCAAAAAGATAAAATCTTTGGACGCCCTAAGGAGAGAGTCGTCAATTGTTCCTTCCTCTGGAAAGGTCTTAGTGCTGTGTTTGCCGAGTTCTGCTCTAGGGTTGGCCTTGAGGTGGGTAATGGCAAGTCCATCAGTTTCTGGAATGATATCTGGAGTGGAGACAAACCGCTTTTAGAAGTGTGTAGCCTTCCCCCGCCTAATAATATCCGCAATTGGAGGATTGCTGATGTGGTTGATTCTGAGGGGGACTGGATTTGGTCGAAATTTGATACTTTCTTTAGTCTTGATACTCTCCTAAGAATTAGGGGAGTAAAGATTAGTAATCATGATGATGACAAGGATAGGCATTGCTGGACCCTCTCCAGAAATGGCGCTTATTCTTGTAAATCGGCCTTTGAAGCTTTTACCCCCAACAGGTCTAACCCTCCCTCTATTTCTTGGAAGTCTATCTGGGCCCTTAAAGTCCCCTACCGTATTAGGAGCTTCCTCTGGCTGGGAGTAAAGGACAGGTTACTTACTAACTCTGATAGACACATACGACATTTGGTGGATTCTAGAGCTTGCAGTAGATGCAGAGGACATGATGAATCTTTATGCCATGCTCTTAGGGACTGCTCTAAGAGTATAGAAGTGTGGAAGAAAATCCTCCCTCCCCACGTTCTTCCTTCCTTCCTTACCCATGATGAGCATGATTGGTTCTCTGATGGGGTTAGTGGGAAGTTATTGGCTAACATGGAGCATGGTGACATTTTCTTTGCTATCATCTGTCATCAGATTTGGAAGTGGAGGAACGAGGAGCTCTTTGGTGATAAAACTGTTTTTATTCCTAACCTACCTGATTTCTTCTCGAATAAACTCACTAGTATTACTGAGAGCTTTAAAGGGGACTCCCTTGCCAGATCCACCCAGAGAAGAGATATCCACCTTGTGGGTTGGAGCAGGCCTAATGACGGGGTGGTTAAGTTGAATTCGGATGGCTCCTGCCTTAATGATGGGAAGATTGCCACCGGAGGTGTTCTCAAAGATTCGGGGGGTGCCTAGCTGTCTGGGTTCACCCAAAATCTAGGGTTGGGCTCCTCAGAGCTTTGGGGTATTTTCTCTAGTATCAAGTTAGCCAGAAGCCTGGGTATAAGGAGGCTTTCTGTGGAGTCTGATAACATGGAGGCCATCAAGATGATTTCCGACAATCTATGTTATTTGTCTTAATAGCCGCAACCTTATCAAAGCTATCAAACGGCTTTCCTCATCCTTTGAGTCCTTACAATTCAGCCACATTTTTAGAGAGCAAAACCGAGTTGCGGATCGCTTGGCGGCTGCTGGTCATGAGGAGATGCTAGGCGTCACTAATCTTTCTGTTCCTCCTTTTTATCTCTCTTCCCTACTTGTTGAGGATAGGATTGGGGTTAGCTTTCCGAGGCTAATCCCAGGTTAGTTGTTTTTGTTTGTTTGTTTTTTCTTCCTTTTCTACTAAAAAAAAAGTTAACAGATCCTACAAATTGAAATTGCACACGAAAACAAAGTCACTTGTTTAACCAAAATATTTACTATGTCCAAATTGAGCTATAGATTCAAAATTAATCAGCATTACGTATTGATTGTAGAATCATTCCCACCTTTGATTATCAAATATAAATTCAAAATTAAAAAACTAAGATATGTTACTGCTGGAATTGTTGGAGCTGGAGGGATCGAGGTTTTGTAATTGGTTGCTATGCTATTAACCTCTCTAGTGGTTATACGCATATTGCCCAGCTGACTGTCATTTTTTTCGTAGTAAAATCTTCCTGGGAGCGGGGGTGTCACAATCTTTGGATTGAATCAGATTCTACATATGCAGTTGATAGGCTAAACGGAAAGTCTACCACGGTACCCTGGAAAATTAGACAAGATTGAATTCAGCGTTTATCAAAATTTTCGAATATGAATTGTAGAATCACTCATATCCACAGAGAGGGCAATCAGGCGTCGGATCAGCTTGCCCGTTTTGGCAAGACTGCTTCCGCCCTTACATGGTGGCACTCGGCTCCTCATTTTTGTCAATCGTCTGTTTTTGGCGATTTATGTAATGTTGCCCATGTTCGTTTCCCTTAATTTTCTGTTTTGAACCTTTTATTTTCATTTTTCTCTGTTTGTAATTTTCCTTTTTATTAATAATATTTCAGGTTGATTTGGTGTGTTAGGGGTGCCAACCTAGTTGGGATGTCTAGCCACTTAATCGCGTCTTAAGCTTCCATGCAAAAATAATAATAATAAATTTTGTTATTATATAGACTCTCCTCCACTGCCACACCAAGTCCTTCTAAGATATCTTTCTTTTTCTCTTTGTATCTTCTTTCCATATCCGTCTCCATTTTCTTCACTTTATCCTTCTTTATGTCTGTTATGTCACATCACATGTTCTCCATTTTCTTCACTTTCTCCTTCTTTTATGTCTATTTTGCCACATCACATGAGATACATACACACGTGTCTATATTTTCATGTTAGTTAAGAATAGGTGTCAAACTACTGGTTTTTAATAATAATAATAATAATAATAATAAATATTGCGAGGTTTTTGTAATTTTAAAATGGATATTAATTGAAGTTGGTTTGAGTGATTAAGAGTCTCAAGTCGCTTAAGCTAGAACTCAAGTTCGAATCCTAACTATTACTTTGCACGTTCTTTGCGTGGGGCAGTCAATTGTTTATATAGAAATCGAAAATTGTAAAAAAAAAATTAATTCCATATTATTGAATATAATGATATTAATAATTTACGCTAAAATGATTTCCAGTTTACAGTGTTATGAATTAATTCCATATCATTCGAAAATTGTAAAATTGCTACATATGTTCCCTTACGTGTCTCCTTACCTCCACTAAGTTGCTCCATCTATCAAATTTTGAAAAAAATTGCTGTCTCAAACTATATGTCCTTACGTGTCCCCTGGATGAAGTGGAGCGGGCCTTGAACTATTTGGAGAAAGCCGACCCGATGGCGAAACTGAGGTTTTGAAGTTAAAACGGGGTTGTTGGAATTTAGTGATTTCGGACCCTAATTTAATTGGATTCTACCCACTCAACTCCAACCTGTAAGGGTGTCAAATGTGATCTTTGGTGTAGATTATGGGATGGTGTTGTTAGTAATAGTTGTAGTTCTGTCCATAAATCTATATTAGAGAATGATTTGATTTTACTATGTTCGGATCACAATAGACAGTTCCTACTATTTTATCATGAACGATGTTCCATTTTGTGTTTATTAAGGTTTAAGTTTCCTAAATTTTATGGAAGGATCTACAGATATATTTTTGGGATTGAATAACTTTAACTTATACATGATGTGTAATATGTGGGCTTTTGAATTATATGTATAACTTTTCAATTAAGTTTTGGTTTTTATTTTTATTTTTTTGTTTTAATTATAAGGTAAAAGTTATGTTGTATGTTTACTAAATCTCAATTGCAACAAAATAGCTAACAAATTAACAGATACTACAAATTGAAATTGCACACAAAAACAAAGTCACTTGTTTAACCAAAATATTTACTATGTCCACATTGAGCTATAGATTCAAAATTAATCAGCATTACGTATTGATTGTAGAATCATTCCCACCTTTGATTATCGAAATAAATTCAAAATAAAAAAACTAAGATATGTTACTGTTGGAATTGTTGGAGCTGGAGGGATCGAGGTTTTGTAATTGGTTGCTATGCTATTAACCTCTCTAGTGGTTATACGCATATTGCCCAGCTGGCTGTCATTTTTTTCGTAGTAAAATCTGCCTGGGAGCGGGGGTGTCACAATCTTTGGATTGAATCAGATTCTACATATGCAGTTGATAGGCTAAACGGAAAGTATACCACGGTACCCTGGAAAATTAGACAAGATTGACTTCAGCGTTTATCAAGATTTTCGAATATGAATTGCTGAATCACTCATATCCACAAAGAGGGCAATCAGGCGTCGGATCAGCTTGCCCGTTTTGGCAAGACTGCTTCCGCCCTTACATGGTGGCACTCGGGTCCTCATTTTTGTCAATCGTCTGTTTTTGGCGATTTATGTAATGTTGCCCATGTTCGTTTCCCTTAATTTTCTGTTTTGAACCTTTTATTTTCATTTTCCTCTGTTTGTAATTTTCCTTTTTATTAATAATATTTCAGGTTGATTTGGTGTGTTAGGGGTGCCAACCTAGTTGGGATGTCTAGCCACTTAATCGCGTCTTAAGCTTCCATGCAAAAATAATAATAATAAATTTTGTTATTATATAGACTCTCCTCCACTGCCACACCAAGTCCTTCTAAGATATCTTTCTTTTTCTCTTTGTATCTTCTTTCCATATCCGTCTCCATTTTCTTCACTTTCTCCTTCTTTATGTCTGTTATGTCACATCACATGTTCTCCATTTTCTTCACTTTCTCCTTCTTTTATGTCTATTTTGCCACATCACATGAGATACATACACACGTGTCTATATTTTCATGTTAGTTAAGAATAGGTGTCAAACTACTGGTTTTTAATAATAATAATAATAATAATAATAAATATTGCGAGGTTTTTGTAATTTTAAAATGGATATTAATTGAAGTTGGTTTGAGTGATTAAGAGTCTCAAGTCGCTTAAGCTAGAACTCAAGTTCGAATCCTAACTATTACTTTGCACGTTCTTTGCGTGGGGCAGTCAATTGTTTATATAGAAATCGAAAATTGTAAAAAAAAAATTAATTCCATATTATTGAATATAATGATATTAATAATTTACGCTAAAATGATTTCCAGTTTACAGTGTTATGAATTAATTCCATATCATTCGAAAATTGTAAAATTGCTACATATGTTCCCTTACGTGTCTCCTTACCTCCACTAAGTTGCTCCATCTATCAAATTTTGAAAAAAATTGCTGTCTCAAACTATATGTCCTTACGTGTCCCCTAGATGAAGTGGAGCCGGCCTTGAACTATTTGGAGAAAGCCGACCCGATGGCGAAACTGAGGTTTTGAAGTTAAAACGGGGTTGTTGGAATTTAGTGATTTCGGACCCTAATTTAATTGGATTCTACCCACTCAACTCCAACCTGTAAGGGTGTCAAATGTGATCTTTGGTGTAGATTATGGGATGGTGTTGTTAGTAATAGTTGTAGTTCTGTCCATAAATCTATATTAGAGAATGATTTGATTTTACTATGTTCGGATGACAATAGACAGTTCCTACTATTTTATCATGAACGATGTTCCATTTTGTGTTTATTAAGGTTTAAGTTTCCTAAATTTTATGGAAGGATCTACAGATATATTTTTGGGATTGAATAACTTTAACTTATACATGATGTGTAATATGTGGGCTTTTGAATTATATGTATAACTTTTCAATTAAGTTTTGGTTTTTATTTTTATTTTTTTGTTTTAATTATAAGGTAAAAGTTATGTTGTATGTTTACTAAATCTCAATTGCAACAAAATAGCTAACAAATTAACAGATACTACAAATTGAAATTGCACACAAAAACAAAGTCACTTGTTTAACCAAAATATTTACTATGTCCACATTGAGCTATAGATTCAAAATTAATCAGCATTACGTATTGATTGTAGAATCATTCCCACCTTTGATTATCGAAATAAATTCAAAATAAAAAAACTAAGATATGTTACTGTTGGAATTGTTGGAGCTGGAGGGATCGAGGTTTTGTAATTGGTTGCTATGCTATTAACCTCTCTAGTGGTTATACGCACATTGCCCAGCTGGCTGTCATTTTTTTCGTAGTAAAATCTGCCTGGGAGCGGGGGTGTCACAATCTTTGGATTGAATCAGATTCTACATATGCAGTTGATAGGCTAAACGGAAAGTATACCACGGTACCCTGGAAAATTAGACAAGATTGACTTCAGCGTTTATCAAGATTTTCGAATATGAATTGCTGAATCACTCATATCCACAAAGAGGGCAATCAGGCGTCGGATCAGCTTGCCCGTTTTGGCAAGACTGCTTCCGCCCTTACATGGTGGCACTCGGCTCCTCATTTTTGTCAATTGTCTGTTTTTGGCGATTTATGTAATGTTGCACATGTTCGTTTCCCTTAATTTTCTGTTTTGAACCTTTTATTTTCATTTTCCTCTGTTTGTAATTTTCCTTTTTATTAATAATATTTCAGGTTGATTTGGTGTGTTAGGGGTGCCAACCTAGTTGGGATGTCTAGCCACTTAATCGCGTCTTAAGCTTTCTTGCAAAAATAATAATAATAATATTAATAATAATATATTTTGTTATTATATAGACTCTCATCCACCGCCACACCAAGTCCTTCTAAGATATCTTTCTTTTTCTCTTTGTCTCTTCTTTCCATATCCGTCTCCATTTTCTTCACTTTCTCCTTCTTTTATGTCTGTTAAGTCACATCACATGTTCTCCATTTTCTTCATTTTCTGCTTCTTTTATGTCTATTTTGCCATAACACATGAGATACATACACACATGTCTATATTTTCACGCTAGTTATGAATAGGTGTCAAACTACTGGTTTTACACTTTTTCTATAAAGCCTATTAAGATGTGAACTTGCAATATTTTAAAAATATATTACTAGTTGATCTATCTATCTATAATAATAATAATAATAATAAATATTGCGAGGTTTTTGTAATTTTAAAATGGATATTAATTGAAGTTGGTTTGAGTGATTAAGAGTTTCAAGTTGCTTAAGCTAGAACTCAAGTTCGAATCCTAACTATTACTTTGCACGTTCGTTGCGTGGGGCAATCAATTGTTTACATAGAAATCGAAAATTGTAAAAAAACATTAATTCCATATTATTGAATATAATGATATTAATAATTTAGGTTAAATTGATTTCAAGTTTAAAGTGTTATGAATTAATTCCATATCATTCGAAAATTGTAAAATTGCTACATGTGTTCCCTTACGTGTCTCCTTACCTCCACTAAGTTGCTCCATCTGTCAAATTTTGAAAAAAATTGCTGTCTTAAACCATATGTCCTTACGTGTCCCCTTGATGAAGTGGAGCGGGCCTTGAACTATTTGGAGAAAGCCGATCCGGTGGCGAAACAGAAATTTTGAAGTTAAAACGGGGTTGTTGGAATTTAGTGATTTCAGACCCTAATTTAATTGGATTCGGCCCACTGAACTCCAACTGGTAAGGGTGTCAAATGTGATCTTTGGTATAGGTTATGGGATGGTGTTGTTAGTAATAGTTGTAGTTCTGTCCATAAATCTATATTAGAGAATGATTTGATTTTACTATGTTCGGATGACAATAGACAGTTCCTACTATTTTATCATGAACGATGTTCCATTTTGTGTTTATTAAGGTTTAAGTTTCCTAAATTTTATGGAAGGATCTACAGATATATTTTTGGGATTGAATAACTTTAACTTATACATGATGTGTAATATGTGGGCTTTTGAATTATATGTATAACTTTTTAATTAAGTTTTGGTTTTTATTTTTATTTTTTTGTTTTAATTATAAGGTAAAAGATATGTTGTATGTTTACTAAATCTCAATTGCAACAAAATAGCTAACAAGTTAACAGATCCTACAAATTGAAATTGCACACGAAAACAAAGTCACTTGTTTAACCAAAATATTTACTATGTCCACATTGAGCTATAGATTCAAAATTAATCAGCATTACGTATTGATTGTAGAATCATTCCCACCTTTGATTATCGAATATAAATTCAAAATTAAAAAACTAAGATATGTTACTGCTGGAATTGTTGGAGGGATCAAGGGTTTTGTAATTGGTTGCTATGCTATTAACCTCTCTAGTGGTTATACGCATATTGCCCAGCTGACTGTCATTTTTTTCGTAGTAAAATCTGCCTGGGAGCGGGGGTGTCACAATCTTTAGATTGAATCAGATTCTACATATGCAGTTGATAGGCTAAACGGAAAGTCTACCACGGTACCCTGGAAAATTAGACAAGATTGACTTCAGCGTTTGTCAAGATTTTCGAATATGAATTGTAGAATCACTCATATCCACTGAGAGGGCAATCAGGCGTCGGATCAGCTTGCCCATTTTGTCAAGACTGCTTCCGCCCTTACATGGTGGCACTCGCCTCCTCATTTTTGTCAATCGTCTGTTTTTGGCGATTTATGTAATGTTGCACATGTTCATTTCCCTTAATTTTCTGTTTTGAACCTTTTATTTTCATTTTCCTCTCTTTGTAATTTTCCTTTTTATTAATAATATTTCAGGTTGATTTGGTGTGTTAGGGGTGCCAACCTAGTTGGGATGTCTAGCCACTTAATCGCGTCTTAAGCTTTCATGCAAAAAAAAAAAAAAATAATAATAATAATATTAATAATAATAATAAATTTTGTTATTACATAGACTCTCCTCTACCGCCACACCAAGTCGTTCTAAGATATCTTTCTTTTTCTCTTTGTCTCTTCTTTCCATATCCGTCTCCATTTTCTTCACTTTCTCCTTCTTTGATGTCTGTTATGTAACATCACATGTTCTCCATTTTCTTCACTTTCTCCTTCTTTTATGTCTATTTTGCCACATCACATGAGATACATACACACGTGTCTATATTTTCATGTTAGTTAAGAATAGGTGTCAAACTACTGGTTTTACACTTTTTCTATATAGCCTATTAAGATGTGAACTTGTCAATATTTTAAAAATATATTAGTAGTTGATCTATCTATCTATAATAATAATAATAATAAATATTGCGAGGTTTTTGTAATTTTAAAATGGATATTAATTGAAGTTGGTTTGAGTGATTAAGAGTCTCAAGTCGCTTAAGCTAGAACTCAAGTTCGAATCCTAACTATTACTTTGCACGTTCTTTGCGTGGGGCAGTCAATTGTTTATATAGAAATCGAAAATTGTAAAAAAAAATTAATTCCATATTATTGAATATAATGATATTAATAATTTAGGTTAAAATGATTTCAAGTTTAAAGTGTTATGAATTAATTCCATATCATTCGAAAATTGTAAAATAGCTACATGTGTTTCCTTACGTGTCTCCTTACCTCCACTAAGTTGCTCCATCTGTCAAATTTTGAAAAAAATTGCTGTCTCAAACCATATGTCCTTACGTGTCCCCTTGATGAAGTGGAGCGGGCCTTGAACTATTTGGAGAAAGAGGACCCGGTGGCGAAATTGAGATTTTGAAGTTCAAACGGGGTTGTTGGAATTTAGTGATTTCGGACCCTAATTTAATTGGATTCGGCTCCTAATTTACATGGTGGCACTCGGCTCCTCATTTTTGTCAATTGTCTGTTTTTGGCGATTTATGTAATGTTGCACATGTTCGTTTCCCCTAATTTTCTGTTTTGAACCTTTTATTTTCATTTTCCTCTCTTTGTAATTTTCCTTTTTATTAATAATATTTCAGGTTGATTTGGTGTGTTAGGGGTGCCAACTATTTGGGATGTCTAGCCACTTAATCACGTCTTAAGCTTTCATGCAATAATAATAATAATAATAATAATAATAATATTAATAATAATAATAAATTTTGTTATTATATAGACTCTCCTCCACCGCCACACCAAGTCCTTCTAAGATATCTTTCTTTTTCTCTTTGTCTCTTCTTTCCATATCGGTCTCCATTTTCTTCACTTTCTCCTTCTTTTATGTCTGTTATGTCACATCACATGTTCTCCATTTTCTTCACTTTCTCCTTCTTTTATGTCTATTTTGCCACATCACATGAGATACATACACACGTGTCTATATTTTTATGTTAGTCAAGAATAGGTGTCAAACTACTGGTTTTACACTTTTTCTATATAGCCTATTAAGATGTGAACTTGTCAATATTTTAAAAATATATTAGTAGTTGATCTATCTATCTATAATAATAATAATAATAAATATTGCGAGGTTTTTGTAATTTTAAAATGGATATTAATTCAAGTTGGTTTGAGTGATTAAGGATCTCAAGTCGCTTAAGCTAGAACTCAAGTTCGAATCCTAACTATTACTTTGCACGTTCTTTGCGTGGGGCAATCAATTGTTTATATAGGAATCGAAAATTGTAAAAAAAAATTAATTCTATATTATTGAATATAATGATATTAATAATTTAGGTTAAAATGATTTCAAGTTTAAAGTGTTATGAATTAATTCCATATCATTCGAAAATTGTAAAATTGCTACATGTGTTCCCTTACATGTCTCCTTACCTCCACTAAGTTGCTCAATCTGTCAAATTTTGAAAAAAATTGATGTCTCAAACCATATGTCCTTACATGCCCCCTTGATGAAGTGGAGCGGGCCTTGAACTATTTGGAGAAAGCGGGCCCGGTTTGCGAAACTGAGATTTGGAAGTTAAAACGGGGTTGTTGGAATTTAGTGATTTCGGACCCTAATTTAATTCGATTCGGCCCACTCAACTCCAACCCGTAAGGGTGTCAGATGTGATCTTTGGTATAGGTTATGGGATGGTGTTGTTAGTAATAGTTGTAGTTCTGTCCATAAATCTATATTAGAGAATGATTTGATTTTACTATGTTCGGATGACAATAGACAGTTCCTATTATTTTATCATGAACGATGTTCCATTTTGTGTTTATTAAGGTTTAAGTTTCCTAAATTTTATGGAAGGATCTACAGATATATTTTTGGGATTGAATAACTTTAACTTATACATGATGTGTAATATGTGGGCTTTTGAATTATATGTATAACTTTTCAATTAAGTTTTGGTTTTTATTTTTATTTTTTTGTTTTAATTATAAGGTAAAAGTTATGTTGTATGTTTACTAAATCTCAATTGCAATAAAATAGCTAACAAGTTAACAGATCCTACAAATTGAAATTGCACACGAAAACAAAGTCACTTGTTTAACCAAAATATTTACTATACCCACATTGAGCTATAGATTCAAAATTAATCAGCATTGCGTATTGATTGTAGAATCATTCCCACATTTGATTATCGAATATAAATTCAAAATTAAAAAACTAAGATATGTTATTGCTGGAATTGTTGGAGCTGGAGGGATCGAGGTTTTGTAATTGGTTGCTATGCTATTAACCTCTCTAGTGGTTATACGCATATTGTCCAGCTGACTGTCATTTTTTTCGTAGTAAAATCTGCCTGGGAGTGGGGTTGTCACAATCTTTGGATTGAATCAGATTCTACATATGCATTTGATAGGGTAAACCGAAAGTCTACCACGGTACCCTGGAAAATTAGACAAGATTGACTTCAGCGTTTATCAAGATTTTCGAATATGAATTGCAGAATCACTCATATCCATAGAGAGGGCAATCAGGCGTCGGATCAGCTTGCCCGTTTTGGCAAGACTTCTTACATCCTTATATGGTGGCACTCGGCTCCTCATTTTTGTCAATCGTCTGTTTTTGGCGATTTATGTAATGTTGCACATGTTCGTTTCCCTTAATTTTCTGTTTTGAACCTTTTATTTTCATTTTCCTCTCTTTGTAATTTTCCTTTTTATTAATAATATTTCAGATTGATTTGGTGTGTTAGGGGTGCCAACCTAGTTGGGATGTCTAGCCACTTAATCGCGTCTTAAGCTTTCATGCAAAAATAATAATAATAATAATAATAATAATAATAATAATAAATTTTGTTATTATATAGACTCTCCTCCACCGCCACACCAAGTCCTTCTAAGATATCTTTCTTTTTCTTGTTGTCTCTTCTTTCCATATCCGTCTCCATTTTCTTCACTTTCTCCTTCTTTTATGTCTGTTATGTCACATCACATGTTCTCCATTTTCTTCACTTTCTCCTTCTTTTATGTCTATTTTGCCACATCACATGAGATACATACACACGTGTCTATATTTTCATGTTAGTTAAGAATAGGTGTCAAACTACTGGTTTTACACTTTTTCTATATAGCCTATTAAGATGTGAACTTGTCAATATTTTAAAAATATATTAGTAGTTGATCTATCTATCTATAATAATAATAATAAATATTGCGAGGTTTTTCTAATTTTAAAATGGATATTAATTGAAGTTGGTTTGAGTGATTAAGAGTCTCAAGTCGCTTAAGCTAGAACTCAAGTTCGAATCCTAACTATTACTTTGCACGTTATTTGCGTGGGGCAGTCAATTGTTTATATAGAAATCGAAAATTGTAAAAAAAATTAATTCCATATTATTGAATATAATGATATTAATAATTTAGGTTAAAATGATTTCAAGTTTAAAGTGTTATGAATTAATTCCATATCATTCGAAAATTGTAAAATTACTACATGTGTTCCCTTACGTGTCTCCTTACCTCCACTAAGTTGCTCCATCTGTCAAATTTTGAAAAAAATTGCTGTCTCAAACCATATGTCCTTACGTGTCCCCTTGATGAAGTGGAGCGGGCCTTGAACTATTTGGAGAAAGCGGACCCCGTGGCGAAATTGAGATTTTGAAGTTAAAACGTGGTTGTTGGAATTTAGTGATTTCGGACCCTAATTTAATTGGATTCGGCCCACTGAACTCCAACCGGTAAGGGTGTCAAATGTGATCTTTGGTATAGGTTATGGGATGGTGTTGTTAGTAATAGTTGTAGTTTTGTCCATAAATCTATATTAGAGAATGATTTGATTTTACTATGTTCGGATGACAATAGACAGTTCCTACTATTTTATCATGAACGATGTTCCATTTTGTGTTTATTAAGGTTTAAGTTTCCTAAATTTTATGGAAGGATCTACAGATATATTTTTGGGATTGCATAACTTTAACTTATACATGATGTGTAATATGTGGGCTTTTGAATTATATGTATAACTTTTCAATTAAGTTTTGGTTTTGGTTTTTATTTTTTTGTTTTAATTATAAGGTAAAAGTTATGTTGTATGTTTACTAAATCTCAATTGCAACAAAATAGCTAACAAGTTAACAGATCCTACAAATTGAAATTGCACACGAAAACAAAGTCTCTTGTTTAACCAAAATATTTACTATGTCCACATTGAGCTATAGATTCAAAATTAATCAGCACTACGTATTGATTGTAGAATCATTCCCACCTTTGATTATCGAATATAAATTCAAAATTAAAAAACTAAGATATGTTACTGTTGGAATTGTTGGAGCTGGAGGGATCGAGGTTTTTTAATTGGTTGCTATGCTATTAACCTCTCTAGTGGTTATACGCATATTGCCCAGCTGACTGTCATTTTTTCCTAGTAAAATCTGCCTGGGAGCGGGGGTGTCACAATCTTTGGATTGAATCAGATTCTACATATGCAGTTGATAGGCTAAACGGAAAGTCTACCATGGTACCCTGGAAAATTAGACAAGATTGACCTCAGCATTTATCAAGATTTTCGAATATGAATTGCAGAATCACTCATATCCACAGAGAGGGCAATCAGGCGTCGGATCAGCTTGCCCGTTTTGGCAAGATTGCTTCCGCCCTTACATGGTGGCACTCGGCTCCTCATTTTTGTCAATTGTCTGTTTTTAGCGATTTATGTAATGTTGCACATGTTCGTTTCCCCTAATTTTCTGTTTTGAACCTTTTATTTTCATTTTCCTCTCTTTGTAATTTTCCTTTTTATTAATAATATTTCAGATTGATTTGGTGTGTTAGGGGTGCCAACCTAGTTGGGATGTCTAGCCACTTAATCGCGTCTTAAGCTTTCATGCAAAAATAATAATAATAATAATAATAATAATAATAAAAATAATAAATTTTGTTATTATATAGACTCTCCTCCACCGCCACACCAAGTCCTTCTAAGATATCTTTCTTTTTCTCTTTGTCTCTTCTTTCCATATCCGTCTCCATTTTCTTCACTTTCTCCTTCTTTTATGTCTGTTATGTCACATCACATGTTCCTCATTTTCTTCACTTTCTCCTTCTTTTATGTCTATTTTGCCACATCACATGAGATACATACACACGTGTCTATATTTTCATGTTAGTTAAGAATAGGTGTCAAACTACTGGTTTTACACTTTTTCTATATAGACTATTAAGATGTGAACTTGTCAATATTTTAAAAATATATTAGTAGTTGATCTATCTATCTATAATAATAATAATAATAAATATTGCGAGGTTTTTGTAATTTTAAAATGGATATTAATTCAAGTTGGTTTGAGTGATTAAGGGTCTCAAGTCGCTTAAGCTAGAACTCAAGTTCGAATCCTAACTATTACTTTGCACGTTCTTTGCGTGGGGCAGTCAATTATTTATATAGGAATCGAAAATTGTAAAAAAAAATTAATTCTATATTATTAAATATAATGATATTAATAATTTAGGTTAAAATGATTTCAAGTTTAAAGTGTTATGAATTAATTCCATATCATTCGAAAATTGTAAAATTGCTACATGTGTTCCCTTACATGTCTCCTTACCTCCACTAAGTTGCTCCATCTGTAAAATTTTGAAAAAAATTGATGTCTCAAACCATATGTCCTTACGTGTCCCCTTGATGAAGTGGAGCGGGCCTTGAACTATTTGGAGAAAGCGGACCCGGTGGCGAAACTGAGATTTTGAAGTTAAAACGGGGTTGTTGGAATTTAGTGATTTCGGACCCTAATTTAATTCGATTCGGCCCACTGAACTCCAACCTGTAAAGGTGTCAAATGTGATCTTTGTATAGGTTATGGGATGTTGTTGTTAGTAATAGTTGTAGTTCTGTCCATAAATCTATATTAGAGAATGATTTGATTTTACTATGTTCGGATGACAATAGACAGTTCCTACTATTTTATCATGAACGATGTTCCATTTTGTGTTTATTAAGGTTTAAGTTTCCTAAATTTTATGGAAGGATCTACAGATATATTTTTGGGATTGAATAACTTTAACTTATACATGATGTGTAATATGTGGGCTTTTGAATTATATGTATAACTTTTCAATTAAGTTTTGGTTTTTATTTTTATTTTTTTGTTTTAATTATAAGGTAAAAGTTATGTTGTATGTTTACTAAATCTCAATTGCAATAAAATAGCTAACAAGTTAACAGATCCTACAAATTGAAATTGCACACGAAAACAAAGGCACTTGTTTAACCAAAATATTTACTATGTCCACATTGAGCTATAGATTCAAAATTAATCAGCATTGCGTATTGATTGTAGAATCATTCCCACCTTTGATTATCGAATATAAATTCAAAATTAAAAAAACTAAGATATGTTACTGCTGGAATTGTTGGAGCTGGAGGGATCGAGGTTTTGTAATTGGTTGCTATGCTATTAATGCCCAGCTGACTGTCATTTTTTTCGTAGTAAAATCTGCTTGGGAGCGGGGGTGTCACAATCTTTGGATTGAATCAGATTCTACATATGCAGTTGATAGGCTAAACGGAAAGTCTACCACGGTACCCTGGAAAATTAGACAAGATTGACTTCAGCGTTTATCAAGATTTTCGAATATGAATTGCTGAATCACTCATATCCACAGAGAGGGCAATCAGGCGTCCGATCAGCTTGCCCATTTTGGCAAGACTTCTTACGCCCTTACATGGTGGCACTCGGCTCCTCAGTTTTGTCAATCGTCTGTTTTTGGCGATTTATGTAATGCTGCACATGTTCGTTTCTCTTAATTTTCTGTTTTGAACCTTTTATTTTCATTTTTCTCTCTTTGTAATTTTCCTTTTTATTAATAATATTTCAGGTTGATTTGTTGTGTTAGGGGTCTAGTTGGGATGTCTAGCCACTTAATCGCGTCTTAAGTTTTCATGCAAAAATAATAATTTATACTATATATAATTACAGAAGCAGAGAGAAATGAGAAGAAGTGTTTTAGAGGTCTTTTTGATTAGTTGTCAACGTAGTAAAAAATCAGATTAAAAATATTTAATTAATTAAAATAAATATTTAATTAATTAAAAATAAAAAATTTATATTTATAATATATTAAATAATTACTAGCCTATTAATTAAAATAATAAAAGAAAGCAAGAGTTACGGGAAGATGAAAAAACACAAAGCAAAGGAAATCCAAAAGTCACAAATAAACTTCTATATAAAACATGATAGATAGTATTCCACCATTATATTCATTGGTCACGATAGATAGTATTATATTTCTGAAGGTAAATATTCGATTTTTTCATATGTTATAGTTATTTTGTTCTAAATTATGTTGTTGTTTTATTTTTATTAAACAATAGTTGTTATAGTTTCATCTTTCAGATTCATTTCTGTTGTTACCCAGGTTCTATACCCCTCGCTATCTTATCCATGTTTTCTTTTTTATTTGTCTTTTTTTTCCAAACTGATAGCTTCAATTGAAGAAATCCGACAGAAATAGAAGATACATGAACAACTAAAACCGAAAAACACAAAAATGTCAAAAATTACAAGAAATTCTAATGTTTCTCAAGGTAATTATTCGATTTTTTTCATATGTTGTTATTTTTGTTCTCAATTGTGTTGTTGTTTTCTTTTTATTAAACAATAGTTGTTATAGTTTCATTTTTCAGAGACGAAATTCCATTCCTGTCGTTACCCAGGTTCCATACCTCTCGCTACCTTATCCATGTTTTCTTTTTTATTTGTCTTTTTTTTTTCAAAATGACTAAAATAAAGATTTTGTAAATTTGTATTCTTTTTTAGTATATGTTGCTAGGTGTTATCGTTTCGATTGCTAACTCTTAACTAAAATTTAGATTTTCGGCTTTATATGAACTCAATTTTTGGTTTTCTCAATTGTCCTGTTGTTTTATTTTTATTAAACAATTGTTGTTATAGTTTCATCTTTCAGAGATGAAATTCTATTTCTGTCGTTATCCAGATTCCATACCTCTCGCTACCTTATCCATGTTTTCTTTTTTATTTATTTATTTTTCAAAATGACTAAAATAAAGATTTTGTATATTTGCATTCTTTTTTAGTATATGTTCCTAGGTGTTATCGTTTTGATTGTTAACTCTAACTAAAATTTAGATTTTCGGCTTTTTACGAACTCAATTTTTAGTTTTAATTGAAGTTAGATGAATTTTTCTAATTCGGAACATGTTCAAATCCACTCATTTTTTTAGTTTGAGTTTAGCTAATTGATATGGATTGTATTTTTTATTTTTATGCATTTTGGTACAAATAGATATAAAGTTTCGCACGATAGTTGTTCATTGAAGTTTGAGACATATTAAATAAAATATTAAAGACATATTGGAATATTATACTTATAATGAAGTTTATTTCAATATAAATTATGTTATATTATTATTATTATTATTATCAAGAAATTATTTTTTCCCAATTTTCTAGACAAGGAGATTGTAAACGTCTAATACGCTTGATAAGATGTTTATTTTTGAAGAATGTGGATTATGCTAGATACGAATTCAAAATCAAGGTAAATAAAAATAAATTTTGATGTTCAAAATCCTAAAAATGTACATTAATTATGGATATTGAGATAATTACTTTTGCAACATTGGCTTATATAATTTTTAACTATTATATTATGGTTCGTACACAATTGTTAGTATTTCAAGAGTTTTTAACAGATGAAAATGAAATATGATCATAGGACAAATTATTGAAAAATATTAATTAAGAAAATATTATTATTTGAATCTCTTCAAATTCTCAAATGTTGAGCATAATGATTCTAATTAATATAATCAATTTCACATATTAATTATAAAACGTTTTTTTTTGTAATGAGTGGTTATAATTGCGATTTAATTCTATTTAACTAAAATTAATTTATGGACTTAATACTTCATTAAGAAAAAATAAAATGTTTAATTAATGGACAAAAAATATTTTCACTCTCCTGTTTATACGCTTATGTCTCGACATTCTCTCTTATTTTCAAAAAAAAAAAACCCGATAGGAAGATGGTTCTCTCCTAATTATCTTTTTCGTCCCTTCATTTTTTTTTCAATTCTTTTGTTTATTTTTCTTACTTACAAAATTCAAGAATATACAATTATTAGAAAATATTAATGAAGTCAAATAAGTGATATCTGCGAGTATGACTAATATTCTATATAGTGAAAAAATGAAGAACAAATTGATCGAATGTCTTGATGAGATATTACGAGATGAAAATAAGAGAAATCATCATCTTAAACTGATTCAATTAGATATATTGGGTTATTGTAGCAGAAAAAATAATTGAATTCGAATACTTGGTGATCATGAAATTCCATCAACCAAAATAATTATCATCAAGATGAATTTGTGACTAATTCTTACTAATTTTATTTTTTTATATGTAACATATTGAATTGATAAAGTTTCTTCATATGCAACATTAGAAAAGTATTGATTGTAATAGTTTATAGAATAATATATTGATGTTGCTTCTATTTTAACATAGATTGTAATTCTTTTGTATCGTAGATATAATATTTAATTTTAATTGTAGTTTAATTCAATTTTTGTTTAACCTATATTGTAATTCTTTTGTATCGTAAATATAATATTTAATTTTTGGGTTTTTATTATATTCTAATATATTTCTTAATTAATCTGCTATTTTATTATTATTGTTTCACAGAATATTTGGAATATGAAAATGTATTAAAATTCCTAAAAAGTACAAATCATTGAATTTTGTAAAAATAAATAAATCATTCATCTTTAGTTAAAATTCTATAAAAAAGTAGTCAATTATTTTTAAAATTAATTTAATTTGAATTATCATTAAATATATATTAATTTCAAATATACATAATATAAATTTTTTTCATAGCATGATATAAAATTATTTAAAAGTAAATATGTCAAATGATTTATTTATCTAAATTATATAAAAGTTTCATACCCCGTGCATCGCACGGGTTTTCAACTAGTAATAATAATAATATTAATAATAATAATAAATTTTGTTATTATATAGACTCTCCTCCACCGCCTAACCAAGTCCTTCTAAGATATCTTTCTTTTTCTCTTTGTCTCTTCTTTCCATATCCGTCTCCATTTTCTTCACTTTCTCCTTCTTTTATGTCTGTTATGTCACATCACATGTTCTCCATTTTCTTCACTTTCTCCTTCTTTTATGTCTATTTTGCCACATCACATGAGATACATACACACGTGTCTATATTTTCATGTTAGTTAAGAATAGGTGTCAAACTACTGGTTTTACACTTTTTCTATATAGCCTATTAAGATGTGAACTTGTCAATATTTTAAAAATATATTAGTAGTTGATCTATCTATCTATAATAATAATAATAATAAATATTGCGAGGTTTTTCTAATTTTAAAATGGATATTAATTGAAGTTGGTTTGAGTGATTAAGAGTCTCAAGTCGCTTAAGCTAGAACTCAAGTTCGAATCCTAACTATTACTTTGCACGTTCTTTGCGTGGGGCAGTCAATTGTTTATATAGAAATCGAAAATTGTAAAAAAAAATTAATTCCATATTATTGAATATAATGATATTAATAATTTAGGTTAAAATGATTTCAAGTTTAAAGTGTTATGAATTAATTCCATATCATTCAAAATTTGTAAAATTGCTACATGTGTTCCCTTAGGTGTCTCCTTACCTCCACTAAGTTGCTCCATCTGTCAAATTTTGAAAAAAATAGCTTTCTCAAACCATATGTCCTTACGTGTCCCCTTGATGAAGTGGAGCGGGCCTTGAACTATTTGGAGAAAGCGGACCCGGTGGCGAAACTGAGATTTTGAAGTTAAAACGGGGTTGTTGGAATTTAGTGATTTCGAACCCTAATTTAATTAGATTCGGCCCACTAAATCAAACCCAGCGGTCCAAGGACCGATGCCAGACGTGTTTTTTAGCCATCCGAGGTCGTTTAGGGCCTCAAATCGGCGTTTTTGTGTTTTTATCGCACTTTCGGTTATTTTCCTGTTTTGTTGCGTTTCCTTTTAGGTTTCGGATTAGGTTTTATTTGTCAGCCTATATAAAGGCTCGACCCCCACCTTATGTAAGGCAGTTATTGATTAATAAAATTTCAGAGTTTATTCTCTCTCTTTCCAATTTTCGTTAGTCGTGCGCGATTCAACGATCGTTGAGGGTTTTAAGCATTGTTCGTGCGTGAACAACCGTTTAGGACGAAAGTCTGTTTAATTCCGCTGTATCACCCCTTTTATTTTTTACATGTGTAATTTTAATAATAATCATATTTAATTTGTTAAACTCTGTTAACTTCTGTTAAACCTATGATTTAAAACTCTGTTTAAATGATTAATGTGATTAGTTTGTTATTCAGGTGCCAGGCATCATCTTTGTCTTCTGATTAGGGTTTCTCTTCTCAGATTTCTATTTCGATCATATTTTTTTCATGTTCATCGTCCCTTCTTATTAGCGTTGTACTGCAGTGTAAGATTGAAAGTTGATTATTGATTGGAATAAAGCTTCTTACATTATAATTCCATGATGGGCATCAAGGTTGATAACAACCCAAATTATTCTTGAATAAGGAATAAGGGAAAATTAATAGAAATAATGGCAAACCATTATTCATTCTAAAAGAGATATTTATGCATGATTAATGTGGAATTAATGATAATTAATGCAGGGGCGAATATGCAAATAATGAGGAAAAGGAAGGAGTCTCTAGCATTATGCCATGCCACGTGGACCATGGCGAGATACGCTATAACGAGATACGCTTGATGAGAGCGAGTAGCGGAGACCCGCCATAGCTCTCAAGGAGAGCGTACATACGCCTTGACGGATCAAAGAATACGAAAATGCGCCTTTATTACCATCCATGAATGGGAATAAATACAATTAAATGGCAATTAATAGCCAATAAAAGGGAATAAAGACTTGACTGTTCAAATACCTCAACTCTGAGGGTTTCAATGCTAAATACTGGGATTAATAGAGAATTGATAGCAATTGAAGACGAGTAATGACACGACTCTTTACATGCTTCCCCATTAATGTTGAAGGTTACAAAAACCTATATAAATACCACAGCTTCCTAGGATCAAAGGTACACTTACTGATTCTCTACTTTTGTGCTTACAGTTTATTTTCAAAAATATTACTGACTTTGGTATCGGAGTGTCCCCGGCCGATCCCAACGGCGCCTCACAGGGAAGTGCTCCGATCAAGGATTTTTCCACAAGTTATCAATTGGTGCGGTGAACGTGGATCTCTAACAAACAGAAGATCACAAAATCTTGATTGTATAGAGTTTCACAAAGAACAAAACAATGGAGTCAACAGAATAGAAATCACAATCTCAAACTTTGGCTCAATCAGTACAACAAATCTATCCAAATATACAGTTCTCCATATATTGGTGGGAAAGAGTTTTCTACATTAAATCTGGAATTTTATGATGAAAAAGATAAGTTTTCTCCCCCTTCTTATTCCATTTTTAATTAAAGAAAATTGAGATCCCTCACTCTTATAAAGTGCTATGAATATCATTACATGTTATTATGATAAATCTAATAAACTGTGAAAGATGAAGTCATAGATACAAATCTTTCATTAAATCTTGCATGCTTACTATGCCCTCATATTTTTATGCATGACAAGTGTAATATGATATTATCATTGAATTAGTACAAACGCATGTATAAGACCCGTAATCTTGGGATTTACAAAAAAAAAATTCATCCATTCAATGTGATTTTGTCATTTGATATTAAAATATCATAAAAGGGCTCATATAATTACAAATGATTTAGATCTGGTCGGTCTTTTGGATGAACATGCATATAACTATTAGAAGAAATTATAAAAAAATCATATTTGGTTTTTCCTTGTACAATTCACCATCTATATATGGCTTTTCTCCTATATAGTACTTTTAATATCAAAAATTCATATTTTTTAATATTGTTTTGTCAAACAGTTATTTCATTCCCTTTTTTACAAGGATGTGTCTATTCATATAAAAACTGTTTATTTGACATTGTTAGAATTTCTGTTACCAACACAAGAGACTTGAAAATATTGAGTCTATTTGTAATTATCATGTAATTGTCCCTAACTATTAAGGCCATTATGGGCTGATGAATTACCAAATTGGAAAACAAAACTTTCATGTCCTGAGCTAACTACAAAATAGTGCAAGTATCGGTTTCGGATCAGAACATTAATTTATGCAAAATTCTTAGGATATACATGAGAATTCCTTAAAGATTGGAGGATTGTATGTGAAGGTAGGTGAGAGTGGATTTTGAGTAATTTTCCTTACACTCCAAATTGGAGGAGAATCATTGTACATGTATTTTTCTTCCAAAATTACCCTTTCTCTTTTATTTTATTCGTACAAATGAAATGATATAAGATTAATTTTATATATAACTATATCATTAAATCATCACTTACCTTTCTTTAATTACACCTCATTCAAATGAGGCTTTAATGGTCTCTGAATGCCATTAATGTATGGATGCACAATATTAATTGCAAGTAAATAGCAACTATGTAAGATATCTTACCCAATATAGAATGTCATAACTTTTATGACGTTTAAAATAAATATGCTATCTTGGATATTAATGCGCATTGAAATACAAAAGGACATTATTCTTAAACCATTCTCATTATGGTTATTTATTAAGAATTCATTATGATATTCATGTGCAGTAGCAATCTTTATGGTTATGACCGTTATACGTGATATTATTATTAAAACAAGCACGATTAAAATTCTATTATGAATTTGTTTGACATATAATATTTACTCGGTTTTATCCTTCGACTAAGCTCATTCTAGAGCCAGGGACCAACGTGAAGGAATTATTAAGTTGATTCCAAGATGAACTAAAAATTGCATAAAGAGACATTGCATTATACATGATATTTGCCAACAAGGTCAATACAAACAGTCTTTTGCTATGAAGTATGTTCCGTGGATCAAACCACTGATCCCCAAGATAAGTGAATATTGCTTTTATGCCTTACCACAATCTTTTAATAATGGACATGGTATGCCCCACTTCTGGAGTTCTTTCAGTGCTAACCCACAGGTACAAGGGAATTGCTAATAATGCAACCAGTGTCAAACACTAGCATGAAAAATAAAGCTCAATCCAGAGAAGTGTATATTCAGAGTCGCTTCAGAAAAATTCCTTGACTATGTCATTAGCAAAAAAGGAGTTAGAGCAAATCCAGATAAAGTAAAAAGCCCTGCGAGGAAAAAGGTGAAAAGAGCGCCTAAATAAAAGCCATGTGAGGAAAAAGGTGAAAAGAGCGCCTAAATGAAAGCTGCACTATGGGTGAGAAAGATCCAGAGGATGAACGGGCGGATCATCGTACTAGAAAGATTGTCAACAAGCATATCAAGGTATAAAACAATTCCTAGCAGAACCACCCTTGATGAGCAGACCAATCTGAAGGGGAGACCTGCATTTGTATCAATCTATCATGGATAAAGCTATGTGCACCGTGGTTATTCAAGAAGAAGAAGGTCAGCAGTTCTCCATCTATTATGTTAGCAAAATGTTGAAGGATGCAGAGACAAGATATTCGAAGCTAGATAAAATGGCTCCCACGGTTGTGACAACATCCATCCGCGTTAAACCATAGCTCCAAGCATAACCTCAACATGATCGAGATCGAGATCAAGATCAAGAGCCGGCTTCACCATCATGATTCAACATTGAACACACGAATGATGAGATTGAAAGGCGAGTGCATGCCGCTCTCGATAGATAAGAGAACAATGCAGAAAGATACGCCATCCAGTTAACAGGAATTCACCATTCACAGCGCGAATCATGGGGTACGAGGCGGAAAAAATGATTAAAGCTTCCAACTTGCCACAATATAAAAGAAAAGAATCAATATAAGCGGAACATTACATATCCTGAACCCAAAGGAGGGGAGCATGTAACCGTTGGAAGAAACGCCAAAGTGTACTACAGGTTGGCCACCACACTGAAGCTTGCTGGGAGCTGGCAAACTAGATAGCTTTGTCCAGAATAACAAATAACAAGACGACAAGCAGAAGACAGATCCTAAAAAGAAATTCAAAAGTGTCATTAATGTCATAGCAGATGGACCAGTGTATCAGCCACCCATGGAAAAAGCAAAAATATCCGTTCTGGATAAAACATCCCTCAATTGCCCTTTTTGCAAAAACAGGTCCAGTAATCTCTCCACATACAGATGCGTTGACAATTGAAGGATGGGAGATGAAATGAAGCGAGTAATGGTAGACACGGGCAGTTCTTGCAATGTCATCACCATAGGTGCATTTGCCAAACTAAAGGTTGATCCGATCCAAATAGAAACAACCATTGTTGACATCATGGGAGTGACAGGTCACACTATCCGGACCAAGGACCAGGTAACTTCGGAATGCAAGCTGGCGGATGATGATCAAGCGTGGATTGGTGATCTGGAGTTCTCTATTATGAATGGACAATCAGCTTATAACATCATTCTTGGGCGGCCGTTCATCTCAAAGGTTGCAGCCCTAAATTCCATCCATCGTATGGCAATGTACATTCCCACCAGCAAAGGAGGAATAATGATTAGCAGGAACCAAAAGGCGGTTCAAGAGACCTACTCGGCGTCGCTATCGATCCGCCCACAATTCAAAAATGACGAAGGTGAGGAAGATGAACTTATCACTACAGCTTTTGGCGACACAGAAACGCTCCTTATTGCTGATGGAAAGCGGGTGCAGATCGCCAAAGGATTAAAACCTGAGATCAAGGAGGATGTTACGAAATTTCTCATCGAGTCTGAAAGCCTATTTGCATAGGAGAATGAGATCCCCACAGGAGTAAGCCCAGATGTGATTACTCATAAGTTAAACATCATTGAGGATGCGGTTCTAGTTGCTCAGAAAAGACGGAACCATAGGCCTAAAAATCAGTATTTCTATGTATTCTTATATGTGCATTAAACTGTTCTAGTATCCTATATTCGATAATTTATTCTTTCTCGCCATACTTCTTATATTCATTTGCATAGCTTTTATTCCTGATATACGCCCAGTGGCTGGCGAATGAAAAGTTCCACAGACGGATCAATTACCTTAAAGATAGGACAATTGATCCCCATCACGGGCGGATCCCCTTTCCACAAAGATAAGAAGCACAGACCCTCAGGAGCTTTCAAATGAGCTCAACTCTCTCCTCAAAGACAGGAAAAGTATTGGTCACCATCAAAAGCGGGTTAAAATTATCTCAAACATGAGAAAATTACACCTTAAACTTTCTCCTCAAAGATAGGAGAACAATAATCTCAGCGGCGGATCAATCTACCTCAAAGATAGGAAACAATTGATCGTCGTCAGAGACAGAGTTAAAACATTTCTCAGACGTGAGAACTTTACACTCTCAAATACTCTTCCCAAAGAAGAGTCTCAAGACCTGGCGGCGGATCGATTCACCTCAAAGATAGGAAGCAAATCAATCGCCTAAGGCAGCTTAACTTCCTCACCAGGAATAAAAGCTTCTAACCTTCACAAAGGTTCACACATTGGGGTACGGCTAGCCACCTACCCTAAACAATCGGAGAAATCCTAAACCAGATTCTAAAAAGTTACTTGCTAAAAGATATAATGCATTAGTAAAAATAGTTCTGGAAAGAAAAGGGTTCATCCAACAATGAAGCCTGGTCTTCATTCAAGATAATGAAGCCTCGTCTTCATCCAAATAATGAAGCCTTGTCTTCATCTCTAAATAATGAAGCCTCGTCTTCATCCAAGATAATGAAGCCTCGTCTTCATCCAAATAATGAAGCCTCATCTTCATCCAAGTAATGAAGCCTCGTCTTCATCTCCAAATAATGAAGCCTCGTCTTCATCCAAGTAATGAAGCCTCGTCTTCATCCAAATAATGAAGCCTCTTCTTCATCCAAGTAATGAAGCCCCGTCTTCATCTCCAAATAATGAAGCCTCGTCTTCATCCAAATAATGAAGCCTCGTCTTCATCCAAGTAATGAAGCCTCGTCTTCATCTCCAAATAATGAAGCCTCGTCTTCATCCAAGTAATGAAGCCTCGTCTTCATCTAAGATAATGAAGCCTCTTCTTCATCCAAATAATGAAGCCTCGTCTTCATCCAAGTAATGAAGCCTCGTCTTCATCCAAGTAATGAAGCCTCATCTTCATCTCCAAATAACGAAGCCTCGTCTTCATCTCTAAATAATGAAGCCTCGTCTTCATCCAAGTAATGAAGCCTCGTCTTCATCCAAGTAATGAAGCCTCGTCTTCATCTCCAAACAATGAAGCCTCGTCTTCATCAAAGTAATGAATTCACGTCTTCATCATAGAAATAACGAAGTCTCGCCTTCACAAATGCAAAGTAAAAACACTTTGGAAAATGAGTAAAGGCTAAAAAGGCAAGTGCCAAAACCCTCCACAAAATGCACAAAAGTCCCTAAATAGCTGATCATTCTTACTGATCCCTAAGGTCGGGTCATTCTCCTCAATATGGCAGAACTGAAGAAAAAAAGTCCCTAAGGCGAATCATAATCCTATGCGGTAGGAACAAATGGTCCCATAAAGGGCGGGTTATTCCATTTCTAAAAGAAATATAACTCTCAAGATACGCACGATGAGAGCGAGTAGCGGAGACCCGCCTTAGCTCTCAAGGAGAGCGTACATACGCCTTGACGGATTAAAGAATACGAAAATGCGCCTTTATTACCATCCATGAATGGGAATAAATACAATTAAATGGCAATTAATAGCCATTAAAAGGGAATAAAGACTTGACTGTTCAAATACATCAACTTTGAGGGTTTCAATTCTAAATACTGGGATTAATGGAGAATTGATAGCAATTAAAGACGAGTAATGACACGACTCTTCACATGTTTCCCCATTAATGCTGAAGGTTACAAAAACCTATATAAATACCACAGCTTCCTAGGATCAAAGGTACACTTACTGATTCTCTACTTTTGTGCTTACAGTTTATTCTTAGAAATATTACTGACTTTGGCATCGGAGTGTCCCCGGCCGATCCCAACGGCGCCTCACATGGAAGTGCTCTGATCAAGGATTTTTCCACAAGTTATCAAAGGTCAATATTATACATTGTTTGGTAGCATCAATCACTCTTTTCAAATGGATTTCCTTTCTCATTCCAATAAACATCAGAATTTTGAGTTTAGCCATGTATTGGTTCACCAAATGATACATACAGAAAAGGCAGATGGATTCAATTTAGGAAGAATTCGAGTCGCATCTATGGTAAGACTAGGAAGCTTCGGTCGAGTCACCACTGATTCGATATTCAAGTCACCATTTAAAAAAAATTCAATTTTTAACAACTAAAAAACTTAGAGCAGAAGAAGATGACTATTCACTTTACAAAAACAAAAAAAACATACAAAAATTATGAAACACAAATAGTTTCAATTAGATGACTCTTCACTTTATAAATTCCAAAACCTTCCATCTTCTTTTCTATTTATTTGTTATTATCTTCTTCTACTCTATAGTCTACCGATTTTTTATGTTCTGCTTGTCTCTACTTTCTTTTATAATTTTATATAATTTCTATTTAGATTTCGAGTCAAGAGTCAAATCTGGATTTAACAACCATGGTTCGAACCATATTCATCTTGTTTCTTGGTATGGTACCACACTTCTTGAGTTGGAATTTTGATCAATAAATAAGGCTTCGAGAATTACCAATCCATTTGTTCAAATTATTGATTTTATTTATTTCTTCTTGATTCTTACAGCATTATGCTTATTTTGTAACATTACTTGGTGAAAGGAAGAAAATGAGTTTCTACAGTTTGTTTTGTTCTAACTTATATAAATTTTTTTTCACAAGTACAGAAGAAGAGTATAATTGTTAGAAGAAAATTCTCTTTTTTACTGATTGTATTCATATGTATTTATACATTAGAGACATATATTGTTATACAACATAACTCTCTGTAAATACACATGACTCTTTATGAAACAATACAACTCTTGATAAATACAGAAATTACTTTTGAACAATATAATAAACCAAATTAAAGACTATTAATTGTAAGTTTATTATTTCAATGCACACCTTAAACTTATAATTTTTTTATCCCTTAGTAACACCAAGAATAATTCTTAATCTGTTGACATCTTCAAACTTCATGGTCATTGATATTTTCACTTTAACCGCCATCATACACATTATTATCTCTATCATTTTCTTCTCCCTCGTAATCATTGTTGTCTTCCTTATCATCCTTGTTAGTACCATCACCATCACTTTTATCTCTACCAATTGGTATTTTAGGTTTTGGATGAGGCACATAACTAGTGAACTTTCTATCTGAAAATTGACACAATATTATTCATTTCAATGCCCTGAAGTCCTTTCGCTCTTCCCTTTCTCTTTTTAACTTCTATGATTTCTTTGAAAAATATCTCCTTCAGTTCCTCAATTAGCTCGACCTCACATTTGTTCTCTTGCACATACTTGATTTTTTTTTGTAAATTACTAGAGGCACACTCATCCCATATGATTTTATTACAATTTTTTAGATGCTCAACATCTTTACCATACCCTAGTATTGAAACTTTCTTTTTCTTGACACATCGATCGTTGAGCATATGATTGAGAACAACTATCATTAGAGCCATGCTCTGAGCGTTCTGCAATGCCATTGTCCTTTGCTGCTTCTTCCATAAGCTTGTTTTGCTTCTTACCTGATCCTTTGATTTCTTTTTCAAACCTCTTCCTCTTTTTTGATACTTCCGAATTTTGTACATTTTGTTTTGCACTTATTTGGATATTGCAATCAAAATTATTGGAGTTTGTTAATTGTGTTGAAAAAACTAAAACCAAGGAAAAAAGCTCAGAAGTAACCCAAGGTTAATTGTCTAGTTTTTTTAGAATTGTAATCGTTAGATTTTAGCATAACCAGATATATATATAAAATAATAGAGTAACATGGTAAACTTGTTTTGTATTGTGGTTGTCCTAAAAGCTAAGATTTGTTCGGTTAAAAATCTAAAAAAATATATAAAAAGACCACAAGGTTAATATTGGTAAAAGATAGGGACCTCAAAATATGTTTTTCAAAATAAAAGTACTAAACAGTGTTTTAGATAAAAACTAGAAGACTAATAAATTATTTACCCTATGGTTATTGACGATTTCAATAGTAAAATGCGGAAAAATATAAGTATCTACTGTTTTCTTTTCATTTTTTTCCTGAAAATCACTTCGCGAAATAAGTATTTCGAAAGTCTAGGAGGAAAAAGAGGCTGAAACCGACGATTTTTACTTCATGAAACCAGATTCCACGAAGTCTACGAAGAGAAATGTTCATGATTTTTACTTTCGCAGACTTCGCGTATTTTGCTTTCACGAAGTAAAATCGTGTCTTTACTATAACATTTCTCTTTGCAGAATTCACGTATTCTGCTTTCGTGAAGCCAAATCGTCATTTTTCTTGCTAACACGACTTAATTTTTTGATACAGATTGAAAGCGATAAATGAAGGTTTTAGTCGTAAACCAACAAAGAGGTTCTTCTCTAGCTAAACTAGAAGGAGTGAATCCCAATATAACAAGGTATAAACCTTTGGTTCTCAAAGAGAATGATTTTAGATTGATAAAAGTTGCATATCCTTACAAAAGTGGGGGTTTAAATACATCCCCTAATGATAATAAAGACCAGGACTACCCCTACTAGGGTTACAATAAAGCGGTAGACAAAAGGGTAAAATAGGTGATACGCCCAGACAATTCGTACGGAGCTGCAGGTACGGAATGTTAGGGTGGTTGGTGATTTACTTCGTGAGGAAGTAGGCATGGGGATCCGCCTAGGAATAGAAATTGATACTCCTTCTCTTATAATATGAGATCCTCCCCTCTCGTATAGCCTAGACCCGCTCCACTTGTACATCCCTAGGATCCGCCCTGATAGGTGCTGGCGCTCCTCGTGTGGCATGTGGTGTCGGAGGGTCCGCCAGGACGTGTTTGAGCGGCAGCCCTAGTTAGGATGTCTGCATCATTCTCTCCTTCTTTAAAAGAGCAGGGCGTGGACTTGCTCGTGTCTAGAGGGCCATCTGGTTTCCACGGGCTGAGGTCACGGACGTTGAAAGCTGGTGACATTTTACCAAACCAATTTGGCAATGCAACATGATAGGCATTGGTATTGACCTTCTCGGTGACTTTATATGGCCCGTATTGACCTAACCCTAACTCTAATCTTCTTCTTCTTCTATTCCTACCTAAACCGAAACACTAAACCCTCCTTCCCTTTTTCGGCAGCTGCCGCCGCCGCCGATTCCGGCCGCCTCCTCCTCCCTACTTCGATCCAGCAAAAACTGACTCACCACTCTTCCCCTCCCGTGGCCACCATGAGCACCAATACAGAAAATTCCACCACTGGAACACCACCTAACACAAATTCAAACATCAATACCATAGACACAAACCCTAATCACCATTCTTCCCTCACCGTCTCCAACATATCTACCTTCATCAAAATAACCCTAGACATAGAAAAAGGGCATTACCCCACTTGGGCTGCTCTATTCAAGCATTCCAGGTCCTGGACAATTTTTTTCCTCCCTCACCCACCAACCCTTCCGTCAATACTCTACAACAATCCAACCCCGACCTCTGGTCTCGTATTGATGTCGTTGTTCTTCAATGGATCTATAGCACCATCTCCCTAGACCTTCTACATACTATTATTGAAGCCGACTCCACAACCGCCAGGACCTGGATATGCATATGTTTGTACAGAATGCCTTGTGATCTGAATGCAGCTAGTTTGAAGTGGGATTAAAATTCTATGTTCCCACTGTCATTTGAGACCTTTGTGTTGAATTTGGAAAACATTTAATGTCTAGTCATATTCCCATGAGGAATGAATTTTTTTAGAATGGTCATGGCCGCACAATGATTATTTTATATTAATAACTCAATCTGACATGTCTGTCTAAGATTTGATAAACTATGTTTTAATTGTGGCTACTTGTCATGGCTATCATTTTTGTTTGTTTGTTTACTCTCATGCTATTGATTGCATATAACCCTTGAATGCATCAAAGAAGGGGCTGATTACATCAAAGGGTATGAAATGGTCAAGCTTGTCTATCTCTCATCAAGACTCCATTTTGTTTATACCCGTTAAGCAAGCGTATGAACTGGTCTAAAATGAAAAAATTGAAGGGGACTGAAAACATAATGCAGAAAGCCCTCTTGATTACATGTATCTTAATAACAATGTAGAATTTCATCATTGACTTATTAGAATCCTAGAGTAAAGATTCAATCCCTTAAGCTTAAATTTAATAGGTTTTGATGACATGAACCTTAATGACTATACAGATTTTAATGAAGAATAGGATACTATCTTTCTTTTTGGCTTCTTTCCGATCATCTTCTTTCTCCTCGGGTTCGGCCAATTATGTACAGATTTTTTGTATCATCCAACAGCACCAGATTTTTTTCCCTTTCACCCATTATCCCATTCCATGAGGAGCTCTTTCATCTCTATTTTGACTCTATTCTTTCCTATCATCCTCTTCATAATTTGTTGATTCATAAAACAAAGAGCTTCTTAATTTATTTGTTGAACTTAATTTATTTGTTGAATGGGTTAGCCGAGAAGGGAATCCCTTACTTGGTTGAGAGTTTGAAATTTCAACTGTGAAAGTTACAGTAAAACCTCTATATAGGAATACGAAATAACCTCTATAATTCTTGAGCAATAATTTGGATTTATAAAATATTAAATATTTCTACTTCTTTTAGGCCTAACACTTTTAATTTTTTAGTATTCAACACCCCAAAACCATAAAAATTTAGGTGTTTTAGTTTAGGAAATCAACATTGACCATATAGAAAATTAAATAATTTTACGACTTTTCACTTTGGCCAAAATAAAGCACTTTTATCATGCTAGAGGCTAAAAAAATTTGTCCAGCTCTGACAAGCTGGACTTTAAAAAATTACGGCAAACTATACAACTAAAATTAGCCCACCCCCCCAAACCTCAAATTCTGACTCCAACCACTGCCAAGTGGTCCCAACTCTTTTATATGAAAAATATATTAATAATCTAAAAATTTAAGAAGTGGGACTTGAAACCATAACTTATTGTGTCTCAACCATTAACGTAAACCACTTAACTAAATTACTTTTATCGAATAAGTTTGAAAAATATATGACTTTATATATTCAAGCAACATGAATAAACAAGGAAGAGTTCTTCTTGATCATACAGACGAAATGAAGAATCACTGAGAAGAAGAGAAGAAGAGAGTTTTGGATTTCCAATCTGAAAGAGAGAGGAGTTGAAGAAGATAAGGTATTCGTCTGACAAAAGTTTGAGTGACCTTTCAATTGCCTGAGGGCAATCTTGTCTTTGCACAGCCCTGAAGGGCAATTTCGTCCTACAACATTCGTGGTATATTCTAGAAACAGCCCACCATTTTATAATAGTCCCAACTGCACCCAATCTCAACTCAAATGGATCACCACCATCCATCACAGTCGGATTTGATCTATGGTTCAGATTGGGACATTTGTATTGTCCTTATTTTCTTAGCCTTTAAGTTTACTTGTTCAGCACACCTAAGAGCATCTCCAAGAAACTCTTAATGAGCTCTCTAAAAATAATATAAAAAATTGACTCTTAGTGATTTAAGAGTGGCTAACATATATCTCCAACCATGCTCCTTATATTCACTCCTTATTTATTATTTTATTATTAAGATTATTCTTTATTGTTACATTACCAATAGTGTGAGGAGAGAGACACATCAATAATAAATTATTAATAAAAAATGAAGTTGGGAGACACTAAGAGGTGGAGAGAGGCTCTCTATCTAAGAGGCTGTTGGAGATGGATTTTCATTCTCCGTCATCAAATTTTAACTTAAGAGCCAACTTAAGAGGCTGTTGGAGATGCTCTAACATTAGTATAAAATGTAGGTGTCTTCTATGGTTAATAGTTAGGGTGCAGGCTATTGTTACTTCGTTCAAAAACAAAGTAAAAACTACTTTGCTTAATGTTGGCCCAAAAAATAAAATAATTATTTTTATGTATATAAAAAGCTTGGGTTATGTTTTTAGGATATAGTTTATATTTTCTAAAAATAATACACGTGTAAGCTAACCTACAACCCATGAGAGAGTCCGGCAACATGCGGGGCGTGTCCTCAATACGCAGGGCGTAAACAAGGCGTCCAGAGAAATCAACGTCAAAAACTCAAATACGCAGCGCGTCCTTCACTTTACGCGGGGTGTACTTTCTTACGCGGGACGTACTTGCCAATACGTCATGCGTAAGACGCATCCGCAGAGTGTTCCAAGATCAGAAGCTCCAATACGCAGGGCGTATCCACCTATACGCAGGGCGTACTCCTTCACACGCGACGCGACACCAGAGACGCCACGCGTAGAAATCAACAAGAAACGCACAAGGCCCAGTATCCGCCAACACGCAGGGCGTAGTAGGACATACGCGGGGCGTATCGTCTCGTTCGGAAGCAGTCAACGGCAGTTGAGGAAGTTAAGTTAGTTGGTTAGAGTTAGTTGGAGTTAGTTGAGTTAGTTGGTGATGAAAAGACCAAAACACCCTAATACCTCTAACTAATTACCAAAACGCCACTTAAAAATACTATAAATAGACCCCATCCCCTACACTAAAATACACACTCAACACACAACAAAACCCCTCTCTCAAGCTCCAATGCTTAATCTTTAGTTTTGCTCCCTAGTTCTTAGTTCTTAAGTTCTTTTGTTCTTATTTCTTCAAGTTCTTCAAGTTCTTCCTTTCGTTCTTCATTTTTCTTAGCTTCAATCCCTCCTTTAGCTTCCTTTAGCCTTAATTCAAGTTCCAATAGCCTTCCTTCCAAGTTTCTCAATTCAATTTAGCATTCCTAAGCTGTTACTCTGCTCAATTTTCAATTAGAATTCCATTTTCCAAAGTAATTTTCCAGATTCGTCCAATCATTTTCAAAGCCCATTTCTGTCCATTTAAAGTTATTTTTTGCCTTCGATCCCTTCGACAAAGTTGTTCCTAACGTCCTGAATTTCGATTTAGCCTTTTGATTCATTCAATTCCGTGTCCAGAAATTCCGTTTACAAGCTGATCTTTATACCCCAAATTCTTTTAGCTATTCTGCCCAGATTTTTCCAGATTCAACTAGTCATTTTCAATCTTTAATTTCGTCTGTTTACCATTCGTTTTAACCCCCGATCCCTTATACAAAGTTGTTCCTGACATCCCAAAGTTCAATTTACACTATTTATTTGCCCAATTCCGTGTTCTTAAGCACTCCAACCAAGCTCCCCAAAGTCAAGATTAAATCTACCCCATTTGCCTACCAACGTTTAGTCATTGCACAAGACACATACCGTACGGGCCCGACCGGTTGCAGCTCTCCGAGGACCTCGCACCTACACCAAAATTGAACTTCAATCCGAGATAGCTATTGTGGCTCCGAGTTTGTTGTTCAATTTCAATTTGTTTTATCGCATTTCAATTCTTTGTATTGATTTGTTTGTTCAAATTCAATTGATTACCTATATGTTTAATATAGAGATTTCTCAATTGTAATTTAATTCATTTCCAATTTCATGTTTCAAACATTTATTCATCAATAAAATACCAATTTTCACCAAATCTTGTGTCAATTTCGCACCTTCAATTTCTTTATTTTTCCGTCTTCAATTTACACGCTTAGTTTAAATAAAAACAATTTATCTCGCAAAGTTTCTATAACGGCGCGAGAGACCCAAGAGGGACTTTTTCAATCCTTGCGTCCCTCGCCAATCGCTTCGATTTAGAATTCATGTTTTCGGCGCACAATTTCACAAACGTAACCGTTTTTCATAATTGAGGAATAATTCCTCTGGCACGCCCGCACCCTAACCACACGTGACAAGGTTGAAATTAGCATATTCGCAAAATATCGCTAACAATTTTTGGCACGCCCAGTGGGACCTATTTTTAAGCTTTGCCAAAAATTTTAGAACCCGTTTTTGTGCCTATTTCTTCTGTAACTTGTTTTTTTATATCACATTTATTTTTTTCGCCCCACTTCCACTTTACCAAAATTTATTGGCTAACGCTAACAATTTTTGGCACGCCCAGTGGGACGTTTGTTTTTTTTTAGCTACCAAAAATTGTGTCTATACTCGTTTTTTACGTTCTTAATTTTTTCCACACTCATTAACCCACTTGTTTTTCATGCCTTGCTTTTGTTCCGTTAATAAGCATTTATTTATTTCCTTGTTCTTTCTTTTTCAGCACTAGATTACTAACATAATTTCATAATTTTCACCCATAAGTACTCACGGAGAATGCCTCCTAGGAAGAACACGGGGAAAGATCTCATCCCATCGGACTCCGAAGAGAGTCAAAATCAGAACCGGGATCAGAGCAATGAACCCGCCATGCCTGAAGGTTGTGCGGCTGAGATCGTGAACAATAGCGGAGGTGCAAACCAACAACCTCAAGGCCCACCCATATTCGACATGGCACCATTTTTAGCAAAACTAGAGAAGCATATCGACCAATTTCTACATGGATTTTCACAGTCCATGAGAGAAAGTTATGAGGATGTGTGCAAGGCAATGCAAGCCAAAAACGAGGCGGTGAACAATTCCAACAAGGGATCGGCTCTCGAGGAAAGGATCGTTGATTTAACCGGAGAAATCAGTAAAATCCCGGAAAAGTGCGCCGAGCTGTTCACACAAAGGTCGACATCTCAAGGACCGGTAGACGGTGGGAAGAAAGCACCGACATCAGGAACTGGGGAAAGGTATACCCCGCCACCAGCTCGAGAAGAGAATCTCAGGTTCAATGAGCGCGGTGACAGGATCAGCCCAGAACCTATTCAAATCCCGCCACCTCAACAACAGTTTAGATCTCATACAGGACCTAGTAACCATGCCGAACATTACGAGGAAAGCTATGCTCGTAATGTGGGGGGCAATGTGAGACAAGCCAACTTTCACCCACAACGGACGACGCATACACGCATGGAGCCCACCAACAACTTGGGAGAGGCCCAACCCATAAGAAACATCGTCCAAGAGATCTATGGGCTAGCCGTGAGGGAAGTATACCGATCCGAGTTCCAGAAACCCTATCCACGGCACTATGATCAGCAATACCCTTTACCCCACAACTTTAGAGTACCCGATTTCGCTTTATTTTCAGGGGAAGAAGGGCAATCCACTGTGGAGCACGTGGCACGCTTCACCTTTCAGTGCAGCGGTTTGAGCATGGACACAAACTTCGACATGTTACGCTTGCGGCTATTCCTAGGTTCACTAACGGGACCAGCTTTCTCTTGGTACACCACCTTAGCATCCGGATCCATTCACTAACTTCGCCAACTTAGTTGTTTATTGTGGTAGCCAACTTCAACTACTTAAAAGCCAAAACTCGGGATCTCATTCAACTTCCTCTTTCAATTACTGAACTCTCTAACCCGTGTTTGGTTCTACCCAATCAGGAGTGCCATATATAACTGAAGGAAATATGGTTATCTAAGAACTTGAAACTTTTTACTAATGGCATAAAAGTCTATTGTAACTAAACAGGGGCTGAAAAGAACATATGCATAAAAGTCTATTGTAACTATAGTGCACGCTAAGCTTAGATAAAGTAATTAAATGTCAAACTCGTTTAAATTCGATATGAACTCGAACAAATCCATATCTTGAACAAATATTGTTATTATTAAAACCCAAAAGTACTGTTTCGGTTATTTGGATGCAATTTAGAAAAGGGTAACAGTACTTGACATAAAAAGACAAATTTTTAGAAGAGAACTTCAATGTTTACAGTATGAGCTTTTGTAGAAGTTGATTGTACGTACTTAGAGTATTTATACCTTAATCTTTCAAGATATCTAATGGCCCGTATGGATTGGTCACTAGTTGCCACTTGTCGCGGCATGATATGCACACCACATGCATGACACGTGGCAACTGCCTATTACTAAGCAAGTCGACTCTCAAGAGGAACGTGCGGGCCACAGTTGCTACTAAAATTCTATCCAATCCTTGATGACGTGCGTTTGTCCATTCGATGAACGAAAAACTTGTGCTTTAGGCACACACAATCTCGGTTGAGACTTAAACTCGTAGTAGAAATTCTAACCATCTTTCTATCTTATCTTAAACTTATACTAAAGTTCTAACCATCTTTCTATATTATCTCAGGCACAAGAAATATCCCTTCAATCATTACAATATTACCTCACATATTCTCTAGTATCAAATTAGTGTGGTAAGCATGGATTGAACAACAGAACGACCATGACTCAACAAAGAAATCAATTTCATCCCTACTTCATATCAACAACCTAGCCTCTTCATTGACATTAGTAATGATCTCAGACGTTTCATTACACCTGATATGGACCGTCACATCGGTGAAGCCCTGTCGAGTAAATGTGGTTTTCAATGTTAGCAAAAAAAATTAATAACACTATTAAAGTCAAAAGATATTTTTTTCGTATCGTTGTTAAAATTAAAATTAATGCAGTGAAAATGACAATTTGAAATTGTTTTAGTTAGTGCAGATATAACAAATTAGAATACTTTAGCTTGACATGTTGATAGGCTCGGTGACCGGAAACAGACACGGACACGGACACGGAAAACGTCTTTTTTATAAAACATAGGACACGGGAACGTGGAGGAAACGTGTAAATATTAAAAATATTGGGTCACATTTATAAATATTAAAAATATATTTTTTTATTTGAATTTTTGTAATATAACTAAATAAACACATATAAAAGAAATTATAATACTCTTATCTCAACGTAATTATGAAATACATGAAATATAAAAAATGTCAAAAAACTTTTTGAGAAAAAAAAACAATGAAAGCTTTCGTCTCTATCTTTTGGTTTATCTCTGATTTTTTTTTATTGCACATACTGTCGACGTACTCTTTTGGATATTCCTACTCGTTTTCCCTTGAAATAACAATGGACCTTAATTGCTCTATTTAGCTATGTTTATTTTTTTCTGAAATGAAATCCAATCGTTTTTTGTTTGGAAAACTGGTTTTCCAGACAGATACGCATATCCAACTTTTGAATATTACGGATACGGCCCCGAAACTTATCCCAACAGTTTCCGGGAGTTTCCGTATCCGAAACGTATCGGAAACGTGATACATGTTGAAGTGTCTGTGCATCATATGGGTTGAGGTTGGACATGCATATTTAGATATTGGCTCGACCCACCCGGAACTCGATCAAGTCTGCACATAGAACGTGTCTCTTGTTTGTGGGAATTGGCACGCAGGTAGGGCCACCAGTCCAACTAGTCCTGCAACTGCTACTAACTGCAGACATAAATATATATATTCAACAACACAAACATTAACATTAATCTTCATAAAGAAAATGAATAGGAAGTTAGGGATAAAAACCTTAGCAACAGCCTTTGGTTGGAAATTAAGAAGTTTAGGATCAACACATTGTTTGACTTTATTCTCACTCAACCTTGGACTTGCCCAAGTGACAAGGCTCCGTTGTCCCTTAGGTTTAGTGTGATCATCTGGCTTTCTACCTGTCGAAAGATCTAGAAGAACTACTCCAAAGCTATATACATCAAACTTGTCTAAATCATAACTTATAATTATTAAACAATCACTTACTTTATGATAAGAAACATAGATAGAATGACTGACTGTGGAGCATGATACCCAAAAGCTCACCTTAGCTAGATATGTTAATGGGCTCGTTGATCTGCACAACTTGTCTAAGCCCACGTCATATGGGTAGAGGTTGAACATGTATATTTAGATATTGGCTCGGCCCACTCTGAACCCAATAAGTCTGCACGTATAACGGGTTGGATTTGGAATTTGTCTCAAAAGTTGTGTCCAACTTGGTTCGACTCGTCAGTATATTATATACATTTTATATATGTATTTATTACCTTTATTTGATTTTTATTATTTTGTTAAATATATTTTAATTACATGAAATTATTTTTGTTGAGTTTTATTGAATTATTAATAATTTTAGTTTGTTTGCTTTCTTTATTATATTTTAATTTAATTTTAATGAATTTGTTAAATATAAATATATACTTAGTTTGACGAACTAGGTTGAGTTAGTAATCATTTTTCGAGCCCAAGCCCGATGAAAATATGATACTTGGACAATATAATTTATTATAAAACTCAAGTAGGTTCCATCCAATCCGGGGCCAACTCCACCCATGATCATATCTAATTTTAAAAGATAAAAATTATTGGACAAAAATACCTTCCTTCAAGAGAGGAGGCGCCATCCCTTACTCGTCATTTTGGAATCGCGCTCGAGAGAGAATTCCTGAACTCATATTGAGCTTAAAAAATTACCACTGACGGATATGAGAATATTGCGGGTATCCTTTAATCGGTGGTCTCGACTCCTTTATATAAATAACATATTAATAATTCCATGTAAGGATATGACTGTTAAGACTAAGGATGATAATTAACGGGTACTGTACCCACAGGTATCTAGTACTACCGATCCTAATGAGATTATGCGTGCTTTGTATAAAAAATGTATGAGACGAGTATCAATTCAAAATAATTAACAATTACGGGTATGAGAATACAACGCATACCTGTTACCTAGTGGTTCCTACTCCTTTATATGAAAAATATATTAATAATCTAAAAATTTAAGAAGTTGGATGTGAAACCATAATTTATTGTCTCATCCATTGACCTAAACCACTTAACTAAATTACTTTTATTGAATAAGTTTGAAAAATATTGGGATAAGGTGCAAAAGTACCACTAACTTTTATAGTAAGGATCAATTTTACCCATAACATTTAAAATAGTGCAATTTTACCCCTATTGTTGGCACCCAAGGGCAGTTTTACCCATAACATTGTCAAATTGGACCAATTTGAGAAATAATTCATCAAACTGTCTTTTCGGTCATGAATTTTATCGTCTAGACGTCACATCCGAGTCATTTTACCACTCATTCATAACATATTATAAACATATACCGTCTATTGTACGAGTTGGACAAAAAAAAATTCAAAATATTTCATATAATTTATAAATATTAATCTTTCATTCTATTATTAAATCACATAAAATACGAATTTATTTTTTAACAAACTGATATGTAATTAGTGCAGAATAATAAACAAAATATATGTGTATTAATAATGTCTGAAATTGACCTAACTTAATAACCTTAGGAGTAAAATTGCTTTTTAAACGAATGTTAGAGGTAAAATTGCAAATTGTTATTGACTATAAAAAGTGTATTTTTACACCTTATCTGAAAAATATATCCTTTATATATTAGTCATTGTTAATTATAGTCTCTATATAAGAAAACACTAAATCACTCTTCCGCCTCCAGCAGGCGCTGTGTCTAGCTAGCAGATTGGGAATAAACAAGACAATAATGTGGCTGGCGAAAACGATACTCTTCTCTCTCTTGGTTTCACCAAGCTATGATTTTCCCAGCTCGGTGTAAAAGGTCAGTTTTGTTCTTCTGATCTTTCTTTTTTATTGTGTATTTGGGTTACACGGGTTGCTTTTATTAATTAACTAATTTGATGTTTGGTTTATTTGAACCCTAAATCTGTAAAACCTAATCTAACCTTTGAATGCTAATTCAATCTCATTAATTCTTGTTTCTGTTTTTTTCTGTAATATTGAATTTTTGAATTGGTTAGCATACATTAATTTTTTCCGAGTGCATTGAAGGAAGGCTTAAGAACATAATGCTTGTTTGAGTGCCAGTTGTTTTGTGTCTAAAGTTAGTCCGAATGTGATGCTTCTTTGAGTGGCTATTGTTTTGTGCTTTTAACTTTAATATATAGGAATCTAAACTAATTTAAAATCAAAATTAGTTGAAATTTAAACTAAAAGAAAAAACATGGCGACCAAGTCCTCAATAATATTGAGTTTGCTATTTGTTGTAGTCATCACTACATGTTAGGTTTTCTTTCTATTGAATTGTCCTTTGTTTTTCAGAATTTTGATTTCATATATAATGATAAAATTTACACTTGAACAATGGTGTAGAAAAAGGAGAAGACGGTGATGAGATAATATCTTTTGTTTGGAAGAAATGTTCAGATTGCAACGATCCCAGTAAATGGCATTATGAAACTCGTTGACTGTATCAAGGATCGATGTCTGAGCTCTCCTAAAATATCTAAGCTCGACTCTCCAATCATAATTGATAAACATCATTCTTCTTCTACTCGGACTGTTTTTACTTTCTTTACCCTCTATGTATGCATACCTTTTTAAAGGCCAACGTCGAAAGACACTTTCTTCTATGTTGCACCTTATTTTCGAACTCGAAGGAGTTGCCAAACTTTGAAGCAATGACACTACATCAGCATTATCATCTAGATAGTATGTAGACTTGTTTGGTTTTTGTCCAACTTTATGTAAGTTTTATGTGTTTCTGAGTAGACTTTGAAAGTGTATATATGTGATCCACAATTATTGGAACCAAGATGCAATTTTGCATCTCCAAAACCAAAGGGCTTGAAATAGACAATTGGTTATGGGTCATTAACTCATTCTTTTTCTACATATTTTATTATTATTATTTTTTGGCCTAATACATTGCGAGCTCCTTGAACTTGTCCAAAATAATAGATTGGTTCCCTGAACATTACAAGTGTCTCACCAGCTCTCTAAACTTGCTTATTTCGTATCACCACCTCCTTAAACTTGTCCATAAAAATAGATTACCTCTCTAAATTTCGCAAGTGTCTCACCAACTCCCTAAACTTGCTTATTTTATAACAACTAAATACAAAAACTTATTAAACCTAAATTATAAAAATACGTCTTCATGTATTTCAGAGCTAATTTTTTTTGCTTCTCCTACCATTCAACCTATTATAAGAGTTAGTGTTGCAGTTTTGAGAGATTGAATGGATGAGGATTGAGAGTTAGTATTATCGTTTTTGTATTTAGTTTTTACAAAATAAGCAAGTTTGAGGAGTTGATGAGACACATGCAAAGTTCAGGGAGCTAATCTACTTTTATGGACAAGTATAGTGAGCTGGAGATAAGTTCAGGGAGCTGGCGAGACACTTGCAAAGGTTAGGAAGCGAATCAACTATTTTGGACAAGTTCAGAGAGCCTGTGATATATTAGGGCTTGTTTTTTTGTTTTGTTTTTTTAGGAAAGAAAATCTTCATTAACATAGACCACGAGAATCCTTACAAAGAGCAGAACCCAACCAGTAAGAGGTTACGTTTTTTGGACCTCGAATTTTACTAATTTTTTAGTAAATAACTTTGTTACTTGAGTTCGTTTCTAGCTTTAGCATCTATCCTAATTCATGAAAAATTGAATTTCCCAATGAAAAACAACTTGATAAATTGGTTGATCCTTTAAGTACGGTTGAATAAACAAACAAACAAAAATCACAATTAAAATATAGTTTATCGAATCTTAGACAAACATGTCAGATATAGCCTGGGTTGGACTTTGGCTGGCCAGAGACATATTGACTGGAGAGACTTTCTTTTAAGTTAGGCAAAATTACAAAACTGGGTCAAATGGGAGACTCATTTACATATTAAACCCATTTACTAATTCTACTACATATCTAGACTGATTTTGTGCGACTTTCCAAAAATACCCTCAATATTTACACGGAGCTCGCCCCATCCCGTCTGACTTCGCATATTCACCCATATGTGAAGCCTGCGAAGTTAATGTTTTAATTTACTTAATGAATTTAGTTCGCATATGCGAAGCCTGCGAAGCTGGAGTTTGTTTTGCTTGATGAATTTAGTTCGCATATGCGAATGCTGGATATGATTTCAAGCTAATACCCGAAGTGGTATATAACAAAAATTGGCAAACAACAACGGATTCGAACATTAAAATCATAACATTATCAAAATTTACAACAAGATTGCCACAATAACAACATTCAAATCATAACATTATCAAAATTTACAACAAGATTGCCACAATGAACTCTACTAACTAATCATTTCAAAGTGAAACTAACTAATCCGGTACCAAGATTACGCATCCGCTTCAAAATTGGTACCGGATTAAGTTAGGTCCACTTTGAAGATTGGCACCATAGGATGGACGTGTCCCATGGTGCACCCCGAGATTGACACAACCTCTCCTAACGAATCATTTCAGGAGTGAATGTGTCAATCTTGGGGAAGTTCATCCCTATACAGGAAGGAAAATCATCTCCCCTACAGCCCAGTACGCCGCCTTCCAAAGGGATGTTACGTATTCAACCATCTACAGAAAAAATTAACCATGTTAGTTAGGAAAAAAGACAATTTTGGCTTCGCGAAATGAAAATTAGCGAAGCATGCGAATGTAAATGTGCAGGGGAAGAGGTGATTTTACTTCGCATATCAATTTTTTCGCGAAGTCTGCGAGGTCTGAAATGTGACTATCTACATCGCATATCACTGCTTTCGCGAAGTCTGCGAGGTCTGAAACGTGAGGATCTATTCGCAGACTTCGCGAACTAATCGATTCGCGAGGTAGATCCATACGTTTCAGACTCTTTCTCTTCGCAGAACTTCGCGAAATCATCAATTCACGAAGTAGATCATCACTTTCCAGGCTCGTTCTCTTCGCAAAGCTTAGCGAAACCATCGATTGCCAAGTGAATTCATGAAAAAACACAGAAAAAACAAACAGATACTTACATTTTTCGCCCCTTTCATCCCCAAAAGCGACAATAACAATATGATAACATGGGAAGAACGAAGGAAATAACGTAGAAAAACCATTTCTTTGATGGTAACAAGAAGAAAGAAACCAAGCAACGAACAGGAAGATGAAAAACCATTTACTCGTTTTCTAGGGTTGGGAAGTTGCAGAATCAAGAGATGAAGAGATGAAAAAGAGAAATTCATTATGATTTTGACTAAATGGTGCAGATTTCGTGCAATTTAAAGGAAGAAAGGAAGATCAAAAGTCTTGAAATCATTAATGCTGGAGCAACTTTTCGCATAACCAAGGAGATAGAGGGAGCGACAATTCGCAAGTGGTGGAAGTGGGAAGGTCAGGGGTATTTTTGGAAAGTCACACAAAATCAGTCTAGATATGTAGTAGAATTAGTAAATGAGTTTAATATGTAAATGGACCTCCAATTTGACCCAGTTTTGTAATTTTCCCTTTAAGTTATTACTTGTGGTTTCAAATGTAACTCCAGAGAGTCTCGTGTTTTCCAAATCCAACACAAAGAAAAGAAACCTATACCATACAACTTCTAGCATATATAATAAAACATTAGCCAAATTGGTGAGCATACATAAAAGTCTAAAGTAACTAGAATACTTTTTAATATATCACAAGAATCCGAACTCAACATTCTCATTTCTTGATAGTCACATTTAAAACGGACGAGCAAATGAATAAAAGAAAAAAATTAGCATTGCAAAGTCACAACTATTTACTATAATGATATTTCATCACTATGGAGTTTCACTCATCATATATTCCATAAATATAAGAAGAGTATTCACATCTGACTCCACAAGACTTGTAAAAGACAAAAAATATCCTACCCTATCGACCTTTCCTATAATATCTCAACTCGACTCTCCAATCATAAATGATAAACTTCATCTTTCTTCTACCCACACGCTTTACTTTATTTACCCTATATTTATGGAGGGCAAGGCAACATTTTATACCATTTTCAAGGCCAACGTCGAAAGACACTTGCTCTTCAGTGTTGCACCTCTATTTCGAACTTGAAAGTCGCCAAACTTTGAAGCAATGGCAAGACATCAGCAGTATCATCTAGATAGTACGTATCAATAAACTAATATAGGTTATTTCTGTGCAACATTCACAAGTTAACAATGCTTACCAATACCAAAAGGAGTATCAATCCTTAAACGACTTCAGATTTCATTGACATTCTGCATCAACATCGTCCTCACATACTTGGATGAGCCCCACGGGCAGGCCATGAGGGTGTTTACGGGAGAGGGTTTCATTCAAGCTATTAAACATCGAAGTCTAAAGTAACTAGAACAGTTTTTAATGTCTCACAAAATTCTCAACTCGCATTGTCATTTGTTGATACTCGACGGTAACCATAAACCGATCACGTTCTATACTGCACTATATAGTCATTACCTGGTGTAATTCTATAGTCTAATGGAATTTAATATAACAAGCAATAGAAAAAAAAAATCAGGTGAATAATAAATCCAATGACCACAAACATGCTTAAAAACAATGAATATCCCATAAATCAATTACTTCCGTGAAGCTATATTTAAAACGGGCCAACAAATGAATAGTTCAAAGAAAAAACATAGAATTTTAAAGACAACTATTTACTATAATGAAATTTCCATAGCATGTAATTTCACTCATGATATATTCCATAAATATAAGAGTACTCACATTTTAGTCACATTTGTCTCCAACAATCCTTGTAAAAGACGAAAAATATCCTAGCCTATCGACCTCTCCTACAATATCTCAACTCGACTCTCCAATCTTACTTGATAAACATCATCCTTGTTATTATCTAGATATTACCTAGACTTGATCCCCGGGCAAAACTTTCCTCTACTCTAAGACTACTCCAAGACTGGATTCCTTGTTATTCTCCTCCTTCGTCTTCTTCTACCATAATGAAGCTTTGGCACAGTTTCCATAACCCTGCAGGATTTGGCTCTGATTTGAATCCATATTTTCACTGGAATTTGGAGTATGACGAGGAAGAAAAAACGTGTAAGTTCCTTTCCTCTACAGTGAGACTGGATCCCCTGGTTTTATGCTGCATCGTCTACCAGAATGGCGAGTTATGTGTCTGGCATATGGAATTTGTGAGGCAAAAACAATTAAATTTGTATGAGTTCATGACTACCTTCATAAACGAGATGCTGGTACAGTTTGTAACCCTAATCTCAATGACCAGAACCGATGACATTTACACCAATGAAGTTGTTGCAGTATGTAAACCTAATTGAATAAATGTCTCTGGGGAGAAGGTGGGGAGAAGGAGGGTGCAGAAGACCCACCGACTCAAAACCTGTCTTGTGGTAGGCCTTTAGTGAAGATGTCCGCCAGTTGTTGTCGAGATGGAACATGGAGGATCCGTACTTCTCCTTTGGCAACCTTTTCCCAAACAAAATGAATATCCATCTCAATGTGTTTGGTACGTTGGTGTTGTACAGGATTATCGGAGAGATAAACTGCACTAACATTGTCACAGTACACTAAGGTGGATTTTTGAATAGGACAGAAAAGTTCAAGTAAAAGGTTGCGAATCCAGCACGTTTCAGAAACAACATTAGCAACGCCTCGATACTCGGCTTCAGCACTGGAGCGAGAAAGAGTAGGTTGCCATTTGGCATACCATGAAAGTAGATTATCTCCAAGAAAAACACAGTATCCTGAAGTCGATCTCCGAGTGTCAGGACAACCACCCCAATCAGCATCATTATACGAGACCATGGAATCCAGAGAAGAGGCCGTGATAGAGAGCCCGAAGTCCAATGTGCCTTTTACATATCGAAGGATCCGTTTGATAGCGGCCATGTGTGATGTCTTTGGATCATGCATATACAAGCAGACCTGTTGTACAGCATAGCTAATGTTCGGGCGTGTGAGATTCAGATACTGAAGAGCACCAGTGAGGCTTCTATATTCAGAGGGGTCATGATACGCGGAACCAGAAGAGATGCTAAGCTTCTGCTTGGTGTCTACAGGAGTTATGTAAATTAGCAATAATTAATACAAGCAATCTTCTAAAAAAATTCAAGATAGAGAATTCCAAGGCAATAACTATACCTCAGTCAATAATGAAAAGTTGACTAAGGAAGATGGTTCACCTCCAGCAGATCGAAGGCAATATAGAAGTCTGATCGGTAGCTTGTTATATCTTACATCTACCATGCCAGATATCATGTTCGCTACAAGCTTATTATCACGTTTTATGCAGAGTCCAAGCCAAATTCATTTTACAACAGCAAAACGAGTGCTAAGATATATTAAAGGCACTGTGGATTTTGGAATATGGTACAAACCAATGAAATTTTATCAATTAATTGGTTTTTCACACAGTGATTGGGCAGGTTCAGAAAATGACATGAAAAGTACATCCGATTACAATTTCAATCTCGGTAGCCGAGTATTTGCATGCATCTCACAGAAGCGAGAAACAGTCGCGCAGTCAACTGCACAAGCTGAATATATTGCAGCATGTTCAGCGGTAAATCAAGAGATATGGCTAAGAAGAATTTTAGCAGATATGGGCGAAATACAACACCAACCGACTAAGATTTTTTGTGATAGCAAGTCTGCAATTGCCATTGTTAAAAATCGGGTTCAGCACCGAAAAACGAAACACATCAAGATCAAGTTTCATTTTGTTCGTGAATATGAAAACGAAGGCGAAGTTAATCTGATTCACTGCAGTATTGAAAATCAGATTGCGGATATTTTTACGAAGGCACTTCCGAAAAATAAGTTTGAGTTCCTACGAATTAAACTTGTTATTAATTTAAAAAAAATAGAATGCATAATGACCCGTATGTCATATCCACCATTATAAAAAAAATTAAATAAATAAATAAACAAGTAACCTAATAATGAATAAATGGTATGGAACCAACTATATCACATGCCACTGCTATATATTAAATGCAAAATACAGACCTTGAGAGTAAAATAATTGATATATAATTTCAATGCTTACCCATTTCTTCAGGTAGAATTTTCAGCCTAGAATTTCCATGTACACATTATTTTAGAATTCTATGTTTATACACTTGCATTCACAATTGTAGGCATCATGTTTACACGTATTTAGCAGTCTATGAATAGATGCTAGGTTGTATGAAATTTGAGTAACAAAAAATAATAAGTTTTCAATTCAAGTAATTACATTAAGTTCAATTCCTTTCTTTCCATGTCCAATTTATTCTAGTCATATTATTTATGCTCTGCATTTTTAATTAATTATTTCCGCTAAATTGTCGCAATATCTTCAACAACTAGAGTAAACAAACAAACCATAATAATAGGCATAACCACAATTAAAACATAGTTTATCAAATAGGAGTCAAAGTTCCTTTCAAGTTTTTAATATAAAATAATCTCATTAGAATATGGCTGGACAGTAATTTGTTTTCCAAATCCAACACAAAGGTCTCAAATGCCAGTGGGATCCTCGAATTTTAATCCTACTTCAAACCAGCAGCATTCAGATCACAAGGCATTCGGTACGAACATGTGCATATCAAAACCGTAGCATAAGGAACACAAACATATGTTATACAACTTCTAACAGATTAATAAAACATTAGCCAAGTTGGTGAATGTATATCAAAATCTAAAGTAACTAGAACAGTTTTTAATATCTCATAAGAATCCGGACTTGCATTGTCATTTGTTGATACTCGAGGATAACCATAAACTGATCAAATTCTATACTGCACTATATAACAATTACCTCATCTAATTCTATAAGTTACTTGTTCCTAACTCTCAATAGAAGAATTAGTCTAATGGAGTATAATATAGCACGCAATAGAAAAAAAATGGAGTGAATTTCAAAGACAAGGTATATTTACTATGCAATTTCACTCCTGGTGTACTCTATAAATACAAGAAGAGTATTCACATTTTAGTCACATCAGTCTCCAACAAAACTTGTAAAAAAACAAAAAATATCCTGGGCTATGGCGCTCTACTACAATATCTCAGTTGGACTCTCCAATCATAATGGGTACACGTCATCCTTCTTCTACCCGGACTTTTTACTTTCCTTACCTTGTACTTGTGCATGAAAAGGCAACAATTTTATACATTTTTAAAGGCCAATTTCGAAAGACACTTGATCTTCTGTGTTGCACCTAAATTTCGAATTTGAAAGAGCTGCCTAAGTTTGAACTAATTGCAGGACATGAGCATTATCATCCAGATAGTACATAGCCTTGATTGGTTTTTGTTCAACAGTGCTTGCAAAGATCTCGGGAGCGGAAGAATATAGCAAATTTGAACCTGTTTTCGATATGCTTTCGAACATGTCTTCTTTGGATCTCCTACAATCCTTTTGTTCATATTAATTCATTAATGTTAGACCTAAGGTATATTGGTGCTTAGGACACAACATCAATAATTTGTAGTGCTTCTTTTCATAATTGGTTTGAAAGAATCCAAGATTGTTTACCCTCTAAACCATCATGGTGGAGGTGGAGTCAATTCTACCAGCAAGATTGTTACATGGACTTGCACCTATGAAATCCAATCACCCAAACGATTGAATCTGTTGCTTTAATCTGTCTTCCTTTAGATCTTAAACATCTTCTACCAAATTCACGGTTTGGGTTGTTTGCTCTCACCAGTGAAGAGCGATTTCTGCCCCTCCTATACCTAACAATAGAGACATCAGATTTATGCCTTCTGGGAATAAGTCTTTCAGTACGGACAGATTCCAAACAACCAACCTTTCACACCTTTATAAGGTTCTTATCTCCATAATGCACACACAAGGTGAGATTGTGCCGCAAAGCAATGAAATTTGTATGAGTTCATGACTATCTCATAAACTAGACTTTTGTTCCAAACCACTGGTTGAGTTTGTAACCCTAATCACCATCAATAGCACCAATGGCATTTACAGGGATAGAGTTGCAGTATTTAACCTAATCGGAATCAATTTCTTTACTGTTGTTCCCCGGGCCAGAAGGAGGAGTGGGTTATCCCATGGCGGAGAATACAAAGTTACATATCTCTCTTTTCTTTCAATACAAACTTTAAGAACCAAATTCAGCTTATGCTTATGTAGCTATATTCTAATTGTGTCGCGTCTTTAATTGGTAATTTGGTAGGATTACACGTCAACTTCTATCTACTTATAAATTTTTTCTTTTTTTAAGAAAAAAAAGAAAATCTAATAATTAATAGTTCGGATCTCTTTAAAAATCCATTTATTAATTTTATTTTAACTATATTAATTTTTATTAACCGTAACTCCTTCGTGTTATAAACTTAGGTTAAATCCTTTAAAAAAAACTTAGGTTAAATTGTGGTATTTATGTTACATAAACTGACTGCCAATAATAGAAAATTGAGGATATTAAAATTATCTTTCTTTTATATTTATTCCCAAAAATCTACAATATCAGTTTTATAAAGCTAAAAGTCTATTCCTAAAGCGAATAAGATTGTCTTCCTTCTAACAATTAAAGTAACACAAGTTGATGAGATTGATTGTCAAATTACTTTATAAACGTTTGAGTTTGTTACTTTTACCAAGCTTATGGATAGGTTTTAAAACCATTTGCTTCTAACAGGTAAGATATTTCAAATATAGTTTTAGGAGTTAATTCAGTTTCAAAGTAAACATTAATTTTAATTGATGTTACAATGTTAATTTTATATATGTTGTTAGTAGAATCACAACAATTAGCTCAACCAATTAAATTGATGTTAGTGAAAAGAACAAAAAAAAAAAAAAAAAGTAGAACAACGGATGAGTTATGAATATGGTTTGTCATTAAATTTTTGGCAATTTAATTTAAATTTTCTTAATTAAATTAAAATGTATATAATAAACTATGTAATAATAATGCATGATTTTATCGAAATAAGTTATTTAGCACGGAAAAATCTCCCTAATCTCAACTAAGTTGGCACTAGGAGAGAGAGCAACCGAATATAATTGTCATAATAAGAATATAAAAAATTATCTATTACAATTAAATAATGTTATTTTTTGTTAAAAAAAATAAAGGAAAAAGCAGTTAGTTAAATGATATTGTATATCCGTGCAACCCGCATGTCTTCAACTAGTTATTATTAAAACAATAGCTTAAGGATTTATTTTAAAAATAATTTGAAAACTTTAACTTCACTTAAAATTTTCTTAAAATTTTATTAATTAAAATGTTCAAAGTTTCACACAATATACTATTTTACTTTTTTAAAAATAAAAATTAAAAGAAAAAACATTAAAACTCCGCAGAATATAATATTTTACTTTTTTTACAATCACAAATATAATATTTTACTTTTATTTACAATAAAAATTAGATTAAAAATCTAAACTAAAAATTAGATTAAAAAATTGAAACTCCATGCATTTCACAGAATATATTGTTTTGCTTTTCCTTTATTGATACTTTGTGTGTCATAGAACCGTTTGAACCAAAATTTTAAGCTGATAGTTGAAGCTCAATAATAAATTGAATATTAATCTCTGACACACCACCATAGCTAATACCTCGCGGACTTGCAGCGTGTATAACACAGGTACATCTTATCATGTGTTTCTAATTCGACGAATTAAACTAAGAAGGCCGGATACCATTTTACAGAATTGAACAAGACACTACGCCAAAACCCCCTACAGACGACGGTTAATAACCGTCGTCCCGCGAGATATAAATCTGTCACAAGGCTCGCTGCCATCTGTTGCACCTTCAGACGACGGTTAGGTTCTGTCATTTGAAGATACTATACATGACATCAGCCTAGTTTCGTACTGTCATATGAATATTGTTATGATGCATCTTTTTATTTATTAACGTCACATTTACTGACATCACATGACATACTAATAATTAAAAATATCAAGTAGCTATATGGAAAATTGACATATTGGTATTCGCGGTGACAGTTTTTATAATAATTTCTGTCGTAGTAACTTGTATCAGATGGCATAAGTCTTAATCAATCATGTCAATAGATTTATTTTAGATGACAGATTCTTTTATTTTAATGTCTTTTTATTGTTGTTTAGATGATATTTTTTTAACCGTAAATGTCACTCCTTGCCTTCTTCTTCGAATGAATCTGGAAATGAACAATAATCAAATGAACAAGAATTTATTTATATCAATGATTTTAATTCTATTGGAGACTAATGCTCATAATCTGTTTACATTTGAACTACACAAATTTCTGAATGTACTAAGGTAAAAAAATAAGCAATATACATCTCCAAATCTGTCAATATGTCAATCTTTCAAGAGGCGTGGTGGTGTTGATTGGAAGCCAAATCCAACTTGATCTGCAGCATATCTAAGTCATCATTTCCTAGAATCCCCAAAGTCTTGATATCTACAAAACCAATTGATGATGCTCATTAATTACGTATCGTATACAGATAGACCTAATTAATCTCGTTTTACCCTTTCTCCATTCTGAGACCCTTCACTTACCCACCCACATTATAAATATGATGCGTTTAACAATTCTCAAGAGTCACCTAGGGCAACCTAACAGTATACTTACTCTAGTTATATCGAGCATGGATAGACTTATAAGGAACCTCTATCGTAATGTTGAGTTTCAGATTGCCCTACTCCGATATAAGGCACCCAGGTGGCTTGTCAATATATATGCAGGTCCTGACTGTCGGTAATGGACTGCCGTGATGAAGGGCCCTCCAAACACCCCTTACGAAGGAGGTGTATTCATAGTCCACATGGACTTCTCTGTCGATTTCCCCTCCACACCGCCAGTTGTAAGAACATGCATAAACTTGTTAACACACATAATTTCAGTTCATATATATGCAAATACACTCATGACATTACTATTATTCGCAGGTCATATTCAGGATCAAAATTTATCATCCTAATATCGGTCCATTGGGCATATTTCTATGCCCCAGCTACTTGATCGCCCTGCCCATAGTATTGCCACGGTAAGGTGATGCTATAAATCTATGCATTTGGGGTCTACTTTATCTATTCATGTCTGGGGTCTAGTTTATCTACTCATATTTGGGGTCTAATTTAATTTATCTATGCATTTTATAGTTGCTGTGGAATATTTATAGACTGCTAGTAGAGCCCTTCATTGAGGGGTCATTTCCTGGCCGAGAGCGAATTGTTGAACGATACATCAGTAACAGGGCAGGTTATATAGCAACTGCCAGGAGATGGACTGAGGAGCATGCAGGGGATATATGATGTGCAAATAGAAAATAAGGGGGCATTATGATGTGACGTGCGAATAGCGTACAAGGGGGGCGTGATGTGCGAATAGCAAGGAGATTTGGATGCTGGACAACCATTGAGTTGGATGGTGTGGACTACTGGATGGGCATAGAGCCAATCTTGAAGAATAGAATGATTACTGATTACAAATGTACTTGGTAATCAATCTGATCTTCAATGTTGGCTCCATGCCCCTCCAGTATTCGACGCCATTTAACTCTAATGGTTCCCCATTATCCAGATATCCTTGCTTACCATCTGCACATTCTTGAAGAAATGAGATTTGGATGCCAAAGAAACACTGAGCTAGATGGTGTGGACTACTGGATGGGCATAAAGCCATTCTTGAAGAACATAATGATTACTGATTACAAGTCTACTTGGTAATCAATATGATCTTCAATGTTGGCTCCATGCCCCTCCAATATTCTACTCCCTCCATCCAGCTCTAGTGTTTCTTTAGCATCCAAATATCTTTTCTATTCGCGCATCACGCCCCCCCTTGTATGCTATTCGCACGTCACATTATAATGCCCCCCTTGCACGCTATCCTTTTTTGATAGGCAATACAAAGTAAACAACTTATTCAAGTAGACATATATATGTATATTCAAGTGACGCATAACATGCTATAACGTGTAGTCAAATTATTCGTTTATGTCTATTAAATTGAATCAGATCTACTTCCTAACATATGTATATTCAAGTAACACATAACATGCTAAACTGATATGAAACATATGTATATTCCTGAATCAATTCTACTTCCTAAACAGAACATAAAACAAGCCAACATGCTTTATACATAGACACATAACACATAACATGCTAAATTGACATGAAACATATGTCTCATCAGCATAACTCATGTTAAAATAGAAAGGAATCAGGCAAGTTCATCATTTTCAGCTTTAAGAATATGTCTGATCAGCTACCTTCCTAAACAGAATATCAAGTAGACAACTTATTCGTGCATGTTTATTCCTTACTTATTCATAACATTTTCAGCTTTAAGAGTATGCCTAACATGCTATAACAATCTTAATTAGTCATAAACTTGTGTTGTTAGAATCACTATGTACCTGCCTAAAGCCACCACTATGTACCTGCCACTTGGATTGTACAGTTCATGATGAAATTAGCATGGTGATGAAGTGTATGATACTGTCACCACAAGCTTAATCATAAACTTGTGTTGTTAGAATCATACAACTTCATCACCATGTTAAATACTTTTCCATAAGCATAACAAGCAAAGTGACATGATACATAGTAATGGAGATTTAAGTTGACCATATGACTATGCTTCACAAACCATATGTTGTAGGCATGAACATTATTTCACTCAATTAACATTCATAGCATAAGAGTATAGCCAATCACAACAATATCATACATGTAACTAATCAGTTACATGCCCAAATGAATATTCGTACACATACTCAATCAGTCTAGCTTCCTAAACAGAACATCGAACAACCATGTTTCATAGAATTACACATATCAATCACTTCTAGTAGTATAACTCATAGGTCTAAGAGTATTGCCAATCACAAAGAACATTCAAAGCTTTAGAGTATACGTAATCAGCACTACAAGAAAACTGAGTATTAGTAAGCAAAATTTAATAAGGGTGTAAAATACACTTATTAAAATTATATTTTTTTTGAATAAGGATTGGGACGATATTAGGAAAAACAGTCGGACATCCCAGCCAGGCTGGCACCCCCTAGAGCCTCCCTAATAAAACTCGAATATATTAAAAAATTGAAAAAATTACAAGAGACGAGAGTCAAAAGTGTCTAAAACGAGCAATGTTACACAAATCATCAAAGATAAAAGGGTGGCAAAATGCAGGAGTCGAGTGCCACCAAGTCAAACGCTGAGCAGTGACCCCAAAACGGGCGAGAGAGTCTGCAGCACGGTTTCCTTCTCGTTAAATATGAGTTATCACCACTTCCATATGAGAACACAAATCCAAACAACGCAGCCAGTCTTGACGTATCAGCCAGGGGACTCGGTCTGAGCGGCTTCGCAATAGCTGCACAGCCAGTGAAGAATCACATTCGACCCACAGACGGTGCCATTGCTTTTCCCAAGCCATTTCAACAGCAAAAATTACCGCCTTGATCTCTACAATGTGCGCGAAGCTGTCTGCAATTGGAAAAGCGAATGAGCCACAAGCATTGCCTCTGTTAAAGCGGTAGATTTTGCCCGCTCCCGCATATTAACATTATATTATTCATATATATAATAAGGATAAATTCTATCACTATTTATTAATAAGCAAAATACTTTTTTTTATAAATTTTACCAAAATTTTCCCTTATTAATTCACTCAAAATTAAAATATTTTTATTTTTATTTTCTTAATTAAATTAAACCTTTTAAGAATTGTATTAGAAAAAGTTAAATACTTATTAATTATAATAGTAACAAATAAATCCCTTATTAAAAAGTTTTGATAGAAAAAATAAAATCCCTTAATAATTATAATAGATAATATAATTATTTCTAAATGGTAATTGTAACAAATAAATCCATTATTAAAAAAAATTTGATAGCAAATAAAACTCTACTAAGAGATAAATCACTTACTAAAACGCTCTCCAAATTTCACCCTCCCCAAATTGATAGTAAATAAAACTCTATTTTGGTTTTACCGCCCTCCCCAAATTTCGCTTCCCCCCTAAACGCTCCAAAATTTCAGACTAAAATTCCAAATTGAAATCGTTCCCTCTAAATTAGCCGCCATCTACTCTCAATCCCTAATTCTTCTGGTAGTCCATCCCTTATTCACCCTCGATGCAGATGAATCATTCTACTGGTCTCTCTCTATGCCCTTTGTTCTCAATCCCTAATTCATATGGGCGAGCTGCTCTCAATCCCTACTTAACCTACGCGAGCTGGTCTGAACATGGAGGTAGGGCTATGTTCTTCACCATCTCATCTCACCTCGCATATGTTTGGTTGTTCTATATTATCTTTCACTCTAAGGGTCTTGGTGAAAACGGTGTCGAGTCTGGTAGTTAGGTTTCAAAGTTCTCCAAAGTAAGTTTCCCAGTCTCTCTGCATAATAGAAATCACATTTATCCTTCAGTCATGGTTGGTTATTGCTCCCTTATAGAGTTTTTATTCTTTTTAGAGTGTCATATTCTGAAATGTTTTTCATTACTGAACAGGTTTCAGAAGCAACTTTCCAGGCTAGAAAGAAGTCTACTAGTTCTTTTGGAGTAGTGACTGAGGCGAAATGTCGACGAGAACAACATTTGAGAGTGCCATTAAGGTATTATTCTATACATATTGGAGTTATGTTGATTGTGCTACTTCGCTATATAGGGACAACAATGTTAGATAATGTGTTAAGGTCTTGGTAGCCTTCAATTGTGCTTTAGTTATTAACCTTATCCATGTGCTAATTCATGGTAAAAGCCAGAGAGGTCTTTATGTCTTGCTTGATGGTTCAGAGTCTTGTTCTCTGTTATGTTCGCTTCTATTGTGCTCAATTCATCTTTAAATGTTTTATTGTGCTCTATTATATTCGTTAAAATCGTTTTAGCTATTGACCTTACTACTTTGATGATTTCTGTTTCGTCTCTAAAGAAGCTGTCTTTATCAAACCTAACTTAAGAACATGCTCAAACAACTTATGCTTTATCCTGCTTTACCCGTTATTACTTACTCCTGGCTTCAATAACCATAGCAAAATAAGCCTTATCAGTACATTTGCCTAAGTGATGCGCGTTTTACGTATACGTGCACGTGAAGGCAAGTGTACCTTAGTCGTGTATCAAGTAATAAAGTGAAAGTAGAGTATCATTCCAACGAGGATGGTGATTATAAGTACTAATCTTTTTGCTTACTATCTATTATTTAAACAATCAAAAGGTAGAGTTTGTAGGACAACCAAGTTAAGACTTTAATTAAAAAGTGAGATGAAAATTGTACAAAATTAGATAAGAGAATACTTATAATGAAAGAAACTAAGGCTTCTAGCTTCACTTAACCTCTTTGCTTGGTAATAATACTTAACCTCTTTTAAGTTGTTTTATCCTTTTTAAGATGGCGATTCTTTCTCATTAATTAAAAGTTCTCGAGATTGGTTCTAAACTCTCGACTAATTACTTTCCCTTGGTCCGGCTCAAGTAATTAATCAAGAGAAGTATTGATTTTTATTAATCTAAACCTTTTTAACCTACTTTACCTTGGTCTGGCTAAAGTGATTACTTAAGATTCAAGAAAAACCGCTCGAGTAATTAGTTCTAAACTTTCGATTAATTACTTTCCCTTGGTCCGGCTCAAGTAATTAATCCAAAGAAGCATTAAGTTTTCTTAGTTCCAAACCTTCGATTTATTACTTTCCCTTGGTCCGGCTCAAGTAATAAATCTAAGATTTGCAATAAGATTCATGAAAAAACCTTGGAAAGCCAATAAGCCACACTAAATGTTCATTAGGTCCAACTTATGAATTTGGATTAATCAATTTAATCACGGTCAATATAAACGATTAATTATATTCAAGTAGAGAGTTGGCCCATCTCCTACAACCATTAAGAATCATAAGTTAGTTCTTAAAAATGATAAACACAACTTAAATAGGTTAAACGTAATTACCACATAATTAAGGTTAAGATCCGCTTTTAGCCTTAGTTAAGGAGATTTTAGCCCATGGTTAAATTAAAACACACCTTAAAAAGATAGATAATAGAGTTCATAGTAATAAAAGAGATTAAAATTTAGAAGAAACCGTAATGACGATTGTCGAATGAACTTATTCGATAACTTAAAACTTACTTTTATTGAATGAACTCTTGCACAAACAACAACTTGAGCACAATAACAACAATTATAACAACACAAACAACTGATTTTTGAAGAGAAAAATCAGCAAAGTAACATTATAGAGGGAGAAGTTAATCTTGGTTCCTTGTAAGGTTGCAAGTATAGTTCGAAGGGGGGGTTAGGAACTATTTAAACTTTTTGGTTTTTAGGGCAGACTTCTTTTTCTAAGGAAAAAGGTTTTAACAGCGGCGCTGAGTAAACAGCAAGATACTGGCTTAGTCAACTAGTGACTAGGTCAGTTTCTTAGCTTGAGTCAGGAGATAGCACTTAGAGTCTATTCCTGAGCTCAGACGTTTAACACGCACAACTCAACTTGACCTCTTTACTTGGTCAGTTTTTGGTTATTTTAAGCAAGCAATATAAATAAGGAGTTAAAGGTAAGAAATACTTTACTCAGCAGATTTATCCAGGTTCCGCTTCTTCTAAGCCTACGTCCTGTCCCCGGAACACGTTCCGAGATTTCGAATCCTCTACTGAGCTCTTTAAAGGTAGAGCCTCAAACCTTTTACAATCTTAGCAACTGAGTATAATAAGAGTACCTTCCTTTATACCTCCACTCAATCCTAATCTCTCGCTGAGTACTATAACCGAGTACTCAGCCTCTCCTTTCTATCTTCTAGAAATGATAAGTGTTTGTCCTATACAAAGATTTGCTAAGACACTTTAGACGATTGAAATAATCACTCTAGACTTTTACACAGATATAAGAATTATAGTGTAAGATTTGCTTTGCTTCTTTGCTTGCAGAACTTGTGTAGAAATTTGGTCAGCGTAATGGCTTGATCAAGTTCTGTGTTGAATGAAGCTTCTGATGGCACTATTTATAGAGACGTCTGGGCATCGGTCATTTCGAATTTCGAAATAACCGTTGGAGGGAAACGACTACCTGTCGTTGTCATCCTGACTTGCTCAGAGCTCTCGGCCAATCAGAATTGTGTATCTTCTGTCCTCGGTCAGCTCAGCAGACTGTCTCTCCTTTTATGGTAAAGTCAACTGGACAGCATACTGTGTCGTCTGAACTTTACCCAAAGTAGAAATACTTTGTCTGGAGGTTTTCATTAGCCAGTTGCTGTATTGTACGCTTTGTCGAGACTACTCAGCATCTTCATCTTGAAGTTGTTCCCAAAGGTCTTTTAGATCCTTCTCTTGCTGAGTTGCGTTTTGTCCAAAGCAACAACGTTTTAACAAACGCGGGCTGAGTTGTACTGAGTTGTTTGACTTGGGCCTTGACTTCCGTATTGGGCTTGGGCCTTTTAATTCTTATGTCTTATAAACAGTTTTAACTCAACATTGAACAAACACATTAGTATAATAAATCAAAGCATTTAAACTTAGTGTGTTTAGAATATGTATTTCAATTGTACTTAAACAATTTTGTCAAATCAAAATTATGTGGAAAGGTGTTTCAACAAACTCCCCCATTTTGATGTTGGCAAAACTATTCAGCGAAGAACTCAGTATTGAGCTCCCCCATGATAGTTGACCTATTTCAACTTAGCAAACTCCCCCGTAAGGGTTGAGCTACTGACTTAGTTTTACTCTAAACATTTAAAGGTTTAATTCGAGTAAGTCTAAGGTCGGTTTTTCAGATATAGGTCAGCTTATTAAACATATTCTATTTACTCAGTATTAAGCGGAAGGTATAATCATATAGAGTGTGCTGAGTAATTTGTTGTTCAATGAGTTCTTAACAGACAATGTTTTATAAGCACATAAGTCAATGTCAAACATCTTATCAGCATTTGATTCAGTCAATAAGATTTATAAGTATAAAACATAGCTGATTTAATTGAAGATACGTAATGACTCAGTACACAGTAACATATATTAACATATATCATAACTCAGGAATAAGAATAAAAGATGCAGATATGATATATTGATAGTAGTCAGTGTTTACACAACAAAACTTATAGATAAGGCATATAGATTTCATCTGACTTAGTCTATACTGAGCTAGCCTATCTATTTCTTTTTCTTGTGTTGCGACTGACTTCGCTCATGCTGAGCTCTAGCTGCTTGTTCTTTCTCCCCCGTTTTGTCAGCATCAGGAGGAGGAAGTCTGAAGGCATCAGTTAAGGCAGCTCGAGTCAGTTCTTGGGACAGCTCCTTAAGTTTCTCAGCGCTTTCATTGACGCCGTCAAAAATTGCAACTCCATCAGTTGATACCTCTTCGGGTATGTTGAGTTCAACAGCACTGAGCATATTGACGCTAAACGCTTGAGCTTTTCCTTGCCAGATGAGAGCTTCAGTAAGACCAGCAAAGATTTGGTGAAAGGTCTTTAAGAGGGCTGTGTCGTAATACTGACGTTGAATATTGTTATGACGAATGTGGTTGAAGGTTTGTTGTATGATAGACTGCATCTCATTCTGTTTCATTGCGTCAGTATCCATCTCTTGCTTATTCAGATTTAGCAAGCGAATAGCCTCACTAATTTGCTCTACTGAGCACTAATTGTAAGAAACCATTTGCTCGTTGGTCTTGAGTTGCTCAGTGTGAAGCTGAGCAAAGAGCATCTTGACTTCAGATGAAGTGGCATGGTCGGGGTTCACAGCTGACAAGTTCTGGATTTGTTGTTGTAAGGAGGTCAAGTACTGCACGGTTGTCAGCTGGATCTCAGCCAGCTTGGCGATTGAATCTTGTTTGGCTTGCTGTGCTTGAAAAGAAATGATGAGATTCAGCAAGTCCTTGAGTCCCTTAACTTCGTTGAGAAGCTGAGTGACCTGGGAGAGCTGAGTAGTCTCAATAGATGAAGACCCAGCAGCAGGAGGGGTGGACTGTTGAAGGTCTCTGATCAACGCTTGCACTGAGTCAATGATCTTTTTGCCGGACTCAGTGGCATTCAAATAGCTTTGAGAGCCTTCAGGGACATCAGTGTGACCGGAAGGAAGAGGAGTGAAAGGAGTGACCTGGTTAGTGACTGGAATAGCATTTTCAATCTGCTCTTGAGTTTTAGGTATAGTTGATTGATCGGCAGAGAGTTGAGTTGGAGAAGTGGTAATCCGAATACTGTCTGTGCTGACGGCAGAAGTGTGTGTAGTCAGCACCATGCTTAAAGAAATAGCATTCATAGTAATCGGCTCAACCTGACTGGTTGAGGTGGCGGAAGCATTTTGGTCGGCATGTTCCTGTTGAGAAGAAACAGAGGCTTGCTTTTCTAAGGACGCTGAAGCAGTAGAGGGTTGTTGGCGTTTGAAAAATGTCAGCTTGACTGTAGAGGGGTCCTTAGTTGTCTTTGAGATGACAAAGTCAGGAAGAGTTGGTGGTGGCACAAAATCTTCACTGACAGGCTTCTCACTGGCCTTAACCAACTTTCTTCTTCTACGAGGTGGAGTGACAGTTTGACTAGGATCTCCTGAGTGAGAAGGAGAAGATTCGTGTTGCTCATCATGAGGCTGGTCAGCTTGTTCTTGGACTGGATCAACATTGTGTTGATCAAGTACTTGCTCATCTCCAGCAGCAAACCCAGTATTGGCCTGCTCAGTCTCATGTTCACTGGCTGTCTCTTCAGAGTCCTCAGCGTTATCCTGACCGCTGGCCTCTTCTTCTTCTTCTTCGGTACTGTCACCATCAAGTTCTTCCTCAACTTGTGAGATGAAGTGATTATCCAGTTGTACCTCATGTTCTTCAGACTCAGCTACACTACCTTGACATTGGGTGAAGTGAGAGTCACTCGGTACTACAAAGTCTGTAGGTATGGCGTTGAGGGGAGTTAGTGTAGAAGTTTTCTGCTTCTTTTGAGGTTGCTCAGCAGTTTCCTCAGTTCCAGGCTCACCTTGCCTGCTTCGTTTCTCAGCTGACTTACCAGCTGACTTCTGTCTTTTTGCTGGAGACTCAACATTTTTGGAAGGAGTCTCAGCAGTTTTTCTTTTGCGGGAAGCTGGGGCCTTAGTCCTTCGCCCTTTCTTTCGTTCAGCAGTTCCCTCAGCTTGTCCAGCAGCAGCAGCAGCTTTACCTTTCTTCAAAGGCTGTCCAAATTTTAATGCTCTCAGCGAGGCAGCTGTTATCTCAGATCCTCGATTCTTCTCCTCACCTTCAAGATCAACTTTATGGTCAATGAGGATTCTAGTGATGATTGATCCTAGCCTCAGCATACCAGAGCTGCGTAGGAAGCCAGCGACAAGAAAGACTGGCATATTGATCGGTGTGTACGTCAGCATATGCCATATAAAGCATTGCTCGAAGTTTGTTGCTGATGTAGTGCAGTTGATCTTCGGGTAGATGAAGTAGGTCAGCAAGTAATGAGCCATCTTCTGGTGCTGACCCATGGATAAAGCGGAGACTTCTCCTGAGTGGCCCTCAGGTTTGCAGAAGTTGTATGCATACCCAGTGCCATCCTGATCTCCAGATCTTCTCAGCCTTGCTCCCTCAGTTTTTAATTTGAGAAGATTTCCTAAGTAGAGAGGGTTGATGAAGATGGTTTTCTGTTTCACTACTGTACACAGATAGTCAGTGTTGTCATTTGCAACGCGGAGGTTGTGGTAAAACTCCCTTACCAGGTCAGGGTAGGTGTCATCCCTAACCGAAAACAGCTCCGTCCAGCCATTTTGTGAAATTCACTTGCAGAAGGGTTGTTCGTTTTGTACGAAGTTTTCTGATACCCATCTTGAGGGCTCAACTTTCCATTCTCGGACGTTCTTAAAAACCTTGGAGTAGGTCCTGACTTTTACAGGCTTTCCCTGACCAGAGGTTTGGCCAGCTTGTCCTTTGCTCGGCGAGGTTACTTTGGTAGGTTCCGGCACAGAGGTTTGCCTGGAAGTGTCATCGGAGCTGGGCTTAGAGTGGCCAGCACCGGAGATGTTGTAGGAAACCTTAGTCATTGTTGAGGATGGGAAAGCTTAGAGGGATTTTTAGAGAGAAAGAATTTCATTGCCAGAGTATTCGATAAGCGTAAAGAATAAAAATGGGAAATTACCCATTATTTATAGAGGTGAGAAATGGATCTTATCGAATCCATGTGCCAGTTTTGCCTCGGGATTGTGAACCGACAATAATCCTAGCATTTATGACACATTCGGCGCGTATGTCATCCTAGGTGGCTATACGCGTGCTTTTGCAATGATTCTAACGAATATAACACTCAGCGTTTGGAATACTAATCGTTTGATATTCTGAGTGGTCAGTATTGCATAATGGGATGATTTCTAAGTTTAAGTTTAAACTAGCTTACTCAGTGTGCAAGTTTACTCAGTATTTGCTGTTTAAATGAGTACACAGCAAAAACAATCATTCAGCATAGTAATTCACTCAGCATGCATATTCATTTAGTTCAGGAATTTACTGAAGAGGATTAAACATACCAATAGCTTCTCTCAGTATGCTGAACTGCTCACGAGCCAGTGGCTTCGTGAAGATATCCGCAAGCTGTTCGTCCATTGGGACAAAGGTCAGCTTGATCTCACCTTTGAGTACATGGTCTCTAATGAAGTGATGTCTGATGCTGACATGCTTCATTCTGCTGTGTTGAATTGGGTTCTTTGAAAGATCAATTGCACTTTTGTTGTCACATTTGACTTCAATTGTCTTTGTTTGAACACCATAGTCTTCGAGCTGTTGCTTAATCCATAGGACTTGAGCAACACAATGACCAGCAGCAATGTACTCAGCTTCAGTGGTGGACAAGGCTACTGACGCCTGCTTTTTGCTGAACCAGGATACAAGACAGCTTCCTAAGAAGTGACATCCTCCAGAGGTGCTTTTACGTTCCAGCTTATCCCGTCCATAGTTAGCGTCAGTGTATCCAATAAGTGTGAAATCGTGAGTATTGGGATACCATAAACCTGCGTTCACTGAGCTTTGCAAATATCTAAGGATTCTTTTTACAGCAATGTAATGAGATTCCTTAGGGTTAGATTGATATCTAGCACAGTAGCATACTGAAAACTGAATGTACGGTCTACTGGCTATTAAGTAAAGTAGAGAGCCTATCATACCTCGATATAATTTGCTGTCTACTGACTTACCATTCTCGTCAGTGCAGAGGACAGTGTCAGTGCCCATAGGAGTGGATATTGGCTTGCAATTCTCCAAGTCATATTTCTTTAATATCTCCTTGGCATATTTGGCTTGACTGATGAAGATGCCATTCTTTCCTTGTTTAATTTGAAGACCGAGGAAGAAGTTGAGTTCTCCCATCATAGACATTTCAAACTCAGTCTGCATTTGTTTGCTAAACTCCTTGCACATTGATTCTTTAGTTGCACCAAATATTATATCATCAACATAAATTTGGGCCAGCAGGGTATCTTTACCCTTTCTCTTAATGAATAAGGTTGTATCAGCTTTACCCCTGACGTAATTTCTAGTCAGCAGGAAACTGGTCAGCCTCTCATACCAAGCACGTGGTGCTTGCTTGAGGCCGTACAGAGCCTTTTTGAGTTTATAAACGTGGTTAGGGAATTTATGATCCTCAAAACCTGGAGGTTGATTAACATAAACCTCCTCGTTTATAACTCCATTAAGAAATGCACTTTTGACATCCATTTGGAATAATTTAAAGTTCATGTAAGATGCATATGCATATAGAATCCTAATTGCCTCTAGCCTTGCCATTGGGGCAAAGGTCTCACCGTAGTCAATACCTTCTTGCTGACTGTAGCCCTGAGCTACAAGCCTTGCTTTGTTCTTGACTACATTTCCTTGTTCATCCATCTTGTTCCTGAAGACCCATCTTGTTCCAATGGTCTTTTGACTCTTTGGATGAGGCACTAGCTCCCATACATCGTTTCTTCTGAATTGATCGAGCTCCTCTTGCATTGCGTTCATCCAGAATTCATCGTACTCAGCTTCAGCGAAATTCTTCGGTTCTTGAACTGAGACGAAAGCAACATTGCTGAGGTACTTCCTGAGTTGATTCCTCATCATCAGGGTATTCCCAGCAGAATCAAGGATTGCACTTTCTGAGTGCCCTCGTGGGATCCTTATCTCTTTAGGTAGATTCATGTCTTGTGCTGTCTGTGTTTAAACAATCTCTGCAGAAGTAGATGGGTCAGTAAAAGTAATCTTAGGTTCACTCTTACTCTTGGTCTGCCTTTTCGTGAATGACTCAGTAGCTGGATCTTGGTCAGCGGTTACTGAGTGTGGATCATCTTCGGTCAGTGGCTGGTATCTACCTGCAGGGTTAGTTTCGTCGAACTCTACATGTACTGACTCTTCTAAAACTTGAGTTCGCTTATTAAAAACTCTGTATGCTTTGCTGGTTGTTGAGTAGCCCAAAAAGATAGCATCATCAGCTTTTGAATCAAACTTTGCTAAGCTATCTTTGGTATTTAAAATAAAACATCTACAGCCAAAGGCACAAAAGTATCCAATATTGGGCTTTCGTCCTTTCCAAAGTTCATAGGGGGTTTTCTTTAATATAGGTCTAACTAGAGCCCTATTAAGAATATAGCATGCTGTGTTAACAGCCTCTCCCCAAAAATACTTTGGAAGCCTATGCTCATCCAGCATTGTCCTGGCTATTTCAACCAGAGTTCTGTTCTTCCTTTCTATAACCCCATTTTGCTGAGGTGTTCTAGGAGCAGAAAAATTATGGTCAATGCCGCTGGCTTCACAGAATTCAACAAACTTTTGGTTTTTGAATTCTCCACCATTATCACTACGAATGTGAGCTAATTTTAGGTCTTTTTCATTTTCAATTTTTCTAACCAAATTTGAAAATGTCTCAAAGGTTTCATCCTTGCTGGTCAGCAAGATGACCCACGTATACCGAGAGAAGTCATCTACAATGACCAAGGAAAATCTTCTTCCACCCAGACTCAGCGGCTGGACTGGACCAAAGAGATCCAAGTGTAGTAACTCTAACGGACGCTTAGTTGAGACAATATTTTTGCTGTGAAAAGATTGTTTGGTTTGTTTTCCAGCTTGGCAAGCGTGGCATAATTGATCTTTTTCAAATTTAAGTTCGGGCAGACCCTCAACTAATTGCTTTCTTGCTAATTTGGCCAGGAGGTCCATGCTTACATGACCAAGTCTCCTGTGCCATAGCCAGGAATTTTCTTCCTTTGATACTAAGCACACAGTTTTTGAAAACTTTTTCTCTAAGTCTAGCATAAAGACATTATCTATGCGAGGGGCAGTTAAGATTAACTCATTTGTTTTACCCTCGTATATTTTACATCCAGTAGCATCAAATATAACTTTTCTCCCATTGTCACATAGCTGAGCTACGCTGAGTAAGTTATATTTGAGTCCGCTGACTAGGGAGACAGATTCAATAGTAGGATTACCTCCGATGGTTCCTGACCCTACTATCTTACCCTTCTTGTTGTCTCCAAAACTTACGCTCCCTCCTCGTTTACGCTCAAACGTGATGAACTGAGTTTCATCACCCGTCATATGCCTTGAGCATGCACTGTCAATATACCACATCTTTGACTTCTCAGCACATCTCAGGCTTACCTGCATTGTAACTAGTTACTTTTAGGTACCCAATTCTTTTTGGGTCCTTGCTTGTTAGGTGCAACAGGTAAAGCATCATATTTTATTTTATGGCGGCATACATGGACAGTATGGCCATTCTTTCCACAGAAGTCACAACTGACCTTCTGTTTAGGATGTTTCACTGACTTGTCAGCACCCCAGTGCTGAGCGTGCCAGCACACCTTAGTGGTGTGTCCTTTCTTCCCACAAAAGTCACACTGGACTTTTCGCTGGGGATTCCATCTCTACTTAGTACCTTGGTATTGAGTTCTCAGAGGAATGTTTCTTTTATTTGGAACCTTTAGTTGGTTCTAGATAGTTGTGACGTCCTTTCTCAGTTTCAATGAAACTGATTAGACTTCAGAGACAGACTCATGTATGATTTTCATATTATCATGCAGAGTTGAATTGTCCTGAAGAAGGAATCTGAGGTCACTCAGTTTGATCTCTTCCACTTCGTCACAGCGCCTGCTGAGTGCTCTAACTTTCTTATTACACTTCTTGACAAGTGTGTAGAGATCACTCAGGGCATTAACCATATCGTTTCTGAGCTGGGGAAGAGTAATTACCTCATTTGATTGCTCCTCGTCATCTGATGCGACGGATAGGTCAGCATGCTCAGAGAGGCATGGCTCAGCAAGTTCGTCAGCCATGAAGCATATCTTCGCTGACTCGGTGGCCTCAGTTTCTATGGATGAAGACTCATCACTGTCACTCCATGTAGCCACCATTGCCTTTTTGCCACTCTTCTTGTCTTTCCTCAGTGTGGGGCAGCTTGACTTAATATGGCCGGTTTGATGGCACTCAAAGCATGTAATGGGTTTTGAGCTGTCCTTTTTGTATTTGCTGTCACTTGAGTCAGCTTTATACTTATCAAACTTTCTGTAAGGCTTCTTAGAGTATTTGTCATTTTTCCTGAATAGCCTTTTCATCTTCCTTGTGAACATAGCCATCTCCTCATCATCAGTTGAGCTCCCGTCAGTGGAGTCAGCTTTCATGACAAGGGATTTCTGCTTCTTGTCTTCAGATTTTTCCTTCACCTCGAAGTTCTTCATAGATATCTCATGGGTCAGCAATGAACCGATGAGTTCGTCATATTTGTAGGTGGTTAAATCCTGAGCTTCCTCAACTGCTGTCTTCTTTGCTTGCCAATCTTTAGGAAGACTCCTGAGTATCTTTTTGACTTGTTCTTCCTCAGTGAAGATTTTTCCAAGTCTCTTGAGCTCATTAATGATGTTGGTGAACCTTGCATTCATGTCTGAAATGCCCTCATCATTGTTCATCTCGAACAGCTCGTACAGTCTCATCTGCTGATTCACCTTGGACTCCTTTACTTTATTTGTTCCCTCGTAGGTGACTTCCAGCTTTTTCCAGATCTCTTGTGCCGACTCACAATCTGAGATTTTATTATATTCTGCATCATCGAGCGCACAGTGAAGCATATTGATAGCCGAAGCATGGTTTTGGAGCTTCTTAAGATCATCCTCTGTCCATTTGGCCTCAGCTTTTACAACTGTTTGGCCAGCCACAACTTCGACAGGTACAAATGGGCCTTGGACTATAGATAGCCAGACACTCATGTTTGTAGCCTGAATGAAATTTTTCATCCTATTCTTCCAGAAGGTATAGTTTGACCCGAAGAATAGGGGAGGCCTAATAATGGACAGCCCCTCAGGCAATATCTGAGTTGTTTGGTTTCCAGGGAGAAACCGAGTGCTGTTTTCGCCCATGGTAGGGATCAGCTCAAGGTTGTTAGACCTTTTACAGTGAGCTTTTAATCTCTGATACCACTTGTTGGTCCCTTGTAAGGTTGCAAGTATAGTTCCAAGGGGGGGTTAGGAACTATTTAAACTTTTTGGTTTTTAGGGCAGACTTCTTTTTCTAAGGAAAAAGGTTTTAACAGCGGCGCTGAGTAAACAGCAATATACTGGCTTAGTCAACTGGTGACTAGGTCGGTTTCTTAGCTTGAGTCAGGAGATAGCACTTAGAGTCTATTCCTGAGCTCAGACGTTTAACGCGCACAACTCAACTTGACCTCTTTACTTGGTCAGTTTTTGGTTATTTTAAGCAAGCAATATAAATAAGGAGTTAAAGGTAAGAAATACTTTACTCAGCAGATTTATCCAGGTTCGGCTTCTTCTAAGCCTACGTCCTGTCCCCGGAACACGTTCCGAGATTTCGAATCCTCTACTGAGCTCTTTAAAGGTAGAGCCTCAAACCTTTTGCAATCTTAGCAACTGAGTATAACAAGAGTACCTTCCTCTATACCTCTACTCAATCCTAATCTCTCGCTGAGTACTATAACCGAGTACTCAGCCTCTGCTTTATATCTTCTAGAAATGATAAGTGTTTGTCCTATACAAAGATTTGCTAAGACACTTTAGACGATTGAAATAATCACTCTAGACTTTTACACAGATATAAGAATTGTAGTGTAAGATTTGCTTTGCTTCTTTGCTTGCAGAACTTGTGTAGAAATTTGGTCAGCGTAATAGCTTGATCAAGTTCTGTGTTGAATGAAGCTTCTGATGGCACTATTTATAGAGACGTCTGGGCATCGGTCATTTCGAATTTTGAAATAACCGTTGGAGGGAAACGGCTACCTGTCGTTGTCATCCTGACTTGCTCAGAGCTCTCGGCTAATCAGAATTGTGTATCTTCTGTCCTCGGTCAGCTCAGCAGACTGTCTCTCCTTTTATGGTAAAGTCAACTGGACAGCATACTGTGTCGTCTGAACTTTACCCAAAGTAGAAATACTTTGTCTGGAGGTTTTCATTAGCCAGCTGCTGTCTTGTATGCTTTGTCGAGACTACTCAGCAGCTTCATCTTGAAGTTGTTCCCAAACGTCTTCTAGATCCTTCTCTTGCTGAGTTGCGTTTTGTTCAAAGCGACAACGTTTTAACAAACGCGGGCCGAGTTGTACTGAGTTGTTTGACTTGGGCCTTGACTTCCGTATTGGGCTTGGGCCTTTTAATTCTTGTGTCTTATAAATAGTTTTAACTCAACATTGAACAAACACATTAGTATAATAAATCAAAGCATTTAAACTTAGTGTGTTTAGAATATGTATTTCAATTATACTTAAACAATTTTGTCAAATCAAAATTATGTGTAAAGGTGTTTCAACAGTTAAGCCTAAGCTTGGTGTGTCTTCAAATGGCACCCAAGGCCTCCTTTTATAGTAAACTGGCACACATAATTCCAAAGACCAAGTCATCCTTATGGCCTCCCGCTCCTTATCATCTGAATTTAGCATTTAAGAGAGCACGGTGGAAGATTTTAATAATTTAGGAGTTGAAATGTGTAAAGGTGTGAAAGGAATTTTAGGCTTCAACATATTCATCAACTTTGGATAATTTTCTGGGCCTGATGCACTTCGAATTTGGAGATGATTATTATTAGTCATTTGTTCATCTTTCTCTTAGCTTTCCAACGCATTTTTAATCGCCTCAATCCGAGTCCGTATGAGGGAGATAAGTTGAAAATACGAAAATGTATCAAATCTGTCCTAGTGTGAACAATTGGACTTTATTTTACAGCATCTATCCGCGACGAAGTGCACGCTGGATGTCACTAAAACTCCTTTTTCTGGTCCCTTTTACTCCCGATTTACCACTTTAAGCCCCGGCTTGGTTATTTGTGCCGAAAACACACAAATTGGCTTAGATATATAAAATGAAGAAAACATACAAAAACCATTATTAAAATTTACTAAAATGATACAAAATAACTAGTAATTAAATACTAAAAATGCTATAAATTACGACAATAACAACACCCCCAAACTTAAGCTTTGCTTGTCCTCAAACAAAGAAAAGCTGAAAACGAAATTTATCGTCGAAAAAGTTAACGTAAATATAGGAATTATTTTAATCGAAAATGAGCAAAAATTCTATATTCAAATCTCGGACTATTTCTTTGGATAAAATGATTTGTTTTTACACCCTTATTCTCGAAACAGACATTTTTCATTGTGTTGAATAAAATTGAACCAATGTAAATACCTCACATGGAAGTGTCTCTTACGCTCAAGTGTTTAGGGCATTAAATTTCGCTCAAATCCGATAAAAACACTAACTATTAAAAATTTGCATGGTCATCCAAATCTTTACCAAACGCGACCAACTATAAACACGATCAAAAGATCTTTAACGAGTTGTAACGTTGGTTGAAGGTAAAGGTATAGAGAAGAGGAGATTTGTGGGTAAATAAATTCACGGGTAATTATTTGATAGATTCTCAAGAGAGATTTTGTCTTTCGGAAATTCAAAATTTTTGTAACGGAAATCTCTCTTTTATTTTTATTTATATATATATGATACTATATATTTTTATTTTTATTTATATATATATATATATATATTTAACTTTATATATATATATATATATATATATATAAATATCAATATGAATTTTATTTATATGTATATATATAGAGAAAGTATGAAATATACGAAAATAGAGAGGTATAACCGTTATATATCGGTAGAAGTGTTTTTTTGAATTTCGTATTTATTGTGAATCATCATCTCAAGCATATTGGTTACTAATTACCCGTAAATTTAGGGGGAACAAAAATGGTATTTATGAAGGGAATGCGGCTTGTAATGTGGTGAAATGAATGAAATGTTTAGGCTCAAAGGGGTGAACAACGGAGAATGTGTTTAAGGTGGGCTATCATTTCGAGTTTGAAATGTGGGGGTAAAACAAGAAATGCCTTAATCATGTCGTGTTTTGAGCTAGACGAGTGAGGTTTTGACCGGTATTTGATGCAAATTCTCAAGTTTTGTGTAATTATGGAACACTCGTGAGAGAAAAAAAATGAAGCGTTAGTGAATGCTTTTTAAATTAGGCTCAAAAACTCACTTTGAATGGTAATGTGTGCCAATTAACTCAATTTTATTCCTCAAAATGTAAATGTCGATTTGTTAAATACTGAGCGTAATAAGAAAATTTTACGTATTCAAAATAGTCCAAAATTTGTTTACAAAATTTAAGATTTTCAAATAAAATTTCATCCTATCAAAATTTAACATTTATTCTAGACGAAATTTTTATTTGATTAAAGTTTTTATTCAAAATTATTTAACAAAAACATTTAATTAAAGGCTAAATAAAGAGAAAAATAAAAGTAGTAAAAATAAGGTGCAAAATAACACAAAAGTAGAAATAAAGTACAAAATACCATAAAATTAAAATTAAACGTACGAAATAACAATTACTGAAAATAAAGAAAACGTTCTATCATTTACTCCCATCCCCCATTAGTGTAGCATTTAGTCCCGAAATGCGAAATAAAAACTAACACTAAAGTAGAAAGTAAAGGATAGAAGGACTCCCTATCTAAGGCAACTGTGAGGATTAGAGTGTTCAAGGTTGCTTTGAGATAAAATTTAGGTGTTTTAATGGAGGTGTCGTCGGAAAAGTCGCCAGAGATGGAGGGAGGGGTGGACTTGAGATATGTGTTTTTGCGATTTTCGATTTCAATGACAATCGTTTTAGTCCCTATTATCATATATTACTTCTTCTGCGATTTTGGATTAGGGTTTATGCTCTTTATGTGTTTTTTCGTTAGTTTATAACTACATTTTGCGAAATGAAACTTAGAAATAGTTGAAAAGGTTGGGTTGACTTCATTTTGCAGAAACTACTACTTTGCATTGTGAAGAAGCATTTTGTTTCGCAGATTCTAAAATTTGTGAAGTTACAATGCCCCTTGCGAATTTACATATTGGCTTCGCATATTCGCAATATACGAATCAAATATTCGTGAAGTATTTTATTTTGCAGATTATAAAATCTGCGAAATTACAAGTAATATGTGAATTCGCATATTGCCTTCTAACTTCGCAGATTGGGAATCTGCGAAGATATATGCACTAGATCCAAAAAATGTTACTTTAGCATCCAACAATCAACATATTAGAAAAAAAAATGTGGCGTGGAGATAATAAGCTCAAAGTGAAGATGGAGATCAGGCAGCCTATTGCCAGAATCATCACAAGACTACATTCCTTCATGAAATTTATCCCTCATAGTACAAAAATACATTGGCACATCCACAAAAGGGGCAAATATATCTGAAGGGTATAAAACAAAATGGAGTATTGATGAGAGATAGACAAGCTTGACCAAGTTACTGCATTTCATACCAGGGCGAGCCTTGGCGGCATTTTGTACAAACATATGCATATGCAAAAGGAACACAAACATATGCCATACAACTAACTCTATAGGTTACTTGTTCATACCTCTGAATAGAAGAGTTAGTCTAATGGATATAATATAGCAAACAATAGGAAAAAATCGAGTGTGTAATGAATGCAATGACCAGAAATATGTTTAAAACCAATGAATATATCCGATAAATCAATTATTTCTCCTAAGGAAGCCATATTTAAAACAGGCCAGCAAATGAAGAGTTAAAAAAAACAGTCATGATGTATTCCATAAATATAAGAAGAGTATTCACATTTTAGTCCCATCTTTCTCCAACAAAACATGTAAAAAACGAAAAGTATCCTAGGCTATGGAGCTCTCCTACAATATCTCAGCTCGACTCTCCAGTGATGATTGATAAATATCGTCCTTCTTCTGCCCGCACTGTTTACTTTCTTTACCCTATACTTGTGCACTAAAAGGAAATAATTTATACATTTTTAAAGGCCAATTTGGAAAGACACTTGCTCTTCTATGTTGCACCTCAATTTCGAACTTGAAGGAGTTGTCTAAGTTTGAAGCAATTGGAGGACATGAGCAGTATCATCTGGATAGTAGCTAGCCTTGCTAGGTTTTTGTCCAACAATGCATGCAAAGATATAACAAAAGTGAAGTTGAAGAACATTAGGAGCTGAAGAACATAACAAACTTGATTTTACTCCAAATAAGTCACCATGAACACAATTAATATTTTTTACTCCAAATTTGATTTTTGAAAGATGTAAACCTTGTGCTTTCTCATTTTAGCTCCATTCAGACATGTAATAGTCTTCTTATGTAGAAACATTTGATGGTCTTAAAAACATTCCACCCCGTTGTAGGGGGTGTATAAAACATATAGGAATAGTGCAACATATCATCATTATTTCCATAAGTGTGATCCCTGTTTCTTTTGAGTATTTTGATCATTTAAAAAATATCAATTGTGTTAGCACTGCTCCTACATTCCACCACCTCGTGTCATATGTGATATCAATCAGGCATGACACGATATGGTGGAATGTAGGAGTGGTAACACAATTGATATTCTTTAAAGGATCAAAATACTCTAAAGAAACATGAATCACACTTATGGAAATAATGATGATATGTTGCACTATTTCTATATGTTTTATACATTTCCTACAATGGGGTGGAATGTTTTTGAGACCATCAAATGTTTCTATAGAAGAAGACTATTACATGTCTGAATGAAGCTAAACTGAGAAACCACAAGGGTTACATCTTTCAAGAATCAAATTTGGAGTAAAGAATATTAATTGTATTAGCGTTGCTCCAACATTCAACCTCCTCATGTCATCCCTGATGTTAGCCTCATTCCTGACAGATGCGATCAATTATCACTTCTCTTACATTTGTATCATATATACTACTAATATAGATAATATAACACGTTTTTGACATAACAACCCCAAATTACAACCCCAAATTACCATCCTTACTTATCTTCTATTTTATAGAGTAAAATTCTATAAAGTAGCTACAAAGAGAAAAACTAAAATGATACTTACTATTACAAGTTGGTTTGATTACACCTTGTACTCTAAGTCTTAAGAGACTCTCCTAAAATCGCAAACAACATTTTTCATACAAGTTCAAATCAATTACTCCATTTCTCTACTTCTATGCAAACTTAATTGTTTATTGTGGTAGCCAAAATCGGGGATTCATTCAAATAAACTCTCAAACATGTGATCTGTTTAATATCGCTGGTTTGGTTCTGCCTTTAAAAAGCCCCACCAGTTTTTCTAAATTAATAGCCCAATAAGGAGTTCCATGTATAACTGAAGGAAATTTAAGAACTTCAAACTTCTTAGTCAACTCCCTAACATGTGATTTGTTTAATATCGCAGGTTTGGAAATTTAAAAACTTCTAACTTTAAATAGCAGCAAAACCCAGGAGTTTTTCTAAATACAGCAAAACCCACAAGTGAAGCAAACAAAAGAAGTAAAAACAGCAGCAAACTTGATTACCAAATGAAAATTACCGGCAAACACAGATGATTTTGTATGGGTTCATGAGTATCACTTGATTGTCCTTCAAGGCACAGCTATCCAAGGCAGACAAAGATATACAAAAAAAAATCTTAAAAAGAATAAAAAAATGCTTACTCTCATCCATCGAAGCTTGGATGGATTAATGTTCGAGCAGCTAGGTGAGGCTACAACCTATAAACAAGCATGAGGTATCATGCGTGTTTCTCTTCAAAGTAAAGAGAAAGTTAAATATGTTCATTTACAAATGCTGAGAGACGAATTTGAGATGATGAGGATGAAAGCAAGGCATACCGTTATTGATTACTCATCTCGAGTAAAATTCATTGTGAATCAAATGAAAAATATGGTTATAAAATTGAAGATTCCAAAATTGTTGAGAAAATTTTGCTATCAATATTACCATAATTTGATTGTGGAAGAATCGAAAGACATCATCACAATGACCGTTCATGAAGTTATAGGGTCATTACAATCATTTGAAGACGGGTTCAAGAAGCCTAGAGAAGAATCGAAAGAACAAGTCTTAGCAACAAAAATTTCAATTAAAGATGGTCACATCAGTTAATAAAGAAACCAATTCGGTAGAGGACGCGGAAGAGATCAAGGAGGAAATGGAAGAGGAAGAGGATGTGGATTTGGAAGAAAGGAAGAGGTGACAACATCTACAACAACAACGAAAGACACAATTAATCCACAAGAGGCAGAGGCCAATGACGTAGAAGTTGACGTGGATTCGGAGGAGGAAATTGTAGGCCGAATGGATAGTCTAATGTTCAATGTTATAATTTCTCCAAGTACGAATGTTGGATTCCTCCCAAGGAGATAGAGGAAAAAGCCAAGAACATTCAAGATGAGGAAGTAACAGACACAATGTTACTAATTAAAGGAGAAGAAAATCATGAAAACAACATGTGGTTTGATACGGAGTTACTTACTTATGATTTGATACTTCTTCCAATAAAAATCAGGATTGTTGTTCATTTGATATTAGTTCTAGAAGACTGATGTTTCATTCTTACATTCTTGCTTCTATACCGTTAAAAGCATATTAACATTATGAAAAATCTATTAATGGTAGTATTCGTTTATCTTAATAAACGCGATTCTTTAGTTCTATAAAAAAAAAACTAATATAAACATATGAGTATTTTATTGTTATAAATATATTTATTTTATTACATACTTATTTTTTGATGTGTACTTTTTATTTTTTATACATTATATTTTTTGTTGTATATTTCTTTATTTTTTGTTGTGTACTTATTATTTTATATACATAAGTAATCTCTGGGAGACTGAACTGCCGGTGAGGGTGTCAAATGTGATCTTTGGTGTAGGTTATGGAATGGTGTTGTTAGTAATAATTGTACTTCTGTTCATAAATCTATAGTGGAGAATGGTTTGATTTTACTATGTTCAGATGACTATAGATAGTTCCTACTATTTTATTATGCAGGGCCGGTTCGGGACTATTTGAGGCCCTAGGCGGGATAAGAAATCTAGGCCTTTTATACATAAGTAAAATTATATATATATATATATATATATATATATATATATATAAATATATATATATATATATATTATCTTCTCTTTTGACATAAAAATACTTTAGAATTAAAAAAAGATGAAAAAAATATATATTCATGCAACACAAAATTTAATATTTACTCTAGCTTTATGAGATGCAAAATCACCAATTAAAATTTTAAATTCAATGTCCTTTAATATCTCATTTTCAATAGATAATAAAGTTAATCCATGTCCTTGATATATAGCTATTTTTATATGTTATTTAAAGTTAAGAAAAAAAAGACGTTGCAAGATTTTGATAAGCGGTAAAATACGGATTTGACAGACAATATAAAATATGGACTTGATATACAGATATATAAAATATGGATTTGATAGATAGATATATATTGGATCTGGATGGAAGATAAGTAAATTAAATTTCATGATGGTCCTAACATATTAAACTAAAGATATATATGAGGCCCCATTTTTTTTGGGGCCCTAGGCGGTGGCCTTGGCTGCCTTAAAGGCAAGCCGGCCCTGTTATTATGGACAATGTTCCATTTTGTGTTTGCTAAGGTTTAAGTTTCCGAAATTTTATGGAAGGATCTAGAGATATATTTTTGGGATTGAATAACTTTAACTTATGCATGCTATGTAATATGTGCGCTTTTGAATTATATGTATAACTTTTCAATTAAGTTTTGGTTCTTTTTTTTTTTTTTATTATAAGGTAAAAGTTTGTATGTTCACTAAATCTCAATTGCAACAAAAATAGCTAACAAGTTAACAGATCCTACAAATTGAAATTGCACACGAAACAAAGTCACCTGTTTAACCAAAATATTTACTATGTCCACATTGAGCTATAGATTCAAAATTAATCAGCATTAAGTATTGATTGTAGAATTATTTCCACCTTTGATATCGAGTATAAATTCAAAATTAAAAAACTAAGATATATTACTGTTATATATATATAAATAATAATAATAATAAATATTGTTATTATATAGACTCTCCTCCACCGCCATACCAAGTCCTTCTAAGCTATCTTTTTTTTTCTCTTTTGTCTCTTCTTCCATCTCTTTCTCCATTTTCTTTACTTTCGCCTTCTTTTAGGTCTGTTATGTCACATCACATGAGATACTTCTCCATTTTCTCCACTTTCTCCTTCTTGTATGTCTGTTTTGCCACATCACATGAGATACATACAGACGTGTCTGTATTTTCATGTTAGTTAAGAATATGTGTCAAACTACTGGTTTTACACTTTTAAAAATATATTAGTAGTTGATTTATCTATCTATATAAATAATAATAATAATAATAATAAATATTGCTAGGTTTTTGTATTTTTAAAATGGATATTAATCGAAGCTGGTTTGAGTGATTAAGAGTCTCAAGTCGTTTAAGTTAGAACTCAAGTTCGAATCCTAAATATTACTTTGCATGCTCTTTGCACGGGGCAGTCAATTGTTTATATAGAAATCGAAAATTGTAAAAAAAATTAATTCCATATCATTGAATATGATGATATTAATAATTTAGGTTAAAATGATTTTAAGTTTAAAGTGTTATGAATTAATTCCATATCATTCGAAAATTGTAAAATTGCTACATATTACGTGTCTCCTTGCCTCAACTAAGTTGCTTCATCTGTCAAATTTTAAAACAATTTGCTGTCTCAAACCATCTGTCCTTACGTGTCCCCTCCCCTTTTATTTTTTACATGTGTAATTTTAATAATAAGCATATTTAAGTTGTTAAACTCTGTTAACTTCTGTTAAACCTGTGATTTAAAACTCTGTTTAAATGATTAATGTGATTAGTTTGTTCATCGTCCCGTCCCGTCCCTTCCCATTAGCGTTGTACTGCAGTGAAAGATTGAAAGTTGATTATTGATTGGAAAATTGAAAAACTCATAAGCTTCTTACATTATAATTCCATGATTGGCATCAAGGTCAATATTATATATTGTTTGGCAGCATCAATGACTCTTTTGAAATGGATTTCCATTCCCATTCCAATAAACTTGAGGAATTTGAGTTTATCCATGTATTTGTTCACCAAATGATACATACATTCAGGAAGAATTCGAGTCGCATCTATGGTAAGACTCAGAAGTTTCATGAATCGGCCGAGTCACCACCGATTCCATCGATTCAGACCACCATTTAAAAAAAATCAATTTTTAACAACTAAAAAACTTACGGCAAAAGAAGATGACTATTCACTTTACAAAAACAAAAAAAAACATACAAAAATTATGAAACACAAATAGTTTCAATTAGATGACTCTTCACTTTATAAATTCCAAAACCTTCCCTCTTCTTTTCTATTTATTTGTTATTATCTTCTTCTACTCTCTATTCTTTATATTTTCTAGCCTGTCTCTACTTTCTTCTATAATTTGATATAATTTCGATTTAGATTTCGAACCATATTCATCTTGTTGCTTGGTACTGTACCACACTTCTATGTGTTCATCATCGTGCAGTTTCCTACATGTTAGTTCTTGAGTTGGAATTTTGATTAAGGGCAAATAGAAAGGACCATGACATGCCAATCAGTAGCTCTGTTGTCTGAAATTTTGGTCAATAAATAAGGCTTCTAGAATTACCAATCCATTTGTTCAAATTATTGATTTTATTTATTTCTTCTTGATTCTTACAGCATTATGTTTATTTTGCAACATTACTTGGTGAAAGGAAGCAAAAGGAGTTTCTGCAATTTGTTTTCTTCTAACTTATGTTGGATTAAATAAATAATCTTTCACATGCACAGAGAAAGAGTATAATTGTTGGAAGAAAATTCTCTTTTTTTACTGATTGTATTCTTATGTAAACATAACTCTCTGTAAATACAGATGGCTCTTTATGAAACAATTCAACTCTTGATAAATACAAAAATGACTCTTGAATAATACAATGAACCAAATTAAAGACTATTAATTATAATTTTTTTATCCCTTAGTAACACTAAGAATAGTTCTTAATCTGTTGACATCTTCACTTTAGCCGCCATCATACCCATTATTATTCCATCATTTTCTTCTTCCTTGAAATCATTGTTGTCTTCCTCATCATCCTTGTTAGTACCATCAGCATCACTATTATCACTATCAACTGGTATTTTGGGTTTTGGATGAGGCAGAGAACTAGTGAACTTTCTACGTGAAATTGACACAATATTAATCATGTCAATGCCCTGAAGTCCTTTCGCTCTTCCCTTTCTCTTTTTAATTTCCATGATTTCTTTGGAAAATATCTCCTTGAGTTCCTTCATTAGCTCGACCTCACATTTGTTCTCTTGCACATACTTGATTTTTTTTGTAAATTACTAGAGGTACACTCAACCCATATGATTTTATTACAATTTTTTAGATGCTCAACACCTTTACCATACCCTACTATTGCAACTTCATTTTTCTTGACACATCGTTGAGCATATGATTGAGAACAACTATCATTAGAGCCATGCTCCGTGCGTTTTGAACTGCCATTATCCTTTGCTGCTTCTTCCATAAGCTTGTTTTGCTTCTTACATGATACTTTGATTTCTTTTTCAAACCTCTTCCTCTTTTTCGACACTTCCGAATTTTGTACATTTTACTTTGCACTAATTTGAATTTTCAATCAAAATTATTGGAGTTTGTTAATTGTGTTGAAAAAAAATAAAACCAAGGAAAAAAAGCTCAGAAGTAACCCAAAACTATATAATTAGATCCAAATACATTCTGGATTAAACCAAATTTATGTTGATAGTAATTATATATTTATTGCAGAAGCTATCCTTTTATAATATAAATACCATTTTCACATAAACAAAATAGAAAAGAAAAAATACTGTTTAGTTTGACATTGGTGATATCAAGTGGGTTTGCATCAAGGAAAATGTTGATTCAACAACGCAACCAGCCAATTGCTATATTGGTGATATCAATTCATCTCTTACCACTGTACTAAACAGAACAACTGTAATGGTTTATGCATTCAAATTTTACTATCCCGTTACTATCATCGACTAAATAGCTAAATTTAGAATGTATTAGAGCAGTCACTCTCTTGCTAATGGACATCCACCTTTCACCAAATGTCTAAACTTATGGTTGTGCTTCGTTTGTGGCCAGTGGAGGCATGGGAACAAGATGAAACATGTTATGAATTGGAAGATTGTGAATTTACCCCTTTTCCTTACTGCAGTACATGTATGTTTTGAATCAACAAAATATGGCTTTACTTCACAAAGAAACTTAATTCAGTTGATTGAATTGGTAGTCTGAATCCCATCATCGGATTTGGGAGTCCTAGCATTTCATCATCTCCATGTAATAGGTTCAGCTTCTTCTTGTGCTTAGAGCTATGTTGCACTCAAATAGAAATGGATATGGGAAACAATATTGGAAACAAAAAAGAAACGGAAACAGAAACAGATACGAAACGCGGAAACGCTTTTGAAAAAAAAAATCGTGCAACATAGGCTAAGAGTGATAATTATTGATCCTTGGCTGAGCAGAAACAAATATACGTTATTTCTAAGAACTCAAAAGGGGCAAGGACAAGAAACGCACTGAAGTGTGTCTGCCCAACATTGATCACAAGTTAACAATGCTTAGCAATACCAAAAAGAGTATCGATCCTTAAGACGACTTCAGATTTCATTGACATTCTACATCAACATCGTCCTCACATACTTGGGCGAGCCCCAAGGGCAGGCCAGGAGGAGGTTGACAGGAGAGGGTTTCTTTCAAGCTATTAAACATCAAAGACAACTATTTACTATAATGAAATTTCCTAAGCATGTAATTTCACTCCTGATATATTCCAGGAATATAAAAGTACTCACATTTTAGTCACATTTGTCTCCAACAAGACTTGTAAAAGATGAAAAATATCCTAGCTTATCGACCTTTCCTACAATATCTCAACTCGACTCTCCAATCATACTTGATAAACATCATCCTTCTTCTACCCAGACTGTTAAATATCTTTACATTGTATTTATGCACGAAAACCCAACGATTTATACTTTTTTAAAGGACTAAATGGGAAGACACTTTCTGTTATGTGTTGTACCTCAATTTAACTTGAAGTAGTTGCCAAACTTTGAAGCAATGGCAGTACATCAGCAGTATCATCTAGATATTACCTAGACTTGATCATCTTGGCAAAACTTTCCTCTACTCTTAAGACTACTCCAAGACTGGATCCCCTGTTCTTCTCCTCCTTCTTCTTCTACCATAATGAAGCTTTCGCACAGTTTCCATACCCCTGCAGGATTTGGCTCTGATTTGAATCCACATTTTCACTGGAATTTGGAGTATGACGAGGAAGAAAAAACGTGTAAGTTCCTTTCCTCTACAGTGAGACTGGATCCCCTGCTTTTTTGCTGCTTCGTCTACCAGAATTGCGAGTTATGTGCCTGGCATATGGAATTTGTGAGGCAAAAACAATGAAATTTGGTAGGCTTACACATCACCTTCATCTCCTCCATCTGTCAAATTTTTGTTTTTGTTTTTTTAATTATAATCTATTTATTTTACAGTAATTTGTAAAAATTTTATAACAAGTTTCACCTTATGCAATTTTACTTGTTCGTGTAAGTGGTTCTATTCATATTTAACTCTAAAGCTTTAAGTGGTAGTATTCATATTTAACCCTAACTTTTTAAATGAAATGCGGATTTAACTCTAACCTATAAAATTATGGGAATTTAACTCTAACGTTTTCAATCAAAATCAATTTTAGTAATACGCTATTGAAAATTTGAAAAAACTAGTTTGAGTGTTATTTAATTTCACATTGGATCTTTCAAACAATTTTGTTGACAAATTGAATCAATTTTGTACATTTTCGGTTCCTTTTTTTAATTATATTAATAACACAATAAATATTTAAAACCATTAAGAAAAATTGATTAATTTAGGGTTAAGGTGCAAAAATACCCCAAAAGGCCAATAGCAATTTTAACCCTAACGTCTAAAATGGTGCAATTTTACCTCTAACATTGGTAGCCAAGAGCAATTTTACTCCTAACGCTTATAATTTTGGTCAATTTTACCACTATTAGAAAACACAAATATTTGTGTTTATTATTCTGTACTAGTTGCCTATTTTTTAAAAAAAATCATGTTTTCAGTGATTTTTTTTATTTTTTTTCTCCAATTTATACAAAAGACAGTCGAGACTTTGGCTGGCCAGTGATAGCGCGGCGCCTAGTAGGTGTATATGTGGATGTGGTAATATGGATATAATATAAGTTGTTATGTGTGTGTGCTTTGAACTCTACTAGACGCTACTACTTAGGGGAAAGTGTACCCCGCCGTATCAAGTAATAATCCGGTTAAGACCGGGTATCGAATCCGCAGTATTTATAACCACAAGTATTAAACTACTCGGTTCTATTCGTTATCTAAGCGGTGAATACTTTAGGTTGGTTTGGGTGACGACTACAAACTACTCCTAAACTACGGTGAGACAGATTTATATAACCGAAACTTTAAAGAAGTGATACGTGTGGCGATAAGATATAAATATATAAACAATAACTCCGAATATATACGATTGATGATTTACTCTTGTAAAGACGACTACGTGTAGACCAACCGACCCTTGAAGTGCTTAGACTATATGATTTCTCCTAAAGGCGTGTCTAATGCTAGGGATCAGAAACTAGGGCCCGTAAGTTCTGTGGCTTGTCAATGCCTACAGTTTTCGATGCGTCACTTCCGGTAGGGCAGCACCTATATGGTTCCCTAAAGATAACCCGAAAGGACGTCGGTAATCGTGTCCCCCTACATAATAATCAATTACGAATATCAAAAGAACTAGTAAACATCAAAACGCATAGAGAAACAGAAATGGTAAATCATATATTATAAATATGGAACGCGTAAATATGGAATACAACCAAGCCTAGTACACAGGAAGAGTGCAAGATAATTAGCAAGTAGAAAGGGAGGAATCAGCCCTTGGAACTAGCTAACCGGACTCAAGGCCGGCTCTTAGGTCTTGGAGGTGGAACTCTCGAGCTTGGTGGAATATGATGGAACGGAACTTCGACGGAGTGACGGAATAAGTGAACAAGCTCTCAAGGTGGTAGAGTTTAGTTACATAAAAATTCGAATGAAGAAATGAGTGCTAATCACTCTTATTTATACACATCAAGTTCGGGGGTAAAATCGTAAATACATAAGTTACAAGTAAGAATTCACATTTGCAATGCAGGTTTCACATGTCACGTCCCGCGTGGATAGGAGGACGCCCCGCATGTCTGGCATTTTACCCATTCCGTTGATAATTTCTCTAACGCGTGGACTAAATTCAGAGGAGTTGACTCAACCACGCTCCGCGTAGACTGGAGTACGCCCCGCATGGTTGAGCTCCTGGAACTTAATATTTCATGGTTGTTTCTTCATGCCCCGCGTATACCTGGGGATGCCCCGCGTGGGTGAGCTCTTGGAACATTTGTCACTATTTCACACCTTGCACGCCCCGCGTGCTATGCTCTACGCCCCGCGTGGTAGGTGTTGACTGTGTGGGAACGCGTAGGTTGACTACTGTGAGTTAGTGGGAATTGCTCTACGCCCAGCATGTAGTATTCCACGCCCCGCGTACCTGCTAGATTTATCAATTGTTCATTCTTAACCCGTACCTGCAAAATACGACTTCCGAGAACCTAATTAGCTTGATGTTTTATTCTTCTGAAATTAATCAAAAGTAAAGGGAATTCATTAAAAGCATAAGTTTTATTTTATTTTGTTATTTAATTGAAAACACACTTATTTTTGTAATTAAACTTAATTATTAGCTCAAAATTAAACCATAAATCATGCTAAAAGATAGGGACAAAACATCCCTATCAACCTCCTCGGACTTTAAAGTTTTACTTGTCCTCAAGTAAAGAAAGTCGAAAGACAAGGGATTGAGACAATTAAGAAACAAACCTCCGATTGGTTTAACCAAGTGCGTGATTTCAAAACCAAGGTTTTACGAAAAGTTTTCAATGAGCACTTATGTAAGTGGACGAGTGGCCAAACTTATTCGAAACCTCCATAATCAAACTTAATAGGCAAGATTAACGGGGATTGATCATTCTTTGAGAACTCAATTGTACCTCAACATGTTCACTCTTAACGCTCAACTTTCGGTGGGCTGGTGTTTGTACGTTCATCTTTGTACTTACTCAAAGTCATCCCAAGTCTGCATCTTCATCCGATTTTTCCACCTATATTATGGTCGGGCACTATTAAAAATGAACCCAGAGGAGGGTTGTAATGTAGGCGGACTTTTTAGTGGTAAGTGGTTAATATTAGGAACTCAAGTCCAAATACTGATTTTGGTGATTGCATCATCTTTTTACCATTTTGTCCTAGCAAACATGAAAGATAGATTTTGAAATTGCTCGGGTGGAGCTCGAAAATGCCTATTTTGCTCTCTATTTTTGCTTTATTTATTTTTCTTTTCTTTTTATTCGAGAGCGGCACAAAAACGATTTCAAAGATTATTTGCGTTTTCTTGCTAGAGACTTAGCTTGTTTCTGATCTTTTTGATGCATTTGATTTTGCTATTCGAACAAGAGGAAAAAGGGTTACGTGTTAAAAGGGTGCTAACAAAGAAGTGGGTTAATAGGCTCGAGGGGGCTTCCTAGAGGTTTATGAAAACGAAGAAAAATAATTAAGAAAGGATTAGCCTAAGTGGGTTCGTTTTATCATCTACTGCCCTTCTTACCAAAACAAGTATACTTAACCCGGTATTAAATGTAAACTCTATGAGTTCAGTGAAGCCAAAGCCCTCAAAATGTTGTGAAGAAAAATAGAGTTCTCGTACGAACTCTTTTAGGATCAAAATACCTCACATAAATTTCGGGTTTATTTGTATACTTTCAAGTTCCTGTAAAATTTTCAAAAATCTCTTTTTAATTTTCACTATGGGGGTAACTCGTGGGTTAGGACTCAATGCTTTTGTTAAGTGCGAATCTCGACTATGCGTAAATTTCCTAGCTTTGAAACCAAGACTTATACTTCTTAATTAGACTGATCCTTTGTATTTTAACGTTTTTACTTTTAAGGACAAGTAACAGAACTTTTAATTAATCTCCGAGGGAGGTGATGTGTCGAAAAAAAAATTGAACCAATAAATTACTTTAATTATTTTGTTAATTTTTTATTTTTTATTTTTTGTTTTTGTTAGTGCAACACAAACTACTAGTGCGGGGTTGCACGGCCCTCCGCGTGACTCTAAAAAGACGTTAATTCCAAAAACGTCGCAAATTAAGACAAGACAAAAATAAAAACACAAAATAAAAGGATTATTGTATGTTAACAAAGACCCTGCAGAAAGAGGACAGGGCTCCACGCTCATACGAAGAAGTTTTCTGGGTTATCCCTAATTCATTAACAATGGCTGATAATTCAGATTTGGTTCGGTGTCGGGGCCTGACGGGTTCACTTGAGCTTTTTACCAATCATTCTGGGACATCATTGAGAGTGATGTGATTGCCGTAGTTCAAGGGTTTTTTGAAACAGGAGCCATAACACCAGGCTTAAACTCTAGCATCATGGTTCTTTTACCAAAAGTCGAAGAAGCAATGTCAGTGGAGCAGTACAAGCCAATTGCCATGAGTAATTTTGGATATAAAATTATCGCAAAGATTCTGGCTGATCGTCTTGCGCAGGTAGCCTCCCGGATTGTGTTTATTAATCAATACGGTTTCATCCCGGGCAGTAGTATACACCAATGCATAGCAATTGCTTCAGAGGGCACGAATATGCTTAATAAAAAAATTCTATGGAGGGAATATGGCTCTAAAGATTGACATACGGAAAGTTTTTGATACGATGGATTGGAACTTCATGCTTGTTGTGCTTGAAGCTTTTGGGTTTTCTTTGCAGTTCAGAGATTGGATACTCAATATCCTCTCCTTAATCAGGATCTTAATTCTAAGCGGGGCTGCTACATCTGGCTATTTCAGTTGTTCTAGAGGCATCCGTCAAGGAGATTCCCTATCTCCGTTACTATTTGGCATTGTTGAGGATTTCTATAGCCGCTGGCTATCACATCTTCATGATACTAGGGAATTACAGGCTATGGGCTATTTAATTACATGTAACTTCCCAACGCATCTACTTTATGCAGACGACGTCCTACTTTTCTGTCAAGCAAGTATAGCTAACATCAAATCCATCAGGAAGCGATCTTATTATACGGTACCTTATCAGGTCAGCAGGTCAATTGGCAGAAATCGAAAATTTTTCTAGGTACCAATATCTCTGACAGACATGGATTGCGACTAGTAGATCATATTGGTATGTGTAAAGGCTCCCTCCCCTTCCGATACCTTGGAGTTCCCCTTTTTATTGGCGTTCCACGAACCATGCACCTCCTCAGTTTAATGGACAAGGTGCTTGCCCAGTTTTTCTAAGTGGAAGGGCGACCACCTCTCTATGGCGGGTCGGATTGCTCTAGTAAACTCAGTTATACTTGGAAGCTTTATACATTCATTTATTGTCTATAAGTGGCCGGCTGCTATGCTAAAACATCTATCCTGATGCATCAGAAATTTCGTCTCGACCGGTTCTATAGATGTCAGGAAACTCGTGGTGACTCCTTGGAAGATCTGCTGCCAGCCGCTTACTAAAGGACGTCTTGGTATAAAAAACCTTTGCACTCTTAATGCCTCTATGCTTGGGAAGATGGAGTGGGGGGTGCTTAAATCAGATACCCTATATTTTGGGCTTTTGAGATCTCGTTTCCTCTATGCTTCTAAGCCACGCGACGTGATAGTAAACTCTATAATTTGGGGATCCAAAAAGCAAGTGTATCACATGTTGGAGTCTAATTATATCTGGTGGATTGGCCGCTGATCACAGCTCAACTTCTGGAATAGTGCCTGGTTAAATCCTATAGTTGGCACGCTCATCGGTTTATCTCTGAAGGAGCAACGACGCTGATTGGATAGGGTAGACGATTACCTCACTGATAGAGGATGGGAGAGCCTACCTGCTTTACCATAGGATATTGTTAACCGAATATAAACGGTCAGTAGAAGCACAGATTCAATCGATGTTTGCATATGGGCACCATCCGTCAAAGGTGTGTTCAATACCAAACTATTCTACACTTGGCTACGTCCGCTGGTTAATCCTCCACCATGGCGAAACTTCATTTGGGCAAAGTATATACCACGTGCGAGATCACTGGTCTGCTGGCGGGCCCTGCAGGGAGGCCTTCTGACAAATGACAAGCTTTGCGAAAGAGGGCTGGTAATGGTTTAATTCGAGTAAGTCTAAGGTCGGTTTTTCAGATATAGGTCAGCTTATTAAACATATTCTATTTACTCAGTATTAAGCGGAAGGTATAATCATATAGAGTGTGCTGAGTAATTTGTTGTTCAATGAGTTCTTAACAGACAATGTTTTATAAGCACATAAGTCAATGTCAAACATCTTATCAGCATTTGATTCAGTCAATAAGATTTATAAGTATAAAACATAGCTGATTTAATTGAAGATACGTAATGACTCAGTACACAGTAACATATATTAACATATATCATAACTCAGGAATAAGAATAAAAGATGCAGATATGATATATTGATAGTAGTCAGTGTTTACACAACAAAACTTATAGATAAGGCATATAGATTTCATCTGACTTAGTCTATACTGAGCTAGCCTATCTATTTCTTTTTCTTGTGTTGCGACTGACTTCGCTCATGCTGAGCTCTAGCTGCTTGTTCTTTCTCCCCCGTTTTGTCAGCATCAGGAGGAGGAAGTCTGAAGGCATCAGTTAAGGCAGCTCGAGTCAGTTCTTGGGACAGCTCCTTAAGTTTCTCAGCGCTTTCATTGACGCCGTCAAAAATTGCAACTCCATCAGTTGATACCTCTTCGGGTATGTTGAGTTCAACAGCACTGAGCATATTGACGCTAAACGCTTGAGCTTTTCCTTGCCAGATGAGAGCTTCAGTAAGACCAGCAAAGATTTGGTGAAAGGTCTTTAAGAGGGCTGTGTCGTAATACTGACGTTGAATATTGTTATGACGAATGTGGTTGAAGGTTTGTTGTATGATAGACTGCATCTCATTCTGTTTCATTGCGTCAGTATCCATCTCTTGCTTATTCAGATTTAGCAAGCGAATAGCCTCACTAATTTGCTCTACTGAGCACTGATTGTAAGAAACCATTTGCTCGTTGGTCTTGAGTTGCTCAGTGTGAAGCTGAGCAAAGAGCATCCTGACTTCAGATGAAGTGGCATGGTCGGGGTTCACAGCTGACAAGTTCTGGATTTGTTGTTGTAAGGAGGTCAAGTACTGCACGGTTGTCAGCTGGATCTCAGCCAGCTTGGCGATTGAATCTTGTTTGGCTTGCTGTGCTTGAAAAGAAATGATGAGATTCAGCAAGTCCTTGAGTCCCTTAACTTCGTTGAGAAGCTGAGTGACCTGGGAGAGCTGAGTAGTCTCAATAGATGAAGACCCAGCAGCAGGAGGGGTGGACTGTTGAAGGTCTCTGATCAACGCTTGCACTGAGTCAATGATCTTTTTGCCGGACTCAGTGGCGTTCAAATAGCTTTGAGAGCCTTCAGGGACATCAGTGTGACCGGAAGGAAGAGGAGTGAAAGGAGTGACCTGGTTAGTGACTGGAATAGCATTTTCAATCTGCTCTTGAGTTTTAGGTATAGTTGATTGATCGGCAGAGAGTTGAGTTGGAGAAGTGGTAATCCGAATACTGTCTGTGCTGACGGCAGAAGTGTGTGTAGTCAGCACCATGCTTAAAGAAATAGCATTCACAGTAATCGGCTCAACCTGACTGGTTGAGGTGGCGGAAGCATTTTGGTCGGCATGTTCCTGTTGAGAAGAAACAGAGGCTTGCTTTTCTAAGGACGCTGAAGCAGTAGAGGGTTGTTGGCGTTTGAAAAATGTCAGCTTGACTGTAGAGGGGTCCTTAGTTGTCTTTGAGATGACAAAGTCAGGAAGAGTTGGTGGTGGCACAAAATCTTCACTGACAGGCTTCTCACTGGCCTTAACCAACTTTCTTCTTCTACGAGGTGGAGTGACAGTTTGACTAGGATCTCCTGAGTGAGAAGGAGAAGATTCGTGTTGCTCATCATGAGGCTGGTCAGCTTGTTCTTGGACTGGATCAACATTGTGTTGATCAAGTACTTGCTCATCTCCAGCAGCAAACCCAGCATTGGCCTGCTCAGTCTCATGTTCACTGGCTGTCTCTTCAGAGTCCACAGCGTTATCCTGACCGCTGGCCTCTTCTTCTTCTTCTTCGGTACTGTCACCATCAAGTTCTTCCTCAACTTGTGAGATGAAGTGATTATCCAGTTGTACCTCATGTTCTTCAGACTCAGCTACACTACCTTGACATTGGATAAAGTGAGAGTCACCCGGTACTACAAAGTCTGTAGGTATGGCGTTGAGGGGACTCAGTGTAGAAGTTTTCTGCTTCTTTTGAGGTTGCTCAGCAGTTTCCTCAGTTCCAGGCTCACCTTGCCTGCTTCGTTTCTCAGCTGACTTACCAGCTGACTTCTGTCTTTTTGCTGGAGACTCAACATTTTTGGAAGGAGTCTCAGCAGTTTTTCTTTTGCGGGAAGCTGGGGCCTTAGTCCTTCGCCCTTTCTTTCGTTCAGCAGTTCCCTCAGCTTGTCCAGCAGCAGCAGCAGCTTTACCTTTCTTCAAAGGCTGTCCAAATTTTAATGCTCTCAGCGAGGCAGCTGTTATCTCAGATCCTCGATTCTTCTCCTCACCTTCAAGATCAACTTTATGGTCAATGAGGATTCTAGTGATGATTGATCCTAGCCTCAGCATACCAGAGCTGCGTAGGAAGCCAGCGACAAGAAAGACTGGCATATTGATCGGTGTGTACGTCAGCATATGCCATATAAAGCATTGCTCGAAGTTTGTTGCTGATGTAGTGCAGTTGATCTTCGGGTAGATGAAGTAGGTCAGCAAGTAATGAGCCATCTTCTGGTGCTGACCCATGGATAAAGCGGAGACTTCTCCTGAGTGGCCCTCAGGTTTGCAGAAGTTGTATGCATACCCAGTGCCATCCTGATCTCCAGATCTTCTCAGCCTTGCTCCCTCAGTTTTTAATTTGAGAAGATTTCCTAAGTAGAGAGGGTTGATGAAGATGGTTTTCTGTTTCACTACTGTACACAGATAGTCAGTGTTGTCATTTGCAACGCGGAGGTTGTGGTAAAACTCCCTTACCAGGTCAGGGTAGGTGTCATCCCTAACCGAAAACAGCTCCGTCCAGCCATTTTGTGAAATTCACTCGCAGAAGGGTTGTTCGTTTTGTACGAAGTTTTCTGATACCCATCTTGAGGGCTCAACTTTCCATTCTCGGACGTTCTTAAAAACCTTGGAGTAGGTCCTGACTTTTACAGGCTTTCCCTGACCAGAGGTTTGGCCAGCTTGTCCTTTGCTCGGCGAGGTTACTTTGGTAGGTTCCGGCACAGAGGTTTGCCTGGAAGTGTCATCGGAGCTGGGCTTAGAGTGGCCAGCACCGGAGATGTTGTAGGAAACCTTAGTCATTGTTGAGGATGGGAAAGCTTAGAGGGATTTTTAGAGAGAAAGAATTTCTTTGCCAGAGTATTCGATAAGCGTAAAGAATAAAAATGGGAAATTACCCATTATTTATAGAGGTGAGAAATGGATCTTATCGAATCCATGTGTCAGTTTTGCCTCGGGATTGTGAACCGACAATAATCCTAGCATTTATGACACATTCGGCGCGTATGTCATCCTAGGTGGCTATACGCGTGCTTTTGCAATGATTCTAACGAATATAACACTCAGCGTTTGGAATACTAATCGTTTGATATTCTGAGTGGTCAGTATTGCATAATGGGATGATTTCTAAGTTTAAGTTTAAACTAGCTTACTCAGTGTGCAAGTTTACTCAGTATTTGCTGTTTAAATGAGTACACAGCAAAAACAATCATTCAGCATAGTAATTCACTCAGCATGCATATTCATTTAGTTCAGGAATTTACTGAAGAGGATGAAACATACCAATAGCTTCTCTCAGTATGCTGAACTGCTCACGAGCCAGTGGCTTCGTGAAGATATCCGCAAGCTGTTCGTCCATTGGGACAAAGGTCAGCTTGATCTCACCTTTGAGTACATGGTCTCTAATGAAGTGATGTCTGATGCTGACATGCTTCATTCTGCTGTGTTGAATTGGGTTCTTTGAAAGATCAATTGCACTTTTGTTGTCACATTTGACTTCAATTGTCTTTGTTTGAACACCATAGTCTTCGAGCTGTTGCTTAATCCATAGGACTTGAGCAACACAATGACCAGCAGCAATGTACTCAGCTTCAGTGGTGGACAAGGCTACTGACGCCTGCTTTTTGCTGAACCAGGATACAAGACAGCTTCCTAAGAAGTGACATCCTCCAGAGGTGCTTTTACGTTCCAGCTTATCCCGTCCATAGTTAGCGTCAGTGTATCCAATAAGTGTGAAATCGTGAGTATTGGGATACCATAAACCTGCGTTCACTGAGCTTTGCAAATATCTAAGGATTCTTTTTACAGCAATGTAATGAGATTCCTTAGGGTTAGATTGATATCTAGCACAGTAGCATACTGAAAACTGAATGTACGGTCTACTGGCTATTAAGTAAAGTAGAGAGCCTATCATACCTCGATATAATTTGCTGTCTACTGACTTACCATTCTCGTCAGTGCAGAGGACAGTGTCAGTGCCCATAGGAGTGGATATTGGCTTGCAATTCTCCAAGTCATATTTCTTTAATATCTCCTTGGCATATTTGGCTTGACTGATGAAGATGCCATTCTTTCCTTGTTTAATTTGAAGACCGAGGAAGAAGTTGAGTTCTCCCATCATAGACATTTCAAACTCAGTCTGCATTTGTTTGCTAAACTCCTTGCACATTGATTCTTTAGTTGCACCAAATATTATATCATCAACATAAATTTGGGCCAGCAGGGTATCTTTACCCTTTCTCTTAATGAATAAGGTTGTATCAGCTTTACCCCTGACGTAATTTCTAGTCAGCAGGAAACTGGTCAGCCTCTCATACCAAGCACGTGGTGCTTGCTTGAGGCCGTACAGAGCCTTTTTGAGTTTATAAACGTGGTTAGGGAATTTATGATCCTCAAAACCTGGAGGTTGATTAACATAAACCTCCTCGTTTATAACTCCATTAAGAAATGCACTTTTGACATCCATTTGGAATAATTTAAAGTTCATGTAAGATGCATATGCATATAGAATCCTAATTGCCTCTAGCCTTGCCACTGGGGCAAAGGTCTCACCGTAGTCAATACCTTCTTGCTGACTGTAGCCCTGAGCTACAAGCCTTGCTTTGTTCTTGACTACATTTCCTTGTTCATCCATCTTGTTCTTGAAGACCCATCTTGTTCCAATGGTCTTTTGACTCTTTGGATGAGGCACTAGCTCCCATACATCGTTTCTTCTGAATTGATCGAGCTCCTCTTGCATTGCGTTCATCCAGAATTCATCGTACTCAGCTTCAGCGAAATTCTTCGGTTCTTGAACTGAGACGAAAGCAACATTGCTGAGGTACTTCCTGAGTTGATTCCTCATCATCAGGGTATTCCCAGCAGAATCAAGGATTGCACTTTCTGAGTGCCCTCGTGGGATCCTTATCTCTTTAGGTAGATTCATGTCTTGTGCTGTCTGTGTTTCAACAATCTCTGCAGAAGTAGATGGGTCAGTAAAAGTAATCTTAGGTTCACTCTTACTCTTGGTCTGCCTTTTCGTGAATGACTCAGTAGCTGGATCTTGGTCAGCGGTTACTGAGTGTGGATCATCTTCGGTCAGTGGCTGGTATCTACCTGCAGGGTTAGTTTCGTCGAACTCTACATGTACTGACTCTTCTAAAACTTGAGTTCGCTTATTAAAAACTCTGTATGCTTTGCTGGTTGTTGAGTAGCCCAAAAAGATAGCATCATCAGCTTTTGAATCAAACTTTGCTAAGCTATCTTTGGTATTTAAAATAAAACATCTACAGCCAAAGGCACAAAAGTATCCAATATTGGGCTTTCGTCCTTTCCAAAGTTCATAGGGGGTTTTCTTTAATATAGGTCTAACTAGAGCCCTATTAAGAATATAGCATGCTGTGTTAACAGCCTCTCCCCAAAAATACTTTGGAAGCCTATGCTCATCCAGCATTGTCCTGGCTATTTCAACCAGAGTTCTGTTCTTCCTTTCTATAACCCCATTTTGCTGAGGTGTTCTAGGAGCAGAAAAATTATGGTCAATGCCGCTGGCTTCACAGAATTCAACAAACTTTTGGTTTTTGAATTCTCCACCATTATCACTACGAATGTGAGCTAATTTTAGGTCTTTTTCATTTTCAATTTTTCTAACCAAATTTGAAAATGTCTCAAAGGTTTCATCCTTGCTGGTCAGCAAGATGACCCACGTATACCGAGAGAAGTCATCTACAATGACCAAGGAAAATCTTCTTCCACCCAGACTCAGCGGCTGGACTGGACCAAAGAGATCCAAGTGTAGTAACTCTAACGGACGCTTAGTTGAGACAATATTTTTGCTGTGAAAAGATTGTTTGGTTTGTTTTCCAGCTTGGCAAGCGTGGCATAATTGATCTTTTTCAAATTTAAGTTCGGGCAGACCCTCAACTAATTGCTTTCTTGCTAATTTGGCCAGGAGGTCCATGCTTACATGACCAAGTCTCCTGTGCCATAGCCAGGAATTTTCTTCCTTTGATACTAAGCACACAGTTTTTGAAAACTTTTTCTCTAAGTCTAGCATAAAGACATTATCTATGCGAGGGGCAGTTAAGATTAACTCATTTGTTTTACCCTCGTATATTTTACATCCAGTAGCATCAAATATAACTTTTCTCCCATTGTCACATAGCTGAGCTACGCTGAGTAAGTTATATTTGAGTCCGCTGACTAGGGAGACAGATTCAATAGTAGGATTACCTCCGATGGTTCCTGACCCTACTATCTTACCCTTCTTGTTGTCTCCAAAACTTACGCTCCCTCCTCGTTTACGCTCAAACGTGATGAACTGAGTTTCATCACCCGTCATATGCCTTGAGCATGCGCTGTCAATATACCACATCTTTGACTTCTCAGCACATCTCAGGCTTACCTGCATTGTAACTAGTTACTTTTAGGTACCCAATTCTTTTTGGGTCCTTGCTTGTTAGGTGCAACAAGTAAAGCATCATATTTTATTTTATGGCGGCATACATGGACAGTATGGCCATTCTTTCCACAGAAGTCACAACTGACCTTCTGTTTAGGATGTTTCACTGACTTGTCAGCACCCCAGTGCTGAGCGTGCCAGCACACCTTAGTGGTGTGTCCTTTCTTCCCACAAAAGTCACACTGGACTTTTCGCTGGGGATTCCATCTCTACTTAGTACCTTGGTATTGAGTTCTCAGAGGAATGTTTCTTTTATTTGGAACCTTTAGTTGGTTCTAGATAGTTGTGACGTCCTTTCTCAGTTTCAATGAAACTGATTAGACTTCAGAGACAGACTCATGTATGATTTTCATATTATCATGCAGAGTTGAATTGTCCTGAAGAAGGAATCTGAGGTCACTCAGTTTGATCTCTTCCACTTCGTCACAGCGCCTGCTGAGTGCTCTAACTTTCTTATTACACTTCTTGACAAGTGTGTAGAGATCACTCAGGGCATTAACCATATCGTTTCTGAGCTGGGGAAGAGTAATTACCTCATTTGATTGCTCCTCGTCATCTGATGCGACGGATAGGTCAGCATGCTCAGAGAGGCATGGCTCAGCAAGTTCGTCAGCCATGAAGCATATCTTCGCTGACTCGGTGGCCTCAGTTTCTATGGATGAAGACTCATCACTGTCACTCCATGTAGCCACCATTGCCTTTTTGCCACTCTTCTTGTCTTTCCTCAGTGTGGGGCAGCTTGACTTAATATGGCCGGTTTGATGGCACTCAAAGCATGTAATGGGTTTTGAGCTGTCCTTTTTGTATTTGCTGTCACTTGAGTCAGCTTTATACTTATCAAATTTTCTGTAAGGCTTCTTAGAGTATTTGTCATTTTTCCTGAATAGCCTTTTCATCTTCCTTGTGAACATAGCCATCTCCTCATCATCAGTTGAGCTCCCGTCAGTGGAGTCAGCTTTCATGACAAGGGATTTCTGCTTCTTGTCTTCAGATTTTTCCTTCACCTCGAAGTTCTTCATAGATATCTCATGGGTCAGCAATGAACCGATGAGTTCGTCATATTTGTAGGTGGTTAAATCCTGAGCTTCCTCAACTGCTGTCTTCTTTGCTTGCCAATCTTTAGGAAGACTCCTGAGTATCTTTTTGACTTGTTCTTCCTCAGTGAAGATTTTTCCAAGTCTCTTGAGCTCATTAATGATGTTGGTGAACCTTGCATTCATGTCTGAAATGCCCTCATCATTGTTCATCTCGAACAGCTCGTACAGTCTCATCTGCTGATTCACCTTGGACTCCTTTACTTTATTTGTTCCCTCGTAGGTGACTTCCAGCTTTTTCCAGATCTCTTGTGCCGACTCACAATCTGAGATTTTATTATATTCTGCATCATCGAGCCCACAGTGAAGCATATTGATAGCCGAAGCATGGTTTTGGAGCTTCTTAAGATCATCCTCTGTCCATTTGGCCTCAGCTTTTACAACTGTTTGGCCAGCCACAACTTCGACAGGTACAAATGGGCCTTGGACTATAGATAGCCAGACACTCATGTTTGTAGCCTGAATGAAATTTTTCATCCTATTCTTCCAGAAGGTATAGTTTGACCCGAAGAATAGGGGAGGCCTAATAATGGACAGCCCCTCAGGCAATATCTGAGTTGTTTGGTTTCCAGGGAGAAACCGAGTGCTGTTTTCGCCCATGGTAGGGATCAGCTCAAGGTTGTTAGACCTTTTACAGTGAGCTTTTAATCTCTGATACCACTTGTTGGTCCCTTGTAAGGTTGCAAGTATAGTTCCAAGGGGGGGTTAGGAACTATTTAAACTTTTTGGTTTTTAGGGCAGACTTCTTTTTCTAAGGAAAAAGGTTTTAACAGCGGCGCTGAGTAAACAGCAATATACTGGCTTAGTCAACTGGTGACTAGGTCAGTTTCTTAGCTTGAGTCAGGAGATAGCACTTAGAGTCTATTCCTGAGCTCAGACGTTTAACGCGCACAACTCAACTTGACCTCTTTACTTGGTCAGTTTTTGGTTATTTTAAGCAAGCAATATAAATAAGGAGTTAAAGGTAAGAAATACTTTACTCAGCAGATTTATCCATGTTCGGCTTCTTCTAAGCCTACGTCCTGTCCCCGGAACACGTTCCGAGATTTCGAATCCTCTACTGAGCTCTTTAAAGGTAGAGCCTCAAACCTTTTGCAATCTTAGCAACTGAGTATAACAAGAGTACCTTCCTCTATACCTCTACTCAATCCTAATCTCTCGCTGAGTACTATAACCGAGTACTCAGCCTCTGCTTTATATCTTCTAGAAATGATAAGTGTTTGTCCTATACAAAGATTTGCTAAGACACTTTAGACGATTGAAATAATCACTCTAGACTTTTACAGAGATATAAGAATTGTAGTGTAAGATTTGCTTTGCTTCTTTGCTTGCAGAACTTGTGTAGAAATTTGGTCAGCGTAATAGCTTGATCAAGTTCTGTGTTGAATGAAGCTTCTGATGGCACTATTTATAGAGACGTCTGGGCATCGGTCATTTCGAATTTTGAAATAACCGTTGGAGGGAAACGGCTACCTGTCGTTGTCATCCTGACTTGCTCAGAGCTCTCGGCTAATCAGAATTGTGTATCTTCTGTCCTCGGTCAGCTCAGCAGACTGTCTCTCCTTTTATGGTAAAGTCAACTGGACAGCATACTGTGTCGTCTGAACTTTACCCAAAGTAGAAATACTTTGTCTGGAGGTTTTCATTAGCCAGCTGCTGTCTTGTATGCTTTGTCGAGACTACTCAGCAGCTTCATCTTGAAGTTGTTCCCAAACGTCTTCTAGATCCTTCTCTTGCTGAGTTGCGTTTTGTTCAAAGCGACAACGTTTTAACAAACGCGGGCCGAGTTGTACTGAGTTGTTTGACTTGGGCCTTGACTTCCGTATTGGGCTTGGGCCTTTTAATTCTTGTGTCTTATAAATAGTTTTAACTCAACATTGAACAAACACATTAGTATAATAAATCAAAGCATTTAAACTTAGTGTGTTTAGAATATGTATTTCAATTATACTTAAACAATTTTGTCAAATCAAAATTATGTGTAAAGGTGTTTCAACAGTTAAGCCTAAGCTTGGTGTGTCTTCAAATGGCACCCAAGGCCTCCTTTTATAGTAAACTGGCACACATAATTCCAAAGACCAAGTCATCCTTATGGCCTCCCGCTCCTTATCATCTGAATTTAGCATTTAAGAGAGCACGGTGGAAGATTTTAATAATTTAGGAGCTGAAATGTGTAAAGGTGTGAAAGGAATTTTAGGCTTCAACATATTCATCAACTTTGGATAATTTTCTGGGCCTGATGCACTTCGAATTTGGAGATGATTATTATTAGTCATTTGTTCATCTTTCTCTTAGCTTTCCAACGCATTTTTAATCGCCTCAATCCGAGTCCGTATGAGGGAGATAAGTTGAAAATACGAAAATGTATCAAATCTGTCCTAGTGTGAACAATTGGACTTTATTTTACAGCATCTATCCGCGACGAAGTGCACGCTGGATGTCACTAAAACTCCTTTTTCTGGTCCCTTTTACTCCCGATTTACCACTTTAAGCCCCGGCTTGGTTATTTGTGCCGAAAACACACAAATTGGCTTAGATATATAAAATGAAGAAAACATACAAAAACCATTATTAAAATTTACTAAAATGATACAAAATAACTAGTAATTAAATACTAAAAATGCTATAAATTACGACAATAACAACACCCCCAAACTTAAGCTTTGCTTGTCCTCAAACAAAGAAAAGCTGAAAACGAAATTTATCGTCGAAAAAGTTAACGTAAATATAGGAATTATTTTAATCGAAAATGAGCAAAAATTCTATATTCAAATCTCGGACTATTTCTTTGGATAAAATGATTTGTTTTTACACCCTTATTCTCGAAACAGACATTTTTCATTGTGTTGAATAAAATTGAACCAATGTAAATACCTCACATGGAAGTGTCTCTTACGCTCAAGTGTTTAGGGCATTAAATTTCGCTCAAATCCGATAAAAACACTAACTATTAAAAATTTGCATGGTCATCCAAATCTTTACCAAACGCGACCAACTATAAACACGATCAAAAGATCTTTAACGAGTTGTAATGTTGGTTGAAGGTAAAGGTATAGAGAAGAGGAGATTTGTGGGTAAATAAATTCACGGGTAATTATTTGATAGATTCTCAAGAGAGATTTTGTCTTTCGGAAATTCAAAATTTTTGTAACGGAAATCTCTCTTTTATTTTTATTTATATATATATGATACTATATATTTTTATTTTTATTTATATATATATATATATTTAACTTTATATATATATATATATATATATATAAATATCAATATGAATTTTATTTATATGTATATATATAGAGAAAGTATGAAATATACGAAAATAGAGAGGTATAACCGTTATATATCGGTAGAAGTGTTTTTTTGAATTTCGTATTTATTGTGAATCATCATCTCAAGCATATTGGTTACTAATTACCCGTAAATTTAGGGGGAACAAAAATGGTATTTATGAAGGGAATGCGGCTTGTAATGTGGTGAAATGAATGAAATGTTTAGGCTCAAAGGGGTGAACAACGGAGAATGTGTTTAAGGTGGGCTATCATTTCGAGTTTGAAATGTGGGGGTAAAACAAGAAATGCCTTAATCATGTCGTGTTTTGAGCTAGACGAGTGAGGTTTTGACCGGTATTTGATGCAAATTCTCAAGTTTTGTGTAATTATGGAACACTCGTGAGAGAAAAAAAATGAAGCGTTAGTGAATGCTTTTTAAATTAGGCTCAAAAACTCACTTTGAATGGTAATGTGTGCCAATTAACTCAATTTTATTCCTCAAAATGTAAATGTCGATTTGTTAAATACTGAGCGTAATAAGAAAATTTTACGTATTCAAAATAGTCCAAAATTTGTTTACAAAATTTAAGATTTTCAAATAAAATTTCATCCTATCAAAATTTAACATTTATTCTAGACGAAATTTTTGTTTGATTAAAGTTTTTATTCAAAATTATTTAACAAAAACATTTAATTAAAGGCTAAATAAAGAGAAAAATAAAAGTAGTAAAAATAAGGTGCAAAATAACACAAAAGTAGAAATAAAGTACAAAATACCATAAAATTAAAATTAAACGTACGAAATAACAATTACTGAAAATAAAGAAAACGTTCTATCATTTACTCCCATCCCCCATTAGTGTAGCATTTAGTCCCGAAATGCGAAATAAAAACTAACACTAAAGTAGAAAGTAAAGGATAGAAGGACTCCCTATCTAAGGCAACTGTGAGGATTAGAGTGTTCAAGGTTGCTTTGAGATAAAATTTAGGTGTTTTAATGGAGGTGTCGTCGGAAAAGTCGCCAGAGATGGAGGGAGGGGTGGACTTGAGATATGTGTTTTTGCGATTTTCGATTTCAATGACAATCGTTTTAGTCCCTATTATCATATATTACTTCTTCTGCGATTTTGGATTAGGGTTTATGCTCTTTATGTGTTTTTTCGTTAGTTTATAACTACATTTTGCGAAATGAAACTTAGAAATAGTTGAAAAGGTTGGGTTGACTTCATTTTGCAGAAACTACTACTTTGCATTGTGAAGAAGCATTTTGTTTCGCAGATTCTAAAATTTGTGAAGTTACAATGCCCCTTGCGAATTTACATATTGGCTTCGCATATTCGCAATATACGAATCAAATATTCGTGAAGTATTTTATTTTGCAGATTATAAAATCTGCGAAATTACAAGTAATATGTGAATTCGCATATTGCCTTCTAACTTCGCAGATTGGGAATCTGCGAAGATATATGCACTAGATCCAAAAAATGTTACTTTAGCATCCAACAATCAACATATTAGAAAAAAAAATGTGGCGTGGAGATAATAAGCTCAAAGTGAAGATGGAGATCAGGCAGCCTATTGCCAGAATCATCACAAGACTACATTCCTTCATGAAATTTATCCCTCATAGTACAAAAATACATTGGCACATCCATAAAAGGGGCAAATATATCTGAAGGGTATAAAACAAAATGGAGTATTGATGAGAGATAGACAAGCTTGACCAAGTTACTGCATTTCATACCAGGGCGAGCCTTGGCGGCATTTTGTACAAACATATGCATATGCAAAAGGAACACAAACATATGCCATACAACTAACTCTATAGGTTACTTGTTCATACCTCTGAATAGAAGAGTTAGTCTAATGGATATAATATAGCAAACAATAGGAAAAAATCGAGTGTGTAATGAATGCAATGACCAGAAATATGTTTAAAACCAATGAATATATCCGATAAATCAATTATTTCTCCTAAGGAAGCCATATTTAAAACAGGCCAGCAAATGAAGAGTTAAAAAAAACAGTCATGATGTATTCCATAAATATAAGAAGAGTATTCACATTTTAGTCCCATCTTTCTCCAACAAAACATGTAAAAAACGAAAAGTATCCTAGGCTATGGAGCTCTCCTACAATATCTCAGCTCGACTCTCCAGTGATGATTGATAAATATCGTCCTTCTTCTGCCCGCACTGTTTACTTTCTTTACCCTGTACTTGTGCACTAAAAGGAAATAATTTATACATTTTTAAAGGCCAATTTGGAAAGACACTTGCTCTTCTATGTTGCACCTCAATTTCGAACTTGAAGGAGTTGTCTAAGTTTGAAGCAATTGGAGGACATGAGCAGTATCATCTGGATAGTAGATAGCCTTGCTAGGTTTTTGTCCAACAATGCATGCAAAGATATAACAAAAGTGAAGTTGAAGAACATTAGGAGCTGAAGAACATAACAAACTTGATTTTACTCCAAATAAGTCACCATGAACACAATTAATATTTTTTACTCCAAATTTGATTTTTGAAAGATGTAAACCTTGTGCTTTCTCATTTTAGCTCCATTCAGACATGTAATAGTCTTCTTATGTAGAAACATTTGATGGTCTTAAAAACATTCCACCCCGTTGTAGGGGGTGTATAAAACATATAGGAATAGTGCAACATATCATCATTATTTCCATAAGTGTGATCCCTGTTTCTTTTGAGTATTTTGATCATTTAAAAAATATCAATTGTGTTAGCACTGCTCCTACATTCCACCACCTCGTGTCATATGTGATATCAATCAGGCATGACACGATATGGTGGAATGTAGGAGTGGTAACACAATTGATATTCTTTAAAGGATCAAAATACTCTAAAGAAACATGAATCACACTTATGGAAATAATGATGATATGTTGCACTATTTCTATATGTTTTATACATTTCCTACAATGGGGTGGAATGTTTTTGAGACCATCAAATGTTTCTATAGAAGAAGACTATTACATGTCTGAATGAAGCTAAAATGAGAAACCACAAGGGTTACATCTTTCAAGAATCAAATTTGGAGTAAAGAATATTAATTGTATTAGCGTTGCTCCAACATTCAACCTCCTCATGTCATCCCTGATGTTAGCCTCATTCCTGACAGATGCGATCAATTATCACTTCTCTTACATTTGTATCATATATACTACTAATATAGATAATATAACACGTTTTTGACATAACAACCCCAAATTACAACCCCAAATTACCATCCTTACTTATCTTCTATTTTATAGAGTAAAATTCTATAAAGTAGCTACAAAGAGAAAAACTAAAATGATACTTACTATTACAAGTTGGTTTGATTACACCTTGTACTCTAAGTCTTAAGAGACTCTCCTAAAATCGCAAACAACATTTTTCATACAAGTTCAAATCAATTACTCCATTTCTCTACTTCTATGCAAACTTAATTGTTTATTGTGGTAGCCAAAATCGGGGATTCATTCAAATAAACTCTCAAACATGTGATCTGTTTAATATCGCTGGTTTGGTTCTGCCTTTAAAAAGCCCCACCAGTTTTTCTAAATTAATAGCCCAATAAGGAGTTCCATGTATAACTGAAGGAAATTTAAGAACTTCAAACTTCTTAGTCAACTCCCTAACATGTGATTTGTTTAATATCGCAGGTTTGGAAATTTAAAAACTTCTAACTTTAAATAGCAGCAAAACCCAGGAGTTTTTCTAAATACAGCAAAACCCACAAGTGAAGCAAACAAAAGAAGTAAAAACAGCAGCAAACTTGATTACCAAATGAAAATTACCGGCAAACACAGATGATTTTGTATGGGTTCATGAGTATCACTTGATTGTCCTTCAAGGCACAGCTATCCAAGGCAGACAAAGATATACAAAAAAAAATCTTAAAAAGAATAAAAAAATGCTTACTCTCATCCATCGAAGCTTGGATGGATTAATGTTCGAGCAGCTAGGTGAGGCTACAACCTATAAGCAAGCATGAGGTATCATGCGTGTTTCTCTTCAAAGTAAAGAGAAAGTTAAATATGTTCATTTACAAATGCAGCTGAGAGACGAATTTGAGATGATGAGGATGAAAGCAACGCATACCGTTATTGATTACTCATCTCGAGTAAAATTCATTGTGAATCAAATGAAAAATATGGTTATAAAATTGAAGATTCCAAAATTATTGAGAAAATTTTGCTATCAATATTACCATAATTTGATTATGGAAGAATCGAAAGACATCATCACAATGACCGTTCATGAAGTTATAGGGTCATTACAATCATTTGAAGACGGGTTCAAGAAGCCTAGAGAAGAATCGAAAGAACAAGTCTTAGCAACAAAAATTTCAATTAAAGATGGTCACATCAGTTAATAAAGAAACCAATTCGGTAGAGGACGCGGAAGAGATCAAGGAGGAAATGGAAGAGGAAGAGGATGTGGATTTGGAAGAAAGGAAGAGGTGACAACATCTACAACAACAACGAAAGACACAATTAATCCACAAGAGGCAGAGGCCAATGACGTAGAAGTTGACGTGGACTCGGAGGAGGAAATTGTAGGCCGAATGGATAGTGTAATGTTCAATGTTATAATTTCTCCAAGTACGAATGTTGGATTCCTCCCAAGGAGATAGAGGAAAAAGCCAAGAACATTCAAGATGAGGAAGTAACAGACACAATGTTACTAATTAAAGGAGAAGAAAATCATGAAAACAACATGTGGTTTGATATGGAGTTACTTACTTATGATTTGATACTTCTTCCAATAAAAATCAGGATTGTTGTTCATTTGATATTAGTCCTAGAAGACTGATGTTTCATTCTTACATTCTTGCTTCTATACCGTTAAAAGCATATTAACATTATGAAAAATCTATTAATGGTAGTATTCGTTTATCTTAATAAACGCGATTCTTTAGTTCTATAAAAAAAAACTAATATAAACATATGAGTATTTTATTGTTATAAATATATTTATTTTATTACATACTTATTTTTTGATGTGTACTTTTTATTTTTTATACATTATATTTTTTGTTGTATATTTCTTTATTTTTTGTTGTGTACTTATTATTTTATATACATAAGTAATCTCTGGGAGACTGAACTGCCGGTGAGGGTGTCAAATGTGATCTTTGGTGTAGGTTATGGAATGGTGTTGTTAGTAATAATTGTACTTCTGTTCATAAATCTATATTGGAGAATGGTTTGATTTTACTATGTTCAGATGACTATAGATAGTTCCTACTATTTTATTATGCAGGGCCGGTTCGGGACTATTTGAGGCCCTAGGCGGGATAAGAAATCTAGGCCTTTTATACATAAGTAAAATTATATATATATATATATATATATATATATATATATATATATTATCTTCTCTTTTGACATAAAAATACTTTAGAATTAAAAAAAGATGAAAAAAATATATATTCATGCAACACAAAATTTAATATTTACTCTAGCTTTATGAGATGCAAAATCACCAATTAAAATTTTAAATTCAATGTCCTTTAATATCTCATTTTCAATAGATAATAAAGTTAATCCATGTCCTTGATATATAGCTATTTTTATATGTTATTTAAAGTTAAGAAAAAAAAGACGTTGCAAGATTTTGATAAGCGGTAAAATACGGATTTGACAGACAATATAAAATATGGACTTGATAGACAGATATATAAAATATGGATTTGATAGATAGATATATATTGGATCTGGATGGAAGATAAGTAAATTAAATTTCATGATGGTCCTAACATATTAAACTAAAGATATATATGAGGCCCCATTTTTTTTTGGGGCCCTAGGCGGTGGCCTTGGCTGCCTTAAAGGCAAGCCGGCCCTGTTATTATGGACAATGTTCCATTTTGTGTTTGCTAAGGTTTAAGTTTCCGAAATTTTATGGAAGGATCTAGAGATATATTTTTGGGATTGAATAACTTTAACTTATGCATGCTATGTAATATGTGCGCTTTTGAATTATATGTATAACTTTTCAATTAAGTTTTGGTTCTTTTTTTTTTTTTATTATAAGGTAAAAGTTTGTATGTTCACTAAATCTCAATTGCAACAAAAATAGCTAACAAGTTAACAGATCCTACAAATTGAAATTGCACACGAAACAAAGTCACCTGTTTAACCAAAATATTTACTATGTCCACATTGAGCTATAGATTCAAAATTAATCAGCATTAAGTATTGATTGTAGAATTATTTCCACCTTTGATATCGAGTATAAATTCAAAATTAAAAAACTAAGATATATTACTGTTATATATATATAAATAATAATAATAATAAATATTGTTATTATATAGACTCTCCTCCACCGCCATACCAAGTCCTTCTAAGCTATCTTTTTTTTTCTCTTTTATCTCTTCTTCCATCTCTTTCTCCATTTTCTTTACTTTCGCCTTCTTTTAGGTCTGTTATGTCACATCACATGAGATACTTCTCCATTTTCTCCACTTTCTCCTTCTTGTATGTCTGTTTTGCCACATCACATGAGATACATACAGACGTGTCTGTATTTTCATGTTAGTTAAGAATAGGTGTCAAACTACTGGTTTTACACTTTTAAAAATATATTAGTAGTTGATTTATCTATCTATATAAATAATAATAATAATAATAATAAATATTGCTAGGTTTTTGTATTTTTAAAATGGATATTAATCGAAGCTGGTTTGAGTGATTAAGAGTCTCAAGTCGTTTAAGTTAGAACTCAAGTTCGAATCCTAAATATTACTTTGCATGCTCTTTGCACGGGGCAGTCAATTGTTTATATAGAAATCGAAAATTGTAAAAAAAATTAATTCCATATCATTGAATATGATGATATTAATAATTTAGGTTAAAATGATTTTAAGTTTAAAGTGTTATGAATTAATTCCATATCATTCGAAAATTGTAAAATTGCTACATATTACGTGTCTCCTTGCCTCAACTAAGTTGCTTCATCTGTCAAATTTTAAAACAATTTGCTGTCTCAAACCATCTGTCCTTACGTGTCCCCTCCCCTTTTATTTTTTACATGTGTAATTTTAATAATAAGCATATTTAAGTTGTTAAACTCTGTTAACTTCTGTTAAACCTGTGATTTAAAACTCTGTTTAAATGATTAATGTGATTAGTTTGTTCATCGTCCCGTCCCGTCCCTTCCCATTAGCGTTGTACTGCAGTGAAAGATTGAAAGTTGATTATTGATTGGAAAATTGAAAAACTCATAAGCTTCTTACATTATAATTCCATGATTGGCATCAAGGTCAATATTATATATTGTTTGGCAGCATCAATGACTCTTTTGAAATGGATTTCCATTCCCATTCCAATAAACTTGAGGAATTTGAGTTTATCCATGTATTTGTTCACCAAATGATACATACATTCAGGAAGAATTCGAGTCGCATCTATGGTAAGACTCAGAAGTTTCATGAATCGGCCGAGTCACCACCGATTCCATCGATTCAGACCACCATTTAAAAAAAATCAATTTTTAACAACTAAAAAACTTACAGCAAAAGAAGATGACTATTCACTTTACAAAAACAAAAAAAAACATACAAAAATTATGAAACACAAATAGTTTCAATTAGATGACTCTTCACTTTATAAATTCCAAAACCTTCCCTCTTCTTTTCTATTTATTTGTTATTATCTTCTTCTACTCTCTATTCTTTATATTTTCTAGCCTGTCTCTACTTTCTTCTATAATTTGATATAATTTCGATTTAGATTTCGAACCATATTCATCTTGTTGCTTGGTACTGTACCACACTTCTATGTGTTCATCATCGTGCAGTTTCCTACATGTTAGTTCTTGAGTTGGAATTTTGATTAAGGGCAAATAGAAAGGACCATGACATGCCAATCAGTAGCTCTGTTGTCTGAAATTTTGGTCAATAAATAAGGCTTCTAGAATTACCAATCCATTTGTTCAAATTATTGATTTTATTTATTTCTTCTTGATTCTTACAGCATTATGTTTATTTTGCAACATTACTTGGTGAAAGGAAGCAAAAGGAGTTTCTGCAATTTGTTTTCTTCTAACTTATGTTGGATTAAATAAATAAACTTTCACATGCACAGAGAAAGAGTATAATTGTTGGAAGAAAATTCTCTTTTTTTACTGATTGTATTCTTATGTAAACATAACTCTCTGTAAATACAGATGGCTCTTTATGAAACAATTCAACTCTTGATAAATACAAAAATGACTCTTGAATAATACAATGAACCAAATTAAAGACTATTAATTATAATTTTTTTATCCCTTAGTAACACTAAGAATAGTTCTTAATCTGTTGACATCTTCACTTTAGCCGCCATCATACCCATTATTATTCCATCATTTTCTTCTTCCTTGAAATCATTGTTGTCTTCCTCATCATCCTTGTTAGTACCATCAGCATCACTATTATCACTATCAACTGGTATTTTGGGTTTTGGATGAGGCAGAGAACTAGTGAACTTTCTACGTGAAATTGACACAATATTAATCATGTCAATGCCCTGAAGTCCTTTCGCTCTTCCCTTTCTCTTTTTAATTTCCATGATTTCTTTGGAAAATATCTCCTTGAGTTCCTTCATTAGCTCGACCTCACATTTGTTCTCTTGCACATACTTGATTTTTTTTGTAAATTACTAGAGGTACACTCAACCCATATGATTTTATTACAATTTTTTAGATGCTCAACACCTTTACCATACCCTACTATTGCAACTTCATTTTTCTTGACACATCGTTGAGCATATGATTGAGAACAACTATCATTAGAGCCATGCTCCGTGCGTTTTGAACTGCCATTATCCTTTGCTGCTTCTTCCATAAGCTTGTTTTGCTTCTTACATGATACTTTGATTTCTTTTTCAAACCTCTTCCTCTTTTTCGACACTTCCGAATTTTGTACATTTTACTTTGCACTAATTTGAATTTTCAATCAAAATTATTGGAGTTTGTTAATTGTGTTGAAAAAAAATAAAACCAAGGAAAAAAAGCTCAGAAGTAACCCAAAACTATATAATTAGATCCAAATACATTCTGGATTAAACCAAATTTATGTTGATAGTAATTATATATTTATTGCAGAAGCTATCCTTTTATAATATAAATACCATTTTCACATAAACAAAATAGAAAAGAAAAAATACTGTTTAGTTTGACATTGGTGATATCAAGTGGGTTTGCATCAAGGAAAATGTTGATTCAACAACGCAACCAGCCAATTGCTATATTGGTGATATCAATTCATCTCTTACCACTGTACTAAACAGAACAACTGTAATGGTTTATGCATTCAAATTTTACTATCCCGTTACTATCATCGACTAAATAGCTAAATTTAGAATGTATTAGAGCAGTCACTCTCTTGCTAATGGACATCCACCTTTCACCAAATGTCTAAACTTATGGTTGTGCTTCGTTTGTGGCCAGTGGAGGCATGGGAACAAGATGAAACATGTTATGAATTGGAAGATTGTGAATTTACCCCTTTTCCTTACTGCAGTACATGTATGTTTTGAATCAACAAAATATGGCTTTACTTCACAAAGAAACTTAATTCAGTTGATTGAATTGGTAGTCTGAATCCCATCATCGGATTTGGGAGTCCTAGCATTTCATCATCTCCATGTAATAGGTTCAGCTTCTTCTTGTGCTTAGAGCTATGTTGCACTCAAATAGAAATGGATATGGGAAACAATATTGGAAACAAAAAAGAAACGGAAACAGAAACAGATACGAAACGCGGAAACGCTTTTGAAAAAAAAAATCGTGCAACATAGGCTAAGAGTGATAATTATTGATCCTTGGCTGAGCAGAAACAAATATACGTTATTTCTAAGAACTCAAAAGGGGCAAGGACAAGAAACGCACTGAAGTGTGTCTGCCCAACATTGATCACAAGTTAACAATGCTTAGCAATACCAAAAAGAGTATCGATCCTTAAGACGACTTCAGATTTCATTGACATTCTACATCAACATCGTCCTCACATACTTGGGCGAGCCCCAAGGGCAGGCCAGGAGGAGGTTGACAGGAGAGGGTTTCTTTCAAGCTATTAAACATCAAAGACAACTATTTACTATAATGAAATTTCCTAAGCATGTAATTTCACTCCTGATATATTCCAGGAATATAAAAGTACTCACATTTTAGTCACATTTGTCTCCAACAAGACTTGTAAAAGATGAAAAATATCCTAGCTTATCGACCTTTCCTACAATATCTCAACTCGACTCTCCAATCATACTTGATAAACATCATCCTTCTTCTACCCAGACTGTTAAATATCTTTACATTGTATTTATGCACGAAAACCCAACGATTTATACTTTTTTAAAGGACTAAATGGGAAGACACTTTCTGTTATGTGTTGTACCTCAATTTAACTTGAAGTAGTTGCCAAACTTTGAAGCAATGGCAGTACATCAGCAGTATCATCTAGATATTACCTAGACTTGATCATCTTGGCAAAACTTTCCTCTACTCTTAAGACTACTCCAAGACTGGATCCCCTGTTCTTCTCCTCCTTCTTCTTCTACCATAATGAAGCTTTCGCACAGTTTCCATACCCCTGCAGGATTTGGCTCTGATTTGAATCCACATTTTCACTGGAATTTGGAGTATGACGAGGAAGAAAAAACGTGTAAGTTCCTTTCCTCTACAGTGAGACTGGATCCCCTGCTTTTTTGCTGCTTCGTCTACCAGAATTGCGAGTTATGTGCCTGGCATATGGAATTTGTGAGGCAAAAACAATGAAATTTGGTAGGCTTACACATCACCTTCATCTCCTCCATCTGTCAAATTTTTGTTTTTGTTTTTTTAATTATAATCTATTTATTTTACAGTAATTTGTAAAAATTTTATAACAAGTTTCACCTTATGCAATTTTACTTGTTCGTGTAAGTGGTTCTATTCATATTTAACTCTAAAGCTTTAAGTGGTAGTATTCATATTTAACCCTAACTTTTTAAATGAAATGCGGATTTAACTCTAACCTATAAAATTATGGGAATTTAACTCTAACGTTTTCAATCAAAATCAATTTTAGTAATACGCTATTGAAAATTTGAAAAAACTAGTTTGAGTGTTATTTAATTTCACATTGGATCTTTCAAACAATTTTGTTGACAAATTGAATCAATTTTGTACATTTTCGGTTCCTTTTTTTAATTATATTAATAACACAATAAATATTTAAAACCATTAAGAAAAATTGATTAATTTAGGGTTAAGGTGCAAAAATACCCCAAAAGGCCAATAGCAATTTTAACCCTAACGTCTAAAATGGTGCAATTTTACCTCTAACATTGGTAGCCAAGAGCAATTTTACTCCTAACGCTTATAATTTTGGTCAATTTTACCACTATTAGAAAACACAAATATTTGTGTTTATTATTCTGTACTAGTTGCCTATTTTTAAAAAAAAATCATGTTTTCAGTGATTTTTTTTATTTTTTTTCTCCAATTTATACAAAAGACAGTCGAGACTTTGGCTGGCCAGTGATAGCGCGGCGCCTAGTAGGTGTATATGTGGATGTGGTAATATGGATATAATATAAGTTGTTATGTGTGTGTGCTTTGAACTCTACTAGACGCTACTACTTAGGGGAAAGTGTACCCCGCCGTATCAAGTAATAATCCGGTTAAGACCGGGTATCGAATCCGCAGTATTTATAACCACAAGTATTAAACTACTCGGTTCTATTCGTTATCTAAGCGGTGAATACTTTAGGTTGGTTTGGGTGACGACTACAAACTACTCCTAAACTACGGTGAGACAGATTTATATAACCGAAACTTTAAAGAAGTGATACGTGTGGCGATAAGATATAAATATATAAACAATAACTCCGAATATATACGATTGATGATTTACTCTTGTAAAGACGACTACGTGTAGACCAACCGACCCTTGAAGTGCTTAGACTATATGATTTCTCCTAAAGGCGTGTCTAATGCTAGGGATCAGAAACTAGGGCCCGTAAGTTCTGTGGCTTGTCAATGCCTACAGTTTTCGATGCGTCACTTCCGGTAGGGCAGCACCTATATGGTTCCCTAAAGATAACCCGAAAGGACGTCGGTAATCGTGTCCCCCTACATAATAATCAATTACGAATATCAAAAGAACTAGTAAACATCAAAACGCATAGAGAAACAGAAATGGTAAATCATATATTATAAATATGGAACGCGTAAATATGGAATACAACCAAGCCTAGTACACAGGAAGAGTGCAAGATAATTAGCAAGTAGAAAGGGAGGAATCAGCCCTTGGAACTAGCTAACCGGACTCAAGGCCGGCTCTTAGGTCTTGGAGGTGGAACTCTCGAGCTTGGTGGAATATGATGGAACGGAACTTCGACGGAGTGACGGAATAAGTGAACAAGCTCTCAAGGTGGTAGAGTTTAGTTACATAAAAATTCGAATGAAGAAATGAGTGCTAATCACTCTTATTTATACACATCAAGTTCGGGGGTAAAATCGTAAATACATAAGTTACAAGTAAGAATTCACATTTGCAATGCAGGTTTCACATGTCACGTCCCGCGTGGATAGGAGGACGCCCCGCATGTCTGGCATTTTACCCATTCCGTTGATAATTTCTCTAACGCGTGGACTAAATTCAGAGGAGTTGACTCAACCACGCTCCGCGTAGACTGGAGTACGCCCCGCATGGTTGAGCTCCTGGAACTTAATATTTCATGGTTGTTTCTTCATGCCCCGCGTATACCTGGGGATGCCCCGCGTGGGTGAGCTCTTGGAACATTTGTCACTATTTCACACCTTGCACGCCCCGCGTGCTATGCTCTACGCCCCGCGTGGTAGGTGTTGACTGTGTGGGAACGCGTAGGTTGACTACTGTGAGTTAGTGGGAATTGCTCTACGCCCAGCATGTAGTATTCCACGCCCCGCGTACCTGCTAGATTTATCAATTGTTCATTCTTAACCCGTACCTGCAAAATACGACTTCCGAGAACCTAATTAGCTTGATGTTTTATTCTTCTGAAATTAATCAAAAGTAAAGGGAATTCATTAAAAGCATAAGTTTTATTTTATTTTGTTATTTAATTGAAAACACACTTATTTTTGTAATTAAACTTAATTATTAGCTCAAAATTAAACCATAAATCATGCTAAAAGATAGGGACAAAACATCCCTATCAACCTCCTCGGACTTTAAAGTTTTACTTGTCCTCAAGTAAAGAAAGTCGAAAGACAAGGGATTGAGACAATTAAGAAACAAACCTCCGATTGGTTTAACCAAGTGCGTGATTTCAAAACCAAGGTTTTACGAAAAGTTTTCAATGAGCACTTATGTAAGTGGACGAGTGGCCAAACTTATTCGAAACCTCCATAATCAAACTTAATAGGCAAGATTAACGGGGATTGATCATTCTTTGAGAACTCAATTGTACCTCAACATGTTCACTCTTAACGCTCAACTTTCGGTGGGCTGGTGTTTGTACGTTCATCTTTGTACTTACTCAAAGTCATCCCAAGTCTGCATCTTCATCCGATTTTTCCACCTATATTATGGTCGGGCACTATTAAAAATGAACCCAGAGGAGGGTTGTAATGTAGGCGGACTTTTTAGTGGTAAGTGGTTAATATTAGGAACTCAAGTCCAAATACTGATTTTGGTGATTGCATCATCTTTTTACCATTTTGTCCTAGCAAACATGAAAGATAGATTTTGAAATTGCTCGGGTGGAGCTCGAAAATGCCTATTTTGCTCTCTATTTTTGCTTTATTTATTTTTCTTTTCTTTTTATTCGAGAGCGGCACAAAAACGATTTCAAAGATTATTTGCGTTTTCTTGCTAGAGACTTAGCTTGTTTCTGATCTTTTTGATGCATTTGATTTTGCTATTCGAACAAGAGGAAAAAGGGTTACGTGTTAAAAGGGTGCTAACAAAGAAGTGGGTTAATAGGCTCGAGGGGGCTTCCTAGAGGTTTATGAAAACGAAGAAAAATAATTAAGAAAGGATTAGCCTAAGTGGGTTCGTTTTATCATCTACTGCCCTTCTTACCAAAACAAGTATACTTAACCCGGTATTAAATGTAAACTCTATGAGTTCAGTGAAGCCAAAGCCCTCAAAATGTTGTGAAGAAAAATAGAGTTCTCGTACGAACTCTTTTAGGATCAAAATACCTCACATAAATTTCGGGTTTATTTGTATACTTTCAAGTTCCTGTAAAATTTTCAAAAATCTCTTTTTAATTTTCACTATGGGGGTAACTCGTGGGTTAGGACTCAATGCTTTTGTTAAGTGCGAATCTCGACTATGCGTAAATTTCCTAGCTTTGAAACCAAGACTTATACTTCTTAATTAGACTGATCCTTTGTATTTTAACGTTTTTACTTTTAAGGACAAGTAACAGAACTTTTAATTAATCTCCGAGGGAGGTGATGTGTCGAAAAAAAAATTGAACCAATAAATTACTTTAATTATTTTGTTAATTTTTTATTTTTTATTTTTTGTTTTTGTTAGTGCAACACAAACTACTAGTGCGGGGTTGCACGGCCCTCCGCGTGACTCTAAAAAGACGTTAATTCCAAAAACGTCGCAAATTAAGACAAGACAAAAATAAAAACACAAAATAAAAGGATTATTGTATGTTAACAAAGACCCTGCAGAAAGAGGACAGGGCTCCACGCTCATACGAAGAAGTTTTCTGGGTTATCCCTAATTCATTAACAATGGCTGATAATTCAGATTTGGTTCGGTGTCGGGGCCTGACGGGTTCACTTGAGCTTTTTACCAATCATTCTGGGACATCATTGAGAGTGATGTGATTGCCGTAGTTCAAGGGTTTTTTGAAACAGGAGCCATAACACCAGGCTTAAACTCTAGCATCATGGTTCTTTTACCAAAAGTCGAAGAAGCAATGTCAGTGGAGCAGTACAAGCCAATTGCCATGAGTAATTTTGGATATAAAATTATCGCAAAGATTCTGGCTGATCGTCTTGCGCAGGTAGCCTCCCGGATTGTGTTTATTAATCAATACGGTTTCATCCCGGGCAGTAGTATACACCAATGCATAGCAATTGCTTCAGAGGGCACGAATATGCTTAATAAAAAAATTCTATGGAGGGAATATGGCTCTAAAGATTGACATACGGAAAGTTTTTGATACGATGGATTGGAACTTCATGCTTGTTGTGCTTGAAGCTTTTGGGTTTTCTTTGCAGTTTAGAGATTGGATACTCAATATCCTCTCCTTAATCAGGATCTTAATTCTAAGCGGGGCTGCTACATCTGGCTATTTCAGTTGTTCTAGAGGCATCCGTCAAGGAGATTCCCTATCTCCGTTACTATTTGGCATTGTTGAGGATTTCTATAGCCGCTGGCTATCACATCTTCATGATACTAGGGAATTACAGGCTATGGGCTATTTAATTACATGTAACTTCCCAACGCATCTACTTTATGCAGACGACGTCCTACTTTTCTGTCAAGCAAGTATAGCTAACATCAAATCCATCAGGAAGCGATCTTATTATACGGTACCTTATCAGGTCAGCAGGTCAATTGGCAGAAATCGAAAATTTTTCTAGGTACCAATATCTCTGACAGACATGGATTGCGACTAGTAGATCATATTGGTATGTGTAAAGGCTCCCTCCCCTTCCGATACCTTGGAGTTCCCCTTTTTATTGGCGTTCCACGAACCATGCACCTCCTCAGTTTAATGGACAAGGTGCTTGCCCAGTTTTTCTAAGTGGAAGGGCGACCACCTCTCTATGGCGGGTCGGATTGCTCTAGTAAACTCAGTTATACTTGGAAGCTTTATACATTCATTTATTGTCTATAAGTGGCCGGCTGCTATGCTAAAACATCTATCCTGATGCATCAGAAATTTCGTCTCGACCGGTTCTATAGATGTCAGGAAACTCGTGGTGACTCCTTGGAAGATCTGCTGCCAGCCGCTTACTAAAGGACGTCTTGGTATAAAAAACCTTTGCACTCTTAATTCCTCTATGCTTGGGAAGATGGAGTGGGGGGTGCTTAAATCAGATACCCTATATTTTGGGCTTTTGAGATCTCGTTTCCTCTATGCTTCAAGCCACGCGACGTGATAGTAAACTCTATAATTTGGGGATCCAAAAAGCAAGTGTATCACATGTTGGAGTCTAATTATATCTGGTGGATTGGCCGCCGATCACAGCTCAACTTCTGGAATAGTGCCTGGTTAAATCCTATAGTTGGCACGCTCATCGGTTTATCTCTGAAGGAGCAACGACGCTGATTGGATAGGGTAGACGATTACCTCACTGATAGAGGATGGGAGAGCCTACCTGCTTTACCATAGGATATTGTTAACCGAATATAAACGGTCAGTAGAAGCACAGATTCAATCGATGTTTGCATATGGGCACCATCCGTCAAAGGTGTGTTCAATACCAAACTATTCTACACTTGGCTACGTCCGCTGGTTAATCCTCCACCATGGCGAAACTTCATTTGGGCAAAGTATATACCACGTGCGAGATCACTGGTCTGCTGGCGGGCCCTGCAGGGAGGCCTTTTGACAAATGACAAGCTTTGCGAAAGAGGGCTGGTAATGGTTTCTAGATGCTGCTTGTGTGAATCCTCTGCGGAAACCACGACTCATGTATTAATCACTTGTCTCTTTGCAACTGAAATCTGGCGAGGCCTTAGCAATTTATTCGACCGTAACATTCATACTAGGTCCAGCCTCGATGATTCGATCACAACTGCCACAAAACAACGGTTTAGCTCTCAAACAACTACTCTTTAGGCTGCTGCTATAGTAAATGTTGTCTGGATAATATGGTTCGCCAGAAACAAGTGCATTTTTTAAGACAAACGTCTGTCCATCTTCATATCACTGCGAAAATTATGGCACTCGATTAGAGAGGCAGCAGGCTTCAAAATCGGATCGTCCAGGAATTCTCTTGTGGAGGCGCAACTTATGCGGGAGCTTGGTATTGACAGGCTCTCTCAGAAAGCTCCACATATAACACCGGTATGCTGGCAACCGCCGCCAGCGAGATGGACTAAATTCAGAGGAGTTGACTCAACCACGCTCCGCGTAGACTGGAGTACGCCCCGCATGGTTGAGCTCCTGGAACTTAATATTTCATGGTTGTTTCTTCATGCCCCGCGTATACCTGGGGATGCCCCGCGTGGGTGAACTCTTGGAACATTTGTCACTATTTCACACCTTGCACGCCCCGCGTGCTATGCTCTACGCCCCGCGTGGTAGGTGTTGACTGTGTGGGAACGCGTAGGTTGACTACTGTGAGTTAGTGGGAATTGCTCTACGCCCAGCATGTAGTATTCCACGCCCCGCGTACCTGCTAGATTTATCAATTGTTCATTCTTAACCCGTACCTGCAAAATACGACTTCCGAGAACCGAATTAGCTTGATGTTTTATTCTTCTGAAATTAATCAAAAGTAAAGGGAATTCATTAAAAGCATAAGTTTTATTTTATTTTGTTATTTAATTGAAAACACACTTATTTTTGTAATTAAACTTAATTATTAGCTCAAAATTAAACCATAAATCATGCTAAAAGATAGGGACAAAACATCCCTATCAACCTCCTCGGACTTTAAAGTTTTACTTATCCTCAAGTAAAGAAAGTCGAAAGACAAGGGATTGAGACAATTAAGAAACAAACCTCCGGTTGGTTTAACCAAGTGCGTGATTTCAAAACCAAGGTTTTACGAAAAGTTTTCAATGAGCACTTATGTAAGTGGACGAGTGGCCAAACTTATTCGAAACCTCCATAATCAAACTTAATAGGCAAGATTAACGGGGATTGATCATTCTTTGAGAACTCAATTGTACCTCAACATGTTCACTCTTAACGCTCAACTTTCGGTGGGCTGGTGTTTGTACGCTCTTCTTTGTACTTACTCAAAGTCATCCCAAGTCTGCATCTTCATCCGATTTTTCCACCTATATTATGGTCGGGCACTATTAAAAATGAACCCAGAGGAGGGTTGTAATGTAGGCGGACTTTTTAGTGGTAAGTGGTTAATATTAGGAACTCAAGTCCAAATACTGATTTTGGTGATTGCATCATCTTTTTACCATTTTGTCCTAGCAAACATGAAAGATAGATTTTGAAATTGCTCGGGTGGAGCTCGAAAATGCCTATTTTGCTCTCTATTTTTGCTTTATTTATTTTTCTTTTCTTTTTATTCGAGAGCGGCACAAAAACGATTTCAAAGATTATTTGCGTTTTCTTGCTAGAGACTTAGCTTGTTTCGGATCTTTTTGATGCATTTGATTTTGCTATTCGAACAAGAGGAAAAAGGGTTACGTGTTAAAAGGGTGTTAGCAAAGAAGTGGGTTAATAGGCTCGAGGGGGCTTCCTAGAGGTTTATGAAAACGAAGAAAAATAATTAAGAAAGGATTAGCCTAAGTGGGTTCGTTTTATCATCTACTGCCCTTCTTACCAAAACAAGTATACTTAACTCGGTATTAAATGTAAACTCTATGAGTTCAGTGAAGCCAAAGCCCTCAAAATGTTGTGAAGAAAAATAGAGTTCTCGTACGAACTCTTTTAGGATCAAAATACCTCACATAAATTTCGGGTTTATTTGTATACTTTCAAGTTCCTGTAAAATTTTCAAAAATCTCTTTTTAATTTTCACTATGGGGGTAATTCGTGGGTTAGGACTCAATGCTTTTGTTAAGTGCGAATCTCGACTATGCGTAAATTTCCTAGCTTTGAAACCAAGACTTATACTTCTTAATTAGACCGATCCTTTGTATTTTAACGTTTTTACTTTTAAGGACATGTAACATAACTTTTAATTAATCTCCGAGGGAGGTGATGTGTCGAAAAAAAAATTGAACCAATAAATTACTTTAATTATTTTGTTAATTTTTTATTTTTTATTTTTTGTTTTTGTTAGTGCAACACAAACTACTAGTGCGGGGTTGCACGGCCCTCCGCGTGACTCTAAAAAGACGTTAATTCCAAAAACGTCGCAAATTAAGACAAGACAAAAATAAAAACACAAAATAAAAGGATTATTGTATGTTAACAAAGACCCTGCAGAAAGAGGACAGGGCTCCACGCTCATACGAAGAAGTTTTCTGGGTTATCCCTAATTCATTAACAATGGCTGATAATTCAGATTTGGTTCGGTGTCGGGGCCTGACGGGTTCACTTGAGCTTTTTACCAATCATTCTGGGACATCATTGAGAGTGATGTGATTGCCGTAGTTCAAGGGTTTTTTGAAACAGGAGCCATAACACCAGGCTTAAACTCTAGCATCATGGTTCTTTTACCAAAAGTCAAAGAAGCAATGTCAGTGGAGCAGTACAAGCCAATTGCCATGAGTAATTTTGGATATAAAATTATCGCAAAGATTCTGGCTGATCGTCTTGCGCAGGTAGCCTCCCGGATTGTGTTTATTAATCAATACGGTTTCATCCCGGGCAGTAGTATACACCAATGCATAGCAATTGCTTCAGAGGGCACGAATATGCTTAATAAAAAAATGCTATGGAGGGAATATGGCTCTAAAGATTGACATACGGAAAGTTTTTGATACGATGGATTGGAACTTCATGCTTGTTGTGCTTGAAGCTTTTGGGTTTTCTTTGCAGTTCAGAGATTGGATACTCAATATCCTCTCCTTAATCAGGATCTTAATTCTAAGCGAGGCTGCTACATCTGGCTATTTCAGTTGTTCTAGAGGCATCCGTCAAGGAGATTCCCTATCTCCGTTACTATTTGGCATTGTTGAGGATTTCTATAGCCGCTGGCTATCACATCTTCATGATACTAGGGAATTACAGGCTATGGGCTATTTAATTACATGTAACTTCCCAACGCATCTACTTTATGCAGACGACGTCCTACTTTTCTGTCAAGCAAGTATAGCTAACATCAAATCCATCAGGAAGCGATCTTATTATACGGTACCTTATCAGGTCAGCAGGTCAATTGGCAGAAATCGAAAATTTTTCTGGGTACCAATATCTCTGACAGACATGGATTGCGACTAGTAGATCATATTGGTATGTGTAAAGGCTCCCTCCCCTTCCGATACCTTGGAGTTCCCCTTTTTATTGGCGTTCCACGAACCATGCACCTCCTCAGTTTAATGGACAAGGTCCTTGCCCAGTTTTTCTAAGTGGAAGGGCGACCACCTCTCTATGGCGGGTCGGATTGCTCTAGTAAACTCAGTTATACTTGGAAGCTTTATACATTCATTTATTGTCTATAAGTGGCCGGCTGCTATGCTAAAACATCTATCCTGATGCATCAGAAATTTCGTCTCGACCGGTTCTATAGATGTCAGGAAACTCGTGGTGACTCCTTGGAAGATCTGCTGCCAGCTGCTTACTAAAGGACGTCTTGGTATAAAAAATCTTTGCACTCTTAATGCCTCTATGCTTGGGAAGATGGAGTGGGGGGTGCTTAAATCAGATACCCTATATTTTGGGCTTTTGAGATCTCGTTTCCTCTATGCTTCTAAGCCACGCGACGTGATAGTAAACTCTACAATTTGGGGATCCAAAAAGCAAGTGTATCACATGTTGGAGTCTAATTATATCTGGTGGATTAGTCGTCGATCACAGCTCAACTTCTGGAATAGTGCCTGGTTAAATCCTATAGTTGGCACGCTCATCGGTTTATCTCTGAAGGAGCAACGACGCTGATTAGATAGGGTAGACGATTACCTCACTGATAGAGGATGGGAGAGCCTACCTGCTTTACCATAGGATATTGTTAACCGAATACAAACGGTCAGTAGAAGCACAGATTCAATCGATGTTTGCATATGGGCACCATCCGTCAAAGGTGTGTTCAATACCAAACTATTCTACACTTGGCTACGTCCCCTGGTTAATCCTCTGCCATGGCGAAACTTCATTTGGGCAAAGTATATACCACCTGCGAGATCACTGGTCTGCTGGCGGGCCCTGTAGGGAGGCCTTCTGACACATGACAAGCTTTGCGAAAGAGGGCTGGTAATGGTTTCTAGATGCTGCTTGTGTGAATCCTCTGCGGAAACCACGACTCATGTATTAATCACTTGTCTCTTTGCAACTGAAATCTGGCGAGGCCTTAGCAATTTATTCGACCGTAACATTCATACTAGGTCCAGCCTCGATGATTCGATCACAACTGCCACAAAACAACGGTTTAGCTCTCAAACAACTGCTCTTTAGGCTGCTGCTATAGTAAATGTTGTCTGGATAATATGGTTCGCCAGAAACAAGTGCATTTTTTAAGACAAACGTCTGTCCATCTTCATATCACTGCGAAAATTATGGCACTCGATTAGAGAGGCAGCAGGCTTCAAAATCGGATCGTCCAGGAATTCTCTTGTGGAGGCGCAACTTATGCGGGAGCTTGGTATTGACAGGCTCTCTCGGAAAGCTCCACATATAACACCGGTATGCTGGCAACCGCCGCCAGCGAGATGGACAAAGGTCAACACATACGCATTAGTCGAGGGGTGCCCGGGTTCAGCAAGTTGTGGAGCGATCTTTCGGGGATCACAAGGGCAGTTCCTCGGTGCATTTGCTTTCTCCATGGAGCTCACCTTCCCTTTCCTGGCAGAACTTGCAGCTGCTGTTTTTGCAATCAAAACAGCGTTATCCCGTGGATGGACTCAACTCTGGGTCGAAAGTGATTCGACAAACGTGGTTGGGATTCTTTGAAGTCGCTCAAATGACGTCCCTTGGTCAATCAAACAGGATTGGACATTTTGCCTACAAATTATCTCAATTAATCTGGTAGTTTCGCACATCTAGAAGGAAGGCAATCAGGTCGCCGACTCCTTAGCAAACTTTGGCAGAACGGTCAATGCTCCTATTTAGTGGGATGAGCTCCCCAATTTTTGCTCTTCTGCTTTTTTTTGCAACCTTTTGGGACGACATATTTACCGTTTCTCATAACTTTGTAAGCTTTATTCCGTTTTCTTTTCTTTTAATAATATTGGCCTTGGTACGAGGGGTTCTGCAGAGGTGCCGACCTAGTTGGGATGTCCTGTGTTCCAACCTGACATTCTCAATATTTACTCTTCCTCCTCCCGCAGCCACCATCTACATCACTCTCAATATTCTCCCTCCTCTATGTCTAGCTAGCAGATTGGGAATAAACAAGACAATAAGAAGCGCAATTCCATTTTTTACATTTCATTAGTGTCAACTTCTTCTTCATTTGAAACTCAGTTTTGACATAGTAATTTTCCACCGATGCTGGATTGGTAAAATCTGGTATCCAAGGTAACATCTATGTTTAAGTGTTAAATGAGGTTTTTGTGTCATCTTGAGTAGGGAGCAATTATTTAGATTCTTTTTTTCTGTTGTGGCATAATTAGAATGGGAAGCACGAAAACGTTGATGAATCAAAGTTTCTACGTTTCCACAAGATGTGGGAAACGGAAATGCCCGGAAACGGAAACGATCCGTTTCCGAGCACGTTTCTATAAATAAGGAAAATTAGAAACGCGTTTCCAAATTCAACTGTGTAAAACCTATTCGAATTCCAGATTCATGAACTGAAATTTGATTCCCTGATACGTTTAATCATCAGTTCAAAAGTCATTCTTTAAATCTATATAAACCTTACCTCTCTTAATTTCTTCAATTCGAATATTGAGACTGAATTTCAAAAATCGATCGATCTCCAGAAACGCAAACACAGGTATCTTCTTTCGCCTTCTTCGTTTTCTTCGTTTTCCTCTTCGTCTTCTGTTCTGCTGTGCGTTATGCGAATGTTGTTCATCTTTGTTTGTATGCCATTTTGAGTGCGATGGAGGAGATTTCTAGAAGGTTTTATTATTTATTATTTTTTTTGGGTAAAGTAAATGACGGTTTGATTATTTAGTTGGTGGGTTCAGGAAGGTTTGATTATATAGTGGATTTAGTGCTAATTTTTTAATATATAATAGATATGTAGTACTAAATTTTTTAAGATAAATTTATTAAGCAATAAGATACTAGTGGAGTTCATCAAAAAAAAAAAAAGATACTGTTTTTTTAATATGTATTTGTTGTTTTGTTATAGCATTTTTTTTTTGTTAAGAGATTTGTTGAGATGCTTATATATATATATATATATATATATATATATTTGAGGATGATGATAGTTTAAAATTAGTTTATGTATTTATAATTTATAATTATTTTTATGTTTTTATCATACTTTTTAATATTTATAAATATGCCTCTATATTTTTAATATTTATAAATATGCCCCTATATTTTTAATATTTACACGTTTCCCCCACGTTTCCGTTTCCTATGTTTTAAAAAAATCGCGTTTCCCGTTTCCGTTTCCGTGCAGGCAGTACAGGTACGGTTTTCCAGATCTCTGTCTTGCTTTGAATTTGATTATTTTGACAATTTTCTGAAATCTTCTTTTCCTTCATGTTCAATGTTTTAGTTGATATCATGGCCATTAGATCCCAAAGAGAATAATTTCTTATATACGTAAAGAAACTCTTTATAACATGCGTTCCCCTTTTCCGACACGTTTCCATAATTACCCAAAATAAGAAACAGTGTCTCTCAATTTTTAAAAGGTTTTCCCTGCCTATTTCGATTAAAATTCTGCAAATTCAAACTTTCTATTTTACCGTTCCTATTCAATCTAATGTAAGGAAAATTGAATCATGCTATTTAGAGATAATTCTTTCCTTGTATCCTTCAATTTAAAGAACTTACCCATATTTCTTCCCCTATAATCTTTGTCTCTTAAATCTCGATTGAACTTGGACTTTCATCCTCTTGTTTTTTTAATGTATTATTATATTTTTAATATTTATAAATATGCCTCCTATATTTTTAATGTTTACACGTTTTTTCATGTTTCTGTTTCCTATGTTTTTCAGAAATTATGTTTCCTAGTATCGTTTCCGTTTCAGTTTCCGTGTCCCCGTTTCCGTGCAACATAGGTAAAGTGTATTGATGTTTTCCAAAGAGATTTTGTTATAGTTTCCAAAGGCAAACGAGTTATTAAAGATTGGGATTTTAGGATTCACCAGCCTATTTTTACATTAATTGCAAGTCTCTTAAAGCCACTCAACTCTTATCTGAATTCCTGTAAAGTTGAAGCAGATACAAGTGTGATATGATTATTGGATGCAAAAGTAAACATTTCTATATTTTATATACTCATGAGGTTAGAACACTAGATGAGATGAAGGATTGAAAGCAAAATTAATTAAGGAAATGTCTTCATTAAACACTAATGGTTTGAAAAATGCGTTCTATTTCTTCAGATTTAGTGTTGACACTTGGTTAGTTTAGTTGCTTGATAGAGACAAGGAAGCAAGGTAAACGATGATTTTAACTTAGTTTAATTTTGTGCAGGAAAAACATGGTCCTCAAGAAACAGGAAGAAACTTCGTGTCAAGATGTGAGTGCATCAGCAAATCTTCAAGACACTGCCAAGAACAAAAAAGGATATTCTAGTACTGATTTCATAATGTGGCCGGCGAAAACCATACTCTTCTCTCTCTTGGTTTCTACAAGCTATGATTTTCTAGCTCCCTGTAAAAGGTCAGTTTTGTTCTTCTGATCCATTATCTTTTTTCCTACTTGTTATTATCTTTCTTTCTGATTTCTGTATTTGGGTTACAAGGGTTGCTTTCATTAATTAATTAATTTGATGCTTGGTTTATCTGAACCCTAAATCTGTAAAACTTAATCTAACATTTGAATGCTAATTCAATTTCATGGCTTCTTGTCCTTCTTTTTTCCTTGCTGGGAGATTGTATCTTTGAATTGGTTAGCATAGATTCATTTAGATTAGATTGGAGTTATAGAGTCCAGGAAGCTGATGTGTAAGCTATGGTTATGAACCCAGTGCATTGAAGGTACGTGATACTTGTTTCGTCTCGAAAGTTGGTCTGAATGTGATGCTTCTTTGAGTGGCTATTGTTTTGGGCTTTTAACTTGTTTTAGTGTTTATTATTCAGAATGTAACTGAAGTTCTTGGTCTATCATATTGGGTTTAAGAGAATACTCCTACACTTTCACTTTCTCTTATAAAATATAGGAATGAAGAAGAGTTTCTCTTCACTCTTTAAAATCCCAAACAAATTTAAAATCAAAATTAGTTGAAATCTAAACTAAAAGAAAAAGACATGCAACCAAGTCCTCAGTAATATTGAGTTTGTTATTTGTTGTAGTCATCACTACATGTTAGTTTTTCTTTCTATTGAATTATCTTTTGTTTTTCAGAATTTTGATTTCATATATAATGATAAAATTTACACTTGAACAATGTTGTAGAAAAAGGAGGAGATGGTGATGAGATAATATCTTTTGTTTGGAAGAAATGTGCAGATTGCAACGATGAGAGAAAATGGCATTGTGAAACTCGTTGTGACTGTATCAAGGATCGATGTCTGAGCTCTCCTAAAATATCTAAGCTCGACTCTCCAATCATAATTGATAAACATCATCCTTCTTCTACTCGGACTCTTTTTACTTTCTTTACCCTGTATGTATGCATATGTCGCTTGCACCTCATTTTCGAACTCGAAGGAGTTGCCAAACTTTGAAGCAATGACACTACATCAGCATTATCATCTAGATAGTATGTAGACTTGTTTGGTTTTTGTCCAACTTTATGTATGTTTTATGTGTTTCTGAGTAGACTTTGAATGTATATATGTGATGCACAAATATTGGAACCAAAATGGAATTTTGCATCTCCAAAACCAAATGGCTTGAAATAGACAATTGGTTATGGGTCATTAACTCATTCTGTTTCTACACATTTTATTAATTTTTTTTTTTGTTTCGGACGAGACCATATAAAAGGAGAACTTATATGATGGACCGGGTGTAATAGACCCAACCAATGAAAAAAAAAGAATCATGCTATCTCATTAGGAGATGATTGGTGTAAGGAAAAAGGGGCACAATTATCACGTTTCTATTGGCAATATCCAATGCACTAGGACCATAGTAGAATTTCTCATATAAAAATCTAATAATTCTATGCTACTTATCGGATGCCATAATCAATTGAATTTTATAACTGTACCTATTCCTACTGCATAATATGGTATCAAATGCTAAGAGAGTGACACCGCAACTTTATTAGGTGTCAAACATATATATTTTGTTCAATATATGTGCCTTTTAGAAAACAATATTTTAAGAAACTTTTTTATTAAAACAATATTTTATGGATTTTCTTTTTAGATTTTGAGACTTTAATTTATTTCAAAAAACATATATAAATATTTGATTGAAAAATTAGATAAATTAGAAAAACAATTTTGTGTCTACATAAATTGTGAATCATGCTTGTAGGATTTATTTAAGTATGACATTGGACCTTTCAAGCAATTTTGCTGATAAATTGAATCAAATTTGTAAATTTTTGTTGGTTTTTTTGTAACCATATTAACAAGACACTAAATATTTGAAACTGTTAAAAAATTGATTAATTTATATATACTAGATTTAGTTTTTAGCATTTTAATAGAATTTTTTGATATTTAGAATGTTGGAAATAACATTTAAATACCAGGGAAACGAGTTTTTCTAATTTTGATTAGGTAAAACTAAAATTGATCTTACTAGAAATGTTAGGGTTTAATTTACCATGTTTAATATGTTAAGCCTAAATCTACACTTTCTATTAGTGCTAAATTTGGTTTTTATTCTTGAGAAAACAGGCCCATGCTTTTTCATTAAGTTGTTGTTAAAACAATATTTTTAAGATTTTCTTTAAAAATAATTTCAACACTTTAACTTTACTCAAAAAATTATTAATTGGATTAAAAAATAAAAATTAGATTAAAAAATTGAAACTCCATGCATTTTTAGAAAATATACTATTTTATCTTTCTTTTTTTTTGTTTGAAACCCGGTACATTTCAGGGAATTGAACAAAACCTAATTATCTCAGCATCATTTTTGTAAATAAGTAATATCATTTCTCTCTGCTAATAGTCCCCAAAAATTTTGAGCAAAAATTTTGTAAATAATTACTCTACCATTAAGATTTGATGTAAAATAAAAAATATACATTTGTGGTAGCTTGAAAGTTATTACTTGACCACCACATTATCATCATTATATTTAATCGTCAAATAACCAATCATGTATACATGATTTTTTTTTTAAATATTGTTCTATGTTATGGAGTGTTGGGAAGTGAAACACTGTCACATTCCTAAGATGTTTATGGTGTAGATGTGCATGTTGAGATTGATGTGTGAGAAAAGATCGGGTGAGTAATGAAATAATTAGACAAAAGTATGAGTTACATCTGTTGAGAATAAAATGAGGAAAAATCGACTAAGTTGGTTTGGCCATGTAAGACAAGAACGCTTAATGCCCGGTTAGGACGACTGAAGAGTGGCAAAGGGATGTAGTGGTGAGGGTAGGTGAAGACCTAAGCAAACTTGGAGGAGGGTGATCGAGAGTGATATGAGTTTATTGGGGATTGGGGGAAATATGGTAGTGGATATGACTGAATGGATGGAGAGAATTTGTGTCGCTGATACGACTTGATTTCATGGTTTTATGTGATGATTTATGTTAGCCGATCCCAAATCATTTCGGGACTAAAGCTTTGTTGTTGTTGTTGTGCATAGCTATAATCAAAATTCTCGTTCACAAAGTAAAGTATTTTTAAACCATTTATTAACATAGATTGCTTTAATTTTCAAAATCTATAGCTAGTTGTACATTTATACCAACTAAAATTATTTTTTAGTTAGACACAAAAATAATCCTTTAATTTCATGTTTAGGATAACTTTAGTCCTTGTCTCTTTATTTTGATATCTTTGTATTTCCTCAAAATATTGTCAATAATTTGTTGGAGTGTGGAGCTTCAAAGTTTAGTGAATTAATATGGGGAGTTTATTTTATGCTCTTGTTTTGAAGCTTGGATCATTTTGGATAATGCTTTTTTAGGGTTGCAAATCAACAATAAGTAGTGAATGTGTGGCTATGCTTTTGTTGATTTATGCCTTGTGGGAACACTGCAGATTTATGCCTATTACTACGGACATATGGTACAAAACTGTATCAACCTGAAACAAATTTTCAATTTAAAAACCTTATGTTAGATTAGGGATCAAGAAATTGTTTTCCCTCTATTAATGAAAAGGTACATCTTTACCTGTAGACAAAATCTTAGACCCACGTTTGCAAATTTTGAATGCATAAGAACGTCTTTGCAAATGGTTATATCGTACCTGGAATGAGTTATAGACCCATTTGTATCTATCAGTCCGATATATGCCACCGCCACCTATGTGGTTGCTAAGAAAACCAAGAAGTGCTTCTATCTCATGTGGCTCAAGTGGTGCCACTTTGTTCCTCCCAATCCATACCAGATTGAATTTCTGCACTGATCAAGAACAAACTTCTTGACACTCAAACCAGGTTCTCCTTCATTAGCACCAACAGCTTGACGAATCTTCTCCTTCAATTTCTCTCTCCTAGTAACCGAAATTTGCAGGCAATTTCACCTTCATTAAGGACACCATCTTTTTCACGAAAGCCCATTCAAAGCCCATTCTGGCTAACCTTTGTGAACACAACCTGCTTCACTACCATTGGACAATACTAGTCAAAATCACTAGCATGCTCATCATCAACATAGAGTGGTTTTTGCTTGAGATATCAGGGGAACAAGAGACGGATAAAGAGTACCAACTAAAGCAGCAAAGAGAAGTTGATCTTGGCGATTCCAGTTTTGTAGTTTTGGATTAGGTTTTTCAACATTGTTTAAAGTGACAGTAGGGCTGGGAGAAGGATTTGTGCCATCAACAAATTCATATAGATCGTGCACAATCAATATGGCTTAGATTTGCATATTCCATGAGAGATAGTTTGTAGTGAGTTGAATGGTACGTTGAATATTGATATAGATAAAAGGTTTAGTTGGATCATTGAGATTGAGAATTTGGGAATTTTGATTAGAGGAAGAGGAATTAAGAAAAGAGAGCGGATCGAAGGGCTCTCATACCATATAGAGGAATATGGAAGAAGTGATTGTTCATTGATGATAATCAAATGTATAAATAGAAAATACAACCCTAAAGAATATATCTGAGATAAGATAGACTTAATTGCAACAAACAGATGTACAACCGGAAAATAAGAAGATAAATACAAAAAAAAATAGTAGAATAAAATATCTTAACAAACAAATATGTACTAGGTGGATTCAAGCTATCTCCTGAGGTCGGCTATTTGTCTATCTCTCTCAGCAAGATCTTAATTATCTCACTCCTTCATCTTTACAACATCTGCAATGTATATTTTGTTGTTGTCTTTATTTACTTATTGCCATAACTACAGTGGTTCGTAGGGTGCTCATTTTAACACTGTGGTTGGAGGTAATTTTTTAAGCCAAAAATTAGTCACATTTGGTGCCAACAAGATTTGTAAAAGACCAAAAATATCATATATGGGAATAATGACAGTAAATTGCACTATTCCTATATGTTTTATACATTTCTTACAATGGGATGGAATGGTTTTGAGACCATCAAATGTTTCTACAGAAGAAGACTATTACATGTCTGAATAGAGCCCAAATGAGAAAGAATAAGGTTTACATCTTTCAAGAATCAATGTGGGAAGACACTTGCTCATCTGTGTTGCACCTCCATTTCAAACATGAAGGAGTTGCCAAACTTTGAAGCATTGGTTGGAAATCAGCAGTATCATTTATGCTTGCTTGGTTTTTTGTCCAACAGTGCATCCAAAGATCTCAAGAGCCGAAGAACATGACAAACTTGAAGCTATTTTTTTATATGCTTTCAAACAGGTCGTCATTGGATCTGCTACAAGCCTTTCCTGAATATTAATTCAATAATGTTAGACCTAAGGAACCGATAGTGATAGCAAAAAGGAAATCGGTAAACAACTCGGCACACCCTAATAAATATTGAATTTGCTAGAGCAATATTTCAATTTGAAAGACTATATTTTATCATATTACTATTCCTATGGGTGTGTGACCAAGAGGTCACGAGTTCGAGTCTTAGGAGCGGCCTTTTGCCAAATAAATTGGCAAAGGGAAGGTTTGCCCCCAGTACACCCTTGTGGTGGGACCCCTCTCCGGACCCTCGCTCAGCGGGGACGCGTAGTGCACCGAGCCGTCCTTTATTACTATTCCTATGGTAATGAATTCTACGAATAGAATGAACATAAATAGCACTAGCAATGGATTTTTGGTTAAATTTCAAAAACTTACCCCAATTTTGTAAGTTATCCCAAATTTGATTGTTCAAAGATGTAAACGTTGTTCTTTCTCATTTGAGCTTCATTCAGACATGTAATAGTCTTATTATGTAGAAAGATTTGATGGTCTCAAAAACATTCCATCCTGTTGTAGGAAATGTATAAAACATATAGGAATTGTGCAACATATCATCATTATTCCCATAATTATTCATGTTTGTTTTGTGTATTTTGATCATTTGAAGACTATCAATTGTGATAGTACTGCTCCTACATTCCACCTCCTCCTGTCATGCCTGATATTAGCCACAATGACCTGATCAATACGATCAATTAGGAAATAAAAGTTACCAGCAAGCAAACACAGATGATCCTGAAAATAATTTTGTATGGGTTTATGAATGTCACTTGATTGTCCTTGAGCAGATGCTGATTTAGGAATCAAAACCTGATCGTGTTGCGCTATCTGTTCGCCAAGGGAACACTTTCCACAGATGCACCGAGGATAAGAAGAGGTGGGCATCATAAATGGCACCAAAAGCTTTCTTAATTACAACTTGCCTTAGCTAAGTTGGTATTAAATACTAAGAGATTGACAAACTTTGAAAGAAATTGCTTCATGTGTCCTTTTACGTGTCCCCTTGCCTCAGCTAAGTTGCTCCGTGTGTCCTCAAACTTGGAAAAAAAATTTGCTGTCTGAACCCATATGTCCCCTTAGGTGTCACCTTTTATTTTTTACATGTGTAATTTTCATGATAATCATATTTAATTTGTTAACTTCTGTTAAACCTATGAATCAACATTCTGTTTCAAGGATTAATGTGATTAGCTTGTAATTCAGGTACCATGCATCATCTTTCTCTTCTGATTAGGGTTTTCTTATGAGATGTCACACCCGACCCTAAACGACCTCAATCGGCATCGGGCGTGCAATACAAAGATCATAATCAATACTTAGAAGTCTCCAATTTATCCAACGCCATTATATTACAATTGAACTACCAAAGTTCTAACCATAATTCTCACAATAAGCAGCCAACTTCCAAACCCCGCCTAAACGGTCGGTAACCCTCTATACATCCTGTAGTTTCTCACCTAAAAACATTTAAAAACGTGAGACAAAAATCTCAATAAGAAACTATCAGCTACAAAAACCAACTTTATTTAACATAGCTACATATATACCTTCATAAAGGGATTTAATCAAAACCTTATCAAATATACTCAAAACTTAAGTTGATATAATTTTATCAAACCAATGCATAATCAAATAAATGTTTTATCAAATCAACTTGTAATCAAATAAGTGTTTTATCAAACCAAATCGTATTCAATCAAACGTAAAACTTATATCAAAATCAATCATAACCGAAAACATAGTCCAAATGAACTTAAAACATTGTATCCATCCTCGAGTTTCTCCCCTTAAGTATCAATCAATAACCACATATATAGTCGAGACGTCTCTTAACATTGCCTATCCCATATGGTCTTACCCGACACTTCTTTGTCATACCCAATAGGTCTTTCACACTATGTACACAGGCCATGTCTCTCACTGAACATGGTCTTCAAATATAAAACCACCGATCCGGATAACTCTCGATGGATATAAAATCATAAAATCATAACGTGCTCAAATTTCCTTTCACAATCAAATTTCAAACTATTCCATACTCATAAATCATTTGGCTTCAATTAGCCCTTTTGTATCATAAAAATCATATTTGGACTTCAATCCAAAATAATAACAACGATAACCGCAACAGATTTCTCAATCCAAAAACAAATAATAAGAAATCATCAAATTCATTTTGTTCAATATAGATATATATTGAAACCAAAAACATATATGTATATATGTAAATCAACCAAATTAAGCCTTAAATCAACATAATCAAGTAAAATCTGAAATTCACATAGAAGCATAATCAATAGCTTCATTTGAACCGTAATTTCACAATAAAAAGCAAAATCATGAAAAACCCCAATTTTACAAAATTCCTGCATAACCCTAAAATATCAATTTCTGAAAAATTCTTTGATTATATATATATCTATATACATAAAACTCAAAATATAGTTGATAGTTACTTACATTGGTCACTAATCGAAGAAAATACACCTGTCCAATTCGCCTTTAAATCCTGTCTAAGCCGTTTCCCCTCCAAACATTGCCGAAACTCAAAAACTCTTCGGTTAGGACTTAGATCTATACATAAGGATGCTATGGTTCCAATTTCAAGTGATTCGGATGATCGAATCTCCGTAAATCAAAGAAACGGTGGAGAAACGGTCGAAGAACGATAAAAATGACGAAGAAGATGAAGAGGCAGAAAGAAAAGGAACAAAAACAAAAAAAAGAATAAAGATGATCATCATCACCGTTTCTCATCATATATATATATATATATCCAAATGGAAAAAATCAAGTTTGATCCTCCATCTACTTACATTGGTCACTAATCGAAGAAAATACACCTGTTCAATTCGCCTTTAAATCCTGTCTAAGCCGTTTCCCCTCCAAACATTGCCGAAACTCAAAAACTCTTCGGTTAGGACTTAGATCTATACATAAGGATGCTATGGTTCCAATTTCAAGTGATTCGGACGGTCGAATCTTCGTAAATCAAAGAAACGGTGGAGAAACGGTCGAAGAACGATAAAAATGACGAAGAAGATGAAGAGGCAGAAAGAAATGGAACAAAAACAAAAAAAAAGAATAAAGATGATCATCCTCACCGTTTCTCATCATATATATATATATATATCCAAATGGAAAAAATTAAGTTTGATCCTCCATCTTTATATAATCTTTTAAAAATTATCTTAATTTTTAATTTACACATAAAACCCTCAATGTAACTCCAAACTTTTCTTATTGAGATTTTGCTTTTTATTGTGAAATTACGGTTCAAATGAAGCTATTGATTAGGCTTCTATGTGAATTTCAGATTTTACTTGATTATGTTGGTTTAAGGCTTAATTTGGTTGATTTACATATATACATATATGTTTTTGGTTTCAATATATATCTATATTGAACAAAATGAATTTGATGATTTCTTATGAATTGTTTTTGGATTGAGAAATCTGTTGCGGTTATTGTTGTTATTATTTTGGATTGAAGTCCAAATATGATTTTTATGATACAAAAGGGCTAATTGAAGCCAAATGATTTATGGGTATGGAATAGTTTGAAATTTGATTGTGAAAGGAAATTTGAGCACGTTATGATTTTATGATTTTATATCCATCGAGAGTTATCCGGATCGGTGGTTTTATATTTGAAGACCATGTTCAGTGAGGGACATGGCATGTGTACACAGTGTGAAAGACCTATTGGGTATGGCAAAGAAGTGTCGGGTAAGACCATATGGGATAGGCAATGTTAAGAGACGTCTCGACTATATATGTGGTTATTGATTGATACTTAAGGGGAGAAACTCGAGGATGGATACAATGTTTTAAGTTCATTTGGACTATGTTTTCGGTTATGATTGATTTTGATATAAGTTTTACGTTTGATTGAATACGATTTGGTTTGATAAAACACTTATTTGATTACAAGTTAGTTTGATAAAACATTTATTTGATTATGCATTGGTTTGATAAAATTATATCAACTTAAGTTTTGAGTATATTTTATAAGGTTTTGATTAAAAACCTTTATGAAGGTATATATGTAGCTATGTTAAATAAAGTTGGTAAATTTGTCCTCAAAATTCATATCTTAATTATTTCCTCAAACACTATTTAAATCAAATCATGAACTCGAATATATTCTCTCACTTTACTTCTCATTGCTCACTAATCTCAATTATCAACTCATCATATCATTTCAAAGTCTCCTAACCTTACTTCACATCTGAGATACATATATTTTTCAGCCAACTATTAAACTCTCAAATATCAATTCCAAATCATACTGAGGAAAAAATCAAACAAAAACCAAATTCTGGTTTAAAGCTAAAATGACCAACATATGCCGTTTTCAGCATAACTTTTTCATACGGAGTCCGATTAAGGCGATTCAAAAATCATTGGAAACGTAAGATAATAATAATAAAGAACTTTCATTTAGGACTCTATGACAGATTCAGCCTCTATCTGGTCGAAAAATGCATCATAAGATTCAGATGCGAATCTGATTCTCCCGCAGCACCTCTATAGACAATTCTCTATTATCTCTAGCTCAAAGTGATAATTTACTTATATCTCATATATATATGACACCCAATATTTTACTAACCATCAAATCTCATTTCTACCCCTCATCAGCTAGTTACTCAATTCTCGAAAAATTTCAAATTATTTCTTAGCTTGCACCAAATATTCCTCCATTACTATCGATTATTTCTTAGCTATCACCAAATATTCATATTCCTCAATTAAACCTTAGGTCCGAAGAATTTAACCAAGAGCTCTGATACCAAACTGTCACACCCGACCCTAAACGACCTCAATCGGCATCGGGCGTGAAATAGAAAGATCATAATCAATAGTTAGAAGTCTCCAATTTATCCAACGCCATTATATTACAATTGAACTACCAAAGTTCTAACCATAATTCTCACAATAAGCAGCCAACTTCCAAACCCCGCCTAAACGGTCGGTAACCCTCTCTATATCATGTACTTTCTCACCTGGTATAAATTCTAGAAATTTAGACACTGACGTGACATGAGATTTCTATTTCGATCAGATTTTTTCCCTGTTCTATTTGGATCAAACAAGGCAACGAGGCAACTGCTAGCCTGCTATGGGGAGAAATGCAGATTTTTCCTTCTTCATTTAGAGAACTGCATAACCAAATAAGTTCAACTTTGCAATTGTTCCCTACAATGTATCATCTTAAACGAAAACAGCAATAATATGAAACAATTGTATATTTCTTTGTCTGAATTATAATGAACCACTTAAGTAACTCGAGCAGAAAAATGCTAATCACAATGATCACAAACATGTATAAGATGAGTTTCATCTCCAAAAACACAATATGGTTAAAAAGGAAATCACAGTATTTCGGGCAAAACAAAACTGCAAAGAACTTGGTAAAAATTTCATCAATCAATACATTAGAGTAATACATTATTAGATTAGATTCCTAATTTGGATAAAATTATTTCATTGTATGTGTCAATGGAACTAACAATACTTATTTCAATGGTTTCCTTCATTAGAGTATTAGAATTTTTAATATTCATTTTCATAGTGTTGAAGATGGAGAAAAAAATTATCCTCGTTCTTGGAAATGGATTGGGACAGTAATAGTTATCTTCGCTTCATAAGGATTTCCAACCAAATGGGTTCGGACAGTAATAGTTATCCTCATTCTTGGAGATGGGTTGGAACAATAATAGTAAACCTTCATGTCACACATCAATATTCATATGTCAAACTTACAAGTTTTTGTTTTTATTTTATTTTTGCTTTATGGGGTATTGAAATATGACATTTAGATGTTCTGTACAAAAATTACAATTAAATATAAGTGGTGAGTAAAGGAATAATATAAAAATATATATTAAATACAAAATGTTAAATATATAAACTAATTGATTCATATACAGAAACATGGCTACTAATTGATGCATATACAGAAACATAGCCTCCCCAATCGCATATATCTGCATATCTCCATAATCATGGTATTCTTTTATGGCCGTCCAGTCCTGTGGCCTGCGTATCTTTCACCTTTGGAAGAGCGGTGGCGCTGCCTATACTTTCTAGAAAATGGTTGTATAGTCTCTCTCATTCATTTGATGCTATACAAATTCGTGTCTACAAATTCCTGGGAGTCATTTTTAGTTTGTTTCTCTAATCTCCCAATTCAATTTTTTTTTCACTTCTGAAGTTTGTTTCTCCTTATCATGTTCCTATTCCTATGGTAGCGAATTGTAGGAAAAATAATCCTAAATAGCACTAGCAAAGGATTTTTGGTTAAATTTCAAAACATTACCCCAATTTTGTAATTTATCCCGAATTTGAGACATGAAATATGTAATCTAGTTGTTTCTCATTTGAGCTCCATTCAAACATGTAATAAACATAGGAACATTTGATGGTCCCAAAAACATTCCACCCCATTGTAGAAATTGTATAAAACATATAGGAATTGTGTAACATATCATCATTATTCCCATAAGTGTTATCCCTATTTCTTTCGAGTACTTTGATCCTTTGAAGAATATCAATTGTGTTAGCACTGCTCCTACATTCCACCACCTCGTGTCATGCCTGATTTTAGCCCCAATGACCTGATCATACCATTGGAAATAATATCAAGCATGGCACAATGTGGTGGAATGTAGGAGCAGCGCTAACACATTGATATTCTTCAAAAGATCAAAATACTCGAAAGAAACAGGAATAACACTTATGGGAATAATGATGATATGTTGTACAATTACTATATGTTTTATACATTTCCTACAATGGGGTGGAATGTTTTTGAGACCGTCAAATGTTTCTACAGAAAAAGACTATTATATGTCTGAATGGAGCTCAAATGAAAAAAAGAAAAGTTTTACATCTTTCAAGAATCAAATTTGGACTAAAAAATATTAATTGTGTTAGGGCTGCTCCTACATTCCACCTCCTCCTGTCATCCATGATGTTAGCCCCACCCCTGACCTGATCAAAGACAGGATATGATCGATTATCACTTCTCTTACATTTGTATCATATATAATATTGATATCGATAATATCACACATTTTTGACATAACAACCCGAAATTATCATCTTTACTTATTTTCTACTTTATTGAGGAAAATTCTAAAAAGTGTCTACAAAGAGAAAAACTAAAAAGATACTTACTATTAAGAGTTGGTTTGATTGCACCTTATTTACAAGATCCCGCTAAGTCTTGAGAGACTCTCCTAAAATAGCAAACAATATTTTTCATACAATTTCAAATCAATTACTCCATTTCTCTAATTATGTGCCAACTTATTGTTTATTGGGGTAGCCAATTTCAACTACAGCAAAACTCTATCACTGGGGTAAGCCAAGGCGTAAAATAAACTCACCAGTGAAGCAAATAAAAGAAGTAAAAACAGCAGCAAACTTGATTACCAAATGATAATTTTGTATGAGTTCACGAGTATCACTTGATGTGCTTGAGGAGATGCTGATTTAGGAATCAATACCTGATGACATTTACACGGATGCACCTAGGAGAAGAAGAGGTGATGGCACCGAAAGCTTTTTTATTTGTAACCGTTCATTTTTTTCTTTTTTTCTTAGGAAAACCGTTCTTATTACATCAGCTAAGTTGGTATTAGGAAAAAAAATTGCTTCATGTGTCCCCTTAGGTGTCCCCTTGCCTCAGCTAAGTTGCTCCATGTGTCAAACCATGAAAAAAATTTGCTGTCTTATATTTAATTTGTTAAAGTCTGTTAATTTCTGTTAAACCTATGAATTAAAACTCTGTTTAAATGATTAATGTGATTAGTTTGTTATTCAGGTACCAGACATCATCTTTCTCTTCTGATTAGGGTTTCTCTTGTGAGATTTCTATTTCGATCAGATTTTTTTCCTGTTCATGGTCCCTTGATTAGCGTTGTACTGCTCAAGTGCAAGATTGAAAATTTATTATTGATTGGAAAATTAAAAACTCATTAAGTTTCTTGCATTTAATTCCATGATTGGCATCAAGGTCAATCTTATAATTACATGATTGGTATTGGTTCACCAAATGATACATAAAGAGTTTGTGCTTAGAGCACTATCAAATAAGCTTCATATCTACGTCAATGGAGAGTCAAGTTTATCTTTTTTTTATCCTGGATGTGAGTGAATAAGTGGTGAATGTTTTGTTACTGAGTGCACATTCAACAACATTTTTTTTTTTTTGATTAAAACGGAGGACTGGGAACGGAATTCAGAAATCCCAACTATGTTGGCACCCCTGAAGGACCACCCCCAGAACCCAAATTGAATAAAAGAATAAAAAATGAGTAATACAGCCAAGTTCGATCAGGTAAAACGAAATGTTGTCTAACCTGAAAAATTGAAAGCTAATAAGGTATTACAAAAAGAGGGGGGAGAATCCCACCAAGTGATCCCGGTAGATGAACAGGCATAATTGGCTAAGGCGTCGGCAACTTCATTGTAACCATTATAAGCTGACAGTCCTGCCATTCTGAGTGTAGAATCCACGAAATAGCAAAACAGTTACGCCGTAAGCAAGTCACCACATACGTTGAGTCAGATTCGAGCCAAATTGAATTCCACCCACGACTCTGCACTTGCTTAATGGAAAATAGAGCAGCTCTCAGCTCCGCAACATGGACAAGTGTGTCGGCAGTTGGGAAGGAGAAAGCACCGAGACAGATACCACGGTTATCCCTGAAAATCCCGCCACATCCTGCTGCCATTCAACACCGAGGCATCGGTGTTCACCTTCACCCAACCAGCAGGCGGAGGAAGCCATCGAACAGGTAAAATTCTCGGGGATCTAGAAAGGCGAGGTTGAAGACCCAAGTTGTCAAGGATAGCCAATTCAACGGTCGAGTTCCAAGTGTTGCCTGTTCGAAAGTGGTCCGTCCGTCTGGTGTGAAGCCAAATGAGATGAAGAGCACGGTGGATGTCCGGAGGCTTATCGTTGAAGATGCAGGCATTCCGAATGATCCAGGTAGACCAGATTGCGTGAAGAACAGCGCTATTCCACAGGGCTTGAATTTGCGAGCTAAACCGCTGAGAGGCTGCCCAGCAGAGACGATCTCTAGTAGTGTCACCATCCGGTATTCGTCTCCCGAATAAGGCAGAAATACTCAGCCAAATTGCCTTAGCAAAACCACAATGAATCATCAAATGATCCAAGCATTCCGCATCTTTCTGACAAAGACAACACCTAGAGACGATGCACAAACCACGTTTTCTAAGATTCCAGTGAGTCGGGAGTGCGTTGTAAAAGGTTCGCCAACACACAAATGAGTGAGCTGAAGAGTTAAATGGATATAATATAGCAAGCAATATGAAAAAATCGAGTGTGTAATGAATGCAATGACCAGAAATATGTTTAAAACCAATGAATATATCCGATAAATCAATTATTTCTCCTAAGGAAGCCATATTTAAAACAGGCCAGCAAATGAAGAGTTAAAAAAAACAGTCATGATGTATTCCATAAATATAAGAAGAGTATTCGCATTTTAGTCCCATCTTTCTCTAACAAAACATGTAAAAAACGAAAAGTATCCTAGGCTATGGAGCTCTCCTACAATATCTCAGCTCGGCTCTTCAGTGATGATTGGTAAATATCGTCCTTCTTCTGCCCGCACTGTTTACTTTCTTTACCCTGTACTTGTGCTCTAAAAGGTAATAATTTATACATTTTTAAAGGCCAATTTGGAAAGACGCTCTTCTATGTTGCACCTCAATTTCGAACTTGAAGGAGTTGTCTAAGTTTGAAGCAATTGCAGGACATGAGCAGTATCGTCTGGATAGTAGATAGCCTTGCTAGGTTTTTGTCCAACAGCGCATGCAAAGTTATAACAAAAGTGAAGTTGAAGAACATTAGGAGCTGAAGAACATAACAAACTTGAAGCTGTTTTCGATATGCTTTGGAACATGTTTTCATTGGATCTGCTACAAGCCTTTTCTCCATTTTAATTCATTAGCGTTAGACCTAAGGTATACTGGTGCTTAGGACACAACATCAATAATTTGGAGTGTTTCTTTTCATAATAGGTTTGAAAGAATCTGAAATTCTTCTGTACTGAAGAAAAGAAAAGATTCTTTATCCTCTAGACCATCACCGTGGAGGTGGAGGTGGAGTCAGATTCTACCCGCGAGATTGTTACATGGACTTCCACCTACTATCAAATCAAATCCTCCAAACCATTGAATCGGTTGCTTTAATTTATCTTCCTTTAGATCTTGAACATATTCTAAGTTTATCAAATTCCAGGTCTGGGTTGTTTGCTCCCACCAGTATCTCAATATGTTTGTGTTGACTTCAGACTTCTCAACTGACACTACATCCTTTAGTGTGATACCGAACCAGTGAGCGATTTCTGGCTCTCCTATATAGAGACATCAGATTTATGCCTCCTAGGAACAAGTCTTTCATTACTGACAGATGAATAGTATGCAATTATATCAACCTGAAACAATTTTTCAATTTAAAAACCTTATGTTAGATTCGAGATCAAGAAGAAGTTTTACCTTTATTAATGAAAAAGTCCATGTTTACTTGTGGAAAAAATCTTAGATCAATGTTTGCAAAATCTTAAAGTATAAGAACATATATGCAAATGGGCAAATCTTACCTGGAATCAATTCAATCCCAATTTCAATATAAGGAGTGAAGGAGTCCTTACAAAATTGTAATAAGCAAGCATTCAATCAAGCAAAGAGCAAGGTTAATATATTTCTAATCCATTCATACATATATACATATCATTATTCTATCACTACTCTTCCTTTTTTTTAATCTCATTTCATCATATAAATCAACGGTATAATTACAATCAAAAATCAAGCCAACACACAGTGAACAAACTCATAGGTGCATCTCAAACCAAACAAATATAGGCATCTCAACTAAGGCACAAAAAAGATAAACAAAAAATCACCTGCGTTTTGCGTTTTGTGCGGTGCAGCGACTGAACTGAACGGTGGCCGGCGGTGGAGACTGGCTGCTCCTCTCCTCTTGTCTTGTGCGATTCCCTTGAGTTGAGCCGGCGGTGTGCGATATCGTCTACGTTCGTTGCTCTCCTCTTCTGAATTAGGGATTTAGATATTAATTTAGCTGTTGTGCTGTGTGCTGTGCCTTTTAGTTCTGATTTATTTTCATTAAAATCAAAACGACGTCGTTTTTCTCATGACCAAAACGACGTCGTTTTGATATAAAAAAAAAAAATAATACCCCCGGCCAGTTGCCGGGGCTAGAGCCCTACTCAACCCCCCTGGTTCTGACCCTGCATGCAAATGCCCAAATCTTACCTGGAATGAGTTACCGAGCCATTTCTATCTATGGGTCCGATCTCCGCCACTTCCCCTTGTGTGGTTCCTAGGAAAACCAAGAATCCTCACGTAGATTAGGCAGCCTATCATCGGAATCATAACTGAATACATAGAGAAGAGGAAAAACTATGATTAGTATGGGTTAATAATTGTTCACAGTTTCACATTGCATAAAATTGAAAAACAAACGATTCCAACAACCAACCTTTCACACCTTTATAAGGTTTTTAGCTCCATAAAGCACAAACAAGGTGAGATTGTGCCGCAAAGCAATGAAATTTGTATGAGTTCATGACTATCTTCATAAACCAATTGTTGGTCCAGTTTTGCTCCAAACCACTCATTGAGTTTGTAACCCTAATCACCATCAACCGCACCAATGGCATTTAGAGGGATAGAGTTGGAGTATTTAACCTAATCGGAATCAATTTCTTTACTGTTGTTCCCCGAGCGAGAAGGAGGAGTGGGTTATCCCATGGCGGAGAATACAAAGCTACAGATCTCTCTTTTCTTTCAATACAAACTTTAAGAACCAAATTCAGCTTATGCTTATGTAGCTGTATTCCAATTGTGTCAGGTCTTTAATTGGTAATTTGATAGGCTTACACGTCAACTTCTATCAACTTATAAAATTTTTCTTTTTTTTATTTTTAAAATCTAATAATTAATGGTTTGGATCTCTTTAAAAAATCCATTTATTAAAGGTTTTACTATTTACCGTCCCCAAATTACTTATCACCACCTCCACTTGGACAATTTTGCCATTTGCATAAAAAAAATTTGCAAAACTGGGAAAAAGAAATTTGAGAGAAAATTTCAAAAATTTGGCCTAAACGGATGGCGCATTCCCCCCGACCCATGGCTGGAACGGATGGCGCATCCGCCCCCACCATGGGTCGGGGGGAATGCGCCATCAATTATTGTTGTTCGGGTTTATGATTTTGGAGAGAGAATTTTCAGTTTTTGATCAAAATTATGAAAAGGGCAAAAAAGTCCAATGATGCAATAATAATTTGGAAGTTGTATTTAATAGCTCACTTTATTACTTTTATTTTAACTATATTAATTTTTACTAACCATAACTCCATGTTATTATATTAATTTTATTTTACCATCTCTTTATCAATGGTAGTGGTTCATTTCTGGTCAATAAAGGGAATTTGAATAAGAGGAAACATGTTATGAATTTGAAGATGGTGAATGTATCCCTTTTCCTTACAGCACACATATATGTTTTGAATCAACAAATTCTGGCTTCACTTCCATATAAAAAAACTTGATTTAGTTGGTGTTCAGAATCTTATTATCCGATTTGGGAGTCCTACCATCCCATTATCTTCGCGAACTAACTTCAGCATATTGTTATGCTTGATAATGATTAATCCTCCGCTGTCAATTTGGAGCAGAAATTCAAAACAAGTTATATATGTTCCACGGACACAAAAGCAAATTTATTTCTGAAACATAACTTTCATAAAACTCAAAATGGACAAGGACAGAAAACGCATTAAACTTTCAGAATTTGGTTCAATTATCTGTTTTTTTTTTCAGTTTGGCCTATTCTGAGTTATCAAGTGTATTCTATGACAAAGTTCTACTTCTAGCTTGGGGCGAGTTCATTTATCAATGTTTTGGCTATTATCAATTTTATCTTTTTTATCCTGGATGTGAGTGAATAAATGGTGAATTTTTTGTTTTTATCCTATTTGTATTGTATAAGCTAATATGTTATCAAATGATAAAAGAGTGGTTTCAAACTTATAAATTTTTGTTTTTTTATGTCATTCATGATTTTTATTTGTTAAACTATTATAAAATTTAAGAAACTTCTTTATTAAAATAATATTTTATGGATTTTTTTTAAGAATTTCAGATTTTAATTTCTTTCAAAAATTTATTAATTGGAATGCTAAAAATTTCTATAATATAAATAAAAATTGGATAAATTGAAAAAACAATCTTTGTGGTTACACAAAATGTTGAATCGTGCTTGTAACATTTTTTTCGACTAAAAGATAACTGGGGTTCTGATGTTGTTAAAAATAAGATATTTTAGTTTAACAACCTAAAAATGAAAGAAATTTTCATTGTATATAGATGTATTTGTTAAAATATTAAACTTAATTTAAAAAAATAAAATAAAAAAAATAAAAAATAAAAAAAAATTTGTGCAAGATCACGTGTAGATAAGGAAGAAAGTCTTCCTTCAAAATGCATTTAATTCCTTGAAAAAATAAGGATTAATATATGGTAGGTGTAGACTTATATATGTGGTGTTCAAATTGACAAGTATGTGGTTTTTTAATGAATTCATTTGGCTTTATAAATATATATATATATGAGAGATCTGGTGTGACACATTTCTTATGGTGTGACAAGCCTTATTGTGTGACAATAACCAATTTTGTAATTAACCAAAATGAGGTGGCAAATTTGTAAATAAAAGAAAAGAGAAAATTTTTTTATTTTTTTTCTTTAAAATGCATTTTTCCGACTTTTTCAACCTCGTTTTTCAAAAAAATTTATACCGTTGGGCTCGTCTTAATTAAACGATCATTTTAAGATCCATGAAGCTCAAGTAAAAAAAATTCCGGTGAACGGAATCCTGGTGGGCATTTTCCGGTAAGAAAAAAAGTGTCCAGAAAATTCTCAAAACATTTCAAAAAATGTAAAACATTATTCTAAGAAACTTTAATTCTTGGGTCGAAGCGAGATTTCTTACGGTTTAGTCCCAATAAAACTTTTTCCTTAATTTTATCCATTTTACATGCTTCAACAATTTGTTGGGTAAAAACTGTAAGGAATCTCGCTTTGACCCAAGAATTAAAGTTTCTTAAAATAATGTTTTACATGTTTTGGACTTTTTTGATAATTTTCTGGACACGTTTTTTGTCCTACTTACGTTGTTCCAAATCAATGTACCATTTATTCCAATAGAAAATTGTTTTATTTCTTTTCTTTAAAATACATTTTTCTGACATTTCTAACCTCGTTTTTCAAAAAATTTTATACTATTAGACTCGTCTAAATTAGACAGTCATTTTAAGATCCTTGAAGGTCCAAGTAAAAAAAATTCCGGTGAACGGAATCCGAGTAGGCGTTTTCTGGCAAGAAAACAAGTACCCAGAAAATTCTAAAAAAATTCCAAAAAATGTAAAACATTATTCTAAGAAACTTTAATTCTTGGGTCGAAGCAGGATTTCTTACGGTTTAGTCCCAATAAAACTTGTTCTTTAATTTTATCCATTTTACATGCTTCAACAATTTATTGGGTCAAAACTGTAAGGAATTTCACTTTGAGCCAAGAATTAAAGTTTCTTAAAACGATGTTTTACATGTTTTCGAATTTTTTGATAATTTTCTGGGTACGTTTTTTGTTCTACTTACATTGTTCCAAATCAGTGTACCATTTGTTCCAACATAATAATTGTATTGTTCCAACAGAAAAATGTTTTATTTCTTTTCTTTAAAATACATTTCCCGACATTTCTAACATTGTTTTTTGAAAAATTTTATACTATTAGACTCGTCTAAATTAAACGGTCATTTTAAGATCCCTGAAGTTCAAGTAAAAAAAATTCCGGTGAACGGAATCCGGGTGAGCCTTTTCTGGCGAGAAATAAAGTGCCCAGAAAATTCTCAAAAACTTTTAGAAAATGTAAAACATTATTCTAAGAAACTTTAATTCTTGGGTCGAAGCGGGATTTCTTACGGTATAGTCCCAACAAATTGTTGAAGCATGTAAAATGGATAAAATTAAGAAAAAAGTTTTATTGGGACTAAACCGTAAGAAATCCTATTTCGACCCAAGAATTAAAGTTTCTTAGAATAATGTTTTACATTTTCTGAAAGTTTTTGAGAATTTTCTGGACACTTTTTTTTCTCCCCGAAAAACGCCCACCCGGATTCCGTTCACCGGAAATTTTTTTACTTGAGCTTCAGGGATCTTAAAATTACCGTCTAATTTAGACGAGTCTAATAGTATAAAAATTTTCGAAAAACGATGTTAGAGATGTCGGAAAAATGTATTTTAAAGAAAAGAAATAAAACAATTTTCTTTATACTCTCTTTCATTTTATTTACCAATTTGCCACCTTGCCCTTTTTAATTATCATCAAAACTACGTAGTTTTGTTATGTCACATAATAAGCTCATTGTCCCAACTTAAGCCCTTGTCAAGTGCATTCCTTGTATGTTGTGTGTTGAATAAAAAAGAAAATAGTTGAGTGAAAATTGTGCTTCAACCTTTAAAGTATAGGTTCCTCAATATAATTTTAGCTCCTTAAGTTGCAACAAAGTGGTATCAGAGCCATATTACGAGAGTTAGTCTTCCGCCAAACAAACCCTATAAAAAATGTCAGACGGTCTCAAACTTCCTTATCAAGACCCTCAGCTCACCAAAACCAATTATTCAAGTTGGTGTATTCGAATGAAGGCGTTACTCGGATGTCAAGATGTTTGGGACATTGTTGAAAAAGGCTACGTAGTCCAAGCCAATGAGGCAGCATTGACACAGGCAGAAAAAGATAATCTGCAGAAAAATCGCAAAAGCGATCAAAAGGCAGTTACTCTCATCCATCAAGGTTTGGATGAATTAATGTTCGAGAAAGTAGCTGAAGCTACCACCGCCAAACAAGCGTCGGAAATCCTATGAGTTTCTCTTCAAGGGGAGGAGAAAGTTAAAAAAAGTTCGTTTGCAGATGCTGAGAGGAGAATTTGAGATGATGAGGATGAAAGAGACGGAGGCCATTAGTGATTACTCATCCCGAGTAAAATCTGTCGTAAATCAGATGCGGCAGTATGGAGAAAAAATTGAAGAGTCCAGAATTGTTGAAAAAATTATGCGATCACTACTACCAAAATTTGATTATGTAATGGTGGCTATGGAGGAGTCTAGAGACATCAGTGAAATGTCAGTTGACGAAGTTGTAGGGTCACTACAAGCACGAAAGGAGCGGTTTGAGAAACGAAGAGAAGATTCCGCAGAACAAGTCTTAGCAACAAAGATTGTGTTTAAAAATGGCAAAAGTAGTCAGTCCGGCAGAGGATGCGGAAGAGGTCGAAGAGGAAATGGTAGAGGACGAGGAAGTGGAAGAAGTCAAAGCAGAAATGAAAACGGCAGCAACAACAATGACAGAAGCACTCAATTCACCAGAGGTAGAGGAAGAGGCCGAGGACGCGGTCAAGGAAGAGGAAACTGGACGCCGAATGAAGGACGTGACAAGTCCAATATTCAGTGTTATAATTGCTCCAAGTATGGTCACTACGTGGTAGAATGTTGGAGTCCGCCTAAGGAGGTAGAGGAGACTGCCAGTAATATTCAAGATGAGGAAGTAACTGGCATTGTGTTACTTACCTACGAATGTGAAGAAAATCGCGAACATAATATATGGTATCTTGACAATGCGGCAAGTAACCATATATGTGGTGACAAGAAGATGTTCGTGGAGCTCTATGAATCCGTTCATGGTAATGTTGTATTTGGAGATGCCTCTAAGGTTCCTATTACAGGCAAATGAACAATTCTTTTTCGACTCAAAAATGGCGCTCACCAGTTTATTGATAATGTTTATTATGTTCCCAACGTGAAAAGCAATATCTTGAGTTTGGGACAGTTATTGGAGAAAAATTATGAATTTCACATGGTGGACCGGAAACTACTCATGTTGAATGAGAAAAAGGAGCTGATTGGACGAGTACCCATGGCGAAAAACAGAATGTTCACAATTAACATTCAGACAGACGTGGCTAAATGTTTGAAAGCTTGTGTGCAAAGTCCCCTCTGGCTTTGGCATCTACGGTATGGACATCTCAATTTTGGAGGACTGAAGCTGTTGGGACAGAAGCAGATGGTAAACGGATTGCCTCAAATTGACCAACCTCATCAACTGTGTGAAGGATGTCTTGTTGGAAAACAATTCAGAACCAGTTTTCCAAAGGAGTCCATGTCAAGAGCAAAGGCGCCACTTGAGCTAGTTTGCACAGACGTGTGTGGACCGATCACTCCACAGTCTCTGGGTAAAAATAAATATTTTCTACTTTTCATTGATGATTATAGTAGAAAAACTTGGGTGTATTTTTTGAAGGAAAAAACAGAAGTTTTTGAGACATTTAAAAAATTCAAAGTCCAAGTGGAGAAAGAAAGTGGTCATTTTATTAAGGCACTCAGATCAGACAGAGGCGGTGAATACATGTCCATCTCTTTCAAGCAATTTTGTGAACAACAAGGAATCCATCATTTGCTTTCAGTCCCCAGATCACCTCAGCAAAATGGCGTAGTTGAAAGAAAGAACAGAACGGTGCTCAACATGGTGAGGAGCATGTTAAAAAGCAAAAATTTACCGAAGGAGTTATGGGCCGAAGCAGTAGACTGTGCTGTCTACTTGTTGAACAGATCGCCAACTGTCAGTGTTTGGGATCAAACTCCACAAGAAGCATGGAGCGGAATAAAACCCAGTATTTCTCATTTGCGTGTTTTTGGCAGTGTTGCTCATGTCCATGTACCGGATGAAGAACGCAAGAAGCTAGATGATAAAAGCAAGAAATATTTGTTTGTGGGCTATTGAGAACATTCCAAAGGTTACAAAATGTTCGATCCTCAGACTCAGAAAATCATCATCAGTAGAGATGTCACCATTGATGAAGAAGTAGTTTGGGACTGGACCGATGAAAAAGAATACAGCTACAGTTTTTATCCTTTCATGGATGAAGATAATGATCAGGAAGAACCAGCCACAGTCGCAGCCACAACACCAGCAACCAGTTCAACATCAGTAAGATCATCTAGTTCAAGTTCATCCTCGAGTGATGGAGACAGTTCAGATGAACATCCGCCCGGAAAGCCAAAAAAATTCATACCTATTAAAGATCTCTGTGATGTAACAAGAAATCTCGATGATGAATTAACTCTTTATTGTCATTTTGTTAATGATGAACCAACAGATCCAGAAGAAGCAATGAAAGATGAAAAATGGAGACAAGCCATGGAAGAGGAGATTCATTCGATCGAGAAAAATAAAACATGGGAGCTGACATCACTTCCAGCTGGTCAAAATCCCATTGGAGTTAAATGGGTGTTCAAAGCAAAGAAAGATGCAAACGGTGAAATTGTCCGACATAAAGCAAGATTGGTGGCGAAAGGGTTCAGTCAACGACCCGAAATTGACTACAATGAAGTTTTTGCTCCTGTTGCCAGAATGGAGAGTATTAGACTGATAATTTCTGTAGCTGCTCAACACGGGTGGAGAATCCATCAAATGGACGTGAAATCCGCATTTTTCAACGGATATCTGGAAGAGGAAATTTATATCCAGCAACCACCTAGGTATGTTGTGAAAGGTCAAGAAAATACAACAACAAAGCCTTAGTTCCGAAATGATTCGGGGTCGGCTAACATGAACCATCATATAAAACTGTGAAATCAAGTCGTGTCAACGACACAAATTCGCTCCCTCCACGCCGTCCTATCCACTACCATATTTTCCTCAATTCCCAGTAAACTCATATCACTCTCGATCACCCTCCTCCAAGCTTGCTTAGGTCTTCCCCTACCCCTCACCACTACATCCTTTTGCCACTCTTCGGTTCTCCTAACCGGTGCATCAAGCGCTCTACGTCTCACATGGCCAAACCACCTTAGTCGGTTTTCTCTCATTTTATTCTCAATAGATGTGACCCCTACTTTTGTCCTAATTATTTCATTACTCACCCGATCCTTTCTTGTATGATCACACATCCATCTCAACATATGCATCTCCACCATCGACATCTTATGGATGTGGCAGTGTTTCACTGCCCAACACTCCGTACCATATAACAATGCTGGTCTAATTGTCGTCCGGTAGAATTTTCCCTTCAATCTATTAGGTATGTCGGGGTCACAAAGGAAACCTGTAGCACTCTTCCACTTCGGCCAACCAGCTTTAATCCTATGAGCAACATCTCCATCTACTTCTCCATCCGTTTGGATAATAGATCCTAAATACCAGAAGCAATCCGAGGCCTGAATAACTCTCCCATCTAGGGTGATTGTTCCTGCCTCCTTACTCCTATGGCCGCTAAACTTACACTCCAAATATTCTGTCTTACTTCGGCTCAACTTAAAGCCTCTAGATTATAGAGTTTGTCTCCATAGTTCCAACTTCCTCTCCACTCCTTCTTTCTTCTCATCAACCAACACAATATCATCTGCAAACAGCATGCACCATGGTATACCATCTTGAAGCGAACTTGTTAGTTCATCCATAACAATGGCAAAAAGAAATGGGCTTAGTGCGGAACCTTGATGCACTCCAATCGTAATAGGAAACTCTTCGGTCTTCCCAACACTAGTACATACACTCGTGCATGCTCCCTCATACATGTCATTTATGATGTCAATATATTTCCGCGAAATGCCTTTCCTTATCAAGGCCCACCAAAGTACTTCCCTTGGTACCTTATCATATGCTTTCTCCAAGTCAATGAAAACCATATGCAAGTCTTTCTTCTTATTTCGATAGTGCTCCATTAATTGTCTCATTAGATGGATAGCTTCCATAGTTGATATTCCCGGCATAAAGCCAAACTGGTTTTTCGAGATCTTCACCGTCCTCCTTAGCCTTTGTTCGATCACTCACTCCCAAAGTTTCATAGTGTGGCTCATTAATTTGATTCCCCGATAGTTGGCACAATCTTGGACATCGCCTTTGTTCTTATACAAAGGGATTAAGATACTTTTCCTCCATTCTAATGGCATCTTATTGTTTCTCCAAATTTTGTTGAAGAACGTCGTCAACCATTCGATTCCTCTTTCTCCCAAACATCTCCAAATCTCAATAGGGATGCCATCAGGTCCTACTGCTTTCTTCAACTTCATCTTACTTAATGCCATTTTGACTTCACTCTTTTGAATTCTCCGCAGGCATTCATGATTTATCATATCATGATGGATACTTATATCTCCAACGTCTTGTCTGCGATCTCCATTAAATAAGTCATCAAAATAGGACCTCCATCGTTCCTTGATATCCTTATCTCTAACTAGGACTTTCTGGTCCACATCCTTCACACATTTAACTTTTCCGAGATCTCACGTCTTCCTATCTCTCATCCGAGCAATTCTATATATGTCTCTTTCCCTTTCTTTCGTATCCAATCTTGTATACAGATCCCGATTCACCTTTGCTCTAGCATCTCGTATGACCTTCTTTACTTCCCTTTTAGCCTCTTTGTATTTTTCGTAGTTCTCGTCACTCCTACATTTCCCCAATATTTTATAGGATTCTCGCTTACTCTTTACTGCTTGTCGTACTTCTTCTGTCCACCAAGATGTGTACTTACCCGGTGGCGTGCTACCTTTAGATTCCCCTAGAACTTCCTTCACTACTTCCCTTATACTATGCTCCATCTTGGTCCATATCGAATCTATATCTAAATCCATATTACAAGTCCAAACATCTTTTTTGGTCATCTCATCCACAAATTTTTGTTAATTCCCCCCTTGCAATTTCCACCACTTAATCTTAGTCTCTACTTGTGGTGTTTGTTTTCTTATACATTTCCTACTTCTAAAATCAAGCACCACTACTCTATGTTGGGTTGTCGTACTCTCACTAGGGATCACCTTACAATTAATATAACTGTTTCTCCAAGCACTCCTTACTAAGAAGAAGTCAATTTGGCTCGCATTACCGCCACTCCGATAAGTCACTAAGTGGGATGTTCTCTTCATAAACCATGTGTTCATGATACTCAAGTCATAGGCTGATGCGAATTCCAAAATATCATTTCTTGCTTCATTCTTATCTCCAAAACCATACCCTCTATGAACACTCTCAAACCCATCTCGCCTAGAACCCAGGTGTCCATTGAGATCGCCCCCTAGTACCATGTTTTCATCCCTAGGAACCTGTTGCACCACTTCCTCTAAGTCCTCCCAAAAAGCTTGTCTTATAGAGACATCTAATCCTATTTGTGGCGCATATGCACTAATGACATTAACAACCTCATCCCCTATCACTAGCTTAACACTCATAATTCTATCGCTCTTCCTAGACACCGCTACTACATCATCAATATACCCCTTATCAATAAGAATACCTACTCCATTTCTACATGTATCCTTTCCTGAGTACCAAAGCTTATAACCCCAAGGAGCTATCTCTCTAGCCTTGGCTCCAACCCACTTGGTTTCTTGTAGGCACATTATATTTATTCTCCTCCTCTTCATAACATCTACAATTTCAGCTAATCTTCCTGTGAAAGAACCTATGTTCCATGTCCCAAAACGTAACCTACTATCCTTACCCCTACCCCTACCCCTACCATTACCGTGGACTAGCTTATTTACCCTCAACCCTTGCATATTTGACACCACCCCCGAGTCCAGGGGTGGCGTGCCGCTTCAGGGCGACGACCTAGCAACCCTTGCACATTTATCACTACACTCGGGTCTAGGAAGTGCAGCGCGTCGCTGAGTAGGGAATGCCCCAACGATATTTATAGTATGGTTCATGTCATAAGATGTGGCTAAGTTTTACGCTGGCCGCCACAAACCTACCGCAACCCTCTTCCTTTGTCCGGGCTTAGGACCGGCTGTAAAGGCCACCAAGTGACCCTCACAGGCAGAGTTGAACGGTCAAGAAAATAAAGTGCTAAAATTGAAAAAGGCACTTTATGGTCTTAAAAGCAAGCACCACAAGCCTGGAACAGTCGCATTGACAAATATTTTCAAGAAAATGGTTTTGTCAAATGGCCACGTGAATATGCCCTGTATGCAAAGGTGAAAATTGGAGATATGTTACTTGTTTGTTTGTATGTGGATGATCTCATTTTTACAGGGAACAATCCTAAGATGTTTGAAGAGTTCACGAAGACAATGGCTCGTGAGTTCGAGATGACTGACATTGGTCTAATGTCATATTATCTTGGCATTGAAATGAAGCAGAATGACAACGGAATTTTTATTTCTCAAAGTGGTTTTGCAAAAGAGATATTAAAGAAGTTCAAGATGGAAAATTGTAATTCCATCAGCACACCAGTAGAACGTGGAATCAAGTTGACAAAAGATGAAGGTGGAGACAGAGTCAACCCGACATTATTCCGAAGCTTGGTCGGAAGTCTTAGATACTTGACATGTACGAGACCGGATATTCTCTATACAGTCGGCTTAGTAAGTCGATACATGGAAGCCCCAACGATGTCACATTGGAATGCAGCAAAAAGAATTGTCCGTTACGTGAAAGGTACAACTAATTTGAGATTACTTTATTAAAAAACTGACGATTTCAAATGAGTTGGATACTGTGATAGTGATTGGGCCAGTGACAAGGATGACCGAAAAAGTACAACTGGTTTTGTATTTTTTCTGGGTGATACTGCATTTACATGGAGTTCGAAAAAACAGGCAATTGTGACGCTGTCAACCTGTGAAGCTGAATATGTTGCTGCAACCTCATGTGTCTGTCATGCAATTTGGCTCCGAAAATTGCTAAGAGAATTTTAGATGAGTCAAAATGATCCAACAGACATTTTTATCGATAACAAGTCTGCACTGGCATTAGCGAAAAATCCCGTGTTTCATTATTGAAGCAAACACATTGATACGAGGTATCATTTTATTCGTGAGTGTATTGAGCAAAAAGAAGTGACACTGAAATACGTGAAGACGCAAGATCAGATTGCAGATATTTTCACGAAACCGCTGAAGTACGATGTGTTTAGTCATTTGAAAGCTCAATTGGGAGTCACATAAAATTAAGTTTACGGGGGCATGTTAAAATATTAAACTTAATTTTAAAAAATAAAAAAATAAAAAAAAATTATGCAAGATCACGTGAAGATAAGGAAGAAAGTCTTCCTTCAAAATGCATAGGTCAAAATGCATTTAATTCCTTGAAAAAATAAGGATTAATATATGGTAGGTGTAGACTTATATATGTGGTGTCCAAATTGACAAGTATGTGGTTTTTTAATGAATTCATGTGGCTTTATATATATATATATATATATATATATGTGTGTGTGTGTGTGTGTGTGTTCCTTGTATGTTGTGTGTTGAATAAAAAAGAAAATAGTTGAGTGAAAATTGTGCTTCAATCTTTAAAATATAGGTTCCTCAATATAATTTTAGCTCCTTAAGTTGCAACAGTATTAGCAATCCAGAGTTTATTGGAACAAAAAAAAATAGATAGGAGTTAGAGGGAGAAAGTGACACCACAACATTAGGTGTCAAACTTATAAATTTTTGTTTTTTTTTATTATTTCATGTAACATGTATCTGTTGAAGTAGAGAGGCTAAAATGACAATTTACCAATGACTTAATATATATTTTGAAAGATCAAATATGTTTTCGGAAATAAGCAACAAAAGACACAATAGCTTATATATATATTATTGCACTCTTACATCTATATATATATATATATATATATATATATATATATACATGACTTAAACCATTTAACTTAATTTTGAACCACATGCTTGTCAAAATAAGAGCCACAAAATATAAATCTAAACTTATCTCATACATTAGTCTATATATCACATTATTGATCCTTTTTTTCTTCACCCAAAATAAATGCATTTTTGACTTGTGCATTCAAAGAAGACTTCTCTCTTATCTTCTTCACCTTCACGTGAACTTGCCTTTTTTTTATTCTATAGTTAAAATTAAGTTTAATTTTAACATGCCCCCTTAAACTTAATTTTCCGTAATTCCCAATAGAGCTCTCAATTGTCTGAATACATTGTATTTTAACAGCTTTGTAAAAATATCTGTAATCTGATCTTCCGTTTTCACATACTTCAGTTTCACCTCTTTTTGCTCAATAACTCCCGAATAAAATGATACCTCGTATCAATGTGTTTACTTCGATCATGAAACACGGGATTTTTCGCTAATGCCAGTGTAGACTTGTTATCGATAAAAAATCTCCGTTGGATCATTTTGACTCATCTGAAATTCTTTTAACAATTTCCGGAGCCAAATTGCATGATAGACACATGAGGTTGCAGCAACATATTCAGCTTCACAGGTTGACAGCGTCACAATTGCCTGCTTCTTCGAACTCCATGTAAATGCAGTATCACCCAAAAAAAATACAAAACCAGTTGTACTTTTTCGGTCATCCTTGTCACCGGCCCAATCACTATCACAATATCCAACTAATTTGAAATCGTCAGTTTTTTAATAAAGTAATCCCAAATTAGCTGTACCTTTCACGTAACGGAGAATTCTTTTTGCTGCATTCCAATATGACACAGTTGGAGATTCCATGTATCGACTTACTAAGCCGACTGCATAAATAATATCCGGTCTTGTACATGTCAAGTATCTGAGACTTCCGACCAAGTTTCGGAATAATGTCGGATTGACTCTGTCTCCACCTTCATCTTTTGTCAACTTGATTCCACATTCGACCGGCGTGCTGACGGAATTACAATTTTCCATCTTGAACTTCTTTAAGATCTCCTTCGCAAAACCACTTTGAGAAATAAAAATTCCATCGTCATTCTGCTTCACTTCAATGCCAAGATAATATGACATTAGACCAATGTCAGTCATCTCGAACTCACGAGCCATTGTCTTCTTGAACTCTTCAAACATCTGAGGATTGTTCCCTATAAAAATAAGATCATCCACATACAAACAAACAAGTAACATATCTCCATTTTTCACCTTTGCATACAGGGCATATTCATACGGGCATTTGACAAAACCATTTTCTTGAAAATATTTGTCAATGCGACTGTTCCAGGCTAGTGGTGCTTGCTTAGACCATAAAGTGCCTTTTTCAATTTTAGCACTTTATTTTCTTGACCTTTCACAACATACCCAGGTGGTTGCTGGATATAAATTTCCTCTTCCAAATATCCGTTGAGAAATGCGGATTTCACGTCCATTTGATGGATTCTCCACCCGCGTTGAGCAGCTACAGAAATTACCAGTCTAATACTCTCCATTCTGGCAATAGGAGGAAAAACTTCATTGTAGTCAATTCCGGGTCGTTGACTGAACCCTTTCGCCACCAGTCTTGCTTTATGTCGGATAATTTCACCGTTTGCATCTTTCTTTGCTTTGAACACCCATTTAACTCCAATGGGTTTTTTACCGGCCGCAAGTGATGTCAGCTCCCATGTTTTATTTTTCTCGATCGAATGAATCTCCTCTTCCATGGCTTTTCTCCATTTTTCATCTTTCATTGCTTCTTCTGGATCTGTTGATTCATCATTAACAAAATGACATCATCGAGATTTCTTGTTACATCATAAAGATCTTTAATAGGCATGAATTTTTTTGGCTTTCCGGGCGGATGTTCATCTGAACTATCTCCATCACTCGAGGACGAACTTGAACTAGATGAGCTTGCTGATGTCGAACTGGTTGCTGGTGTTGTGGCTGTGACTATGGTTGGTTCTTCCTGATCATTATCTTCATCCATGAAAGGATAAAAACTGTAGTTGTTTTCTTTTTCACCGGTCCAGTCCCAAACTGCTTCTTCATCAATTGTGACATCTCTACTGCTGATGATTTTATGAGTCTGAGGATCGAACATTTTGTACCCTTTGGAATGTTCTGAATAGCCCACAAACAAATATTTCTTGCTTTTATCATCTAGCTTCTTGCGTTGTTCATCTGGTACATGGACATGAGCAACACTGCCAAAAACACCCAAATGATAAATACTGGGTTTTATTCCGCTCCATGCTTCTTGTGGAGTTTGATCCCAAACACTGACAGTTGGCGATCTGTTCAACAGGTAGATAGCACAGTCTACTGCTTCAGCCCATAACTCCTTCGGTAAATTTTTGCTTTTTAATATGCTCCTCACCATGTTGAGCACCGTTCTGTTCTTTCTTTCTACTACGCCATTTTGCTGAGGTGATCTGGGGACTGAAAGGAAATGACAGATTCCTTGTTGTTCACAAAATTGCTTGAAAGAGATGGACATGTATTCACCGCCTCTGTCTGATCTGAGTGTCTTAATAAAATGACCACTTTCTTTCTCCACTTGGACTTTGAATTTTTTAAATGTCTCAAAAACTTCTGTTTTTTCCTTCAAAAAATACACCCAAGTTTTTCTACTATAATCATCAATGAAAAGTAGAAAATATTTATTTTTACCCAGAGACTGTGGAGTGATCGATCCACACACGTCTGTGCAAACTAGCTCAAGTGGCGCCTTTGCTCTTGACATGGACTCCTTTGGAAAACTGGTTCTGAATTGTTTTCCAACAAGACATCCTTCACACAGTTGATGAGGTTGGTCAATTTGAGGCAATCCGTTTACCATCTGCTTCTGTCCCAACAGCTTCATTCCTCCAAACTTGAGATGTCCATACCGTAGATGCCAAAGCCAGAGGGGACTTTGCACACAAGCTTTCAAACATTTAGCCACGTCTGTCTGAATGTTAATTATGAACATTCTGTTTTTCGCCATGGGTACTCGTGCAATCAGCTCCTTTTTCTCATTCAACAGGAGTAGTTTCCGGTCCACCATGTGAACTTCATAATTTTTCTCCAATAACTGTCCCATACTCAAGATATTTCTTTTCATGTTGGGAACATAATAAACATTATCAATAAACTGGTGAGCGCCGTTTTTGAGCCGAATAAGAATTGTTTCTTTGCCTGTAATAGGAACCTTGGAGGAATCACCAAATACAACATTACCGCGAACGGATTCATAGAGCTCCACAAACATCTTCTTGTCACCACACATATGGTTACTTGCCGCATTGTCAAGATACCATATATTATTTTCGCGATTTTCTTCACCTTCGTAGGTAAGTAACACAGTGCCAGTTACTTCCTCATCTTGAATATTATTAGCAGCCTCCTCTACCTCCTTAGAAGGACTCCAACATTCTACCGCGTAGTGACCATACTTGGAGCAATTATAACACTTAATATTAGACTTGTCAAGTCCTTCATTCGGCCTCCATTTTCCTCTTCTTTGACCGCGTCCTCGGCCTCTTCCTCTGCCTCTGGTGAATTGAGAGCGTCTGTCATTGTTGTTGTTGCCGTTTTCATTTTTGTCTTGACTTTTTCCACGTCCTCGTCCTCTACCATTTCCTCCTCGACCTCTTCCGCGTCCTCTGCCGGACTGACTACTTTCGCCATTTTTAAACACAGCCTTTGTTGCTAAGACTTGTTCTGCGGAATCTTCTCTTCGTTTCTCAAACCGCTCCTCTCGTTGCCTGGAACTACGTAGCCTTTTTCGACAATATCCCAGACATCTTGTCATCCAAGTAACGCCTTCATTCGAATACACCAACTTGAATAATTGGTTTTGGTGAGCTGAGGGTATTGATAAGGAAGTTTGAGACCGTCTGACATTTTTATAGGTCTGTTTTGCAGAAGACTGACTCTCGTAACGTGGCTCTGATACCACTTTGTTGAAGTAGAGAGGCTAAAATGATAATTTACCAATGACTTAATATATATTTTGAAAGATCAAATATGTTTTCGGAAATAAGCAACAAAAGACACAATAGCTTATATATATATTATTGCACTCTTACATCTATATATATATATATATATATATATATATATATATATATATATACATGACTTAAACCATTTAACTTAATTTTGAACCACATGCTTGTCAAATAAGAGCCACAAAATATAAATCTAAACTAATCCCATACATTAGTCTATATATCACATTATTGATCCTTTTTTTCTTCACCCAAAATAAATGCATTTTTGACTTGTGCGTTCAAAGAAGACTTCTCTCTTATCTTCTTCACCTTCACGTGAACTTGCCTTTTTTTTTTAATCTATAGTTAAAATTAAGTTTAATTTTAACAGTATCATTAGAACAATATTTATTTTATGGAACACGACGTATCAATAAATTTTATTTTTTTTATTTCATGTAACGCGTATTATTAACACATATTCATGTAACATGTATCATTCGTAACTTTTATTGGTTAAACTATTATAAAATTTAAGAAACTTATTTATTAAAACAATATTTTATGGATTTTCTTTTTAAGAATTTCAAATTTTAGTTTCTTTCAAACATTTATTAATTGGGATGTTAAAAGTTTCTATAATATAAATAAAAATTTAGTTTAAAAATCCGATAAATTGAAAAAACAATCTTTGTGGTTACACAAATTGCCGAATCGTGCATGTAGCATTTTTTTTTACTAGAAAAGGTCTGAGGTTCTCGCATTGTTAAAAATGAAGATATTCTAGTCTAACAACATAAAAATGAAAGAAATTTTCATTAGATGTATTAGCAATCTAGAGTTTACTGGAACAAAAAGGGATAGATATGACTTAGACCGAAAAAGAGAAAGGAGAAATTATACTTAAAGAGGTAAATTACATATGTGACCTTTACCTATTTTCACACTTTGGTGTAAAATTAAAAAAAATCACATTAAAATGTACAACCTTCAGGTGACCTCTCACTAAAGTGTACAGCCGGTTTTTGTGACCGGTCGACGCAAGTCAATGTTGCCTAGTTAGCAATTTGACTACTTTAATAGTAAAAAATTGACACTGTATTATGAAATTACTAAAATATCCTAATCTCCATCTTTGAACTCCTCCCTCTCACTTTTTTTCTTTCTCCCTCTAAATCCTCTCTCCCTCTAATTCATCTATCTCATATTTATCTTTTAGATATCTAACAGCTCTTTCTAACTCCTCCCTCTCACTCTGTTACTTTCTCTCTAAATGCTCTCTCCCTCTAACTCATCTCTTTTACTTTCTCTCTTTAAATCTTTTCTCCCAAGTGGTTAGAACACGAAGATTCTGTGGCATTGTGGGTTAATTGCTTTACACATTATGGAGGAGACATTTTGACATTTTTTGTTTTAAATTAGTGTCTTTCTCTATGAAATTCTCTTTAACATCTTCTCTTTCGAGGTTTTGGCTATGCTCTATCCTTTCATGAGTTATACCATTGTGTGCTAAGTTGGTTTGGATTTTGGTATAGTGGAGAGGCAAGTGGCAGGCAGGAATTACTCCTGGGCAGATATGATGCTCGTTCGGTCAATCTATGAATTTCCGCAGCCTGATGCATGTAGGACTCATAAAATTGGACTAAAGATGGTTAAAGATTTGTATAATGAAAAAACTAGCAGTTCCTAACAGAGTGAGAGGGAGGAGATAATGTGGGTTTCTATCCCTTAGCTTCTCACCTCTCCTTTCTTCTTATTTTATTATAAAAAAGCAGAAGAGCATGTGAGAAAAGATGCCTCAAGAATAAAGATTTAAACTTTTCAGCTTTTTGCTGAAACTTCCTATTTAGGTTCTATGATTGAATTTTGAAATTGGGATGGTCTAATTCCCGTCATTGATGATGATTTTCAATATAAGAGATGAAGAGAGCGAGAGGATTTAGAGAGAAAGTAACAGAGTGAGAGGGAGGAGTTAGAGAGAGCTTTTAGACATCTGAAAGAGAAATACGAGAGAGATGAGTTAGAGGTAGAGCAGTTCAAGGAATGGGGTAGGGATATTTTAGTAATCTTAGAATAGAGTGCCAAATTTTTACTTTTTAAAGTGGTTAAATCGTTGACATTGCAACATTGTTGCGTTGACCGGATATAAAAACTGGTTATAAACTTTAGTGGAAAGTCACCCGAAAGTTTTATACTTTAGTGTGAAAAAATTTTAGTTATACACTAAAGTATGAAAATATGTAAAAGTTGTACACTATATATGTAATTTACCAATACTTAAAGTTGATAAGTTTGATCAATTTTTTTTTGGTAGAAAAGGAAAAAAAACAAACAAACAAAACAGCTCAACCCGGGATCAGCCTAGGAAAACTGACCCCCACCACATCCTCCAATATCAAGGAAGAAATGAAGACCGGCGGAGAAGAAAAGGTAGAAAGACATAACAAACCAAAGTGCCCTTCCAACGCAAAACGGTCCGCGACGCGGTTCTGCTCCCTATAAATATGAGTGAACTTAATAGACTCAAAGGAGGACCCAATCCTTTTAATGCCTTTAATAATATTCAAGTTATTCCGACAGACAGACTTGCCCTCAGAAATCATTTTAACTGCTTCTTGGTTATCTGACTCAACCAGAAGCTTCTTCACCCCTAGATCCTTAGCCAGCTTCAGGCCAGAGAGAATCCCCCAAAGTTCAGCAGAAAATGAAGAACCAATCCCCAAATTCTGAGAGAAGCCAGAAACCACCTGTCTCTATCGTCTCTAAGGACCCCTCCTGCGGCGATTCTCCCGTCTCTCAGACAAGAACCATCAGTGTTAAGCTTAATCACACCTTCGCCCGGCCTACACAAGCCTAAGAGATTGACCTCCTTCCTTTGAACCACCCTAGCTAAGGGGTCTTCACCAAAACTCTCAACCAAGGGACTAATCTTCTTAGAAAAGAAATCAAGGACATTTGGCATAGAAACCACTCCACCTCCAAAGATCTCCTCGTTCCGCCACCTCCAAATCTGATGGCACACCACCACAAAAAGAAGAACACCTTGATTCCCAGGCAAAAGAATCTCATTAATACCATCAACAAACCAATCATCTTCAGAATGGGCTAAAAAAGATGGGAGCACATCCTTAGGGAGAATTATTCTCCAAACCTCTAAACTTTTCTCACAATCCCTGAGAGTATGGCATAACGTCTCCTCAAACCCTCTGCATCTGCCATAGGCTCCAGAATCCACCAGGTGCCTCCTTTTCCTATCCGAGTTAGTAAGCAACCTATTCCTGGCCCCAAGCCACAAGAAGCTCCTAATACGGTAAGGCACTTTTAAGCCCCAAATCGTCTTCCACACTCTTGGGGAAGAAGAATCCAAATCCTGATGGAACGTTTGAAAAGCAAATTTACACGAATAGGCCCCATTGTTTGTTAGCGCCCAATAGTAACTGTCCTTATCCTCCAATTGATTACTAATGTGAACACCTCTAATAGAAAGGAGCGATTCCAAACTGAGGTAAGATTCAAATTTATCCCACATCCACTCACCCTCAGAATCCACTACAACAACAATCCTCCAATCCTGAACGTCTAACGGAGGCAAGGAAGTACAAACTTCCAATAAAGGCTTCTTACCTACCCACCCATCCTTCCAGAAACTGATGGACCTGCCATTACCCACATTCCATCCAATCCCAGTACAAAATTCAGCAAACACAGCACTGATGCCTTTCCAAAGAAATGAACAATTAACCACTCTCTCCTTAGGCCCCCCAACACCTTATCCTTCCGGTACTTCCCGCATAAGAGCTGGACCCATAGAGCAGAGGGACACTTCCACATTCGCCACAGGAGTTTCATTAATAAAACTTTATTATTATCTTTAGCTTTCCTAATGCCCAGACCTCCTGAATCTTTAGGCTAACAAACCTCACTCCAAGACACAAGATGGATCTTTCTCCCCTCCTCAGCTTCCCCCCACAGGAACCTACGGTTAATCTTATCAAGATCATTAAGTACAGGATCCGAAAGCTGACAAGCCTGCATAATGTGATTGGGAATTGCACAATTAACAAATTGAATTAACGTAAGGCGGCCAGTGAGAGAGAGAGTCTTGGCTTTCCACGTGGCACACTTCATATTAGCTTTATCCAAAGTATCTTTAAAGGACACTTTAGACACTCTCTCATTGTGGAGGGGAATACCCAGATACTTCCCAAGAGAGCCAGTAAGAGGAATACCCGACAGATCACTTAACCTTTTACAGACTCTCGGGTTCATATTTTTAGAGCACATCATCCTAGACTTTTGGATATTAAGTTTCTGCCCAAAGGCCGAACAGAAACAGTCAAGAATATCCATAATAATACTCAACTGCTCCTCATTACCTTCCAGAAAGATTAGGACATCGTCTGCGAAGAATAAGTGAGTCACCTGGGGACAGAAACTATTGATAGCCACTGGGTGGAAACTCCCATTATCGATTGCATCTTGAATCAGATGAGACAACCTCTCCATAGCAATAACGAAAAGGAAGGGGCTCATAGGATCACCCTGACGGATTCCCCGGTCCGGGGAGAACTCCTCCGACATATCCCCATTAATCATAACTTGAAACACATGAAAAGAGATACAAACCTTAATTAACCTTCTCCAGCTGTCAGGGATCCTAGCTCTTTCCAGACTCTCCATCAGGAAATTCCAGTTGATGCGATCATAGGCCTTCTCCAAATCCAACTTAAGAGCCACAATGCCTTTCTTCCCCTTCTTGATCTTCATAGTGTGGACCATCTCTTGGGCAATCACCACATTATCCATCATTTGTCTACCAGGCACAAAACTTCCCTGATTCTGACAAATGACCTCAGGAAGAATGCCACAGATTCTATTAGCCACAATCTTTGTAATCGTCTTATAAAGAACATTACAAAGACTGATAGGTCTCATATGCAAAAAGGAAGAAGGCTTATCAATTTTAGGAATCAAAACCAGAAGGGTTCTATTCACCAGCTCAATATCCTGAGAACCATTAAAAACACCTATGATAAAATTATAGATACATTCCTTCACAACCTTCCAGTGCTTATGGTAAAAACCAGCAGGCAGACCATCAATCCCAGGAGCTTTAGTAGCCCTAGTACTAAAAATGGCTTGGTCTATTTCCTTCAGGGAGATAGGGTGAAAGGCATCCTGAATGCTATCCTCACCAATCATAGGAAAGGTAGCAACAGAGTGAGCCCTCTCCAGATGAACAGGCTCCTCTTTAAACAGATCCTCATAGAACTCCAGGGCCAATTTCCGAATCTCCTCATCTTCATACACCCAATCACCATTAGAGTCCTTAATGGCATCAATCTATTCCTCTGCCTTCTGATCATGGTAGAAAGATGGAAGTACCTGGTATTACGATCCCCATCTCTTATCCAGGACTTCCTGGACTTTTGAAACCAAAGAAGCTCCTCCTGCCTGAGCACCGCTTCCAGCTCCTTATGAAGGGTTCTGAGGAGGCCATCCAAACTGTGATCAAACCTCACCTCCAACCTACGCTGAATACCCTCCATCCTATTTAATAACTTATTCTTCCTTCTAATAATATGCCCAAAGACATTTCTATTCCACCCCAGCACATTATTCCTGAATCCTTCAGCAGCTTGAAGGACATTCGAGTGAGGTTTCCAATTCCCATGAACGAATTCCTTAAACTTAGGATGAGACTCCCAAGCCAACTGATAACGGAACGGTCTCTCACCCCTAGGACGATTACCTCTCAACAGCCTAAATAAAATAGGACAGTGATCCGAATGGCGGAACGGAAGATTTGACACAGAACTCTCAGGGAAAGAAGTCTAAGCTAAAACATTAGCGTAGACCTTATCCAAACGAACAAAGGTACTGTTGCGTTTCCAAGTGAATTTATGACCAGAGGCCCCAAGATCAGAAAGCCCACATAAATCCATACTATTCTTATGGTGAAGGCATCGGTTAACATAATGATGCGAACCCCCTCTCTGATCACTCATAGAAGCAATATCATTAAAGTCACCCACCACAAACCAGGGCTCAGAAATGCTGATACTCATAGAGTAAAGAACCTCCCAAAGCCGTTTCCGATTGGCTAAAATAGGGTCAGCATACACCAGGGTAATTAAAAAAGGAATACTACCGGAGACACTCACTTTACAGTGAATAAACTGCTTATCCATGCTAATGATATCAAAATGAACCCGATCTGGCTTCCAGAAAAGCTAAATCCCACCAGCCCGACTAGTAGCCTCCGATCTAACACAGTTCCAGTTCCTAAACTTTTTAACCACCTCATCTGCTTTATCTCCACTAATCTTAGTTTCCACTAAAGCAAAACAAGATGGGTTAAATTGTTTAATAAGATCATTAATATGGATACGGGTAGCCTTGGTAGCCGCACCCCTAACATTCCAACACAACAAATCCATAGAAAGGAGGAAAACTGACCGCATCAACACACCTAAGCCAGGTATTTATTAGGGGCTCCTGAGAGCCTCACCGAGGTACCCGCATGCCCTCTCTTCTCTGGTAAAACCAAAGTATTCTGGATACTTTTTTGTTTACCCTTTAGCTTTTTCAAACTAGTTTTATTAACTCCCATCGACTTCCCATTCCCAAGATCACCACAAAAAATAGGAATACTAACCTCATTTATCTTCTTCTTCCTACGAGCAGCTAGGGCTAGGGTCCCCCCCTGGGCTTCATCTTTAGAAACAAAGAGGGGATTAACAGATTCAACCACCTTCTCAGATGGTTCAATAGACTCCAAACCCGACATGCTTTGAACAATATGTACATCCCCCTGGTCAGAATCTTGAACTTCCTCAATCGTCAGGGCCCCAAATCTAGATCCTGACGTGAAAGCTAAAACGACTCCAGGCTCCTCCCTAACTTTAGGGATAGGCTTCTCCTTGATATTGGGAAGAGCAATAGGCTTAGATAGGGCAGACTTCAAATTAATGCTAATATCATGAGGGCGATTCTGCCCAACTGAAGGTTGTGTTCTTCGTCTAGCAGTCCTTTTTGCCACCATCCATGGTCCAAAATTCCCTCCATTCCCCTGGCTCACTTCAGTTCTACCCACACCATCCACCACAATCTCTTTTACAGCCTTCTCCCTTTTCGGGCATCCCTCTTGAGAATGACCATACATGCCACAATCATAACAAATGTTATGTAACCCTTCATACTCAATCAAGAACACCTTGTTTTGAACACAGAATTTTGACAACAAAGGTTTAGCAAGATCAACATCAACACAAACCCTTGCAAACTTGCCCCCAATAGCTCCAATTGTAGTTTTGTCCACGTGGTGGACCTTCCCAACCAGACCTCCTATTTTGCTGAGGAACTTTCCGCTATAATACTCAATGGGAAGGCCTGGGAACCTAACCCAAGTCAAAATCCTGTTAACAGAACAATCATGAGGATTAAAATTAGGAACCCAAGGCCGTAAGGCCAAAACATGGTTGGAGATAATATATGGGCCCCCCTTGATCACAGCATTATAATCCTCAACCCGGGTAAATTTAATGACATAGTAGTCATTTTCCAGGTCAGTAATACTGACTTTCCCTTTCCTTGCCCACTGAGCTTGGATCCTTTGGGCAAAATAGTTAAAGCTAATTCTCTTCCCAAGCACAGTAACAATTAAAGACACCTTCCATTTCTCTCTGAGCACCCTCTTCTCAGCTGAAGAGAGTCTAATCACAGGACAAAGAGGATCGTCTTGGACACCCTCCTCATCATCAGAATCAGAGTACAAATCATCGGACTCCCCCACCATCAACACTTCCTCCATACAAGGCTCCTCCTCTACTACCCCCATAACCGTATCTTTCCAAGAATTTTTCCCAATTTCATTTATACTAACCCTAGACCTGGGAGAAACCGCGTTCCCCTGAGCCGCTTCATTAATATGGACCTGACCCGAGGCATCCTTCCCCCCTGCCGCCGCCCCAGCCTACCCGGCACTGCCCAAGGATCTGCTCCCAGTGCCTGCCCCAGCGCCTGCCCCCCGCCCAGCAAAATTGCCTGCGCCTTGCCCAGCACCAACGGCTCTCCACTCGGCGCCAGGCACCATCCGACCAGCACCATCGGTGCTCCACCCGGCGCCAGGCATCACCCGCCCAGCCTCGCCCCCTACGAGCGGAGGCGCTTTGCCCCCTGTTTCTGCAACAGGCGCCGATCCTGCCGCCCTAGCCGCCCAGACCTCCCGCGCGATCTCCCCCTGCCGCAGCGCCCCCTCCAGCGGTGCCTCCCTCGCCTCCCACACGCCCCTCCTTCCCTCGCCCCAATTCTCCCCTGCCGCGCCGCCCAACTCCCCCCCCCCCCCAACTCCATCTCCTTCGAGCGCCCCCCACCCTCCATCCCTTCCTCGCCCTTCACACAGCTCCCTTCCAGGCCGCCCCTCCCATCCCCGCCAATCTCCCCATCCAGATCCGCCCAATCCCTAGCCGTCACCACTCCCTCACCGCCACCAGCTGCCCCCTCTCCCTAGATCGGTCCCTCACTCGTTTCACCATAAAACCCGTCAAATATATATGGATAATGAAAGTGAAATATTAGTGTGTAAAGAAATTGACGTGAAAGAGGTTTTTGTACGAGTTTAACAAAAAAAATTCAAATATTTCATCAAATTTAAAAATTTTAATATCCAATTCTATTATTAAATCATAAAAAAGTGTAAAATCTCTTTTTAGGACCAATGGATAGAGATAAAATTGTATAATTTTAAACGATAAGGGTAAAATTGTTCTTAAATGTCAATGTTGGAAGTAAAATTGTTTTTAACTGTCAACGTCAGGGCAAAAATAAACCATATGATTTAACCAATTTGCAAAGTAATAAATGTGTATTATTTTATGGGTTAAATGCATCATTTGCACTGAACATATGATTGTCTCAAAATTGTCACTTAATTTTAATTTGACTCAATAAAATTACTCAACTTTGAGTTTTGTCAATTATACCATTCTGACCATTTGAGTGATTAAAAAAGATCAAAATGATGACATAGGTGACACGTTAGCAATAGTCAACTCAGATTTCTGACCGAAATGATACATGACATCCACGCATGTGCCACTTGAATATCACGTGTCTGTTATTTTTATGAAAAAAAAATTAGTTTTTTTTTCATAAAAATAACCAACACGTGTCTGTCACATTTTGTTTCTGTTAGAGATCTGAGTTGACCAATATTGACGTGTCACTCATGTCATTATTTCGATGCATTTTAACCACTGAAATCGGCGGAGTGACTTAATTGAGACAAAGTCAAAGTCGAGTGATTTTATCGAGATAAATTGAAGTTGAGTGAATTAAGACAACTACGCAAGTTATTTTATACAACGGTGAAAATGTAATTTGGAACCCCCTTAATTCTAGCTAAAGGAAGGAATTGCAGCTATGGAGTCTGGATCCAAAGGTTGAAGACAATAACAAAGCATGTTTTGTTTTATTTTGGGAAAAGTACAAAAATAAACCTTATGGTTACACCTGTTTTCGATCGCAGGCTTGTGGTTTAAAAATTTACAAAATGGTACCTTGAGGTTCATTCCGTTAGCAAACACAGACCAAATTGATTAACGGTGTTAAAAGTCAAATGTAAAAGAGTTCATTTGGTCCTTATATTTATTTATTTTATAAATTAACCCCCTTATTATCTAATTATCACAAACAAACCCCAAAATAAAAAATAAAAATCAAATACACATTCTTTTCCATCTCTCCCTAATTTTTTATTTTTCTTCTTCTTTCTCTCTCTTCCCTCCCCTCTTTGTTAATTTCTCTCTTTTTAAAAATACAAAATCAAATGCAACAACCACCATAAATCCAATTACAAATTATCCTCAACAAAATTAGAAAATATAAAAAGAAATCAGAAATTAGAAATCAGAAATGGCAGCAGCAGAAGAGAAAGAAGAAACAAAGAGTAGAAACAAGAAAAATAGCTTCAACAACATAAAGAATCTTAAAAACCATATAATCTATTACTATTTTAAGACCTGAGTTCGATCTCCATCCCCATACTACTTTATCTTTCCTAATTAAACTAGCAGCTACCTTCTTCAACAACCATGCCTTTTTCTTCGTGTGATCCATTATTTTAGTTCATCCCAACAAAGGAAGAAAACTCTCTTTATATGGAGGAATAAAGTATCATGCCTCTCTCTCAGAGTTCCCTGCAAAAAAAATTGATGATGTTAAAGCGAAGAAGAAAGTAGTTTTGGATACGTTAGTTGCCAAGGTTTTTGTCGGAATCACCACCATTAAAGCTTCTTATGCCGAGCTTCAAATGGCGCAGAATCCTTATTGCAGCGACGTATTCAGGCTGTAGATCAAGCTGTTGTTGAAGAGCTGAAGCAACTTTCACAACTTAAACGAAATTTCCTCAAGAATGATCTTGATCATCTTTCTCCACAGATTACAATTATGCTTGCAGAGATTCAGGAGCAGCAGAGCTTGATGAAGACTTATGAAATTACCATGAAGAAACTTCAAAGAGAGGCTGATGCTAAAGGTTCTGAGATTTGTTTGCTTAAGAAAAGACTTGATGAATCTGTTGCGTGCAATAGATCTATGGAAAAGACCCTAAATGAAAGTGGACCGTTGTCACTGTTTGATAATATGAGATTTGGGGGGAGGGGGCGGAGAAGGATGTTGAACATAAATGGAAATTGAATTGATTTTAGAGAGAGAAATTAAGATGAGAGAGAAATAAGAAGAAAAATAAGAAATTAGGGAGAGATGGAGAAGAATGTGTATTTGATTTTTATTTTTTATTTTTGGGTTTGTTTGTAATAATTAGATAATAAGAGAGGTTAATTTATAAAATAAATAAATATAATGACCAAATGAACTCTTTTCCCTTTGACTTTTAATTCACTACTAGAAAATCCCAATTACTGACGGAATTTTCTGACGGAATGGATTCCGTCAATAAACTTTGACGGAATTCCGTCAAAATCTATTCCGTCAATATGTTTTGACGGAATTGTCTGACGGAGTGATAATTCCGTCAAAATTTAATGGCGGGAACATTCCCGCTTTTTTTTTGACGTTATATTTTGATGAAAGTATATTCCGTCAGACGTACTGACGGATATGTTGACGGAACACTATTCCGTCAAGCAATTCTGACGGAATTATTGACGAAATTCTGTCAAACATTTAAGTCATTAATATGTGAAAAAATAATATATTCTCACATTTTAAAACCATAAATCATATTATTCTAACTTAAATCCTTAATTTTATTTTGATTATAGATAAATTTTTTAAAATAATATTTCTATTTGAATTTGTTTTTTATAGGGAGAAATACTAAATGACTTTAAGGTTATTCGGAAAGATTCAATTTAACTCACCAATATAATCCGAATGTTTATAAAATTACGTCAATTTAACCCCAATTTTATTCAATAAAAAGACATAAAGATTATTAGTATTATATTTTATATTAATTATAATTATATATTTGTATGTTAATATTTTATTTTATCCCAATAATCTAAATTTATAGCATAGATATATGGTAAAGTTTAATTAAAACGTAAGAAAGATTTTATTTTAAAGGAAAAAGAAATTTGTACACTAAGACGTTTTGAGCACATTACAAGTGCTAAAACATTTAGAAAAATCTGGTTAGTTAGCATATTGTATGAAAAAAAACTCAGTCAACAAAGTTGCACATAACAATAAATTGATTATAAAAGAGATAAGGTACTAAAATAGACCTAAGGTTTTTAGGGAAGTACCAATTTAGACTCAACGTTTAAAATAACACCAATATAGGCTTAACGTTTACTACATAATATCAATTTAGGCTTAACGTCTATAACATAGCATCAATTTAGGCCTCACGTACAAAATAACACAAATATAGGCTTAGCGTTTATTAAATAATATGAATTTAAGCTTAACGTTTATAAAAATATATCCAATTTAAGCTGAATGTCATAATTAAATTAATCATATTATATTGTTTTTCTATTAACTTTATATGTTATCTTTTTATATTGGTGCTATTTTGTACGTGGGACCTAAATTGATGCTATATTGTAAACGTTAAGCCTAAATTGATATTATGTTGTAAACGTTAAGCCTATATTGATGCTATTTTGAACGTTAAGCCTAAATTGGTACTTCTCCAAAAACCTGAGACCTATTTTGGTACCTTATCCCATTATAAAAACTAATTTCACTAATAATTAAATTAAATTGAACAAATAAAACAATGAAATGAAAATTAATTGAAAACGTAATGCAAAACTCACCTAATTAACCTAAATACTAATTAATTCCCCTTAAAAAAACTGAGCAGTGCTTAAAAGGTTAATTGAAAGAAAATTAAATAAAAAAGATTTGGGCAAAAAAAGTTGAGCCTTAAAGGGGCCGTTGGAGTTTTCCTAAAGAAAAGGAGGCCCTGTTCGGAATTTTAAATTAAATAGGGGCAAAAAGATAATTTTGTATCTTAAATTGGATCTGAACATTGATCATGATTTGATCAAACGGCTCAGATCAACCCTAATCTTACCCCTATAAATTCTTTCTTTTCAGTCTCTCTCTTCATTCTATGGTTCTCTCATCTCTTTTGGCCCGCCGATCTCTATTCCATCTTTGTTTCCTCTCTCTCTAGTGAAAACCTAATTTTTCTCTTCATTCGACCGATGTTATGCTTCCCTCTTCTAATGGTGACAGTTGCATGTTTTGGTTTGAGGACTCCTCAGCTTCGCTTCCTTTCGAGAATCCATCTGGTAAAGAAAACTCACTTGTTTTCATGTTTTTTCTTCTTCTTGTCCTCGAATTTTCTAATTTTGGCTTTGGTTTTGCCAGATTTTCTCTTGAACTCTGGGTCAGGTTACTTATGTGACTGTTTGGGTTGTTTATAGTGATGGGTTATCTCTGGATTTCGAGATCGGGATTCTTCTTGTGCTTTTGACAATTATAGCTTGCTGATACGGATGGATCTTCTTCTTCACGCTTTTCCTATTTCTTGGGATCATCTCTGTTTCTCACTTCTAGGTAATTCCTTATGAGATTCATACTATTTCTCTGGTTAAATTTCTGATATACTTTCAAGGATTAATATTTGTTTATTTATATATATGTGACCATAACTAACTAGATTGGGTTTATATGGAGTTCGTTTTATGGTAAAGAAATTAAGCTTTTATTGTGAACTTTCATAGATTAGTTTCAAATTTACACTCTTATACAAGTATACTAGACAATAGACAGCTTAAAATGTTTTGATTGGGTTGTGTAAGGTTATCTATGTTGATTGCTCAAACTTGTCAGAAGATGTTAGCCTGGGGGCTGTGGCTTATGGTTTAGGGGTTTAATGTTGTTTTAGTTGCCTTTGGCTCATATGAAGGGGTTTCTATCACTCTTTTTTGGCCTTGTAGCTCCTATTTTAGGGGGTTCTTTGGGTTTTTAGTAATTTTGGCTCCTATTTTGGACGTTTCTAGCAGTTTTCTGTTCTCTTTCGAGTCTCAGTATGCGGAACTTCAAATGTACCTTGAACACCTGATAAACAACCAGTATTTGCATCTTGTGCAAATTGTGCAGGTGACTAGCTTCCATCTTTATCAATACCTTGTAAATGTAAAATCATCGATAAAGCTTCGCTAGCTATTGGAGATTCACACATCTTTGCTCTCATATTTAGAACCACGTTTTAAAAAATGTCTTTTAAATTATGCTATGATATAAATAACTCAAAACTTCATTATGTCAATGTCATTCATGGTATTGATTCTTGATTTTATAATTTAGCTGTTTTTTTTATCATTTTATTGATGCTATTTTCAATGAAAGCTCTCATAGAATATTTTACTTCAATAGTAGATATTAGGAACTATAAAAAAAAAGAATTAAAGAAGAAAGGAAGAAAAAGCAAGAATAAAGAGAGCTAGATTCCTGACTGTAGGAAGTTTCATCATTTCCAAAAATCCACCTAGAAAATTCCATTTTTCTAAGTTTATTATATTTTATATAAATTGTTCTTGAACAGATGACAGTGGTAATGCTGCAAAGGAAAGTGGTAATTGGTCGGCCAATTGTTGAAATGCCATCAGATGAAGGAAACTCTGTATCTGTAAATCATATAATTCCTGCCCCTAAAGTCTATTGTTTTGTTCGAGAACAACCATTAAAATCTATCATTTTGGATTCAAAAAGTTGCTAAATCTTGTTTCTGGATTAAGTAGAAAAGGGATATATGAAGTTCGTTTTCTCTTTATGTTGAGTAATATGTCAGTGGTGTATTTCTTATTTCACTGTTTCTATTGGTCATTTTTTAAGAAATATGGAAATTATATGCCAACATCCTAATTATTCTGTAATGAATAGGCTTTTGTTGATTCATATTAATACTTGAGAAATGCTTTATATTATTTTTGGAAATCATCAATCATTGTCTAATTACACATATTTTCTTTTCCTCTATTGCCATTTCCGTAGAGGAGAGACTACTCAAATTCAAAGTGGGTTTGAAGTGTCATTCAGTATGGGTTCACTTGGCGATACCTTGTTCACCTGACAATTTATGGAGTAAGTCAGGAACCATTTAAAATGGTTTGATTTTGTTAGACTCTTTCTGCATATTGTAATTTTCTTTTTCCGCATGATGATTCAAATGTTGTTACTACTTACTAGAAGATAGCCTCCTTAGAAAGCTCACTTTTATATGATATATTTATATTTGAGCAAACTATGCAGTCTATACATTTATAATGGTAGGAGGCGTTAAAGGGATGAGATAAACCGTTCTCATGTTTGGCATGCTTTTGTGTATGGCTGTGTTGGACTCCAAATCTTTTATACTATACAAAGTGCAATTCAAAGTTTCTATAAATTAGGTTCTTAATTTAATTCTATTTAATTATTTATTTATTATTAGCTCCCTTCAATCCAAATATAATATTAATGTAAAAAATTATATTTATTTATGTATTATGAATTTTAATTATCAAATCAATTATTATTTATTAAAAAAACTGATTTCAATCTTCCATCAGAAACGTGTTTTTAATGGAAGAAGTATACTGACGGAACAAATTTCCGTCAACAATATTGTCAGAAACTTTGACGGTTTTAACGTCAATAAAAACGTCAAAAAGTTTTGACGGAACATGGCTGTCAAGAAAAACGTCAAACTCTTTGACGGAAATTCCGTCAAGCATTCGTCAATAAATTCCGTTAGCATTCCGTCAAAATCTTTTACTGACGTGTGTTTTATCCACGTTTTTCGAACCGTCAATGTTCCGTCAGTAAATTGGTTTATTGACGGAATTTAAGTGTTTACTGACGGAAATTTCCGTCGTAAACAGTGATTTTCTAGTAGTGTACCACCGTTAGTCAATTTGATATGTGTTTGCTAACGGAATTAAGCTCAAGCTACCATTTTATAAATTTTTAAACCACAAACCTGTGTAACCACAAAGTTTATTTTTTGTAATTTTTCCTTTTATTTATTATTATTATTTAAAACAGATTAAAAATTTCACTTTAGTAATGGAACGGCAGCGTTTCATTTTAGTGTTATTGCTTTTGGTCCCAATCCCCTCCTCTCCCTCTCGATTTCACTAATTCAGAAATCCCAAATCGGCGACCGTCGTTCCTCGCTGCTCTCAGGACCCACCCCGACCGATCGGTTGGTCACCGCTGCCGCATTTCCTCACCGTCGACTGAGAAAAGGCGTCCATTCTGAATTCTGCAGGTGATGGTAACATCAATTCTATTATTTCATTGACTGATTTGATTCTGAAGATTACATTAAATGTATCCTCTATTAGAGGGAGAAGGATTGAATACTTTCTGTAAATTTCGAGCTCAAGGTCCTCTCTTCTTCATATCGCCTCTCTGGAAGCTCTTGCAATCTGCCACTCCTCTTTACCTCCGTGCAACCTTGTCGTCGTTGAGTTGAGCTCATCTCAGGTGAGTTTATCTTTCACTTAATCTTGGTTTTCATTGTTCTTTCTGTCAATTGGAGTTTGTTATTAGAATCTGCCCATTGGTGTCCGTTAATTACACAATAAGGAATGCATGTGTGCAATCATGTTTGAATTTTCTCCCCACAGCTACTTGTTTCTAGTGACGGCTCAACTTGGTTCACAGTTACTCTTCCACAGCTTGGTTTAGTGCCTTCACCAGATCTTATGCAGTAAGTAGCAGTAGGAGGCAGAGTTATAGGACTACCGAGGATGATCCTTCAAGTGCTTCAAGAGAAGTTGCCGTATACAGGCAGAATTCCGATCCTCAGGTAGATCTAGTTCGCCTGCTTCTTTTTACAAAGGAATGAACGGAAATTCCTGTCATCAAGTAGAATCCAGTTTTAGTTCTAAACGTCCTCATAGTCAATCACTGGATATCTCATCTGCTTCACAGGATGATGAATTGGTTCAAACTATATGCTATTTAGATACAGAAACTCGGAAAAATTGGACCTTATGTGGGGAAAGTGTATTTCAAAGTGTCATTCAAATACACTTAGGCAGCTCGTACATTCTCACTCAGCTCGTACATATCTGAAGTTGAAGGTATTTCCATTATTTTTCTTTACCTTCTTGTTACATTTTGGTAGTAAAACTATGATTAATAACTGAGATTATTCATTTTTGCCATCGTTAACTGATGAAATGGTGTGATTATCACTGAGTAGTCGTGCTGATCATGCATCATTATGTGATAATTAATTAAATCAGGATTCACAATCCTGCTCATGTTTACTAGATTCTGTTATAATATATGTTACACTGAAACTCTTCTTCGTTAGCGTTCTGGTGTTTCCTATCCGTTTCCATTTCCACTACCGTTTCCTAGTTATATTTTTTTAGAAAGAACATTTCATGGTGTGCTTTTTTGTTTCAGTTTTCGTTTCCGTGCAATCATGGCAGAAGTTCATTTTATAATTCAAATTGACCCTTGTACTTGGCATAATTTGTCACTTTGACCGGCATTCTTCGATTTTGGCACATTTTACCCATGTACTTTAGCTTCTTTTTTGTAATGAAAATTTGGTTCTCACTAGACATTTAGTTACATTCGCGTGCGAATTACAGGTGACATGCAAGCAATTGTTCCATGTATTCCTTTATCTCCCTGTGAATTGTATGTTTGTAAATATAAGGAAATGATTTTTGAAGTCCAATCCACTAGGCGTATTTTGTTCATTATTTTGAGTAATATATCTCGAAGTACCTGTTGAATATCTTTCGAACACAACCAGTACATTCTAAAACAACCCCTACTTGAACATCTTTCCCTTGAACATAAACCTCCTTGTGATTTTGGGATTTTTTTTTTTATTCATTCAACTCTTCTATTTTCCGATTTGAAGTGAAGAAGGAAGGAAGGAAAAAGAAGTGAAGTTGCTAACTCGAACTCCAAATTATGGAAGATTTCATTGATACTAATATAGTTCTAAATATAGTCTCTTTTATACGATTAGAGAGAATAGTTAGATCTCATGTTGCCGTGTCTGTCTTAATGTACCAAAATTGAAGTAGACGAGCCCAAAGGGACAAACTTTACCAAGTAGAAGGGCTAAAAGTTTACTTTTGCCATTTAAATATGTCCTGATTTTTAGCACATGTTTATCGGTCCTTGTTAGATAGATTATTGATATGAAAATTTTCTTTGCTTGCAGGTGCTTTGGCTGTTTATGTTGCATTTCAAATTGAAAATATTAAATCCATAGCTGAAAGGTTTATGAGTAGTATCACGAATTCGATAGAAATGGTGCTGAAATGCAATGTCGAGGTTAGAATCATTGGAGTGCCAGATGGTGCGGATTCATTGAACTGTGCAATTCAAAGTGAGTTACAGGGTCAGAAGGAAAGAAAGGTAAATTGCACAAACCCGATCAATGATTACTCTGACTCTCAGCTAGAGTACTCCCTGAAATTATCCAGGAAGCTTTAATGCTGATATGGAAAATGGTGAAGAGAAAGAAGGAATACCGGAATTATTAATGCAGAGGATAGAATCGATCGTCCGAGAGCAGAGGTTAGAGACCGTCTGGTTACAGGCTATAGAGAAAGGCACTCCTGGTTGGTTGAGTCGATTGAAAACCGAGAAGAATCAGGTGCTGCCACAAGAGGATATCCATCAACAGAATCAATTGGAATCTGCAAGTTCAATGGGCCTTTTATCTCAGCATTGGGAAGACAAACTAAACCATTAACTCAAAAGTCTGAGGATGGAAGAATATGTGGTGCTCCATAAGGACCAGATCGGTAAACGAGCTGATCATTTCCCGAAATCTCCAAGCTTGTTGCACAATAGCAAATTTATAGGCAACTTAAACAAGGAAAGCCTGTCAGTCGTAACCTGGTCCCTTTTCTAATTGTTCAGTCTTCTGTTCAGTGTATTCATGAGAAATACGTATATTATATCCATCTAATCTCAAGCCGGTTTTTGTAACAGGAGGTTGCAACGGACTTTTGGAGTACCAACATAACTCTCAAGGAAAAAGGTAATCAACTTTTTTTTCCATTCTTTTTCTATTCAGAAAAATCTAATATTTGACTGTTAATTCTGCGCCGAGGGTTAGATTTTACAAACATTTTAAGTTCAAAACGTGTCGAACTTAGTCTTTATAGATCTATGTTTTAAAGAAAGATATTTTTAAATTATTTTCAAATGCAATGATGACCAATGGTTACGATGATGAGGACAAGGCACAACTACAGTTGGATATCTTTGAGTGAGGTGATTTAGTTGACTTGGTCTTTATATATCTCCTCGTAACAAGTTATAAGACTGCTAATTTTTGTAATTTAGGAGGTACTCAATTTTTTATAGTAAATTACATTGATAATACTGAACTTTACTCTAGTTCACGCTTTGGTAACTAGATTTCATTTGTCCCAAAATATATCTTAAGTACTAGACAATTTAGTACATTTGACCGGTCAATGCAATTTTGACCATTTTTAATTAAAAATTGACCAATTTTCCTCTCTTAGATTTTCTCTCTTCAACATGAAATTGGTTGCATTTTAGCATGGTTATTAAAGGTGCAAGGGGGTCCTGGAGCCTTGACGCAAGGCGCAACTTAAGGCGCACGCCCGAGCGACTCGAGGCGCACAAAAAAAAAAATCATAAATTCATAATACTAGTCACAAATAATCACAAATAATCAAATAACAACAATGAAACCATAAAATGCATGAGTTAAGTTCTAGTTAACTATTAAGACATGAGTTAACTGTTGTGATATGTGGAGTAAAAACTGTCAATCTTTCTCTATCCATGCTTTTCTTTTATTTTCTGAACTTGGAAAACCCTAAAATACCCTCAACCCTAAAATACCCTAAGGTAGCTGAGACGCGCGCCTTGCGCCTGGCTTAAGGCGCACCAAGGCGCGTGCCTGACTGACCGCGTCCGCCTTTGGGCTCCAGAGGCGCTGAGGCTGGAGCCTTAGTCAAGGCGCGCCTTAATAACTATGCGTTTTAGCGTTAACGATATTATGAGTAGCGAATTCTGTGATGCTCTCAAATTAATATTTTCTACGGGTTTTCTATTAGATAATTTTTCTTCATTCACAATCTCTGTTAGTGAGTTTTTGGTTTTCCTGTTGCCTACAAAGTAGTTTTTCTATTTGTTCTTTGTTGCCCGTGTGTTCTGGATCTGGGTCTCTGTTGTATCCGGGGCTTTGGTTATGTGTTTTTCTTTCCTTCCAAAGAAAATGGGAGTTTCTCAAGTATTCTTTTGCATTTCGTTTCACTTTGATTTATGCTCTCCGAAAATGGTATAAAGGGCGGCCCGGTGCATTACGCGTCCCCGTTAAGCGAGGGTCCGGGGAGGGTCCCACCATAAGGGTGTACTGGGGGCAAACCTTCCCTTGCCAATTTTTTTTGGCAAGAGGCCGCTCTCCGAAAATGGTATCACTAACTTAATTTCTTCATCTTTTCCTTTGTGTAATATCTACCCAAATCAGCAGAAAATTGGAGAGGGAGAGAAAATTTGGTCAATTTTTATTTAAAAATAGTCAAACTCGCGTTTGCCGATCAAATGTACTAAATTATCAAATCATTATATATTTTTTTGAACAAAATGAAATATAGGTAACAAACTGTGAACTAAGATAAAGTTCAAGTACCATTATGTAATTTACCCATTTTTTAGAGTAAAATATGAATAATAAAGTAATATGATGGTTACAATTAGATTGGTACTTTCAGAAATCGTTAATACACCGGATTCAAATATTGTTAGAGTTTTTTTTAATACAAAACCAACCCGAATAGGAGTAAGTTAGGTTTTTGTTTACATGGCACCAAATTAATTGGTTATGAGGAGAGCGTATTGAACATCTCACATTGTTAAATGAGAAAGCTATATAACTCCTTAAATATGTGAGGCAATTCTCACCTTTGAGGTACCTTTTGCATGCAAAAGCCTTTATTTACAATTAGTTTTTTACAAGTTAATCGTGTTGATTCATTTATGGTCCGAACCAATAAGTATCATCACTAATTCATTAATGTGCAGGTTACATGAATCATGTCATAGGACAACCATAATTTTTTCTATTTAAAAATGAAGGGGTCTGTTAACTTGTTTAGCATGTTCTGTTCCATAAACAGCGGGTCAATTAAAGTAGATAAATGATATACTATATTGAAATAAGGGTAATTAATTTATTAGTCCCTATATTTTGACAAAACACACTGTTTAGTCCCTATATTTTTAAAAACATATGGTAAAGTCCCTAACTTTTTTCTCAGTGAACTGTTTAGTCCCTAAGGTTTTTCTCGGTGAATTGTTCAGTCCATGCCGTTAGACTCTCATGAAGATTCTGTTAGTCAATTTGGATTTGCGTTCTTCTTTTCCTTTATTTTCCTTTCCTTTAAACTCTAATACATCTGAAATCAATTTTAAGTGTTCTTCTTGATTTTCTTCTTAATCGTTCAAATTTGTAAGCATTGGGTCTGTTCTTTTTCTTGTTTTCCATACAAATAGCTTCTTATTCTAAATTGGATTTCATCTTCTGAAGTTTGAAGGTAAATAGTAAAGGGTAATTTCATCATTTCTGAAGTCATAAACGGTAAAAAATCTAACAAACAGATGGAAGGACTAAACAATTCACTGAGAAAAAGGTTAGGGACCTTACCATGTGTTTTTGAAAATACAGGGACTAAACAGTGTGTTTTGTCAAAATATAAGGGCTAATAAATTAATTACCCTTGAAATAAATACAATGGAAAATTATTTTCATCGTGGCAAACAAAGGAAATATAAGAATTCTTTGAGGACTCAATTTGCAATTTCTCTCATTCAATAATGTTATTGAACCTTAAACCAGTTGTCTCATCGGTTCAACGTCTGGTCCGGTTTTCAAAACATTGGGTTCTTCTAAACTCGATCTTTTCTGCTTCCATTTTGTGATTTTCAGCATTAGAATCGCCAAGTCGATCTTCTCCTCTTCTAAACTCGACAGAAAAGTTAAATATATAACAAAATCAATGATCAATGGTTCAATGTGGAAAAATAATTGATCAGAGGTTTGATCTTTAAAACATGTAAAGTTTAGAAGCTTAATTATGCTTTTTACCATTTTAGATTAAATAATTTCCAAATACATAATTTTGAAATAAAGAAATTGGAAAAAGTATTTATAAAAACATATTCATGAATCTTTGTCATCTACACTTCACACGTGCGTCATTTTATGAGTAACAAATCAAAAACATATTTTGAGATGTAAAAAGATAAAAAAAATATATATTATCTTTTGTACGAATTAGCCAAAAAGAATTCAAAAAATTCACCGAATTTATAAATATTAATCTCAAATTTTATTATTAAATTATAAAAAACATAAATTTTTTTTAGAACTAACTTATATGTAATTAGTACAGAATAAGGAACAAAATATTTGTATTTTATAAAAGTGTTTGAAATTGATCCAAATTATCAAAGTTAGGAGTAAAATTGCTCTTGGTTATCAACGTTAGTGGTAAAATTGCACTATTTTAGACGTTAGGTATAAAATTGCTCCTCACCCGAAACATTTGAGTTAATTTTGCACCTTAACCCAATCGATAATGGTAAAATATATATATATTTTTTTTTATAATGGCGTATAAATATTTGGGTAATTATAATTTATTAGTCCTATTTTGAAAAACATATGTTTAGGGAACCATGTGATAAATCTGTTTCTTCTTCTTGTAAGTTATCACTTTGGCCCCTACACTGAGAATGATTCAAAAATTTACATTAAAATCCAAATAAAAACAAATACACTAAAATACAAATATAGTACTACATTCTCCATTTCAGAAATTTTGAATGGGATATTCATTTGGAATTTGACATGAATCACATGGAGTCCACGTGAAACTTATCTAGCTTTAAAGTCTATGCCAAAAGAACTAACATTCACATTATTGCTTAATTTCATTTCAATCCCTCAACACTACTTATCTTTATTCTTTTTAAGAAGAAAGATAAATCTTTTATTTGTAGGAAAAATAATAGTACATTTCAATATAAAAAATTACAATTTAAAAGAACATTAAAAAAAAGCTTTAATTTGCATTTTAATATTTGTGATATAGTAATAATAATGCACAGTATTTGAAATTGTTTGTGGTACAATTCGAGAAACACACTCCACCTAGATTTGACTTTATAATTCTTTTTCTCTAGAAATGATCTAATGATATTTCAATGGGTAGATGTTTTTTTTATGAGAGAGAAAGTTAATGTTTAGAAGAAAAAAAATTTCTAAAAAAGGTAATTTTGAAAAATAAACTATAAAAAATGTAGTTCCATAATAAATATGATATTAAACAATTTTAATTCTTGAAAATTTTCACGTGAAACCATATGTTATTTATTTGAAATTCATACTATATGTTATTTTAAGTAAAAAGTTAAAAATCACCTATGAAACTTTTTTTGGATAAATTACACTTATGGCCACTTAACTTTACCAATTTTAACATTATGGTCACTGAACTTCAACTCTTAACGATATGACAACTGAACTTTACACTTTCTAACACTGATGGCCACTCAACTTTAACTAACTCCTTAAAGTGACTATTAACAACCTCAAAATGATAATATGCAAGAATTAAAATTGTTCGCAACGACATTTAACATGAAACCACATTTTTTTTCCAAAATCACAGCTTTAGAGCTTTTATCTCTCTAAAAATCCACTTCCTCTCCTAACTAAACAACACCTAAATAATCTCAAAATGAAAATTGTTTTATCTACCAAACCATACATGTTTTGCCTGAGGTCCATCCAACCTAAATGTATGAAAAGGAAACTTGTTTTTGACTGAAGTGTATGAAAAGGAAAAGTGAAGCATCTGTTTGTACAAAATGAAGAAACATGCCAACACATAAGTAATATATATTGAAACAAAGACAATGGAAAGTTATTTCACAAAACAGACTAGGGTATATCAAATGGAGAAGATGAGTAAGAAGAAGTTGATGACTATTATTATAATTACGATTATAAGAATGATTTGGTTTTCTGATTGCTGTTTGGAGACTGAGAAAATTGCTCTCTTACAACTCAAATCTTCCTTCAATATTTCCAATTCTGATTGGAGTGGTGTAGCTGATTGTTGTACTTGGGAAAAAGTTGAGTGCAATTCCACTACAAGCCATGTTTCTCAACTTGATCTTTTTGGTATAATAGATTGGAATTCGGAAGAACGATATCTAAATGCTTCTTTGTTTCTTCCCTTTCAACATTTAAATGAACTTTACTTAGGGGGTAATGGAATAACTGGTTGCATTGAGAATGAAGGTAGTTCGAATTCTCAATTAATACACTAACTAATCAATGCCTTTAATTTGTTAATTTATCATCTTTTTGGTTTGCAGGTTTTGAAAGGCTATCAACTCTTACCAATTTGGAGATTCTTGATTTAAGTTGGAATTCTCTCAACAATAGTATCTTGCCATCTCTGAGTGCTCTTCCGTCTTTGAAATCTTTATACCTGGGTGGAAATAATCTGAATGGAACAATTAATATTTCAGGTGAATTCCTTAAATCTTGAGTTTTAACTCTGATATAATATATTGTCATCTCTCAAAACTCTTGATATATCATACAACCAATTCAAAGGGCCCGTCAATTTCAAAAGTTAGAAATAATATAACCAATTTATTAAGTAGTTATTTCAATTTCATTATGATTATAAAAGTTAGTGGTGGGCTATTCTTGTGTAGATGAGAATTTCCTTGGAAACATTAAGAGAGCATTTCCTTCTCTCAAACTGTTGTCCTTGACTAGTCTCAATATCAATGGCACCATTTCTATTGGTAAAGATACTTTACAACCTTTTAACTTCATAATTCCCTTATCTTTTCTTTGACATGCATAATTGTTTTTTCGTTTTAATAATATAGGATCTATTTTTGGAACATTGGAACATTTGTACTTGAATAATTCTGGTCTCGACACCAATATCGTGCAAAGCATTGGAATAATGAGATCCCTTAAAACTTTATCATTAAAAGGATGTGGACTTAGTGGCAACATACCTACTTCTCAAGGTATATATCATCACTTATATTTTTGTGTTATTTTTTCTATAAGTCATTATATATTTGCATAATTTCTTATTAGGATTGTGCCTATTGAAGCAGCTTGAAGCACTTGATCTGTCACTGAATGACCTCAATGGAACTCTACCTTGGTGCTTGGCCAATTTGACTTCCCTCTATTATTTGGACCTCTCTTACAATCAATTCAATGGAACAATGTTTTCGTCTCCCTTACAGAGTTTAACATCCCTCCAATCTCTAATTCTCTCTCGCAATCTCTTCCAAATCCCAATCTCACTCACTCCACTTTTCAACCTTTCCCAACTCAAATCCTTGATTGTTGATAACAATATAATATATGCAGACAAAAATGACCATAATTTGAGTCCAAAGTTCCAATTAGAGGTACTCTATTTTAATGGCTATTATGTTGGACATGGTGACATTGGAGCAATACCCAAATTCCTATATCACCAACATAACCTACAAGACGTGACGATCTCTAACATTAAATTGAGAGGAAAGTTTCCATATTGGTTGTTAGAGAATAACACAAGAATAAGACACCTTAATTTGAACAACAATTCTCTTTCTGGGTCTCTTCTTCTACCAACTAATCCTCATGTGAATTTGAGAAATTTGGACATTTCTGATAATTGTTTCAATGGCTATATCCCTTCCCAAATTGGAGCATACTTTCCAAGATTAATATCATTAGAGATGTCTGGAAATGAGTTTAATGGAAGCATTCCAGATAGCCTGTGTAACAACACTAGCTTATATGTTTTGGATATCAGTAGAAACCATATATCTGGAAGAATACCAAAGTGCATAGGAAATATGTCTAGACTTGGACTTTTAGATCTCTCAAATAACAATATTTTTGGATATCTACCTTCCAACTTTAGCTCATCCATTAATGTTGTCAAGCTATCCAAAAATAGGCTTCAAGGATCATTGAAGGATGCATTTTATTATTGCTCTAAGCTAATAATTTTAGACCTTAGCTACAATAATCAGGAAGCATCCCTTCATGGATTGAGAGACTTTCTCAATTAAGTTATCTAGTCTTGGGACATAACAATTTTCAAAGAGAAATTCCAATTGAACTTTGCAAGCTGAAGCAATTAAGTTTGCTTGATATTTCTCACAATAGAATGTCTGGCCATATGATCTCATGTCTACATTTTACAAGCTATGAGACTCTGTTACACAATAATCTTTTTCATACTCGTTTTTCAATACCCACAAAGGTTACACCCTTAGAGATTACAGTGAAGGGTAATACATATTCCTTTAAAGCAAGAATTTTGATTTATATGTCTCGAATTGATATATCGTGTAACAAGTTTACAGGTCAAATTCCTCTTCAAATTGGAGACCTTGGAAATATCAAAGTACTAAACTTTTCTCACAATAGTTTAACCGGAAAAATTCCTCCAACATTTTCCAATTTGAAAGAAATTGAGAGCTTAGACCTTTCACACAATAACTTACAAGGAACAATACCCCATCAGCTTACACAATTGACCAGTATCGCAGTTTTCAATATGTCTTACAATAATTTATCTGGTCGAACACCGGATGATGTGGCACAGTTTGCAACATTTGATGAAAGCAGTTACAGAGGAAATCCTTCTCTTTGTGGTTGGCCATTACTGAAAAGTTGCAATCCTCTAAAAACAACTTCAAGTGACAATGAAGAAAGCAACAATAGCTTCATTGACATGAAGACTTTTTACATGACCTTTGGTGTAGTTTATGGGATGGTGTTGTCAGTAATAGCTGCAGTTCTATGCATAAATCCGTATTGGAGAAGAGTTTGGTTTTATTATGTTAAGATGACTATAGACAATTCCTACTACTTTATCATTGATAATGTTCCATTTTTGTCAAAGTTTAAGTTTCCTATGTTTTGTCGAAGGATCTATAGATATGTTCGAGATTGAATAACTTGAAGTTATACATTCTATGTAATTTGTGTGCTTTTGAATTATATATACAACTTTAATTTGGTTTTTATTATTTTCTTGTTTTAATTGTAAGCCACTTTTTTTTTTTTTTTTGTATGTTCACATTCAAATCAATTGAACATAGGAAGTATGTCTCTCAAGTATATCTTTAAAAAAAAATGTCTCTCAAGTATAATGTTTTGGTTTCTATTGTCTTAAAATAATATCATTTTTTCATCGTAATGTTCCTTTTTTTTATTTTTATCAAATCTTCAAGTTTTCATACTTGTATTTAACCAAACCAAACTAGATTTATGTTAGAAAATTTTGAATAAATTATATATTAATTTAAATACCAACAAACACTTCCTTTTATGAACAATCGTATCCGTCGTGAACAGCCATGTTGTCCGTGTACAGTCGTATTCATTCGTAAAAAGATATAACCCTTGAGTTCTATTTATATAGAATTGGAATTGTCAAATTCAAAGACTAGAGTCTTGACTGTGGAAAAAATATTCTCTGAAATTTTTCTTATTCTCTGTCTGTTCATAGTGTTGTTTTTCTACTTCGGTGATAATGAGTCTACACACGGTTTGAGTTCGCTTGCTTAATTTGTTGTATCTTAGGAGACAGTCGTCAATAGCGACAATATCTGTCTTAAAGAAACTGCTAATACATACCTCAAATTTGTCTAACTCTTTCCTTTTAATTTTTAGTTTCATTGTTAATATATTTTTCTGTATTTGTTTTGTTTTTTGGTTAATCACATATAACAATTTAGTGGGTTATTAACATAACTTCTACAACAAAAATAAAGAAATTAAATTAATGAATGAACTTGCGAACTGAAGATATCGAATTCCGCTCCTTGTAACTCCTATGGAATAAAATTATTTATGATAGGGACTATTTACATGAAAATCGTATTTGATTATAAAATTACAATTAAATTATATTAAAAAACTTAATTTTTAATATATCATTATTTTCTACATTACAAATAAAATATGATTTTACGCCATAATTTATTAATTTTAACCTCAATTCATAAATCCTAAACCCAAAAAAATATATATATTTTAGACCCCTAATTTATAAAACATAGTTCTTAAAATATATGAAAAACAATAATTTTCTTAATTTAATATTATTTATATTAGTACTTAACATAATTGTAAATAATTTTTCAAATCTAAATTTCTATATATTCACGAAGAAACCCCTAAAATATTCACCAATCTTATTTAGGCCCATTCTTCAAAAAAAAAAATCTTACTTTGGCCCAAATTTAATTATTATGTTCAGAAACATGTGAGGCCTAAAAAGGCCCAAAGTATCAAACACTACTTAACATTGACCGATTTCTGGAAGGTATCCTAATCTAAAAAGCAAAGGAAATTTTTTTCCTTTTCATGAAAATTATAATTAATTATAAAATTATAATTAAATTTGATTATTAAAATTAATTCTCAACATGTCACTATTTTTTATATATCATAAATAAAATATATTTTATATTTTAATTTAAAAAATTGAGACTACAATTCACAAATTTTAAACTCTAAAAAATATATTATAAACTTCTAATTTATAGACTTAGTTCGTAAAATATATTAAAAATAATAATTTTTTTTTTACGGGTTTGACAGTTCTTGGGCCATGGGTGCTCTCCCCGCTCAAGTTCTGTCTCGTCCCAATTTCTATCAAAAAAAATTTACTTTATTTTGAAATAAAACACTTCTTAATTATTAAAATTGGAAGAAAGAACAACATTGAGATATGGTGGTGGACATGCTCACACACCACGAACATACTGAAAATTGACCGCCTTAACTAAGAGATGAGCGACCGAATTCGCTGGATGTTTTACATAAGAGACTGAGTAATTGTCTAACTCTTTTAAGATACTAACACAATACAAAATGACCTTAAAACCAAACTATTTACATATTTCTGATATGGGTTGTGAGTTAATCATTGTTTTCATAAGAAACACTAACATAGGCTTATGGTCTTGCACTAGATCTTTTAGAACAAATAATGATTTAGATATAATTTAAATTATTACTTAGATAATTGTAAATCACCCAGAAAAAATAAATATCAAACCTACTTAAAATTCTTTATCAATATTTCTACCATGTGCCAATATGAAAGCTTAAAAAAAATAAAAAATACTTCAGCAACAAGAAAATTTTAAATTTTTTATTCTAGTTATTAAGAATTAAACTTAAATTCTTATTCTAATAGAAAAATTAAACTAAACAGGATTTGATTTTCAACATGCATTAACATTTTTCTTAGGGAGACATGGTCGGGGGTGGAGACAAGGGTTCGGGGGCCAGGTCCTCCCGGCCGCTGGAAGCACCATAACTACGAGTAGTTTCGACTCCATGTCTCCATAAAATTTGAGGCTATGATGATTCTGGCCTTCTGTTTTCAAAGAAATAATAATCGAGTGCAGAATTAGTACTTCAAAGTTAGCCCAAGTCCTGTTAGGCTGTCTCTAAATTCAAAACTCTAACTTTTTTTAGCCTGTTAGGTCCTCTCTAAATCCACAATTCTAATTTTTTTTAGATTATTAGGTTCTCATTGAATCCAATTTTTTATTTTTTATTTTGGCATGTTAGGACTTTCTTAAATCCAAATTTCTAATTTTTTTTTTTTGCCTATTAGGCCGTCCCTAAATCTGATTTTTTCTATTACAAAAAAAAATTACATGTTAAGAATCTTAAATACAATATAGCTTTGTCTTGAAAAGTTTTATATTGATACTTAAAAATTGGTTCTTAACCACTCCGATTATAACACGTGTATATACTAAAAAAATTTAAACAAGTTCAATTTAGCAAAAAAAAAAAAAATTACAAACCACGTGTAAAATCAGCCCCCAACTGAACAATCATGTATTCGCCACTGGACATGGTAGAAATGTTGTTGGATAATTCATAGTGATTGGCTGAAAAATATTGACAAATTTACATACAAATTTATTTTCAAAAAACTATCTACAATTATATCGAGTTATATTTTGAATTATGTCAAACTAATAAAATCATTATTTTTAATTTATTTTAAAAAATAGAGTTTATAAATTAGGGGTCTAAAATATATTGTTTAGAGCTTAGAATTTATGAATTGAAGTTTAAATTTTTTAATTAGGGTGTAAAAGCATATTTTATTTGTTATATATAAAAAATAATGATATATTTAGAATTAAATTTGATAATCTGATTTAGTTGTAATTTTATAGTTAATTATGATATTCATATAAGAAGTCCAAAAATATAAGATTTTGAGTTAACTTCGTCACGTCAGTTTTCCGTTAGCCTTTTCTTCTAATCTAACTATTTTATTTACATTGAAATTAAATTTTTGTAAGTTTATTTATCATCAAACCATAAATACAAAACTTCAGTGATAAATAATCAATGTTTTGAAAACTGGACAGGTCGGTTCGACTGGTTCTGATTGGATGGTTTGGTTAGATTTGATATAAGAGCATCTTTAGTGCAAAGTTACAAATTTTGTTATTTTGGACCTCCACATCATCAAAAATAACACTCTAAATTTACATACCACTAGAATAACTTGTTACTTCAAATTTTAGTAAGCCCCGCTTATCATAAAACACTTCATATTTACTCAATTAACATACAATTAATAATTTTTTATCCAACAATATAATTAATTCTATACTAACTATTAATAAAAAAAATTTATCTAATATAATAATTAATTCAATATGTATTATTATTTTAATAAAATTAAATAAATAAATTATTATTATGAAATAACATAAATCTTATTAATCTTATTAGCCAGTTAAAATAGGGGTTGCATACAACAAAATTACATAATTTTTACGAGAATCATGCATTATGATCAGTGACTCCAAAATATTGTCATATATGTTCAATTACATCCAATTTTAGATTTATATAGATGACTCTACTACGAAACTATAAATGCAAATAGACTAGTAAATTAAAAACTAAATTACAAGAAAAATAAATGCAACGGTAATATTTTGAAAGAAACAAATGAATAATTATTATTATTATTCTATTTATATATCCGTTGAATATAAATATTAGGATAAATAAATGCTTTTAAACAATAAAATGAATGAAAAAAATAGAATACAAAAGCAATAAAATAAAATGAAGGGTTAATATACATATTTGCTCTTGTGTTTTCTCGGAAAAACAGATTTGCCCTTAAATCAAATAAACCTACAAAACTATCCCTGAATTTTCCATAAACCTGCAATTATACCCTAATCTGACGGAGCGGCTAAACGGCGATAATATCAAACCTTCTCGTCTCCAAAAAAAAATTGGATGACGACAATCAAAATTCATTTGGTTTCTTATTGTTTTCTATTGCTATTGCTTTTGGATTAATTACGCCATTTTATTAGGTTGATTGAGCTTTTATGAAAATGAATTTTGACCAATTTGTTCTTCTAACTTGCTTTTAATCGAAATTGAATGTGCATATTTTTTCTGTTTGTGATTGGTTGTTCTTTTCTGAAGTTTTTCTGGAGATAAGAAGGTTTGATGTCATCGTCGTTTAGCAGCTCCGTCAGATTAGGGTATAATTGTAGGTTTATGGAAAATTCAGGGATAGTTTTATAGGTTTATTTGATTTAAAGGTAAATCTGTTTTTCCGCAAAAACACAGGGGCAAATATGTATATTAACTCTAAAATGAATGCAAAATGAAATGATAAAATGAATGCAAAACAATAAAACAATATTTAAACAATAAAATGATAAAATAAATAACCTAATATTGATTGTTGGGGCCACAAAATATCAGATTTATCTTGCTTTTATGAGCTTTACACGTCTTATTTAGAGAGTGAATCACACTTGCTAGATCCAAGGATAAAAATTAGGTGATTGGCTTTCACTCTCTCATCTATATGTCATATGTGTATATGTTGGGTAATGGTTTTGGTTGTAACTGGCAGAAGTTACAAACTAGTTGCAACCTTTCTAATGGTTGGTTACAACTAATCAATCTTTTTTATTTGCAAGTAAGTTCCTCTCACATACCACTAGAGCTGCTCTAAGACATATTTACTTTTAACATTTTGGATCAGGAGTAATTTTATCTTAAATATCTAAAATTGTACAATTTTACCCTTAACATCGGAAAACAAGAGCAATTTTACCTCTGACATTGATAAATTGGGTCAGTTTGAGAAATAATTCATCAAACTGTCTTTTCGGTCATCAATCTTGTCATCTACACTTCACATGTGCGTCATTTTATCAGTAACAAATCACAAACATATGTTGAGATGTGAAAAAAAAGTAATATATATATATATAAATATATATATATATATATATATATATATATATATATTGTCTTTTGTATTGGACAAAACAAATTCACCGAATTTATAAAAATTAACCTCCAATTTTATTATTAAATTATAAAAAAACATGAAATTTTTTTTGTTAGAAGTTACTGATATGCAATTTGTGCATAACAAGGAATAAAATATCTCTGTAGGGTCTAAAATTGATCCAAATTATCAACGTTAGGGGTAAAATTGCTCTTGGCTGCTAACGTTGGGGTTAAAATTATACCATTTTAGACGTTAGAGGCAAAATTGCAACATTTTAAAACGTTATAGGTATTTTTGCACATTATCCCTTTGAAAAAATAATTCATATATAAAGGTGGAATTCATATATATTTATCACTTGTTATCTCAACTGTTTACGTGTCAAAGCCGCAATGATAGATATGATGTAGTAACGAGCCTACAAAATAGGAAGTAGGTCAGACGGGATCGGAATCCGGCGAACACGTTCCAATGCCTAAGTCAGTTTTATGATTTAGGATCGAATAGAAGGGTAAAAATAGGTTTAGAGATCGTAATTAACGTAGCGAACTGTCTGTCAATATATGTCTATTTATAGTGGTAGTTTAAGTTTAGAGCTTGTCCCTTCTTAGGAATCCTTATGGAGCTAAGATTCTTTGTCTTTTAAGAAAGTCGTGTTGGTCCCTTATAACGTAACAAGTTAGTTCCAAGGGGGGGATAGGAACTATTTAAAATTTTAATACGTTAAGACTAACTTCTTTTTCTTTGAAAAAGGATTACACAGCGCGCTGAGTAAATAAGACACTAGCTTAGTCAACTGGTGACTAAGTCAGCTTCTTTCGTTGAGTCAGGAGATAGCACTTTGAGTCTATTCCTGAACTCAGACACTCAATACACACAACTCAGCTTGACCTCTTTACTTGGTCAGTTTTGATTAAGCAAGCAATATATATATTAAGGAGTTTAAGGTTAGAAAGATATTACTCAGCAGATTTATCCAGGTTCGGCCTCCAAGCCTACGTCCTATCCTCGGAACACGTTCCGAGATTTTGAATTCTCTACTGAGCTCTTTAACAGTAGAGCATCAAACCTTTTACAACTTAGAAGCTGAGTATAACAAGATTACCTTCCTCTATACCTCTACTCACTCCTAATCTCACGATGAGTACTATAACCGAGTACTCAGCCTCTCCTTTCTAATCTCTAGAAATGATAAAGATTTGTCCTAAACAACAATTGCTAAGACACTTTAGATGATTGAATAATCACTCTAGACTTTTACACAAAAGATATAGAATTTGGTGTAAGAATTTGCTTTGCTTTTTCTTGCAGAACTTTGAGTAGAATTTTGGTCAGCGTAATGGCTTAATCAAGTTCTGTGTCAAATGAAGCAACTGAAGGGCTCTATTTATAGAGACGTCTGAGGCATCAGTCATTTCGAATTTCGAAATAACCATTGGAGGGAAACGGCTTCCTGTCGTTGTCACTTAGTCTTGCTCAGAGCTCTCGGCCAATCAGATTTGAGTATCTTCTGTCCTCGGTCAGTGTTGAGCAGCTTTTAGTCAGCTCGGCATAATGTCTCTCCATTTATGGTAAGGTCAACTAGACAGCGTTCTGTGTCTTCTGAACTTTACCCAAAGTGGAATTACTTTGTCTGGAAGTTGTTCTTGCTTAGTTGCTGTCTCGTACTCTTTGTCGATTCAACTCAGCGGCTTCACTCCGAAGTTGTTCAACGAAGGTCTTCTAGATCCTTCTCTTGCTGAGTTGCGTTTTGATCATAACGACAGCGTTTTGTACACGCGGGCCGAGTTGTCTTGATCTGTTTGACTTGGGCTTTGGCCTTTTACTCTTTATGTCTTATAAATAATTATAACTCCCCCATTTTGATGTTGGCAAAACTATTCAGCGAGGAACTCAGTGTTGAGCTCCCCCATGATACTTGACCTATTATTACTTAGCAAACTCCCCCGTCAGGGTTGAGCTACTGACTTAGTTTTAACTCTTAAACATTCTAAGGTTTAATCGAGTAGGTCTAAGGTCAGTTTTCAGATATAGGTCAGCTCATGGAACATATTCTATGTTACTCAGTATTAAGCGGAAGGTTTAACATTCAGAGAGCACTGAGTAAACATTTTGTTCAATGGGTTTTATGAGACAGTGTTTTATAAACATACAAGACAATGTCAAACATATGATCAGCATGGGATACAATCAACAAGTATTATAGACAGTAAACATAGTTGATGTAATTGAAGATACACAACAACATAATACTCAGCATCATATGAAATAACTCAAGTTAAGATAAAAGATGCAAGTATTGTATTAAGTAAAGTAGTCAGCATACATAGCAAAAGATGATCATAAAAGAACATAGGACTACAGACTAAGTTAAAGACTAAGCCTAGCCTATTTCTACTTCTTTTTCTTTTGCTTGGACTGACTGCTTCTAGGAGCCTCCTGCTGAGTTCTAGCCTGTTCTTTCTCCCCCGTTTTGTCAGCATCAGGAGGAGCAGGAATTCTAAAAGAGTCGGTTAAGACAGCGGCGGTTAGCACAGCGGAAAGCTCCTTAAGTTTATCGGCTTTCATTAATGCCGTCAAAGACAATAACGCCTTCATTCAAGACCTCTTTTGGTATACCGATTTCAGCGGCGCTGAGTAGTTCCTGTTGGTCCCTTGTAAGGTTGCAAGTATAGTTCCAAGGGGGGGTTAGGAACTATTTTACCTTTTAAAACGATTAGGGCAGATTTCTTTTCTTCTAGAGAAGATTATATGACAGCGACGCTGATCAATCGACAAGACACTGGCTTAGTCAACTAGTGACTAGGTCAGTTTCGTTGCTTAGATCAGGAAGTAGCACTCAGAGTCTATTCCTGACTTAATTCGTTGGCAGCGCACAACTCAGCTTGACCTCTTTTACTTGGTCAGTTTTAGTTTGTTTTAAGCAAGCAATATAAATAAGGAGTTAAGGTTTAGAAATACTTCACTCAGCAGATTTATCCAGGTTCGGCTTCTTCTAAGCCTACGTCCTGTCCCCGGAACACTTCCGAGATTTCAAATCCTCTACTGAGCTCTTTAAAGGTAGAGCCTCAAACCTTTTACAATATCAGCAATTGAGTATGACAAGAGTACCTTCCTCTATACCTCTACTCAATCCTAATCTCTCCGCTGAGTACTTAAAACCGAGTACTCAGCCTCTCCTTTCTATCTCTAGAAATGATAAGTGTTTTTGTCCTAATACAAAGATGTGCTAAGACACTTTAGAAGATTTACAATCACTCTAGACTTTTACACAGATATGAAAATGTAGTGTAAGAATTTTGCTTTGCTTCTTGCTTGCAGAACTTGTAGAGATTTGGACAGTGTGATGGCTTGATCAAGTTCTGTGTTTTTTGAAGCTTGTGATGGCACTATTTATAGAGACGTCTGGTCATTTGGTCATTTCGAATTTCGAAATAACCGTTGGAGGGAAACGGCTATGTGTCGTTGTCATCCTGACTTGTACAGAGCTCTCGGCCAATCATAATCGTGTATCTTCTGTCCTCGGTCAGCACTGCAGATGGTCTCTCCTTTTATGGTAAAGTCAACTGGACAGCATACTGTGTCGTCTGAACTTTGCCAAAAGAGGAAACACTTTGTCTGGAAGTTTTCCTTTGCCAGTCTGCTGTCTTGTACGCTTTATCGAGACTACTCAGCAGCTTCATTGTGAAGTTGTTCCCGAAGGTCTTCTAGATCCTTCCGTTTGCTGAGTTGCGTTTTTGTCCAAAACGACAACGTCTTGACATACGCAGGCCGAGTGTACTGAGTTGTTTGACTTGGGCCTTGGCTTCCGTATTGGGCTTGGGCCTTCCAATCCTTATGACTTATAACATTTATACTCAACATTGAACAAACACATTAGTAGAATAAATCAAAGCATTTAAACTTAGTGTGTTTAGAATATGTATTCTAATTTATACTTAAACAATTTTGTCAAATCAAAATTATGTGGAAAGGTGTTTCAACAAACTCCCCCATTTTGATGTTGGCAAAACTATTCAGCAAGGAACTCAGTATGAGCTCCCCCATGATAGTTGACCTTATATCATTTAGCAAACTCCCCCGTAAGGGTTGCACTACTGACTTAGTTTTAATTGCAACATTTAAGAATTTAAATGAGTGAGTCTAATGTCAGTTTTTAGGTGAAGGTCAGCTATATTACATATTCTATTTACTCAGTGTTAAGCGGAAGTTTTAGATATACAGAGCGCGCTGAGCAAATTATTGTTCAATGAGTTCTTTATCAGAATGTTGCATAAGATCATAGTATGATGTCAAACATGTTATCAGCATATCATTTAGTTAATAAATATTATAAGTGTTAAGCATAGCTGATATAAACGAAGATACATAATAACTCAGTACTTAATAGCATATATCATAACTCAGTATTTGAATAAGAAAAAGAAGTATGATATATTGATAGAAGTCAGCAGTTACACAGCAAAAGAAATAAAATAGCACATATAGCACATATTTCAAAAGTTAAGACCCTAACTATTTTTTTTCTTGCCATGTGACTGACTTCTCTCGTACTGACGTTGCCCATGCTGAGCTCTAGCAGCTTGCGCTTTCTCCCCCGTTTTGTCAACTTCAGGGAGCTTAAACGCATCGGTTAAGACAGCTCGAGTCAGTTCTTGTGAAAGCTCTTTGAGTTTGTCAGCACTTTCATTGACCCCATCAAAAATGGCAACGCCATCAGCTGATACTTCGACTGGTATATGAAGATCAGCAGCACTGAGCATATTTACACTGAAGGCTTGTGCTTTGGCTTGCCAAATGAGAGCTTCAGTGAGACCAGCAAAGACTTGGTGGAAGGTTTTCAAGAGTGCTGAGTCATAATGATGACGCTGGATATTGTTATGACGGATGTGATTGAAGGATTGCTGTGCAAGAGATAGCAACTCATTTTGCTTCATCGCGTCAGTATCCATCTCTTGCTTGTTGAGATTAAGGAGCCGGATGGCCTCACCAATTTGCTCGACTGAGCACTGACTATAGGATACCATTTGCTCATTTGTCTTAAGTTGCTCAGTATGAAGCTGAGCAAAGAGCATCTTGAGTTCTGAGGAAGTGGCGTAGTCAGTGTTCACAGCAGACAACTTCTGAACTTGCTGATGGAGTGAGTTCAGATGTTGAATTGTTGACAGCTGTATCTCTGCCAACTTGGCAATTGAATCCTGCTTAGCTTGCTGGGCTTGTAATGACAGGACGACATTCAGCAGATCCTTGAGTCCCTTGACTTCGTTGAGAAGCAGAGTGACTTGAGAGAGCTGAGTTGCGTCAGGAATTGAAGATCCAGCAGCAGGCGAAGCGGAATGTTGAAGATCGTGGATGAGTGCTTGCACTGAGTCAAGGAGATTTTTGCCGGACTCAGTGGTATCCCGATGTACATCAGTATGACCAGAAGAAAGTGGGGTGAAAGGAGTACCCTGGTCAGTGACTGGATGACTTGGCTCAATCTGCACTTGAGTTTGGAGGTAAGGTTGATTGATCAGTAGAGAGGTTGTTGATGGAAGTCATAACCCGAACACTGTCTGTGCTGACGGCAGAGGGATGAGGAGTCAGCATTATGCTTGAGGAAACAGCATGGGCAGTGCTTGGTTCAACCTGACTTGTAGAAGTGGTTGAAGTGTTATGCTCGGCATGTTCCTGTTGAGAAGAAACAGAGGCTTGTTTTTCCAACGGCGTTGTGGTAGAGGAAGTTGAGGGCCGTTTAAAAAATTTTAATTTGGCGGTAGAAGGATCCTTCGTTGTCTTGGAGAGGACAAGTTCAGGAATGGATGGTGGTTGCACAGGAGGGTCACTGACTATTACCTCACTGGCCTTAACCAGTTTTCGCCTTCTACGTGGTGGAGTGGTATGATGAGCAGGTTCTTTTGAGTGAGTAGGAGAAGGTTCCTTTTGCTCAGTCTGAATCTGGTCAGCTTGCTCTTCAACTTGTTCAACTCCCGCAGACAACTCAGTGTCAGTCTGCACAGCTCCACCTGCTAACCCAGGGTTAGCGTCCTCAGCTTCAATTTCGCTGTCATATTCTTCAGACTCCTCAGCGTCATTCTGACCGCTGGTTTCATCATCTTCTTCTTCTTCCTCAGTATTATCTCCATCAAGTTCTTCCTCAACTTGGGAGATGAAGTGGTCATCTAACTGGACCTCAGTTCCCTCAGCATCAGTACCTTGGCATTGAGTGAAGTGAGAATCACCCGGTACAATAAAATCCGTCGGCATGACGTCGAAAGGGGCCAGTGTTGAAGACTTCTGCTTCTTCTGAGGGAGCTCAGCAGCTTCCTCAGTGTTAGGCTCATTTTGCCTGCTTCTCTTCTCAGCTGACTTTCCAGCTGACCTCTGCCTCTTTGCTAGAGACACAACATTAGGTGTCTCAGCAGATTTTCTCTTGCGAGAAGCTAGGGCCTTAGTTCTTCGCCCTTTCTTAGGCTCAGCTATAGTCTCCTCAGTCTGATCAGCTTGGCCAGCAGCAGCAGCAGCTTTTCCTTTCTTCAAATGCTGCCCATATTTAAGTGCCCTCAGCGAGGCAGCTGTGATTTCGGTTCCTCTGAAAGATTCCTCACATTCGAGGTCAATCTTGTGGTCGATGAGGATCCTGGTAATGATTGATCCCAACCTCATTGTACCCGTGCTGCTTAGGAACCTAGCAACTAGGAAGACCGGCATGTTGATGGGGGTGTACGTCAGCATGTGCCATATGAAGCACTGTTCAAAGTTCGTTGCTGAGGTCGTGCAGTTTATCTTAGGGTAAATGAAGTAGCTCAGCAGGTAGTGAGCCATCTTTTGGTGCTGTCCCATTGAAGATGCTGAGATCTCGCCTGAGTAACCCTCAGGTTTGCAGAAAGTATGGACGTAGTCGGTCTTGTCCTGATCTCCAGACTTCCTCAGCCTTACTCCCTCAGTTTTAAGTTGGAGGAGATTTCCTAGGTACAGAGGGTTGATGAAGATCGTCTTTCCTCTTACTTTAGTGCTTAGATAGTCAGGGGAGTCACTGGCAACCATGAGATTGTGGTAAAACTCCCTTACCAGGTCAGGATACGTCTCATCTCTGACAGAGAACAACCCAGTCCATTCGTTCTTTGCAATCCATTCGGCAAACGTTTGTTCATGTTGGACGAAGTGCTCAGAAACCCATCTGGAGGGCTCAACTTTCCATTCGAGGACACTTTCGAAGACTTTGGAGTAGGTCTGTATCTTCACAGCTTTCTCTTTTCCAGAGTTTTGATCAGTTTTACCCTTACTAGAGGTGGAAGGGTTTCGTGAAGGTTCATCGGAGCTGGACTTATTTTGGCCGGCACCGGAGACGTTGAAGGATAGCTTAGTCATTCTTCTAAGATGGAGAGAATAGAGGTATTTGAGAGAGAGAAATTTGGGTAATTTCGTAGCCTTAAGAGTTTGTTAAGCGTAAGGAGTAAAAGATGGGGAAATGCCCATAATTTATAGACGAGTTGAACGGTGTGGATCTTAACCAAATCCATGTGTCAGTTTTGCCTTGGGATCATGTACCGACAAGGATCCTGGCATTTATGACACATTACGGCGAATACGTCATCCTAGGTTATACGCGTGCTTGGAATTTATGCTAACGGATTAATCACTCAGTATTTAGAATGTCAAGCGTTTGATATTCTGAGTGGTCAGTGCATTATTTAAGGATGATTTTAAGTTCAAGTTCTAAACTAATTTACTCAGTGTGCAAGTTTACTCAGTATTGTATATTCAGTCAATTTCAATGAGATACTCAGCAAACAATAAATCATTCAGCATGTAATTCACTTAGCATTCAATATTCATTTAGCACAGGAATTTACTGAAGAGGATTAAACATACCAATTGCTTCTCTCAGTATGCTGAACTGCTCACGAGCCAGTGGCTTAGTGAAGATATCCGCCAGCTGTTCGTCCGTTGGGACAAAGGTCAGCTTGATCTCACCTTTGAGTACATGGTCTCTAATGAAGTGATGTCTGATGCTGACATGCTTCATTCGGCTGTGTTGAATTGGGTTCTTGGAAAGATCAATTGCACTTTTGTTGTCACATTTGACTTCAATTGTCTTTGTTTGAACACCATAATCTTCAAGTTGTTGCTTGATCCATAGGACTTGAGCAACACAGTGACCAGCAGCAATGTACTCAGCTTCAGTGGTAGACAATGCTACTGACGCCTGCTTTTTGCTGAACCAGGATACAAGGCAGCTTCCTAAGAAGTGGCATCCTCCAGAGGTGCTTTTACGTTCCAGCTTATCTCGTCCATAGTCAGCGTCAGTGTATCCGATGAGTGTAAAATCATGAGTATTTGGATACCACAAACCTGCGTTCACTGAGCTTTGCAAGTATCTCGATATAACTTGCTATCTACTGACTTACCATTCTCATCAGCGCAGAGGACAGTGTCAGTGCCCATAGGAGTGGATATTGGCTTGCAATTTTCCAAGTCATATTTCTTTAAGATCTCCTTGGCATATTTGGCTTGACTGATGAATATGTCATTCTTTCCTTGCTTAATTTGAAGACCGAGGAAGAAGTTGAGTTCTCCCATCATAGACATTTCAAACTCAGTCTGCATTTGTTTGCTAAACTCCTTGCACATTGATTCGTTAGTTGCACCAAATATTATATCATCAACATAAATTTGGGCCAGCAGGGTATCTTTACCCTTTTTCTTAATGAATAAGGTTGTATCAGCTTTACCCCTGACATAATTTCTAGTCAGTAGGAAACTGGTCAGCCTCTCATACCAAGCACGTGGTGCTTGCTTGAGGCCGTACAGAGCCTTTTTGAGTTTGTAAACATGGTTTGGGAACTTAGGGTCCTCAAAACCTGGAGGTTGATTTACATAAACCTCCTCGTTTATAACTCCATTAAGAAAAGCACTTTTGACATCCATTTGGAATAATTTAAAGTTCATGTAAGATGCATATGCACACAGTATTCTAATTGCCTCTAGCCTTGCCACTGGGGCAAAGGTCCCACCGTAGTCTATACCTTCTTGCTGACTGTAGCCCTGAGCTACAAGCCTTGCTTTGTTCCTGACTACATTTCCTTGTTCGTCCATCTTGTTCCTGAAGACCCATCTTGTTCCGATGGTCTTTTGACTCTTTGGATGAGGCACTAACTCCCATACATCATTTCTTCAAAATTGATCGAGCTCCTCTTGCATTGCGTTCATCCAGAATTCATCGTACTCAGCTTCAGCGAAATTCTTCGGTTCTTGTACTGAGACGAAAGCAACATTGCTGAGGTACTTCCTGAGTTGATTCCTCGTCATCAGGGTATTCCCAGCAGAATCAAGGATTGCACTTTCGGAGTGCCCTCTTGGAATCCTTATTTCTTTGGGTAGATTCATGTCTTGTGCTGTTCCTGTTTCAACAATCTCTGCAGAAGTAGATGGGTCAGTAAAAGTAATCTTAGGTTCACTCTTACTTTTGGTCAGCCTTTTCGTGAATGACTCAGTAGCTGGTTCTGAGTCAGCGATGGTTACTGAGTTTGGTTCATCTTCGGTCAGCGGCTGGTATCTACCTGCAGGGTCAGTTTCATCGAACTCTACATGTATTGACTCTTCTAAAACTTGAGTTCGCTTATTAAAAACTCTGTATGCTTTGCTGTTTGTTGAGTAGCCCAAAAAGATAGCTTCATCAGCTTTTGAATCAAACTTTGCTAAGCTGTCTTTGGTATTTAAAATGAAGCATCTACAGCCAAAGGCACGAAAGTATCCAATATTGGGCTTTCGTCCTTTCCAAAGTTCATAGGGGGTTTTCTTGAGTATAGGTCTGACTAGAGCCCTATTCAGAATATAGCATGCTGTGTTAACAGCTTCTCCCCAAAAATACTTTGGAAGCCTATGCTCATCCAGCATTGTCCTGGCAATCTCAACCAGAGTTCTGTTCTTCCTTTCAACAACCCCATTTTGCTGAGGCGTTCTAGGAGCAGAGAAATTGTGGTCAATGCCGCTGGCTTCACAGAATTCAACAAACTTTTAGTTTTTGAATTCTCCACCGTTATCACTACGGATATGAGCTAATTTTAGGTCTTTTTCATTTTCAATTTTTCTAACCAAGTTTGAAAATGTCTCAAAGGTCTCATCCTTGCTGGTCAGCAAGATAACCCACGTATACCGAGAGAAGTCATCTACAATGACCAAGGAAAATCTTCTTCCACCCAGACTCAGCGGCTGGACTGGACCAAAGAGATCCAAGTGTAGTAACTCTAACGGACGTTTAGTTGAGACAATGTTTTTACTGTGAAAAGATTGCTTGGTTTGTTTTCCAGCTTGGCAAGCATGGCATAATTGATCTTTTTGAAATTTAAGTTCAGGCAGTCCCTCAACCAATTGTTTTCTTGCTAATTTGGCCAGGAGGTCCATGCTTACATGACCAAGTCTCCTGTGCCATAGCCAGGAATTTTCTTCCTTTGTTACTAAGCACACAGTTTTTGAAAACTTTTTCTCTAAGTCTAGCATAAAGACATTATCTATCCGAGGGGCAGTTAAAATTAACTCATTAGTTTTACCCTCGTATATTTTACATCCAGTAGCATCAAATATAACTTTTCTCCCATTGTCACATAGCTGAGCTACGCTGAGTAAGTTATATTTGAGTCCGCTGACTAGGGAGACAGATTCAATAGTAGGATTACCTCCGATGGTTCCTGAGCCTACTATCTTACCCTTCTTGTTGTCTCCAAAACTTACACTCCCTCCTCGTTTACATTCAAACGTGATGAACTGAGTTTCATCACCCATCATATGCCTTGAGCATGCGCTGTCAATATACCACATCTTTGACTTCTCGGCACATCTCAGGCTTACCTGCATTGTAACTAGTTACTTTTAGGTACCCAATTCTTTTTGGGTCCTGACTTGTTAGGTGCAACAGGTATAGCATCATATTTTATTTTATGGCGACATACATTGATAGTATGGCCATTCTTTCCACAGAAGTCACAACTGACCTTCTGTTTAGGATTTTTTACTGACTTGTCAGCACCCCAGTGCTAAGCGTGCCAGCACACTTTAGTAGTGTGTCCTAACTTCCCACAAAAGTCACATTGGACTTTTCGCTGGGGATTTCGTCTCTGATGAGTACCTTGGTACTGTGTACCTTGATACTGAGTTCTCAGCGGAAAATTGTTTTTGTTTGGAACCTTTAATTGGTTCTGAATGGTTGTGACATCCTTCCTCAGTTTCTTTGAAACTGACTGGACTTCAGAGACAGACTCATGAATGATTTTCATATTTTCATGCAAAACTGAGTTGTCTTGAAGAAGGTATCTGAGGTCACTCAGTTTGACCTCTTCTACTTCATCACAGCGCCGGTTGAGTGCTTTAATATTCCTGTTACACTTTTTAACAAGTGTATAGAGATCACTCAGGGCGTTACCCATTTCATTTCTGAGTTGAGAGAGTGAGATTACCTCATTAGATTGATCTTCATTATCTGACTCATCAGATTGGTCAGCATGCTCAGAAATGCATGGCTCAGCAAGTTCGTTAGCCATAAAGCATATCTTCACTGACTCGGTGGGCTCAGTTTCTGTTGATGAAGATTCATCACTGTCACTCCAAGTAGCCACCATTGCCTTCTTCCCACTTTTCTTGTCTTTCCTCAGCGTGGGGCAGTTTGACTTAATATGGCCATCTTGGTGGCACTCAAAGCATGTAATGGGCTTTGAGCTGTCCTTTCTGTATTTGCTGTCGCTTGAGTCAGCCTTATACTTATCAAACTTTTTGTAAGGCTTTTTAGAGTATTTGTCGTTCTTCCTGAACAGCCTCTTCATCTTTCTTGTGAACATAGCCATCTCCTCATCATCAGTTGAACTCCCGTCAGTGGAGTCAGCCTTCATGACAAGTGACTTCTGCTTCTTGTCATCAGATTTTTCCTTCACCTCAAAGTTTTTCATGGATATCTCATGGGTCAGCAATGAACCGATGAGTTCGTCATATTTGTAGGTGGTTAAATCCTGAGCTTCCTCAACTGCTGTCTTCTTTGCTTGCCAGTCTTTTAGAAGACTCCTGAGTATCTTTTTGACTTGTTCTTCCTCAGTGAAGATTTTCCCAAGTCTCTTGAGCTCATTAATGATGTTGGTGAACCTTGCGTTCATGTCTGAAATGCCCTCATCATTGTTCATCTCGAACAGCTCGTACAGTCTCATCTGCTGATTCACCTTGGATTCTTTTACTTTGTTTGTTCCCTCGTAGGTGACTTCCAGCTTTTTCCAGATCTCTTGTGCCGACTCACAACCTGAGATTTTGTTATATTCTGCAGCATCGAGCGCACAGTGAAGCATATTGATAGCCGAAGCATGGTTTTGAAGCTTCTTAAGATCATCCTCTGTCCATTCAACCTCAGCTTTAACAACTGACTGGCCAGCAACAACTTTCACAGGTACAAACGGGCCTTGGACTATAGATAGCCAGGCACTCATGTTTGTAGCTTGAATGAAGTTCTTCATCCTATTCTTCCAAAAGGTATAGTTTGACCCGAAGAATAGGGGAGGCCTGGTAATGGACAACCCCTCAGGTAATATCTGAGTTGTCTGGTTTCCAGGGAGAAACCGAGTGCTGTTTTCGCCCATGGTATGGATCAACTCAAGGTTGTTAGACCTTTAGTAATGAGCTTTTAAGCTCTGATACCACTTGTTGGTCCCTTGTAAGGTTGCAAGTATAGTTCCAAAGGGGGGTTAGGAACTATTTTACCTTTTAAAACGATTAGGGCAGATTTCTTTTCTTTTAGAGAAGATTATATGACAGCGGCGCTGATCAATCGACAAGACACTGGCTTAGTCAACTAGTGACTAGGTCAGTTTTGTTGCTTAGATCAGGAAGTAGCACTCAGAGTCTATTCCTGACTTAATTCGTTGGCAGCGCACAACTCAGCTTGACCTCTTTTACTTGGTCAGTTTTATTTTGTTTTAAGCAAGCAATATAAATAAGGAGTTAAGGTTTAGAAATACTTCACTCAGCAGATTTATCCAGGTTCGGCTTCTTCTAAGCCTACGTCCTGTCCCCGGAACACTTCCGAGATTTCAAATCCTCTACTGAGCTCTTTAAAGGTAGAGCCTCAAACCTTTTACAATATCAGCAATTGAGTATGACAAGAGTACCTTCCTCTATACCTCTACTCAATCCTAATCTCTCCGCTGAGTACTTAAAACCGAGTACTCAGCCTCTCCTTTCTATCTCTAGAAATGATAAGTGTTTTTGTCCTAATACAAAGATGTGCTAAGACACTTTAGACGATTTACAATCACTCTAGACTTTTACACAGATATGAAAATGTAGTGTAAGAATTTTGCTTTGCTTCTTGCTTGCAGAACTTGTAGAGATTTGGACAGCGTGATGGCTTGATCAAGTTCTGTGTTTTTTGAAGCTTGTGATGGCACTATTTATAGAGACGTCTGGTCATTCGGTCATTTCGAATTTCGAAATAACCGTTGGAGGGAAACGGCTATGTGTCGTTGTCATCCTGACTTGTACAGAGCTCTCGGCCAATCACAATCGTGTATCTTCTGTCCTCGGTCAGCACAGCAGATGGTCTCTCCTTTTATGGTAAAGTCAACTGGACAGCATACTGTGTCGTCTGAACTTTGCCAAAAGAGAAAACACTTTGTCTGGAAGTTTTCCTTTGCCAGTCTGCTGTCTTGTACGCTTTGTCGAGACTACTCAGTAGCTTCATTGTGAAGTTGTTCCCGAAGGTCTTCTAGATCCTTCCGTTTGCTGAGTTGCGTTTTTGTCCAAAACGACAACGTGTTGACATACGCGGGCCGAGTGTACTGAGTTGCTTGACTTGGGCTTTGGCTTCCGTATTGGGCTTGGGCCTTCCAATCCTTATGACTTATAACATTTATACTCAACATTGAACAAACACATTAGTAGAATAAATCAAAGCATTTAAACTTAGTGTGTTTAGAATATGTATTCTAATTTATACTTAAACAATTTTGTCAAATCAAAATTATGTGGAAAGGTGTTTCAACAGTTCCAGTATGTAGGCTTGAGACTTACCTACCCAAGTAATTGAATCTGTCAAGGCATCAAAGACTTGATGAAAGGTCTTCAGTAGTGCAGAGTCATAGTATTGGCGCTGTATATTATTATGGCGCACATGTGTGAAGGTCCTTTGGGTAGTGACCAGAATCTCATTTTGCTTCATCTGGTCAGTGTCCATCTCTTGTTTATTTAAGTTCAGCAGACGAACTGCTTCGCTTATTTGCTCCACCGAGCGTTGAGAGTAGGAGGCCAGCTGATTGTTGGTCTTGATTTGCTCAGTGTGAAGCTGGGCAAAAAGCATCTTAACTTCATCAAAAGTTGCATAATTAGTGTTCGCAGCTGACAAGGTCTGAAATTGGCCTTGAAGAGTGTTAAGATGTTGAACCGTTGTCAGTTGGAGCTCAGCCAGCTTTGTTATTGAGTCCTACTTGGGCTGATGTGATTGAATTAAAATCATATCACTTAGCAGATCCTTCAATCCTTTTACCTCATTTAAGAGTTGAGTGACCTGGGACAGCTGAGTTGATGTATTGTTATTAGACCCAGCAGTAGGTTGAGCAGATTGATGAATGTCCTTAATGAATGACTGCACCGAGTTGATGAGTTTTCTACCAGACTCGGTGGCATGGAGATAGTTGAGGGATTCATCATCATGTTGCCTTGTTTCCTTAGTATGACCAGTTTGTGGAGGAGTCAGAGTTATGATAGGGTCAGTGACTGGAAGTGTGTTTTCAAGCTGTACTTGATTTTCTAGAAGGGTGGATTGATCGGCAGTAGTGATGGTTGGTGAAGTAGTAATTCTAATGCTGTTAGTGCTGACTGGGGCAGGAATGTTCTGAGTTAGCATAGTTCTTGGAGCAACAGCATTAACGAGAACTTGCTCGATCTGACTCGTTGAGTTTGCGGAAGCATTCAAGTCGGCTTGTTCCTTTGGTGAAGAAACAGAGGCTTGCTTTTCAAGAGAAGCTTGTTGAGAAGAAGGGGTTTGCTTACTGAAAAACTTCAGCTTAAGAGAGGAAGGATCTTTAGTCGGTTTTTGAACAGGTAAGTCAATGACAGTTTTCTGACTTGCCTTGATTAATCTTCTTCTGCGAGGAGGAGTGTCAGCTTGGATAGACTCTCCTGAGTGAGAGGGAGAAGTTTCTTCTTGATCAGCATTAAGCTGGTCAGCTTGTTCTTGTTCTCTATCTGTACCCAACTCAGTATTAGTTGGGTCAGCAGCTTCTTCTTCACTAGCTGTCTCCTCAGCATCATCCTGACCGCTTGCTTCTTCTTCTGCTTCCTGATCATCGTTATCTAGTTCTTCTTCCACCCGAGTGATGAAGTGATCATCCAGTTCCACATCATCTTCTTGATGCTCAGCTTCAGTTCCTTGACACTGTGTGTAGTGAGAATCACCAGGAATAATGATGTCCGTGGGGATAGCATTAATAGGGGTCAGCGTAGAAGACTTCTGCTTCTTTTGAGGTTGCTCAGCAGCATCTGTTCTTTCCTCTATTTCAGGCTCATCTTGCCTACTTCTCTTCTCGGCTGACATAGGTCTCTCCTGACCTTTTTGAGAATCTGACTTTAGCTTCTTAATTTGAGGTTCAGCCTTCTTTGAAGGAGTCCCAACAGCTTTCCTTTTTCGGGCAGCTGGAGCCTTTGTCCTTTTGCCCTTCTTTGGGACAGTTGTCTCCTCATCAGCCTCATCAGTATTTTTGCCTTTCTTAATTGGCTGATTGAACTTTAAAGCCCTCAGTGAAGCAGCGGTTATCTCAGATCCTCTAACCTTAGTTTCCTCAGATAAATCAATTTGATGATCTAAGAGGATTCTGGTGATGAGCGAGCCCAGCCTGAGAGTTCCAGTGCTCCTTTGGAAACCAGCAATCAAGAATACTGGCATGTTGATCGGCTTGTATGTCAGCATATGCCATATGAAGCATTGCTCAAAATTCGTTGCTGAGGTGGTGTAGTTGATCTTGGGATAAATTTAGTAGGTTAGCAGATAGTGGGCCATCTTTTGGTGCTGACCCATTGAGGTGCTTGAGATTTCTCCAGAGTGGCCAGCGGGCTTGCAGAAGGTCGTATTGTACCCAGTTCCTTCATGATCCCCAGACCGCCTCAGTTTTGTTCCCTCATTCTTTAACTTCAGCAAGTTAGCAAGATAGGTAGGGTTTATAAAAATGGTATTTTCCTTTACCACAATTACCAGATAGTCCTGGTTATCATCAACAACTCGGAGATTGTGGTAGAACTCCCTTACTAGGTCAGGGTAGGTGTGATCTCTAATGGAGAACAGCTCGGTCCAGCCATTCTTCGATATCCATTCGCAGAAGGGTTGCTCAGTTTCTACGAAGGCTTGTGAGACCCATCTAGAGAAGTCAATCTTCCATTCTCTAACGTTGTCGAATACCTTGGTATAGGTTCTGACCTTGGTCGGCTTTCCCTTGGAGGTGGCTTGGCCAGCTTTGCCTTTGTTCGGCGTAGTGACCTTTGTGGTTTCAGGCAAAGTAGTTTGCCTGGAGGGTTCATCGGAACTGGTCTTAGGGTGACCAGCACCGGAGATGTTAACAGAAACCTTAGTCATGGTTTCAAAAAAAGATTTGGAAGCTTTGAGAATTTTAGAGAGAGAATGCTTTGCCAGAGAATTCGGTAAGTGTAAAGAGATAACAATGGGGATTTGCCCATTATTTATAGCGGTGAAAAGTGGATCTTATCGAATCCATGTGTCAGTTTTGCCTCGGGATTGTGAAACCCACAATAATCCTGGCTTTTATGACACATTCGGCGCATACGTCATCCTAGGTGGCTATTCGCGTGCTCTAGCATTAAATGCAACGGATCTTATACTCAGCGTTTAGAATACTAAGCATTTTATATTCTGAGTGGTCAGTTTTATACGGATGATTTCTCAGTATGTGATATTCATCCATTTAACATTAAACACTCAGCATGCATTTATTCACTCAGCAAACAATATATCATTCAGCATGTTAATTCACTCAGCATGAGTCTATATTAAGAGCTGGAATTTACTGAAGAGGGTTAAACATACCAATGGCTTCTCTTAGTATGCTGAACTGTTCATGAGCCAGTGGCTTTGTGAAGATATCCGCAAGCTGCTCATCCGTTGGGACGTAGGTCAGCTTTATCTCACCCTTGAGTACATGGTCTCTAATGAAGTGATGTCTTATGCTGACATGCTTCATCCTGCTGTGTTGAATTGGGTTCTTTGATAGATCAATTGCACTTTTGTTGTCACATTTGACCTCAATTGTCTTTGTTTGAACACCATAGTCTTCAAGTTATTGCTTAATCCATAGGACTTGAGCAACACAGTGTCCAGCAGCAATGTACTCAGCTTCAGTGGTAGACAAGGCTACTGACGCCTGCTTCTTGCTGAACCAGGATACAAGACAGCTTCCTAAGAAATGACATCCTCCAGAGGTGCTTTTCCGTTCTAGCTTGTCTCGTCCATAGTCAGCGTTAGTGTATCCAACGAGTGTAAAGCCATGAGTGTTGGGATACCATAAACCTGCGTTCACTGAGCTTTGCAAATATCTAAGGATTCTTTTTACAGCTGTTAAGCCCAAAATATACCTAAAATATCATTAGTAATTACATCAATATTGCTATGAATTTATGCTATTTATACCTATTTAGAATACTTTTACTCCCGAATATGTTTCTTTCATGCAAGGTACATAAATATTTGGTAAAATCCAAATAGGAGTAAAAAGAGCTCAAAAAAAGAAGAAAAACCCTACAAAAGGAGTCGAAGACGACGAAAATTAATAACGCCAAGTCGAGGACACGAACGAAAGCCGGAGAGGTGATTAACTCTCCGTGTCGCGACCACGGCCCCCATATTCTCGGTCGCGACACGCATTCCTCAGCCCTCTTTCCCTTCGTCCGAAGACCAAATTGTTGCTCCCCCATTCTCGGTAGAGAATTTAATATTCTCGGTACGAGCAGGAGTTTTTAGAAGCCTAGTTACACACTTTCGTTTTCGACGAAACGCGATCGTTCGGGTGGATAAAGACGTCCTTTCGCAGCGGACACGATCCTTCGCAGCAGACACGATCTTTCGCAGCGGACACGATCCTTCGCAACGGACACGATCCTTCGCAACGGACACGATCCTTCACAACGGACACGACACTTCAATCAAGACTCTTCAACATCTATAAATAAAGAGTTGATGGAAAGTTGATGGATAGTGTGATATGTGTAGAAGAAAGAGATTAGTATAGAATTTATGCAGAAATTCCGAATCAAGTGATTCAGAAGTTAGATTTCGATTCTGTTCAAAAGCAATATGATGTACACACATTGTTTACTAAATAATAACAAACTCAGTAGCGTTTAGACATTGTTCCAGTTTAGTTTACATTTTGGTAGTAGACCGACCCAGTCTCTATTACGAAGATTCAACGAGAAGATTGAGTAGAGGATCCGCCCCTGAGCCTGACAAACTCTAACGAAACCCAAGGAAAGGATTGACAACCCGTTCACTTGCACGCCGTCGAATGTTTCCATGCTCCATGTTCTCTGTAAACTTGTATCAATTTATATTTCATCTAATAAAGTCCGTTCTATTCGATAGATTTTTATGCAGCACTTATGGTAACCAATCCACTAAAGTGAATGCTGGTGTTTTCATTAAAATGTAGTTTAATTCAAAATCTTTACAAGGAAACTTTGTTGAACACTTAGGAAAATTATTATCTCGGTAGAGTTTTAATTTGGTTAAGGGCAATTATCCCGGATAAGGGTTTTGTCGCGTTCAAAGCCTATTAATTAGAGGTTCCGTCATTTATTTCATCTTTATAATTCGTACAAAGTTTAAAGTTGTTTTCTTTGCTTAATGCAAATAAATATACTTGTTTACTTTTCTAAAGTTTTGCAAATTCATTCTTAAATCATATATTTTCTAACATCTTCATACTCTAATCTAATTCTTATTCTAGCAATTTCAAAACCAAAACCGATTAAACGATTTTTCCATATTATAAACCTAAAAGTAAATTTAACCGATTCAGAATAAGTTTTTGTTAAAAAACGTTCCCCGTGGGATCGATATCTTTTATTACTACAAGCGTATACCGTGCACTTGCGGAAATCGCTCAACAAGTTTTTGGCGCCGTTGCCGGGGAACGCCAAAATTTTTGACAAAATTTAAAATTTTTCGTGTTTTATTACGAATCTAGGTTTATTCATACTTATTCAAACTTTTATATTTTATTTATTTTCAATTACTAACATATTTTTCAAATTCTATTTTATAGGTAGTTTCGGTTCGTGCGAAATTTCAAGTTCATGCGCAGTTCTCGAAGTTCAGGCACGTCACCAGATCCTATTGACCCAGAAATTGAAAGAACTCTTAAAAAGAACAAGAAAGAAAAGAAAAAGAAAAACAAAACCCCAATAAAAACTAAATTTAACCGATTCAGAATAAGTTTTTGTTAAAAAACGTTCCCTGTGGGATCGATATCTTTTATTACTACAAGCATATACCGTGCACTTGCGGAAATCGCTCAACAAGTTTTTGATAAAATTACCGAGCCAGAAGTTATGGGGAATCGCTCACAACCATATTAAAAGTTGAAGTTTTTGATATGTGGGGAATAGATTTCATGGGACCTTTTCCCCCTTCTAATGGTAAAACTTACATATTAGTTGCCGTTGATTATGTTTCAAAGTGGGTTGAAGCAATTGCAACCCCGACGAACGATTCTAAAGTTGTCATTAGTTTTCTTGACGATATATTTTGTAGATTTGGTTGTCCAAGAGTCATCGTTAGTGATGGTGGTACTCATTTTATAAACAAGAGTTTTGAAACGCTTATGAAAAAATATGGAGTACGCCACCGCGTATCAACGCCGTACCATCCTCAGTCAAATGGTCAGGCGGAGATATCAAATAGAGAACTCAAATGGATTCTCGAGAAAACAGTTTCATCTTCTAGAAAAGATTGGTTTTCTAAACTCAATAATGCGTTATGGGCATACCGTACTGCATTTAAAACACCAATAGGAATGACTCCGTACCGCTTAGTGTATGGGAAGACATGTCATTTGCCAGTCGAATTAGAACATAAAGCCTATTGGGCTATTAGAGAACTTAACTTTGATTTACAACAAGCAGGTAAGAAACGTTTGCTCAATTTGAATGAGTTAGATGAGTTACGTCATCTATCTTACGAAAATGCAAAGATTTATAAAGAAAAAGTGAAAAAATGGCACGATGCCAAAATTAAAGTTAAACACTTTAATGTTGGGGATAAAGTGCTGTTATTTAATTCACGACTTCGTTTATTTCCAGGAAAACTTAAGTCCAGATGGATATGACCATATTTAGTCGTCAAAACATTCGATTATGGTTCTTTAGAACTGGAAGGTCCTACCGGAGTTCGATTCAAAGTTAATGGTAATCGATGTAAAATCTATTACGAAAATATTTCCCAACTAGGAATTGAGTTCGTAACAAGATTGTCTGACGTATAAATTACTCAGTTTTTCTTACACAGTTTATTTTGTTTTATTGCTTTTTATATTTTATTTTTATTTTATTTTAAATGCAAATTTTATGATTAGATGACTTTATGTTATGCTTTAAATACATAAAATATTTTTATTTCATGATTTTAGATTTAATTTTTAGAAATTAAGATGAATTTGAAGTTTCAGGAAATTCTCTGCCGAGAATCCCCTTTTTAAGAATAGTCCAAACAGGTTCGGATTTCTCTGTTCATACCGAGAATTTTAAATTCTCTACCGTGAATCGGGAGGTAGCTTCGATGCCTGATTTCCGCAAGGAAATCAGCGTGTCGCGACCGCGGCTTAGCCATTCTCGGTCGCGACACGCGTGTTTCCTGCGCTATCAGGTCTGAAACATTCTAACCCCTTCAACGAACCTCTTGACAAACGAAACCTTAAGTTTCTTCATTCCCGAAAGGTGTAATTTTATACCTTTTCATAATTAAAACAATACCTCTTTTCATCTTAAACTCTTATAAATTAATCCTAGAGGATTCAAGTTCTGTTACAATTCATTTCATCTTTGTCAGAACTCTGCTTTTTCTTCGCCAACACCGTTCTTTGCTAAAGTAACACAAACTTTGCACCATGCCTACCAAATACAACGCTTCAAGGCACACTACTGCCTCAAGCAACAAACGCCCAGACTTATCTAAGCGATATGGGGCGCCTTTTCCTATCTTCAACCACGATGAAGGTAGGCGTTATTGGAATCTCCGTTACAATTTCTTCACCGGAATGTTGTATATGGATGAATTCCTTAACAACCAACTTAGAATTAGTGATGACATGAGCCGCTATATGGAACGTTTAGGGTGGACAAAATTCACCAAAATGCGATTTCCAATAATAGTCGACTGGATACTCGAATTCTTTTGTACCGTGTGTTTCACTAATAAACGACGAGTACGTCTCAGTTTTCGTCGAGAAGGCGAAATCTTCACTTTCGGCTATCCCGAGTTGCATGCTTGGTTTGGTTTTCCCCCAAGGGATACAATCAAACGTCATCCTGGAAGAGACATGACATCCACTGATATTTGGAGAATGCTCACTGGATTCTGGCGATTCAATTCAAAACTCGCCTACAATAAGTCTCTTCACTCCAGTTCCATGCTGTATTTGCACAAATTTCTGTGTCACAGTTTATTCGAGCTCACATTCAGTAGTGTAGTCCGTGACACTGATTTGTTTGTCCTTGGGATGTATTCTAGGGAAATACAGTGGATTCTTCCAAAATTCTGATGGAGGGTCTTGTCATCGCTTCTCGATCTAAAGATAAGAAGATTGGGTTTGGCAACATAATCTGTGGAATAATTCTCGGTACCAAGGGTACAATTGATATTCCTTGGAGTGATGATGAATTCTTCCCGACAATTGACTACGAGTTTCTTGAGTACGAAGGACTTGTGAAACGTGTCTTTCGTGCCGGCCCGCATTTTCTTTCTGCAACGGAACGTCAAGCTTTCGTGCAATTAGAAATTGAGCGTATTAAGGCTAGAGGAATCCCGTTTGATAGGGATGAATATGTAGAATAATTTATGTTTTTCATTTTATTTTTGTACATATTTTGTTTTGTATTAATTATTGTTTTGTTTTCCTTATTTGTACATATGTTGATATAATAAAGATTTTATTTAATTCTTAACTATCTATTTGATCCATTATCTATACTTAGCATATTTCATATGGGTCGATTCTTAACTCAAATTAAGATAAAAAGGATTCACATGAACTAGTATGGTTTTCTATTTTTCCACACATATATCCACATTTAATTCTTTTTGTAACTCGATTTATTTTTAATGAATTAAGTTTTCATTTAATCAATTCAATTCATGTATTAAATATGTATTAACATGCACTTATTATGCATTTAATATGGTTCTCTTAACTTATATGCATAAATGCACATTTAAGTTTCATTAATTCTTCATAACCAATTTATTACACTTTAATTCCATTTATTAAGGTTAAACCATTGGTTTTCCTTGCAATTAATGTCATTTATTTAAGTTTTAAGTGCAGGAACACTTACTATTAAGTTCAGGAACCATTCAATCAACAAAATTGCACAAACCAAGTCATTAGGCACCCAAATAAGCCATTTTGACCAATCCTCTACCGAGAATTAATAATTCTCGGTATGAGCAGCAAAACTGGCCCAATTTCAGGACGAAGAATTGCCTGAAAGTCGCGTGTCGCGGTCGCGGCTTTGCGATTCTCGGTCGCGACACGCGACCTGTAGGCATTTCTCAATCCGATTTTGACACCAAATTTTGCCTATTCCTATTCCTATTCTACCTATACACCTACAACCCTATATAAACCTACCTCTTACACAAACCTCACATCACCTCTATTTTTAACCAATCCCTTACTCTAAACTCTTCCCCATAAATCTACTTTTACTCTTCCCAATTTATTCATTACCATTCCTATATTCTTTTTCCATTTCAATCACTTCCATTTCAAACCCCCAAACTCATCTTCAAGCTTTACTCTTTCTCTCAATTCCTTTTTCTTCTTCTTCTTCTTCTTCTCAAACCCTAAAAAACATTAAACACCATCACCATGGTTAGGACTAAGCGTGTTGGTAACAAGCCCGCTGTTACGGAAGCTAATCGCCTTCGGGTTCAATGTGGAGCTTATTTTGACATCGCTTCGGAGGAAGAAGCCGCTCGTTTCAAACATTTTTCACAAGCCGACCGCCAATTTGTAGATATGCACTTCTTAGACTTCCATTCGGTAAGAACATTGAATTTCTCTACTCGAATTGATGCTTTTATTGAAGCTTTGGGTTGGCAAGAATTCGTTAATATGCGTTTCCCGCGTATTAATGAATATGTAGTGGAATTTTTGGTCACTTTGACCATGAACAAGAAGAAAACTTCCATCTCTTTTAGGAATGAAGGTACAACTTACACCATTGATTATGAAGCAATGGGAAACATGTTTGGTTTCCCTACTTCTGATTTTTATGATAAGCCTCGGGATTTTGATAATGATGCTGTTTGGCAAACTCTCTCGGATCAAGATTATTTTAATTCGAAAAACACTTCAAGCAAGTTGATTAAGGACAATTGTGTGTTCTTCTTTCATAAGTATTTGAGTTTCTCCTTGTTTGGTCGTGTTGAGAGTTCCAAGATTCAGGTTCGGGATTTGTATGTTTTGGATAGTTTGCTTAAAGGCTTGCGGATTGATAGCAATGGTATTTTGTTTGATAATTTGTTCCGTGCTTCGAGGGCTAGTACCATTCAAATCCCTCTTTGTAATTTTATCACCGCTATTGTGTTGGGAGCACGGGGTGAGTTGGCCGATTATGACATGTCCACCTACCGTGGGTATGTTCCACTTTTGGACATCTCGGCTCTTGAGCGAGCTCATTTATTGCTTCCACAAGGACCTCCCGTCTTTATTTCCTATGCTACCCGTATTGCCCACCTTCGTGGCACTATGGGTGGTGGCGCTTCAAGTTCTCAATTTGTAGGTACCGAAGGCGGCGGAGAGGCGGAAGGCGAGGAGGATGAACCACCGGGTCAAGCACAACCCCAAGCACCTCAAGCGGAGGATGATCCGGTGGATTTGCGGAGGATTTTGAACCAAATCAATTCCAACAATCGTCAAATGAATTTAAGAATTGATGATTTGGTTGAAAATAATATGGTGATGAATGACAACCTCAACTTTTTGAGACGTGAGCATAGATCGACTCGGCATCAGATGCTTTCCTTTTTCCGACGCCGAAATGTGGAGACTTCACCTACACCTCCGGATTCCCCGCCTCAAGCTTAGGTTGTTTTCTTTATTTTCTTTTTATCTTGTTATATTTGGTACAATTTTCATTTTCATATGTTTGGTACATTTTCTATTTTTAATTTCATATTGAATGTTCTATTTTCTACAATTTCAATCTTTGTTTCATATGCCTTATTTCGTATTTATTTTTTTTATGTTTTCTCCATTTTTGCACAAATGAGGACATGGTCCAATTTAAATGTGGGAGGAGATATACATATATCATTTCCACATATACGAATAAATGCTACGAAAATATTATTTTGCAAAATGAATAAATGCAACGAATAATCTTATACAAATGCAACACATTTTATTTTTCATATGTTCATAAATTAACCATAAGTTAATATGATTATTTGTTTAGGTTATCATTATCGTTAGAAATAATATTTCTATACGGGTAATATTTTTCATATTTTTCACAAATCTCCGATACGATTTTAAGTAAAATTGTCTCGAGTGAATGTATTTAAGTAAAAAAAATTCTTTATTTTCAATCTCTATTTTATATCATACAATTCATGATACAATAAATCTTATTTTAAGTTTTCAATTAGGTTTATAGGCATTAAATTGAACTAACAATTTTAGCTCGGTTTGATTTCGTCTTACATTAACACCAATTGAAGTTTTAAAGGAAACTTTAGCCATAATACATGTTGAATTTTAAGTCAATATAGGATGAATGTGCTATCTTTCTTTTTTCCAATTTCAATATTATAATTCATATTAATTAATCGATTAGTTGAATTCTTAACTTTTGGCCACGATTGAGACCAACCTTATCACAATCGAGGTATGAAAGGGAAGAATAATTAAGTACCGTTTACTTTTGGCCACGGTTGCGACCACCCTTATCACAATCGAGGTATGGAAGGAACATTTAGATAAAATAATAATAATAATAATAATAAGCGTGTATAAGTTTAAAGTAACGATTGCGTCCACCCATGGCATGGTCGGTACCTCTTAAGCAAACACAAAGCAATAAAATACGTATAAAGTTACGATCAAGACCACCCTTATCTCGGGCGTAACCAAGGAAATAAATTAATCCTAAGTACTTATTTAAATTTAATATATCTCATATATTAGTTTAGGTTTGGGAAAGGAAATTTTAGTGCTTTGAAATGCTTTGAGATGAAAGATTAAATAGCATGCGTGCTTATATCGTCCCGAATACTTCAATTCAAAATTGAAAATACAAGACGAATGATATATCGTATTTATCCTAAGTTAGTTTGATGTTTTGCGTATAAATTTACCATGCGAAGCTAGTCTTTTCGGCTTAACTAATTCAAAAGGTAATGCCAAGATATATGTTTTATTTTCATAAAGAGATTAGTTAAAGAATAAATTCAGAGAAATTTTGCTCGGGACTAGCAAAAGATTAAGTGTGGAGATTTGTTAAGCCCAAAATATACCTAAAATATCATTAGTAATTACATCAATATTGCTACGAATTTATGCTATTTATACCTATTTAGAATACTTTTACTCCCGAATATGTTTCTTTCATGCAAGGTACATAAATATTTGGTAAAATCCAAATAGGAGTAAAAAGAGCTCAAAAAAAGAAGAAAACCCCTACAAAAGGAGTCGAAGACGACGAAAATTAATAACGCCAAGTCGAGGACACGAACGAAAGCCGGAGAGGTGAAAAACGCTCCGTGTCGCGACCGCGGCCCCCACATTCTCGGTTGCGACACGTGTTCCTCAGCCCTCTTTCCCTTCGTCCGAAGACCAAATTGTTGCTCCCCCATTCTCGGTAGAGAATTTAATATTCTCGGTACGAGCAGGAGTTTTTAGAAGCCTAGTTACACACTTTCGTTTTCGACGAAACGCGATCGTTCGGGTGGATAAAGACATCCTTTCGCAGCGGACACGATCCTTCGCAGCAGACACGATCTTTCGCAGCGGACACGATCCTTCGCAACGGACACGATCCTTCACAACGGACACGACACTTCAATCAAGACTCTTCAACATCTATAAATAAAGAGTTGATGGAAAGTTGATGGATAGTGTGATATGTGTAGAAGAAAGAGATTAGTATAGAATTTATGCAGAAATTCCGAATCAAGTGATTCAGAAGTTAGATTTCGATTCTGTTCAAAAGCAATATGATGTACACACATTGTTTACTAAATAATAACAAACTCAGTAGCGTTTAGACATTGTTCCAGTTTAGTTTACATTTTGGTAGTAGACCGACCCAGTCTCTATTACGAAGATTCAACGAGAAGATTGAGTAGAGGATCCGCCCCTGAGCCTGACAAACTCTAACGAAACCCAAGGAAAGGATTGACAACCCGTTCACTTGCACGCCGTCGAATGTTTCCATGCTCCATGTTCTCTGTAAACTTGTATCAATTTATATTTCATCTAATAAAGTCCGTTCTATTCGATAGATTTTTATGCAGCACTTATGGTAACCAATCCACTAAAGTGACTGCTGGTGTTTTCATTAAAACGTAGTTTAATTCAAAATCTTTACAAGGAAACTTTGTTGAACACTTAGGCAAATTATTATCTCGGTAGAGTTTTAATTTGGTTAAGGGCAATTATCCCGGATAAGGGTTTTGTCGCGTTCAAAGCCTATTAATTAGAGGTTCCATCATTTATTTCATCTTTATAATTCGTACAAAGTTTAAAGTTGTTTTCTTTGTTTAATGCAAACAAATATACTTGTTTACTTTTCTAAAGTACTAAAACGTTCCTGTTTTGCAAATTCATTCTTAAATCAGATATTTTCTAACATCTTCATACTCTAATCTAATTCTTATTCTAGCAATTTCAAAACCAAAAACGATTAAACGATTTTTCCATATTATAAACCTAAAAGTAAATTTAACCGATTCAGAATAAGTTTTTGTTAAAAAACGTTCCCTATGGGATCGATATCTTTTATTACTACAAGCGTATACCGTGCACTTGCGGAAATCGCTCAACAACAGCTATGTAATGAGATTCCTTAGGATTAGATTGATATCTAGCACAATAGCATACTGAGAACTGAATGTCCGGTCTACTTGCTGTTAAGTAAAGTAGAGAGCTTATCATACCTCGATACAATTTGCTGTCTACCGACTTACCATTCTCGTCAGCGCAGAGGATAGTGTCAGTGCCCATAGGAGTGGATATTGGCTTGCAATTTTCAAGATCATATTTCTTCAATATCTCCTTGGCATATTTAGCTTGACTGATGAAGATGCCATTTTTCCCTTGTTTGATTTGAAGTCCAAGGAAGAAGTTGAGTTCTCCCATCATCGACATTTCAAACTCAGTCTGCATTTGCTTGCTAAATTCCTTGCACATTGACTCATTAATAGCACCGAAAATAATACCATCAACATATATTTGAGCCAGCAGGGTATCTTTACCATTTCTCTTAATGAATAAGGTTGTATCAGCTTTGCCCCTGACATAGTTTCTAGTCAGCAGGAAACTGGTCAGCCTCTCATACCAAGCACGTGGTGCTTGCTTGAGGCCGTACAGAGCCTTTTTGAGTTTATAAACGTGGTTTGGGAATTTAGGATCCTCAAACCCTGGAGGTTGATTAACATAAACTTCCTCGTTTATAACTCCATTAAGGAATGCACTCTTAACATCCATTTGAAACAGTTTAAAGTTCATATAGCTTGCATAAGCGCATAAAATTCTAATAGCCTCTAGCCTTGCCACTGGGGCAAAGGTCTCACCGTAGTCAATACCTTCTTGCTGACTGTAGCCCTGAGCTACAAGCCTTGCTTTGTTCCTGACTACATTTCCTTGCTCATCCAGCTTGTTGCGGAAGACCCATCTTGTTCCAATGGTCTTCTGACTCCTTGGATGTGGCACTAACTCCCATACATCGTTTCTTCTGAATTGGTCAAGTTCCTCTTGCATTGCGCTCATCCAGAATTCATCTTCCTCAGCATCAGCGAAGTTCTTAGGTTCCTGAACTGAGACGAAGGCTACATTATTGAGGTATCTCCTGAGTTGGTTTCTTGTCATCAGGGTATTCTCAGCGGCATCAAGAATAGCACTCTCTCAGTGTCCTCTTGGTATCCTTATCTCCTTTGGTAGATTTATGTCTTGTGCTGTCTGTGTTTCAACAATCTCTGCAGGTGAAGATTGGTCAGTGAAAACAATATTTGGTTCACTTTTACCTTTGGTCAGCCCTTGAGTGAATGACTCAGCGGCTGTATCTTGATCAGCGGGTACTGAGTGTGGATCATCCTCGGTCAGTGGCAGATATCTTCCTGCAGGGTTAGTTTCGTCGAACTCAACATTTACTGACTCTTCTAAAACTTGAGTTCATTTATTGAAAACTCTGTATGCTTTGATGTTTGTTGAGTAGCCTAAAAAGATAGCTTCATCAGCTTTTGAGTCAAACTTAGCTAGGCTATCTTTGGTGTTTAAAATAAAACATTTACAGCCAAAGGCACGAAAGTATCCAATGTTAGGCTTTCGTCCTTTCCAAAGTTCATATGGGGTTTTCTTTAGTATAGGTCTAACAAGAGCCCTATTAAGAATATAGCACGCTGTGTTAACAGCTTCTCCCCAAAAGTACTTTGGAAGCCTATGCTCACTCAGCATTGTCCTGGCTATTTCAACCAAGGTTCTGTTCTTCCTTTCAACAACCCCATTTTGTTGAGGCGTCCTAGGAGCAGAAAAATTATGGTCAATGCCGCTGGCTTCACAGAATTCAACAAACTGTTGGTTCTTGAATTCTCCACCATTATCACTTCGAATGTGAGCCAATTTTAGGTCTTTATCATTTTCAAGTTTTCTAACCAAATTTGAAAATGTCTCAAAGGTTTCATCCTTGCTACTCAGCAAGATGATCCAAGTGTACCGAGAGAAGTCATCTATAATGACCAAGGAAAATCTTCTTCCACCCAGACTCGGCGGTTGGACTGGACCGAAGAGATCCAAGTGTAGTAACTCTAACGGTCGCTTAGTTGAGACAATATTTTTACTATGAAAAGATTGTTTGGTTTGTTTTCCATCTTGGCAAGCGTGGCATAGTTGATCTTTTTCAAATTTAAGTTCTGGCAGTCCCTCAACCAATTGCTTTCTTGCTAATTTGGCCAGGAGGTCCATGCTTACATGACCAAGTCTCTTGTGCCATAGCCAGGAATTTTCTTCCTTTGAAACTAAGCATACAGTTTTTGAAAACTTTTTCTCCAAGTTCAGCATGAAGACATTATCAATGCGAGGGCAGTTAAAATCAACTCATTAGTTTTACCCTCGTATATTTTACATCCAGTGTCATCAAATATAACTTTTCTCCCATTATCACATAGATGAGATACGCTGAGTAAGTTATATTTGAGTCCGCTGACTAGGGAGACTGACTCAATAGTAGGATTACCTCCAACGGTTCCTGACCCTACTATCTTACCCTTTTTGTTGTCTCCAAAACTTACGCTTCCTCCTCGTTTACGCTCGAATGTGATGAACTGAGTTTCATCACCAGTCATATGCCTTGAGCATGCACTGTCAATATACCACATCTTTGACTTCTCGGCACATCTCAGGCTTACCTGCAATGTAACTAGTTACTTTTAGGTACCCAATTCTTTTTGGGTCCTTGCTTGTTAGGTTCAACAGGTAAAGCATCATATTTTATTTTATATGGTCATTCTTTCCACAGAAGTCACAGCTGACTTTCCGTTTAGGATTTTTCACTGACTGGTCAGCACCCCAGTACTGAGTGTGCCAGCACACCTTTGTGGTGTTTCCTTTCTTCCCACAGAAGTCACACTGGACATTCCACTAGGGATTCCATCTCTGCTGACCAGTACTTCGGTACTGAGCATTCAGAGGAATATTTCTTTTGTTTGGAACCTTTAGTTGGTTCTGAATGGATGTGACGTCCTTTCTCAGTTTCTTGGAATCTGATTGGACCTCAGAGAAAAACTTTTGCATAATTCTGATATTACTATGCAAATCTGAGTTGTCCTGAAGAAGACATCGAAGGTCACTCAGTTTGACCTCGTCAACCTCGTCACATCGCCTGCTGAGTGCTCTAATTTTCTTATTACACTTTTTGACAAGTGTATAGAGGTCACTCAGGGCATTAACCATTTCATTTCTGAGCTGGGGAAGTGATATTACCTCATTTGATTGCTCCTCGTCGTCAGATGCAATGGAGGGGTCAGCATGCTCAGAGATGCACGGCTCAGCAAGTTCGTCAGCCATAAAACAGATCTTTGCTGACTCAGTGGCATCAGCTTCTGATGATGAAGACTCATCACTGTTGCTCCATGTTGCCACCATTGCCTTTTTGCCGTTCTTCCTTTCTTTCCTCAGCGTGGGGCAGCTTGACTTAATATGGCCAGTTTGATGACATTCAAAGCATGTAATGGGCTTTGAGTTGTCCTGGTGAACATAGCCATCTCCTCATCATCTGTTGAGCTCCCATCAGTGGAGTCAGCTTTCATGACAAGAGACTTTTGCTTCTTGTCTTCAGACTTTTCCTTCACCTCGAAATTCTTCATCGAGATCTCATGGGTCAGCAGTGAGCCGATGAGTTCATCATATTTATAGGTGGTTAAGTCTTGAGCTTCCTTAACAGCTGTCTTCTTTGCTTGCCAGTTTTTAGGAAGACTCCTAAGAATCTTCTTGACTTGTTCTTCCTCGGTGAAGATCTTCCCAAGTCTCTTGAGCTCGTTGATGATGTTTGTAAACCTTGCATTCATGTTAGATATTCCTTCATCATCGTTCATTTCGAACAGCTCGTATAATCTCATCTGCTGGTTCACCTTGGACTCCTTCACTTTGTTTGTTCCTTCGTAGGTGACTTCCAGCTTCTTCCAGATCTCTTGTGCCGACTCACAACCTGATATCTTATTATATTCTGCAGCATCAAGCGCACAGTGAAGCATATTTATAGCCGAAGCGTGATTTTGTAGCTTCTTGAGACCATCCTCTGTCCATTTGGCCTCAGCTTTGACAACTGTTTGGCCAGCCAAAACTTCAACAGGAACAAACGGGCCTTGGACTATTGAAAGCCATGCACTCATGTTTGTTGCCTGAATAAAGTTTTTCATCCTATTCTTCCAGAAGGTATAGTTAGACCCGAAGAATAGGGGAGGCCGAGTAATGGACAGCCCCTCAGGTAAGATCTGAGTTGTTTGGTTTCCTGGGAGAAACCGAGTGCTGTTTTCAGCCATAGTGGGGATCAGCTCAAGGTAGTTAAACCTTTCACAGTGAGCTTTTAAGCTCTGATACCACTTGTTGGTCCCTTATAACGTAACAAGTTAGTTCCAAGGGGGGGGGGGGGGGGTAGGAACTATTTAAAATTTTAATACGTTAAGGCTGACTTCTTTTTCTTTGAAAAAGGATTACACAGCGCGTTGAGTAAATAAGACACTAGCTTAGTCAACTGGTGACTAAGTCAGCTTCTTTCGTTGAGTCAGGAGATAGCACTTTGAGTCTATTCCTGAACTCAGACACTCAATACACACAACTCAGCTTGACCTCTTTACTTGGTCGGTTTTGATTAAGCAAGCAATATATATATTAAGGAGTTTAAGGTTAGAAAGATATTACTCAGCAGATTTATCCAGGTTCGGCCTCCAAGCCTACGTCCTGTCCCCGGAACACGTTCCGAGATTTCGAATTCTCTACTGAGCTCTTTAACGGTAGAGCATCAAACCTTTTACAACTTAGAAGCTGAGTATAACAAGAGTACCTTCCTCTATACCTCTACTCACTCCTAATCTCACGCTGAGTACTATAACCGAGTACTCAGCCTCTCCTTTCTAATCTCTAGAAATGATAAATATTTGTCCTAAACAACAATTGCTAAGACATTTTAGATGATTGAATAATCACTCTAGACTTTTACACAAAAGATATAGAATTTGGTGAAAGAATTTGCTTTGGTTTTTCTTACAGAGCTTTGAGTAGAATTTTGGTCAGCGTAATGGCTTAATCAAGTTCTGTGTCAAATGAAGCAACTAAAGGGCTTTATTTATAGAGACGTCTAAGGCATCGGTCATTTTGAATTTCGAAATAACCGTTGGAGGGAAACGGCTTCCTGTCGTTGTCACTTAGTCTTGCTCAGAGCTCTCGGCCAATCAGATTTGAGTATCTTCTGTCCTCGGTCAGTGTTGAGCAGCTTTTAGTCAGCTCGGCAGAATGTCTCTCCATTTATGGTAAGGTCAACTAGACAGCGTTCTGTGTCTTCTGAACTTTACCCAAAGTGGAATTACTTTGTCTGGAAGTTGTTCTTGCTTAGCTGCTGTCTCGTACTCTTTGTCGATTCAACTCAGCGGCTTCACTCCGAAGTTGTTCAACGAAGGTCTTCTAGATCCTTCTCTTGCTGAGTTGCGTTTTGATCATAACGACAGCGTTTTGTACACGCGGGCCGAGTTGTCTTGATCTGTTTGACTTGGGCTTTGACTTCCGTATTGGGCTTTGGCCTTTTACTCTTTATGTCTTATAAATAATTATAACTCAACATTGAACAAACACATTAGTATAATAAATCAAAGCATTTAAACTTAGTGTGTTTAGAATATATTTAATTTTACTTAAATAATTTTGTCAAATAAAAATCATGTGGAAAGGTGTTTCAACAAGTCGAACCTGGAAGGAATCCTTTGTTTGATAGGATTCTGGAAGGTTCGCTTGATCTTTTGGAGATTGAGGAACCTGCTAGCGGCAGCAGGCTTGGGCCGCCATGGTTGCATTTGGGCCGTTTGTGGTTGTTTTGGATTGTTTATTTGCTTGGCTTGGGCCGTAATGCGGATAATACTAACGTTATGCGTGTGACATCATTTTGTAGGATATATATATATATATATATATATGTGGAAGAGTTCTTAATGGAGAGTCTCCATTCATGGAGACTAATATATTCTGATTAAATGACCTGCTATAGTAGGTTACCAATAGGTTATCAGGTTACCTAGATGTATATTTCTCTCTCTATAATAAATGATTGTCCATGTTTTCCAAAAAATAATCTCTCTCCATAATAAATCCATAATAATAATTGGTATATAAAATCATATATAAAAAAATAAAAAAAAAAGACTAAAATCGTCCTTCTTACTCTATTTAAACCATGCTTGATTGTGATAATAATTTAATTTATGCTCTCTCGATTTTCTCTTCCAACACCCCATTTGGAAGCTGTGACCATTAAAACCAGCATTTTCTCCCTGGAGAAACATTTGTAATGCAGGTTTTCATTCGAGAGGCTTGTGTCTAGTGCTGGTAAAGAATGCATAATCACCATGTATGCATATATATGAACTTATAACTCTATACATACTTTTTTTTTATTCAACTCTATACATACATTTACTTGCATCACAAAGGGGAAAATATTATTTTGTGGTTTTTGATCAAGTATTGAATTTTGCATCGGAATATATATCTAAAAACTTTATGTATAGTAAACTCTATAAAAATAATTAAGATGTTCAAAATATTAGTGGTCTCCATCCATTTACCTATATAAATAGAAATGATAAATATTTAAATGAATTATGATACGTATAAAATTCCTTTACCTAAATACCCCTAAAGTTTACGGCTAAGAGCAATTTTTCTCTAACGTCTAAAATAGTGCAATTTTGCACCTAACCTTGGCAGTGAAGAGTAAGTTCACCCCTAACATTGATAAATTTTTAAATTGAGCTTACAACCATAAGGATTTAAATCGACTTTACAATCCTAAAGATTTATAAATTGAGCTTATATCTATTATGTTAGGGGTTGTAAGCTAAATGATTATTTGTAAATAAATAAAAGCTTAAAGAAATAAAAAAACATAAGAATTTACAAATTGAACTTACAATTCTAAGGATTTACAATTTGAGCTTACAATCCTCAAATTTTATAAATTGAGCTTACAATCCTAATGATTTATAAATTGAGCTTACATTAAGTTACTTTCCAACTTAGTTATATTATATCATTTGAATCAACCTCGCATGATATCAACCTATTGGTACGATGTCATTTTACACGTATTCCGATGATGACTTATTTATTATTACCATCACCTATATTACCCTTGAATGACATCCTACTAATTAAAAATATCAAAATTTTTATGAGAAATTGGTATATTGGTAACTATGATGACAGTTTACATAATAATTTCAATCATTGTAGCGTTTTACAAATGATATAGGACATAATCAATTATGTCATGAGATTTTTTTCAGATAACATATTCGTTTCATTTATTTGTCTTCCTATATTTCTTTATATGAAATTTAAGTTTAGTGATGTTTCCGTTGAGTAATATTTTAGTTCAGTAATGTTTCAGTTTAGTAATGTTTCAGTCTAGTGATGTTTCAGTTGAGTAATATTTCAGGTCAGTGATGTTTCAGTTTAGTAATATTTTAGTTGTGTAATGTTTCAGTTTAGTGATGTTTCAGTTTAGTAATATTTGAGTTCAGTGATGTTTTAGCTTAGTAATGTTTCAGTTAGTAATAATGCAATTCAGCGATGTTTCAGTTGAGTAATATTTCAGTTCAGTATTTCATTTCAATGATGTTTAAATTCAATAATATTTCAGTTTAGTAATGTTTCTGTCTAGTAATGTTTCAATTTAGTAATATTTCAATTCAGTGATGTTTCAGTTTAGTAATGTTTCAGTTCAGTAATATTTCAGTTCAGTAATGTTTCAGTTTATTAATATTTCGGTTTAGTGATTTTCAGTTCAGTTATATTTCAGTTTAGTGATGTTTAAGTTTAGTAATATTTAAGTTCAGTGATGTTTAAGTTTAGTAATATTTAAGTTCAGTGATGTTTCAGTTCAAATAATATTTCAGTTCAGTGATGTTTTAGTTTCGTGAAGTTTCGGTTTAGTAATGTTTCAATTGAGTAATGTTTCAATTCAGTGATATTCCAGTTCACTAATGTTTCAGTTGAGTGATATTTTAGTTCAGTCATGTTTCAGTTTAGTAGTGCTTCAGTTTAGTAATGTTTCAGTTTATTAATGTTTCAGTTCAGTAATATTTCAGTTCGGTAATGTTTCAGTTTAGCAATATTTCAGTTTAGTAATGTTTCAATTTAGTATTGTTTAAGTTTAGTGATGTTTCAGTTTAGTAATGTTTTGGTTTAGTGATGTTTCAATTCAGTGATATTTCAACTCAGTAATATTTCAGTTTGGTAATGTTTCAGCTTAGTAATGTTTCAGTTTAATAATATTTGAGTTTAGTAATGTTTTAGTTCAGTAATGTTTCTGTTTATTAATATTTTAGTTCAGTGATGTTTCAGTTCGATGATGTTTTAGTTCAGTAATATTTCATTTTAGTAATGTTCCAGTTCAGTTATTTTTCAGTTTAGTAATATTTCAGTTTAGTAATGTTTTAGTTAAGTGATGTTTCAGTTCAGTAATGTTTCACTTTAGTCATGTTTCAGTTTAGTAACGTTTCAGTTCAGTGATGTTTCAGTTTAGTAATGTTTCAATTCAATGATGTTTCAGTCTAGTAAAATTTCAGTTCAATGATGTTTTAGTTCAGTAATGTTTCAATTGAGTAATGTTTCAGTTTAGTGATATTTCAGTTCAGTGCTATTTCAGTTTAGTAAAATTTCAGTTCAATGATGTTTCAGTTTAGTAATGTTTCAATTTAATAATGTTTCAGTTTAATAATATTTCAGTTTAGTAATATTTCAGTTTAATGATGTTTCTGTTTAGTAATGTTTCAGTTTAGTGATGTTTCAGTTTAGTGATTTTTCAGTCCATTAATGTTTTATTTTAGTGATGTTTCAGTTCAGTGATGTTTCAGTACAGTGATATTTTAGTACAGTGATTTTTTAGTACAGTGATGTTTCAGTTCAGTAATATTTCCATTTAGTAATGTTTTAGTTCAGTAATGTTTTAATTCAGCAATGTTTCAGTTTAGTAATATTTCAATATTGAGATTTTTAGTTCAGTAGTATTTCAGTTTAGTGATGTTTCAGTTTAGTGATTTTTCAGTTCAATAATGTTTCAGTTTAGTGATGTTTCAGTTCAGTGATGTTTCAGTTTAGTAATATTTTAGTTCAGTGATGTTTCTGTTCAATGACGTTTCAGTTCGGTGATGTTTCAATTAAATGATATTTCAGTTTAGTAATATTTCAGTTTAGTGATATTTCAGTTCAATTATGTTTCAGTTTAGTAATTTTTCAGTTTCATAATGTTTGAGTTTAGTAATGTTTGAGTTGAGTAAGATTTGAGTTTAGTAATGTTTCAGTTTAGTAATAATTCAATTCAGTGATGTTTCAGTTGAATAATATTTCAGTTTTGTGATGTTTTAGTTTAGTAATGTTTCAGTTCTGTGATATTTCAGTTCAGTAATGTTTTAGCTCGGTAATGTTTCACTTCATTAATGTTTTAGTTCAGTAATGTTTCAGTTGAGTGATGTTTCGGTTTAGTGATGTTTCAGTTCAGTGATGTTTCGGTTTAGTAATATGTTAGTTCAGTGATGTTTCTGTTTAATAATGTTTTAGTTGGGTGATGTTTCAGTTCAATGATGTTTCAGTTCAATGATATTTCAGTTTAGTAATATTTCAGTTTTGTGATATTTTAGTTCAGCTATGTTTCAGTTTAGTAATCTTTCAGTTTCATAATGTTTCAGTTTAGTAATGTTTTAGTTCAGTGATATTTCAGTTGAGTAATATTTAAGTTCAGTGATGCTTTAGTTTAGTAATGTTTCAATTTAGTACTAATTCAATTCAGTGATGTTTCAGTTGAGTAATATTTCAGTTCAGTGATGTTTTAATTCAGTAATGTTTCAGTTCCATGATATTTCAATTTAGTAATGCTTCAGCTCAGTAATGTTTCAGTTCATTAATGTTTAAGTTTAGTAATGTTTCAGTTCAGTAATGTTTCAGTTTAATAATGTCTCAGTTCAGTAATATTTTATTTGAGTAATATATCAATTTAGTAACGTTTTAGTTCAGTAATGTTTCAGTTCAGTAATATTTCAGTTCAGTGATGGTTCAGTTTAATAATGTTTCAGTTCAATCATGTTTCATTTTAGTAATATTTCAGTTTAGTAATGTTTCAGTTCAGTGATGTTTCAATTTAGTAACGTTCAGTTCAGTAATGTTTCAGTTCATTAATGTTTTAGTTGAATGATGTTTTAGTTTAGTGATGTTTCAGTTTAGTAATGTTTCAGTTTAGTAATGTTTCAGTTTAGTAATGTTTCAGTTGAGTGATGTTTCAGTTTAGTTATGTTTGAGTTCAGTAATATTTCAGTTTAGTAATGTTTCAGTTCAGTAATGTTTCAGTTTAGTAATGTTTCAGTTCATTAATGTTTCAGTTCAGTAATCTTTTAGTTCAGTAATGTTTCAGTTAAGTGATGTTTCAGTTCAGTAATATTTCAGTTCAGTAATATTTCAGTTCATTAGTGTTTCATATTTCAGTTCAGTGATGCTTCACTTCAGTAATATTTCAGTTTAGTAATGTTTCAATTTAGTAATATTTCAGATCAGTAATATTTTAGTTCAGTTGTGTTTCAGTTCAATAATATGTCAGTTTAGTAATGTTTCACTTTAGTGATGTTTCAGTTCAACCATATTTTAGTTGAGTAATGTTTCAGTTTATTAATGTTTTACTTTAGTATTATTTTAGTTTAGTGATGTTTCAGTTCCGTAATATTCCAGTTCAGTGATGTTTTAGTTTAGTGATGTTTCGATGGAGTGATATTCAATTTATTAATATTTCAGCTCGGAGATATTTCATTTTAGTAATGTTTCAGTTTAGTAATATTTCAGTTTAGTGATGTTTCAGTTCAGTAATGTTTCAGTTCAGTAATGTTTCAGTTCAGTAATTTTTCAGTTGAGTAATGTTTCAGTTTAGTAATGTTTTAGTGCAGTAATGTTTTAGTTTAGTAATATTCCAGTTAAGTGATGTTTTTAGTTTAGTACTGTTTCAGTTTAGTAATATTACAGTTCAGTAATGTTTCAGTTCAGTAATGTTTTAGTTTAGTAACATTTCAGTTCAGCGATGTTTGAGTTTAGTAATGTTTCAGCTCAGTGATGTTTCAGTTTCATGATATTTCAATTCAGTAATATTTGAGTTTAGTAATATTTCAGTTTAGTGATGTTTCCGTTCAGTAACGTTCAGTTCCGTAATGTTTCAGTTCATTACTGTTTCAGTTGAATGATGTTTTCGTTTAGTGATGTTTCAGTTTAGTAATGTTTCAGTTGAGTGATGTTTGAGTTCAGTTATGTTTGAGTTCAGTAATATTTCAGTTCAGTAATATTTCAGTTTAGTAATGTTTGAGTTCAGAAATGTTTCAGTTTAGTAATCTTTTAGTTCAGCAATGTTTCAGTTTAGTGATGTTTCAGTTTAGTAATATTTCTGTTCATTAATATTTCAGTTTATTAATATTTCAGTTTAGTGATGTTTTAGTTCAGTAATGTTTTAGTTCAGTAATGTTTCAGTTCAATGATGTTTCAGTTCAATAATGTTTCAGTTTAGTAATGCTTCAGGTTAGTAATATTTCAGTTCAGTAATGTTTCAGTTGAGTGATGTTTGAGTTTAGTTATGTTTGAAGTCACTAGTATTTCAGTTTAGTAATATTTGAGTTTAGTAATGTTTCAGTTTAGTAATCTTTGAGTTCAATAATGTTTCAGTTCAGTGATGTTTCAGTTCAGTAATATTTCAGTTCAGTGATGTTTCAGTTTAGTGATGTTTTAGTTCAGTAATATTTCAGTCCAGTGATGTTTTAGTTCAGTAATATTTCAGTTTAGTAATGTTTCAGTTCAGTTATGTTTCAGTTCAGTAATGTTTCAGTTTAGTAATCTTTTAATTCAGTAATGTTTCAATTCAGTGATGTTTTAGTTCAGTAATATTTCAATTCAGTAAAATTTTAGTTCAGTGATGTTTCAATTTAGTGATGTTTCAATTCAGTAATATTTCAGTTTAGTGATGTTTTAGTTCAGTAATATTTTAGTTCAATAATATTTCAGTTCAGTAATCTTTTAGTTTAGTAATTTTCAATTCAGTAATGTTTCAGTCCAATAGTGTTTTAGTTCAGTAATGTTTCAGTTGAGTAAGGTTTCAGTTTAGTAATATTTCAGTTAAGTGATGTTTAAGTTTAGTGATGTTTTAGTTCAGTGATATTTCGGTTCAGTGATGTTTTGGTTCATTGATATTCAGTTTAGTAATATTTCAGTTCAGTGGTGTTTCAGTTCAGTAATGTTTTAGTTTAGTAATATTTCAGTTCAGTGATGTTTCAGTTTAGTGATGCTTCAGTTCAGTAATATTTCAATTCAATGATGTTTTAGTTCAGTAATATTTTAGTTCAGTAATGTTTCAGTTCAGTAATATTTTAGTTAAGTGATGTTTTAGTTTAGTAATGTTTCAGTTTAGTAATATTCCAGTTCAGTAATGTTTCAGTTGAGTGATATTTCAGTTTAGTAATGTTTCAGTTGAGTGATGTTTCAGTTCAGTAATATTTTAGTTTAGTAACGTTTCAGTTTAGTAATGTTTGAGTTCAGTAATGTTTCAACTCAGTGATATTTCAGTTTCTGATGTTTCAGTTCAGTTTTGTTTAATGTTTCAGTTCAGTGATGTTTCAGTTCAGTGATGTTCAGTTCAGTAATGTTTCAGTTTAGTGATTTTTCAGTCCATTAATGTTTTATTTTAGTGATGTTTCAGTTCAGTGATGTTTCAGTACAGTGATATTTTAGTACAGTGATTTTTTAGTACAGTGATGTTTCAGTTCAGTAATATTTCCATTTAGTAATGTTTTAGTTCAGTAATGTTTTAATTCAGCAATGTTTCAGTTTAGTAATATTTCAATATTGAGATTTTTAGTTCAGTAGTATTTCAGTTTAGTGATGTTTCAGTTTAGTGATTTTTCAGTTCAATAATGTTTCAGTTTAGTGATGTTTCAGTTCAGTGATGTTTCAGTTTAGTAATATTTTAGTTCAGTGATGTTTCTGTTCAATGACGTTTCAGTTCGGTGATGTTTCAATTAAATGATATTTCAGTTTAGTAATATTTCAGTTTAGTGATATTTCAGTTCAATTATGTTTCAGTTTAGTAATTTTTCAGTTTCATAATGTTTGAGTTTAGTAATGTTTGAGTTGAGTAAGATTTGAGTTTAGTAATGTTTCAGTTTAGTAATAATTCAATTCAGTGATGTTTCAGTTGAATAATATTTCAGTTTTGTGATGTTTTAGTTTAGTAATGTTTCAGTTCTGTGATATTTCAGTTCAGTAATGTTTTAGCTCGGTAATGTTTCACTTCATTAATGTTTTAGTTCAGTAATGTTTCAGTTGAGTGATGTTTCGGTTTAGTGATGTTTCAGTTCAGTGATGTTTCGGTTTAGTAATATGTTAGTTCAGTGATGTTTCTGTTTAATAATGTTTTAGTTGGGTGATGTTTCAGTTCAATGATGTTTCAGTTCAATGATATTTCAGTTTAGTAATATTTCAGTTTTGTGATATTTTAGTTCAGCTATGTTTCAGTTTAGTAATCTTTCAGTTTCATAATGTTTCAGTTTAGTAATGTTTTAGTTCAGTGATATTTCAGTTGAGTAATATTTAAGTTCAGTGATGCTTTAGTTTAGTAATGTTTCAATTTAGTACTAATTCAATTCAGTGATGTTTCAGTTGAGTAATATTTCAGTTCAGTGATGTTTTAATTCAGTAATGTTTCAGTTCCATGATATTTCAATTTAGTAATGCTTCAGCTCAGTAATGTTTCAGTTCATTAATGTTTAAGTTTAGTAATGTTTCAGTTCAGTAATGTTTCAGTTTAATAATGTCTCAGTTCAGTAATATTTTATTTGAGTAATATATCAATTTAGTAACGTTTTAGTTCAGTAATGTTTCAGTTCAGTAATATTTCAGTTCAGTGATGGTTCAGTTTAATAATGTTTCAGTTCAATCATGTTTCATTTTAGTAATATTTCAGTTTAGTAATGTTTCAGTTCAGTGATGTTTCAATTTAGTAACGTTCAGTTCAGTAATGTTTCAGTTCATTAATGTTTTAGTTGAATGATGTTTTAGTTTAGTGATGTTTCAGTTTAGTAATGTTTCAGTTTAGTAATGTTTCAGTTTAGTAATGTTTCAGTTGAGTGATGTTTCAGTTTAGTTATGTTTGAGTTCAGTAATATTTCAGTTTAGTAATGTTTCAGTTCAGTAATGTTTCAGTTTAGTAATGTTTCAGTTCATTAATGTTTCAGTTCAGTAATCTTTTAGTTCAGTAATGTTTCAGTTAAGTGATGTTTCAGTTCAGTAATATTTCAGTTCAGTAATATTTCAGTTCATTAGTGTTTCATATTTCAGTTCAGTGATGCTTCACTTCAGTAATATTTCAGTTTAGTAATGTTTCAATTTAGTAATATTTCAGATCAGTAATATTTTAGTTCAGTTGTGTTTCAGTTCAATAATATGTCAGTTTAGTAATGTTTCACTTTAGTGATGTTTCAGTTCAACCATATTTTAGTTGAGTAATGTTTCAGTTTATTAATGTTTTACTTTAGTATTATTTTAGTTTAGTGATGTTTCAGTTCCGTAATATTCCAGTTCAGTGATGTTTTAGTTTAGTGATGTTTCGATGGAGTGATATTCAATTTATTAATATTTCAGCTCGGAGATATTTCATTTTAGTAATGTTTCAGTTTAGTAATATTTCAGTTTAGTGATGTTTCAGTTCAGTAATGTTTCAGTTCAGTAATGTTTCAGTTCAGTAATTTTTCAGTTGAGTAATGTTTCAGTTTAGTAATTTTTAGTGCAGTAATGTTTTAGTTTAGTAATATTCCAGTTAAGTGATGTTTTTAGTTTAGTACTGTTTCAGTTTAGTAATATTACAGTTCAGTAATGTTTCAGTTGAGTGATATTCCAGTTCAGTAATATTTCAGCTGAGTGATGTTTCAGTTCAGTAATGTTTTAGTTTAGTAACATTTCAGTTCAGCGATGTTTGAGTTTAGTAATGTTTCAGCTCAGTGATGTTTCAGTTTCATGATATTTCAATTCAGTAATATTTGAGTTTAGTAATATTTCAGTTTAGTGATGTTTCCGTTCAGTAACGTTCAGTTCCGTAATGTTTCAGTTCATTACTGTTTCAGTTGAATGATGTTTTCGTTTAGTGATGTTTCAGTTTAGTAATGTTTCAGTTGAGTGATGTTTGAGTTCAGTTATGTTTGAGTTCAGTAATATTTCAGTTCAGTAATATTTCAGTTTAGTAATGTTTGAGTTCAGAAATGTTTCAGTTTAGTAATCTTTTAGTTCAGCAATGTTTCAGTTTAGTGATGTTTCAGTTTAGTAATATTTCTGTTCATTAATATTTCAGTTTATTAATATTTCAGTTTAGTGATGTTTTAGTTCAGTAATGTTTTAGTTCAGTAATGTTTCAGTTCAATGATGTTTCAGTTCAATAATGTTTCAGTTTAGTAATGCTTCAGGTTAGTAATATTTCAGTTCAGTAATGTTTCAGTTGAGTGATGTTTGAGTTTAGTTATGTTTGAAGTCACTAGTATTTCAGTTTAGTAATATTTGAGTTTAGTAATGTTTCAGTTTAGTAATCTTTGAGTTCAATAATGTTTCAGTTCAGTGATGTTTCAGTTCAGTAATATTTCAGTTCAGTGATGTTTCAGTTTAGTGATGTTTTAGTTCAGTAATATTTCAGTTCAGTGATGTTTTAGTTCAGTAATATTTCAGTTTAGTAATGTTTCAGTTCAGTTATGTTTCAGTTCAGTAATGTTTCAGTTTAGTAATCTTTTAATTCAGTAATGTTTCAATTCAGTGATGTTTTAGTTCAGTAATATTTCAATTCAGTAAAATTTTAGTTCAGTGATGTTTCAATTTAGTGATGTTTCAATTCAGTAATATTTCAGTTTAGTGATGTTTTAGTTCAGTAATATTTTAGTTCAATAATATTTCAGTTCAGTAATCTTTTAGTTTAGTAATTTTCAATTCAGTAATGTTTCAGTCCAATAGTGTTTTAGTTCAGTAATGTTTCAGTTGAGTAAGGTTTCAGTTTAGTAATATTTCAGTTAAGTGATGTTTAAGTTTAGTGATGTTTTAGTTCAGTGATATTTCGGTTCAGTGATGTTTTGGTTCATTGATATTCAGTTTAGTAATATTTCAGTTCAGTGGTGTTTCAGTTCAGTAATGTTTTAGTTTAGTAATATTTCAGTTCAGTGATGTTTCAGTTTAGTGATGCTTCAGTTCAGTAATATTTCAATTCAATGATGTTTTAGTTCAGTAATATTTTAGTTCAGTAATGTTTCAGTTCAGTAATATTTTAGTTAAGTGATGTTTTAGTTTAGTAATGTTTCAGTTTAGTAATATTCCAGTTCAGTAATGTTTCAGTTGAGTGATATTTCAGTTCAGTAATGTTTCAGTTGAGTGATGTTTCAGTTCAGTAATATTTTAGTTTAGTAACGTTTCAGTTTAGTAATGTTTGAGTTCAGTAATGTTTCAACTCAGTGATATTTCAGTTTCTGATGTTTCAGTTCAGTTTTGTTTAATGTTTCAGTTCAGTGATGTTTCAGTTCAGTGATGTTCAGTTCAGTAATATTTCAGTTCAGTAATGTTTCTGTTCAGTCATGTTTGAGTTTCGTAAAGTTTTCTGTTTAGTGATATTTATGTTACGTTACTTTATGTTTGTGTGAGGATATAAATCAATTGCATGAAGGGAGTAGTGTTTAATACGACATCTAAATGGATGACACTAAACATTTATTATTGTCATTAGTGTGGCATTAGAATATATGAATTATAGAGATTGTAAGTTTAATGATTGTTTATAAATAAATGAATGCTTATGGAAATAAAAAAATTTAAGGATTTACAAATTGATCTTGGAATCATAAGGATTTACAAATTGAGCTTACAATCCTAGAAAATTTATAAATTGAGTTTACAATTCTAAAGTAATAAATAAGGGGACAACACCATTAATTAGAACATCATTAATGTTGTATTTGGTTATCATAAATAATGTTGTACATTCTCAATGTCAAGGTTTTAGTGTTTCCAATGAATAATCATTTATAGGATAAATAAGTTAGGAGGTTTATTGAGATTAAATTGCTCGTAATTATTATCTTATCAAATAAGTTATTATTATCTTTATATTTAGGGTGTCTTCTATGGTTAGTTTGTATATGACAAAGTACCATTACTTGGTGTGTTTTCACCATTGGATGACGGATTAGAAAATTAATCCAATAGTGAAAACACACAAAGTAAGGCTTACTTTGTTAAAAACAAAGTAAGCATAGCTTTTACCTATATTTAGATATAGTTATAGATAATAATAATAAGAGTATTATTCCGAATATAACTCTTATTAAATAACCTAATTCTATCTAACTAGGGTTTAGATATAAGAGGCTATTTATACCCCTTGCCATTGAGAATTTCGGCCAACCCTAGTCCTTCCGAGGCGAGATAAATTTCGACCCCACTGTTGAGGATGAGATTTCCACCGTTTTCTTCCATTCAATTGATTCTACCTCTTTCTCTTTATCCTTGATCTTGTGTTGATTAATTAGAGGCAATCTATTTTAGTTGCTATTCATTGGTTGAATTCTAATTGATTTGATCTTGTGTTTTTGTCTTGTGCTCATGAACTCAGATCTAGAGTTGATGGCACTTTGCTAGCAACAGTAGATAGTTCTTCAGAAAGGTATTTCCTTCTATCCCTCTTTATATGAAATAACGATTAACGGATCTTGGTTTAAAGGAAATACGTTAAAAATTTGATATTTCCACTGCCAAACGTTTGCCTATTTTCCTTCACCCGAGGCATTGAGGTACATTATTCTAAACCCTACTTCGTGATTATTGTTTATTCTCTCTAAGAATATTACTGACTTTGGCATCGGAGTGTCCCCGACCGATCCCACCAGCGCCTCACAGGGACGCATTCCGGTGAAGGAAAATCTGCAAGATATCAGTGTTAAACATTACATATTTTTGTGTTATGATCTAACGTGACAACATGACAATATGTTAAACATTACAAAATGCCGCGTTATGATCTAACACGACAACGCAACAATATGTTAAACATTACATATTGTCGTGTTATGATTTAAACGCGACAACGCGACAATTTGTTGGCTACTGAAGTTTGTCGCGTTATAATTAATATAACGCGACAACATTGAAAACACTTCTCTATTGTTGTATTAGGTCACAGAATTGCAATGCGACAGTGTAACAAGTGTCAAGAATTGTAGAGACATACTGCATTACGACATTTTCTACGACAATGTGAGTTCCAATGGGTTTTCTAATTTCAACATTATTCGTAACTAAGCTAATTTCATTTGCATTTGACATATACATTAAGTATCCATCATCTTACACATCTATTGATATTGTATGAAATTGAAATTAAAATGTAGGTAAGGATCAACCCAAGACTTACATGATTTTTGAATTGGAATGTTGGATGAACAAAGTTTTAGCTCTTGAAATGTATTGTTCTCTTGATTGTTGTAGAGAATGAACAGGGTCGGCCCTGGTCATAGGCCCGGGGTGCCGCTGCCCAGGGCCCAAGGCTAAAAGGGGCCCAAAAAATTTAATTTTTTGAATATATATATATATATATATATTGTTATAAATTTAGTTATAATATCCATTAGGTCTAAAAATTGACTAAATAATATGATATATTAGGTCTAAAATGAGTCAAAATTTCTATTTTTAGATTTTTTTAGTACAATATTTTTAGGGAAAATTACAAATCTGGGTCAAATGGGAAGCCCATTTACATATTAAACCCATTTACTAATTCTACTACATATCTAGACTGATTTTGTGTGACTTTCCAAAAATACCCTCAATATTTACGCGGAGCTCGCCCTATCCCGTCTGACTTCGCATATTCACCCATATGCGAAGCCTGCGAAGTTAATGTTTTAATTTACTTAATGAATTTAGTTCGCATATGCGAAGCCTGCGAAGCTGAAGTTTGTTTTGCTTGATGAATTTAGTTCGCATATGCGAATGCTGGATATGATTTGAAGCTAATACGCGAAGTGGTATATAACAAAAATTGGCAAACAACAACGGATTCGAACATTAAAATCATAACATTATCAAAATTTACAACAAGATTGCCACAATAACAACATTCAAATCATAACATTATTAAAATTTACAACAAGATTGCCACAATGAACTCTACTAACCAATCATTTTAAAGTGAAACTAACTAATCCGGTACCAAGATTACGCATCCGCTTCAAAATTGGCACCGGATTAAATTAGGTCCACTTTAAAGATTGGCACCATGGGATGGACGTGTCCCATGGTGCACCCCGAGATTGACACAACCTCTCCTAACGAACCATTTCAGGAGTGAATGTGTCAATCTTGGGGAAGTTCATCCCTATACAGGAAGGAAAATCATCTTCCCTGCAGCCCAGTACGCCGCCTTCCAGAAAGGGATGTTACGTATTCAACCATCTACAGAAAAAATTAACCGTGTTAGTTATGAAAAAGGACGAGTTTGGCTTCGCGAAATGAAAATTAGCGAAGCATGCGAATGTAAATGTGCAGGGGAAGAGGTGATTTTACTTCGCATATCTATTTTTTCGCGAAGTCTGCGAGGTCTGAAATGTGACTATCTACGTCGCATATCGATGCTTTCGCGAAGTCTGCGAGGTCTGAAACGTGAGGATCTATTCGCAGACTTCGCGAACTAATCGATTCGCGAGATAGATCCATACGTTTCAGACTCTTTCTCTTCGAAGAACTTCGCAAAATCATCAATTCACGAAGTAGATCATGACTTTCCAGGCTCGTTCTCTTCGCAAAGCTTAGCGAAACCATCGATTGCGAAGTGAATTCATGAAAAAACGCAGAAAAAAATAGATACTTATATTTTTCGCCCCTTTCACCCCCAAAAGCGACAATAACAATATGATAACATGGGAAGAACGAAGGAAATAACGTAGAAAAACCATTTCTTTGATGGTAACAAGAAGAAAGAAACCAAACAACGAACAGGAAGATGAAAAACCATTTACTCGTTTTCTAGGGTTGGGAAGTTGCAGAATCAAGAGATGAAGAGATGAAAAAGAGAAATTCATTATGATTTTGACTAAATGGTGCAGATTTCGTGCAATTTAAAGGAAGAAAGGAAGATCAAAAGTCTTGAAATCATTAATGCAGGAGCAACTTTTCGCATAACCAAGGAGATAGGGGGGAGCGGTGATTCGCGAGTGGTGGAAGTGGGAAGGTCAGGGGTATTTTTGGAAAGTCACACAAAATCAGTCTAGATTTGTAGTAGAATTAGTAAATGGGTTTACTATGTAAATGGGCTTCCCATTTGACCTAGATTTGTAATTTTCCCTTTTTTTTATTAAGGGCTCATTATCTCTTATTTCGCCTAGGGCCCCTAAAATGTCAGGACCGGCCCTGAGAATGAAAAGAAATAAAAGAAGGGAAGAGGGAAACCAGTTGCTTCGATTTTATTTGCATGAAAGGGAGAATGGGAAAGATGAGGGTATTTTTGTCCAAATGAAGTTAAAATATCTAGATCGGTAAGAAGTGAGTGAAGTAGTCATAATATGTAAATGGGCTATTAAATTGACCCAGATTTGTAATTTTCCCATTTTTTAAATGTACGGAACACTTACTTTTCTTATGAAAAAACATAAATGGAAAAAACAAAACTTATATATTATCAAAGTAAAACATTTCCCACCGCTAGAGTAAGTTCAATTTATATCAATTCTGCACATATTAATAGAATGTCCAACAAAATTTAGGAAACTTGAACGTTGAAAAAAGGGAATATTTTGAATTATAAAATCATAAGAATTTGTTTATACTCATTTCAATATAGCAAAACCAAACTCTTCTCCAATATGGATTTATATACAAAACTGCAATTGCCGATAATAACACCGTTCCATACGCTATACCAAAGCTCACATAAAAAACCTCCATGTCAATGAAGCTATTGTCACTTTCTTCATTGTAAGGTAATTTTTTTGCTGCCGGAAGCGATTCTACGGCATCACAACTTTTTGACAACGGCCAACCACAAAGAAAAGGATTTCCTTTATAACTGTTTTCATTAAATGTTGCAAATTGTGCCACATTATCCGGTGTTCGGCCAGATAAATTATTGTATGACACATTGAAAACCGCGATACTGGTTAACTGTGTAAGCTGATGGGGAATTGCTCCTTGCAAGTTATTGTGCAAAAGGTCTAAACTCTCAATTTCTTTCAATTTGGAAAATGTTGGAGGAATTCTTCCAGTCAAACTGTTGTGAGAAAAGTTTAGTGCTTTGATATTTCTAAGCTCTCCAACTTCTTTAGGAATCTGGCCAGTCAAATTGTTACACGATAAATCAATTCCAGACATATAACTCAAAATTTGTTCTTCGTAGGAATATGTAGCACCCTTCACTGTTAACTCCAAGGGTTCTGCTATTGGAATAATAGCATCTTCTAAACTGGAGAAGCTAGTAAAATTTAGACATGGTAGAATATGGCCAGAAATCCTATTGTGAGAAAGATCAAGAAAACTGAAGTGCTCCAGGTTGCAAATTTCAATTGGGATTTCCCCTTGCAAATTATTATATCCCAAGAAAAGATAACTAAGTTGAGAAGATCTGTCAATCCAAGATGGAAGACTTCCAGAAAAATTATTATGGCTAAGATCTAACACTAATAGCTTGAAGCAATAATAAAATGCATTGTTCAATGATCCTTGTAGCCTATTTTTAGAGAGGTTGACTACAAGAAATGAAGAGCTAAAATTTGAAGGTAGAGTTCCAGAAATAATGTTATCTGAGAGATCCAAAACTTGAAGTCGATGCATATTTCCTATGCACTTTGGTATTCTCCCGGATATATTGTTTTGACCCATGTCTAAAAATACAAAGCCAGTGTTGTTACAGAGGCTATCTGGAATGGTACCTTTAAACTCATTTCTGGACATATCTAACTCAATCAAACCTGGGAAGTATACTCCAATTTGTGGAGGGATATAGCCATTGAAGAAATTGTCAGAAATGTCCAAGTAATTCAAGTTCACATGAGGATTAGTTGGAAGCAAAATAGGCCCTGAAAGAGAATTATTGTTTAAATAAAGATATCCTAGACTTTTGTTATTCTCTAATAACCAATATGGAAACCTACCTCTCAATTTAAGGTTAGACAGACCATCATTTGTAGGTTCTTTTGGTGATATAGAAAATTGGGTATTGCTCCAATATCACCGTATCCATTCAAATAGAGATACTCTAACTGAAACTTGGGTTTCAAATTATGATTCTCTATTTCTACATACATTGCATTATTATCAGCAGACAAGAATTTGAGTTGGGAATGGTTGAAAAGGGGAGTGAGTGAGATTAGGATATCAAAGAAATTGTAAGAGATGTCTATATATTGGAGGGATGTTAAATTCTCAAGGGGAGACAAAACCTTTCCACTAAATTGATTGTTAGAGAGGTCAAGATATTGGAGGGATGATAGACTTAACAAGGGAGACAAAGAGATGTTTCCATTGAACTGATTTGAAGAGAGATCTAGATATTTGAGGGAAGTCAAATTTTCCAAGCACCAAGGTAGATTTCCACCAAGATCATTAAACTTCAAATCAAGTGCTTGAAGATGCTTCAACTCGCACAAACCTAGAGAATTATACAAATATTTCAGTTGAAATGGCGGAATTACGAAAAACAATGTAAAAAGAAAAGGGGTTAAGGTGTAAAAATACCGCTAACGTTTTAGGTCAAGAGCAATTTTACCCCTAACGTCTAAAATGGTGCAATTTTACTCCTAATGTTTGTAGCCAAGAGAAATTTTACCCCTAACGTTGATAAATTGGATCAATTTCAAACACTATTATAAAATACAGTCATTTTTTTCTTTATTTTGCACCAATTGCATATTAATTTATTCTAAAAAAAGGATATAATGATTTTTGTAATTTAATAATAAAATTGGAGATTAATATTTATAAATTCGGTGATTTTTTTGAATTTTTTTTTTGTCTAATTCATACAAAAGACACTATATTTTTAATATTTTTTTCACATCCCAACATATGTTTGTGATTTGTTACTGATAAAATAACGCATGTGTGAAGTGTAGATGACAAGATTCATGACCGAGATGACAGTTTGATGAATTATTTCCCAAATTGACCCAATTTATCAACGTTAGTGGTAAAACTGTTTTTGACTTCCAACATTAGCGATAAAATTGCACCATTTTAGACGTTAGGGGTAAAATTGCTCCGTTAGGGGTGTTTTTGCACCTTAACCTAAGAAAAGTGATGATATATATACCTTGCGAAGTAGGTATATTGCCACTGAGACCACATCTTGGTAAGGATAAAGTTTTAAGGGATCTCATTATTCCAACGTTTTGTAGTAAATTGCTGTCCATAGCAGAATTATTCAAGTACAAGTGTTCCAAATTTTCGAAACTAGATCCTATATTATGGAAAGAAGACGAAAAATAAAGTATTCAGAACAACAATGCATATGTTAAAGAAATATGGCGAATTAATTTATTAGTCCCTATATTTTGATAAAACACATTGTTTAGTCAATGTATTTTCAAAAACACATAGTAAGGTCCCTAACCTTTTTCTCAGTGAACTGTTTAGTGCTCCGTCTATTTGTTAGACTTCGGAAATGACTAAATTATCCTTTACTATTTACCTTCAAACTTTAAAAAAGGAAATCCAATTTAGAAGAAGAAGCTATTTGTATGGAGAACAAGAAAGAAAAAGAACATACCCAATGTTTACGAATTTGAATGATTAAGAAGAAAATCAAAAAGAAGAACACTCAAAGTTGATTTCAGAAAATCAAAAAGAAGAACGCAAACCCAAATTGACTAACATAATCTTCATGAGAGTTTAACGGCAAGGACTAAACAGTTCACCGAGAAAAACGTTAGCGACTAAACAGTTCATCGAGAAAAACGTTAGAGACTTTACCGTCTGTTTTAAAAAATACAATGACTAAACAGTGTATTTTTTTCAAAATATAGAGAATAATAAATTAATTACCCAACAAATATCTACTCAATTTATGAAGTTAAACGGTTGCGAAGTACATACCTTGACCAATAGATAGTGTGCCATTGAGATTCAGATATGTTAAGGACAAAACTTTGAGAGAAGGAAATGCTCTACTAAGGCTCTCAAGGAAATTTTCATCTACAGAAGAATTAATGTATAAAATCTCTTCCACCTTGCTTTTATAATCTACAGAAATCACAAAACAACATTTAAAATGAATAGAATGAGTAGTTAATTAATGTATTAAACTAAAAACTGTATATATATATACATACTTTCACTAAATATTTGTCCTTGAAAATTATTATATTTTAGTGAAAGGGTCTTTATGTTTGGAAATTGCTTCAATGATTGTAGAACAAGATTGCATATTCCATCTGCTGCAGTCATATGTTCAAGATTAAGAACTCTCAAGTTGGATGCACCTCTATAATCTGCAGCTCATTACAATCCAAGTCAAAGAAACAAATTTCAGTTTGATTGAATATGGAGTTATTGAATGCAATTTGACAATAACGAGGTCTTTGAAACTTTTAAAATTTCATCGGGACAGTTGAATTTTTAGGCCTGAGTTGGGTGGATGCTACCTTTTGATAATATAAATTCGGTGATCTGATTTGCCCGCAAAATCAACTCCTGTAGACTGCTCAAACCATCTAATTCTGCATATATACCAGAGTAATGTTGAGAAAATCTATTAATTTAAAACAATTAAGTAAAATAAATATATAAATAAAAATAATAATAATTATTGCGAAGTTCCAATTGATGAAGGACTGTTTTTATAATTTGAATTAGTGAAGGATTATTTTTGTAATTTGTAATTATTTAAAAAATAAATAAATATAATATAATATGGGTGGACGGTGCCAACCCATTTAATTGTTGGCAATTATTAGGCCAACAATTAGTTGGCAGGTGATACTTTTTTGGAGTATATATATTTGTCAATATATGGCACTTGGAGAGTAAGAGAGTGGAATGAGGATGTAGAGTGAGAGAGGGCAAATTGTACTTTATTTTTAGAGGGTAGTTTAATTATTTTGGGGAGAGATAAAAATAGCGAGATAATTATTTTGGGTATTTCGGGAAATACCTGAGTGATACTATTTTGTTTTTATCTCATTGTAACGCTAGAAAGTTTCTAGAGAACACACTCTTGTACACCTCGTAAATTCAGTAAAGTAGTTTTCAAGTTTTAAACTATTATTTTAGCAATATATTACTTATGCTTTGAGATTTATTGCTTCCGCTAAATTGTCGTAATCTAGAAAATTCCCAACAAGTAAAACATTGTAAAGAAAATTGTTTAAAAAAAGTAATTTAATTGGTGTTAATTAATCTAACCTTTGAAATTAAAGGGTCCTTTGAATGAATTGTATCCAATATCAAGAGTTTTGAGAGATGAAAGCCCGTTGAGAGATGACAACATGTTACTATTGAAGTAATTGAAACTCAGGACAAGATTCTCTATCTTGTTCAATTTTTGGAATTCTTCACCTCCTACTTGAAAATCAACAACATATGAATAAAATATTGTTTGGTTTTCAAAATTTAGGGGAATGAAAAAAAAATAAATTACCTGAGATATGAAAGGATCCATTCAGTTTATTGTAATACAGGTTTAATGATTTCAAAAATGGAAGACTAATCAAAGATTGTAAGATGCGGCTGTTGTTGAAGTAGTTTTCACCTAAGTCAAGAATCTCCAAATTGCTAAGTTCTGATAGCCTTTCAAAGCCTGTAAACTCAATCAATATTAAAAATTAGACTAAGTATTTGTCGGAGATTAATATAAGATATGTGATTGGACCGTAACTATCAGCTCGAGCTTTTAGTTCAATCGATTCCATGACATGGTATCAGAGCCGCTAGGACCAAACGGTCGAGGGTTCGAGTCTCGGCAACCTCATTAATTTGTGAAATTAAAAACACATGGCGTGATGGGCCTGTGTTGTGCACGCTGCAAGTCCAAAGGGCATTTGCGTGTGGGGGTGTGACCGTAACTATCAGCTCGAGCTTTTAGTTCAATCGGTTCCATGACAGTATTTAGCATGTGATCATAGTATTTTAGTTCAATCGGTTCCATGACAGTATTTAGCATGTGATCATAGTAATTGTATTTAGCATACAAAAAACAAATCTCATGGCCATGGACGGATACAGAGAGGCGTTGGATTTCTCAAAATTTGTTAAAAACTACTCAATCTTTTTTTTTTGTCCAAATCTAGTTTAATTTTGAAAAGTCTTACGTTGATTAGTACAAATTGATTTTAGACCACTCAAATGATAACATGATAACATGTATATATTGAGAAATTTTTTGAGTAAACTCCAGTTAGCAAAAAAAAAATGATTTTTATTCTGGCAAGTGTAAAATCGGCCCCTAATAAATCAATCATGTATTCGTCACTGGACATGTAAAATTACCCTTTTAACATTAATAAAAACACAAGAATAGGGTAGCAAGGGCGGCGGCTTCCCCTTGCCCCCTATAGATGCGCCTCAATTTCCTCTTTTTCACTAGTGGCGAAAAGCTAGCACGAGATTCGTTTTGTGACAAAAAAAAATATATATATCAAATTTTTCTACATATAAATCCGCGAAACCACATGTTCTTTCTACATAATAAAATGGGTAATTAATTTATTAGTTCCTATATTTTTAAAAACACATTGCTTAGTCACTGTATTTTCAAAAACAAACGGTAAGGTCCTTGACCTTTTTCTCAGTGAACTGTTTAGTCCCTGTCGTTAGACTCTTATGAAAATATAAGACTAAACAGTATGTTTTGTCAAAATATAAGGACTAATAAATTAATTACCCTAATAAAAGAAAAAGGAAATGAAGAAAATTAGAGGTACCTTCATTCTGAATGCAACCAGTTATTTTATTACCCCGTAATTCGAGTTTATTGAGTCGTTGAAAAGGAAGAAATAAAGAGGCGTTTAAATACCATTCTTCTTCTGAATATTGTGTTATAGAAGAAAGATGTAGTTGAGAAATATGATCTGTAGTGGAATTACACTCAACTCTTTCCCAACTACAACACTCCTCGGCACCATCGAAACCCCAAGAAGAGAGGTACGGAGAATCGAAGTAAGATTTGAGTTGTAAGAGACCAATTTTCTCGCTCTCCAAACAGCAATCACAAAACCAAGTCATCATAATCATAATTATAATAATCAACATCTTCTCCATTTGATATCTTTTCTTCTTACTCATCTTCACCCACCCAGATGCACTATAATTTATAGCCAGAGTTTATGATTATGTTTTTCCAGATGTTGACTCACGTTTTTTATGCTTTACATTATTTTATTTTATATTGTCTTACTAGGGAGTGGGAGAGGGTACGTGTGAAAGAAAGAACAAAATAAGTGACTATAATGCGTTTTTTCTTATTTTATGTGCACCAATGTCTCTTTTTCCATATGAGTATCCAGCTCATTAAAAATAAATAAAAAATAATATAATAGTGTTAATTTTATTGATTTTATAATTAATGGTAATATCAGTTAAACCTCGATAAATTAATGTTCGATAAAGTAATAACCTCGTTTATAGGCTTAATATATCATTTGCTCCCTGAACTTATCCAAAATGGTTGATTGGCCCCTTGAACTTTCAAAGTGTTCCGATAGCCCCCTGAACTTCCATAAAATGTTCAGTTAACCCCCTGAACTTGCATAAAATGTAATCAATTAATCATTCGGTTGTAAAAAAGTAAGTCAAATATGGAAGATATATTACACGTGCCTTAAAATGTTATTACATACTTCAGAAAATAGATTAAACCATGTTAAAAAAGAATTTTTTACTTATTCAACTATAAAACACTTTCTTCTCTAATATTATACTCGCATACCCCGATCTTGATCGTTTTACTTTTTTAAGATGTGTGCAACATATCTTCCACATTTAACTTACTTTTTTACAACCGAGTGATTAATTGATTACATTTTATGCAAGTTCAGGAGGCTAACTGGACATTTTATGCAAGTTTAAGGGGCTATCGAGATACTTTGAAAGTTCAGGGGGTCAATCAACCATTTTGGACAAGTTTAGGGGGCAAATGATGTATTAAGCCTCGTTTATATAATAAATTCTTTCGGTCCCGACTTGGGCCAATGGACTACAGTAATAACCTCGCTAAATGCATTAAGTAATAAAAAAATGCATCTATAGTTGATTGTTTTTTCTTTCCACCTAAACCAAAATTAACATCATCCTTAACTTTTTGTAGTGCAAACACAACTTATTCATTTTATAGTGCAAAAATTATCTATAAAATAATAAATATTGATTTATCGATAAATGAATAATTTATTCATTTATCGATAAATAAATAATCTCGCTTAATGAATATTTTTTTCGATTCCAAGGATATGCATTTATCGAGGTTTTACTGTATAGTGTTATATCTCAAATCTTATAGGCTTAATGCATATATACACACCTAAACTTGGTAACTTTTGCCTAATAGCACCCTCAACTTTTAAAATAACTTATCACACACTTATAGTTGCCTTTAAAAACCTATCGCACACTTATAGTTGGCTTTAAAAACCTATCACGCATCTATAGTTAGTTGGCTCATTCGGACCTCCTACACACAAAATCGTTGATTTTTCGTCTTTGACGGATGAGGTGGCATACAGAATGAACTCCTGCGCTTTTCTTTTTTTTCTATAACACGCATACCACCTTGTTCATTAAAGACGAAAGATCAACGATTTTGTGTGTATGAGGTCCGAATGAGCCAACTATAGGTGTGTAATAGATTTTTAAAGTCAACTATAGATGTGCAATGGGTTTTTAAAGCCAACTATAGGTGTGTGATAGGTTATTTTAAAAATTCAGAGTGCCGATAAGTAAAATGTGCCAAGTTCAAGGGTGTAAATATACATTAAGCCCTTATAATTAGATCAAGGTAAGGATTGCAAACGAGGAGGGGATTATCCATCCATGACTGGATTCGACCAATGGTTACCGAAAACCTAATTTATTTTCACCGAAAGGTTGGGAATGGGAAAAAGACATTCTATTAGAGGCTATTTAAGTAGAATACAAGAGGGATTTTTTACAAACATTTTCCATTTTAGTTGTCATGCCAGCTTGTGTGTGGCCTTAAGGTTTGTTTGCATAATGGTTATTCAAAGCTAAAGTAAGAGAGGTGTAATGAAATAATTTTTTGTGTTTGAACAGAAAGTAAGGTAAGTAATGATTATAATAACGTAATCGTGTTTAATCTGAAGATAAAGTAATAAGGTAAGGTTATGTACAAAATCACCATTATATATTTACTTTTAATTATAACTTCTACTTCTCTATAAACTAAATACCGTAAAACCATCATAAATTAATACTCGATAAATTACTAATCTCTTTAAAATAATAATTTCTTCTGATCCCGACTTAGACCAAATCACTAATTTTATACTCAATAAATTAGTATCTCTATTGATTAATAAAATTTCATGGTTCCAAAATTATTAATTTATAGAGATTTTATTAAATGATTTCTTCTTAAAAAATTATAACCAAATTTAATTAAATTACTATATGCTAATTTTGCTAAATATAAGAAATTAAATCCTCACTTATAACAATCAAAATAAAATTCTGTAATTTCTTATCTATTTTTCAGAACCAATACTTTTTTCAATTGAGTTGTAATTACCAACATCAATTACTATATTTATAGCACATTAGCTTACCAAGTTAATTAATTATGCTTACCGTCAAATCTGGATGTAACAAAAAGGCTTAATATGTCATTTGTCCCTGAACTTGTCCAAAAAGTTTGATCGGCTCTCTGAACTTTCAAAGTATCACGATATCCCTCTGAATTTGCATAAAAAATTCAGTTAGCCCCCTGAACTTGCGTAAAATGTAATCAATTGATCACTCTGTCGCAAAAAAAAGTAAGTTAAATACGGAAGATATATTGTACGAGTCTTAAAAAAAGTAAAATGACCAAAATCGGGATATACAGTTCTAATATTAGAGAAGACAAGTTGTATAATTGAGCAAGTAATAACTTCAATTTTAATTCATTTTTTAATTATGTAATAACATTCTAAGATGTGTGGAATACATCTTCCGTATTTAACTTACTTTTTAAGACCAGTTTTCAATTGATTACAGTTTATGCAAGTTCAGAGGGCTAACTGAACATTTTATGCAAATTCAGAGGGTTATCGGTACACTTTGAAAGTTCAGGGGACCAATCAATCTTTTTGGACAAGTTCAGGGGGCAAATGATGTATTAAGCCTAACAAAAATAAAGTAAATTTTACCCTCATTTACCTTACTCCACAATTATACTTCAAAACAAACAAGTTATGAGCAATTTTATCCCTAACATTTAAATTAGGGTTAAGGTGTAAAAATACACTTAACGTTTTGGATCAAAAGCAATTTTACCCCTAACATTTAAAATGGTGCAATTTAACCTCTAACGTTGGAAGCCAAGAGCAATTTTACGCCTAACATTGATAAATTGGGTCAATTTGAGAAATAATTCATCAAAATGTCTTCTCGGTCATGAATCTTGTCATCTACACTTCACACGTGCGTAATTTTATCAGTAACAAATCACAAACATATGTTGGGATGTGAAAAAAAAATAGTACGAATTAGACAAAAAAATTCACCAAATTTATAAATATTAATCTCCAATTCTATTATTAAATTATAAAAAACATGCAATAATTTTTTTAGAACGAATTGTTATGCAATTAGTGCAGAATAAGGAACAAAAATATATCTATTTTATAATAGTGTCTGAAATTGACCCAATTTATCAATTGTTTTATAGGCTAATTCGTTATTAGGTGAGTCCGAAGCACGAATTCAAGCACAAAATTGATGCAGAGTGTTGCCCCTCGGAGAACCTGGGAGTTTTTTTTATTAAAGGCCGGTTAACGAGAAAGTGCAAAAAACAGACATCCCAACTATACTGGCACCACTGAAAATCACACCAAACCCGAACCAATATTATTAAAGAAAAAAAGAAAAGTTACAAATATCCAAATACTAAAGCTCAAAACAAAACCAAGTCAAGAGAAGCGATAAGAACCACGCATCTCAAGATCATTCAAAAAAACCGAGCAACAAAAATCTAGCATAATATCCCACTAATATAAATTATCAACCATACGACTAAAAGAGACAAGAGAATCAACAACCACATTTCCTTCACGGTAAACGTCACAAATGAAAATTTGTCACAAAATTGATGCAGTGTTGACCCTCGGAGAACCTGGGACTCAACTGTTGTCAATTTGTCACTACATACAGTGAAAATTTTGGCATATTATTCAAAGCATAAAATCATGTGATGATAAATAAACAAATAAATTTTAAAGGCTTGCCATGTGATGATAAATAACTATATATAAATCTTAACTGCTTTCCATGTAACGATAAATTAATAAACATAAATTTTAGAAGCTTGCCATGTGACTATAAAAAAAATAAAAATATATAAATTTTAAAAGAGGAAATATGGTATTTATCGTAATGCCTTGAATTAGTTCCTATTCGGAGTAGTATTGGGTTTCGGATTCCTAGTTGGATTGGGATCATGGGTTCCTAGTGGGATTAGGATCATGGGTTCCTAGTTGAATTGCGATCATGGGTTCCTAGTGGGATTAGGATAGATTGGGTATTATAAATACCCCATTATGTAAACCTAATAATGTAATCTGATTTTCGCCTCCTAATAATACTATTCTCCTTCTGCCCGTGGACTAGTCAACACAACGTTGGTGAACCACGTAAATCTGTGTGTTTTTCGATTGCTTGTTTATTTATCTTTCATTAATTCCGCACAACAAACTGGTATCAGAGCTTTCGGTTTCCGATCGGAGTTTTGTTTTCTGGAGAGAAAGATGTCTGCGAGGAACGTGAAAATCGAAAAGTTTACTGGGAGAAATAGTTTCAGTCTATGGCAGATCAAGATGCGGGCTTTGTTAAAACAACAAGGTCTGTGGACGTCGTTGAAGAAGGCAACGGGAGAAGTCACTGCTGAGATGACGATTCTGGAAGAAAAGGCACATTCAACAATTATGTTGTGCCTCGCAGATGACGTCATCACTGAGGTCTCAAACGAAGAGACTGTTGTCTGTGGATGAAGTTAGAGAGCTTATACATGACGAAATCTCTAACGAACAAACTTCTTTTGAAACAACGTCTGTTTCGCCTGCGAATGCATGAAGGTACGCAACTTAGGGATTATTTAGATCAATTGAACACATTATTACTAGAATTACGTAATATTGATGTGAAAATTGAAGATGAAGATGTTGCTTTGATTCTGTTGGTGTCTTTACCGCTTTCATATGAGAATTTTGTTCAATCATTTATTGTTGGTAAAGATTATGTGACTCTGGAAGAAGTTAGGTCATCTCTTCATAGCAGAGAGTTGCGCCATAAGGCGGGCAATACAGGTGCAGATAATCAGACCTATGGACTGTTTGCCAGCGGCTGTAAGGGAAAGGGAAACGGTGGGAAGAAGAAGTCTAAGAAGCCGTTCTCAAAGGGTCCTAAGCTAGACGACACATGTAATTACTGTAAGGAGAAAGGACATTGGAAAACTGATTGTCCAAAGAAGAAGAAGAAATCAGAAAATTAACCAGGTTCTGCTACTGTAGCAGATGGCGATAGCAGCTCTGAAAACGATATTGCTCTAGTTGCTGATGGACACACTCATCACTCTGATGTGTGGGTTCTTGATTCAGGAGCATCTTATCATATTTGTCCAAGGAGAGAGTGGTTTTCAACTTATACGCATGTAGATGGAGGTAGCATTTCAATGCCTAATAGTCATGTCTGCAAAGCAGTTGGAATAGGCTCGATCAAGTTGAGGACACATGATGGTAAGTTCTGCACATTGAACGAAGTCAGGCATGTTCCATTGATGATGAAGAATCTGATATCCCTGAGTCTTTTAGACAGCAGGGGTCTCAGCTGGTCAGGAAAAGATGGAGTTCTACATGTCTGTAAAGGTTCTGATGTGATTCTGAAAGGTGTGAAGCATGATACTTTGTATTTCCTATAAGGTTCCACTGTTACAGGTTCAGCTAATGCTGCATCATCAAAGATTGACCAGGAGGATATGACAAAGATATGGCATATGAGACTTGTTCATATGGGCGAAAGAGGGATGCAGATTCTATCAAAGGATGATCTTCTTGATGGTCATAAGGTCAAGAGTCTGGAGCTTTGTGAACACTGTGTCTTTGGGAAACTACATCGCATCAAGTTTCCCAAAGCTATTCACATAACAAAAGACACACTTGATTACATCCACTCTGATTGTTGGGGTCCATCTCGAGTTGAGTCTTTGGGAGGTCACAGATATTTTATGTTTCTGATTGATGATTATTCAAGGATGACTTGGGTCATTATGATGAAGCATAAAAGTGAAGCTTTCAAGAATTTCAAGCAGTGGAAAGCATTGGTGGAAAACCAAACAGGAAAGAAGATAAAGAGGCTGCGAACTGATAATGGTTTGGAATTCTGCTCGTCTGACTTTGATCAGTTCTATAAGGATGAAGGGGTTGCTCGGCATCACACAGTCAGGAATACACCGCAACAGAATGGTGTAGCTGAACGAATGAACCAGACATTACTGGAGAGGGTGAGGTACATGCTCTCTAAGGTTGGGTTAGATAGAAGATTCTGGGCTGAAGCGGTGAACACAGCATGTTATCTGGTTAACCGCGGACCACACACCAGCATACAGCTCAAGACGCCTACAGAAATGTGGTCAGGAAAGGTTGCTGATTACTCAAACTTGAAAGCTTTTGGGTGCATAGTTTACTATCATGTTAACGAGGGTAAGCTAGAGCCAAGAGCCAAGAAGGGAGTGTTCGTAGGCTATGGAGATGGAGTTAAAGGCTTCAGGATCTGGTCTCCATCAGAGAAAAAGGTCATTTTGAGCAGAAATGTAGTCTTTGACGAAAAATCTGTGCTTAGACCCATTGTGAAGCCTACAACTGCAACAGAAACTGATAGCATTGATAAATAGGTGGAGTTTCAGGTCATACAAAGTGAGAGTGGCTTGAAGGAACAAGAGTTAGACTCAGAAATAGAGCTACCAGAATCTACACCATCAGTTTCTCAACCATCTGAAGCTACACATCGTAGCTTAGCTCAAGATCAACCAAGGAGGGTTGGAGTTAGGCCACCTAAGAGGTATGAGGACATGGTGGGCTATGCACTACAGGTTGCTGAAGAGGTGGACACTCGTGAACCATCAACTTACTAGGAAGCTGTTTCAGGCGCCGATTCTGAGAAATGGCTTGCTGCTATGGGAGATGAGATGGAGTCCCTTCATAAGAATCAAACATGGGATTTAGTCATACCACCTCCAGGGAGAAAGATTATTACTTGCAAGTGGGTTCTCAAGATGAAGGAAGGGATATCACCTTCAGATGGAGTCAAGTATAAGGCTAGAGTTGTTGCTAGAGGTTTCAATCAAAGAGAGGGAGTGGATTATAATGAGATATTCTCACCAGTAGTCAGACACACCTCTATTAGAGTGTTGCTAGCTATAGTTACACATCAGGATTTGGAGCTTGAGCAACTTGATGTAAAGACAGCCTTTCTGTATGGAGATTTGGAGGAAGAGATCTACATAACCCAACCAGATGGTTTCCAGATTCCTGGGAAGGAGAATTATGTTTGCAAGTTGAAGAAGTCCTTGTATGGACTTAAGCAGTCTCCCAGACAGTGGTATAAAAGGTTTGACAGCTACATGATGCAGCTGGGCTACACCAGGAGCCCATATGATTATTGTGTCTATGACATGTTGATAGTTGCAAGGAAGAAGCACGACATTCAGAAGTTGAAGGGTCTTCTCAGCGCAGAGTTCGAGATGAAGGATTTGGGTGCAGCTCGAAAAATTCTGGGAATAGAGATTTACAGGGACATAAGCAAAAGGAAAATTTTTTTGTCATAGAAGGGCTATATTCAGAAGATCTTGTCAAGATTTAGCATGTCTACCGTAAAGCCCATAGATACTCCTAGTGCTGCAAGTGCACATCTGTCTATTGCTTTTGCACCTAAGTCTGCTGAAGAGAAAGAGTACATGTCTCGAGTTCCCTATGCTAGTGCAGTAGGAAGCTTGATGTATGCAATGGTCTGCACTAGACCTGATCTCGCACAGTCTATTAGTGTTGTTAGCAGGTTTATGGGTGAACCTGGTAAGGTGCATTGGCAAGCTGTTAAGAGGATCTTTCGGTACCTAAAAGGTACATCTGACGTTAGTCTCATTTATGGAGGTGATACAGAGTGTTTGGTGACAGGTTTTTCAGACTCTGATTATGCTGGAGATGTCAGTTGTCAGTTGGAAAGCTACTTTGCAGCCTACAGTGACTTTGTCTACTACGGAAGCAGAGTATATGGCACTAACTAAAGCTGCTAAGGAGGGGATATGGCTTAAAGGACTGGTTAGTGATCTTGGTCTACATCATGATCAGGCTACAGTGTATTGTGACAGCTTGAGTGCAATCTGTTTAGCCAAGGATCAGGTTCATCATGAGAGGACCAAGCATATAGATGTGAGGTATCATTTTATGAGAAGTGAGAAGAGGGTCAAGGTGAATAAGGTAGGCACTTCTGACAATCCGACCGACATGTTTACCAAGCTCGTTCCGCAAAGCAAGTTTCAACACTGTTAGGACTTGCTAAACATCAGAGATTACTAGTTGCCTATGGGCAACTCTGAGATAGAGGGAGAAGTCTGTTCATCTGGCACTATCATGGGTGCATCTGTTATGTTTTCAGGAGGATTCAAGTAAAGGTGGAGATTTGCCATAATGCCTTGAATTAGTTCCTATTCGGAGTAGTATTGGGTTTCGGATTCCTAGTTGGATTGGTATCATGGGTTCCTAGTGGGATTAGGATCATGGGTTCCTAGTGGAATTGCGATCATGGTTTCCTAGTGTTGGGGTTTAGTTTCCTATAGACAATTGTTCTAGGATATGAACTGAATGTAAATGAAGTGTTCTTTATATCGTTTGTTTTAATAAGATATGGTTTCATAACTATATAAAGACAACATCTTTTAAGAACTAAATAAGTCTAATAAAAGGAAATCCCTAAGTTTGTTTAAAGTGATTATAAAGTGTTCATACAAGCATGAAGTGAGACGAAACTTTATAATAAAGTAATAAACTTAAAACCACCCCAAGTCAAGTAATATGTTTAGAAATAGGATTCACATATCACTGCTGAGACTTGCATGTAACAATGTCTTCTGTCGAGACAGAGAGCTGATCTCACAAGCTTCAGATATGCAGATATCTGGACAGTTGCATGGATCCGATGAAAGGGAGTTCATTAGGATTGGGGACCCGACTTGAGATAACAGGATAAGTAGATTTATCCTTGTCACCTGTTCATCTCATTGGTATTAATAGGTATAAGTAATCCTAAGACTCAAAGGAATGTTAATTAGTGATTCTGGATTATGGAATGTGATGCTTTGATCCTGTTATAACACGATCCATAACAGAGATGACTCTAGGGTGTGAACGGCAGATGTTGGGTATCACAAGAAGTAATTGCAGGATAGTTATACATTGGATTGAGCATTTGTCACTCTCGATAAATGGGAGATACGTCCAAGGATCGCTTGTGGAATACTTGACTCTAAATCCTTGCAAGGTGATAGCTTAAGACTTGAAATGTAGATTTCACTTAACCTATCTAATTGGAGTTAACTCAGCCTGTACAAGTAAAACGAATGTCTCACTATATGTGACTTGACATTATCCATATTCATAAGATTCAGTTCAAGGATGTAGTTGATGAAGGATCGAATTATACTATAACTAATACAGAAAGGTCAGCAACAGAATCAACCTGTCTTCTTATAGCTCTGGGGGAATGTTTCAGATCTGCCAATCACATTCCGCGTACTCATTCCGTTATGCAAAGATTAAATATAATTCTAAGAAAATTAATTTAATAGTTGCATATGGCTAGAAGCAATAAGAACCTAATGGGTCACACATAAGACTTGGAGCCCAAAAAAGAAACAGATGTTAATTAATTGATGGAAGCCCAACTGAGTCCACTAAGGCCCAGTACCTAGGGGGCGATTTATGTATGTAAAATACATAAATAAATTAATTTGATTTTAAACAATTCTAATTAGATTATGATTGTGAATTAAATTAATTAAAGGATAAATAAGTTAGGAGGTTTAATGAGATTAAATTGCTTCTATTATTATCCTATCAATAAGTTGTTATTATTATCTTTATATTTAGATATAATTATAGATAATAACTAATAAGAATTTTATTCCGAATTAAATTCTTATTTCAGTAACCTAATTCTATCTAACTAGGGTTTAAATTCTTATTAGAACAGTGATTAAGGAAATTTAGTTGATTTTAAAAGAAATTTTTATTGAGGAAGAAGTTGGTTTAATCCTAATTTGGTCGCTTTCTCTGGAATTTCTGGCGATTCAAGATTTCTCTTGGATTTTGTTCGACCACCATGGCGGGGCGGAAGGGCGCCTCGCCTCTTGATTCTTATATCAGTACCGCTAACATGTTCAATAAGAGCAATTTTGGGAATAATTCTACGACTTCCGCGTCGATCCCTAAATCTTATGCTGAGGCTACCGCTGGTTTTTCGAAGGCTCCATCTTCTAACACAATTGTTTCGAAGGAGGAGGGTTATCGTATCGTTCGAATCTCGCAAGCGGCATACGATAAGCGGCTTTTGGAGCATTGGTGATGGGGAGATGTTGAGTTTTTGGACTGGTCACTGGGTGGTACCGACGGTGGCTGCTCAGCTGAATCTCTCTTCTAGTTTGGTTCGTTCGCTCACTGATAGGGTTGCAAATTTTCTGCAAGAAGACCGCTGGCATGAGCTTCCACCTCTTCCTTCAGTTTTCGAAATAATATCCTTGCTGTTCATCCTTGTAGCGGCTCGGTTGATTCTTGCATTTGGACGGTTGCGGTTGATGGGGAATTTTCGGTCAAGAAATATGTTAAATCTCTTGCCTCGTATCAGCCAATTCGCTGGTGCAGCTTTATTTGGCAGCCTTTTATTCCTCTTTCGCATTCTATGCTTTTTTGGCGTGCCTATAGGGGGTATGTTCCAACTCATGACATTTTAAGGCGTAAAGGGTTGAATATTATTTCTCGTTGCTCATTGTGTTTATTAGCCTACGAGGATTTGGATCACCTGTTTGTTCATTGCCGTTTTTCTAAAGCGTTGTGGACCTCGATTGCCTCCATTTTTCAGACTCAGATAAAATTGGATGGCACTCTCAAAGAGTTAATTATGGATGCTATTGAGGCTAAGTTCAGTATGCAGATTCGAGCTTTATGGAATTCGGCAATTGTAAACAATGTCTGGCTAATCTGGCGCACGAGAAATTTGTCTTTTTTTTGAAGGCGAGACTGCTAGCATTTTTTTCTGTCTTCGCCGACTTTGGGCTCTCATTCGGGAAGAAAATGTCTTTTCCCGCGGAACAGTTTCTAATTGTTTAAAGGACTATGCGGTTCTGAAGCATCTCTCCCTTGACGCTAGACGTCCGAGCATTCCTAAGATCATTTCCGTCATTTGGCGAGCTCCTCCCCCTTGTTGGATTAAGGTTAATTCGGATGGATCTGTTTTTGGCAATCTAGTGATTACTGGGGCTGGTGGTGTTTTTCGTACTACTCGTGGTTTCCCACGAGGTTCGTTTGCTTTTCCTGTTCAGACTTCGCTCGCTTATATTGCCGAGCTTCGGGCTGCCATTTTTGCAATCAAAATTGCTTGGGATAAAGGTTGGCACTCACTGTGGATTGAATGTGATTCGAGCTTTGTGGTTCATATTTTAAAATGTAAATCTCACAAGGTGCCTTGGGAAGTGTGTGCTGCGTGGTTTGATTGCTTGTTCCATCTTCATCATATGTGTGTGGTCATCTCTCACATTTATCGGGAAGGGAATCGAGTTACCAATGCCTTAGCGAAGCACGGAGCGACTATTCCTAATTTGGTTTGGTGGAATACTTCTCCATCGTTTTGTAATTCTTTCATTTATGAGGATTATAGTTCGGTTGAGCAGTTTAGAATTTAGTTTTGCTCTATTCTCCTCTTTCTGTTTCTTTATTCCTTTGTATACTCTTCGTTTGCTTTTTAATAATATTCGGGTCTGGGTTTGGGTTGTTTGGCTGGGGGAGCCGACCTAGTCGGGATGTCTGGCCTTTCCCTAAACCATCACCCTATCTTTACTTAAAAAAAAAATAAGAGACTATATATACCCCCCTTATAGTAGAATTTCGGCCAACCCTAGCCAACTGGAGAGAGAGAATTTCGACCCCCTTGTTGAGGACGAGATCATCTACCGCTTCCTTTCGTTTCAATTGATTATTAATCTCTTTCTCTTATTCCTTGATCTTGTGTTGATTTATTAGAGGCAATCTACTTTGGTTGCTTTCATACGGTTGAGTTATAATCATATTTTGAATTGTGTTTTTTGTCTTGTGCTCGGGAACTCGGAGTAAGAGTTGTGGGCACTACGATTGCAACGGTAGATAGTTCATCGAAAGATATTTCCTTCTATCCCTCTTTATATGAAATAACGATTAACGGATCTTGGGTTAATGGAAAAAGGTTAAAATTTTATATTTCCGCTGCCAAACGATAGCCTATTTTCCTTCAGTGGTATCAGAGCCTGCGTTAAATCCGTTATTTCATATATGAAAATTAAAAGGTTTTTCAATCAGATTGAATAAATATTTATAGTTAGGTTAATTAACGAAACCGTTTTGATTAATTAATTCTAAAGATAAATAAGTTTTAATTAATTGTTAATTAAAATAGATTATGCATATGTTCCGGATTATATTTTGGTTGATAATCATTATAACAAAACTATTGATTTTATAGTTAGATTGATAAAAGTTAGTTTTATTAATTCTAAAGATAAAACAAAATCTTTAATAGATTTTTCTTATTTTCTGAAAATCGTTTTGAAACTGTTTTGAAACTGATATATATATATATATATATATTATATTTAAAATAAAAAAAATTTGGAACAACAGCCCGGGTTGCGCCGCGAGGCAGCAACCCGAACTGCTGTTCGCGGTTGCTGCCTCGCGACAGCAACCGTGTGCGGCTGGACGTCGCTGCCGTAAGGCAGCCGCGGCCAGCCGCGGCGCTCCTGCCAGACGGCAGCGGCGCCACTGTCTCGGGTCCCCTTTTTGTGGACCCGACACGAGCCCACTCCTATTTGTTTTAAAATTGTTTTAAAATAAAATTGAGTTTTAAATATATTTATATATATATATATTTATATATATATATATATGTTTCAGAAATTAATTGTTTTCTGTTTTTGATTATCGGATAAAAGAATTTATTTAAAAGTTTGTTTTACTTATTTGTAAATCAAAAGTATTAAATGAATTAAATCAAAATAACCGGGATATGCATAGATAAGATTTTGTATAGTTGTATTAATCTAATGTGATTAAATATAGAAGATACGAAACTGATAGAATTAAAATTGGATGAAAGTTAATTTGATAAGTTAATGCGATTAACGTAAATATTACATAAATATTTTATGTAATCAACCAATTAAATTTTTTTTTTTTGAAATAAGGTAAAACTTTATTAACTAAGAACAGAAGCGAGAATGTCAAAAATAATCGGTGGTGGACAGGCCCACTCACCACGAACAGATCTAGAAGTAACAGCCTTAGCTAAGCTATGAGCTGCTAAATTCGCTGAACGTTTTACATATGAGACTGAACATGAGTTCAAGGCTATTAACAAATCACAACAATCATTCACTACATCCGATAAATAAGATAATTGACGTTTTTGCTGATGTATGGAACTAATAACCACGAGACAATCTGATTGGACCTCCACATGGCTGAGGTTAAAATCCTTAATCCAGGTAAGAGCCTCTCTTACCGCCATTGCCTCTGCCAACGGGGGATCCGTGACATCCGCAAGGTGCCCCATTTTAGCAGCAAAACATCTACCCTGATGATCCCTCAGCAGACACCCATAGGAGCTGAATTTATTCTGGTCATCCACACCTGCGTCAATATTACACACATAGCTTCCTTCCGACGGTTTCTTCCATTTTGCAATTACGACCGACTGTGGCTGGGGGTGTTTTAGATTGACGATTTGAGCTTCTCTCCGGTCGCGCAATTCCGATAAGGCCATACGGTGGATTTCCTCTGGTGTCTATTCCCTGTTATTCCAAACCTTATCATTCCGCGCTTTCCAAATACTCCAGCAAAGCATCGCTACTTCATTTCCCATCCCTGACGTCCCTCCGATGCAATTTGAAAGCCAGAAGATGAGGTCTGTGACCGTCGATACCCTATTGTCCTGAAAGAAGATTTGCCACACTCGGTAGGCTCGTGGACAGCTGATAAACACATGAAGATCGTCTTCCCCATAAGCATTGCATATTGGACAACAGTTTGGGAGGGAGCTTCGTCGGGATGCCAGGTTACTCATAGTCGGTAAGCAGCTTGTGCAGATCCTCCATAAACAGTTTTTAACTTTTGGGGCCACCTGTAAATTCCAGATTAAGTTCCAGTTTATTATAGAGAGATTTGCCATGTTAGAAGGGCAGGATCCAAGTGCTTTGAGATAACCACTCTTTACTGAGTATTTACCGGACTTTTCGTCAGGCCAGAACCAGTCATCCTCACGCTGCCTCCTTCACGCCGGAATTGAACAGATCAATTGGACATCCCTTCTATTAAAGATTCTACTGATGAGATCAAGGTTCCAAGCGCCATTTTCATTTAGCAGATCCTTCACCAGACCAGTAGGCAGTGTGGTATCGAGAGGGCTGGTAGGGAGAGGGAGGGAATCATCAAGAAGCCATGGGGAGCTCCAGATTGCGCTGGTTTCACCATTCCCAATTTTCCTTCGGAGACCCATCACAAGAAATTCACGTCCCGCCAAAATGCTCCCCCACACAAAGGAAGGGTTATGACCCAAAGGAGCCTACAAAAAATCAGAGTTAGGAAAATACCGAGCCTTAAGTATTTGAGTCACCAGTGAATCCGGATTCTGCAATATCCTCCAACTTTGTTTTGTAAGTAAGGCAAGGTTGAATAGGTGGGTATTTCTGAACCCGAGTCCTCCGCTTGATTTAATTGAGTCTATGTATGTTTGGAGTTATGGACATATTTGGACCCTCTATTTAGTCTTTTGGTATTTTTCAAATAGGGCCTGCGAGTCCTGCCTATCTACTATCAATTGTAATTTCTCCTCTCATCTAATTCCCTTGAAGATAATTGGAGTTTTCTTTAGTAATATATAGAAATTAATATGTAATTTCAAGGCGCTATGGAAAGACGGAGGACCTAAAGAGAAATATGTAATAGTTAGTATTTCCCTAGGTTTGGCCTTTTATTCCGTTCCTAGCTCAACGGAATAATTTAGATAATATGTCCATAACGCCAATGTATGTGTCTGATGTATGCTAAAGCAAATCAAGACTATGTTAGATTATGAGACTTAAAATAAAAATCCCTCACTAATTAAAAGTTAAGTGAATAAGCAAGTTATTAAAATCGATTGCCCCTCCCTAATATTATAATTCAGTCGGCAGTATTGGGGGCCTTTGGGTTGTTGAGTAAACTCAAGCTCGGGGTCTTATGGTAACATCTGAATTATTGAAATATCGTTTTTCATGAATATGGGGTAATACTTAAATTAGATTATGATAATTGGATGGGTAAACTCATGTTATCATAAACTGATGGGCAATATGGTTGGGATTAATATGAATAGCATATTAGTTACTAATGTGGTTAGTAACCCAATAATCTAGGAATCACATTAAAGATGTGATTGATTGCATGAATCTACCTAACAAATGAGACTAGCTTGTTGAGTAAACTCAATGTGAAATCTCAGGAGTTAGGATCCTAGCTCACTAAAGGATTTGTGAAATTCTTCGAATTAATATGGAGGGCTATTAATTTGGCAAAATAGTGGGAGCAATTTAAAATAAATTAAAAGACCTATAATTTTAGATTGATGTACTTTAAAGCAAATGAATAACATGCGTTTACTCTTTCTCACTCTCATGTTAAATTAAAACACTCCTAAAATCATGACTAAAACCAATCTGCAAAATATACTTACCGATAACAAGTTGAACGGTTCAAACTTCACCGACTAGTATCACAACCTCAAAATCGTTTTGAAGTTCGATAAGATAGGGTATGTACTTGATACACCGATACCCCCTAACCCGGCGGATGATGCTCCCATCGAAGAGATCGATGCTTACCAGAAGCACAAGCCTGATGACGATCATGCGGGATGCATCATACTTGCATCGATGAACCAGAATTGCAAAGGCAACATGAGGAAATGGATGCCTATTCCATCATCATGCACCTAAAGGAGTTGTTTGGGAAACAGACTAGGTGCGAACGCTACGAGATATCAAAATTGTTATATCGTTGCAGGATGCAAGAGGGCACATCTGTGATGACACATTGTGTCAAGATGATTGGCTATATTACCAAGCTTTCTAATATTGGATTCGTGATGGATAACGAACTAAGTGTGGACTTAATTCTTCAATCCCTCCTAGAGAGTTATTCACAGTTCATCATGAACTACCACATGAATGACTTGCAAACCTCTCTTGAAGAGCTTGCAAACATGCTCAAGACAGTTGAGCCCAATATGAAGAAAGACAAGGCAATACCGGCTCTTGTCATAGAGGGATCAAAGAAGAGGAAAGGGAATTTTCCCAATCCTAAACATTCCAAGAAAGGCAAGAGGGCCATGCCCACTAGAGCTAAGGGGAAGTAAGTGAAGAATCCCAAAGGAGAGTGCCACTTCTGTGGTAAAGACAGGCATTGGAGAAGGAACTGCAAGGAGTACCTAGCCTCCCTCAAGAAGGGAAAAGACGGTGCTTCAACATCAGGTATGTTTTATATTGAAATAAATACAATTTCACAGTCTGAATCTTGGGTACTTGATACCGGATGTGGATCTCATATTTGTACGAATATGCAGGAACTAAATCGGACAAAGGAATTGAAGAAAGGAAGCATAAACTTACGAGTAGGAAATGGAGCAAGAGTTGCCGCCCTCGCTGTTGGAGATTATGTTTTGAGTTTGCCCTCTGGGCTTGTAATAGAATTAAGGAATTGTTTGTATGTTCCTGAAATGTCTAGAAACATTATTGTTGAAACACCTTTCCACATGATTTTGATTTGACAAAATTATTTAAGTAGTTAATAAAAAATATTCTAAACACATTCAATTTAAGTGCTTTGATTTATTTATACTAATGTGTTTGTTCAATGTTGAGTTTAATTGTTTATAAGACATTAAGATTAAAAAGCCCAAAGGCCCATAAGTGGAAGTCAAGCTCAAGTCAACACATCAAGACCATGCGGCCCAAGTGTTCGAAACGTAGCCGTTTCAAGCAAAACGACGACTCAACATGAAGAAGGATCGAGAAGCCTTTTCTCAAATGCTTCAAGACGAAGCTGATGAGTTGGATGACAATACAGTCTGGACAGCGGCAGACAAGAACCAACTTCTAGACAAAGTAATTCTACTTTGGGTAAAGTTCAGAAGGCGCAGGAAGCTGTCTCGTGGACTTTGCCTTAAATGTCGAAACATTCTGTTTCAAGGACGAAAAGCTGCCGTGGACAGAAGATGCGTGAATCCTATTGGCCAACGACGCTGAGCACGCCCAGAGTGACAATGACAGGAAGCCGTTTCCCTCCAACGGTCATTTCGAAATTCGAAATGACCAGGTGCCTCAAGTGTCACTATATAAAGGCCATCCATTTGCTTCAATCGATGCAGATCTTCAATTAGCTGAAATGCTATCCAAATTCATACACGAAGTTCTGTGAGAAAAGCAAAGCAAGAACCTTACACCAATTTCCATATTATTGTGTAAAAGTCTAGAGTGATTTTCAATCATCTAAAGTGTCTTAGCAATCGTTGTTTAGGACAAACACTTTATCATTTCTAGAAGAATAGAAAGGAGAGGCTGAGTACTCGGTTATAGTACTCAGCGGTAGATATAGGAGTGAGTAGAGGAATAGAGGAAGGTACTCTTGTATACTCAGCTTCTATTGTAAAAGGTTTCGTGCTCTACCTTTAAAGAGCTCAGTAGGGAATTCGAAAAGCTCGGAACGAGTTCCGGGGACTGGACGTAGGCGGAGAGGCCGAACTAGGATAAGTCTGCTGAGTAATATCTTTCTAACCCTTAAACTCCTTTACATATTGCTTGCTATAAAACTGACTAAGTAACGAGCTCACGCTGAGTTAAGTATACGAAGAAGCTGAGTTCGGGAATAGACTCTAAGTGCTATTTCCTGACTCAAGGAAAGAAACAGACTTAGTCACAAGTTGACTAAGCTTGTGTCTTCAAACTGCTTAGTCACGCTGTGTAAACCTTTTCATAAGAAAAGAAGTCAGCCTTAACGGACAAAATTTTAAAATAGTTCCTATCCCCCCCCCTTGGAACTAACTTGTCACGTTATAAGGGACCAACAAGTGGTATTAGAGCTTAAAAGCTCACTGAGCAAGTTTTAACTACCTTGAGGTGATCCCCACTATGGCTGAGAACAGCACTCGGTTCCTCCCAGGAAATCAGACAACTCAGATTTTACCTGAGGGGATGTCCATTACTCGGCCTCCTCTATTCTTCGGGTCTAACTATACCTTTTGAAAGAATAGAATGAAAAATTTCATTCAGGCAACAAATATGAGTGCATGGCTATCTATAGTCCAAGGCCCATTTGTTCTTGTTGAAACTATTGACGGCCAAACGGTTGTTAAAGCTGAGACAAAATGGACAGAAGATGATCTCAAGAAGCTACAAAATCATGCTTCGGCTATAAACATGCTTCACTATACGTTAGATGCTGCAGAGTACAACAAAATTTCAGGTTGTGAGTCAGCGCAGGAGATCTGGAAGAAGCTGGAGGTCACCTACGAAAGAACCAACAAAGTGAAGGAGTCCAAGGTGAACCAACACATGAGGTTGTACGAGCTCTTTGAAATGAATGATGATGAAGGAATCTCTGAGATGAACGCAAGGTTCACAAACATCATCAACGAGCTCAAGAGACTTGGCAAGATCTTTACTGAGGAAGAGCAAGTCAAGAAGATTCTTAGGAGTCTTCCTAAAAGCTGGCAAGCAAAGAAAACTGCTGTTGAGGAAGCTCAAGACTTAACCACCTACAAGTATGATGAACTCATTGGCTCGCTGCTGACCCACGAGATATCAATGAAGAACTTCGAGGTGAAGGAGAAGTTTGAAGACAAGAAGCAAAAGTCTCTTGTCATGAAAGATGACTCCACTGATGGGAGCTCAACAGACGATGAAGAAATGGCTATGTTCACTAGAAAGATGAAAAGGCTGTTCAGAAAGAATGACAAATATTCTAAGAAGCCTTACAAGAAGTTTGATAAGTACAAAGCTGAGTCCAGCGACAGCAAGTACAAGAAAGACAGCTCAAAGCCCATTACATGCTTTGAATGTCATCAAACCGGCCATATCAAGTCAAGCTATCCCACGCTGAGGAAAGAAAGAAAGAACAGCAAGAAGGCAATGGTGGCAACCTGGAGTGACAGTGATGAGTCTTCATCATCGGAAGCTGATGCCACTAAGTCAGCAAAGATCTGTTTCATGGCTGACGAACTTGCTAAGCCATGTGTCTCTGAGCATGCTGACCCCTCCATCGCATCTGATGATGAGATACACTCAACTGAGGTAATATCACTACCCTTGCTCAGAAATGAAATGGTAAATGCCCTGAGTGACCTCTACACACTCATCAAAAAGTGTAACAAGAAGGTTAGAGCACTCAGCAGGCGATGTGACGAGATTGAGGAGGTCAAACTGAGTGACCTTCGATATCTTCTCCAGGACAACTCAACTTTGCATAGTAATGTAGAAATTATGCAAAAGTTTGTCACTGAGGTCGAATCAGATTCCAAGAAACTGAAAAAGGATGTCACATCTATTCAGAACCAACTTAAGGTTCCGAATAAAAGAAATATCCCTCTGAACACTCAGTACCGAAGTACTAGTCAACAGAGATGGAATCCTCAGCGGAATGTTCAGTGTGACTTCTGTAGGAAGAAAGGACACACCACAAAGGTGTGCTGGCACGCTCAGCACTGGGGTGCTGACCAGTCAGTGAGATATCCTAAACGGAAGGTCAGTTGTGACTTCTGTGGGAAAAATGGACAAACTGTCCAAGTGTGTCATCATAAAATGAAATATGATGCTTTACCTGTTGAACCTAACAAGCAAGGACCCAAAAAGAATTGGGTACCTAAAAGCAACTAGCTATATTGCATGTAAGCCTGAGGTGTGCTGAGAAGTCAAAGATGTGGTACATTGACAGCGCATGCTCGAGGCATATGACTGGTGATGAAACTCAGTTCATCACATTTGTGCATAAACGAGGAGGAAGTGTAAGTTTTAGAGACAACAAAAAGGGTAAGATAGTAGGGTCAGGAACCATTGGTGGTAATCCTACTATTGAGTCAGTCTCCCTAGTCAGCGGAATCAAATATAACTTACTCAACATAGCTCAGCTATGTGACAATGGGAGAAAAGTTATATTTGATGACACTGGATGTAAAATATTCGTGGGTAAAACAAATGAGTTAATTTTAACTGCCCCTCGTATTGATAATGTCTTTATGCTGAACTTAGAAAAGAAGTTTTCAAAAACTGTATGCTTAGTGTCAAAGGAAGAAAATTCCTGGCTATGGCACAGGAGACTTGGTCATGTAAGCATGGACCTCCTGGCCAAATTAGCAAGAAAGCAATTGGTTGAGGGACTGCCAGAACTTAAATTTGAAAAAGATCAATTATGCCACGCTTGTCAAGCTGGAAAACAGACCAAACAATCTTTTCATAGTAAAAACATTGTCTCAACTAAGCGTGCATTAGAGTTACTACACTTGGATCTCTTCGGTCCAGTCCAGCCGCTGAGCTTGGGTGGAAGAAGATTTTCCTTGGTCATTGTAGATGACTTTTCTCGGTACACTTGGATCATCTTGCTGAGTAGCAAGGATGAAACCTTTGAGACGTTTTTAAATTTAGTAAGAAAACTTGAAAATGATAAAGACCTTAAGTTAGCTCACATCCGAAGTGATAATGGTGGAGAATTCAAGAACCAACAGTTTGTTGAATTCTGTGAAGCCAACAGCATTGATCATAATTTTTCTGCTCCTAGAACGCCTCAACAAAATGGGGTTGTTGAAAGGAAAAACAGAACCTTGGTTGAAATAGTCAGGACAATGTTGAGTGAGCATAGGCTTCCAAAGTACTTTTGGGGAGAAGCTGTTAACACAACGTGCTACATTCTTAATAGGGCTCTAGTTAGACCTATATTAAAGAAGACCCCTATGAACTCTGGAAAGGACGAAAGCCCAACATTGGATACTTTCGTGCCTTTGGCTGTAAATGTTTTATCTTAAATACCAAAGACAGCCTAGCTAAGTTTGACTCAAAAGCTGATGAAGCTATCTTTTTAGGCTACTCAACAAACAGCAAAGCATACAGAGTTTTCAATAAATGAACTCAGGTCTTAGAAGAGTCAGTACACGTTGAGTTCGATGAAACTAACCCTGCAGGAAGAGACATGCAGCTGACTGAGGATGATCCACACTCAGCTCCCGCTGACCAATAAACAGCCGCTGAGTCATTGCCTCAAGGGCTGACCAAAGGTAAAAGTGAAACTCAAATTACTTTCACTGACCAATCTACACCTGTAGAGATTGTTGAAACACAACCAACATAAGACATCAATCTACCAAAAGAGATCAGAATACCAAGAGGTCACTCAGAGAGTGCCATTCTTGATGCCGCTGAGAACACCCTGATGACGAGTAATCAACTCAGGAGATACCTCAGCAACGTAGCATTCGTCTCAATCCAGGAACCACAGAATTTCGCTGAAGCTGAGTATGATGAATTCTGGATGAATGCAATGCAATAAGAACTTGATCAGTTCCGAAGAAATGAAGTATGGGACTTAGTGCCAAAACCAAAAAGCCAGAAGACCATAGGAACAAGATGGGTCTTCCGCAACAAGCTGGATGAACAAGGGAACGTGGTCAGAAACAAAGCAAGACTTGTAGCTCAGGGCTACAGTCAGCAAGAAGGTATTGACTACGGTGAGACCTTTGCCCTAGTGGCAAGGCTAGAGGCTATTAGAATTTTATGTGCATATGTGATGCGCCTTCGGTGAAGAAGACTCACTAAGGGATAAGTGTACCCCGTCGTTATCAAGTAATAAATCTGGAAAGTCTAGGTATCGAATCCACAGGACTTATTTACCACAAGTATCGAATTACTAGGTCTCGGGTGTTATCTAGGCTTTGTGGGGTTTGAATTGGTTTGGTTAAGTTAATCTACTCCTAGGTTGAATTACGCTACTCCTAGCTAAGTTATCTAGTTCTAACTAAGTTATTCTACGCCTAATTAAGTTAAACTACTCCTAATTGATCTTTCACTAATGCAATTACCCGAAGGAACATGGTATGAATGATAATAATGAGGTTAGGTTATTAGGTCTATTGATTAAAAACCTAATCTAAGTCACTTGTATTCAAGGCGATTAACACTACTTACCCTCCTGAAGTTCCTAGTGCGTGATTCCCTTGTAAGGCCGAAACTAGGTCTAAGGCTCAGCAATTTGGGCTTAATCAACTAAGAGGTCGTCAATCTCCTAGGCTCTGACTAGGTCAGATTCAGCTCACAATATGTGCCTACTCGATTTTGGGGCTTTTGAATGAGTTAAACCAATTGAATAAAGCGTAAGACAAAGATTAAACAAACAATCATAGAACAGAACAAGAGCTAAAATATTATTAAAGATGAAGAACAATGTCACAGGATACAATTAGCCTAGGATTCATAGACTATATCAAAGAGTAAAAACAAGGAAAAGTAAAAGGAGATACGAAAATCCCTTTCAAGGAACCTGTCTACTCTGCAATCGGCTTCCTAGGTCTTAAGGACGGACCTTGAATATTCCTCAAGAACAGCTTTGAAGGAGCTTCAATGGAGGTTGAGGAAGATGGAGGAGATGGAGAGGAAATTCAAGGGGAAAGATAAAGTAATTTACAAATAATGAAAGATGTCTAATTACATTGGAAAAATCCTATTTATAGGCGTGGCTCGGGCCCTTTTCTTGACCTATTTTCGTGTCCTTATGCAGGTAGGAAGTCGTGGGGTCCATCGTGGCATCGTGGGGGCGGAATTGGTCTTTTTGACCAATTCCCGCAGGTCTGCTCGCCGAGCAGGGCGAGCTGCTCGCCGAGCAGGCACAGTGCCTGGGCAGTGCCTGGGCGGTGCCTGGGCAGTGACTGGGCGGTGCCTGGGCAGTTCCTGGGCAGCTCGTCGAGCAGCGCCCGGGCTACGCGCCGAGCAGCGCCTGGGCTGCTCACCGATGCTCAATTCGCCGAGCGACTGCCGGGGGTCCCCGAGACACGATTTTTGCCTGAAATTGATCATGTTTTAACCTGCACACGCACATAAACTCCAAACAACATTAGTCCAAAGGCTAAATTGACCCGCCAATCGCTTATTTTGAGCAAACGCTTCGTTTGGTGCGACTTTTGACGGATCAATTAGCTTCAAAAGATAACGGAATTATAATATGCATGCCATTTTGGCCGTATTTGCCTAAATTGATCATAAAACGAGCCTGAACAACGAAAAGTAAATAAAACATTTCCAATTTCTAACTAACTCGCACAAAAGCATTTAAATGCGAGAATTGCTCGCTTATTAACTAAATAACGCTAAAAACCGTTCTAAAACCGTACCCAAAGATAGGGGTTTTTGACCCCTATCAAACCTCCTCGCACTTAAAACTTTACTTGTCCCCAAGTAAACTAAAAAACTAAACCCGCAATCACAAGCAAGCTAGAAAACCTCCCGGTTTGACTAGGTGCTTGACACAATTTCGAGCATCTGTAATTACATGCATTCGGAAATACAAAGTAGAGACACGATATCCAAAAGCCGCATTTCAATTATCATAGGTCATATGTTTTAAGAAAAAGGACACATGTTTAATTAAACGAGCTTGAGGGGATCGCTAAGTAAAACACCTCACCATAGGTAGTTCACTCATTTCACACAATTTTCGGCGGCTAAAGTGTTTACTCTCGGCTTATGTTCTTGCTTAGGATTACGTTGATTTTGCACGTTCATCCGAGTTCCTCTACTATGCTATATGACTCCGATGATATCAAAAACAGCCTCGAATTGGGGTTGTAATGTGGTTAGAGGGTTAAAGGTACAACAAGGGTTAATATTTCTAGCGCTAGAAAAACAAAGTTCAAATGGCTTTAGCAAATATGAAGTGACTGAGCTTTTTATTCATTCATTACTCTCTTGTTAGGATGTTTTCTTTAGACGTTTTGATTTTAAGAACTGGGGAATGAAGTTCTTCCCTTTTTGTTCGTCTCTCTTCTTTTCTTTTCTTTTTCTGTTTTTCTCTTTTCCCCTTTTCTTTTCTTTTTATTTTTTGGGATAGTGATGCTCATTCACTTCTTAGCCTTTTGGCTTGCTACTATGATGCCATAAACAAAGACAAAGCGCTAGAATTGACAAAGGCTCGATGTGAGCTTTGCAAAAACTTTGGGTTAAGTAGTAAACCAAGTGATGGTTTGCAAAAATAAGGGTTAGAACGAAAGAAAAATTCTACAAACTACAAAAATACAGGCTCAAAGGGGCTTCCTAGAGTAGTTGAAAAAGAGAAAATAAGGTAAAGAAAAGGGTCAATTCTAATGAGGCTGATTCATCGTTTATCATCTCAAATTATTGCATGTAGGTTCAATACAGTATTAGGTGCAAAATCTGTAATATTTCCACAAGTCAAAGCATTCACACAAAAATGTCAAGAAAATGAGCTTTTTTGATGTTCGCTCTTGGGCTCAAATTCAACTCACAATTCTTTGGGTTTCAATTTTGTGTTTACTAGTTTTCCCCAAACTCAAGTTTAACATCACATGCCTTCAATTCTTAAGTTATCTACCTAAGTAATGATTTTAGCATTTCTTCAAAAGTAGGGTCTAAATGCAAACTTTAGCTCATGCTTTTACAGATACAAGGATTGTGTCCTACAGCTAAACTAGTTGTCATGCAATCTTAGATTCGGTTCTCAGCCCTCAATGACAAATAACGAAGTTTAGATTCGAATGAGGTTCACGGTTTTAGATCCTAAACATGCGAAAACATAAATAAAACCCGAAAACGCTAAACTAAACTAGACACGACGCAACAAAAATTTAAAAATTACACAATTTTTGTAAGTTTGTCTACCCCTCCTCCTCACACAAAAAATATGCAATAAGTTCCAACATTGCATCACAAACCATAAAGTACAAGTGCAAAAAGTTAGGGTGGAGAAGACAACTTACTGATTTTATCGCAATCGCCAAAAATTTGATGATTTGCGGTGCCAAAATTATTTATTTATTATTTTTTTTATTATTATTATTTATTTATTTATTTTAGCTCCGTTCGGAATTTAAAAATCCCGAACAGTTTGCTTATCGCGGCCGAGCAGCGGGCTGGGCGGCAGTGCCCAGCGGCGGGCTGGGCGTAGTGCCCAGCTCGCGGCGAGCAGTGCCCAGCTCGCCGAGCTGGGCGGCAGTGCCCTGCTCGCCGAGCTGGGCGGCAGTGGGGCCAAAATTTTAGTTTTTTTATTTTAAACCTGAACACTTAAAAAAAATAAAAATAAAAATAAAATAAAATAAAATAAAAGAAAACTAAACAACTAAAAAAATATTTATTTATTTATTTATTTATTTTATTTTATTTATTTTATTTTTTTTTTTTAAACGAACACTTTAAAAAAACGTAAAAGAAAACTAAAAAGACTAAACTAAAAGATCAATGGATAATCTACATAAAATAAACCTGAAAAGTTTTATTAAAACTTGGGTTGCCTCCCAAGAAGCGCTACGTTATAGTCGGTGAGCTCGATATAGAATTCACGCCTAGGTGTATCCTTCTACTCGCGTTAGGAACTGGAACTCCTTAACAAATAACCCGTACCTACAAAACGGATTAAGAGCCTCAAATAAGTTTAATGAAAGTAGGAGGCCGAATTTAAACATGTTATGAAAAAGTTTGGTTTGCTCCCTTTTGGATTCTCTTGGTAGGTTGAAGAGAATGAAAACTTCTGAACAAGGAGTAAATCCAAACTTTTCGAACTTTTGAGGAAAAGGTAGTTGATATACACAAGCTTCGATTTGATCATTTATTTCTATCACATGATTTAGAATTTCAGATTTTGAACCGGGGTTGCTTACCGCTTCCGGTTCTTCACTTACCTTGAGTGATGCATGTGACAGTGGACTTGGTTCTACCTTTTCGTCATTCCTCAAAGAGATGGCTTGAGCTGATTCCCTTTGTGGGATTTCTATGTTTTCCTTTATGCTTGGGAGGGCATCTCGGGAGTGCTTTTGCATCTCATGGTTTATTTGAGCCAATTGGTTGCTCAAGTCCTTGCAAACCTCCTCATTGATTGTAAGTCGGGCTGATATTCCTTTCAAAAGAGACAACACCTCATCTCGTGAGCTAGAGGGTTGTGGAGGAACTTGGCTTGCTTGTTCATAAGGGAACATTCCCAATTCGTTTTCCCTGTGCTCATTAACAAACCTATTTGGAGGCCTCAACATGTTAGGGTTCCCGTAGGACAGATTTGAGTGTTCAGGTCTCCTCCAATCACTACCATAAAAGCTGTAAGAATTGGGGTTAGAATTATACCTTTGGTGATTACCCACAAAACTTACACTTTCATTGGTGTTGAGGCTCAGTTTCGCCATCAAAATATCCATTTTCTCATTTAAGTCGGTCATGGAGGGATTGGGAGCCTCATTCTCCAGGGCATGAATGTATTGTCTTGATGGGATAGTAAACTTTTGAGCTTGCCACTCGACTTTTTTTTGCCAATTCATTGATCAGAGAATGCTGAGAAAAAGTGAAGTTCTAGCACAAAAGTTGATAAGTAACAGTATACAGATATGAACAAGTATAGAAAAGTATAAAGAAATTATATATCAACAAGTATAGAGAATAAGTATAAAGAATTATGTATAAACAAGTATAAACGATATAAACAAGGATATTCACAAAAAGAATCGTATATAAACAAGTGTATGTATAAACAGGTATATGTATAAACAAGTATAAACGATATAAACAAGGATATTTACAAAAAGAATCGTATATAAACAAGTGTATGTATAAGCAAGTATATGTATAAACAGGTATAAATATGAACAAGTATAAATATAAACAAGTATTAACGGTTATAAACAAGTATAGATAAACAAGTATAGATGATATTCACAGAGACATTCACAAAGGAATTCCTAAACTAACAAATCGACCTTTGGTTCGATATTGCAGAAGAAATAAATCCCCGGCAACGGCGCCAAAAACATGATGCGCCTTCGGTGAAGAAGACTCACTAAGGGATAAGTGTACCCCGTCGTTATCAAGTAATAAATATGGAAAGTCCAGGTATCGAATCCACAGGACTTATTTACCACAAGTATCGAATTACTAGGTCTCAGGTGTTATCTAGGCTTTGTGGGGTTTGAATTGGTTTGGTTAAGTTAATCTACTCCTAGGTTGAATTACGCTACTCCTAGCAAAGTTATCTAGTTCTAACTAAGTTATTCTACGCCTAATTAAGTTAAACTACTCCTAATTGATCTTTCACTAATGCAATTACCCGAAGGAACATGGTATGAACGATAATAATGAGGTTAGGTTATTAGGTCTATTGATTAAAAACCTAATCTAAGTCACTTGTATTCAAGGCGATTAACACTACTTACCCTCCTGAAGTTCCTAGTGCGTGATTCCCTTGTAAGGCCGAAACTAGGTCTAAGGCTCAGCAATTTGGGCTTAATCAACTAAGAGGTCGTCAATCTCCTAGGCTCTGACTAGGTCAGATTCAGCTCACAATATGTGCCTACTCGATTTTGGGGCTTTTGAATGAGTTAAACCAATTGAATAAAGCGTAAGACAAAGATTAAACAAACAATCATAGAATAGAACAAGAGCTAAAATATTATTAAAGATGAAGAACAATGTCACAGGATACAATTAGCCTAGGATTCATAGACTGTATCAAAGAGTAAAAACAAGGAAAAGTAAAAGGAGATACGAAAATCCCTTTCAAGGAACCTGTCTACTCTGCAATCGGCTTCCTAGGTCTTAAGGACGGACGTTGAATATTCCTCAAGAACAGCTTTGAAGGAGCTTCAATGGAGGTTGATGAAGATGGAGGAGATGGAGAGGAAATTCAAGGGGAAAGCTAAAGTAATTTACAAATAATGAAAGATGTCTAATTACATTGGAAAAATCCTATTTATAGGCGTGGCTCGGGCCCTTTTCTTGTCCTATTTTCGTGTCCTTATGCAGGTAGGAAGTCGTGGGGTCCATCGTGGCATCGTGGGGGCGGAATTGCTCTTTTTGACCAATTCCCGCAGGTCTGCTCGCCGAGCAGGGCGAGCTGCTCGGCGAGCAGGCACAGTGCCTGAGCGGTGCCTGGGCAGTGCCTGGGCGGTGCCTAGGCAGTGCCTGGGCAGCTCGCCGAGCAGCGCCTGGGCCGCTCATCGATGCTCAATTCGCCGAGCGACTGCCGGGGGTCCCCGAGACACGATTTTTGCCTGAAATTGATCATGTTTTAACCCGCACACGCACATAAACTCCAAACAACATTAGTCCAAAGGCTAAATTGACCCGCCAATCGCTTATTTTGAGCAAACGCTTCGTTTGGTGCGACTTTTGACGGATCAATTAGCTTTAAAAGATAACGGAATTATAATATGCATGCCATTTTGGCCGTATTTGCCTAAATTGATCATAAAACGAGCCTAAACAACGAAAAGTAAATAAAACATTTCCAATTTCTAACTAACTCACACAAAAGCATTTAAATGCGAGAATTGCTCGCTTATTAACTAAATAACGCTAAAAACCGTTCTAAAACCGTACCCAAAGATAGGGGTTTTTGACCCCTATCAATATGCAAGCTATATGAACTTTAAATTGTTTCAAATGGATGTTAAGAGTGCATTCCTTAATGGAGTTATAAACGAGGAAGTTTATGTTAATCAGCCTCTAGGGTTTGAGGATCCTAAATTCCCAAAGCACGTTTATAAGCTCAAAAAGGCTCTGTATGGTCTCAAACAAGCACCATGTGCTTGGTATGAGAGGCTGACCAGTTTCCTGCTGACTAGAAATTATGTCAGAGGTAAAGCTGATACAACCTTATTCATTAAGAGGAAGGGTAAAGATACCCTGCTGGCTCAAATATATGTTGATGACATTATTTTTGGTGCCACTAACGAGTCAATGTGAAAGGAATTTAGTAAGCAGATGCAGACTGAGTTTGAAATGTTAATGATGGGAGAACTCAATTTCTTCCTTGGACTTCAAATCAAACAAGGGAAAAATGGCATCTTCATCAGTCAAACTAAGTATGCTAAGGAGATATTGAAGAAGTATGAACTTGAGAATTGTAAGTCAATATCTACCCCAATGGGCACTGACACTGTCCTCTGCGCTGATGAGAATGGTAAGTCAGTAGACAGCAGATTGTACCGAGGTATGATTGGTTCTCTACTTTACTTAACTGCTAGTAGGCCGGACATTCAGTTCTCGGTATGTTATTGTGCTAGAAATCAATCTAACCCTAAGGAATCTCATTACATAGCTGTAAAAAGAATCCTTAGATATTTGCAAGGCTCAGTGAATGCAGGTTTGTGGTATCCCAATACTCATGATTTCACACTCATTGGATACACTGACGCTGACTACGGACGAGACAAGCTTGAATGAAAAGGCACCTCAGGAGGATGCCACTTCCTTGGGAGCTGTCTTGTGTCCTGGTTCAGCAAGAAGCAGGCGTCAGTAGCCCTGTCAACCACTGAAGCTGAGTACGTTGCTGCTGGAAGCTGTGTTGCTCAAGTCCTATGGATTAAGCAACAGCTTGAAGATTTTGGTGTTCGGACTAAAACAATTGAAGTCAAATGTGACAACAAGAGTGCCATTGACCTATCAAAGAACCCAATCTAGCACAACAGGATGAAGCTTGTCAGCATAAGACATCACTTCATCAGAGATCATGTACTCAAGGGAGAGATCAAGCTGACCTATGTCCCAACGGATGAGCAGCTTGTTGATATCTTCACAAAGCCACTGGCTCGTGAGCAATTCAACATACTTAGAGAAGCCATTGTTATGTTTAATCCTCTTCAATAATTTCCAAGTAGAGTATGCATGCTGAGTGAATTACCATGCTGAATGATTTATGCTAAATCAATTACTGTCATATGCTGAGTAGATTTACATGCTGAGTGTTTATCTTAAGCTGAGCAACTAAGCATAAAAATTATTCCTTTGCGTAACAATTGACTACTTAGAATTTCAAACGTTTGAGATCCTTCACACTGAGTAAATATCCGTTGCAAACTTTAATGCATAACACGCGAATTTAATAGCCACCTACGATGACGTAGGCGCGATGATTAGAAAACCCATGCGCCGAATGTGTCATAAATGCCAGAATATTTGTCGATTGAGTATCTCGAGGTCAAACGGCCACCTCAACGCTTAGGATCAATTCGACACCTCTATAAGTAGTGGATGATTTCCCACTTCTATTCCTTTACGCTTAGAAATTCTGGTATTCTCATATTCTCTCTAAAATCTCCCAAACTTCTCAAACCTCTCTAAGAATCATGACGAACGATTCTCAGAATGTCTCCGGTGCCGTTAATCACTCCGATGAAAATCCTTCATCTACTGCCCAGCGTGACCACTCTAAAGTCACTACGCCGAGCAAGCACACCAAAACTAACCAAGCTGCCTCTTCGAAGGGAAAACAGCAAAAGGACAAAGGCAAGAAGATCGTGGAATGCACCTACTATCAAGTTTACGAAAGTGTGAGGGGGTATAAGGTTGACCACTCGCGTTGGTTTTCAAGGGGTTTTGTGGAGGTTGAGCAACCCTTTTGTGACTGGATCAAGAACAACGGCTGGACCGAGCTGTTCTCAGTTCGTGAGGCTACTTATCCAGAGATGGTTAAGGAATTTTATGCTAACCTAAAGGTTGCAGATGATAACCGGGACTATATGGTCACCAAGGTCTCGGGGAAGGATATCCTCATCAACCCCGCTTACCTTGCCTCACTACTCAAGTTGAAAAACGAAGGAGCAATTCTTCGTAAATCGGGTGATCAAGACAAAACCAACTACGTCCATGAGTTCTGTAAACCTCCTGGTCATGTAGGTGAGATTTCAAGTACCTCCATGGGTCAGAATCAGAAGATGGCCCATTACATACTAACAAATTTGCTCTTCCCCAAAATCAACTGCACCAACTCAGCGACAAACTTCGAGCAGTGTTTCATATGGCATATGCTGACCTACACGACGATCAACATGCCCGTCTTCATAATCGGTGGATTTCAAAGAAGCACTGGAACTCTTAGGTTAGGCTCTATTATCACCAAAATCCTCAAGGATCAAGGGGTAAGCCTGGTTGAGGAAATCCACACTTGGGGAACCGAGATTACCGCTGCTGTCCTGTTCGGCCTGGCATATGACCAACCAATTGTGCCCAAGAAAGGGAAAGGGGCTGCTGACCAGGAAACTGAGGGGACGGTGACTCGAAAGGGAAGAACGCAAAGAAAGAGTAAAGTTGTGCAAAGCACCTCTAAAGGAGCTGTCTCTACACCAAAGAAGCTTAAATTTGTATGTGGAGGAACCAAGCCTCAAATTCAGCAAGGTTAGGGTGGACCGAGGTCAGCTGAGAAAAGACCTAGGCAAGCTGAGCCTGAGGAAGAAGAAAGAGTGCACGCTGATAAGCAACCACTAAGGAAGAAAAAGAAACTCTCCTCTGAGTTAAGACCCATTGATGCCCTTCCAACTGACGTTGTCGTTCCTCCTAACTCACATTATGTACAAAGTCAAGACATTGACGCTGAACAACAGTTAGATGACCAGGAAGAACAAGACCAATTGGGTGGTCAGTTTGTAGAAGAAGAACTGGATGATAAGTCTTATGAAGAAGAAAGTGGTCAGGATGACACTAAGGAAACAGCTGATGATGAGCACTATGAACCAATCAACACTGAGTTGGTTGACGAAGAAGCTGAGCAAACAACGGAAAATCATCCCGCTGTTCAAAGGGAAGCTTCACCTACTGACTCTATAGAGTCCATTCCTGCTGACCCTACTCTTCCAAAGCTGAAGAGACTGAGAAAAAAGAAGGCATTTCGAGCACCCGTCATTAACCTCATGGGTGACTCACCACTGAGGGATGAGATCTCTGACCTTACAAATGTACATCTTAAGTTCTTCTCCAACCCTCCTGAGTCTCAACCAGAGCAACAAGAAAATCAAGCCTCTGTTTCTCAGCCGAAGGAACATGCCGACCTAACTGCTACTCCCAGCCAAAATGATGCCGAGCAAGTGCTCGAAGATCCTGCTCCTCAACACGTTGAGCAAGCTAAGGAATTACCTGCTCCGGTGAACACTGAACTTCCTCAGCTTCCGCAATCTAGTCAGCTTCAGCCTGACCCTGAGCAAGTAACACTTTCTGCCGATCCTCCTCTTCCACAACTTCAAGTGCAGAATTTAATCCAGTCAGTTTCTACTGGAAATCCAAATTCAAGATTAGCCACTGATAATGCTGAAACTTCAAATGTTGAGCAGAACCAAACACCGCTTTCATTCGGTTCTACTCCTCCTCCGGCATCTGGGCCAACAAATGATGGATCCTTTAGCTATCTCAATGCCTCTGAGTCTGGTCGAAGAATCGTTGACTCAGCTCAAGCTCTTATCTAGGACCTCCATCAAACAAGTACCATTGCCGCTGGGTCTACTAATGTTGAGCCTACTCAGCTTTCGTCTGTCACTCAGCTTCTTACTCAGATCAAAGGTCTGAAGGATCTACTGAGTGTCATGACTTCATTACAATCTCAACAGCCTAGGCAGGTCTCTATAACGAAGCTGGCCGAACTCCAGCTGACCATGGTAAACCACATAAACTCTCTACAGGGTGAAATTCATCAATTGTCAGCTACGAACTCAATGTATGCAACTTCTGCCAACGTTCATCATCTATTCAACCAGCTTCATACTGAGCAAGAGAAAACCAATCACCAACTCTCTTCCTCCTCCCAATGCTCCATTGAGCAAATTAGCGAGGCTGTACACCTGCTAAACTTAAGCAAGGAAGAGATGGAAACTGACCAGCTCAAAACAAACGAGATCCAGAAGTACTCCCGCGTTACTTTCAACCACGTGCGACACACCAACGCTCAGCGTGAGTATTTTGATTCGTCTTTGCTAAAGATGTTTCATCAAGCTTTTGCAATGCTCACTGACAGCATACACTGGGTTGGAAAGTCTCAAGCATACGTTCTAAGTATGCTGAGTGCTGCTGATGTCAGGATTCCCCATGATATTTTGGATGATGGTGTTCCCATTTTCGATGGCATAAATACCAGCACATGAAAGTTAAAGGCATTCTCAAAACGCCTAACTCAAGCTGCCATTGAAGACATTTTCATTCCTCCTCCTGCTGATGGTGGCAAAAAGGGGGAGAAAGTACAAGCTCAAAGAACCCAACATTCAGAAGAAGAAGCTTCAGGTAGTCAGCAAAGACAAAAGGGAAAGGGTAAAGCTAAAGAGCATGAAGCCCAACTCAACTACAAAAAGAAATAGCTTTAGCTTTACTAGGATTGACTAGATTAGACTTTGTTAAAACTTGTAGTCTTTCCCTTGTGTACTTTTGTTGTGCTGACCCTGAATACAAAACTTTGATGCATCTATCTTTTTAAATTAACCAATCTTATGTGATGCTTACTTATGTTTTGTATTGAATAGTTAATCGCATCTTCACTAAATCAACTGTGCTACTTGTCTACATTGCTTTATGATTGCATGCTGTGTTGATCAAAATGTTGACCGCTTTTACATGTCTTCTTAAACACATTGAACTGAGTTAAATAGAATATGTTCCATGAGCTGACCTAATTCTGAAAACTGACCTTAGACTTACTTGAAATGTTTAAAGTAAATCTAAGTCAGTCGCTCAACCCTTACGGGGGAGTATATTGAGTAAGATAAGGTCAACAATCATGGGGGAGCTCAACACTGAGTTCTTGACTGAATATTTTTGCCAACATCAAAATGGGGGAGTTTGTTGAAACACCTTTCCACATGATTTTGATTTGACAAAATTATTTAAGTAGTTAATAAAAAATATTCTAAACACATTAAATTTAAATGCTTTGATTTATTTATACTAATGTGTTTGTTCAATGTTGAGTTTAATTGTTTATAAGACATTAAGATTAAAAAGCCCAAAGGCCCATAAGTGGAAGTCAAGCTCAAGTCAACACATCAAGACCATTCGGCCCAAGTGTTCGAAACGTAGCCGTTTCAAGCAAAACGACGACTCAGCATGAAGAAGGATCGAGAAGCCTTTTCTCAAATGCTTCAAGATGAAGCTGCTGAGTTGGACGACAATACAGTCTGGACAGCGGCAGACAAGAACCAACTTCTAGACAAAGTAATTCTACTTTGGGTAAAGTTCAGAAGGCGCAGGAAGCTGTCTCGTGGACTTTGCCTTAAATGTCAAAACATTCTGTTTCAAGGACGAAAAGCTGCCGTGGACAGAAGATGCGTGAATCCTATTGGCCAACGATGCTGAGCACGCCCAGAGTGACAACGATAGGAAGCCGTTTCCCTCCAACGGTTATTTCGAAATTCGAAATGACCAGGTGCCTCAAGTGTCACTATATAAAGGCCATCCATTTGCTTCAATCGATGCAGATCTTCAATTAGCTGAAACGCTGTCCAAATTCATACACGAAGTTCTGTGAGAAAAGCAAAGCAAGAACCTTACACCAATTTCCATATTATTGTGTAAAAGTCTAGAGTGATTTTCAATCATCTAAAGTGTCTTAGCAATCGTTGTTTAGGACAAACACTTTATCATTTCTAGAAGAATAGAAAGGAGAGGTTGAGTACTCGGTTATAGTACTCAGCGGTAGATATAGGAGTGAGTAGAGGAATAGAGGAAGGTACTCTTGTATACTCATCTTCTATTGTAAAAGGTTTCGTGCTCTACCTTTAAAGAGCTCAGTAGAGAATTCGAAAAGCTCAGAACGAGTTCCGGGGACTAGACGTAGGTGGAGAGGCCGAACCAGGATAAGTCTGCTGAGTAATATCTTTCTAACCCTTAAACTCCTTTACATATTGCTTGCTATAAAACTGACTAAGTAACGAGCTCACGCTGAGTTAAGTATACTAAGAAGCTGAGTTCAGGAATAGACTCTAAATGCTATTTCCTGACTCAAGGAAAGAAACAGACTTAGTCACAAGTTGACTAAGCTTGTGTCTTCAAACTGCTTAGTCATGCTGTGTAAACCTTTTCATAAGAAAAGAAGTCAGCCTTAACGGACAAAATTTTAAAATAGTTCCTATCCCCCCCTTGGAACTAACTTGTCACGTTATAAGGGACCAACAATTATTTCTATTAGTTGTCTTCTTGACAACGGTTTTCATATTTCAATAAAGAACAAACATTGCGAGTTTTATAGAGATGAGATTTTTTATTTTTCAGGAATATCACAAAATGGGATTTATGTGCTAGATGACAAAATTTCTGTATTCGCGATTGATACCAAAAGACATAAGCTAGATAATTCGACTTACTTGTGGCATTGTCGTTTAGGCCATATAAACAAAAGACGCATGCTTAAGCTACATCAAGATGGGCTTATAGATTCAATTGATTCTGAATCATTGGAAACATGCGAAGCATGTTTAAAAGGTAAAATGACAAAGACACCCTTTAGCAATAAAGGTGGGCGTGTATCAAACACTCTAGGATTAATACATTCAGATGTATGTGGTCCTATGTTAGTCCAAGCAAGAGGAGGATTCAGATACTTCATAAGCTTCATAGACGACCATACCAGATATGGTTATGTTTACTTAATGAAGCACAAATCTGAAGCTTTTGAGAAATTCAAATGCTTCAAGAATGAAGTAGAAAATCAATTAGGAAACAAAATAAAGATACTTTGATCCGATCGAGGTTGTGAATATCTTTCGGATGATTTCCTGAATTATCTAACTGAATATGGGATATGCTCACAATGGACACCTCCCTATACACCACAACACAATGGTGTATCCGATAGGAGGAACCGTACCTTACTAGATATGGTACGATCTATGATGAGCATAGCATTACTTCCATAGACATTCTGGGGCTATGCCTTAGAAACTGCCCTCTTCACCCTAAATCGAGTACCAACTAAATCCGCCAGTTCCACACCATATGAATTGTTCATTGGTAGGAAACCCACATTCTCATTCATGAGAGTATGGGATTGTTCAGCGTTTGTCAAACGCGTAGCGTCAGACAAACTAGATTCTAAATCTGATAAATGTTTCTTCATTGGATACCCTAAGGAAACTATGGGGTATTACTTCTATCATCCAGATGATCAGAAAGTAATAGTATCCAAGCACGCAACCTTCTTGGAGAAAGAGTTTCTCGAAGAAACAGAAAAGGGAAGCATGATTGAACTTGATGAAGTTCAAGAAGAAGAAACGCTGACTGAAACAACAGAGGCAGTTGAGGAACTCGAAGCAGTCCCATTGAATGAGACTCAAGTGCCACCTACTCGTAGATCACAAAGAGTTCGTGAACTCCTAGTTAGATATGGTTTTCTAGTGGGAGATGATGATGAGGTTCCCGTGTTAGACGACGAACCGGAAAACTACGAAGAGGCTCTTACCAGTCTAGATTCTAAATTTTATGGAAGGATCTACATATATATTTTTGGGATTGAATAACTTTAACTTATACATGATGTGTAATATGTGGGCTTTTGAATTATATGTATAACTTTTCAATTAAGTTTTGGTTTTTATTTTTATTTTTTTGTTTTAATTATAAGGTAAAAGTTATGTTGTATGTTTACTAAATCTCAATTGCAATAAAATAGCTAACAAGTTAACAGATCCTACAAATTGAAATTGCACACGAAAACAAAGTCACTTGTTTAACTAAAATATTTACTATGTCCACATTGAGCTATAGATTCAAAATTAATCAGCATTGCGTATTGATTGTAGAATCATTCCCACCTTTGATTACGAATATAAATTCAAAATTAAAAAACTAAGATATGTTACTGCTGGAATTGTTGGAGCTGGAGGGATCGAGGTTTTGTAATTGGTTGCTATGCTATTAACCTCTCTAGTGGTTATACGCATATTGCCCAGCTGACTGTCAATTTTTTCGTAGTAAAATCTGCCTGGGAGCGGGGGTGTCACAATCTTTGGATTGAATCAGATCCTACATATGCAGTTGATAGGGTAAAAGGAAAGTCTACCCCGGTACCCTGGAAAATTAGACAAGATTGACTTCAGCGTTTATCAAGATTTTCGAATATGAATTGCAGAATCACTCATATCCACAGAGAGGGCAATCAGGCGTCGGATCAGCTTGCCCGTTTTGGCAAGACTGCTTCCGCCCTTACATGGTGGCACTCGGCTCCTCATTTTTGTCAATCGTCTGTTTTTGGCGATTTATGTAATGTTGCACATTTTCGTTTCCCTTAATTTTCTGTTTTGAACCTTTTATTTTCATTTTCCTCTCTTTGTAATTTTCCTTTTTATTAATAATATTTCAGGTTGATTTGGTGTGTTAGGGGTGCCAACCTAGTTGGGATGTCTAGCCACTTAATCGCGTCTTAAGCTTTCATACAAAAATAATAATAATAATAATAATAATATTAATAATAATAATAAATTTTGTTATTATATAGACTCTCCTCCACCGCCACACCAAGTCCTTCTAAGATATCTTTCTTTTTCTCTTTGTCTCTTCTTTCCATATCCGTCTCCATTTTCTTCACTTTGTCCTTCTTTTATGTTTGTTATGTCACATCACATGTTCTCCATTTTCTTCACTTTCTCCTTCTTTTATGTCTATTTTGCCACATCACATGAGATACATACACACGTGTCTATATTTTCATGTTAGTTAAGAATAGGTGTCAAACTACTGGTTTTACACTTTTTCTATATAGTCTATTAAGATGTGAACTTGTCAATATTTTAAAAATATATTAGTAGTTGATCTATCTATCTATAATAATAATAATAATAATAAATATTGTGAGGTTTTTCTAATTTTAAAATGGATATTAATTGAAGTTGGTTTGAGTGATTAAGAGTCTCAAGTCGCTTAAGCTAGAACTCAAGTTCGAATCCTAACTATTACTTTGCACGTTCTTTGCGTGGGGCAGTCAATTGTTTATATAGAAATCGAAAATTGTAAAAAAAAATTAATTCCATATTATTGAATATAATGATATTAATAATTTAGGTTAAAATGATTTCAAGTTTAAAGTGTTATGTATTAATTCCATATCATTCGAAAATTGTAAAATTGCTACATGTGTTCCCTTACGTGTCTCCTTACCTCCACTAAGTTGCTCCATCTGTCAAATTTTGAAAAAAATTGCTGTCTCAAACCATATGTCCTTACGTGTCCCCTTGATGAAGTGGAGCGGGCCTTGAACTATTTGGAGAAAGCGGACCCGGTGGCGAAACTGAGATTTTGAAGTTAAAACGGGGTTGTTGGAATTTAGTGATTTTGGACCCTAATTTAATTGGATTCGGCCCACTGAATCAAACCCATCGGTTCATGGACCAATGGCGGACGTGTTTTTTAGCCATCCGAGGTCGTTTAGGGCCTCAAATCGGCGTTTTTGTGTTTTTATCGCACTTTCGGTTATTTTCCTGTTTTGTTGCTTTTCCTTTTAGGTTTCGGATTAGGTTTTATTTGTCAGCCTATATAAAGGCTCGACCCCCACCTTATGTAAGGCAGTTATTGATTAATAAAATTTCAGAGTTTATTCTCTTTCTTTCCAATTTTCGTTAGTCGTGCGCGATTCAACGATCGTTGAGGGTTTTAAGCATTGTTCGTGCGCGAACAACCGTTTAGGACGAAAGTCTGTTTAATTCTGCTGTATCACCCCTTTTATTTTTTACATATGTAATTTTAATAATAATGATATTTAATTTGTTAAACTCTGTTAACTTCTGTTAAACCTATGATTTAAAACTCTGTTTAAATGATTAATGTGATTAGTTTGTTATTCAGGCACCAGGCATCATCTTTGTCTTCTGATTAGGGTTTCTCTTCTCATATTTCTATTTCGATCATATTTTTTTCATGTTCATCGTCCCTTCTTATTAGCGTTGTACTGCAGTGCAAGATTGAAAGTTGATTATTGATTGGAATAAAGCTTCTTACATTATAATTCCATGATGGGCATCAAGGTTGATAACAACCCAAATTATTCTTGAATAAGGAATAAGGGAAAATTAATAGAAATAATGGCAAACCATTATTCATTCTAAAAGAGATATTTATGCATGATTAATGTGGAATTAATGATAATTAATGCAGGGGAGAATATGCAAATAATGAGGAAAAGGAAGGAGTCTCTAGCATTATGCCATGCCACGTGGACCATGGCGAGATACGCCATAACGAGATACGCCCGATGAGAGCGAGTAGCGGAGACCCGCCATAGCTCTCAAGGAGAGCGTACATACGCCTTGACGGATCAAAGAATACGAAAATGCGCCTTTATTACCATCCATGAATGGGAATAAATACAATTAAATGGCAATTAATAGCCATTAAAAGGGAATAAAGACTTGACTGTTCAAATACCTCAACTCTGAGGGTTTCAATGCTAAATACTGGGATTAATGGAGAATTGATAGCAATTGAAGACGAGTAATGACACGACTCTTCACATGCTTCCCCATTAATGCTGAAGGTTACAAAAACCTATATAAATACCACAGCTTCCTAGGATCAAAGGTACACTTACTGATTCTCTACTTTTGTGCTTACAGTTTATTTTCAGAAATATTACTGACTTTGGCATCGGAGTGTCCCCGGCCGATCCCAACGGCACCTCACAGGGAAGTGCTCCGATCAAGGATTTTTCCACAAGTTATTAATTGGTGCGGTGAACGTGGATCTCTAACAAACAGAAGATCACAAAATCTTGATTGTATAGAGTTTCACAAAGAACAAAACAATGGAGTCAACAGAATAGAAATCACAATCTCAAACTTTGGCTCAATCAGTACAACAAATCTATCCAAAGATACAGTTCTCCATATATTGGTAGGAAAGAGTTTTCTACATTAAATCTGAAATTTTATGATCAAAAAGATAAGTTTTCTCCCCTTTCTTATTCCATTTTTAATTAAAGAAAATTGAGATCCCTCACTCTTATAAAGTGCTATGAATATCATTACATGTTATTATGATAAATCTAATAAACTGTGAAAGATGAAGTCATAGACACAAATCTTTCATTAAATCTTGCATGCTTACTATGCCCTCATATTTTTATGCATGACAAGTGTAATATGATATTATCATTGAATTAGTACAAACGCATGTATAAGACTCGTAATCTTGGGATTTACAAAAAAAACAAATCATCCATTCAATGTGATTTTGTCATTTGATATTAAAATATCATAAAAGGGCTCATGTAATTACAAATGATTTAGATCTGGTCGGTCTTTTGGATGAACATGCATATAACTATTAGAACGAATTACAAAAAAATCATATTTGGTTTTTCCTTGTACAATTCACCATCTATATATGGCTTTTCTCCTATATAGTACTTTTAATATCAAAAATTCATATTTTTTAATATTGTTTTGTCAAACAGTTATTTCATTCCCTTTTTTACAAGGATGTGTCTATTCATATAAAAACTGTTTATTTGACATTGTTAGAATTTCTGTTACCAACACAAGAGACTTGAAAATATTGAGTCTATTTGTAATTATCCTGTAATTGTCCCTAACTAAAGGCCATTATGGGCTGATGAATTACCAAATTGGATAAACAAAATTTTCATGTCCTGAGCTAACTACAAAATAGTGCAAGTATCGGTTTCGGATCAGAACATTAATTTATGCAAAATTCTTAGGATATACATGAGAATTCCTTAAAGATTGGAGGATTGTATGTGAAGGTAGGTGAGAGTGGATTTTGAGTAATTTTCCTTACACTCCAAATTGGAGGAGAATCATTGTACATGTATTTTTCTTCCAAAATTACCCTTTCTCTTTTATTTTATTCGTACAAATGAAATGATATAAGAGTAATTTTATATAAAACTATATTATTAAATCATCACTTACCTTTCTTTAATTACACCTCATTCAAATGAGGCTTTAATGATCTTTGAATGCCATTAATGTATGGATGCACAATATTAATTGCAAGTAAATAGCAACTATGTAAGATATCTTACCCAATATAGAATGTCATAACTTTTATGACGTTTAAAATAAATATGCTATCTTGGATATTAATGCGCATTGAAATACAAAAGGACATTATTCTTAAACCATTCTCATTATGGTTATTTATTAAGAATTCATTATGATATTCATGTGCAGTAGCAATCTTTATGGTTATGACCGTTATACGTGATATTATTATTAAAACAAGCACGATTAAAATTCTATTATGAATTTGTTTGACATATAATATTTACTCGGTTTTATCCTTTGACTAAGCTCATTCTAGAGCCAGGGACCAACGTGAAGGAATTATTAAGTTGATTCCAAGATGAACTAAAAATTCCATAAAGAAACATTGCATTATACATGATATTTGCCAACAAGGTCAATGCAAACAGTCTTTTGCTATGAAGTATGTTCCGTGGATCAAACCACTAATCCCCAAGATAAGTGAATATAGCTTTTATGCCTTACCACAATCTTTTAATAATGGACAGGGTATGCCCCACTTCTGGAGTTCTTTCAGTGCTAACCCACAGGTACAAGGGAATTGCTAATAATGCAACCAGTGTCAAACACTAGCATGAAAAATAAAGCTCAATCCAGAGAAGTGTATATTCAGAGTCGCTTCAGAAAAATTCCTTGACTATGTCATTAGCAAAAAAGGAGTTAGAGCAAATCCAGATAAAGTAAAAAGCCATGCGAGGAAAAAGGTGAAAAGAGCGCCTAAATAAAAGCCATGCGAGGAAAAAGGTGAAAAGAGCGCCTAAATGAAAGCTGCACTATGGGTGAGAAAGATCCAGAGGTTGAACGGGCGGATCATCGTACTAGAAAGATTGTCAACAAGCATATCAAGGTATAAAACAATTCCTAGCAGAACCACCCTTGATGAGCAGACCAATCTGAAGGGGAGACCTGCATTTGTATCAATCTGTCATGGATAAAGCTATGTGCACCATGGTTATTCAAGAAGAAGAAGGTCAGCAGTTCTCCATCTATTATGTTAGCAAAATGTTGAAGGATGCAGAGACAAGATATTCGAAGCTAGATAAAATGGCTCCCACGGTTGTGACAACATCCATCCGCATTAAACCATAGCTCCAAGCATAACCTCAACATGATCGAGATCGAGATCAAGATCAAGAGCCGGCTTCACCATCATTATTCAACATTGAACACACGAATGATGAGATTGAAAGGCGAGTGCATGCCGCTTTGGATAGACAAGAGAACAATGCAGAAAGATACGCCATCCAGTTAACAGGAATTCGCCATTCACAGCGCGAATCATGGGGTACGAGGCGGAAAAAATGATTAAATCTTCCAACTTGCCACAATATAAAAGAAAAGAATCAATATAAGTGGGACATTACATATCCCAAACCCAAAGGAGGGGAGCATGTAACCGTTGGAAGAAACGCCAAAGTGTACTACAGGTTGGCCACCACACTGAAGCTTGCTGGGAGCTGGCAAACTAGATAGCTTTGTCCAGAATAACAAATAACAAGACGACAAGCAGAAGACAGATCCCAAAAAGAAATTCAAAAGTGTCATTAATGTCATAGCAGATGGACCAGTGTATCAGCCACCCGTGGAAAAAGCAAAAATATCCGTTCTGGATAAAACATCCCTCAATTGCCCCTTTTGCAAAAACAGGTCTAGTAATCTCTCCACATACAGATGCGTTGACAATTGAAGGATGGGAGATGAAATGAAGCGAGTAATGGTAGACACGGGCAGTTCTTGCAATGTCATCACCATAGGTGCATTCGCCAAACTAAAGGTTGATCTGATCCAAATAGAAACAAACATTGTTGACATCATGGGAGTGACAGGTCACACTATCCGGACCAAGGACCAGGTAACTTCGGAATGCAAGCTGGCGGATGATGATCAAGCGTGGATTGGTGATTTGAAGTTCTCTATTATGAATGGACAATCAGCTTATAACATCATTCTTGGGCGGCCGTTCATCTCAAAGGTTGCAGCCCTAATTTCCATCCATCGTATGGCAATGTACATTCCCACCAGCAAAGGAGGAATAATGATTAGCGAGAACCAAAAGGCGGTTCAAGAGACCTACTCGGCGTCGCTATCGATCCGCCCACAATTCAAAAATGACAAAGGTGAGGAAGATGAACTTATCACTACAGCTTTTGGTGACACAGAAACGCTCCTTATTGCTGATGGAAAGCGGGTGCGGATCGCCAAAGGATTAAAACCTGAGATCAAGGAGGATGTTACGAAATTTCTCAGTGAGTCTGAAAGCCTATTTGCATAGGAGAATGAGATCCCCACAGGAGTAAGCCCATATGTGATTACTCATAAGTTAAACATCATTGAGGATGCGGTTCTAGTTGCTCAGAAAAGATGGAACCATAGGCCTAAAAATCAGTATTTTTATGTATTCTTATATGTGCATTAAACTGTTCTAGTATCCTATATTTTATAATTTATTCTTTCTCGCCATACTTCTTATATTCATTTGCCTAGCTTTTATTCCTGATATACGCCCAGTGGCTGGCGAATGAAAAGTTCCACAGATGGATCAATTACCTCAAAGATAGGATAATTGATCCCCATCATGGGCGGATCCCCTTTCCACAAAGATAAGAAGCACAGACCCTCAGGAGCTTTCAAATGAGCTCAACTCTCTCCTCAAAGACAGGAAAAGTATTGGTCACCATCAAAAGCGGGTTAAAATTATCTCAAACATGAGAAAATTACACCCTAAACTTTCTCCTCAAAGATAGGAGAACAATAATCTCAGCGGCGGATCAATCTACCTCAAAGATAGGAAACAATTGATCATCGTCAGAGACAGAACATTTCTCAGACGTGAGAACTTTACACTCTCAAATACTCTTCGCAAAGAAGAGTCTCAAGACCTGGCGGCGGATCGATTCACCTCAAAGATAGGAAGCAAATCGATCGCCTAAGGCAGCTTAACTTCCTCACCAGGAATAAAAGCTTCTAACCTTCACAAAGGCTCACACATTGGGGTACGGCTAGCCACCTACCCTAAACAATCGGAGAAATCCTAAACCAGATTCTAAAAAGTTACTTGCTAAAAGATATAATGCATTAGTAAAAATAGTTCTGGAAAGAAAAGGGTTCATCCAACAATGAAGCCTCGTCTTCATTCAAGATAATGAAGCCTCGTCTTCATCCAAATAATGAAGCCTCGTCTTCATCTCTAAATAATGAAGCCTCGTCTTCATCCAAGATAATGAAGCCTCGTCTTCATCCAAATAATGAAGCCTCGTCTTCATCCAAGTAATGAAGCCTCGTCTTCATCTTCAAATAATGAAGCCTCGTCTTCATCCAAGTAATGAAGCCTCGTCTTCATCCAAATAATGAAGCCTCGTCTTCATCCAAGTAATGAAGCCTCATCTTCATTTCCAAAAAATGAAGCCTCGTCTTCATCCAAATAATGAAGCCTCGTCTTCATCCAAGTAATGAAGCCTCGTCTTCATCTCCAAATAATGAAGCCTCATCTTCATCTCCAAATAATGAAGCCTCGTCTTCATCCAAGTAATGAAGCCTCATCTTCATCCAAGATAATGAAGCCTCTTCTTCATCCAAATAATGAAGCCTCGTCTTCATCCAAGTAATGAAGCCTCGTCTTCATCCAAGTAATGAAGCCTCGTCTTCATCTCCAAATAATGAAGCCTCGTCTTCATCTCTAAATAATGAAGCCTCGTCTTCATCCAAGTAATGGAGCCTTGTCTTCATCCAAGTAATGAAGCCTCGTCTTCATCTCCAAACAATGAAGCCTCGTCTTCATCAAAGTAATGAATTCACGTCTTCATCATAGAAATAACGAAGTCTCGCCTTCACAAATGCAAAGTAAAAACACTTTGGAAAATGAGTAAAGGCTAAAAAGGCAAGTGCCAAAACCCTCCACAAAATGCACAAAAGTCCCTAAATGGCTGATCATTCTTACTGATCCCTAAGGTCGGGTCATTCTCCTCAATATGGCAGAACTGAAGAAAAAAAGTCCCTAAGGCGAATCATAATCCTATGCAGTAGGAACAAATGGTCCCATAAAGGGCGGGTTATTCCATTTCTAAAAGAAATATAACTCTCAAAAAGCCCCTAGAGGCTAACAATGGATACAGCTGACCACCTATTCACGAAGAAGAAAAAACCCCTAAAAGTGCGGTAGGAACAAATGGTCCCATAAAGGGCGGGTTATTCCATTTCTAAAAGAAATATAACTCTCAAAAAGCCCCTAGAGGCTAACAATGGATACAGCTGACCACCTATTCACGAAGAAGAAAAAACCCCTAAAAGTGCATCATATCCATATATGATCCCATCTCCGGTGGGTCCACTTTCCTCCAAGATGGAAAAATAAAACACCATTTAGACAGCCCTAAAGAGCTTTTTATACCTTTAGGGGGGGCTTCTGATAACAACCCAAATTATTCTTGAATAAGGAATAAGGGAAAATTAATAGAAATAATGGCAAACCATTATTCATTCTAAAAGAGATATTTATGCATGATTAATGTGGAATTAATGATAATTAATGCAGGGGCGAATATGCAAATAATGAGGAAAAGAAAGGAGTCTCTAGCATTATGCCATGCCACGTGGACCATGGCGAGATACGCCATAACGAGATACGCACGATGAGAGTGAGTAGCGGAGACCCGCCATAGCTCTCAAGGAGAGCGTACATACGCCTTGACGGATCAAAGAATACGAAAATGCGCCTTTATTACCATCCATGAATGGGAATAAATACAATTAAATGGCAATTAATAGCCATTAAAAGGGAATAAAGACTTGACTGTTCAAATACATCAACTCTGAGGGTTTCAATGCTAAATACTGGGATTAATGGAGAATTGATAGCAATTAAAGACGAGTAATGACACGACTCTTCACATGTTTCCCCATTAATGCTGAAGGTTACAAAAACCTATATAAATACCACAGCTTCCTAGGATCAAAGGTACACTTACTGATTCTCTACTTTTGTGCTTACAGTTTATTCTCAGAAATATTACTAACTTTGGCATCGGAGTGTCCCCGGCCGATCCCAACGGCGCCTCACATGGAAGTGCTCTGATCAAGGATTTTTCCACAAGTTATCAAAGGTCAATATTATACATTATTTGGTAGCATCAATGACTCTTTTCAAATGGATTTCCATTCTCATTCCAATAAACATGAGAAATTTGAGTTTAGCCATGTATTGGTTCACCAAATGATACATACAGAAAAGGCAGATGGATTCAATTTAGGAAGAATTCGAGTCGCATCTATGGTAAGACTAGGAAGCTTCGGCCGAGTCACCACTGATTCGATATTCAAGTCACCATTTAAAAAAAATTCAATTTTTAACAACTAAAAAACTTACAGCAGAAGAAGATGACTATTCACTTTACAAAAACAAAAAAAACATACAAAAATTATGAAACACAAATAGTTTCAATTAGATGACTCTTCAGTTTATAAATTCCAAAACCTTCCATCTTCTTTTCTATTTATTTGTTATTATCTTCTTCTACTCTATAGTCTACCGATTTTTTATGTTCTGCTTGTCTCTACTTTCTTTTATAATTTTATATAATTTCTATTTAGATTTCGAGTCAAGAGTCAAATCTGGATTTAACAACCATGGTTCGAACCATATTCATCTTGTTGCTTGGTATGGTACCACACTTCTTGAGTTGGAATTTTGATCAATAAATAAGGCTTCGAGAATTACCAATCCATTTGTTCAAATTATTGATTTTATTTATTTCTTCTTGATTCTTACATCATTATGCTTATTTTGTAACATTACTTGGTGAAAGGAAGAAAATGTGTTTCTCCAGTTTGTTTTGTTCTAACTTATATAAATAAATTTTCACAAGTACAGAAGAAGAGTATAATTGTTAGAAGAAAATTCTCTTTTTTACTGATTGTATTCATATGTATTTATACATTACATACATATATTGTTATACAACATAACTCTCTGTAAATACACATGACTCTTTATGAAACAATACAACTCTTGATAAATGCAGAAATTACTTTTGAACAATATAATAAACCAAATTAAAGACTATTAATTGTAAGTTTAATATTTCAATGCACCCCTTAAACTTATAATTTTTTTATCCCTTAGTAACACTAAGAATAATTCTTAATCTGTTGACATCTTCAAACTTCATGGTCATTGATCTTTTCACTTTAACCGCCATCATACACATTATTATCTCTATCATTTTCTTCTCCCTCGTAATCATTGTTGTCTTCCTTATCATCCTTGTTAGTACTATCACCATCACTTTTATCTCTACCAATTGGTATTTTAGGTTTTGGATGAGGCACATAACTAGTGAACTTTCTATCTGAAATTGACACAATATTATTCATTTCAATGCCCTGAAGTCCTTTCGCTCTTCCCTTTCTCTTTTTAACTTCTATGATTTCTTTGAAAAATATCTCATTCAGTTCCTCCATTAGCTCGACCTCACATTTGTTCTCTTGCACATACTTGATTTTTTTTGTAAATTACTAGAGGCACACTCATCCCATATGATTTTATTACAATTTTTTAGATGCTCAACATCTTTACCATACCTTAGTATTGAAACTTTCTTTTTCTTGACACATCGATCGTTGAGCATATGATTGAGAACAACTATCATTAGAGCCATGCTCGGTGCGTTCTGCAATGCCATTGTCCTTTGCTGCTTCTTCCATAAGCTTGTTTTGCTTTTTACCTGATCCTTTGTTTTCTTTTTCAAACCTCTTCCTCTTTTTTGATACTTCCGAATTTTGTACATTTTGTTTTGCACTTATTTGGATATTGCAATCAAAATTATTGGAGTTAGTTAATTGTGTTGAAAAAACTAAAACCAAGGAAAAAAGCTCAGAAGTAACCCAAGGTTAATTGTCTAGTTTTTTTAGAATTGTAATCGTTAGATTTTAACATAACCAGATATATATATAAAATAATAGAGTAACATGGTCAACTTGTTTTGTATTGTGGTTGTCCTAAAAGCTAAGATATGTTCGGTTAAAAATCTAAAAAAATATATAAAAAGACCACAAGGTTAATATTGGTAAAAGATAGGGACCTCAAAATATGTTTTTCAAAATAAAAGTACTAAACAGTGTTTTAGATAAAAACTAGAAGACTAATAAATTATTTACCCTATGGTTATTGACGATTTCAATAGTAAAATGCGGAAAAATATAAGTATCTACTGTTTTCTTTTCATTTTTTTTTTTCTGAAAATCACTTCGCGAAATAAGTATTTCGAAAGTCTGGGAGGAAAAAGAGGCTGAAACCGACGATTTTTACTTCATGAAACCAGATTCCACGAAGTCTGCGAAGAGAAATGTTCATGATTTTTACCTTCGCAGACTTCGCGTATTTTGCTTTCACGAAGTAAAATCGTGTCTTTATTGTAACATTTCTCTTTGCAGAATTCACGTATTCTGCTTTCGTGAAGCCAAATCGTCATTTTTCTTGCTAACACGACTTAATTTTTTGATACAGATTGAAAGCGATAAATGAAGGTTTTAGTCGTAAACCAACAAAGAGGTTCTTCTCTAGCTAAACTAGAAGGAGTGAATCCCAATATAACAAGGTATAAACCTTTGGTTCTCAAAGAGAATGATTTTAGATTGATAAAAGTTGCATATCCTTACAAAAGTGGGGGTTTAAATACATCCCCTAATGATAATAAAGACCAGGACTACCCCTACTAGGGTTACAACAAAGCGGTAGACAAAAGGGTAAAATAGGTGATACGCCCAGACAATTCGTACGGAGCTGCAGGTACGGAATGTCAGGGTGGTTGGTGATTTACTTCGTGAGGAAGTAGGCCTGGGGATCCGCCTAGGAATAGAAATTGATACGCCTTCTCTTATAATATGAGATCCGCCCCTGTCGTATACGCCTAGACCCGCTCCACTTGTACATCCCTAGGATCCGCCATGATAGGTGCTGGCGCTCCTCGTGTGGCATGTGGTGTCGGAGGGTCCGCCAGGATGTGTTTGGGCGGTGGCCCTAGTTAGGATGTCTGCATCATTCTTTCCTTCTTTAAAAGAGCAGAGCGTGGACTTGCTCGTGTCTAGAGGGCCATCTGGTTTCCACGGGCTGAGGTCACGGACGTTGAAAGCTGGTGACATTTTACCAAGCCAATTTGGCAATGCAACATGATAGGCATTCGTATTGACCTTCTTGGTGACTTTATATGGCCCGTATTTCCTAGGTCGAAGTTTACTGCTTGGGGCGTTGGCGAGTCTCTCTTTCCCCAAATATACCATAACCTCATCCCCAACTTCAAACTGTAGGTCCATGCGGTGCTCATCCGCCTTAGCTTTTAATTTATGGTTTCGCTCCTCAAGAGTTTCCTTCACCTCTTGATGCATCTGTACATAGTCTTTGGCTAGCTGGTTAGCGGTCACGTTTCCTTTAGGAAGATGGGCTATATCAAGAGTATGATTTGGGGTCTTCGTGTATACCACCGCGAATGGTGACTTCCCAGTTCCCAAATTACAGATCCGTTGTAGGTGAACTCAGCCTGGGCTAATACCACATCCCATATCCTAGGCTTATCCTTACACTTGCTGCGTAGTAAATTTCCCAAGGTCCGATTGACCACCTCTGTCTGACCGTCTGTTTGAGGGTGGGCAGTGGTACTAAACTTCAGAGACGTATCAAAAAGGGCCCACAATGTCTGCCAGAAGTGACTTAGGAACTTCGTATCATGATCTGAGACAATGCTTCTCGGTACGCCATATAGTCTGACAATCTCTTTGAAAAATAACTTGGCAGTCGCTGAGGCATCGTTAGTTTTGCGACAGGGTATAAAGTGTGCCATCTTCGAAAACCTGTCAACAACGACGAAAATGGAATCCATGCCTCGTTGAGTTCTGGGTAATCCTAGGACAAAATCCATGGATAGGTCTATAGTTTCTGGTACAGGCAGAGGTAGGTTCAAGCCTGCGTTCGTAGCATGTCCCTTAGCGGTCTGGCAAACATAGCATCGTTCTACTAAGTAGGCAACATCTCTCCTTATCTTAGGCCAAAAATAACGGGAACTCGCTGCTTTGTATGTCTTATCTCGCCCAAAATGCCCTCCTAGACATCCGCCATGTAGATCCCGCACAACCTTTTCACGAATGGAGGTGCAGGGTAAGCAAAGTTGATTGCCCCTCATAAGATACTCATCCATTAAGTGATACGTCCCATCCCCATGCTGGTGCTGACACTTTTCCCAGATACTGCCAAAATCAGGATCCGCCAAGTATTCTCCTCGGATTTGTTCAAAACACTCGACTTCCAAGTTCACTGTCTTTAATAGTAACACTCTTCGACTCAAGGCGTCCGCCACCTTGTTTTGTTTTCCAGCATTATAGACAAGTTTATAGGGAAACTTATCTATGAAGGCGGACCATCGGGCATGCATGGAGCTTCGAAGTTGCTTCTGACTTCCCAGATACTTGAGAGCTTGGTGGTCAGTGTAGAGGACGAATTCTTTCCCTACCAAGTAATGCTCCCATACTTTTAACGCCCTCACTACAGCATAAAATTCTTGATCATACGTGGCCCACTTTTGCCTTGATTCACAGAGCTTCTCACTGAAATACGCAATGGGCCTCTTTTCTTGCATCAAGACACCACCAATCCCAACTCCACTAGCATCACACTCAACTTCGAACAATTTATCAAAATTGGGATACGCCAGCACTGGCGCTGTACTCAGCTTTTCCTTGATCAGGGCGAAGCTCTCCTCTTGAGCATCCGCCCACGCGAACCCCCTTCCTTTCTTTAAACACTCCGTCAACGGGGCTACTATGGAACTGAAGTTTTTGATGAATCCTCGATAAAATGTTGCTAGCCCATGAAAACTCCTCATATCCCCTACGTTCCTCGGAGTAGGCCATTCTCGGATAGCTCTTACCTTCTCCCCCATCAACTTGGACTCCATCGCCACTAACCACGAACCCAAGGAAAACCAGGCTTTCCATGACGAAATCACAATTCTTAGTGTTGGCGTATAACTGGTGTTTCCTTAACAGGTCAAATACTATCTGCAAGTGCTCCACATGTTCCACCAAGGTCTGGCTGTGAATCAGGATGTCATCAAAATACACAACTACGAATTTCCCAATCACCGGGCGAAGCACCTGGTTCATCAGCCTCATGAACGTACTGGGGGCGTTAGTCATTCCAAATGGCATAACTAACCACTCATACAATCCATCTCTAGTCTTGAAGGCGGTCTTCCACTCATCCCCAGATCGAATTCGTATCTGATGATACCCACTCCGGAGATCAATCTTGGAGAAAACTCTGGATCCGCCAAGCTGATCTAGCATATCATCCAGCCTTGGAATAGGGAACTTATACTTGATAGTGATCTTGTTAATAGCCCTGCTGTCCACACACATCCGCCAAGATCCATCTTTCTTGGGCGTAAGTAGGGCTGGAACGGCGCATGGACTCATACTTTCCCTAATGTATCCCATCTCAATGAGTTCTTCCACTTTCTGCCTCATGATGTCATTCTCCTTTGGACTCATTCGATAATGGGGTAGGCTTGGTAAACTAGCCCCGGGCACAAGATCGATATGATGTTGGATGTCCCTCAAAGGTGGTAACCCACTTGGTAACTCCTCGGGGAAAAGATTCGGATACTCGCCAAGTAGGCGGGTCACTTCATTCGGCATTTCTCGTTTGTCCACTGGGAAGGCTTCGTGATTCGCCTTAACCATTACAACATAGACCATCTAGATCTCTTCACATTCGCTGACAAATGATTTGTGTGTGGGATAGACTACCAAGGTAGACTTCTCATCGATCTTTGGCTCCCTCATCATTGGCGTAAATACGAACTTCACCCTATCCTTTACAAATCTGTAAGTATTCCCTCTTCATGCGTGGATGGCGTCGTTATCAAACTGCCAGGGTCTGCCCAACAATAGGTGGCAGGCGTCCATATCGACCACGTCACAACAGACTTCATCTCTATAATCACCAATCTCAATAGGCACCCTGCATCTCTGGTTCACTCTAAGTTCACCCACGTTTTGATCCATCCAACCCTATAGGGGTCAGGATGCGCCTCATTCAACAACCTGAATTTCCGAATGGCGCTGCTGCTCACAATGTTCTCTTGGCTCCCACTATCTATTATCACATTGCATCGCCCGCCTTTCACAAGAGAGCGGGTCCTGAATAGTCGGTGCCTCTGATCTCCCTCTATCCGGCTGGAGACTAACAAACGCTATACCACATGAATGGCGTATCTTTCTTCATCCGCCTCGTCATCATCTTCTCCTAAGGGTTCACAAAACACTTCATCCCCTTCTTCATAGTCATCTTCATACCTTTCCACCATGTTGGCGCTCTTCCTCCTAGGACACTAGTTGGACCTATGGCCTGGCTCATTGCACCGAAAACATTTAAAACACGCTGGTTTGGCGTACGGGTTGTTGCTCTTAGGTGGTATAGGTGCTTCTTTGTAAGGCCTAGTATCTTCGATAGATCCTCTCCCCACATTACTGACCTTTCCCCCACTGGCACTCGCCACCTGCTTGCCTTTGTCATAAGGCTTCATGTTATCTCTCCCCCCAGGCGTATGCTCGGTAGTGGCGGATCTTCATGATCTCCCGTTTAGTTGGGATTCGGCCTTGAGAGCTAAGTTTCTGGCGTCTTGTACCCGAACCACCATCTGCGTGCCAATGCGATCCTGGATGTGGTATCTTAACCCTTTTAGATACCTAGAAGTCTTTTGACTCTCGGTATCCGACAAGTTAGCCCTTGCCGACAGTCTCAAGAACTCTGATGTATACTCATGGACACTCCAGTTTCCTTGAGAGCATCCCCGGTATGAACTGTAGATGTACTGCTCAAAGTCTGGCGGTAGGAACCGCTCCCTCAACATCGCCTTCATCCGTAGCCAAGATCTAATTGGATCCCTGCCCATTTTCTCATTTCTTCTCTCAATTGATCCCACCAAACTGAGGCGCCACCCTTCAAGCGATACGCCACCAGCCTCACTTTTCTTTCGTCAGGAATCCCAGCATACTCAAAGAAACGCTCCACTTCAGATAACCAGTCTAGGAACCCCTTTATCTCCAACTCACCTCCAAAAGAGGGTATGTCTATTTTTAGCCTAAAAGCATCATCTCTGTCAAAGTTTCCTAGATCTAGGTTTGTCCTAGCAACGCCCACACGTCTGTTGTCAACCGGACCAACATCCCTCATAGTCCGAAAGGCACCATCATCCCCAATATCTTCAAAGTCATCACTATCACTATCAGCATTATAAACAAGAACAAAGTTGGGTCTTCTTACCTCAGGATCCCTAGGACCCATTCGTGGAAGTTGGACATTTGCCAATGGCAGTCTGGGTGGTGTGGGTTGCCTTTGGGGCCGTTGTTCAAGGACTCCTTCCCTCCTCTGGTCTAACTCTCCGGTGGCTGGTCTGATCAAGGCACGGACCTCCAGTTTGAAGTTTTCCAGGGAAGTGGATAACTCCTAGAACCGTTGGTCGGTTTGCTTCTGCTGCTCGATGCTGGCTTGGATTTGTTCCGTGAGGTTCTCTCTCAGCTCCTCATATCTCCGGTCGCTGGCCTCCATGGAATCTTGCGGTTGTCGGGGTTGAACCATTGCCAAAAGAAGTTTCGGGTTAGAAAACGATCGGCTCTGATACCAACTGATACAGATTGAAAGCGATAAATGAAGGTTTTAGTCGTAAACCAACAAAGAGGTTATTCTCTAGCTAAACTAGAAGGAGTGAATCCCAATATAACAAGGTATAAACCTTTGGTTCTCAAAGAGAATGATTTTAGATTGATAAAAGTTGCATATCCTTACAAAAGTGGGGGTTTAAATACATCCTCTAATGATAATAAAGACCAGGACTACCCCTACTAGGGTTATAACAAAGCGGTAGACAAAAGGGTAAAATAGGTGATACGCCCAGACAATTCGTACGGAGGTGCAGGTACAGAATGTCAGGGTGGTTGGTGATTTACTTCGTGAGGAAGTAGGCCTGGGGATCCGCCTAGGAATAGAAATTGATACACCCTCTCTTATAATCTGAGATCCACCCCTCTCGTATACGCCTGGACCCGCTCCACTTGTACATCCCTAGGATCCGCCCAGATAGGTGCTGGCGTTCCTCGTGTGGCATGTGGTGTCGGAGGGTCCGCCAGGACGTGTTTGGGCGGCGGCCCTAGTTAGGATGTCCGCATCATTTTTGTGAAGGTGATTGAATACAGAACATCAAATTCACATACCCATTTCGCAATCACCACCACCGGTGACATTTACACCGATGTAATCCTAATCGAGTCAATGTCTCCAGCAATAAGGATGGGTGGGTAATCACACGTTGGTGTCTTCTGTTTCGATACAAATTTTGTAAACCAAATTCAACTTATGTATTGTGTCCTCCCTTGAATTGGTAATTTGGTAGGCCTACACATTAGCTTCATTTCCATCTGTCAAATTTTGTTTTTTCTTTTTTTCTTTCAATTAAAATCTATTTATTTTACAGTAATTTGTAGAAACTTTATAACAAGTTTCACTTTATTTTACAGTAATCTATTCATATTTAACCTTAACGTTTTAAGCGAAATGCAGATTTAGCTCTAACCTAGAAAATTATGCGAATTTAACTCTAACGTTTTCAATAAAAATCAATTTTAGCCATACGCTATGGAAAATTTAAAAAAACTGGTTTGATTGTTATTTAACTGTCACATTGAACCTTACAAACAATTTTATTGATAAATTGAATCAATTTTGTACATTTTCAGTTGGTTTTTTTTTTTGTAACCATATTAATAACACATTAGATATTTGAAATTGTTAAAAAAATTGTTTAATTTATACGTATCAGATTTAATTTTTAGCATTTTAACATAATTTTTGTACTTTGTTATTAATACATTAAATATTTTAGACATAATTGATATTTAGAATGTCTAAAGTAACAGTTCAGTACCCGTCATACAAGTTTTTCTAATAAATGTTAGGGTTACATTTACCCCATTTTAATAGAGAATTTTTACTGTATGCCAGGCATACCATGTCAAAATTCTGACGTGGTATGCCTGGCCAATAGAAATAAGCCACGTATTAAAAACTTAGTGTTCTGTTAATCTAATTTAAAATAATACAGCTGTTATTGCCTCCTAAGGATGAGAAGTCTGTCAAAACCCATCTTTCTCTTTCTCCCTCCCGCAAACTATCGCCGCCGCCAACCACATGATTTTTCCGATGATGGCCAAATTGATACAGAACTTGCATAAAGTTTGAAAGTATGAAATTCTAGCAGTTCTCTATAAATCTGATTTTCTTTTTTTTCTTCTAAATGGAAAGAAAGCATTTATGTGGGTACGAGAAATCCATATTTCTTCTCTGCCATGGGGTTCGGTTATTTCTTCCGCTTTACCTCTCCAGATCTATCTTCTCCTCTCATCAATCCCTATTTCTGCTCAGCCATGGCTGATTTGAACACACAAGGATTACAACTTAAGATGAAATAATATATATAGAGAGAATCAGTTAATCATCTTAAGGATTTGCTAAACAATTCAATTAGGGAAAGAGATTATGCAATTAAAAATCCCATGGATTCTCCCAGTAAAGCTTGCTGAAATTTTGAACATTGAAGATGTATAACAATGAAGTCCCTTTTCTCATATAAAATATGGAATTAAAAAAATTTGTTCTTCTGGGAGTTAGATTAATTAACTATTACAGTTTGAAGGTTATATTAATTAATTTTTGATGCAATTGTTTTTGTGATGGAGATGTTCAAACATTGAGTTTCTGCAACATGTGTTTTGGCAAAGAAGAAGATAGATAAATGTTTATTAAAATTCCGTAAAAAGAAAAGATTTAATAGAACCTTTGTTAGGTTTTTTGGGATGTGGCTTATTTCTATTGGCCAGACATACCACGTCAGAAGTTTGACATGGTATGCCTGGCATACACTAAAAATATGTTAAGGCTAAATCTAACTTTTGGTTAGGGCTAAATTTGAATTACATTAATTATGGCCGCCGATTTTCTAGATCTTTTTTACCCTTAATTCATTGTAAGGATATAGTAGTTCATATTAAGGATGATAACGGGTACTGTACCTACGCGTATCCGGTATTACCGATCCTAATAATTAGGTTATAAATTTGTCAAGCTAAGAGCTAAGTTGATACTAGGATGATAATGGTTATGTACCCGCCGGTATCTAGTACTACCGTTTCTAATGGGATTACCGGTACTCTATATGAGACGAGTATGAGCTTAAAAATTACCAGTGATTGGTATGATAATATTGCGGGTACCCTTTAACCGGTGGTCCCGACTCCTTTATAGACCCGGATGTGATTCGAACCCATGACCTCCCAAGGCATAGGTAAGCTCTCAACCACTAGGCTAAGAGCTTCACCAGTGCATTATAAGCATATAAAAAAGCCATTAATTTTGTACTTTTAAGGTGTACATAAATTAACAAATTCAATAAAATACTTAGCACCATATTTTATTATTAATTTCTTTCTAAAAATCCCAACATTGTACCTACGGTTATCCGGTACTACCGATTCCAATGGAATTACGAGTACTCTGTATAAAAAAAAAGTATGAGAGGAGTATCAATTCAAAATAATTAACAATTAAGGGTATGGAAATACAACGCATACCTGTTACCCAGTGGTCCCAACTCCTTTATATGAAAAATATATTGATAACCTAAAAATTTAACAAGTGGGATTTGAAAGCATAACTTATTGTCTTATCGAGTGACCTAAACCTTTTAACTAAATTACTTTTATTGAATAAGTTTGAAAACATATGGCTTTATATATTAGTCATTGTTAATTAGAGTCTCTATATAAGAAAACCCTAAATTGCTCTTCCGCCACCAGCAGCCGCCATCTACATCACTCTCAATATTCTTCCTGCTATGTGTCTAGCTAGCAGATTGGGAATAAACAAGACAATAAGAAGCGCAATATTTCAGTTTTTCCAGTTCATTAGTGTCAACTTCTTCTTCATTTGAAACTCGTTTTGACATACCACAGATGCTAGATTGGTAAAATCTGATATCCAAGGTAACATCTGTTTAAGTGTTAAATGAGTTTTTGTGTCATCTTGAGTAGGGAGCAATTATTTAGATCCTTTTTTCTGTTGTGGCATAACTAGATTGTGCAGGCAGTACAGGTACCATTTTTCCGGATCTCTTTCTTGCTTTGAATTTGATTGTTTCGACAATTTTCTGAAATCTTCTTTTCCTTCATGTTCAATCTAATATTAGGAAAATTGAAGCTTGTTATTTGAGAGATAATTATTTCCTTGTATCCTTCAATTTAAAGAACTTACCCATATTTCTTACCCCTATAATATTTGTCTCTTAAATCTCGATTGAGCTTTGACTTTCTTCCTCTTGTTCTTCAATCTTATTTGTTAATGTATTATTATATTTTTAATATTTATAAATATGCCCCCTATATTTTTTATATGTTTCGGTTTCCTATGTTTTTCAGAAATTACTTTTCCTAGCTAATATGGTTTCCGTATCTGTTTCCCTTTCCGTGCAACATAGGTAAAGCGTATTGATGTTTTCCAAAGAGATTTTGTTGTAGTTTCCAAAGGCAAAGGAATTATTAAAGATTGGGATTTTAGGATTCACAGGCCTATTTTTACATTAATTGCAAGTCTCTTAAAGTGACTCAACTCTTATCTGAATTCCTGTAAAGTTGAAGCTGGTACAAGTGTGATATGATTATTTTATGCAAAAGTTAAACATTTCTACATTTTATTTACTTATGAGGTTAGAACACTAAATGAGATGAAGGATTGAAAGCAAAATTAATTAAGGAGATGTCTCATTAACAACTTCTAATGGTTTAAAAAGGCTTTCTTTTTCTTCAAATTGCTTTATTTTTCCTCAAATTAGTGTTCGAATTGGTTAGTTTAGTTGCTTGATTGAGACAAGGAAGCAAGCTAAACGATGATTTTAACTTAGTTTAATTTTGCGCAGGAAAAACGATGGTCCTCAAGAAACACGAAGAAACTTCATGTCAATATGTGAGTGCATCACCAAATCTATCGGGCACTCCCAATAACAAAAAAGGATACTCTAGCATTGATTGCATAATGTGGCCGGCGAAAACGATACTCTTCTTCCTCCTTGATTATATCCAAGGCCAGAAGCCGTTGATACTCGCAGTTAACTTGCGCCAGCTCTTTCTTAAGCTTTAATACTACCTTTCTATAATCGTCTTTGTTCCTCTCATAGTCCCGACATTTCTTTTTGAGCTTTCGGTTTACTTGCATCAAATTTGACGCCTCTGGTTCTGCAGTAATGACAGGCTCTGTTTCCAAACCGTGCTCTGCATCAACTGAATTAACCAATAATCCTCTAACTCTAGGCCTCTCTACCGCATGGTATCCAATTAAACCACAATGATAATCCCAGTACTCCCATGTCATTTCCTTCAATCGAGCTTTAAGCTTCTGGAAAAGGGAAGTTATCTCAAACCCTTGTTTGTTGCGTGTTGGTTCAACAAAATTTGCTTCAAGAACACCGGCCACCCCTCTACCCCTATTGCTTGAATAGCTCACAACTGGCCAAAATGGCAGTATTAAGCGATTTTTATAGTAGACACTGAAACCATGGACATTTACATGTGGAGCTTCTTTTATAAACCCAATTGTAGTTATGACCTCACCCTCTTTAACTCCATCACGTCGAGGTTTGTACAAGATGAATTGTGAAAACTTGAGATCATTGGCAAGATTGTGATGCTCGACAAGTCGCCCACGCAATATTATTCTGAAAGTTTCAGGTAGTCGCAAGTACAATATAGACAAATACACTCGGAGGGAATAATGTAATCGGTTTGCTATGTGCTGTTCACCACTTTTTTTTTTATATCCCCACTTATATGGATATCCTGCTTCTCTCTCTTGGTTTCTCCAAGCAATGATTTTCTCACCTCCCTCTAAAAGGTCAGTTTTGTTCTTCTGATCCATTATCTTTTTTCTTACTTGTTATTATCTTTCTTTCTGATTCTGTAATTGAGTTATAGAGTCATGGAAACTGATGTGTAAGCTATGGTTATGAACCCAGTGCATTGAAGGTACGGTTAAAAACGTGATGCTTGTTTGAGTGCCTGTTGTTTTGTCTCTAAAGTTAGTCTCGACGTGTGATGCTTGTTTGAGCGGCTATTGTTTTGTGCTTTTAACTTGTTTTAGGGTGTCTTTGGTGTGTCGTAATGCAATGTAATATAATCAAAGATGCAATGTAATAGAATGAAATAGTGATTCAATTACAATGTTTGATTGACAAATAGAACAAATATGATAAAAATGTAATTACCATTACAATACTTATATTATTTGGTTAGTTAAATGTAATCATAAAATTTATTTACATAATTAAACTTAACAAAAAAAAACATGAAAAATGTGAAATTAGTATATAGTTTTCCGTATTTTCATATTATTTTTTTACATTTTTCTCGTGTTTTCGTTTTCCCTTTTCAGGTTTTCTATTTTCTTTTTCTCTGATTTTTCTTATTTTTTTAATTTTTTACATTTTTTTTTTCTTTTTTTCGTTTTGAGTTTTTCTAGTTTTTGAGAATGATGAGAGGTGAGATTTGACAAATGAGGGGTTAGAAATTATGATTACATGTTTTGAATGTAAGGATGATTAAAGCAATTTTTTTTATGTAATTGAGATTACAATATCGTTGAACAAAATTTAATCTACGAATTTTTCATTCAATTGCAATAAAATTTTAATATGCAACCAAACGTAATGACACTTCAAAGTAATGAGCATTCTATTACAAAACTCATTACATCTTACCAAACGGCCTCTTAGTGTTTGCTAATTGGACAAATGATGTTCTTGCATGCCACACAGAAAATTACAACAGTTTTGCATAAAAATAACTGACCTTAATTCAAAGAATACTTGAAAGATTGTCAAATAGGGCATGAATAGACGAGCTGACCTGGTTAAATCGTGGAACTAATGAAATTCAATTCAATTTTTTATTTATAGACGAAGTAACCTGTTTATAAACCGGTTGACCTGGTTAAGTTGTTTGAATATTCAAATTCAATTAAAATCGTATTTTTTAGACGGCTTGATCTTTTTAAGCCATTTAAGTAATAAAATTCTATTAAATTCATATGGTTTAGATGAGTTGGCTTGGTTACGTCATTTAAGTAATCATCATATTCAATTAACTTTGAATTGTTTACGCGAGTTGACCTGTCATATCATTTTAGCACCATAAGTAACAGATAACAAACACATGTACACACGGGAAAAAAAAATTATATTGTGTTGCATACGAAATGGACAAAACAAATCCAAATATTTTGTCAAATTGAAAATTATTAATCTCCAATTCAACTATGAAATTATAATAATTTAAGAAAAATATTAAAACCACTTAATATATGTGTTTCTTAATGATTACTGAAATTGACTCAATTTAGAAGTATTATAGGTAAAATTGTTCGTGGTTGCCAAAGTTAGGGGTCAAGTTGAAGCATATTAGAAGTTAGGGTAAAATTTGTCTTGATTGTCAATATTTGTTTGATTTCATGAGACAACTTATACAGCCTTTTTCGAGACCTTTTAGGAGCATTTAATGTCGGTTTTTAAGCCTTTTCTGATTCTCCCAAATGTAATTCTTGGTGAACTTCTTATCAGATAAAAGTACAGAGAGAAGATACTGTGTTTGTGATGAAACTAGTCCGAAACTAGACATTTTCGTTGCAGCAGGTCGGAGAACTTTTGAAAGGCTACACAATGTGAACTCTATTCCGAACTTCATTATCACATTTCCTGTCCTTCAAAATCTCCATTATTTACAAACTCGGGGGAGGAAAACACGGTACCAGAGTAGATTTCGTCGCTAATGAGATGGATTCCTTTGATAGAGGGTTTGAAGGGTTAGTGACGAGCACACCCTTTGGCTTCTTCAAGATAAGATTTGGAAGCCATTTGAACTTGTGCATTGAATTGGTACAATTTCAACTCCAGTTCTCCTATTAAGATCTCTATCAAATCTGCATAAATTAAGTTGTAAATTAGAGGTCAGAAACGTAACTTAGATGTTGTTTTCATTAAATGGTACTTTGTGATTATCCCAACAACAATTGCCTTTGTAATAACAGAGAAGCATAGATGGATGCTCTTTTCAATATTGAATTTGCTAGTAGGATATGAGAATGGTAAAGACTATGCACGTTCCTTTTCAATAAAACATAGGACACGAGAACGTGGAGGAAACGTGTAAATATTAAAAATATTGGGTCACATTTATAAACATTAAAAATATATTTTTATATTTGAATTTTTGTAATATAACTAAATAAACACATATAAAAGAAATTATAATACTCTTATCTCAACGTAATTATGAAATACATGAAATATAAATAATGTCAAAAAACTTTTTGAAAAAAAAAAACAATGAAAGCTTTCGTCTCTATCTTTTGGTTTATCTCAGATTTTTTTTATTGCACATACTGTCGATGTACTCTTTTGGATATTCCTACTGGTTTTCCCTTCAAATAACAATCGACCTTAATTGCTCTATTTAGCTATGTTTTTTTTTCTGAAATGAAATTCAATCGTTTTTTGTCTGGAAAACGGGTTTCCCAAACAGATACGCATATCCAACTTCTGAATATTACGGATACGGCCCCGAAACTTATCCCAACAGTTTCCGGGAGTTTCCGTATCCGAAACCTATCGGAAACGTGATACATGTTGAAGTGTTCGTGCATCATATGAATTGAGGTTGGACATGCATATTTAGATATTGGCTCGACCCACCCGGAACTCGATCAAGTCTGCACATAGAACGTGTCTCTTGTTTGTGGGAATTGGCATGCAGGTAGGGCCACCAGTCCAACTAGTCCTGCAACTGCTACTAACTACAGACATAATTCTAATGGTTTAAAAAGGCTTTCTTTTTCTTCAAATTGCTTTATTTTTCCTCAAATTAGTGTTCGAATTGGTTAGTTTAGTTGCTTGATTGAGACAAGGAAGCAAGCTAAACGATGATTTTAACTTAGTTTAATTTTGCGCAGGAAAAACGATGGTCCTCAAGAAACACGAAGAAACTTCATGTCAATATGTGAGTGCATCACCAAATCTATCGGGCACTCCCAATAACAAAAAAGGATACTCTAGCATTGATTGCATAATGTGGCCGGCGAAAACGATACTCTTCTTCCTCCTTGATTATATCCAAGGCCAGAAGCCGTTGATACTCGCAGTTAACTTGCGCCAGCTCTTTCTTAAGCTTTAATACTACCTTTCTATAATCGTCTTTGTTCCTCTCATAGTCCCGACATTTCTTTTTGAGCTTTCGGTTTACTTGCATCAAATTTGACGCCTCTGGTTCTGCAGTAATGACAGGCTCTGTTTCCAAACCGTGCTCTGCATCAACTGAATTAACCAATAATCCTCTAACTCTAGGCCTCTCTACCGCATGGTATCCAATTAAACCACAATGATAATCCCAGTACTCCCATGTCATTTCCTTCAATCGAGCTTTAAGCTTCTGGAAAAGGGAAGTTATCTCAAACCCTTGTTTGTTGCGTGTTGGTTCAACAAAATTTGCTTCAAGAACACCGGCCACCCCTCTACCCCTATTGCTTGAATAGCTCACAACTGGCCAAAATGGCAGTATTAAGCGATTTTTATAGTAGACACTGAAACCATGGACATTTACATGTGGAGCTTCTTTTATAAACCCAATTGTAGTTATGACCTCACCCTCTTTAACTCCATCACGTCGAGGTTTGTACAAGATGAATTGTGAAAACTTGAGATCATTGGCAAGATTGTGATGCTCGACAAGTCGCCCACGCAATATTATTCTGAAAGTTTCAGGTAGTCGCAAGTACAATATAGACAAATACACTCGGAGGGAATAATGTAATCGGTTTGCTATGTGCTGTTCACCACTTTTTTTTTTATATCCCCACTTATATGGATATCCTGCTTCTCTCTCTTGGTTTCTCCAAGCAATGATTTTCTCACCTCCCTCTAAAAGGTCAGTTTTGTTCTTCTGATCCATTATCTTTTTTCTTACTTGTTATTATCTTTCTTTCTGATTCTGTAATTGAGTTATAGAGTCATGGAAACTGATGTGTAAGCTATGGTTATGAACCCAGTGCATTGAAGGTACGGTTAAAAACGTGATGCTTGTTTGAGTGCCTGTTGTTTTGTCTCTAAAGTTAGTCTCGACGTGTGATGCTTGTTTGAGCGGCTATTGTTTTGTGCTTTTAACTTGTTTTAGGGTGTCTTTGGTGTGTCGTAATGCAATGTAATATAATCAAAGATGCAATGTAATAGAATGAAATAGTGATTCAATTACAATGTTTGATTGACAAATAGAACAAATATGATAAAAATGTAATTACCATTACAATACTTATATTATTTGGTTAGTTAAATGTAATCATAAAATTTATTTACATAATTAAACTTAACAAAAAAAAACATGAAAAATGTGAAATTAGTATATAGTTTTCCGTATTTTCATATTATTTTTTTACATTTTTCTCGTGTTTTCGTTTTCCCTTTTCAGGTTTTCTATTTTCTTTTTCTCTGATTTTTCTTATTTTTTTAATTTTTTACATTTTTTTTTTCTTTTTTTCGTTTTGAGTTTTTCTAGTTTTTGAGAATGATGAGAGGTGAGATTTGACAAATGAGGGGTTAGAAATTATGATTACATGTTTTGAATGTAAGGATGATTAAAGCAATTTTTTTTATGTAATTGAGATTACAATATCGTTGAACAAAATTTAATCTACGAATTTTTCATTCAATTGCAATAAAATTTTAATATGCAACCAAACGTAATGACACTTCAAAGTAATGAGCATTCTATTACAAAACTCATTACATCTTACCAAACGGCCTCTTAGTGTTTGCTAATTGGACAAATGATGTTCTTGCATGCCACACAGAAAATTACAACAGTTTTGCATAAAAATAACTGACCTTAATTCAAAGAATACTTGAAAGATTGTCAAATAGGGCATGAATAGACGAGCTGACCTGGTTAAATCGTGGAACTAATGAAATTCAATTCAATTTTTTATTTATAGACGAAGTAACCTGTTTATAAACCGGTTGACCTGGTTAAGTTGTTTGAATATTCAAATTCAATTAAAATCGTATTTTTTAGACGGCTTGATCTTTTTAAGCCATTTAAGTAATAAAATTCTATTAAATTCATATGGTTTAGATGAGTTGGCTTGGTTACGTCATTTAAGTAATCATCATATTCAATTAACTTTGAATTGTTTACGCGAGTTGACCTGTCATATCATTTTAGCACCATAAGTAACAGATAACAAACACATGTACACACGGGAAAAAAAAATTATATTGTGTTGCATACGAAATGGACAAAACAAATCCAAATATTTTGTCAAATTGAAAATTATTAATCTCCAATTCAACTATGAAATTATAATAATTTAAGAAAAATATTAAAACCACTTAATATATGTGTTTCTTAATGATTACTGAAATTGACTCAATTTAGAAGTATTATAGGTAAAATTGTTCGTGGTTGCCAAAGTTAGGGGTCAAGTTGAAGCATATTAGAAGTTAGGGTAAAATTTGTCTTGATTGTCAATATTTGTTTGATTTCATGAGACAACTTATACAGCCTTTTTCGAGACCTTTTAGGAGCATTTAATGTCGGTTTTTAAGCCTTTTCTGATTCTCCCAAATGTAATTCTTGGTGAACTTCTTATCAGATAAAAGTACAGAGAGAAGATACTGTGTTTGTGATGAAACTAGTCCGAAACTAGACATTTTCGTTGCAGCAGGTCGGAGAACTTTTGAAAGGCTACACAATGTGAACTCTATTCCGAACTTCATTATCACATTTCCTGTCCTTCAAAATCTCCATTATTTACAAACTCGGGGGAGGAAAACACGGTACCAGAGTAGATTTCGTCGCTAATGAGATGGATTCCTTTGATAGAGGGTTTGAAGGGTTAGTGACGAGCACACCCTTTGGCTTCTTCAAGATAAGATTTGGAAGCCATTTGAACTTGTGCATTGAATTGGTACAATTTCAACTCCAGTTCTCCTATTAAGATCTCTATCAAATCTGCATAAATTAAGTTGTAAATTAGAGGTCAGAAACGTAACTTAGATGTTGTTTTCATTAAATGGTACTTTGTGATTATCCCAACAACAATTGCCTTTGTAATAACAGAGAAGCATAGATGGATGCTCTTTTCAATATTGAATTTGCTAGTAGGATATGAGAATGGTAAAGACTATGCACGTTCCTTTTCAATAAAACATAGGACACGAGAACGTGGAGGAAACGTGTAAATATTAAAAATATTGGGTCACATTTATAAACATTAAAAATATATTTTTATATTTGAATTTTTGTAATATAACTAAATAAACACATATAAAAGAAATTATAATACTCTTATCTCAACGTAATTATGAAATACATGAAATATAAATAATGTCAAAAAACTTTTTGAAAAAAAAAAACAATGAAAGCTTTCGTCTCTATCTTTTGGTTTATCTCAGATTTTTTTTATTGCACATACTGTCGATGTACTCTTTGGGATATTCCTACTGGTTTTCCCTTCAAATAACAATCGACCTTAATTGCTCTATTCAGCTATGTTTTTTTTTCTGAAATGAAATTCAATCGTTTTTTGTCTGGAAAACGGGTTTCCCAAACAGATACGCATATCCAACTTCTGAATATTACGGATACGGCCCCGAAACTTATCCCAACAGTTTCCGGGAGTTTCCGTATCCGAAACCTATCGGAAACGTGATACATGTTGAAGTGTTCGTGCATCATATGAATTGAGGTTGGACATGCATATTTAGATATTGGCTCGACCCACCCGGAACTCGATCAAGTCTGCACATAGAACGTGTCTCTTGTTTGTGGGAATTGGCATGCAGGTAGGGCCACCAGTCCAACTAGTCCTGCAACTGCTACTAACTGCAGACATAAATATATATATTCAACAACACAAACATTAACATTAATCTTCATAAAGAAAATGAATAGGAAGTTAGGGATAAAAATCTTAGCAACAGCCTTTGGTTGGAAATTAAGAAGTTTAGGATCAACACATTGTTTGACTTTATCCTCACTCAACCTTGGACTTGCCCAAGTGACAAGGCTCCGTTGTCCCTTAGGTTTAGTGTGATCAACGGGCTTTCTACCTGTCGAAAGATCTAGAAGAACTACTCCAAAACTATATACATCAAACCTGTCCAAATCATAACTTATAATTATTAAACAATCACTTACTCTATGATAAGAAACATAGATAGAATGACTTACTGTGGAGCATGATACCCAAAAGCTCACCTTAGCTAGATATGTTAATGGGCTGGTTGATCTGCACAACTTGTCTAAGCCCACGTCATATGAGTAGAGGTTGGACATGTATATTTAGATATTGGCTCGGCCCACTCTGAACCCAATAAGTCTGCACATATAACGGATTGGATTTGGAATTTGTCTTAAAAGTTGTGTCCAACTTGGTTCGACTCGTCAGTATATTATATACATTTTATATATGTATTTATTACCTTTATTTGATTTTTATTATTTTGTTAAATATATTTTAATCACATGAAATTATTTTTGTTGAGTTTTATTGAATTATTGATAATTTTAGTTTGTTTGCTTTCTTTATTATATTTTAATTTAATTTTAATGAATTTGTTAAATATAAATATATACTTAGTTTGACGAACTAGGTTGAGTTAGTAATCATTTTTCGAGCCCAAGCCCGATGAAAATATGATACTTGGACAATATAATTTATTATAAAACTCAAGTAGGTTCCATCCAATCCGGGGCCAGCTCTACCCATGATCATATCTAATTTTAAAAGATAAAAATTATTGGACAAAAATACCTTCCTTCGAGAGAGGAGGCGCCATCCCTTACTCGTCATTTTGGAATCGCGCTCGAGAGAGAATTCCTGAACTCATATTGAGCTTAAAAAATTACCACTGACGGATATGAGAATATTGCGGGTATCCTTTAATCGGTGGTCTCGACTCCTTTATATAAATAACATATTAATAATTCCATGTAAGGATATGACTGTTAAGACTAAGGATGATAATTAACGGGTACTGTACCCACAGGTATCTAGTACTACCGATCCTAATGAGATTATGCCTGCTTTGTATAAAAAATGTATGAGACGAGTATCAATTCAAAATAATTAACAATTACGGGTATGAGAATACAACGCATACCTGTTACCTAGTGGTTCCTACTCCTTTATATGAAAAATATATTAATAATCTAAAAATTTAAGAAGTTGGATGTGAAACCATAATTTATTGTCTCATCCATTGACCAAAACCACTTAACTAAATTACTTTTATTGAATAAGTTTGAAAAATATTGGGATAAGGTGCAAAAGTACCACTAACTTTTATAGTAAGGATCAATTTTACCCATAACATTTAAAATAGTGCAATTTTACCCCTATCGTTGGCACGCAAGGGTAGTTTTACCCATAACATTGTCAAATTGGACCAATTTGAGAAATAATTCATCAAACTGTCTTTTCGGTCATGAATTTTGTCGTCTAGACGTCACATCCGAGTCATTTTATCACTCATTCATAACATATTATAAACATATACCGTCTATTGTACGAGTTGGACAAAAAAAAAATTCAAAATATTTCACCTAATTTATAAATATTAATCTTTCATTCTATTATTAAATCACATAAAATACGAATTTATTTTTTAACAAACTGATATGTAATTAGTGCAGAATAATAAATAAAATATATGTGTATTAATAATGTCTGAAATTGATCTAACTTAATAACCTTAGGAGTAAAATTGCTTTTTAAACGAATGTTAGAGGTAAAATTGCAAATTGTTCTTGACTATAAAAAGTGTATTTTTACACCTTATCTGAAAAATATATCCTTTATATATTAGTCATTGTTAATTATAGTCTCTATATAAGAAAACACTAAATCACTCTTCCGCCTCCAGCAGGCGCTGTGTCTAGCTAGCAGATTGGGAATAAACAAGACAATAAGCATCGCAATTCCAGTTTTTCCAGTTCATTAGTGTCAACTTCTTCTTCATTTGAAAATCAGTTTTGACATAGTAATTTTCCACCGATGCTATATTGGTAAAATCTGATATCCTAGGTAACATCTCCGTTTAAGTGTTAAATGAGTTTTTTTTTGTGTCATCTTGAGTAGGGAGCAATTATTTAGATTCTTTTATGTTGTGGCATAATTAGACTGTGCAGGCAGTACAAGTACCGTTTTTCCAAATCTCTTTCTTGCTTTGAATTTGATTGTTTTGACAATTTTCTGAAATCTTCTTTTCCTTCATGTTCAATGTTTTAGTTGATATCATGGCCATGAGATCCCAAAGAGAATAATTTCTTATATAAGTAAAGCGCCATGAAGCACAGCCCGTTTCCGGCGGAAACTGATAATCTAATATTAGAAAAATTGAAGCTTGCTATTTGAGAGATAATCCTTTCCTTATATCTGTCAATTTAAAGAACTTACCCATATTTCTTTCCTTTGTAATCTTTGTCTCTTAAATCTCGATTGAGCTTGGACTTTCTTCCTCTTGTTCTTGAATCTTGTTTTTTTAATGTATTATTATATTTTTAATATTTATAAATATGCCCCCTATATTTTTAATATTTACATGTTTTCCCATGTTTCGGTTTCCTATGTTTTTCAGAAATTACGTTTCCTAGTATGTTTCAGTTTCCGTTTCCGTTTTCATGCAACATGGGTAAAGCGTATTGATGTTTTCCAAAGAGATTTTGTTATAGTTTCCAAAGGCAAAGGAGTTATTAAAGATTAGGATTTTAGGGTTCACCAGCCTATTTTTACATTAATTGCAAGTCTCTTAAAGGAACTCAACTCTTCTCTGAATTCCTATAAAGTTGAAGATGATACAAGTGTGATATGATTATTTGATGCAGAAGTTGAACATTTCTACATATTATATATTTATGAGGTAAACGATTGAAAGCAAAATTAATTTGGTATGCACCCATGGTTGACAGGAATTTAAACCATTATTTCTCTATTTAATACCATCTTTATATGCAAGAGCAGACACCACACATCTATTAAATTAGTAAAAAATAAATTTTATTATTAAGTTGTTATAGTTCTTTTACTGGACTTATTTTAACATGATTAAGGAGATATCTTCATCAACAACTTCTTCTAATGGTCTGAAAAATGCTTTCTTTTTCTTCAAATTGCTGTATTTTTCTTCAAATTTAGTGTTCCACTTGGTAAGGAGATGTCTTCATCAACGACTTCTAATGGTCTGAAAAATGCTTTATTTTTCTTCAAATTTCTTTACTTTTTTTCAAATTTAGTGTTGGATTTGGTAAGGAAATGTCTTCATCAACAACTTCTTATGGTCTAAAAAATTCTTTCTTTTTCTTCAAATTTAGTGTTCTGACTTAGTTTAATTTTGTGCAGGAAAACTATGGTCCTCAAGAAACAGGAAGAAACTTCATGTCAATATGTGAGTGCATCACCAAATCTTTCAGGCACTCCCAATGACAAAAAAGGATATTCTAGCATTGATTTCATAATGTGGCTGGCGAAAACGATACTCTTCTCTCTCTTGGTTTCACCAAGCTATGATTTTCCCAGCTCGGTGTAAAAGGTCAGTTTTGTTCTTCTGATCTTTCTTTTTTATTGTGTATTTGGGTTACACGGGTTGCTTTTATTAATTAACTAATTTGATGTTTGGTTTATTTGAACCCTAAATCTGTAAAACCTAATCTAACCTTTGAATGCTAATTCAATCTCATTAATTCTTGTTTCTGTTTTTTTCTGTAATATTGAATTTTTGAATTGGTTAGCATACATTAATTTTTTCCGAGTGCATTGAAGGAAGGCTTAAGAACATAATGCTTGTTTGAGTGCCAGTTGTTTTGTGTCTAAAGTTAGTCCGAATGTGATGCTTCTTTGAGTGGCTATTGTTTTGTGCTTTTAACTTTAATATATAGGAATCTAAACTAATTTAAAATCAAAATTAGTTGAAATTTAAACTAAAAGAAAAAACATGGCGACCAAGTCCTCAATAATATTGAGTTTGCTATTTGTTGTAGTCATCACTACATGTTAGGTTTTCTTTCTATTGAATTGTCCTTTGTTTTTCAGAATTTTGATTTCATATATAATGATAAAATTTACACTTGAACAATGGTGTAGAAAAAGGAGAAGACGGTGATGAGATAATATCTTTTGTTTGGAAGAAATGTTCAGATTGCAACGATCCCAGTAAATGGCATTATGAAACTCGTTGACTGTATCAAGGATCGATGTCTGAGCTCTCCTAAAATATCTAAGCTCGACTCTCCAATCATAATTGATAAACATCATTCTTCTTCTACTCGGACTGTTTTTACTTTCTTTACCCTCTATGTATGCATACCTTTTTAAAGGCCAACGTCGAAAGACACTTTCTTCTATGTTGCACCTTATTTTCGAACTCGAAGGAGTTGCCAAACTTTGAAGCAATGACACTACATCAGCATTATCATCTAGATAGTATGTAGACTTGTTTGGTTTTTGTCCAACTTTATGTAAGTTTTATGTGTTTCTGAGTAGACTTTGAAAGTGTATATATGTGATCCACAATTATTGGAACCAAGATGCAATTTTGCATCTCCAAAACCAAAGGGCTTGAAATAGACAATTGGTTATGGGTCATTAACTCATTCTTTTTCTACATATTTTATTATTATTATTTTTTGGCCTAATACATTGCGAGCTCCTTGAACTTGTCCAAAATAATAGATTGGTTCCCTGAACATTACAAGTGTCTCACCAGCTCTCTAAACTTGCTTATTTCGTATCACCACCTCCCTAAACTTGTCCATAAAAATAGATTACCTCTCTAAATTTCGCAAGTGTCTCACCAACTCCCTAAACTTGCTTATTTTATAACAACTAAATACAAAAACTTATTAAACCTAAATTATAAAAATACGTCTTCATGTATTTCAGAGCTAATTTTTTTTGCTTCTCCTACCTTTCAACCTATTATAAGAGTTAGTGTTGCAGTTTTGAGAGATTGAATGGATGAGGATTGAGAGTTAGTATTATCGTTTTTGTATTTAGTTTTTACAAAATAAGCAAGTTTGAGGAGTTGATGAGACACATGCAAAGTTCAGGGAGCTAATCTACTTTTATGGACAAGTATAGTGAGCTGGAGATAAGTTCAGGGAGCTGGCGAGACACTTGCAAAGGTTAGGAAGCGAATCAACTATTTTGGACAAGTTCAGAGAGCCTGTGATATATTAGGGCTTGTTTTTTTGTTTTGTTTTTTTAGGAAAGAAAATCTTCATTAACATAGACCACGAGAATCCTTACAAAGAGCAGAACCCAACCAGTATGAGGTTACGTTTTTTGGACATCGAAATTTTACTAATTTTTTAGTAAATAACTTTGTTACTTGAGTTCGTTTCTAGCTTTAGCATCTATCCTAATTCATGAAAAATTGAATTTCCCAATGAAAAGCAACTTGATAAATTGGTTGATCCTTTAAGTAGGGTTGAATAAACAAACAAACAAAAATCACAATTAAAATATAGTTTATCGAATCTTAGACAAACATGTCAGATATAGCCTGGGTTGGACTTTGGCTGGCCAGAGACATATTGACAGGAGAGACTTTCTTTTAAGTTAGGCAAAATTACAAAATTGGGTCAAATGGGAGACTCATTTACATATTAAACCCATTTACTAATTCTACTACATATCTAGACTGATTTTGTGCGACTTTCCAAAAATACCCTCAATATTTACGCGGAGCTCGCCCCATCCCGTCTGACTTCGCATATTCACCCATATGTGAAGCCTGCGAAGTTAATGTTTTAATTTACTTAATGAATTTAGTTCGCATATGCGAAGCCTGCGAAGCTGGAGTTTGTTTTGCTTGATGAATTTAGTTCGCATATGCGAATGCTGGATATGATTTCAAGCTAATACGCGAAGTGGTATATAACAAAAATTGGCAAACAACAACGGATTCGAACATTAAAATCATAACATTATCAAAATTTACAACAAGATTGCCACAATAACAACATTCAAATCATAACATTATCAAAATTTACAACAAGATTGCCACAATGAACTCTACTAACTAATCATTTCAAAGTGAAACTAACTAATTCGGTACCAAGATTACGCATCCGCTTCAAAATTGGTACCGGATTAAGTTAGGTCCATTTTGAAGATTGGCACCATAGGATGGACGTGTCCCATAGTGCACCCCGAGATTGACACAACCTCTCCTAATGAATCATTTCAGGAGTGAATGTGTCAATCTTGGGGAAGTTCATCCCTATACAGGAAGGAAAATCATCTCCCCTGCAGCCCAGTACGCCGCCTTCCAAAGGGATGTTACGTATTCAACCATCTACAGAAAAAATTAACCATGTTAGTTAGGAAAAAAGACAATTTTGGCTTCGCGAAATGAAAATTAGCGAAGCATGCGAATGTAAATGTGCAGGGGAAGAGGTGATTTTACTTCGCATATCAATTTTTTCGCGAAGTCTGCGAGGTCTGAAATGTGACTATCTACATCGCATATCACTGCTTTCGCGAAGTCTGCGAGGTCTGAAACGTGAGGATCTATTCGCAGACTTCGCGAACTAATCGATTCGTGAGGTAGATCCATACGTTTCAGACTCTTTCTCTTCGCAGAACTTCGCGAAATCATCAATTCACGAAGTAGATCATCACTTTCCAGGCTCGTTCTCTTCGCAAAGCTTAGCGAAACCATCGATTGCGAAGTGAATTCATGAAAAAACGCAGAAAAAACAAACAGATACTTACATTTTTCGCCCCTTTCATCCCCAAAAGCGACAATAACAATATGATAACATGGGAAGAACGAAGGAAATAACGTAGAAAAACCATTTCTTTGATGGTAACAAGAAGAAAGAAACCAAGCAACGAACAGGAAGATGAAAAACCATTTACTCGTTTTCTAGGGTTGGGAAGTTGCAGAATCAAGAGATGAAGAGATGAAAAAGAGAAATTCATTATGATTTTGACTAAATGGTGCAGATTTCGTGCAATTTAAAGGAAGAAAGGAAGATCAAAAGTCTTGAAATCATTAATGCTGGAGCAACTTTTCGCATAACCAAGGAGATAGAGGGAGCCGCAATTCGCAAGTGGTGGAAGTGGGAAGGTCATGGGTATTTTTGGAAAGTCACACAAAATCAGTCTAGATATGTAGTAGAATTAGTAAATGAGTTTAATATGTAAATGGACCTCCAATTTGACCCAGTTTTGTAATTTTCCCTTTAAGTTATTACTTGTGGTTTCAAATGTAACTCCAGAGAGTCTCGTGTTTTCCAAATCCAACACAAAGAAAAGAAACCTATACCATACAACTTCTAGCATATATAATAAAACATTAGCCAAATTGGTGAGCATACATAAAAGTCTAAAGTAACTAGAATACTTTTTAATATATCACAAGAATCCGAACTCAACATTCTCATTTCTTGATACTCGATGATAACCATAAACTGATCAAATTTTATATTGCACTGTATAGCCATTATCTGAGCTAATTCTGTAGGTTACTTGTTCCTAACTCTAAATAGAAGAATTAGTCTAATGGAATTTAATATAGGAAGCAATAGAAAAAAATCTAGTAACTAGGAAAACATGCTTGTAACCAATGAATATATCCAATAAATCAATAAATTAATTACTACCTTTAAGGAAGTCACATTTAAAACGGACGAGCAAATGAATAAAAGAAAAAAATTAGCATTGCAAAGTCACAACTATTTACTATAATGATATTTCATCACTATGGAGTTTCACTCATCATATATTCCATAAATATAAGAAGAGTATTCACATCTGACTCCACAAGACTTGTAAAAGACAAAAAATATCCTACCCTATCGACCTTTCCTATAATATCTCAACTCGACTCTCCAATCATAAATGATAAACTTCATCCTTCTTCTACCCACACGCTTTACTTTATTTACCCTATATTTATGGAGGGCAAGGCAACAGTTTATACCATTTTCAAGGCCAACGTCGAAAGACACTTGCTCTTCAGTGTTGCACCTCTATTTCGAACTTGAAAGTCGCCAAACTTTGAAGCAATGGCAAGACATCAGCAGTATCATCTAGTACGTATCAATAAACTAATATAGGTTATTTCTGTGCAACATTCACAAGTTAACAATGCTTACCAATACCAAAAGGAGTATCAATCCTTAAACGACTTCAGATTTCATTGACATTCTGCATCAACATCGTCCTCACATACTTGGATGAGCCCCACGGGCAGGCCATGAGGGTGTTTACGGGAGAGGGTTTCATTCAAGCTATTAAACATCGAAGTCTAAAGTAACTAGAACAGTTTTTAATGTCTCACAAAATTCTCAACTCGCATTGTCATTTGTTGATACTCGACGGTAACCATAAACCGATCACGTTCTATACTGCACTATATAGTCATTACCTGGTGTAATTCTATAGTCTAATGGAATTTAATATAACAAGCAATAGAAAAAAAAAATCAGGTGAATAATAAATCCAATGACCACAAACATGCTTAAAAACAATGAATATCCCATAAATCAATTACTTCCGTGAAGCTAAAACGGGCCAACAAATGAATAGTTCAAAGAAAAAACATAGAATTTTAAAGACAACTATTTACTATAATGAAATTTCCACAGCATGTAATTTCACTCATGATATATTCCATAAATATAAGAGTACTCACATTTTAGTCACATTTGTCTCCAACAATCCTTGTAAAAGACGAAAAATATCCTAGCCTATCGACCTCTCCTACAATATCTCAACTCGACTCTCCAATCTTACTTGATAAACATCATCCTTCTTCTACCGAGACTATTAAATTTCTCTACATTGTATGTATGCACAAAAACCCAACCGTTTATACTTTTTTAAAGGACAAAACCGGAAGACACTTTCTGTCATGTGTTGTACCTCAATTTCGAACTTGAAGGAGTTGCCAAACTTTGAAGCAATGGCCGTACATCAGCAGTATCATCTAGATATTACCTAGACTTGATCCCCGGGCAAAACTTTCCTCTACTCTAAGACTACTCCAAGACTGGATTCCTTGTTATTCTCCTCCTTCGTCTTCTTCTACCATAATGAAGCCTTGGCACAGTTTCCATAACCCTGCAGGATTTGGCTCTGATTTGAATCCATATTTTCACTGGAAGAAAAAACGTGTAAGTTCCTTTCCTCTACAGTGAGACTGGATCCCCTGGTTTTCTGCTGCATCGTCTACCAGAATGGCGAGTTATGTGCCTGGCATATGGAATTTGTGAGGCAAAAACAATCAAATTTGTATGAGTTCATGACTACCTTCATAAACGAGATGCTGGTACAGTTTGTAACCCTAATCTCAATGACCAGAACCGATGACATTTACACCAATGAAGTTGTTGCAGTATGTAAACCTAATCGAATAAATGTCTCTGGGGAGAAGGTGGGGAGAAGGAGGGTGCAGAAGACCCACCGACTCAAAACCTGTGTCTTGTGTTTCGATACAAACATTGTAAAATAAATTGAATTTATGTACTGTGTCATCTCTTGAGTTGGTAATTTGGTAGGCTTACACATCACCTTCATCTCTCCATCTGTCAAATTTTTGTTTTTGTTTTTTTAATTAAAATCTATTTATTTAACAGTAATTTGTAATTTTATGACAAGTTTCACCTTATGCAATTGTACTTGTTTCGTGTAGGTGGCATTATTCATATTTAACCCTAACATTTGAAGTGGTAGTATTCATATTTAATCCTAACGTTTTAAACGAAATGCAAATTTAATTCTAACATATAAAATTATGCGAATTTAACTCTAACTTTTTCAATCAAAATCAATTTTAGCAATACGCTATTGAAAATTTGAAAAAACTAGTATGAGTGTCATTTAATTTCGAATTGGATCTTTCAAACAATTTTGTTGAGAAATTGAATCAATTTTGTACATTTTCGGTTCGTTTTTTTGTAACCATATTAATAACACAATAAATATTTAAAACTATTAAAAAATGATTAATTTAGGGTTAAGGTGTAAAAATACCCATAATGTTTTGGGTCGGGAGCAATTTTAACCTTAACGTCTAAAACGGTACAATTTTACCCCTAACGTTGGTAGTCAAGAGCAAATTTGGGCATAATGAATTATTTCCTTAGCATGAAAATTATTCAAAGTGTTGAAGGAATTTTTATTTGTCAAAAGAAGTATGCAAGCTGATAGAATAGGATTCTTGATTATCATTGATTTGTTATCAGATATATATACACAAGTGAAATACTTAACTGATAGGGCCTACATTCTAGCTAATTTACAGCTAATTACATTTCCTTAATTATTGCTAATTTACATAACTAATACACCCCGTAGTCCGATGTTGAGACTAGACCGGAAATCATCAAAAAGAAGTTGTGGTAGGCCTTTAGTGAAGATGTCCGCCAGTTGTTGTCGAGATGGAACATGGAGGACCCGTACTTCTCCTTTGGCAACCTTTTCCCAAACAAAATGAATATCCATCTCAATGTGTTTGGTACGTTGGTGTTGTACAGGATTATCGGAGAGATAAACTGCACTAACATTGTCACAGTACACTAAGTGGATTTTTGAATAGGACAGAAAAGTTCAAGTAAAAGGTTACGAATCCAGCACGTTTCAGAAACAACATTAGCAACGCCTCGATACTCGGCTTCAGCACTGGAGCGAGAAAGAGTAGGTTGCCATTTGGCATACCATGAAAGTAGATTATCTCCAAGAAAAACACAGTATCCTGAAGTCGATCTCCGAGTGTCAGGACAACCACCCCAATCAGCATCATTATACGAGACCATGGAATCTAGAGAAGAGGCCGTGATAGAGAGCCCGAAGTCCAATGTGCCTTTTACATATCGAAGGATCCGTTTGATAGCGGCCATGTGTGATGTCTTTGGATCATGCATATACAAGCAGACCTGTTGTACAGCATAGCTAATGTTCGGACGTCTGAGAGTCAGATACTGAAGAGCACCAGTGAGGCTTCTATATTCAGAGGGGTCATGATACGCGGAACCAGAAGAGATGCTAAGCTTCTGCTTGGTGTCTACAGGAGTTATGTAAATTAGCAATAATTAATACAAGCAATCTTCTAAAAAAATTCAAGATAGAGAATTCCAAGGTAATAACTATACCTCAGTCAATAATGAAAAGTTGACTAAGAAAGATGGTTCACCTCCAGCAGATCGAAGGCAATATAGAAGTCTGATCGGTAGCTTGTTATATCTTACATCTACCATGCCAGATATCATGTTCGCTACAAGCTTATTATCACGTTTTATGCAGAGTACAAACCAAATTCATTTTACAACAGCAAAACGAGTGCTAAGATATATTAAAGGCACTGTGGATTTTGGAATCTGGTACAAACCAATGAAATTTTATCAATTAATTGGTTTTTCACACAGTGATTGGGCAGGTTCAGAAAATGACATGAAAAGTACATCCGGTTACAATTTCAATCTCGGTAGCCGAGTATTTGCATGCATCTCACAGAAGCGAGAAACAGTCGCGCAGTCAACTGCACAAGCTGAATATATTGCAGCATGTTCAGCGGTAAATCAAGAGATATGGCTAAGAAGAATTTTAGCAGATATAGGCGAAATACAACACCAACCGACTACGATTTTTTGTGATAGCAAGTCTGCAATTGCCATTGTTAAAAATCGGGTTCAGCACCGAAAAACGAAACACATCAAGATCAAGTTTCATTTTGTTCGTGAATATGAAAACGAAGGCGAAGTTAATCTGATTCACTGCAGTATTGAAAATCAGATTGCGGATATTTTTACGAAGGCACTTCCGAAAAATAAGTTTGAGTTCCTACGAATTAAACTTGTTATTAATTTAAAAAAAATAGAATGCATAATGACCCGTATGTCATATCCACCATTATAAAAAAAATTAAATAAATAAATAAACAAGTAACCTAATAATGAATAAATGGTATGGAACCAACCATATCACGTGCCACTGCTATATATTAAATGCAAAATACAGACCTTGAGAGTAAAATAATTGATATATAATTTCAATGCTTACCCATTTCTTCAGGTAGAATTTTCAGCCTAGAATTTCCATGTACACATTATTTTAGAATTCTATGTTTATACACTTGCATTCACAATTGTAGGCATCATGTTTACACGTATTTAGCAGTCTATGAATTGATGCTAGGTTGTATGAAATTTGAGTAACAAAAAATAATAAGTTTTCAATTCAAGTAATTACATTAAGTTCAATTCCTTTCTTTCCATGTCCAATTTATTCTAGTCATATTATTTATGCTCTGCATTTTTAATTAATTATTTCCGCTAAATTGTCGCAATATCTCCAACAACTAGAGTAAACAAACAAACCATAATAATAGGCATAACCACAATTAAAACATAGTTTATCAAATAGGAGTCAAAGTTCCTTTCTAGTTTTTAATATAAAATAATCTCATTAGAATATGGCTGGACAGTAATTTGTTTTCCAAATCCAACACAAAGGTCTCAAATGCCAGTGGGATCCTCGAATTTTAATCCTACTTCAAACCAGCAGCATTCAGATCACAAGGCATTCGGTACGAACATGTTTATATCAAAACCGTAGCATAAGGAACACAAACATATGTTATACAACTTCTAACAGATTAATAAAACATTAGCCAAGTTGGTGAATGTATATCAAAGTCTAAAGTAACTAGAACAGTTTTTAATATCTCATAAGAATCCGGACTTGCATTGTCATTTGTTGATACTCGAGGATAACCATAAACTGATCAAATTCTATACTGCACTATATAACAATTACCTCATCTAATTCTATAAGTTACTTGTTCCTAACTCTCAATAGAAGAATTAGTCTAATGGAGTATAATATAGCACGCAATAGAAAAAAAATGGAGTGAATTTCAAAGACAAGGTATATTTACTATGCAATTTCACTCCTGGTGTACTCTATAAATACAAGAAGAGTATTCACATTTTAGTCACATCAGTCTCCAACAAAACTTGTAAAAAAACAAAAAATATCCTGGGCTATGGCGCTCTACTACAATATCTCAGTTGGACTCTCCAATCATAATGGGTACACGTCATCCTTCTTCTACCCGGACTTTTTACTTTCCTTACCTTGTACTTGTGCATGAAAAGGCAACAATTTTATACATTTTTAAAGGCCAATTTCGAAAGACACTTGATCTTCTGTGTTGCACCTAAATTTCGAATTTGAAAGAGCTGCCTAAGTTTGAACTAATTGCAGGACATGAGCATTATCATCCAGATAGTACATAGCCTTGATTGGTTTTTGTTCAACAGTGCTTGCAAAGATCTCGGGAGCGGAAGAATATAGCAAATTTGAACCTGTTTTCGATATTCTTTCGAACATGTCTTCTTTGGATCTCCTACAATCCTTTTGTTCATATTAATTCATTAATGTTAGACCTAAGGTATATTGGTGCTTAGGACACAACATCAATAATTTGTAGTGCTTCTTTTCATAATTGGTTTGAAAGGATCCAAGATTGTTTACCCTCTAAACCATCATGGTGGAGGTGGAGTCAATTCTACCAGCAAGATTGTTACATGGACTTGCACCTATCAAATCCAATCACCCAAACGATTGAATCTGTTGCTTTAATCTGTCTTCCTTTAGATCTTAAACATCTTCTAAGTCTACCAAATTCACGGTTTGGGTTGTTTGCTCTCACAAGTGAAGACCGATTTCTGCCCCTCCTATACCTAACAATAGAGACATCAGATTTATGCCTTCTGGGAATAAGTCTTTCGGTACGGACAGATGGACGGTATGCAACCTTATCAACCTGAAACAATTTTTCAATTTAAAAACCTTATGTTAGATTCGAGATCAATAAGAACTTTTAGCTTTATGAATGAAAAAGTCCATGTTTACTTGTGGAGAAAATCTTAGATCAATGTTTGCAAAATCTTAAAGTATAAGAACATATATGCAAATGGGCAAATCTTACCTGGAATGAGTTACCGAGCCATGTCTATCTATGGATCCCATTTATGCCACCTCCCCTTGTGTGGTTCCTAGGAAAACCAAGAATCCTCACATAGATTAGGCAGCCTATCATCAGAATCATAACTGAATACCTAGAGAAGAGGAATAACTATGATTAGTATGGGTTAATAATTGTTCACAGTTTCACCTCGCATAAAATTGAAGAACAAAAGATTCCAAACAACCAACCTTTCACACCTTTATAAGGTTCTTATCTCCATAAAGCACACACAAGGTGAAATTGTGCCGCAAAGCAATGAAATTTGTATAAGTTCATGACTATCTTCATAAACTAGACTTTTGTTCCAAACCACTGGTTGAGTTTGTAATCCTAATCACCATTAATAGCACCAATGGCATTTACAGGGATAGAGTTGCAGTATTTAACCTAATTGGAATCAATTTCTTTACTGTTGTTCCCGGGGCCAAAAGGAGGAGTGGGTTATCCCATGGGGGAGAGTATAAAGCTACATATCTCTCTTTTCTTTGAATACAAACTTTAAGAACCAAATTCAGCTTATGCTTATGTAGCTATATTCTAATTGTGTCGCGTCTTTAATTGGTAATTTGGTAGGATTACACGTCAACTTCTATCTACTTATAATTTTTTCTTTTTTTAAGGAAAAAAATAGAAAATCTAATAATTAATAGTTCGGATCTCTTTAAAAAATCCATTTATTAACTGTAACTCCTTCGTGTTATAAACTTAGGTTAAATCCTTTAAAAAAACCTTAGGTTAAATTGTGGTATTTATGTTACATAAACTGACTGCCAATAATAGAAAATTGAGGATATTAAAATTATCTTTCTTTTATATTTATTCCCAAAAATCTACAATATCAGTTTTATAAAGCTAAAAGTCTATTCCTAAAGCCAATAAGATTGTCTTCCTTCTAACAATTAAAGTAACACAAGTTGATGAGATTGATTGTCAAATTACTTTATAAACGTTTGAGTTTGTTACTTTTAACAAGCTTATTGATAGGTTTTAAACCATTTGGTTCTAACAGGTAAGATATTTCAAATATAGTTTTAGGAGTTAATTCAGTTTCAAAGTAAACATTAATTTTAATTGATGTTACAATGTTAATTTTACCTATGTTGTTAGTAGAATCACAACAATTGTTCGACCAATTAAATTGATGTTAGTGAAAAGAACAAAAAAAAATAGTAGAACAGCTGATGAGTTATGAATATGGTTTGTCATTAAATTTTTGGCAATTTAATTTAAATTTTCTTAATTAAATTAAAATGTATATAATAAACTATGTAATAATAATGCATGATTTTATCGAAATAAGTTATTTAGCACGGAAAAATCTCCCTAATCTCAACTAAGTTGGCAGTAGGAGAGAGAGCAACCGAATATAATTGTCATACTAAGAATATAAAAAATTATCTATTACAATTAAATAATGTTATTTTTTGTTAAAAAAAATAAAGCAAAAAGCAGTTAGTTAAATGATATTGTATGTCCGCGCAACGCGCATGTCTTCAACTAGTTATTATTAAAACAATATCTTAAGGATTTATTTTAAAAATAATTTGAAGACTTTAACTTCACTTAAAATTTTCTTAAAATTTTCTTAATTGAAATGTTCAAAGTTTCACACAATATACTATTTTACTTTTTTAAAAATAAAAATTAGAAGAAAAAAAATTAAAACTCCGCAGAATATAATATTTTACTTTTTTTTACAATAAAAATTAGATTAAAAAACTAAACTAAAAATTAGATTAAAAAATTGAAACTCCGTGCATTTCACAGAATATACTGTTTTGCTTTTCCTTTATTGATACTTTATGTGTCATAGAACCGTTTGAACCAAAATTTTAAGCTGATAGTTGAAGCTCAATAATAAATTGAATATTAATCTCTGACACACCACCATAGTTAATACCTCGCGGACTTGCAGCATGTTTCTAATTCGACGAATTAAACTAAGAAGGTCGGATACCATTTTACAGAATTGAACAAGACACTACGCCAAAATCCCCTACAGACGACGATTAAAAACCGTCGTCCCGCGAGATATAAATCTGTCACAGGGCTCGCTGCCATCTGTTGCATCTTGAGACGACGGTTAGGTTCTGTCATTTGAAGATACTATACATGACATCCTCCTAGTTTCGTACTGTAATATGAATATTGTTACGATGCATCTTTTTATTTATTAACGTCACATTTACTGACATCACATGACATACTAATAATTAAAAATATCAAGTAGCTATATGGGAAATTGACATATTGGTATTCGCGGTGACAATTTTTATAATAATTTCTGTCGTAGTAACTTGTATCAGATGGCATAAGTCTTAATCAATCATGTCAATAGATTTATTTTAGATGACAGATTCTTTTATTTTAATGTCTTTTTATTGTTGTTTAGATGATATTTTTTTAACCATAAATGCCACTCCTTGCCTTCTTCTTCGAATGAATCTGGAAATGAACAATATCAAATGAACAAGAATTTCTGTATATCAATGATTTTAATTCTATTGGAGACTAATGCTCATAATCTGTTTACATTTGAACTACACAAATTCCTGAATGTACTAAGGTAAAAACAATAAGCAATATACATCTCCAAATCTGTCAATATGTCAATCTTTCAAGAGGCGTGGTGGTGTTGATTGGAAGCCAAATCCAACTTGATCTGCAACATATCTAAGTCATCATTTCCTAGAATCCCCAAAGTCTTGATATCTGCAAAACCAATTGATGGTGCTCATTAATTACGTATCGTATATAGATAGACCTAATTAATCTCGTTTTACCCTTTCTCCATTCTGAGACCCTTCACTTACCCACCCACATTATAAATATGAAGCGTTTAACAATTCTCAAGAGTCGCCTAGGGCAACCTAACACTATACTTACTCTAGTTATATCGAGCATGGATAGACTTATAAGGAATCTCTATCGTAATGTTGAGTTTCAGATTGCCCTACTCCGATATGAGGAACCCAGGTGGCTTGTCAATATATATGCAGGTCCTGACCATCGGCAATGGACTGCCGTGATGAAGGGCCCTGCAAACACCCCTTTCGAAGGAGGTGTATTCATAGTCCACATGGACTTCTCTGTCGATTTTCCCTCCACAGCGCCAGTTGTAAGAACATGCATAAACTTGTTAACACATATAATTTCAGTTCATATATATGCAAATACACTCATGACATTACTATTGTTCGCAGGTCATATTCAGGATCAAAATTTATCATCCTAATATCGGTCCCTTGGGGCATGTTTCTATGCCCCAGCTACTTGATCGCCCTGCCCATAGTATTGCCACGATAAGATGATGCTATAAATTTATGCATTTGGGGTCTACTTTATCTATTCATGTTTGGGGTCTAGTTTATCTACTCATATTTGGGGTCTAATTTAATTTATCTATGCATTTTATAGCTGATGTGGAATATTTATAGATTGCAGGTAGAGCCCTTTATTGAGGGGCCATTTCCTGGCCGATAGCGAATTGTTGAACGATACATCAGCAATAGGGCAGGTTATGTAGCAACTGCCAGGAGATGGACTGAAGAGCATACAGGGGATATATGATGTGCAAATAGAAAACAAGGGGGCATTATGATGTGACGTTCGAATAGCGTACAAGGGGGGCGTGATGTGCGAATAGCAAGGAGATTTGGATGCTGGACAACCATTGAGTTGGATGGTGTGGACTACTGGATGGGTATAAAATTTATGTCGTTATTGAGGATGAAAGCAACATATGTCGTTATTGATTACTCATTTCGAGTAAAATTTATTGTGAATCAAATGAAAAATAAGGGTATAAAATTGAATATTCCAAAATTGTAGAGAAAATTTTGCGATCAATATTACCATAATTTGACTATGGAAGAATCGAAATGCGTCATCACAATGACCGTTCATGAAGTTATAGGGTCATTACAATCATTTGAAGAGGGGTTCAAGAATCCTAGAGAAGAATAGAAAGAACAAGTCTTAGCAACAAAGATTTCAGTTAAAGACGGTCACATCAGTTAATAAAGAAACCAATTCGGTAGAGGACGCGGAAGAGATCAAGGAGGAAATGGAAGAGGAAGAGGATGTGGAAGAAACCGAGGAAGAGGTGACAACATCTACAGCAACAACGAAAAGACACAATTAATCCACAAGAGGCAGTGGACAAGGACGTAGAAGTTGACGTGGACTCGGAGGAGGAAATTGTAGGCCGAATGGATAGTCTAATGTTCAATGTTATAATTTCTCCAAGTACGAATGTTGGATTCCTCCCAAGGAGATAGAAGAAAAAGCCAAGAACATTCAAGATGAGGAAGTAACAGATACAATGTTACTTATGATTTGATACTTCTTCCAATAAAAATCAGGATTGTTGTTCATTTGATATTAGTTCTAGAAGATTGATGCTTCATTCTTACATTCTTGCTTATATACCGTTAAAAGCATATTAACATTATGAAAAATCTATTAATGGTAGTATTCGTTTATATTAATAAACACGATTCTTTGGTTCTATGAAAAAACTAATATAAAAATATGAGTATTTTATTGTTGTTTTATTGTTATAAATATATTTATTTTATTACATATTTATTTTTTGATGTGTACTTTTTCTTTTTTATACATTATATTTTTTGATGTATACTTCTTTATTTTTTGATGTGTACTTATTATTTTATATACACAAGTAATCCGTGGGAGACTGAACTCCAACAGGTGAGGGTGTCAAATATGATCTTTGGTGTAGGTTATGGGATGGTGTTATTAGTAATAATTGTAGTTCTGTCCATAAATCTATATGGGAGAATGGTTTGATTTTACTATGTTAAGATGACTATAGATAGTTCTTACTATTTTATTATGGACAATGTTCCATTGTGTGTTTGCTAAGGTTTAAGTTTCCTAAATTTTATGGAAGGATCTAGAGATATATTTTTGGGATTGAATAACTTTAACTTATGCATGCTATGTAATATGTGCGCTTTTGAATTTTATGTATAACTTTTCAATTAAGTTTTGGTTTTTTTTTTTTTGTTTGTTTTAGTTATAAGGTAAAAGTTTGTATGTTCACTAAATCTCAATTGCAACAAAAATAGCTAACAAGTTAACAGATCCTACAATTGAACATGAAAACAAAGTCACTTGTTTAACCAAAATATTTACTATGTCCATATTGAGCTATAGATTCAAAATTAATTAGCATTAAGTATTGATTGTACTAAGATATGTTACTCTTTTATACAGATAAATAATAATAATAATAAAAATAATAATAAATTTTGTTATTATATAGACTCTCCTCTACCGCCACACCAAGTCCTTCTAAGCTATCTTTTTTTTTTCTCTTTTGTCTCTTCTTCCATCTATTTCTCCATTTTCTTCACTTTGGCCTTCTTTTATATATCACATCACATGAGATACTTCTCCATTTTCTCCACTTTCTCATTATTTTATGTCTGTTTTGCCACATCACATGAGATACACACGTGTCCGTATTTTCATGTTAGTTAAGAATAGGTGTCAAACTACTGGTTTTACACTTTTAAAAATATATTAGTAGTTGATTTATCTACTATATAAATAATAATAATAATGATAATAATAATAAATATTGCTAGGTTTTTGTATTTTTAAAATGGATATTAATCGAAGTTGGTTTGAGTGATTAAGAGTCCCAAGTCGCTTAAGCTAGAACTCAAGTTCAAATCCTAACTATTACTTTGCAGGTTCTTTGCGCGGGGCAGTCAATTGTTTATATAGAAATCGAAAATTGTAAGAAAAATTAATTCCATATCATTGAATATAATGATATTAACAATTTAGGTTAAAATGATTTCAAGTTTACAGTATTATGAATTAATTCCATATCATTCGAAAATTGTAAAATTGCTACATGTGTGCCCTTACGTGTCTCATTGTCTCAACTAAGTTGCTCCATCTGTCAAATTTTGAAAAAAATTGCTGTCTCAAACCATTTGTCCTTACATGTCCCTTTTTATTTTTTACATGTGTAATTTTAATAATAATCATATTTAATTTGTTAAACTCTGTTAACTTCTGTTAAACCTATGATTTAAAACTCTGTTTAAATGATTAATGTGATTAGTTTGCAATTCAGGCACCAGGCATCATCTTTCTCTTCTGATTAGGTTTCTCTTCTGAGATTTCTATTTCGATCAGATTTTTTTCATGTTCATCGTCCCTTCTGATTAGCGTTGTACTGCAGTGCAAGATTGAAAGTTGATTATTGATTGAAAAATTGAAAAACTCATAGGCTTCTTACATTTATAATTCCATGATTGGCATCAAGGTCAATATTATACATTGTTTGGCAGCATCAATGAATCTTTTGAAATGGATTTGCATTATCATTCCAATAAACATGAGGAATTTGAGTTTAGCCATGTATTCGTTCACCAAAGGATAGGTACAGAAAAGGCAGATGGATTCGATTCAGGAAGAATTCGAGTCGCATCTATGGTAAGATTCGGAAGCTTCGTGAGTTGGCCGAGTCACCACCGGGAATAAAAAAGAAATAAAAAAAGAAAAGAGAGGGAAAAAGAAAAAAATAATAATAATAAAAAGAAATAAATAAAAATTCGATCCATTCAGGCCACTATTTAAAAAAAATCAATTTTTAACAACTAAAAAACTTACAGCAGAAGAAGATGACTTTTTTGATTGGAAGTGAGGAGGGAGAGAATCTCCGACCCGTTTTATTAATATGAAAGAAAAAATGAATACATAATTAAAGAATCAAAGAATATTGTCCAATTTAGGAGAACCTAAATGTGGCCCTGCCGGAGACATTGTCTTCGACCAAAAATTTGGAGAAATCAGGGGGTATCCCACCAATCCTCTCCCGTACTGGTTCGGCCATAATTAGCAAGACGATCAACAACTTGGTTGCCTTCACGGTAGATGTGAGATATAGTGACCTGCATACTTTCCAATTTATTTCTGCAATCTGACCAGGTAGTATCTAATTGCCATGGGACGCGGCTCGTGCGTGTTCGATATTAGATCACTCTTCACTTTACAAATTCTAAAACCTTCCCTCTTCTTTTTCTACTCGATATTCTTTCTATTCTCTATGTTCAGCCTATCTCTACTTTCTTTTATAATTTGATATAATTTCCATTTGGATTTCGAGTCAGGAGTCAAATCTGGATTTAACAACCATGGTTCGAACCATATTCATCTTGTTGCTTGGTACGGTACCACACTTCTACGTGTTCATCATGGTGCAGTTTCCTATGTTAGTGCTTGAGTTGGAATTTTGATCAAGGGTAAATAGAAAGGACCATGCCATGCCAATCAGTAGCTCTGTTGTCTGAAATTTTGGTCAATAAATAAGGCTTCTGATATTACCAATCCATTTGTTCAAATTATTGATTTTTTGATTTCTTCTTGATTCTTACAGCATTATGTTTATTTTGCAACATTACTTGCTGAAAGGAAGCAAAACGAGTTTCTGCACTTTGTTTTGTTCTAACTTATGATGGATTAAATAAATAAATTTTCACACATACAGAGGAAGAGTATAATTATTCGAAGAAAATTCTCTTTTTTTACTGATTGTATTCATATGTATTTATACATTACAGACATGACTATTGGTATACACCATAACTCTTTGTAAATACAGATTACTCTTTATGAAACAATACAACTCTTTATAAATACGTAAATGACTCTTGGACAATACAATGAACAAAATTAAAGACCATTAATTATAAGTTTATTATTTCAACACACCCCTTAAACTTATAATTTTTTTATCCCTTAGTAACACCAAGAATAGTTCTTAATCCGTTGACATCTTCAAACTTCATCGACATTGATCTCTTCACTTTAGCCGCCATCATACTCATTATTATCTCCATCATTTTCTTCTTCCTCGTAATCATTGTTGTCTTCCTCATCATCCTTGTTAGTGTTAGAAAATGGCTTTGTTATGTTGAATGAAAATTGGCTTTGAAAGTGTGGGGTACATTTGTCTTAAACCACTTTGCTCTCAAGAGCAGTTTTACAATCCCACATGGGAAACTTATAACCCTTTGAGTGGGTATATATAGAATTGGGCTTTAGAAGCCTTTAAATTGTGTTAAGTGGTTTTTAGCAAATATACCACACGCGCGCGCTCGCTCGTTCGCGCGACGCCCGCCCGTCCCGATTGGACTGGGCCCGAATTTTATTTTATTTTTTATCCGTTTCAGCTTCTTTGAATTTTTCTTCAGCATTTTAATTAGTAAAAAACGGAACCTTATTTATCTCCTGGTCTCACTCCACGTTCTAACGTGTATATGAACATTCTAACGTTCATATTTCTGTGGCCTATAAATACAGTAAGGTTCCAGCTTTTCTAAACACAGTTCAAGGCAGTGGCCTCCGCCACGGCACAGTCCGATTTTCGTTCTTAATTTTAGAATGTATTAGAGCAGTCACTCTCTTGCTAATGGACATCCATCTTTGACCAAATGTCTAAACTTCTGGTTGTGCTTCATTTGTGGCCAGTGGAGGCATTGGAACAAGATGAAACCTGTTATGAATTGGAAGATTGTGAATTTACCCTTTTTCCTTACTGCAGTACATATATGTTTTGAATCAACAAAATATGGCTTTACTTCACAAAGAAACTTAATTCAATTGATTGAATTGGTAGTCTGAATCCCATCATCGGATTTGGGAGTCCTAGCATTTCATCATCATCGGATTTGGGAGTCCTAGCATTTGGGACTCTTCGACTTTGAGTGAACAGGTTCGAAGGTTTTCTATGTTAACCTTGGGGAGCGACCGGAGTTACAGATTGCACCTCGGTCTCCCGAAATCGCTTTCAAGGCAGTGGCCTCCACCACGGCACAGTCCGATTTTCGTTCTTAATTTCAATTCCGTTTTTTCTGTAACCCTCCTTTGTTTTCCAACAATTTGAAAGCGATTTTCTGTTTCACAATCATGTCTGCTTTAATTGCGAAATCCCTTCCTGACCTCTCCAAACTTGAACCTCTGAACAGTCTTAATTACAAAAGATGGTCGCAGAAAATTCTGATTTTCTTTGAAAAGCTCGAACTGGACTACGTTGTTGTCCAGGATCCACCCTCTGACCCAAATGGTCCTGCCATGTCCCTGATTGTTCAGCAGTACGACACTCGTTCTGCAAAATACGAAAAAGACAACAAAACAGTCAGGGGTCACCTCCTAAATCATATGTCGAACCCACTGTTTGATATTTTTGTCAATAAAAGATTTGCCAAAGAAATTTGGGATACCCTCAAAGAAAAATACGGGTCTGATGATGCAGGTAAACATAAATACGTGGTTGGAAGATGGCTCAATTATCAAATGGTTGATGAAAAACCAATCATTGACCAGATTCATGAATATGAGAATCTAGTTGCTGAAGTTCTGGGTGAAGGCATGACAATGTCTGATCTGCTGCAAGCCAATGTTCTCCTGGAAAAATTTCCACCCTCCTGGAGTGATTTCAGAAACCATTTGAAAAATAAGAAAAAAGACTTCAGTCTCCAGGAGCTAGTCAGCCACATGAGAACTGAAGAAGCAAATCGAATGAAAGATAAGCAACTTTCCTCTAAGTCTGTTTCAATTAATGCTAATATTGTTGAATCTGCTGTGGTTCCAAAAGACAGGAACAAAGGACCTTCAACCAAATTCCAAAAAGGCTCAAACCAGAACAAGCCTTTCAAGAAGAATGGAAGAAGTCAGAAGAGAAAAGTAGTGGAATGCTTTGTGTGTGGTAAACCTGGCCACAAGGCATTTTAGTGCTACCAAAGGAAGAACCAACAGAACACCAATCATAATCCAAACAACAGAGCTGCTCCACAATCCAATCTGGTGGAAAATGAAGAAATTATTGCTGCTGTTGTGGTTGAAGCTAATCTGGTGGAAAACAAAACGGACTGGGTTCTAGATACTGGAGCTACAAGGCACTTATGCTCAAACAAGGACCTGTTTAATCACTTTGAGGATGCTGCCGATGGGGAATGCGTCTACATGGGAAACACCACTACTGCTGGTGTTGTCGGTAAAGGAACAATTTTAATTAAGTTAACTTCTGGAAAAAGCTTGTCTTTAAATAATGGGATGTATGTGCCTTCTCTTCGTAGAAATCTTATTTCTGGTAGCTTGCTAAATAAGGCTGGTTTAAAAATTATTTTTGAGGCTGATAAGGTTATTCTCACTAGGAATGGGACTTTTGTGGGAAAATGGTACCTAGCTGATGGCCTCTTTATTTTGAACACTGTCCATGTGAATTCTGTTGGAATTAATGTAACTACATCTGCTTCTGTTTACTTGAGTGAATCCATTAATTTGTGGCATGGTAGATTAGGACATGTAAATTTTTCTTCCATTAAAAAATTGGGAAATATGCATGCTATAAATGCCACTAATTCTGAAATTAATTCCAAATGCTCTATATGTGTGGAAGCCAAATTTGCAGAGAAACATTTCTTACCTGTTGAGAATAGAAGTACAGAACTGCTTGGCTTAATTCATTCTGATTTGACTGATTTTAAAAACTCTGTTAGCAAAGGTGGCAAAAGGTATTACATTACTTTTGTTGATGACTTCTCTAGATATACCAAAGTATATTTATTAAAATCAAAAGATGAGGCTGAGCATATGTTTATTAAATTTAAATCAGAGGTAGAGAATCAATTAGACAAGAAAATAAAAAGGCTTAGGTCCGATAGGGGAGGAGAGTATGGAACTTTTTTCCTTAAGTCCTTTTGTGAGAATAATGGCATTGTACATGAGACTAGTGCGCCGTATACACCTCAACAAAACGGTATAGCTGAAAGGAAAAATAGAACTCTCAAAGAGATGATGAATGCCATGTTAATTAGTTCTGGGTTATCTGATAACATGTGGGGGGAAGCTGTTTTATCTGCATGTTATATTCTGAATAGGGTTCCCCATAAAAACTTAGATAAAACTCCTTATGAACTATGGAAGGGTTTTGCGCCCAATTTGAATTTTTTGAGAGTTTGGGGTTGTCTTGCTAAAGTTGCATTTCCATCCTTTAGAAAGCCAAACATAGGACCCAAGACCTTTGATTGTGTTTTCATTGGTTATGCCTCAAATAATGCCGTTTATAGGTTCATAAATCTAAACGACTATAGCATATGTGAATCTAGAGATGTAGTGTTTTTTGAAAACACCTTTCCCCTAAAAAAAGACAAACAGTGTGATGCAACTAGTGCTTCTACTTCATTACCTATTCCTACTCCAATTGTGTCTACTTCATCTCTACCTCAGGATGAGAATGAAAATGATGTTGCTTTTGAACCTAGGAGAAGCAAAAGAAGAAGAATAGAAAATAGCTTTAGACCAGATTTCATTTCAGCCTTTCTATTAGAAAATCCAGATAACATTACTGATGAGATTATGTCTGCCTATCTAATAGAAGAAGACCCAAAAACATATAAAGAAGCAGTCACTTCTATAGATGCTGATTTTTGGAAAGAAGCTATTAAGAGTGAAATAGATTCTATTATGGCCAACCATACATGGGAATTAGTTGATCTGCCAAAAGGCTCTAGACCTATAAGGTGTAAATGGATATTTAAACGAAAATTGAGGCCTGACGGATCCATTGAAAAATTTAAAGCTAGATTAGTTGTAGTGGGTTATAGTCAAAAGAAAGGAATTGACTATTTTGATACTTATTCTCCTGTTACTAAAATCTCTACTATTAGAGTTCTGATTGCCATTGCAGCAATTCATAACTTGGTGATACATCAAATGGATGTAAAGACGGCTTTTCTAAATGGGGATTTAGAAGAGGAGATCTATGTACAGCAACCAGAAGGACACGTCATACCTGGACACGAGGACAAAGTGTGCAAATTGAAAAAATCACTCTATGGGTTGAAACAAGCACCCAAGCAATGGTATGAAAAATTTAACAGTGGATCGGATACATGTGTCTATTCTAAGTCTTGTGATTCGAATTATGTGATTATATGCCTATATGTGGATGACATGCTTATCTTAGGGACAAGCCTAGATATGGTTAATGACACAAAATCCTTTCTCTCTTCTCACTTTGACATGAAAGACATGGGAGAAGCGGATGTAATTCTTGGCATCAAAATTACTAAGACAGAAAATGGATTCTCATTAGGACAGTCACATTATGTTGAAAAGCTGTTGAAAAAATTTAACAGTTTTGATGTAGTTCCAGCTAGAACTCCTTATAATCCTAGTGTAAATTTAACAAGTCATAAGGGAGGAAATAATGTCTCCCAAGAGGAATACGCTAAGATCATAGGTAGTGTAATGTTCCTAATGAACCATACTAGACCTGACATAGCCTATGCTGTTAGTAGATTGAGTAGATATACTCACTGTCCAAGTAATGAACACTGGACTGCACTTTATCACTTATTGAAATACTTAAGAGGTACCATGAATTATTGTTTGCACTTTACTAAATTTCCTGCTGTTTTAGAAGGATATACTGATGCAAATTGGGTATCTAACAATGATAAGGTGAGTTCCACCAGTGGCTATGCTTTTGTTCTAGGTGTTGGTGCAGTGTCTTGGAAATCATCCAAGCAAACCTGTATTGCTCGATCAACCATGGAATCTGAATTTATAGCTCTTAAACTGGCTAGTCAAGAAGCAGAATGGTTGAGAGCTCTAGTAGCAGATGTTCCATTGTGGGGGAATTGTTCTGCACCCATTTCAATGCATTGTGATTCACAGACAGCTATCGGTACAACAAAGAATAGTGTCTACAATGGAAAGAGAAGACCTATTCGTATTAGACATGGAATTTTGAAACAACTCTTGAAGAATGGAGTAATTGCCTTAGACTATGTGAGGTCGGAAAAGAATCTAGCAAATCCTTTTTACCAGAGGGTTACCTAGAAGAGTTGTATTTGAGTCGTCGAGGGGAATGGGACTAAAGCCTGTTGAGTAAAGGAAATATGGTGGACACCATTCGTGGTCAAACAAAACCATATTTTCCTTGTTATGCACTATACTACTCCCATTCCTATGGCAAATAATAGTGCGTGTGTAATCCATAGCCCGATTAAGTGGTGGTTCATGATAATGGACCTGATGGATGTGTTTTGAAGGTTGAGTTATGAGAAACTCTTAATGATCTCATTTTGAGATCACCTACTTGAGAGTGGAGGTGGGCCGCCTTCTATGAAAGACTCAGGCAGTCTTTCTAGAGCACTCATGAGACCTAATGTGTACGCATGGCCTTCAAAAGCGTTGTAATGTATTATCGCGGAACAGCAAAAGTTTTTAAGGTTATTTACGTGTTGTGGGGGTCTCAGATGAAGTTTTAGAAGTTCAAGAGTAATTCACTTCTAAAACGTCACCATGTTGCCTCATCTCACTACGTATCAATTCAATCGAAAGACATTGATACTTAAGTTCTTCATAACCTTATCGTATTCTTTTTATTTGCCCATAAATTATCTTCTTTGTGCTATTTTAAAATTGTTTTTATAAAGCCATTTGTGGGGGATTGTTAGAAAATGTCTTTGTTATGTTGAATGAAAATTGGCTTTGAAAGTGTGGGGTACATTTGTCTTAAACCACTTTGCTCTCAAGAGCACTTTTACAATCCCACATAGGAAACATATAACCCTTTGAGTGGGTATATATAGAATTGGGCTTTAGAAGCCTTTAAATTGTGTTAAGTGGTTTTTAGCAAATATACCACACGCGCGCGCGCTCGTTCGTTCGCGCGACGCCCGCCCGACTGGACTGGGCCCGAATTTTATTTTAATTTTTTATCCGTTTCAACTTCTTTGAATTTTTCTTCAGCATTTTAATTAGTAAAAAACGGAACCTTATTTATCTCATGGTCTCACTCCACGTTCTAACGCGTATATGAACGTTCTAACGTTCATATTTCTGTGGCCTATAAATACAGTAAGGTTCCAGCTTTTCTAAACACAGTTCAAGGCAGTGGCCTCCGCCACGGCACAGTCCGATTTTTGTTCTTAATTTCAATTCCGTTTTTTTGTAACCCTCCTTGTTTTCCAACAGTTAGTACCATCAGCATCACTATTATCACTATAGCTGGTATTTTGGGTTTTGGATGAGACACATAACTAGTGAACTTTCTACGTGAAATTGACACAATATTATTAATGTCAATGCCCTGAAGTCCTTTCACTCTTCCCTTTCTCTTTTTAACTTCCATGATTTCTTTGGAAAATATCTCCTTCAGTTCCTTCATTAGCTCAACCTCACATTTGTTCTCTTGCACATACTTGATTTTTTTTGTAAATTATTGGAGGCACACTCATCCCATATGATTTGATTACAATTTTTTAGATGCTCAACATCTTTACCATACCCTAGTATTGAAACTTCCTTTTTCTTGACACATGGTTGAGCATATGATTGAGAACAACTATCATTAGAGCCAAGCTCGGTGCATTCTGCACTGCCATTGTCCTTTGATGTCCATAAGCTTGTTTTGTTTCTTGCCTGATGCTTTGATTTCTTTTTCAAACCTCTTCCTCTTTTTCGATACTTCCAAATTTTGTACATTTTGCTTTGCACTAATTTGGATATTGCAATCAAAATTATTGGAGTTTGTTAATTGTGTTGAAAAAAATAAAACCAAGGAAAACAGCTCAGAAGTAACCCAAAACTATATAATTAGATCCACATACATTCTAGATTAAACCAAATTTATGTTGATAGTAATTATATATTTATTGTAGAAACTATCCTTTTATAATATAAATACCATTTTCATATAAACACAATAGAAAAGAAAAAATAGTGTTTATTTTGACATTGGTGATATCAAGTGGGTTTTTTTTTAATTAAAAGGATGGTCCTGAGAGAGAGCGACCGCCAGACATCCTAATTAGGTTGGCACCCCTGACAAGGCACTGAAACCCAAGCCCAAAATATTATTAATACGAAGTTAAGCAAATCGGTAGACACACCAACCACTGAGATTACAGAAAAAACAAAATTGCAAAAACTAGGAACTGAGTCCCACCAAGTGAATTGAGTAACGTTTCTCCCATAGTTTGCTAAAAGATCTGCAACCTGGTTTCCTTCACGATAGATATGCGAGACAACCAAAGTGCAATTGTCCAATTTAGCTAAGCAACCAGCCAATTCTGCCGAACAGTCCAAGGAACTGCTGACGAACAACTTCTCAGCACCTGCACGACGTAAAGAGAATCACTTTTGAGCCAGATACGAGACCAACCTTTGTCGATTGCAATGTCATTTACAATAACCGCGGTAGACAACTCAGCCACAAAAGCAAACGCAGACGAAATTGGATAAGCGAATGCACCAAGACAAGTTCCATCAGTCACACGGAAAATACCAGCACAGCCCGCTAGCCCGGGATTTCCAAAAATAGAGGCGTCTGTATTGAATTTGATCGAGATCGAAGGGCACTGCCAAGTGACAGGGATAATCCGAGGAGCACGATGGGGAGGCCTATCGATTCCAAGATCTTTGAGAATGTTGCATTCAGTAGTCGAGTTCCACGTACTGCCTACTGCAAGGCTACCCGTCTCTCTAATCGATTGCCAGAGCCGTCCGAGGGCAAGAAAAATACACGGCTCCTCATTGTCAAAGAAAGCCTTGTTTCTAGTATACCAGATGATCCAAACACCATTAATAATAGCCAACGACCACAGGGCCATAATTTGTGAACTGAACCGCTGCCGGGCCGCCTCCTGAACCAGCTCGGTAAACAACGACTCTGTGCAGATTCTCCTGCCAAACAGTGAGCTGATCCCTCTCCAAATTTCTTTAGCGAAAGGATATGAGATGAACATATGCTCCGCTGTCTCCACATCCGCTTTGCAGAAACAACACCTGGACAGGATAAAAATTCCACGACCACGTAGACGATCCTAGGTAAGGAGAGCACCATGCATTTCTTTCCAGCGGACCATAGAGTGAGACGGGGAATGTGTTTCCAGATAAAACTTCACCAATTAGGCCGTTCAACAGTCGTTCTCAGCCAATTATAGAAGAGCTTGGGCGTAAAACAACCAACACAACCAACCAACTGCTACATTGGTGATATCAATTCATCTCTTACCACTGTACTAAACAGAACAACTGTAATGGTTTATGCATTCAAATTTTACTACCCCGTTACTATCATCGATTAAATAGCTAATTTTAGAATGTATTAGAGCAGTCACTCTCTTGCTAATGGACATCCATCTTTGACCAAATGTCTAAACTTCTGGCTGTGCTTCATTTGTGGCCAGTGGAGGCATTGGAACAAGATGAAACCTGTTATGAATTGGAAGATTGTGAATTTACCCTTTTTCCTTACTGCAGTACATATATGTTTTGAATCAACAAAATATGGCTTTACTTCACAAAGAAACTTAATTCAATTGATTGAATTGGTAGTCTGAATCCCATCATCGGATTTGGGAGTCCTAGCATTTGGGACTCTTCGACTTTGAGTGCACAGGTTCGAAGGTTTTCTGTGTTAACCTTGGGGAGCGACTGGAGTTACAGATTGCACCTCTGTCTGCCGAAATCGCTTTCAAGGCAGTGGCCTCCGCCACGGCACAGTCCGATTTTCGTTCTTAATTTCAATTCCATTTTTTCTGTAACCCTCCTTTGTTTTCCAACAATTTGAAAGCGATTTTCTGTTTCGCAATCATGTCTGCTTTAATTGCGAAATCCCTTCCTGACCTCTCCAAACTTGAACCTCTGGACGGTCTTAATTACAAAAGATGGTCGCAGAAAATTCTGATTTTCTTTGAACAGCTCGAACTGGACTACGTTGTTGTCCAGGATCCACCCTCTGACCCAAATGGTCCTGCCATGTCCATGATTGTTCAGCAGTACGACACTCGTTCTGCAAAATACGAAAAAGACAACAAAACAGTCAGGGGTCATCTGCTAAATATCATATGTCGAACCCATTGTTCGATATTTTTGTCAATAAAAGGTCTGCCAAAGAAATTTGGGATACCCTCAAAGAAAAATACGGGTCTGATGATGCAGGTAAACATAAATACGTGGTTGGAAGATGGCTCAATTATCAAATGGTTGATGAAAAACCAATCATTGACCAGATTCATGAATATGAGAATCTAGTTGCTGTAGTTCTGGGTGAAGGCATGACAATGTCTGATCTGCTGCAAGCCAATGTTCTCCTGGAAAAATTTCCACCCTCCTGGAGTGATTTCAGAAACCATTTGAAACATAAGAAAAAAGACTTCAATCTCTAGGAGCTAGTCAGCCACATGAGAACTGAAGAAGCAAATCGAATGAAAGATAAGAAACTTTCCTCTAAGTCTGTTTCAATTAATGCTAATATTGTTGAATCTGCTGTGGTGCCAAAAGACAGGAACAAAGGACCTTCAACCAAATTCCAAAAAGGCTCAAACCAGAACAAGCCTTTCAAGAAGAATGGAAGAATTCAGAAGAGGAAAGTAGTGGAATGCTTTGTGTGTGGTAAACCTGGCCACAAGGCATTTCAGTGCTACCAAAGGAAGAACCAACAGAACACCAATCATAATCCAAACAACAGAGCTGCTCCACAATCCAATCTGGTGGAAAATGAAGAAATTATTGCTGCTGTTGTGGTTGAAGCTAATCTGGTGGAAAACAAAATGGACTGGGTTCTAGATAATGGAGCTACAAGGCACTTATGCTCAAACAAGGACTTGTTTAATCACTTTGAGGACGCTGCCGATGGGGAATGCGTCTACATGGGAAACACCACTACTGCTGGTGTTGTCGGTAAAGGAACAATTTTAATTAAGTTAACTTCTGGAAAAAGCTTGTCTTTAAATAATGTGATGTATGTGCCTGCTCTTCGTAGAAATCTTATTTCTGGTAGCTTGCTAAATAAGGCTGGTTTAAAAATTATTTTTGAGGCTGATAAGGTTATTCTCACTAGGAATGGGACTTTTGTGGGAAAATGGTACCTAGATGATGGACTCTTTATTTTGAACACTATCCATGTGAATTCTGTTGGAATTAATGTAACTACATCTGCTTCTGTTTACTTGAGTGAATCCATTAATTTGTGGCATGGTAGATTAGGACATGTAAATTTTTCTTCCATTAAAAAATTGGGAAATATGCATGCTATAAATGTCACTAATTCTGAAATTAATTCCAAATGCTCTATATGTGTGGAAGCAAAATTTGCAAAGAAACCTTTCTTACCTGTTGAGAATAGAAGTACAGAACTGCTTGGTTTAATTCACTCTGATTTGACTGATTTTAAAAACTCTGTTAGCAAAGGTGGCAAAAGATATTACATTACTTTTGTTGATGACTTCTCTAGATATACCAAAGTATATTTATTAAAATCAAAAGATGAGGCTGAGCATATGTTTATTAAATTTAAATTAGAGGTAGAGAATCAATTAGACAAGAAAATAAAAAGGCTTAGGTCCGATAGGGGAGGAGAGTATGGAACTTTTTTCCTTAAGTCCTTTTGTGAGAATAATGGCGTTGTACATGAGACTAGTGCGCCGTATACACCTCAACAAAACGGTATAGCTGAAAGGAAAAATAGAACTCTCAAAGAGATGATGGATGCCATGTTAATTAGTTCTGGGTTATCTGATAACATGTGGGGGGAAGCTGTCTTATCTGCATGTTATATTCTGAATAGGGTTCCCCATAAAAAGTTAGATAAAACTCCTTATGAACTATGGAAGGGTTTTGCACCCAATTTGAATTTTTTGAGAGTTTGGGGTTGTCTTGCTAATGTTGTATTTCCATCCTTTAGAAAGCCAAACATAGGACCCAAGACCTTTGATTGTGTTTTCATTGGTTATGCCTCAAATAGTGCCGCTTATAGGTTCATGAATCTAAACGACTATAGCATATGTGAATCTAGAGATGTAGTGTTTTTTGAAAACACCTTTCCCCTAAAGAAAGACAAACAATGTGATGCAACTAGTGCTTCTACTTCATTACCTATTCCTACTCCAATTGTGTCTGCTTCATCTCTACCTCAGGATGAGAATGAAAATGATGTTGCTTTTGAACTTAGGAGAAGCAAAAGAAGAAGAATAGAAAATAGCTTTGGACCAGATTTCATTTCAGCCTTTCTATTAGAAAATCCAGATAACATTACTGATGAGATTATGTCTGCCTATCTAATAGAAGAAGACCCAAAAACATATAAAGAAGCAGTCACTTCTATAGATGCTGATTTTTGGAAAGAAGCTATTAAGAGTGAAATAGATTCCATTATGGCCAACCATACATGGGAATTAGTTGATTTGCCAAAAGGCTCTAGACCTATAAGGTGTAAATGGATATTTAAACGAAAATTGATTTCTGACGGATCCATTGAAAAATTTAAAGCTAGATTAGTTGTAGTGGGTTATAGTCAAAAGAAAGGAATTGACTATTTTGATACTTATTCTCCTGTTACTAAAATCTCTACTATTAGAGTTCTGATTGCCATTGCAGCAATTCATAACTTGGTGATACATCAAATGGATGTAAAGACGGCTTTTCTAAATGGGGATTTAGAAGAGGAGATCTATGTACAGCAACCAGAAGGACACGTCATACCTGGACACGAGGAAAAAGTGTGCAAATTGAAAAAATCACTCTATGGGTTGAAACAAGCACCCAAGCAATGGTATGAAAAATTTAACAGCGTTTTACTTTCCAATGGGTATGTGGTTAATGGATCGGATACATGTGTCTATTCTAAGTCTTGTGATTCGAATTATGTGATTATATGCCTATATGTGGATGACATGCTTATCTTAGGGACAAGCCTAGATATGGTTAATGACACAAAATCCTTCCTCTCTTCTCACTTTGACATGAAAGACATGGGAGAAGCGGATGTAATTCTTGGCATCAAAATTACTAAGACAGAAAATGGATTCTCATTAGGACAGTCACATTATGTTGAAAAGCTGTTGAAAAAATTTAACAGTTTTGATGTAGTTCCAGCTAGAACTCCTTATGATCTTAGTGTAAATTTAACAAGTAATAAGGGAGGAAATAGTGTCTCCCAAGAGGAATACGCTAAGATCATAGGTAGTGTAATGTTCCCAATGAACCATACTACACCTGACATAGCCTATGCTGTTAGTAGATTGAGTAGATATACTCACTGTCCAAGTAATGAACACTGGACTGCACTTTATCACTTATTGAAATACTTAAGAGGTACCATGAATTATTGTTTGCACTTTACTAAATTTCCTGCTGTTTTAGAAGGATATACTAATGCAAATTGGGTATCTAACAATGATAAGGTGAGTTCCACCAGTGGCTATGTTTTTGTTCTAGGTGGTGGTGCAGTGTCTTGGAAATCATCCAAGCAAACCTGTATTGCTCGATCAACCATGGAATCTGAATTTATAGCTCTTGAACTGGCTAGTCAAGAAGCAGAATGGTTGAGAGCTCTACTAGCAGATGTTCCATTGTGGGGGAATTGTTCTGCACCCATTTCAATGCATTGTGATTCACAGACAGCTATCGGTACAGCAAAGAATAGTGTCTACAATGGAAAGAGAAGACCTATTCGCATTAGACATGGAATTTTGAAACAACTCTTGAAGAATGGAGTAATTGCCTTAGACTATGTGAGGTCGGAAAAGAATCTAGCAAATCCTTTTACCAAAGGGTTACATAGAAGAGTTGTATTTGAGTCGTCGAGGGGAATGGGACTAAAGCCTGTTGAGTAAAGTAAATATGGTGGACACCATTCGTGGTCAAACGAAACCATATTTTCCTTGTTATGCACTATACTACTCTCATTCCTATGGCAAATAATAGTGCGTGTGTAATCCATAGCCCGATTAAGTGGTGGTTCATGATAATGGACCTGATGGATGTGTTTTGAAGGTTGAGTTATGAGAAACTCTTAATGATCTCATTTTTAGATCACCTACTTGAGTGTGGAGGTGGGCCGCCTTCTATGAAAGACTCAGGCAGTCTTTCTAGAGCACTCATGAGACCCAAGGTGTACGCATGGCCTTCAAAAGCGTTGTAATGTATTATCGTGGAACAGCAAAAGTTTTTAAGGTTATTTACGTGTTGTGGGGGTCTCAGATGAAGTTTTAGAAGTTCAAGAGTAATTCACTTCTAAAACGTCACCATGTTGCCTCATCTCACTACGTATCAATTCAATCGAAAGACATTGATACTTAAGTTCTTCATAACCTTATCGTATTGTTTTTATAAAGCCATTTGTGGGGGATTGTTAGAAAATGGCTTTGTTATGTTGAATGAAAATTGGCTTTGAAAGTGTGGGGTACATTTGTCTTAAACCATTTTGCTTTCAAGAGCACTTTTACAATCTCACATGGGAAACTTATAACCATTTGAGTGGGTATATATAGAATTGGGCTTTAGAAGCCTTTAAATTGTGTTAAGTGGTTTTTAGCAAATATACCACACGCGGGCGCGCGCTCGTTCGTTCGCGCGACGCCCGCCCGACTGGACTGGTCCCGAATTTTATTTTATTTTTTATCCGTTTCAACTTCTTTGAATTTTTCTTTAGCATTTTAATTAGTCAAAAACGGAACCTTATTTATCTCCTGGTCTCACTCCATGTTCTAACGTGTATATGAACGTTCTAATGTTCATATTTCTGTGGCCTATAAGTACAGTAAGGTTCCAGCTTTTCTAAACACAGTTCAAGGCAGTGGCCTCCGCCATGGCACAGTCCGATTTTCGTTCTTAATTTCAATTCCCTTTTTTCTGTAACCCTCCTTTGTTTTCCAACAGTTAGTACCATCAGCATCACTATTATCACTATAGCTGGTATTTTGGGTTTTGGATGAGACACATAACTAGTGAACTTTCTACGTGAAATTGACACAATATTATTAATGTCAATGCCCTGAAGTCCTTTCACTCTTCCCTTTCTCTTTTTAACTTCCATGATTTCTTTGGAAAATATCTCCTTCAGTTCCTTCATTAGCTCAACCTCACATTTGTTCTCTTGCACATACTTGATTTTTTTTGTAAATTATTGGAGGCACACTCATCCCATATGATTTGATTAAAATTTTTTAGATGCTCAACATCTTTACCATACCCTAGTATTGAAACTTCCTTTTTCTTGACACATGGTTGAGCATATGATTGAGAACAACTATCATTAGAGCCAAGCTCGGTGCATTCTGCACTGCCATTGTCCTTTGCTGTCCATAAACTTGTTTTGTTTCTTGCCTGATGCTTTGATTTCTTTTTCAAACCTCTTCCTCTTTTTCGATACTTCCAAATTTTGTACATTTTGCTTTGCACTAATTTGGATATTGCAATCAAAATTATTGGAGTTTGTTAATTGTGTTGAAAAAAATAAAACCAAGGAAAAAAGCTCAGAAGTAACCCAAAACTATATAATTAGATCCAAATACATTCTAGATTAAACCAAATTTATGTTGATAGTAATTATATATTTATTGTAGAAACTATCCTTTTATAATATAAATACCATTTTCATATAAACACAATAGAAAAGAAAAAATAGTGTTTATTTTGACATTGGTGATATCAAGTGGGGGGTTTTTTTTTAATTAAAAGGATGGTCCTGAGAGAGAGCGACCGCCAGACATCCTAATTAGGTTGGCACCCCTGACAAGGCACCGAAACCCAAGACCAAAATATTATTAATACGAAGAAAAATGAGAGTAACAAAGTTAAGCAAATCGGTAGACACACCAACCATTGAGATTACAGAAAAAACAAAATTGCAAAAACTAGGAACTGAGTCCCACCAAGTGAATTGAGTAGCGTTTCTCCCATAGTTTGCTAAAAGATCTACAACCTGGTTTCCTTCACGATAGATATGCGACACAGCCAAAGTGCAGTTGTCCAATTTAGCTAAGCAACCAGCCAATTCTGCCAAACAGTCCAAGGAACTGCTGACGAACAACTTCTCAGCACCTGCACGACGTAAAGAGAATCACTTTTGAGCCAGATACGAGACCAACCTTTGTCGATTGCAATGTCATTTGCAATAACCGCGGTAGACAACTCGGCCACAAAAGCACACGCAAACGAAATTGGATAAGCGAATGCACCAAGACAAGTTCCATCAGTCACACGGAAAATACCAGCACAGCCCGCTACCCCGGGAGTTCCAAAAATAGAGGCGTCTGTATTGAATTTGATCCAAGAGATCGGAGGGCGCTGCCAAGTGACAGGGATAATCCGAGGAGCACGATGGGGAGGCCTATCGATTCCAAGCTCTTTGAGAATGTTGCATTCAGTAGTCGAGTTCCACGTACTGCCTACTGCAAGGCTACCCGTCTCTCTAATCGATTGCCAGAGCCGTCCGAGGGCAAGAAAAATACACGGCTCCTCATTGTCAAAGAAAGCCTTGTTTCTGGTATACCAGATGATCCAAACACCATTAATAATAGCCAACGACCATAGGGCCATAATTTGTGAACTGAACCGCTGTTGGGCCGCCTCCTGAACCAGCTCGGTAAACAACGACTCCGTGCAGATTCTCCTGCCAAACAGTGAGCTGATCCCTCTCCAAATTTCTTTAGCGAAAGGACATGAGATGAACATATGCTCCGCTGTCTCCACATCCGCTTTGCAGAAACAGCACCTGGACAGGATAAAAATTCCACAACCGCGTAGACGATCCTGGGTAAGGAGAGCACCATGCATTTCTTTCTAGCGGACCACAGAGTGAGACGGGGAATGTAAGGTTTCCAGATAAAACTTCACCAATTAGGCCCTTCAACAGCCGTTCTCAGTCAATTATAGAAGAGCTTGGGCGTAAAACAACAAACACAACCAACCAACTGCTACATTGGTGATATCAATTCATCTCTTACCACTGTACTAAACAGAACAACTGTCATGGTTTATGCATTCAAATTTTACTACCCCGTTACTATCATCGACTAAATAGCTAATTTTAGAATGTATTAGAGCAGTCACTCTCTTGCTAATGGACATCCATCTTTGACCAAATGTCTAAACTTCTGGTTGTGCTTCATTTGTGGTTAGTGGAGGCATTTGAACAAGATGAAACCTGTTATGAATTGGAAGATTGTGAATTTACCCTTTTTCCTTACTGCAGTACATATATGTTTTGAATCAACAAAATATGGCTTTACTTCACAAAGAAACTTAATTCAATTGATTGAATTGGTAGTCTGAATCCCATCATCGGATTTGGGAGTCCTAACATTTCATCATCTCCATGTAATAGGTTCAACTTCTTCTTGTGCTTAGAGCTATGTTGCACTCAAATAGAAACCGATGCAGGAAACAATATTGGAAACAAAAAAGAAACGGAAACAGAAACAGATACGAAACGCGGAAACGCTTATGAAAAAAACATTTCGTGCAACATATAGGCTTAGAGTGATAATGATTGATCCTTGACTCTCAAATAGGAGCACATACTAATGTACCTTATTTCTAAGACATAACTTTCATAGAACTCAAAAGGGCTAAGGAGAATAAATGCAGAGAAGTGTCTATGCAACCAGTGGTGAATACAGGTTTACTCGGTTGGGGGGGGGCCGATTTTACATGTGCATTCGGGAAATTTTTTTTTTTGCTAAATCCGACTTTTTTTTTTGTATATATGCGTGTTATAATTTGAATGATCAAGAACCAATTTTAAGTATTAATATATAATTTCTCAAAATTAAGATAGATTTCATTTAATAGTGCTAACATGTAAAAAAAAAAAATTGGATTTAGGGAGGGCTGAACATGTACCAAAAACAATTAAGAAAATTGATTTCAGATGACGTACCAGGCAAAAAAAATTAATAATTTGGATTTAAGGAGGCCTAAGAGGCCAAAAAAAGTTAGAAATTTGGATTTAGAAAGGCCTAACAAGACAAAAAAAAAATTAGAAATTTGGATTTATAGAGACCTAACAGGCCAAAAAAAAATTAGAAAATTGGATTTAGAGAGGCCTATAAGGCCTAAAAAAACTTAGAAATTTGGATTTAGGACCAGCTTAACATGTAATGAGGTATATTTAATTTTTTTTATTAGTTCAATACTAGTTTCTAAAAAAATTAGGGATAAGGTACTAAAACAGGCCTATAGTTTTTGAGGAAGTATCAATTTAGGATTCACGTATAAAATGACACCAATATAGGCTTAATCTTTAAAAAATGGTATCAATTTAGGCGTCGATAACGAATTGGAAAAGACATAATAAAAATGAGTTCAAAAGTGTTATGAAAATAAATAAATTAATTAATAATGGTAACATAGTTTTATAATTTTTTTTTTGAAACAATAGTTTTATAATTATTGAAAAATAAAATTTAAAGAAATAAACACTTTCTAAAATAAATTGAGGTTGGGGGGAATTGAATCAAGGACCTTTTAAAAAAATGCAATTGTTTTAACAATCTCATCCACCTTTAAACAATGAAATATTTCTACATAGAGTATATATAAACTAATATTTGGGGGGGCCGAAACTGCTGGTAACCACCCCTCTCTCCGCCCCTGTGTGCAACATTGATCACAAGTTCACAATGCTTAGCCATACCAAAAGGAGTATCGATCTTTAAAACGACATCAGATTTCATTGACATTCTACATCAACATCATTCTACATCAACATCGTCCTCACATACTTGGGTGAGCCCCATGGGCAGGCCACGAGGATGTTGACGGGAGAGGATTTCTTTCCATCTATTAAACATCAAAGTCTAAAGTAACTAGAACACTTTTTAATGTCTCACAAGAATCTCAACTCGAATTGTCATTTGTTGATACTCGACGATAACCAACTGAAGTTCTATACTGCACTGTATAGTCATTACCTGGTGTAATTCTATAGTCTAATGGAATTTAATATAACAAGCAATAGAAAAAAAATTCAGGTGACTATGCTTAGAACCAATGAATATCCGATAAATCGGCCAACAAATGAATAGTTCAAGAAAAAACATAGAATTTCAAAGACAACTATTTACTATAATTAAATTTTCAGAGCATGCAATTTCACTCATGCAATTTCACTGATTTGGGAGTCCTAGCATTTCACCATCTTCATGTAATAGGTTCAGCTTCTCCTTGTGCTTAGAGCTATGTTGCACTCAAATAGAAACCTATACGGGAAACAATATTAGAAACAAAAAAGAAACGGAAATAGAAACAGATGTACATTATTGTGCTTATGAAAAAAACATTCCGTGCAACATAGGCTTAGAGTGATAATGATTGATCCTTGGCTGTCAAATAGGAGCATAAACTAATGTACCTTATTTCTAAGACATAACTTTCATAGAACTGAAAAGGGCTAAGGACAATAAATGTGGAGAAGTGTCTGTGCAACATTGATCACAAGTTCACAATGCTTAGCCATACCTCCTTAAAACGACATCAGATTTCATTGACATTCTACATCAACATCATTCTACATCAACATCGTCCTCACATACTTTGGTTTCTTTCCATCTATTATAAACATCAAAGTCTAAAGTAACTAGAACACTCTTTAATGTCTCACAAGAATCTCAACTCGAATTGTCATTTGTTGATACTCGACGATAACCATAAACTGAAGTTTTATACTGCACTGTATAGTCATTACCTGGTGTAATTCTATAGTCTAATGGAATTTAATATAACAAGCAATAGAAAAAAAAATCAAGTGACTATGCTTAAAACCAATGAATATCCGATAAATCAATTACTTCCCTGAAGCCATATTTAAAACCGGCCAACAAATGAATAGTTCAAGAAAAAACATAGAATTTCAAAGACAACTATTTACTATAATTAAATTTTCAGAGCATGTAATTTCACTCATGAGATATTCCATATATATAAGAGTACTCACATTTTATTCACATTTGTTTCCAACAAAACTTGTAAAAGATTAAAAATATCCTAGCCTATCCACCTCTGTTACAATATCTCAACTCAGACTCTCCAATCATAATTGATAAACATCATTCTTCTTCTGCCCGAACTATTTAATTTCTTTACTTTGTATTTATGCACGAAAACCCAACAGTTTATACTTTTTTTTAAAGGACAAAATCGGAAGACACTTTCTGTTATGTGTTGCACCTCAATTTGGAACTTGAAGGAGTTGCCAAACTTTGAAGCAATGACAGTACATCAGCAATATCATCTAGAATCTATATTTGTGAAGACAACTCCAAGACTGGATGCCCTGCTCTTCCTCTTCGCCTACCATAATGAAGCTTTGACACAGTTTTCATACCCCTGTAGGATTTGGCTCTGATTTGAATCCATATTTTCACTGGAATTTGGAGTATGACGAGGAATTAAAAACATGTAAGTTCCTTTCCTCTACAGTGAGACTGGATCCCCTGCTTTTCTGCTGCTTTGCCTACCAGAATGGCATAAGCAAAATAATAAAGTTTATAGCTTTTTTCCCTTAAGCAAAATAATTCAGGAATTACAATCCCTTTTGCTGATTTTAGCATAATTATTTTAATTATGATCTGAAGAATAGTAAAGTTTATAGCATTTTTCAATTGGCATTAAGCCAATATATTCAGGAGATACCTCTTCATTTGACAAGATATAATTTATTCTTGATGAGTTAAGGCTCATGAAAGGAGATGAAATGGATTTCAAGCACGAATGCGGCTTAAGGAGAGGAGACAGTGACATTGATTCTTCAAGCAGCCATTCTGAGTCCCGTTTAGGTGTTGTTGAACTAGATCATGAAATGCACTAACAGATTTCGATTTGTGAACCAGATCACGAAATGCACAAACCAATTTTGATTTGTGCTCATGTTGCTAATGATGAAAGTAGCAAATTCCAGCAGACCGGCATCATTGCTCCTGCTGCTTCAGGACAAACCAAAAATGGAAAAGCTGTAAGCAGGAAGAGAGGAAGAGGCATACAGATTGATTTAAACGAAAAGTAGGGATCGCTGGAAGTAGCCAGGCAGAAGAAAGGCGAAACTAATGTTGCTTTCATTGATCTGAAAACTCTCATGAACACTTCGTTAAATCAACCTAAAGTAAATAGAAAGGACTTGTTATCATGGATGAGGGGAGAAATGAAGAAATTGGCAGCCAAAAGAAGAAAGACAGCTCAAAGGAAGTGGAAATCCAAATCAAATTGTAGCACCAGAATAAGCACGAAGAGAATGCTCGAGTTCAGTACAGAAACATCATTGGCAAGAACATTCAAATTCCATATCAGAACAATGCTGAATACCATGTTCATGTGAAGAAGTCAGTCACATTTAGTGTGAATGTGCAAGTACTCAACTTTGTGAAGGACACCGGACAGCAGCCTCAGAAGAATCCTCAGGAAAAGCTCAAACAAGTACTCAAATTTGGCCATTTAGTGTGAATGTGCAAGTACTCAAATTTGGTAAAGGAATTGTTTTGTTCCAAAATAAAATATTTTTCCGTGTTTGACTACAACACCAAAAACAATAACTGAGGGATAACTACTATTTTTAAAATGGTAAGAAGAAATGGAATAGCATTCCAAAATTAGCTGATTCTAAGAAATTACACTCCACAACTGGAATATATAGTTGATTATAACAGTGCCATTGTTTTAGTAAATCCAGAAGAGAATGCACAAGAGAAATCAGCAATACCTGACAAAAAAAAAAAAACTATGATGATGCATAGCAAATAAGTTGACCATATAAAGCTTAAACAAAATATTCACAATCCAGGCACCCAGGTAATTAGAACCCATCAATATGTTGGGCTTTGGAGACTTATAGATCTACTTCAGCGATCCAATTTTTTTTGGGCCATTAGGGTTTCTTAAGGATTATAAAATTGTGTCGCGAACTAGGTAAACAATTCTTGTGTGTTTGTTTGTGTTTTGTTTATTGTAATTATATTAGTTCCTAATACAATAAACAACACTAATTCAACATACTCAAAGTTAGGCATAATCATGACATAGATTAGGCAGCCTATTATCACAATCATAACATAATACAACATATTCAGGTTGCATAAAATTGAAAAAAAAAACAATAAATCAACAACCAACCTTCTTGGTTTGATGTCATAGTCACAATAGAGATGACCAGGCAGAGTAGAAGAAAGATTGTGTGGCAAAGGCAATGAAATTTGTATGAGTTCATGACTATCTTCATAAATGAAATGCTGGTAGAGTTTTTTTTCTTCCAGATAATGCCCATAGAGTACCAGAAATCACTGGTGGAGTTTGTAACCCTAATAGCAATCAACAGCACCGGTGACATTGGCACCGATGGAGTTGCAGTATGTAACCTAATCTGAATCAATGGCTTTGATATTGTAGTCCGGCCAGAAAGACGGTGGGTAATGGAACATCAGAGAAGACTCACCCCTCAAAACTTTGAGAACCAAATTCATCTTATGTAGTATTCCTATTGTGTGAGGTCTTTATTTGGTAATTTGGTAGGAGTACAGATCAAGCTCTTCTGTCAAACTTTTGAATTTTTGTTTTTCTTTTTTATTTTTCATTTATCTACTTTTTAAAATCCATTTATTAATGTTTCAAATATCTTAAAAAATTCTACTTAGTAATTTTATTTTTTCTCTAAAATATATGAAATTTATTTTAACCATATTAAATTTTATTAAGGATAACTCCTTAATCTTATTAGCTTTGTTTAAATTATTATAGTAATATTTATGTGTGGAAAAATCACAAATCTGGATCAATTTTAAAGTTCATTTAAACTCTTCTGTCAAACTTCTCCGTTAATTTCACACTCCCGATAGCAATTTAATTTCATCCTTATATTCCATGAAGGCTACAATTTCTTTGTCACTGGAGGCAATTTGAATAAGAGGAAACCTGTTATGAATTAGAATATTATGAATGTATCTCTTTTCCTTGCTGCAACACATATATGTGTTGACTCCACAAATTCTGGATTCACTTCATATAAGATATTCAATTGGATTCACTTCATATAAGATATTCACTTCAGTTGGGTCGCTGCAGTTGGGCCCATCGCTTCAGTTGGGCCTATATATTTTAGTCTCCATAAGCCCAACAATCTCCCACCTGGAGACTAAATCCGCCCTCTGATGGTAGTGTCATGCCTTTAACTTAATTACCAAGGCCAGCTGAAGCCATACATAGCTTCAACTTCTCTAAGGTTACAACCTTAGTCAACATGTCTGCAGGATTCTCTGTGCCTGGAATCTTCATCAACTGCAATATCTTCCTGTCCAAGAGATACCATATGTAGTGATACTTCAACTCTATGTGCTTTGTTCTTGAGTGAAAAGTGGGATTCTTTGCCAAATGAATGGCACTCTGACTGTCGCTGTACAGAATAGGATCCTTCTGCTCCTTTCCCAACTCACGCAAGAAATTTTGCAACCATACCATCTCCTTACTAGCCTCAGTCACTGCAACGTACTCAGCTTCTGCAGTAGACAAAGCCACCACCTTCTGCAGCTTTGAAGCCCAAGAGACAGCAGTACCACCCAATGTGAAGACATATCCGGTTGTACCTCTTCTCTTGTCAAGGTCACTAGATGCCAAATCTGCATCCACATATCCTGTCAACATAACTTTCTTGCCCTCAAAACATAGGGCCTGTTCAGTGGTTCCCTTCAGGTATCTCAAAATCCACTTTACTGCTTCCCAATGCTTCTTACCAGGGTCTCCCATGAAACGACTAACAACTCCCACAGCATGTGCAATATCCGGCCTTGTGCACACTATTGCATACATCAAGCTGCCAATTGCTGAGGCATACGGAGTTCTCTCCATCTGGACTCGCTCTTCTCTGCTCTTGGGTGAGTCATGTTTAGATAGCTTGAAATGGCTACCCAAAGGAACCGTAGCTGGCTTGGCATCTTGCATGCCGAATCTAACCAATACCTTCTTGCTATAATCAGCTTGTGAGAGATACAACTTTCCACCCTTCGTATCTCTTTCAATCCTCATGCCCAGAATCTGCTTAGCTTCTCCGAGATCTTTCATAGCAAACCGCTCAGATAACCGCTTCTTCAGTTTTCTCACTTCTCGAACACTCGACCCTGCAATCAGCATATCATCAACATATAACAGTAAAATTATGTAGCCTTCATTCAATTTCCTGAAGTAACAACAATGATCAGGTTCACTCCTCACGAACTCAATTTCGTGCATGAATCCGTCAAATTTCTTGTACCACTATCTTGGAGCTTGTTTCAGACCATACAAGCTCTTGTTCAACTTGCACACAAGCTCAGCGTTATCAGACTCATAGCCCTGAGGTTGCTTCATATAAATGTCTTCATCCAAGTCCCCACGAAGAAATGCCGTTTTTACATCCATTTGACGCAGCTCCAAATCTTCTGCAGCTACCATACTCAACACTAAACGAATAGTAGTCAGCTTCACCACTGGAGTAAAAACGTCAGTATAATCTATGCCATACCTCTATTGAAAGCCTTTCACGACCAGCCTTGCCTTGTAGTGTTTGCTACCATCAGCTTCTTCTTTGATTCTGAAAATCCACCTGTTTTGTAGAGCCTTCTTACCCTTCGGAAGCTCAACAAGTTCCCAGGTGCCATTGATCATCAAGGAATCCATCTCATCATCTATTGCAAGCCTCCACTTGCTCGCATCCTCTCCACGAGATGCTTCCAAGTAGCTTTCTGGTTCACCACTATCTGTCAACAGCATGTAGTTGCTTGTAGGCGTGTACCTGTCAGGTGCTCTACGCTCTCTAGTGGATCTGCGCAGTGTAACCGGTGGAGTTTGGGGTTCTTCTACCTCCTCCACAACTGTCTCCTCCACAACTACTTCCTTGCTCCCACCAGAATTCATGATGTCTAGTTCCACGACCTCTGGTCCTGCATCACCAGTATCAAATGCCCCCAGACTATCCTTGTACATTATCTGCTCGTTGAAAACAACATCCCGACTGCGAATAATCTTCCTGTTCTGACTGTCCCAGAACCGATATCTGAAATCATCACCACCGTATCCAATAAACGTGCACTTAATAGACTTTGCATCTAACTTACTTCTCTCAAGGGGAGCAATATGAACATATGAATCACATCCAAATACTCGTAGAAAGGATGGATTTACCTGTTTGCCACTCCAAGCCTCTTTAGGAATGCCACTCTCCTAACGACTCGAAGGCCCTCTATTGATCAAGAATGTTGCAGTGTTAACTGCTTCTGCCCAGAACGTCTTCGGAAGTCCGCACTTCAGCCTCATGCTTCTAGCACGCTCACACAAAGTTCTATTCATTCGTTCTGCAACTCCGTTCTCCTGAGGAGTTCCTTTGAGAGTCTTCTCCATGCGAATTCCATTCTCAGCACATAATTCCTTGAATTCCCTAAGCTCATACTCTCCACCATTGTCAGACCTCAAGCACTTTACCTTCAAACCTGTCTCATTCTCAACTAGGGCCTTCCATTTTCGAAAGGAATCAAAAGCATCAAATTTCTTTCTCAGAAAATAGATCCACACTTTCCTGGTGGAGTCGTCAATGAGGGTCATGTAATACAAAGCTCCACCAAGAGATTTCACAGGTGCAGGACCCCATAGATCGCTGTGAACTAACTCCAACTTCTCTTTCTTCAAAGTTCTGCCACCCTTAGAGAAACTGAACCTTTTCTGCTTCCCAAAGATGCAATCCTCACACAGCCCAAGATCAGCAGATTTCAGACCCGGCAACAGACCCTTTGAATACAACACTTTCATCCCCTTTTCACTCATGTGACCAAGACGACAATGCCACAAATTTGCATTGACATTCTCCCTCACGACATCAATGCTATTGAAAATGTTGTCTGTTAAGTACAACGATCCAACCTTCTCACCACGGGCAACCACCATGGCTCCTTTGGTCATTTTCCAAGCACAACCTGTAAAGATTACACAATAACTTTCATCATCCATTTGCCCGATTGACAACAGATTTCTCTTTAGGCAAGGAACATGCTTTACTCCAGACAACTTTATCACATATCCATTCGGGGATTTGATCGAAACATCTCCCTTCCCTACAATCTCCAAAGGCTCATCATCAGCAAGATAAACCTTTCCGAATTTCCCAGGGGTATAGTTTTCCATCAAATTTGCACTACTACATGAATGAAACGAAGCTCCTGAGTCTAATACCCAAGACTCCAGAGGACTTCTTACACTCAATACCAGGGCTTTTGCTGCTGTTTCTGCAGTTGAATTACTCAGAATCAACGCATCACCAAAATCCTCGCTGGTTGAATTCACTGAATTCTCCTTCTGCGGTGGCTTACATTCACTCTTGTAATGACCATTCTCATTACAATTCCAGCACTTGATGTGGCTCTTGTCCTTCACAGGTTTCCCTCTCCCTTTGGACTTAGACCTGCCGCGATTCTGTTTTGACCTGCGATCTGACCTGCCCCGATTCTCTGCATTCAAAGCAGATCCTGATGTGGAACCTGACTCTTTCCTACGAATCTCCTCGCTTATAATCAAGTCTCTGACATCATCAAACCTAAGTTTTTCTTTCCCTGCTGAAGCACTTAGGGCAGTAACCGTGCCGCTCCAACTCTCTGGTAAAGAAGATAACAGAATTAGGGCTAATACCTCTTCGTCGAAATCAATATCTACAGAACTTAATTGAGTGATTGTCATATTAAAATCATTCAGGTGCGTCGCAACTGCTATATTCTCCGTCATCTGGAGATTAAACAGTCGCCGCATCAGATGAACTTTGCTTGCCGTAGAAGGCTTCTCGTACAACGAACTCAAGATCCCAAACAAATCTATATCCTGGTGGAGCTGTTGGTGAACTTGTGGGCCCTACACCTACACTTCCACTTTCACTTTCTCTTATAAAATATAGGAATGAAGAAGAGTTTCTCTTCACTCTTTAAAATCCCAAACAAATTTAAATGATTTTTAAATTGGTTGAAATCTAAATTAAAAGAAAAAAACATGGCAACCAAGTCCTCAATAATATTGAGTTTGTTATTTGTTGTAGTCATCACTACATGTTAGTTTTTCTTTCTATTGAATTATCCTTTGTTATTCAGAATTTTGATTTCATATATAATGATAAAATTTACACTTGAACAATGGTGTAGAAAAAGGAGGAGACGGTGATGAGATAATATCTTTTATTTGGAAGAAATGTGCAGATTGCAACGATCTCAGTAAATGGCATTGTGAAACTCGTTGTGACTGTATCAAGGATCGATGTCTAAGCTCTCCTAAAATATCTAAGCTCGACTCTCCAATCATAATTGATAAACATCATCCTTCTTCTACTCGGACTGTTTTTACATTCTTTACCCTGTATGTATGCATACCTTTTTAAAAGCCAATGTCGCTTGCACCTCATTTTCGAACTCGAAGGAGTTGCCAAACTTTGAAGCAATGACACTACATCAGCATTATCATCTAGATAGTATGTAGACTTGTTTGGTTTTTGTCCAACTTTATGTATGTTTTATGTGTTTCTCAGTAGACTTTGAAAGTGTATATGTGATGCACAAATATTGGAACCAAAATGGAATTTTGCATCTCCAAAACCAAATGGCTTGAAATAGACAATTAGTTATGGGTCATTAACTCATTCTGTTTCTACACATTTTATTATTATTATTATTATTTGTTTCGGACGAGACCATATAAAAGGAGAACTTATATGATGGACCGGGTGTAATAGACCCAACCAATGAAAAAAAGAGAATCATGCTATCTCATTGGGAGATGATTGGTGTAAGGAAAAAGAGGCACAATTATCACGTTTCTATTGGCAAGATCCAATGGACCAGGACCATAGTAGAATTTCTCATATAAAACTCTAATAATTCTATGCTACTTATCGAATGCCATAATCAATTGAATTTTATAACCGTACCTATTCCTATTGCATAATATGGTATCAAATGCTAAGAGAGTGACACCGCAACTTTATTAGGTGTCAAACATATATATTTTGTTCAATATAGGTGTCTTTTAGAAAACAATATTTTAAGAAACTTTTTTATTAAAAAAATATTTTATGGATTTTCTTTTTAGATTTTGAGACTTTAATTTATTTCAAAAAACATATATAAATATTTGATTGAAAATTAGATAAATTAGAAAAACAATTTTGTGGCTACACAAATTGTGAATCATGTTGATAAATTGAATCAATTTTGTAAATTTTTGTTGGTTTTTTTGTAACCATATTAACAAGACACTGAATATTTGAAACTGTTAAAAAATTGATTAATTTATATATACTAGATTTAGTTTTTAGCATTTTAACAGAATTTTTTATACATTAAATAGCTTAGACATAATTGATATTTAGAATGTTGGAAATAACATTTAAATACCAGGGAAACGAGTTTTTCTAATTTTGATTAGGTAAGACTAAAATTGATCTTACTAGAAATGTTAGGGTTTAATTTACCATGTTTAATATGTTAAGCCTAAATCTACACTTTCTGGTAGTGCTAAATTTGGTTTTTATCCTTGAGAAAACAGGCCCATGCTTTTTCATTAAATTGTTGTTAAAACAATATTTTTAAGATTTTCTTTAAAAATAATTTGAACACTTTAACTTTACTCAAAAAATTATTAATTAGAATGTTCAGAATTTCATAAATAAAAATAAAAATTAGATTAAAAAATTGAAACTCCATGCATTTTTAGAAAATATACTATTTTATCTTTTTTTTTGTTTGAAACTCGGTACATTTCAGTGAATTTAACAAAACCTAATTATCTCAGCATCATTTTTGTAAATAAGTAATATCATTTCCCTCAGCTAATAGTCCCCAAAAATTTTGAGCAATTGACCTTGAACATAAATAATTACTCTACCATTAAGATTTGATGTAAAATAAAAAAATATACATTTGTGGTAGCTTGAAAGTTATTACTTGATCACCACATTATCATCATTATATTTACTCGTCAAATAACCAATCATGTATACATGATTTTTTTTTTAAAATATTGTTCTATGTTATGAAGTGTTGGGAAGTGAAACACAGTCACATTCATAAGATGTTTATGGTGGAGATGTGTATGTTGAGATTGATGTGTGGTCATACGAGAAAAGATCGGGTGAGTAATGAAATAATTAGGACAAAAGTATGAGTTACATCTGTTGAGAATAAAATGAGGAAAAATCGACTAAGTTGGTTTGGCTATGTAAGACAAGAACGCTTAATGCCCGGTTAGGACGACTGAAGAGTGGCAAAGGGATGTAGTGGTGAGGGTAGGGGAAGACCTAAGCAAATTTGGAGGAGGGTGATCGAGAGTGATATGAGTTTATTGGGGATTGGGGGAAATATGGTAGTGGATAGGACTGAATGGATGGAGAGAATTTGTGTCGCTGATACGACTTGATTTCACGGTTTTATGTGATGGTTCATGTTAGCCGATCCCAAATCATTTCGGGACTAAAGCTTTGTTGTTGTTGTTGTGCATAGCTATAATCAAAATTCTCGTTCACAAAGTAAAGTATTTTTAAACCATTTATTAACATAGATTGCTAGTTGTAAATCAACAATAAGTAGTGAATGTGTGGCTATGCTTTTGTTGATTTCTTAACTCTCAACTGATATTATATTATTCACTGTAATTCCCTAGAATAGAGACTGCAGATTTATGCCTTGTGGGAACACTGCAGATTTATGCCTTGTGGGAACAAGTCTATTACTACGGACATATGGTACAAAACTGTATCAACCTGAAACAAATTTTCAATTTAAAAACCTTATGTTAGATTTGAGATCAAGAAATTGTTTTCCCTTTATTAATGAAAAGGTACATCTTTACCTGTAGACAAAATCTTAGACCCACGTTTGCAAATTTTGAATGCATAAGAACGTCTTTGCAAATGGTTATATCGTACTGGAATGAGTTATAGACCCATTTGTATCTATCAGTCCGATATATGCCACGGCCTCCTGTGTGGTTGCTAAGAAAACCAAGAAGTGCTTCTATCTCATGTGGCTCAAGTGGTGCCACTTTTTTCCTCCCAATCCATACCAGATTGAATTTCCGCACTGATCAAGAACAAACTTCTTGACACTCAAACCAGGTTCTCCTTCATTAGCACCAACAGCTTGACGAATCTTCTCCTTCAATTTCTCTCTCCCAGTAACCGAATTTTGCAGGCAATTTAATTTCTCCTTCATGAAGGACACCATCTCTTTCACGAAAGCCCATTCAACGGTAATGCTTTTGTAGGGTTGCAAATGACCAATAAGTAGTGAATGTCTGGCTAAACTTTGTGAACACAACCTGCTTCACTACCATTGGACAATACTAGTCAAAATCACTAGTATGCTCATCATCAACATAAAGTGGTTTTTGCTTGAGATATCAGCTGAATAAGAGACGGAGAAAGAGTGCCAACTAAAGCAGCAAAGAGAAGTTGATCTTGGCGATTCCAATTTTGCAGTTCTGGATTAGGTTTTTGAACATTGTTTAAAGTGACAGTAGGGCTGGGAGAAGGATTTGTACCATCAACAAATTCATATAGATCGTGCCCAATCAACATGGCTTGGATTTGCATCTTCCATGAGAGATAGTTTGTAGGAGTAAGTTGAATGGTACGTTGAATATTGATATAGATAAAAGGTTTGGTTGGATCATTGGGATTGAGAATTTGGGAAGAGGAGTTAGGGTCGGTCGTGGTAGAATTTTGATTAGAGGAAGAGGAATTAAGAAAAGAGAGCGGATCGAAGGGCTCTGATACCGTATAGAGGAATATGGAAGAAGTGATTGTTCATTGATGATAATCAAATGTATAAATAGAAAATACAACTCTAAAGAATATATTTGAGATTAGATAGACTTAGTTGCAACAAACAAATATACAACCGGAAAATAAGAAGATAAATACAAATAAAAATAGTAGAAGCCCCAGCTGGGTGGATTCAAGCTATCTCCTGAGGTCGGCTATTTGTCTATCTCTCTCAGCAAGCTCACAATTATCTCACTCCTTCATCTTTACAACATCTGCAATGTATATTTTGTTGTTGTCTTTTGTTACTTATTGCCATAACTATAGTGGTGGATCCAGGATTTCTTAGGGTGCTCATTTTAGCACTATGGTTCGAGGTAATTTTTTAAGCCAAAAATTAGTCACATTTGGTGCCAACAAGATTTGTAAAAGACCAAAAATATCATATATGGGAATAATGATGATAAATTGCACTATTCCTATATGTTTTATACATTTCCTACAATGGGATGGAATGTTTTTGAGACCATCAAATGTTTCTACAGAAGAAGACTATTACATGTATGAAAAGAGCACAAATGAGAAAGAATAAGGTTTACATCTTTCAAGAATCAATGTCGGAAGACACTTGCTCATCTGTGTTGCACCTCTATTTCGAACATGAAGGAGTTGCCAAACTTTGAAGCATTGGTTGGAAATCAGCAGTATCATTTATGCTTGCTTGGTTTTTTGTCCAACAGTGCATCCAAAGATCTCAAGAGCTGAAGAACATGACAAACTTGAAGCTATTTTTTTATATGCTTTCAAACAGGTCGTCATTGGATCTGCTACAAACCTTTCATGAATATTAATTCAATAATGTTAGACCTAAGGAACCGATAGTGATAGCAAAAAGGAAATCGGTAAACAACTCGGCACATCCTAATAAATATTGAATTTGCTAGACCAATATTTCAATTTGAAAGACTATATTTTATCATATTACTATTCCTACGTGTTCGAGTCTTAGGAGCGGCCTTTTGCCAAATAAATTGGCAAAGGGAAGGTTTGCTCCAGTATACCCTTGTGGTGTGGGACCCCTCTCCGGACCCTCGCTCAGCGGGGACGTGTAGTGCACCGAACCGCCTGTTATTACTATTCCTATGGTAATGAATTCTACGAATAGAATGAACATAAATAGCACTAGCAATGGATTTTTGGTTAAATTTCAAAAACTTACCCCAATTTTGTAAGTTATCCCAAATTTGATTGTTCAAAGATGTAAACGTTGTTCTTTCTCATTTGAGCTTCATTCAGACATGTAATAGTCTTATTATGTAGAAAGATTTGATGGCCTCAAAAACATTCCATCCTGTTGTAGGAAATGTATAAAACATATAGGAATTGTGCAACATATCATCATTATTCCCATAAGTGTTATTAATGTTTGTTTTGTGTATTTTGATCCTTTGAAGACTATCAATTGTGTTAGCACTGCTCCTACATTCCACCTCCTCCTGTCATGCCTGATATTAGCCGCAATGACCTGATCAATACGATCAATTAGGAAATAAAAGTTACAAGCAAGCAAACACAGATGATCCTGAAAATAATTTTGTATGGGTTTATGAATATCACTTGATTGTCCTCGAGGAGATGCTGATTTAGGAATCAAAACCTGATCGTGTTGCGGTATCTGTTGCCAAGGGAACACTTTCCACATATGCACCGAGGAGAAGACGAGGTGGACATCATAAATGGCACCAAAAGCTTTCTTAATTACAACTTGCCTCAGCTAAGTTGGTATTAAATACTAAGAGATTGACAAACTTTGAAAGAAATTGCTTCATGTGTCCTTTTACGTGTCCCCTTGCCTCAGCTAAGTTGCTCCATGTGTCCTCAAACTTGCAATTCAGGTACCATGCATCATCTTTCTCTTCTGATTAGGGTTTTCTTGTGAGATTTCTATTTCGATCAAACAAGGCAACGAGGAATCCAGCTCTTTCCTTCTTCATTTAGAGAACTGCATAACCAAATAAGTTCAACTTTGCAATTATTCCCTACAATGTATCATCTTAAACGAAAACAACAATAATATGAAACAATTGTATATTTCTTTGTCTGAATTATAATGAACCAACTTAAGTAACTGGAGCAGATAAATGCTAATCACAATGATCACAAACATGTATAAGATGAGTTTCATCTCCAAAAACACAATATGGTTAAAAAGGAAATCACAGTATTTCAGGCAAAACAAAACTGCAACAACGTCTTCTATATCCGACCAATGTAAGGAAGAATTATAAGTAAACTTTGCAATTTCGCACTACAATATATTCAAAAACAACAGAAGCGAAGATCCAAAAAAATTAAAAACTAACTACAAAATATAAGCTTCAAACATCTGAATTTTCAAAGAAGACAAAGGGGAAATAAAATACCCATTGGAAGATGAATCAAAGATATCTGCTGGAAGAAGAAGCAAACGACATGGAAGCTCTCAACCAATAACTTTAACTTTCACAATTGAAATTTCAAACTCTCAACCAAGTAAGGGATTCCCGTGTCGGCTAATCCATTCAACAAATAAATTAAGAAGCTCTTTGTTTTATGAATCAACAAATTATTAAGAGGATGATAGGAAAGAATAGAGTCAAAATAGAGATGAAAGAGCTCCTGATGGAATGGGACAATGGGTGAAAGGGGAAAATATCTGCTGCTGTTGGATGATCAGAATAGAAAAATCTGTACATAATTGGCCTAGGTCCGAACTGAAGGAGAAAGATGATCAGAAAGAAGAAATCCCATAGGAATCAGAAGCTAAAGGAATAAGAAGCCAAAAAGAAAGATGGTATCCTATTCCTCATTAAAACACTATATGGTCATTAAGGTTCATGTCATCAAAACCTATTAAATTTAAGGCTTAGGATGGCTTGAATGTTCTATAGGATTCTAATAAGTCTAAACCTAACGGTGAAGGATGAAAACGGCTTTCTGCATTATGTTTTCAGTTCCCTTCAATTTTTTCATTTTAGATCAGTTCATACCGTTTGAAGCTTAAGGGTATAAAACAAAATGGAGTATTGATGAGAGATAGACAAGCTTGACCAAGTTACTGCATTTCATACCAGGGCGAGCCTTGGCGGAATTCTGTACAAACATATGCATATGCAAAAGGAACACAAACATATGCCATACAACTAACTATATAGGTTACTTGTTCCTACCTCTGAATAGAAGAGTTAGTCTAATGGATATAATATAGCAAACAATAGGAAAAGAGTGTGTAATGAATGCAATGACCAGAAATATGTTTAAAACCAATGAATATATCCGATAAATCAATTATTTCTCCTAAGGAAGCCATATTTAAAACAGGCCAGCAAATGAAGGGTTAAAAAAAACAGTCATGATGTATTCCATAAATATAAGAAGAGTATTCACATTTTAGTCCCATCTTTCTCCAACAAAACATGTAAAAAACGAAAAGTATCCTAGGCTATGGAGCTCTACTACAATATCTCAGCTCGACTCTCCAGTGATGATTGATAAATATCGTCTCAATTTCGAACTTGAAGGAGTTGTCTAAGTTTGAAGCAATTGGAGGACATGAGCAGTATCATCTGGATAGTAGATAGCCTTGCTAGGTTTTTGTCCAACAGTGCATGCAAAGATATAACAAAAGTGAAGTTGAAGAATATTAGGACCTGAAGAACATAACAAACTTGATTTTACTCCAAATAAGTCACCATGAACACAATTAATATTTTTTACTCCAAATTTGATTTTTGAAAGATGTAAACCTTGTACTTTCTCATTTTAGCTCCATTCAGACATGTAACAGTCTTCTTATGTAGAAACATTTGATGGTCTCAAAAACATTCCACCCCGTTGTAGGGAGTGTATAAAACATATAGGAATAGTGCAACATATCATCATTATTTCCATAAGTGTGATCCATATTTCTTTTGAGTATTTTGATCCTTTAAAGCATATCAATTGTGTTAGCACTGCTCCTACATTCCACCACCTCGTGTCATGTGTGATATCAATCAGGCATGACACGATATGGTGGAATGTAGGAGTGGTAACACAATTGATATTCTTTAAAGGATCAAAATACTCTAAAGAAACAGGAATCACACTTATGGAAATAATGATGATATGTTGCACTATTCCTATATGTTTTATACATTTCCTACAATGGGGTGGAATGTTTTTGAGACCATCAAATGTTTCTACAGAAGAAGACTATTACATGTCTGAATGAAGCTATAATGAGAAACCACAAGGGTTACATCTTTCAAGAATCAGATTTGGAGTAAAGAATATTAATTGTATTAGCGTTGCTCCAACATTCAACCTCCTCATGTCATCCCTGATGTTAGCCTCATTCCTGACCTGATCAAAGACAGGATGCGATCAATTATCACTTCTCTTACATTTGTATCATATATTACCATCCTTACTTATCTTCTATTTTATAGAGTAAAATTCTAAAAAGTAGCTACAAACAGAAAAACTAAAATGATACTTACTATTACAAGTTGGTTTGATTACACCTTATACTCTAAGTCTTAAGAGACTCTCCTAAAATCGCAAACAACATTTTTCATACAAGTTCAAATCAATTACTCCATTTCTCTACTTCTATGCAAACTTAATTGTTTATTGTGGTAGCCAAAATCGGGGATTCATTCAAATAAACTCTCTACCATGTGATCTGTTTAATATCACTGGTTTGGTTCTGCCTTTAAAAAGCCCCACCAGTTTTTCTAAATTAATAGCCCAATAAGGAGTTCCATGTATAACTGAAGGAAATTTAAGAACTTCAAACTTCTTAGTCAACTCCCTAACATGTGATTTGTTTAATATCGCAGGTTTGGAAATTTAAAAACTTCTAACTTTAAATAGCAGCAAAACCCAGGAGTTTTTCTAAATACAGCAAAACCCACAAGTGAAGCAAACAAAAGAAGTAAAAACAGCAGCAAACTTGATTACCAAATGAAAATTACCGGCAAACACAGATGATTTTGTATGGGTTCATGAGTATCACTTGATTGTCCTTCGAGATTTGCAGTATGTCTTCACCAAGGGAATACCGATGCAGTGTACCTTCACGGATGCACGGCTGAGAGGGAGAGGTAACCGATGCAGTGTGCCTTCATCATAAATGGCAAGAATACATTTTCTTGCCATAACCGATGCACTCGGGTCTCGAATTTGTAGAGGTAACCGTTCATTTTTTTATTTTATTTTTTCAGGAAAACCCTTCTTATGTGACACATCAAGCTCCATGTGTCAAAGTTATGAATTTTGTTTTTCTTTCAACCGATTTTTATTTATTAAACTATTATTAAAACAAATTTTTAAGAATTTTCTATTAAAACCATTACATTAGGTAAATTTATTTAGTCCTTCAAAAAAATTACATATTTAATCCCTAACAAATTTCAATTTCAGTCTCTTTTCTTCTAACAAAGTGGTATCCGAGTCTAGGGTTTAAGAGTTCATTCTCTCATAAAAGATTACATTTCCTAAATTAAGTGTTTGAAAGAGCCTCTAAAATTGGAGGTATTTCTAACAACGTCTCTTTTCACTATCCTCAGCTAACAAAAGCCAATTATGCTAATTGGTGCATTCGAAGGAAGCATTAGTCGGTTTTCAAAATGTTTGGGACATTGTTAAAAAAGGCTACCAAGTTCTTGTAGACAAGTCACGGCTATCCAAGGCAGACAAAGATATACAAAAAAAAAATCTTAAAAAGAATCAAAAAATGCTTACTCTCATCCATCGAAGCTTGGATGGATTAATGTTCGAGCAGCTAGGTGAGGCTACAACCTATAAACAAGCATGAGGTATCATGCGTGTTTCTCTTCAAAGTAAAGAGAAAGTTAAATATGTTCATTTACAAATGCTAAGAGACGAATTTGAGATGATGAGGATGAAAGCAACGCATGTCGTTATTGATTACTCATCTTGAGTAAAATTTATTGTGAATCAAATGAAAAATATGGTTATAAAATTGAAGATTCCAAAATTGTTGAGAAAATTTTGCTATCAATATTACCATAATTTGATTATGGAAGAATCGAAAGACATCATCACAATGACCGTTCATGAAGTTATAGGGTCATTACAATCATTTGAAGACGGGTTTAAGAAGCCTAGAGAAGAATCGAAAGAACAAGTCTTAGCAACAAAGATTTCAGTTAAAGACGGTCACATCAGTTAATAAAGAAACCAATTCGGTAGAGGACGCGGAAGAGATCAAGGAGGAAATGGAAGAGGAAGAGGATGTGGAAGAAACCAAGGAAGAGGTGACAACATCTACAACAACAACGAAAGACACAATTAATCCACAAGAGGCAGAGGCCAAGGACGTAGAAGTTGACGTGGACTCGGAGGAGGAAATTGTAGGCCGAATGGATAGTCTAATGTTCAATGTTATAATTTCTCCAAGTACGAATGTTAGATTCCTCCCAAGGAGATAGAGGAAAAAGCCAAGAACATTCAAGATGAGGAAGTAACAGACACAATGTTACTAATTAAAGGAGAGGAAAATCATGAAAACAACATATGGTTTGATACGGAGTTACTTACTTATGATTTGATACTTCTTCCAATAAAAATCAGGATTGTTGTTCATTTGATATTAGTTCTAAAAGACTGATGCTTCATTCTTACATTCTTGCTTCTATACCGTTAAAAGCATATTAACATTATGAAAAATCTATTAATGGTAGTATTCGTTTATCTTAATAAACGTGATTCTTTAGTTCTATAAAAAAAACTAATATAAAATATGAGTATTTTATTGTTATAAATATATTTATTTTATTACATATTTATTTTTTGATGTGTACTTTTTATTTTTTATACATTATATTTTTTGTTGTATATTTCTTTATTTTTTGATGTGTACTTATTATTTTATATACATAAGTAATCTCTGGGAGACTGAACTCCGGGTGAGGGTGTCAAATGTGATCTTTGGTGTAGGTTATGGAATGGTGTTGTTAGTAATAATTGTACTTCTGTCCATAAATCTATATTAGAGAATGGTTTGATTTTACTATGCTCAGAAGACTATAGATAGTTCCTACTATTTTATTATGCAGGCCGGTTCGGGACTATTTGAGGCCCTAGGCGGGATAAGAAATCTAGGCCTTTTATACATAGGTAAAATTATATATATATATATATATATATATATATATATATATATATTATCTTCTCTTTTGACATAAAAATACTTTAGAATTAAAAAAAGATGAAAAAAATATATATTCATGCAACACAAAATTTAATATTTACTCTAGCTTTATGAGATGCAAAATCACTAATTAAAATTTTAAATTCAATGTCCTTTAATATCTCATTTTCAATAGATAATAAAGTAAATCCATGTCCTTGATATATAGCTATTTTTATATGTTATTTAAAGTTAAGAAAAAAAAAGACGTTGCAAGATTTTGATAAGCGGTAAAATACGGATTTGACAGACAATATAAAATATGGACTTGATAGACAGATATATAAAATATGGATTTGATAGATAGATATATATTGGATCTGGATGGAAGATAAGTAAATTAAATTTCATGATGGTCCTAACATATTAAACTAAAGATATATATGAGGCCCCATTTTTTTTTTGGGGCCCTAGGCGGTGGCCTTGGCTGCCTTAAAGGCAAGCCGGCCCTGTTATTATGGACAATGTTCCATTTTGTGTTTGCTAAGGTTTATGTTCCGAAATTTTATGGAAGGATCTAGAGATATATTTTTGGGATTGAATAACTTTAACTTATGCATGCTATGTAATATGTGCGCTTTTGAATTATATGTATAACTTTTCAATTAAGTTTTGGTTTTTTTCTTTTTTTTTTTATTATTATAAGGTAAAAGTTTGTATGTTCACTAAATCTCAATTGCAACAAAAATAACTAACAAGTTAACAGATCCTACAAATTGAAATTGCACACGAAAACAAAGTCACCTGTTTAACCAAAATATTTACCATGTCCACATTGAGCTATAGATTCAAAATTAATCAGCATTAAGTATTGATTGTAGAATTATTTCCACCTTTGATATCGAGTATAAATTCAAAATTAAAAAACTAAGATATGTTACTGTTATATATAAATAATAATAATAAAAAATATTGTTATTATATAGACTCACCTCCACCGCCATACCAAGTCCTTCTAAGCTATCTTTTTTTTTCTCTTTTATCTCTTCTTCCATCTCTTTCTCCATTTTCTTTACTTTCGCCTTCTTTTAGGTCTGTTATGTCACATCACATGAGATACTTCTCCATTTTCTCCACTTTCTCCTTTTTGTATGTCTGTTTTGCCACATCACATGAGATACATACAAACGTGTCTGTATTTTCATGTTAGTTAAGAATATGTGTCAAACTACTGGTTTTACACTTTTAAAAATATATTAGTAGTTGATTTATCTATCTATATAAATAATAATAATAATAATAATAAATATTGCTAGGTTTTTGTATTTTTAAAATGGATATTAATCGAAGTTGGTTTGAGTGATTAAGAGTCTCAAGTCGTTTAAGCTAGAACTCAAGTTCGAATCCTAAATATTACTTTGCATGCTCTTTGCACGGGGCAGTCAATTGTTTATATAGAAATCGAAAATTGTAAAAAAAATTAATTCCATATCATTGAATATGATGATATTAATAATTTAGGTTAAAATGATTTTAAGTTTAAAGTGTTATGAATTAATTCCATATCATTGGAAAATTGTAAAATTGCTACATATTACGTGTCTCCTTGCCTCAACTAAGTTGCTTCATCTGTCAAATTTTAAAACAATTTGCTGTCTCAAACCATCTGTCCTTACGTGTCCCCTCCCCTTTTATTTTTTACATGTGTAATTTTAATAATAATCATATTTAAGTTATTAAACTCTGTTAACTTCTGTTAAACTTGTGATTTAAAACTCTGTTTAAATGATTAATGTGATTAGTTTGTTCATCGTCCCGTCCCGTCCCGTCCCTTCCCATTAGCGTTGTACTGCAGTGAAAGATTGAAAGTTGATTATTGATTGGAAAATTGAAAAACTCATAAGCTTCTTACATTATAATTCCATGATTGGCATCAAGGTCAATATTATATATTGTTTGGCAGCATCAATGACTCTTTTGAAATGGATTTCCATTCCCATTCCAATAAACTTGAGGAATTTGAGTTTATCCATGTATTTGTTCACCAAATGATACATACATTCAGGAAGAATTCGAGTCGCATCTATGGTAAGACTCAGAAGTTTCATGAATCGGCCGAGTCACCACCGATTCCATCGATTCAGACCACCATTTAAAAAAAATCAATTTTTAACAACTAAAAAACTTACCGCAGAAGAAGATGACTATTCACTTTACAAAAACAAAAAAAACATACAAAAATTATGAAACACAAATAGTTTCAATTAGATGACTCTTCACTTTATAAATTTCAAAACCTTCCCTCTTCTTTTCTATTTATTTGTTATTATCTTCTTCTATTCTCTATTCTTTATATTTTCCATGTTCTGTCTGTCTCTACTTTCTTTTATAATTTGATATAATTTCTATTTAGATTTCCTACCATATTCATCTTGTTGCTTGGTACGGTACCACACTTCTATGTGTTCATCATCCTGCAGTTTCCTACATGTTAGTTCTTGAGTTGGAATTTTGATCGAGGGCAAATAGAGAGGACCATGACATGCCAATCAGTAGCTCTGTGGTCTGAAATTTTGGTCAATAAATAAGGCTTCTAGAATTACCAATCCATTTGTTCAAATTATTGATTTTATTTATTTCTTCTTGATTCTTACAGCATTATGTTTATTTTGCAACATTACTTGGTGAAAGGAAAAGCAAAAGGAGTTTCTACAATTTGTTTTGTTCTAACTTATGTTGGATTAAATAAATAAAATTTCACATGTACAGAGAAAGAGTATAATTGTCGGAAGAAATTTCTCTTTTTTACTGATTGTATTCTTATGTAAACATAACTCTCTGTAAATACATATGGCTCTTTGTGAAACAATTCAACTCTTGATAAATACAGAAATGACTCTTGAACAATACAATGAATCAAATTAAAAACTATTAATTATAATTTTTTTATCCCTTAGTGACACCAAGAATAGTTCTTAATCTGTTGACATCTTCACTTTAGCCGTCATCATACCCATTATTATCTCCATCATTTTCTTCTTCTTTGTAATCATTGTTGTCTTCCCCATCATCCTTGTTAGTACCATCAGCATCAGTAATATCACTATCAACTGGTATTTTGGGTTTTGGATGAGGCACAGAACTAGTGAACTTTCTACATGAAATTGACAAAATATTAATCATGTCAATGCCCTGAAGTCCTTTCGCTCTTCCCTTTCTCTTTTTAACTTCCATGATTTCTTTGGAAAATATCTCCTTCAGTTCCTTCATTAGCTCGACCTCACATTTGCTCTTGCACATACTTGATTTTTTTTTTGTAACTTAATAGAGATACACTCATCCCATATGATTTTATTACAATTTTTTAGATGCTCAACATCTTTACCATACCCTACTATTGCAACTTCATTTTTCTTGACACATCCTTATCCTTGAGCATATGATTGAGAACAACTATCATTAGAGTCATGCTCCGTGCGTTCTGCACTACCATTATCCTTTGCTGCTTCTTCCATAAGCTTGTTTTGCTTCTTAAATGATGCTTTGATTTCTTTTTCAAACCTATTCCTCTATTTCGATACTTCCTAATTTTGTACATTTTACTTTGCACTAATTTGGATTTTGCAATCAAAATTATTGGAGTTTGTTAATTGTGTTGAAAAAAAATAAAACCAAGGAAAAAAGCTCTGAAGTAACCCAAAACTATATAATTAGATCCAAATACATTCTGGATTAAACCAAATATATGTTGATAGTAATTATATATTTATTGCAGAAACTATCCTTTTATAATATAAATACCATTTTCACATAAACACAATAGAAAAGAAAAAATACTGTTTAGTTTGACATTGGTGATATGAAGTGGGTTTGCATCAAGGAAAATGTTGATTCAACAACGCAACCAGCCAATTGCTATATTGGTGATATCAATTCATCTCTTACCACTGTACTAAACAGAGCAACTGTAATGGTTTATGCATTCAAATTTTAATATCCTGTTACTATCATCGACTAAATAGCTAAATTTAGAATGTATTAGAGCAGTCACTCTCTTGCTAATGGACATCCACCTTTGACCAAATGTCTAAACTTATGGTCGTGCTTCGTTTGTGGCCAGTGGAGGCATGGGAACAAGATGAAACATGTTATGAATTGGAAGATTGTGAATTTACCCCTTTTCCTTACTGCCGTACATATATGTTTTGAATCAATAAAATATGGCTTTACTTCACAAAGAAACTTAATTCAGTTGATTGAATTGGTAGTCTGAATCCCATCATCGGATTTGGGAGTCCTAGCATTTCATCATCTCCATGTAATAGGTTCAGCTTCTTCTTGTGCTTAGAGCTATGTTGCACTCAAATAGAAACGGATATAGGAAACAATATTGGAAACAAAAAAGAAACGGAAACAGAAACGGATACGAAACGCGGAAACGCTTTTGAAAAAAAAAATTCCGTGCAACATAGGCTTAGAGTGATAATTATTGATCCTTGGCTGTCAAATTGGAGCAGAAACTAATGTACGTTATTTCTAAGACTTAAGTTTTATAGAACTCAAAAGGGGCAAGGACAAGAAACGCACTGAAGTGTCTGCGCAACATTGATCACAAGTTAACAATGCTTAGCAATACCAAAAGGAGTATCGACTTCAGATTTCATTGACATTCTACATCAACACGGGCAGACCAGGAGGATGTTGACAGGAGAGGTTCTTTCTCTAAAGTAACTAGAGTACTTTTTAATGTCTCACAAGAATCTCAACTCGCATTGTCATTTGTTGATGCTCCACGGTAACCATAAAATGATCAAGTCCTACACTGCACTGTATAGTCATTAATTGATAAACATCATCCTTCTTCTACCCGGATTATTTATACTTTTTTAAAAGACAAAATTGGAAGACACTTTCTCTTATGTGTTGCACCTCAATTTCCAACTTGAAGGAGTTGCCAAACTTTGAAGCAATGGCAGTATCATCTAGATATTACCTAGACTTGATCCTCCTGGCAAAACTTTCCTATACTCTAAAACTACTCCAAGATTGGATCCCCTGTTCTTCTCCTCCTTCTTCTTCTTCTACCATAATGAAGCTTTCGCACAGTTTCCATACCCCTGCAGGATTTGGCTCTGATTTGAATCCACATTTTCACTGGAATTTGGAGTACGACGAGGAAGAAAAAACGTGTAAGTTCCTTTCCTCTACAGTGAGACTGGATCCCCTGCTTTTCTGCTGCTTCGTCTACCAGAATTGCGAGTTATGTGCCTGGCATATGGAATTTGTGAGGCAAAAACAATGAAATTTGTATGAGTTCATGACTACCTTCATAAACAAGATGCTGGTAGAGTTTGTAACCTAATCGCAATGACCAGAACCGATGACATTTACACCGATGGAATTGTTGCAGTACGTAAACCTAATCGAATCAATGTCTCTGGCGAGAAGGAGGGTGCAGAAGACCCACCGACTCAAAACCTATGTCTTCTGTTTCGATACAAACTTTGTGTCATCTATTGAGTTGGTAATTTGGTAGGCTTACACATCACCTTCATCTCTCCATCTGTCAAATTTTTGTTTTTGTTTTTTTAATTAAAATCTATTTATTTTAAAGTAATTTGTAGAAATTTTATAACAAGTTTCACCTTATGCAATTCTACTTGTTCCTGTAAGTGGGTGGTACTATTCATATTTAACCCTAACGTTTTAACTTGTAGTATTTATATTTAATTCTAACTTTTTAAGTGAACTGCACATTTAACTCTAACATATAAAATTATGCGAATTTAACTCTAACGTTTTCAATCAAAATCAATTTTAGCAATACGCTATTGAAAATTTGAAAAAACTAGTTTGAGTGTTATTTAATTTCACATTGGATCTTGCAAACCATTTTGTTGACAAATTGAATCAATTTTATACATTTTTAGTTCGCTTTTTTGTAACCATATTAATAACACAATAAATATTAAAAACTATTAAAAAATTATTAATTTAGAGTTAAGGTGCAAAAATACTCCTAATGTTAATGGGTCAGGAGCAACTTTAACCCTAACGTCTAAAATGGTACAACTTTACCCTAACGTTGGTAGCCAAGAGCAATTTTACTCCTAACACTAATAATTTGGGTCAATTTTACCCATATTATAAAATACAAATATTTTTGTTTCTTATTCTTCACCAATTGTATATTTTAAAAAAAAAGTTAATATTTTATAATTTAATAATAGAATTGCTAATTAATATTTATAAATTCAATCAATTTTTTGAATTATTTTCTCCAATTTATACAAAAGGTAGTATACTTGTTTTTTTTTTATTAGTTTCACATAGTTTATCAAATCTAAGACACACATGTCAAATTGAGTCCGGGTTGGACTTTGGCTGGCCAGCTTGATGTTGACGGGACAGAGTTTCTTTCCAGTTATTACTTCTGGTTTCCAACGAAACTATAATTTAAAATAACTATTGTGCGACCAGTATCATTCTAATTCATCCCCATGAGAATATGAGGAGACAGTACCCTGTTTTCGAAATCCAACACAAAGCAGGAACACAACCATAAACTGATCAAATTCTATACTGCGCACTGTATAGGCATTACCGGAGTTAATTCTATAGGTTATATATATCATGAAACCGTTTGAATTAAAAGCTGAAGTTAAATATCTCAAGCTGATAGTTAAGATCCTGTCAGTTATCTCGTATTAATCTCCGACAACTTGTTCCTACGCCTAAACAGAAGAAATAGTCTAATGGAATTTAATATAGCAAGCAATAGAAAAAATCTAGTGACTAATGAAACATGCTTAAAACCAATGCCAGCAAAACTATTTACTATAATGAAATTTCAAGAGCATGCAATTTCACTTATAATATATTCCATAAGTATAAGAAGAGTATTCACATTTAGTCACATCTGCCTCCAACAGAACTTGTCAAAAACCAAAAATATCCTACCATATCCACCTCTCCTACAATATTTCCACTCGACTCTCCAATCATAATTGATAAACATCATCCTTCTTCTACCCAAACTGTTTACTTTCTTTACCCTGTGCTTATGCAACAAAAAAGCAACAGTTTATACCATTTTAAAGTCCAATGTTGAAAGACACTTGTTATTCTGTATTGTACCTCCATTTCGAACTTGAAGGAGTTGCCAAACTTTGAAGCAATGGCAGGACATAAGCAGCATCTAGATAGTAAGTATCCTTGTTGGGTTGTTGTCCAACACTGCACGATCTTGGAAGCTGAAGAACATAAAAAACTTGAAGCTGTTTTATATAAACCTTGTTCTTTCTCATTTCAGCTCCATTCAGACATGTAGAAACATTTGATGGTCTAAAAAACATTGCACCCCATTGTAGGAAATGTATAAACCATATAGAAATTCTGCAACATATCATCATTATTCCCATAAATGTTATCCATGTTTTTTTAGTATTTTGATCATTTGAAAAATATCAATTGTGTTAGCACTGCTCCTCCATTTTCACCTCCTCTTGTCATGCTTGATATTAGCCTAAATGACCTGAACAAAGACACCATGAGATCAACTATCACTTCTCTTACATTTTTATCATATATAATACTCATATAGATAATATAACACTCTTTTCATGTAACAACCCGAAATTACCACCCTTACTTTTGTTATACTTTAGAGAGTAAAATTCTAAAAAGTAGCTACAATCAGAAAAACTAAACAGATACTTATTATTGCTAGTTGATTTGATTGCACCTTATTTACAAGACTGCTAAGTCTTAAAACACTCCCTAAAATAGCAAACAATATTTTTCGTACAAGTTCAAATCAATTATTCCATTTCTCTACTTTTTTTTTGTACTTTAAAATGTTTGGTAAGAATGAAAAACAACTACTTTTAAAAAGAAAATTAACTACTATCTATCAGCAATCTCAAACATTAATAGTTGAACAAAGGAGATCTAAAACTGATTCACACACCAAAAAAATCTCATTAATTTTTAAATAAATTAAAAATAGTTCACCTTCTTGAGACAATCAGGACCACACTAATCGTGAATCCACAAGCAGCTTGGCAGAGAACAGAGAAGATAATCATGGTTAAAATTTAGGGTAATTAATTTATTAATCCATGTATTTTAGCAAAACGCACTGTTTAGTCTCTATATTTTCAAAAACACACGGTAAGGTCCCTAACCTTTTTTCTCGATAAACTGTTTAGTGCCTAACGTTTTTCTCGGTGAACTGTTTAGTCCATGCCGTTAGACTCTCATGAAGATTCTATTAGTCAATTTGGATTTGAGTCAAAATCTATTTAAAATAAAAATGTAATGCCTTAACTACCCTTTACTACAAAATCAAATATATAATACCATTATCTTCATTGTTTCTCATCTCTGCGTTCTTCTTTTCCTTTATTTTCCTTTCCTTTAGACTCTACTGCATTTGAAATCAACTTTGAGTATTGTTCTTCTTGATTTTCTTCTTAATTGTTCAGATTCATAAGTATTGGGTCTGTGTTCTTTTTCTTGTTCACCATACAAATAGCTTCTTCTAAATTGGATTTCCTCTTCACAGGATTTCAGTAACAGTGCAACAAAATGGAAGGGAAAGGCAGTGAAGTTTACAACAATAACAAAATTAGCAGAAACATCTTTCGTCATCACTGAAGCAGCAGATGGCAGTAAACATGAGTATGGAGGAAAGTAAACTCCCCATTGAGAGCAAGAGGATTTCCACCTTCAATTCGAACAGGAAGGGTAAGTGAGAGAGATTTGAGTCGATTTCTACCTTCAATTCAAACATGAAGAGTGTGCATGAGTGATTCGATTATGGGTTAGGGATTCAATCCTTTCTCCATTTTTTTGTGAGCGCGAGTTGTGAGAGAAAGACATAGAGGTGTGAATTGCGTTTGACTGATAAATAGTAAAGGGTAATTTAATCATTTCCGAATTGACACGGTAAAAAATCTAACAAATAGACAGAATGACTAAACAGTTCATAGAGAAAAAGGTTAGGGATCTTATAGTGTGTTTTTTTAAAACATAGGGACTAAACAATTTGTTTTGTCAAAATATAGGGACTAATAATTTAATTACCCTAAAATTTAACCACTCAACAAAGACATTCTTCCCAGAATTATGCAGAAAACACGACTTCATGTCTGAACAATCCATAGAGTACAAAGTCTACCTCTCATCCAACACTTTTTTGGGATCATGTCCGAGATAATTGCTCCACTCAGCAGATATACAATATTCGCTAATCCGAAACTCGCTCCAATTATTCCTACTGTGTGTAATTTCAGATTAAACCTGTCATAAAAATTCTCAAAATATCAATGGTAAGTTTCAAATGGATTTTCATAACAGAATATGATACAGATCGGTTTCCACTGAAAGTTTTAATCGTAAACTAACAAAGATATTTCTTCTCTAGCTAAACTAGAAGGAGTGAATCCCGGGTTTTACGGACTAAATCCGTAGGAAATCAAAGATCCCCCATTATTGAAGGTAAAACCTTAACAAAGCTTCTTGAAGAAGATTATAATTTGATTGATAAAAAGTTAAAGATTAAAATAGAAAGAGATGTATTTATATCATCTCAAAAACCCTAATTGCCAAATTACATAAAAGGCAAATTACATAACTAATTAAACATAAAGATAAGGGGTAAATGGGTTAAATATAAAGGGGTGGCATGGATGGTAAATAAGGAGTGACATGGTTGTAATAAGGGAGTGGAAAATGTATAAATAAAGAGTGGCAGGATTGTAAATAAGGAGGAAGCTGGAGTAAGGAGCAAGTTCCTTAAAGTGAAGGTACGCGGAGCGTGCCTAATTCTATGCGGAGTGTAGATTGGCTGTTGAGCTCTTCTCCGGATCAGTATCCATTCTACGTGGAGCGTAGGTTCTTAAAATGAAGTTACGCGGAGCGTGCCTAATTCTACGCGCTGCGTATATTGGTCTCTGAACTTTCTCTAGATCAAACTTTCAAGTACGTGGAGCGTGCCTAAAAGTACGCAGAGCGTACCTGAGCTGATGAGCTGTTATGTGGCCATGTTTTGGCCTCTTTACTCGCTTGTTCCTCATGCTTGGTTCTTCCTCCGACTTCCCTCGTCCGGACCCGATCCTAGAAGGAGATGCCCCGCATCATACACTCTCTCTTAAAAAGAACTTGACCCCAAGTTGCTTGCCAAATATTGATGAGACGTGTTCGTTGTGAATGGACCCAAGCCCTCAAATCGAACCAAGGTGTTGTTCGAGATGAGTTCAAGGAGTCCACTCCAAATATTGCCGGACTCACCTTCTCCTCACGAGCTTTTCCCCATATCTCCACAAGTGCCTCACCCCGGACTTCATCTTCCGTGGTACTCATCTCCCAACCTCCACCAATATCGGATGCTCTACCAACATCGAATGGTATGTCTTGGCGAAGCTTGTCAAGCCACTTTAATAAATGCTTGGATGGTCTTCCAACGCCTTTCACTTCGTGGAATGGACCACCATTGGATCCTCTTGATCTCCCCATCACGAACTTGAGGAACCAACACAATCCTCTTACGCTCATGGCCTACCTCGAATGGAATGTCCCAAGGACACGTATCAACCCAACTAGGATCAATCCCATAAGCACTCTTCAAAACCCCAACATGGCCTTGAGTCGAATATGCCCAGACCTCAATATACCTCACGCCATCAACTTGGATGCTAGGCTCAACCTCCACTTGCTCATAGCCAACCTCAAATGACATGTGATGCACGAAATGTGTATCGTACAAAACTAAGGGCAAGTGCACCCCATCGTTATCAAGTAATAAATAGTAAGTAGAGTATCGTTCCCACGAGGATTGTGTTTATAGCTGTTGATTTTTGTGAATTTCTATTATTTAAGTAATCAATTTTGGATTTGATGTTTACTAAACTAAAAATTAAAATAACTGCACTCAATTAATTAAAGAAAAGAAAAACAATATTTATAACTCTTATGATAAAGGTGCTAGAGCAAGGCTTCACCTAACCTAATGTATATAATCCACACAACAATCATATCCAAGTTCTTAAGTTTTAATTTAGAGACGGTGATTATTTTCTAAAGTAATTAACCTAGCTTTGGGCCAGTCAAGATTAATCATATTTCACATACAATTACCTTAGCTTTGGTCCAGTCAAGAATAAAGATATAATGAAAGCATTAAGTTCTCTGAAATAACCCCAAAGTTAAGTCGTGAAACTAAACCCTAAAAAACCGCACCGCATAGACACAGGTCTAAACTATGTATTTCCATTAATTATCTTAGTGTCGGTTAACCAAAATAATTAATTGTAATTTAGCTTAATATTGATCAGGTATCTAACTAGGAAATTAAGCTCCACAGTTTAATTCTCTATTTAATAAATTATGAACTTGAAATTGGATTGCAAGTAAATCATCTACTTCAATTAGGATCTGCCATAGCTCTAGCTATGGAGGAGTTAGTTCATGGTAGATGGAACAAAACTAAGAAATTTAATAGAAAACATAACTAAAGTAAAGAGAAGAAAAGATGAAGTGAGAATAAACTTTGAAATAAAAACTAGAATGTGTTTACAAGAAAGAGAAAAAAGAACCAAAAGAAGACTATAATAGGAAATTAACAGATGTGTTCCAGCTCTGTGTTGAAGTCTGTTCCACGTTTGTTCCCGGTCTGCTTTCATGCTTCCAAATGTAGGTATTTATAGTTGCACATGCCTTCATGCATTCATTGAAACTTCCAACTTTAATGTCATTAAAGAGAAGATTAATGGAGGATTGAATTCTTTGCACTAACTTCTTAACTTTAATGTAATTAAAAAGAAGATTAATAGAGAGTTGAATTCTTCTTTGCAACTTTTTAACTTTCATAGAATTAAAGAGATCATTAAATAGTGTAACTCCTTCTTGAGCATTCAAAAGACTCTTCAAATAGTCATAACATTTTTTGAATGGTTATTGAGGAATTTATGACAATAAAGACTTATTTAAAAAGTCATGGATTCTTCATTCTTGAACTTTTACGAGGTCACGATTGGAGGGAGTTCTGACCGGATAACTTTATTTACTTCAGTAATGATTCCATAATTTCATTTTTGCCTCAAATAATACCTAAAAATATAAGGAACAAACATTATTTCTTAAAACACAAAACTAAACATAAAACAATTATATAATATTAAAAACTATATTAAAATGTATGATCATTATAATTAAAATATATTAAAAACTATATGAAAATGCAAGATAACAACATGTCCCCGTGCCATATATCAACCCAACTTGGAGCGAACGCTTAAGTACTCTTCATAACCCAAACATGGCTTTGAATTGAATAGGCCCGGACTTTGCTATCACTCATCCCACTAGCTCGGCTATCATGCTCAACCTCTCTTTGCCCATGGCCCATATGAAACGGAATATCCCTGCGACATTTGTCCACCCACATCATAGTGAACCCAAGCATACACATAGTAGCTCCTCTCTCACCTTGGGTTAACAATCCCGGAACTTCAAGACTTTCCACTTTACTAACTTGGCCATCATTCTTCAAGTCTTGAATTCTGTCAATCTCCTCAACATCTCTCGAGCGGCTATTCCCATTCATCAAAGACTTCATAAACCCCACTCTCTTCATCACAAGATCGCTTCTCATTGACTCCTCATAAGGTTGATGCTTCCTCAACAAGCACAACATATACACCCACACACATTCATGTCAATAAGGCACATAATAGTGAATTTCGGATTTACCAAGCCTTGACTTCCTTCCATCTTCTCTATATTCCCCGGGAAGTCATTCCCCCTCAATAAACAATCACCAAATCCAACAACAAGATCACCCCTCATGGACCCATCATAGGAAATGTTCTCCCTCAACATGAAGCTCACATTCCTCACAACAAGCTTGCCTCTCATAGGCTTATCATAGGGAAGGTTCTCACTCAACATAGAGTCCACATTCCTCACAACAAGATCATCTCTCATGGGCTCATCATAGGGAAGGTTCTCCCTTAACATACACAACCAAGCTTCCAACATATATATTTCAACAAAACACAAAAGAATAAGTTCAGATTTTACCAAGTAAGGGACTTGATTCTTTTGCATGTGGTATGTGCTAAGTGTCCCTGTGCTATCAATAGACATCATGGAGCAACCTTCATCCTCTTCTCTAAAGCTCAACCCACCATTTGTAGAGCTAGGTGCACTATCTCACGAATCCCATGCTATATTATGTGGTAGCCTTCTCAAAAGTTGAAGCCCTTTAAGAAGCCCTTTAGGTGGCTCATTGGCAGACACGTACTTGTCACCTTCGGACATCGGCTCAACTTCCTCACTTCCAATTTTGATCTCCCCTCTCTCAACTTCATTCTCCTCTTTGGATTTGACTTCATTAGGAGAGTGGCTAGCTAACGCATCCATGGAACCCAAGTTAAGATGATTTAATGTATCACTCGTTCCACCAATGCACCCATTCACACTCAACTCCCGAGTTGGACAATCTTCCAAAGTGGCCTCCGTTTTCTTATTAGGAGAACTCTTCAAAGGTGTAAGGACATATCGGATTCTGCCTTTGCGTATGGTGTAGGTGTTGCTTTTTCCCGCATATGAGGCAGCACAATCAAATTACCATGGCCTACCAAGTAGCACATCACAAGCACCCATCTCCACAACATCACACAGAGCTTCATCCCCATAAGCTCCAATAGTGAAAGGAACTTTACACCAATGAGTAACTTGAAGCTTTTCCACCTCGTTGACCCAACCAAGGCGGTAAGGTCTAGGATGTGGCTCGAAAACCAATCCAAACTTACTCACGACGGACCGACTAATGATATTCACTTGGCTTCCTCCGTCGATCACCATCTCACACTTCTTCCCAAGAACTAAGCATCGAGTTCTAAATAATCGATGTGTCAAGATTTAACAATCTAGTTTATGTTCAATTCAATGCCAAGATTCTCAACAAAAATAAAAGACAATTAGGAAAAAAAATAGATGTTCTTCTTTCTAATGAAGCTATTAGTGCACAAGATTGGATTGCTGAAGGTGGAGATGAGGACATTGTGTCCGATGAAAATGAACAAGATCTGGAGCCTAGAAGAAGTTCAAGGATTCAAAAAATAAGAGAACTCGAAGAAGATTTTGTTTCGGATGAAGATGATGTAGAAGAAGATATGAATTATGATTTTGAGGAAGAAAATGAAGAAGTTTTTGAACTTGAAGAATACGGAGATGAAGTGGAACTAGAATAAGTTAAGTTTAAAGTAATATTATTTTGTTGCCTTATTATGTCATTGATGTGTTATTTTTATTTTTAAGGATATTAATATAACAAAATATTTAAATATTAATTTTTTTTCTTAAATATTTATTATTATTAGTTTTTAGATAGTATAATTTATATTTTAATTGTATTTATATAATAATTTATTTAAAAAAATTAAAAAATTCAAAACTAATTAATCTTCGATTGATCTTTAAGGCCCATGTCCGCCCGACTAGCGCCTAGCGCTTTTTACAACCTTGGAGACGAGTATCAATTCAAAATAATTAAAAATTACGGTTATGGGAATACAATGCATACATGTTACCCAATGATCCCGACTCCTTTATATGAAAAATATATTAATAACCTAAAAATTTAACATGTGGGATTTGAAACCATAAATGTCTCGTCCAGTGATCTAAACCATTTAACTAAATTACTTTTAGGCTTAAAGCATTATTTGGTCTCTGACCTATCCAAAATTGTGTTATTTGGCCTCTGACCTATTTATGGTTTGAAATCCCACTTGTTAAATTTTTAAGTTATTAATATATTTTTCATATAAAGGAGTCGGGATGACTGGGTAACAGTCTCTATATAAGAAAACCCTAAATTACTCTTCCTCCTCCCCCAGCCACCATCTACATCACTCTCAATATTCTCCCTAATCTGTGTCTAGCTACCAGATTGGGAATAAACAAGACAGTAAGAAGCGCAATTCCAGTTTTTCCAGTTCATTAGTGTCAACTTCTTCTTCATTTCAAACTTGTTTTGACATAGTAATTTTCCACAGATCCTAGATTGGTAAAATCTGGTATCCAAGGTAACATCTATGTTTAAGTGTTAAATGAGTTGTTGTGTCATCTTGAGTAGGGAGCAATTATTTAGATTCTTTTTTCTGTTGTGGCATAATTAGATTGTGCAGGCATACCGTTTTCCCAGATCTCTTTCTTCCTTTGAATTTGATTGTTTTGACAATTTTCTGAACTCTTCTCTTCCTGCATGTTCAACCACTCACTGTTTGAGATCCCGAAGACAATAATTTCTTATATAAGTAAAGCTTATTGATGTTTTGCAAAGAGATTTTGTTATAGCTTCCAAAGGCAAAGGAGTTATTAAAGATTGGGATTTCAGGGTTCACCAGCCTATCTTTACAATAATTGCAAGTATCTTAAAGCGACTCAACTCTTATCTCAATTCATGTAAAGTTGAAGCTGATACAAGTGTGATATGATTATTTGATGCTGAAGTTGAACATTTCTACATTATGCAAAATTAATTTGGTATGCACCCATGGTCGACAGGAATTTAAACCATTATTTCTCTATTTAATACCATCTTTATACGCAAGGGCAAGCACCACACATCTATTAAATTAGTAAAAGATAAATTTTATTATTAAGTTGTTATATGGGTTGGTTTGTTGCAAAAACTAATTATGGTGCTTTTACTGGACTTATTTTAACACTATTAAGGAGATATCTTCATCAACAACTTCTAATGGTCTGAAAAATGCTTTCTTTTTCTTCGAATTGTTTTATTTTTCTTCAAATTTAGTGTTCGACTTGGTAAAGAGATGTCTTCATCAACAACTTCTAATTGTAACAATATGATTCTCAGTGATTGTTATTGATGATAAGTTTAGTATTTATACAGAATACAGTTTACTCTAGGTAAACAACTATAGTCAACAAACTAACCTATATTCTAGCTAGAGATAAGTAACAGAATAAATACAGATAAGTAATAACTAAATACATAGTCTAATACACCCCCGTAGTCGAAAGGTTCGGAGGGCAAACATTGAGGCTATTTCGAAAATCTTCAAATAGTGTCGATGGTAGACCCTTGGTAAAGATGTCAGCAATTTGATAACGAGAAGACACGTGAATGACACGGACTTCTCCTTTGGCAACTCGTTCTCAGACAAAGTGAATGTCCATTTCCACATGTTTGGTGCGGTGGTTCTGAACCGGGTTGCCTGTCAAATATACGGCGCTGATGTTGTCACAGTACACTAGTGAAGATTTCTGAATTGGGCAGCCAAGTTCCAACAACGGGTTTCGGATCCAGTATGTCTCAGACACGATGTTGGCAACGCCGCGATATTCGGCTTCTGCGCTAGAACGGGACAGCGTTGGCTGTCTTTTTGCGGACCATGATATGAGATTGTCTCCTAGGAATACACAGTAGCCTGATGTTGATCGGCGAGTGTCGGGACAGCCTGCCCAATCGGCATCCGTATATGATATCAATTGATTGAGAGGAGATGCTAGAAGTGTGAGGCCGAACTCAATAGTTCCTTTAACATACCTGAGGATGCGTTTAAGGGCAGCCATGTGTGTTGTTTTGGGATTGTGCATGAATAGGCATACCTGCTGAACCGCATATGAGATGTCAGGTCGGGTAAGAGTGAGGTACTCAAGTGCACCAGCCAATCTTCTATATTCAGTTGGGTCATGATAAGCAGAACCAGAAGAGATACTGAGCTTTTGCTTGGTGTCCACTGGAGTGGTAGCCGGATTGCACGAGCTGAGTCCGGCTTTTGCAATGATGTTGGAAGCATACTTTCGTTGAGAAAGGAAAAGAGAGCCTGGAGAGTGAGTTACTGATATTCCCAAAAAGTAATGCAGAGGACCCAAGTCTTTCATTGCAAATTCGGAACTCAATTGGGACATTATGGAAGCCTGAAGTGTGTCAGACGAGGTTATTAACACTATATCATCAACATACAGAAGAAGATAAGCCGTGTCCGAGCCTTGTTTGTAAACAAAAGGTGAGTTGTCAGATATGCTATTGGAGAACCCAATTTTGAGAACAAAGTTAGCAAAACGCTGATACCAGGCCCGAGGTGCCTGTTTGAGGCCGTATAATGATTTCTGTAGCAGGCAGACATGATCAGGATACCTGGAATCCCGAAAACCCAATGGTTGATGCATGTATACTGTTTCATGATGATCCCCATGCAAGAAAGCATTTTTGACGTCTAATTGCCGAATTTTCCAATTTTTAGACAGCGCTATGCTGAGGACAGCACGAATAGTGGCTGGTTTAACCACATGGCGAAATGTTTCACCACAATCAATTCCTGGCAGCTGTCCTGAACTATTTCCAACCAATCTTGCTTTATATATCTTAAAGGAGCCATCTGACTTTGTTTTGTGCCTAAAAATCCACCAACTACGAATAATGTTAGCACATTTTGGACGGGGTACAAGTACCCACGTCTTATTTTGAATAAGAGCCTCAAATTCATCAGTCATGGCTTGTATCCAGTTTGGATCACTTAATGCAAGAGCGGGTGATTTTGGAATAGGAGATATGGGAGATTGGGTTAAGACAGAGAGATTTAGCATGCGATGGGGTTTGTGGATTCCATGTTGGGCTCTTGTTGTCATTTTGTGAGTATTAGGAACCTGTAATTGAGGAGAGATGACAGGATTATCAGAAGATGTTTGTGGTGCAGTGGAGGAGGATAGGGAAGGTGAGACTGACTCGAAGGATTCTGTTTGCGTTGTGCGCACGGACGATGGTGCGGCTGGACTGATATTGCGCGACGAGACCGGAGATGACATTGATGGACTGATTAAATTCGACGGGACATCAGAGGATACAGACTGATTAATGGGAGTGGACTTAGAGACAGACGCCGCAGATTGATTCGACACGACAGGGGACGACGACGTTGATTGGTTTGACACGACAGGGGACGATACGATTGACTCGGGGATGATAGAATTTCGAGAATGAACAGCAGGTAGAAAATTATTGTCCGACCCGGAATGAATTGGAGGGGAGGGATCGTGATTTTGAGGCGCGGTAGAAAACGGAAGTGTGGATTCGTCAAATACAACATGTCGGGAGATTATGATTTTGTTCTTAGACAAGTCCAGACACTTATAGCCTCTATGATTAGATGGATAGCCTAAAAATACACATGGATGAGAATGAGATTCAAGATTATTTCGTGTTTGGGATGGAATTAGAGGGAAGCAAAGGCATCCGAAGACGCGCAGGTGGGAGTATGTAGGTTCCTGGTGATATAGAATTTTGGTTGGTGATTGATATCCTAGAACCTTGTGAGGATATATATTTAGAAGATAGGTTGCTAATTCGAGGGCATGATGCATGACTGCTCTAATCAGATTAGTAATTGTGCGAATGGTGCGTTCTAATTTTCCATTTTGAGGTGAGGTGTACGGACATGAGAACCGGAATTGCATGCTGTTAGTTTGACAAAATTGTTTGAAAGAATTATTATTGAATTCACCCCCATTGTCACACTGAAAAACTTTAATTTCTCTTTCAAACTGAGTTCTGACATATGACCGAAAGATAAGAAAAACGGAATAGACTTGTGATTTGTGAGCTAACAGAAAGCTCCATAGAAAATTAGTGTAAGAATCGAGAAATAGAACATAAAAACGATGACCACCCGAGCTAAGAACGGGTGATGTCCAGATATCACTATGAATTAAATCAAATGGCATACAAGCAAAATTGTTCGAGGACTGAAAGGGTAATTTTACTTATTTTCCATTAATACATGACGAACAAATAGAAGAATCCGTAACTTTATTACAAGAAATTAAATTCTTATTGACCAGGGCGTTCAAAACAGGAGGCCCTGGATGACCTAATCTATGATGCCAAACGACGGAAGATAAAGCAGTAAAAGCAGAGTGAGACGACGATGAATTGGGGAAGCTAGAGGTGACTGGATATAGATTGCCGAAGCTTTTACATCTCATGATAATATTTCCCGTCCGTAAATCCTTCACAGAAAAACCGAAAGGATCAAATTCCACAGAAACTTGGTTATCTTTAGTAAATTGACGGACATAAATTAGATTTTTGATAAGATGAGGTGCATGCAGGACATTGATTAACTTTAAAGGGTGATGTTTAGAAGCTAAAGTTGCATTACCAGATCCACAAACAGGCATACAATGACCATTATCGACAATTATGGTTTCATTGAGACTCGAATTAAAATAAGAAGTGAGTGTACCTTTGTCGGCTGTCATGTGTGATGTAGCTCTTGTGTCCATATGCCACTGATCAAAAGGTGGAGTTAGTGTCATGGTGTGCATAGCTTCAGCAATATCTGTAGGCACATATGATGGTGATTCCATATGGAGGTGTGCTTGTTGCATGTGAGGACGTGGTCCGAGAATACCAGACTGGGACGGTTGCCTGCCTGATGTGGGATAGGGGCAAGGAGGAGATGCCCATGATTGCGGCGGTGCCCAATGGTAGGTATATATCCCCAATGAGGAATAGCAGCAGGGCGATAGTGCGGTGACTGAGATGATCGGTGGTGGTGTCTGCCGCCTCTACCGTGATAGGGACGACCACCATGTCTACCGTCGCAGTACGAGGAGGAGCCGCAATATTGCGCAGGTCGGGAAGACTGGTGTTGCAGCGGCGGAACAGTAATGTCACCAGACGACACAGTTAATGCAACAAGTTCGGACGGAGGGAGATTCTTACGGGCACGAGCAGTTTCCTCCAGAATCAGCATGGATCGAGCTCTCTAAAAAGTGGGAAGGGGATCCCCATGTCTAATTTGAGTGCCGACAGTATCATACGCGTCAGTCAGACCGGATATAAGCTATAACACCATCTGATCATTGGTAACCGGGCAATCCACATTTGATAATTGATCAGATAGGGATTTGAGGTGCTAACAGTATGTGGAGATATCAGAATAGTCACTGAATTTGGTTTTGGAGAACTCTTGTTGAAGAAATAAAGCCCGAGAATTTTTGTTGTCTGAGAAAATCTCTTGAAGACGGCTCCAGCCCTGGCGGCTGTGGAGTCGGCTACAATAATAGTATGTAGAAGGTCAAGGGAGATGGTGCTATAGATCCATTGAAGAACAACAGCATCAATACGAGTCCAGAGAGCAGGATTGGATTGTTTGAGAGTATTAGCGGAATGGTCTGTGGGTGAGGGAGGAAGTATGTGGTCTAAGACCTCAAATGTCTTGGAATGGAGTTTGAATAGAGCCGCCCAAGTAGGATAATGTCCCTTTTCTATGTCGAGGGTTATTTTGATGAAGGTAGATATGTTGGATACGATGAGGGAGGGATGGTGATTAGGGTTTGTGTCTGTGGTGCTAAGGTTTGAGTTTGTGCTGTTGAGGTTCGAGTTTGTGTTTGGTGGTGTTCCGGCGGTGGAGTTTACCGTGTTGGTACTCATGATCGGCGATAGGAGGAGAGGGATGGTGTTTCGATTTGGCTGGATCGGTGGAGGTGGTGGCCGGAATCTGTGACGGCGACGGCGGCGGCCGTATATTGGAGAAGATAGATAGTTTTTCGGTGAAGGTAGGAGAGAGGGAGAGGATTAGGGTTAGGTTTAGGTCTCTGATACCATGTAACAATATGATTCTCAGTGATTGTTATTAATGATAAGTTTAGTATTTATACAGAATACACAGTTTACTCTAGTAAACAACTATAGTCAACAAACTAACCTATATTCTAGGCTAGAGATAAGTAACAGAATAAATACAGATAAGTAATAACTAAATACATAGTCTAATACTAATAGTTTGAAAAATGCTTTCTTTTTCTTCAAATTGCTTTATTTTTCTTCAAATTTAGTGTTCGACTTGGTAAGGAGATGTCTTCGTTAAAAATGCTTTTTTTTCTTCAAATTGCTTTACTTTTCTTCAAATTTAATGTTCGATTTGGTAAGAAGATGTCTTCATCAACAACTTTTTATGGTCTAAAACATTCTTTCTTTTTCTTCAAATTTAGTGTTCTGACTTGGTTAATTTAGTTGCTTGATAGAGACAAGATAGCAAGGTAAACAATGATTTTAACTTAGTTTAATTTTGTGCAGGAAAACATGTTGCTCAAGAAATAGGAAGACACTTTGTCTCAAGATGTGAGTGCATCAGCAAATCTTCCAGACACTCCCAATAACAAAAAAGGATATTCTAGCATTGATTTCATAATGTGGCCGGCGAAAATGGTACTCTTCTCTCTCTTGGTTTCTCGAAGCTATGATTTTCTCAGCTCCCTCTAAAAGGTCAGTTTTGTTCTTCTGATCCATTATCTTTTTTCTTATTTGTTATTATCTTTCTTTTTGATTATGTATTTGGGTTACACAGGTTGCTTTTATTAATTAACTAATTTGATGTTTGGTTTATTTGAACCCTAAATCTGTAAAACCTAATCTAACCTTTGAATGCTAATTCAATCTCATTAATTCTTATTATGTTTTTTTTTTGTGCTTTTAACTTGTTTTAGTGTTTATTATTCAGAATGTAACTGAAGTTTTTGGTCTTTCTTCTTCTGTTTAAGAAAATACTTTCTCCTACACTTTTGCTTTCTCTTATAAAGTATAGGAATGAAGAAGAGTTTCTCTTCACTCTTTAAAATCCTAAACATTTAAAATCAAAATTAGTTGAAATCTAAATTAAAAGAAAAAGACATGGCAACCAAGTCCTCAATAATATTGAGTTTGTTATTTGTTGTAGTCATCACTACATGTTAGTTTTTCTTTCTATTGAATTATCTTTTGTTTTTCAGAATTTTGATTTCATATATAATGATAGAATTTATACTTGAACAATGGTGTAGAAAGAGGAGGAGATGGTGATAATATCTTTTGTTTGGAAAAAATGTGCAGATTGCAACGATGAGAGAAAATGGCATTGTGAAACTCCTTGCCACTATATCAAGGATCGATGTCTGAGCTCTCCTAAAATATCTAATCTCGACTCTCCAATCATAATTAATAAACATCATCCTTCTTCTACTCGGACTGTTTTTACTTTCGTTACCCTCTATGTATGCATATCTTTTTAAAGACCAATGTCGAAAGACACTTTCTTCTATGTTGCACCTCAATTTCGAACTTGAAGGAGTTGCTAAACTTTGAAGCAATGGCATGACATCAACATTATCATCTAGATAGTATGTAGACTTGTTTGGTTTTTGTCCAACTTTATGTAAGTTTTATGTGTTTTTTTTTTTTGTTTTGGGCCAGACCATATAAAAGTCCAATATGCTAAGTATGGGATGCCATCATCAACTTTCTAACATTCTCCAATATCAATTCATCACTTATCACTGTACAAAACAGAACAACTACATGTCATGGAACCACTTTAACTAAAAGCTCAAACTGATAGTTAACGTCCAATCATATATCTTATATTAATCTCCAATACACCCCCACACGCAAATGCCCCTTGGACTTGCAGCGTGCACAATGCAGGTCCATCCTACCATGTGTTATTAATTTAATTCCACACAATAATGAGGTTGTCGGGACTCTAACTCTCAACCATTTGGTCCAAGCAGCTCTGATACCATATCAAGGAACAACTTTAATTAAAAGCTCAAGCTGATAGTCAAAGCTCAATCATATATCTTATATTAATCTCCAATACTACAGTGGTAGTGGTTATCAAGTTATTACTTGTGGTTTTAAATGAAACTATAATATAAAATAACCATTGTGTGGCAAGTACCATTCTAAAAAATTCATTCATCATGAGAATATGACTAGACAATGTTGTGTTTTCCAAATCTAATACAACATAGAATTTTGATCCGTACTTCTAGCATATTAATAAAATTTGGTCTTTATCCCTTTATTATTTTTTCTTTTATTTTAGAATATGTTTGAAGATGCAATGAGTGTAATTATGAATCTTTTCATTTTTTTAGGAAAGAAAATCTTCATTAACATAGAACACGAGAATCCTTACAAAGAGCAGAAGCCAACCAGTAAGAGGTTACGTTTTTTGGACATCTAAGTTTTACTAATTTTTTAGTAAATAACTTTGTTACTTGTGTTCATTTCTAGCTTTAGTATCTATCCTAATTCATGAAAAATCAAACTTTCGAGTGAAAACCAACTTGATAAATTGGTCGATCCTTTAAGTAGGGTTGATTTGATAAATATGTTCGTTTACCTATTCAATAAATATACATGGGCATCACCACACAGCATTTGCTTGGAATGTTGCTGGGACAGTCATAAATTGTTGTAGTGCCACGGTTGGGCACAGTTTGGTCCAAGTCGGGGATTCATGAATCTCCAGTATTAGATTGAAATTCGGAGATTAATAAAAGGAAATCTCGAGGATTGGATTGAAAGAATAAATCTCCATAATTGAATTGTCCCAAAATTTCAGTCTAGTCCAATTCGGGATTCGATTTCGGTCCAATCCAATATAATTTTTTGGTGATTCGGATAAATATCTAATATTTTTTGGGTGTCTCATTAACATATCTTTCCCATTATCCCTCAGTTGACATATCTTTCAGGTGCCTTATTGACATATCCTTCCCATTCTCCCTCAGTTGACATATTTTTCAGGTGTCTCATTGACATATCTTTCCCATTCTCCCGCAATTGACATCAATATTCAAAAAATAATCATCAATATCATGGTTAATGTCATTATCCGCTTCATCCAAACTAGAAGAATGTGCTCCAATATTCACATTTTCTTGCACATTTTACACTATATACTCATCTAACAATGCAATAATAATCTTTGTGACTTGTGCCACCAACTCATTACCATCGTTCTCACTGTAAAATTCAGTGTACTTAGCCATCAAGTACTTAATTTTATACCTCAGGTCAAAAACCACTGATACCAAAAGCATCATATTCATTGTGTCAATAGAACCCGAATACTTATCAAATTTTTCCCTTATTTGAGTTCCCATGTATTTTAAGGAATGATTTTTACTGTTTTGACATAATGTAATATCCTTGAGAATTTTCATTACCTCGGAAAAATAAAGGCTAGAGGTAGGATATGATGAACCTGAGAATTTACAAGTTATATCATAAAATCTTTTCAAAAACCTACAAAGATTCTTAATACTCAACCAATCACTCTCAACAGGAATATCATTCACAAAATCCTTTATATATTTCTTATCAAGATCTTCTAACTTATCAAATGTCTTTTGATATCCTAATACAACATCTAACATCAAATATGTGATATTCCACCTAGTGGGCAATCATAGCATAATGCTCTTGTATACTTAATACCCGACGACACACAACAATGTTTAAACATAGCCAATCTTTGTGGGCTATTTCGGATATATCTAACCATAGCTCTAATTCTTTTGATTGAGACATCTACTAGTTTAAGACCATCTTTGACAATTAGTTTAAGAATGTGAGAACGACACCTCATATGAAAAGACACTTCGTAATTTACTAATCTTTTCTTCAATTGTTCAATAACAACATCATTTGCTGAAGCATTCTCAACAGTAATGCACATGACCCTAGTCAACCCCCACTCATCCATGCAAGAACTAATAGAATTAGCAAGATGAACCCCTTTATGACTCTCTACCATACAAAAATTCAGAATTTTCTTTTGTACACACCAATCACTATCAACAAAATGAGCAGTTAAACACATATATAACAAATTTTGAATACTTGTCCAGTGAATAACACTCTTTGAAATTGAGAATTGACTAAAGCTTTCAATTTCATTTTTTATGTGTTGAACAAGGCAAAACAATCCCTAGTAATAGTTCTCCTTGAAGGGATTTTGAATTCTGGAAGATTATTAGCACAAAACTCTTAAACTCAGGTTTCTCAACAGTTCTAAAGGGCATTTCATCTACCACAATCATTTTAACCAAATCTTTTCTACAAAATTCCTGAACAAAATGATGAAAAGCTAATTTTTCTTGTTCTTTATAAATTGGCTTGTTAAAGATTAAAATTTTCTGAGCTTTGTGTTTAGTGGTTTGTACTTTAGGCAAGTCTTTTTTGTGTGGAAATTTTTGACAAGATTCTCTCAAATGTTTCCATAATGATGAAATGTCTTTCTCGAATTTTCCTTATAATTCCTATGACACCAAATACATGCAACTCTCCCAATCTCAACTTCTTTTGAATGAAGAATTTTCTCAAAGTGATCCCAAACATAAGATCTATACTTCTTATCATTATGCAAAGTAGAATGGGCACCTGTCGAGTTTGAAAGTGTAGAAGAGCCAACAAGGTCACTTTGGAGATTTGCATCATTTCTCATGCTATCACCTTCAATATGTGATTGTGGTCGTGGAGGTCACATAAAGCTGAATGTAACATCATCTGTTGATGAACTATCACGTGTTGATTTTCTATTGCTACCCGAATAATACATTTTCCCTTCATTACAAGAAAAATATATAGTTAGTATAGAACTATTCAATAAAGAAAAAATGAATTAAGAGTTTAGAAATGATATTTTTCATTACATATTTTTTTTACAATACTAGTACAAGCTAAATGTTAATATGGGTATTATCATTATATTATAACTATTTTCTTTTTCATCTTTTCATGCTGGGAATAAAATATTTACAGGAATCGAGTAAGATAACCATATATATTTAATGTTTTATTTATACAAAAATTAAAGCATTATTTAAAAAACAAATTGGTTAACCAGTTTTGTTAGACAAATCAAACAAAAATTCTAATCTAATTATATTACTTTCATCCATTGATATGTAAATACAAAACATATATTAAACTAAAACTACTTCAGCACAAAACAATATGAAATTTTTATTCTAAAGACAAAAATCATAGCCTGACATGAAACAAATAAATAAGAAAAACAATAAAAAATAGCAAAACTAAAATTTTCTTACTGGATAAACATAAAGTTACTTTGAAATTTTAAAACATCAAAACTAAAATTGTATAAACCGAAACGCAGTGGCTTACCTAAATAACGGCGCTACTGTTGATGTGGTTTATCTAAATATCGATGCTACTATTGAGAGGACAGAGCAGAGGCACACATAGTGGCGTCGCTGTTCCAAGATGCATGGCTTCAGCAATTCCAGACGCAGGTGGAAACGCAGGTGGAATGAACGGAAATGCATATGGAAACGCAGGTGGAACGAACGGAAACGCGGGAGGAATGAACGGAAACGCAGCACAAACTCAGGTGGAAATGCAAGTGGAGTGGAGGAGTAGATGTAGCGATTGTGTTTGTAAACGTAAACGAGATTTAGAGTTGTTGTAGGGCAAGAGTTCTCTTTAAGTTATTATTTAGTTTGTAAAGTTCAATATTACCCTTGCTATGCATATTCTTTTATTTTTCATCAAAGTCCCTCTACATCTACTTATTTATTTTGATACTTTTATATAAAAATAATACTTATAAATTAAAGTTAATAATTTTATTTGAGAATCCATTATTAAAATATAAATTTATTATTGCTAAACTTTCTGTTATTTCAGTCGAGTTCATTCCAATCCAATCCAATTCGGTTATTGGTCCAGTGCGGGATAAAGTTCAGTCCAATTCGGTCCAGTTCTTTGGCAAAAAGTAACGGTCCAGTCCAGTTCGGTTCTCCAAAAAAAGTCAAGGGTTCGATCCAATTCCAGAATTTTTTCCTCGAATATTCGGTCCGGTCCAGTATCTCCACGATCCGCGCTCAGCCCTATAAGCTATACAATAACAACATAGGAGGAATATAAACTGACCTTTTTGCTATGCGATGTGATTTCTCATTCTCAAATGCAGGTCTTTAGAACAGAATAGCAGTTGAAGCTATTATTACTCATACTATCATAGATAAAAATGTTTTATAACTAATATATGAATATACTAAAAAATGTTTCATAAATGCGATATGAACATACTAAGTGATGCAATTGTATCAGCTAATGTCGTCAAATTCTTTTGGATATCGTTGAAAGATAATGTGGCAAATGCCCTTGTTTTCGCCTTCTACTTCCAAGGATGATTCCTCCTACCCATCATGTAGAAAACCTGCAATCGAATTACGAGTATTAAGATGGATTTCAATTCAAGCTGTTTGAATTAGAGTAGATTGCAAAAGATATGCAGGGATGGTCCCATCTTTGCTGCAAACACAATCATAAATTGGTTTTGAGTGTTTAAATTAGATGTTGGAATCAAAACCAAAGCCTTTGAAATAGACAATTAGTTATTATTATTATTATTATTATTATTATTATTATTGTTGTTGTTGTTTCTGACCCACCATATAAAAGTTTAATCATTCATATGCTACTTATGCTATGTCAGCAACTTTCTAACATTCATCTCTTACCAATGTACTAAACTATAATGGTTTATGCATTCAAATTTTTCTAACAACTATAATGGTTTATGCATTCAAATTTTACTATCACGTTACTGTCAACGACTAAATAGCTAATTTTAGAATGTATTAGAGTAGTCACTCTCTTGCTAATGGACATCCATCATTAACCAAATGTCTAAACTTATGGTTGTCTTTCAGTTATGGTCAATGGAGGAATTGGAACAAGAGGAAACCTGTTATGAACTGAAGATTGTGAATGTATCCCCTTTTCCTTGATGCAGTACATATATGTTTTGAATCAACAAATTATGGCTTCACTTCACAGAAGAAACTTAATTCACTTGATTGAATTGGTAGTCTGAATCCCATCATCGGATTTGGGAGTCCTAGCATCTCATCATCTCCATGTAATATGTTCAGCTTCTTCTTGTGCTTAGAGCTATATTGCACTCAAACAGGCACGGATACAGGGAAATAGTATTGGAAACAGAAAAGAACCGGAAACAGAAACAGAAACAGAAACAGAAAAGAAACGCGGAAACGCTATCTTAGAGTGATAATGATTGATCCTTGCCTGTCAAATTGGAGCAGAAACTAATATAAGTTTATTTCTAAGACATAAGTTTTATAGAACTCAAAAGGGGAACGGACAAGAAATGCACAGAAGCGTCTGTGCAACATTGATCACAAGTTAACAATGCTTAGCAATACCAAAAGGAGTATCAATCTTTAAAACGACTTCAGATTTCATTGACATTCTACATCAACATCGTCCTCACATACTTGGGTGAGCCCCACGGGCAGGCTAGGAGGATGTTGACGGGAGAGAGTTCCTTTCAAGCTATTAAACATCAAAGTCTAAATTATTAGAGACTATCTTATTTATTGTAAAGTTTATATTATCTGTATCTGTTACCTTATCACTAGCCTAGAATATAGGAATAGACATTCACTACAACGTGAGCTGTATTCTGTATATAAACACAATTACTTATCAATAACAGTCACTGAGCAATTCAATCTGTTACATGGTATTAGAGCACTAACCCTAACCCTAGTCTTCTTCTCATGCACCGAAATACCTAAACTTCTCCCTCCCATCTACGGCCGCCGCCATCGTTGCCAACTCCGGCCACCTCCCTCCTCTGACTCAGAAAACCGAACCACCATTTTTCTCTTCTCAACGCCATCATGAGCACCAACACAGAAAACTCCACCACCGGAACACCGCCCAACACCAACTCTAATACCAATAACACAGACACAAACCCGGATCATCACCCTTCCCTCACCGTCTCCAATATATCTTCCTTCATCAAAATAACCCTAGACATAGAAAAAGGGCATTACCCTACTTGGGCAGCCTTATTCAATCTACATGCCACGGCATTCCAAGTCCTGGACCATACCCCCATCTGGTACTGCAATTCTAGATACTAATCATTATCCCCTTAAACTAAATAATGTCTTGCATACTCCTAAGCTAATTAAGAACCTTGTCTGTGTCAGTCAATTTACTGTTGGTAACCAAGTTTCTGTGGAATTTGACCCTTTGGGTTTCTCTATGAAGGATTTATAGACAGGGAAAATTATCTTGAGATGTAATAGTACAGGAGACCTATATCCGGTCATGTCTAGCTACTCCACCTCACCTTTCACTCATTCTGCTCTTACCTCTGTGTCGTCTGATCTATGGCATGATCGTTTGTGACATCTGGGGCCTCCAATTTTGAACACTCTGATGAATAAAAATTCTATTTCTTGTAATAGGATTAAGAATAATTTTGCTTGTATGCCATTTGATTTTATTCATAGTGATATCTGGACATCTCCCATTTTAAGTTCAAGCGGACATCGTTATTATGTGCTATTCCTAGATAACTATACAAATTTTTTATGGACATTTTCGTTAGCACATAAATCACAAGTCTATTTTGTGTTTCTAAATTTTTGTTCTTATATTCGCACACAATTTGAGCGTGATATTAAAGTTTTTCAATGCGATAATGGGGATGAAAGCAACGCATGTCGTTATTGATTACTCATCTAGAGTAAAATTTATTGTGAATCAAATGAAAAATAAGGGTATAAAATTGAATATTCCAAAATTGTAGAGAAAATTTTGCGATCAATATTACCATAATTTGACTATGGAAGAATCGAAAGGCATCATCACAATGACCGTTCATGAAGTTATAGGGTCATTACAATCATTTGAAGAGGGGTTGAAGAATCCTAGAGAAGAATAGAAAGAACAAGTCTTAGCAATAAAGATTTCAGTTAAAGACGGTCACATCAGTTAATTAATAAAGAAACCAATTCGGTAGAGGACGCGGAAGAGATCAAGGAGGAAATGGAAGAGGAAGAGGATGTGGAAGAAACCAAGGAAGAGGTGACAACATCTACAGCAACAACGAAAAGACACAATTAATCCACAAGAGATAGTGGACAAAGACGTAGAAGTTGACATGGACTCGGAGGAGGAAATTGTAGGCCGAATGGATAGTCTAATGTTCAATGTTATAATTTCTCCAAGTACGAATGTTGGATTCCTCCCAAGGAGATAGAAGAAAAAGCCAAGAAAATTCAAGATGAGGAAGTAACAGACACAATATTACTTATGATTTGATACTTCTTCCAATAAAAATCAGGATTGTTGTTCGTTTGATATTAGTTCTAGAAGATTGATGCTTCATTCTTACATTCTTGCTTATATACCGTTAAAAACATATTAACATTATGAAAAATCTATTAATGGTAGTATTCGTTTATATTAATGAACGCGATTCTTTGGTTCTATGAAAAAACTAATATAAAAATATGAGTATTTTATTGTTGTTGTATTTTTATGAATATATTTATTTTATTACATATTTATTTTTTGATGTGTACTTTTTATTTTTTATACATTATATTTTTTGATGTATACTTCTTTATTTTTTGATGTGTACTTATTATTTTATATACACAAGTAATCTGTGGGAGACTGAACTCCAACAGGTGAGGGTGTCAAATATGATCTTTGGTGTAGGTTATGGGATGCTGTTGTTAGAATGGTTTGATTTTACTATGTTCAGGTGACTATAGATAGTTCTTACTATTTTATTATGGACAATGTTCCATTTTGTGTTTGAACCAAAATATTTACTATGTCCACATTAGCTATAGATTCAAAATTAATTAGCATTAAGTATTGATTGTAGAATCATTTCCACATTTGATATCGAGTATAAATTCAAAATTAAAAAACTAAGATATGTTACTCTTTTATACAGATAAATAATAATAATAATAAATATAATAATAAATATTGTTATTATATAGACTCTCCTCACCACCACACCAAGTCCTTCTAAGCTATCTTTTTTTTTTCTCTTTTGTCTCTTTTTCAATCTCCTTCTCCATTTTCTTCACTTTGGCCTTCTTTTAGGTCAGTTATGTCACATCACATGAGATACTTCTCCATTTTCTCCACTTTCTCCTTCTTTTATGTCTGTTTTGCCACATCACATGAGATACATACACACGTGTCTGTATTTTCATGTTAGTTAAGAATAGGTGTCAAACTACTGGTTTTACACTTGTAAAAATATATTAGTAGTTGATTTATCTACCTATATAAATAATAATAATGATAATAATAATAATAAATATTGCTAGGTTTTTGTATTTTTAAAATGGATATTAATCGAAGTTGGTTTGAGTGATTAAGAGTCTCAAGTCGCTTAAGGTAGAACTCAAGTTCGAATCCTAACTATTACTTTGCAGGTTCTTTGCGGGGCAGTCAATTGTTTATATAGAAATCGAAAATTCTAAGAAAAATTAATTCCATACCATTGAATATAATGATATTAATAATTTAGGTTAAAATGATTTCAAGTTTAAAGTGTTATGAATTAATTCCATATCATTCGAAAATTGTAAAATTGCTACATGTGTGCCCTTACGTGTCTCATTGTCTCAACTAAGTTGCTCCATCTGTCAAATTTTGAAAAAAATTGCTGTCTCAAACCATTTGTCCTTACATGTCCTTTTTTATTTTTTACATGTGTAATTTTAATAATAATCATATTTAATTTGTTAAACTCTGTTAACTTCTGTTAAACCTATGATTTAAAACTCTGTTTAAATGATTAATGATTAATGTGATTAGTTTGCAATTCAGGCACCAGGCATCATCTTTCTCTTCTGATTAGGTTTCTCTTCTGAGATTTCTATTTCGATCAGATTTTTTTCATGTTCATCGTCCCTTCTGATTAGCGTTGTACTGCAGTGCAAGATTGAAAGTTGATTATTGATTGAAAAATTGAAAAACTCATAAGCTTCTTACATTTATAACTCCATGATTGGCATCAAGGTCAATATTATACATTGTTTGGCAGCATCAATGAATCTTTTGAAATGGATTTGCATTATCATTCCAATAAACATGAGGAATTTGAGTTTAGCCATGTATTCATTCACCCAATGATAGATACATAAAAGGAAGATGGATTCGATTCAGGAAGAATTCGAGTCACATCTATGGTAAGATTCTGAAGCTTCGTGAGTCGGCCGAGTCACCACCGGGAATAAAAAAGAAATTAAAAAAGAAAAGAGAGGGAAAAAGAAAAAAAATAATAATAAATAAAAATTCGATCCATTCAGGCCACCATTTAAAAAAAATCAATTTTTAACAACTAAAAAACTTACAGCGGAAGAAGATGACTTTTTTTATTGGAAGTGAGGAGGGAGAGAATCTCATACCCGTTTTATTAATATCAAAGAAAAAATGAATACATAATTAAAGAATCAAAAAATATTGTCCAATTTAGGAGAACCGAAATGTGGCCCTGCCGGAAACATTGTCTTCGACAAAAAATTTGGAGAAATCAGGGGGGTATCCCACCAATCCTCTTCCGTACTGGTTCGGCCATAATTAGCAAGACGATCAACAACTTGGTTGCCTTCAGGGTAGATGTGAGATATAGTGACTTGCATACTTTCCAATTTATTTTTGCAATCTGACCAGGCAGTAACTAATTGCCATGGGACGCGGCTCGTGCGTGTTCGCATGACCGTAACTACGTACAATGAGTCGCTTTACAAAAACAAAAAAAAAACATATAAAAATTATGAAGCACAAATAGTTTCAATTAGATGACTCTTCACTTTACAAATTCCAAAACCTTTCCTCTTCTTTTTCTACTCGATATTCTTTCTATTCTCTATGTTCAGCCTGTCTCTACTTTCTTTTATAATTTGATATAATTTCCATTTAGATTTCGAGTCAGGAGTCAAATTTGGATTTAACAACCATGGTTCGAACCATATTCATCTTGTTGCTTGGTACGGTACCACACTTCTACGTGTTCATCATGGTGCAGTTCCCTATGTTAGTGCTTGAGTTGGAATTTTGATCAAGGGTAAATAGAAAGGACCATGACATGCCAATCAGTAGCTCTATTGTCTGAAATTTTGGTCAATAAATAAGGCTTCTGAAATTACCAATCCATTTGTTCAAATTATTGATTTTATTGATTTTTTCTTGATTCTTACAGCATTATGTTTATTTTGCAACATTACTTGCTGAAAGGAAGCAAAAGGAGTTTCTGCACTTTGTTTTGTTCTAACTTATGTTGGATTAAATAAATAAATTTTCACACATACAGAGGAAGAGTATAATTTGATGCGGACATCCTAACTGAGATCACTGATCACAAGCGCTCTGGTGAATCCCCAAACATCAGACCCACAGAGGTTATACCTAGGAGGGCGGATCCCCAAGACAAGCAAGCGGGGCGAATCTAGGAGTACGCAAGGAGGCGTGTCAACATCTACCCTGAGCGGATCTCTAGGTTTACTTCCTCCCGAAGTAATTCACCAACAACCCTGACAATCCGTACATGTACCAATGTACTGTTTGTCGGGGCGTATCACCTATTTTACCCTTTTAGGGATAGCCTTATTGTAACCCTAGTAGGGGTAATCCTTGTCTTTTGTTATCATTAAGGGGAAGTATTTAAACCCTCATTTTGTAAGAATGATGGCAACTTTTATCAATAAACTCTTTCTCTTTAAGAATTCAAGGTTTAATACCTTTTATCTTGGGATTCACTCCTTCTAGTTTAGCTAGAGAAGAACATCTTTGTGGGTTTACGATTAAAACCTTCATTATCGCTTTCAATCTGTATCAGTTGGTATCAGAGCCGATCGTTTCCTGACCTGAAACTTCTTTTGGCAGTGGTTCAACCCCGACAACCGCAAGATTCCATGGAAACCAGTGACTGGAGGTATGAGGAGCTGAGGGAGCACCTCACGGAGCAGGTCCAAGCCAGCCATAAACGGCAGAGGCAAACCGATCAACGGTTCCTGGAGCTAACCACCTCCTTAGAAAACTTCAAGCTGGAGGTTCTGGCGCTAATCCGACCAACCGCGGTAGGATCGACCCAGAGAAAGGAAGAAGCCCTTGAACAACCGCTTCCACAAATGGGTCCTAGGGATCCTGAGGTAAGAAGACCCAACTTTGTCATTGTGCATAACGCTGATAGTGATAGTGATGACTTTGAGGGTATCGGGAATGATGATACCGTTAGAACTATAAGGAATGTTGGGCCTGTTGACAACCGATGTGTGGAGGTTACTAGAGTATATTCAGGTCTAGGAAACTTTGATAGAGATGATGCCTTTAAGCTAAAAATAGACTTACCATCTTTTGGAGGCGAACTGGATATAGAGGGATTCTTAGACTGGTTATCGGAAGTGGAACGTTTCTTTGAGTATGCTGGGATTCCTGATGAGAGGAAGGTGAGGCTGGTGGCGTATCGCTTGAAGGGTGGCACATCAGTTTGGTGGGATCAGATGAGGGAAGAAAGAAGAAGAGGGGACAGAGATCCGATTAGATCTTGGCTACGGATGAAGGCGATGTTAAGGGAGCGGTTCTTACCGCCGGATTATGAGCAGTATATTTACAGCTCCTATAGGGGATGCTCTCAAGGGACCCGAAGTGTCCATGAGTATACCTTTGAGTTCTTGAGGCTGTCGGTAAGGGCCAACTTGTCTGAAACTGAGAGCCAAAAGACCTCTAGGTATCTAGAAGGGTTGAGATACAACATCCAGGATCGTATTGGCACACAGATGGTGGTTCGGGTACAAGATGCTAGGAATTTAGCCCTCAAGGCTAAGTCGCAACTAACTGGGAGATCTAGGAGATCCGCCACTACTGAGTATATGCCTGGAGGAAGAGATAACGTGAAGTCTTATGACAAAGGCAAGCAGGTGGCGAGTGCCAGTAGGGACAAGGTCAACAGTGTGGGAAGGGGATCTGTCGGAGATACTAGGCCATACAAGAAAGCACCTATACCACCTAAGAGCAACAATCCGTATGCGAGGCCAGCACCTTTTAAATGTTTTCGGTGCAATGAGCCAGGCCATAGATCCAACGAGTGTCCTAGGAGGAGAAGCGCCAACATGGTGGAGAGGTATGAAGATGACTATGATGAAGGGGATGAAGTATTTTGTGAACCCTTGGGAGGAGATGATGATGAGGCGGATGAAGAGAGATACGCCATTCATGTGGTACGGCGTTTGTTAGTCTCCAGCCGGATAGAGGGAGATCAGAGGCACCGACTATTCAGGACCCGCTGTCTTGTGAAAGGTGGACGATGTAATGTGATAATAGATAGTGGGAGCCAAGAGAACATTGTGAGCAGCAGTGCCGTTCAGAAATTTGAGTTGCTGGCGGAGGCGCATCCCGACCCCTATCGGGTGGGATGGATCAAAAACGTGGGTGAGCTTAGGGTACCTATTGTGATTGGTGATTACAGTGATGAAGTCTGCTGTTATGTGGTCGATATGGATGCTTGCCACCTATTGTTGGGTCAACCATGGCAGTTTGATAACGACGCCATCCACGCAGGAAGGGAGAACACTTACAGATTTGTGAAGAATGGGGTGAAGTTCGTCCTTACACCAATGGTAAGAGAGCCAAAGGCCGACGAAAAGTCTACCTTGGTAGTATGTCCTACACACAAATCATTTGTCGGCGAATGTGAAGAGAGCCAGATGGTGTATGTGGTAATGGTTAAGGCGAATCACGAGTCCTCCCAAAGGGTCGAAAGGGAGATGCCGACTGAAGTGACCCGCCTACTTGGCGAATATCAAGATCTCTTCCCTGAAGGGCTTCCAAGTGGGTTACCACCTTTGAGGGACATCCAACATCATATCGATCTTGTGCCTGGGGCTAGTTTACCAAGCCTCCCACATTATCGAATGAGCCCAAAGGAGAATGACATCATGAGACAGAAAGTGGAGGAACTCATCGATATGGGATACATTAGGGAGAGTATGAGTCCTTGCGCCGTTCCAGCTTTACTTACACCGAAGAAGGATGGGTCTTGACGGATGTGTGTTGACAGTAGGGCTATTAACAAGATCACCATCAAGTATAAGTTCCCGATTCCAAGGTTGGATGACATGCTGGACCAACTTGGCGGGTCTCGAGTCTTCTCCAAGATTGATCTCAGGAGTGGTTATCATCAGATACGAATCCGATCTGGGGATGAGTGGAAGACCGCCTTCAAGACGAGAGATGGATTGTATGAATGGTTAGTTATGCCATTTGGGATGACCAACGCCCCCAGTACTTTTATGAGGCTGATGAATCAGGTGCTTCGCCCAGTGATTGGGAAATTCGTAGTAGTGTATTTTGATGATATTCTGATTCATAGCCAGACCTTGGCGGAACATGAGGAGCACCTGCGGACATTATTTGACCTGTTAAAGAAACACCAGCTATACGCCAACACCAAGAAGTGTGACTTTGTCATGGAGAGCCTGGTTTTCCTTGGATTCGTGGTCAGTGGGAATGGAATCCAAGTTGATGGGGAGAACGTAAGAGCCATCTGAGAATGGCCTACTCCGAGGAACGTGGGGGATATCAGGAGTTTTCATGGGCTAGCAATGTTTTATTGCCGATTCATTAAGAACTTCAGTTTCGAGTGGACGGACGCCCAAGAAGAGAGCTTCGCCTTGATAAACTGTTTGAAGTTGAGTGTGATGACAGCGAAATTGGGATTAGTGGTGTCTTGATGCAAGAAAAGAGGCCCATTGCATACTTCAGTGAGAAGCTCTGTGAGGCACGGCAAAAGTGGGCAACGTATGATCAAGAGTTTTATGGTGTAGTGAGGGCGTTGAAAGTATGGGAACATTACTTAGTGGGAAAAGAATTCATCCTCTACACTGACCATCAAGCTCTCAAATACCTGGGAAGTCATAAGCAACTTCGAAGCTCCATGCATGCCCGATGGTCCGCCTTCATAGATAAGTTCCCCTATAAGCATATCCACAAGGTTGGAAAAGAGAACAAGGTGTCGGACGCCTTAAGTCGAGGGGTGTCACTAATCAAGACAGTTAACCTAGAGACTGATCGTTTTGAACACATCCGATGAGAATATGTGGCGGATCCTGATTCTGGTAGTATCTGGGAAAAGTGTAAGAACCAGCATGGAGATGGAGTGTATCACCTGATGGATGAGTATCTCATGAGGGGCAACCAACTTTGCCTACCTTGCACTTCCATTCGCGAGAAGGTTGTTCGGGATCTACATGGCAGATCCTTGGGAGGGCATTTTGGGCAAGATAAGACATATGAAGCAGTGAGTTCCCGCTATTTCTGGCCTAAGATGAGGAGAGATATTGCCTACTTAGTAGAATGATGCTATGTTTGCCAGACCGCTAAGGGACGCACTACAAATGCGGGCTTGCAGTTACCTTTGCCTGTGCCAGAGACCATATGGGAGGATCTGTCCATGGACTTTGTCCTAGGATTACCCAGAACTCAGAGGGGCATGGATTCCATCTTTGTTGTGGTTGATCAGTTTTCAAAGATGGCTCACTTCATACCATATCGCAAGACTAATGATGCCTCAGCGACTACTAAGCTATTCTTCAAAGAGATTGTCAGGCTACATGGCGTACCTAAGAGCATTGTCTCGGATCGTGATACGAAGTTCCTCATTCACTTCTGGCGGACATTGTGGGCTTTGTTCGATACGTCTCTGAAGTTTAGTACCACCGCCCACCCTCAAACAGACGAACAGACAGAAGTGGTCATTAGGACCTTGGGAAACTCACTGCGCAGCAAGTGCAAGGATAAGCCCAGGATGTGGGATGTGGTTCTAGCCCAATCTGAGTTCGCCTACAACATCTCTGTACATTCGGGAACCGGGAGATCTCCATTTGAGGTGGTATACACAAAGACCCCGAATCACGCCCTTGATATAGCCCATCTTCCTAAAGGAAACGTGACTGCCAACCAGCTGGCCAAAGATTATGTACAGATGCACCAAGAGGTGAGAGAGACTCTTGAGGAGAGAAATCAGAAATTAAAGGCTAAGGCGGATGAGCACCGTAGGGACCTCCAGTTTGAATTCGGGGATGAGGTTATGGTATATTTGGGAAAAGAGAGACTCGCCAACGCTGCAAGTAGCAAGCTTCGGCCTAGGAAATACGGGTCATATAAGATCACCAAGAAGGTCAATGCCAATGCCTATCATATAGCATTGCCGAACTGGCTTGGTAAAATCTCACCAGCATTCAACATCCGTGACCTTAGCCCATGGAAGCCGGATGGTCCTTTGGAGTTCAAACAGGGCGAATCGATGCCAAGTTCTTTTAAAGGAGGAGAGAATGATGCAGACATCCTAACTAAGATCACTGATCACAGGCGCTTTGGCGAATCTCCAGACATCAGACCCACGGAGGTTATACCTAGGAGGGCGGATCCCCAAGACACGCAAGCGGGGCAAATCTAGGAGTACGCAAGGAGGCGTGTCAACATCTACCCTGGGCGGATCTCTAGGTTTACTTCCTCCCGAAGTAATTCACCAACAACCCTGACAATCCGTACATGTACCAATGTACTGTTTTTCGGGGCGTATCACCTATTTTACCCTTTTAGGGATAGCCTTATTGTAACCCTAGTAGGGGTAATCCTTGTCTTCTGTTATCATTAAGGGGAAGTATTTAAACCCTCATTTTGTAAGAATGACGGCAACTTTTATCAATCAACTCTTTCTCTTTGAGAATTCAAGGTTTAATACCTTTTATCTTGGGATTCACTCCTTCTAGTTTAGCTAGAGAAGAACATCGTTGTGGGTTTACGATTAAAACCTTCATTATCGCTTTCAATTTGTATCATAATTGTTCGAAGAAAATTCTCTTTTTTTACTGATTGTATTCATATGTATTTATACATTACAAACATGACTATTGGTATACTCCATAAATACAGATTACTCTTTATGAAACAATACAACTCTTTATAAATACATAAATGACTCTTGGACAATACAATGAACAAAATTAAAGACTATTAATTATAAGTTTATTATTTCAACATACCCCTTAAACTTATAATTTTTTTATCCTTAGTAACACCAAGAATAATTGTTAATCCGTTGACATCTTCAAACTTCATCGTCATTGATCTCTTCACTTTAGCCGCCATCATACCCATTATTATCTCCATCATTTTCTTCTTCCTCGTAATCATTGTTGTCTTCCTCATCATCCTCGTTAGTACCATCAGCATCACTATTATCACTATAGCTGGTATTTTGGGTTTTGGATGAGACACATAACTAGTGAACTTTCTACGTGAAATTGACACAATATTATTAATGTCAATGCCCTGAAGTCCTTTCGCTCTTCCCTTTCTCTTTTTAACTTCCATGATTTCTTTGGAAAATATCTCCTTCAGTTCCTCCATTAGCTCGACCTCACATTTGTTCTCTTGCACATACTTGATTTTTTTGTAAATTACTGGAGGCACACTCATCCCATATGATTTTATTACAATTTTTTAGATGCTCAACATCTTTACCATACCCTAGTATTGAAACTTCCTTTTTCTTGACACATGGTTGAGCATATGATTGAGAACAACTATCATTAGAGCCAAGCTCGGTGCATTCTGCACTGCCACTTTCCTTTGCTGTCCATAAGCTTGTTTTGCTTCTTGCCTGATGCTTTGATTTCTTTTTCAAACTTCTTCCTCTTTTTCGATACTTCCAAATTTTGTACATTTTGCTTTGCACTAATTTGGATATTGCAATCAAAATTATTGGAGTTTGTTAATTGTGTTGAAAAAAAATAAACCAAGGAAAAAAGCTCAGAAGTAACCAAAAACTATATAATTAGATCTAAATACATTCTAGATTAAACCAAATTTATGTTGATAGTAATTATATATTTATTGTAGAAACTATCCTTTTATAAAATAAATACCATTTTCATATAAACACAATAGAAAAGAAAAAATAGTGTTTATTTTGACATTGGTGATATCAAGTGGGTTTTTTTTTTTAATTAAAAGGATGGTCCTGAGAGAGAGCGGCCGCCAGACATATTAACTAGGTTGGCACCCCTAACAAGGCACCGAAACCCAAGCCCAAAATATTATTAATACGAAGAAAAAGGAGAGTAACAAAGTTAAGTAAATCGGTAGACAAACCAACCACTGAGATTACAGAAAAAACAAAATTGCAAAAACTAGGAACTGAGTCCCACCAAGTGAATTGAGTAGCGTTTCTTCCATAGTTTGCTAAAAGATCTGCAACTTGGTTTCCTTCACGATAGATATGCGAGACAGCCAAAGTGAAATTGTCCAATTTAGCTAAGCAACCAGCCAATTCTGCCGAACAGTCCAAGGAGCTGACGAACAACTTCTCAGCACTTGCACGACGTAAAGAGAATCACTTTTAAGCCAGATAAAAGACCAACCTTTGTCGATTGCAATGTGTAATTTTCATGATAATCATATTTAATTGGATAAATAATTTATTAGTCCCCTAGTTTTTACCTAACACACTGTTTAGTCTCCCTATTTTGAAAAAACACATTATAAGGTCCTTAGCTTTTGCAAATATTAACTCTTTGGTCCTTTTGTCTAGTTTTTTTAGACTTGTAACCGTTATATTTTCACATAAATAGATATATATAAAATAACAGAGTAACATAGTCAATTTGTATTGTACAATGGTTGTCCTAAAAGCTAAAATATGTTCGGTTAAAAATCTAAAAAAATAGATAAAATGACCATTTGGTTAATTAATATTGTTAAAAGTTAAGGACCTTAAAATGTGTTTTTTAAAATAGGGGACTAAACAGTGTGTTAGGTAAAAACTAGGGGACTAATAAAGTATTTACCCTATTTAATTTGTTAAACTCTGTTAAACCTATGAATTAACACTCTGTTTGAAGGATTAATGTGATTAGCTTGTTATTCAGGTACCAGACATCATCTTTCACTTCTGATTACGGTTTCTTTTGTGAGATTTCTATTTCTATCAGATTTTTTTCTTGTTCATCGTCCCTTGTGATTAGCCTTGTACTGCTCAAGTGCAAGATTGAAAATTGATTATGGATTGGAAAATTAAAAACTCATAAGCTTCTTGCATTATAATTCCATGATCAGATGCATCAAGGTCAAGCTTATGCATTATATGACAATTACCTGATCTAATTCTATAGGTTCTTGTTCCTACCTCTAAATAGAAGAATTAGTCTAATCAAATTTAATATAGCAAGTAATAGAAAAAAAAATACAGTCAGAATTTCAAAGACAAAACTATTTACTATAATGAAATTTTCAGAGCATACAATTTCACTCATGATGTATTCCATAAATATAAAAACAATATTCACATATGATGTATTCCATAAATATAAAGACAATATTCACATTTTAGTCACATATGTCTCCAACAAAACTTGTAAAAAACTAAAAATATCCTAGGCCATGGGACTCTCCTACAATATCTCAGTTGGACTCTCCAATCATAATTGGTACACATCATCCTTCTTCTACCCAGACTGTTTAGTTTCCTTACCCTGTAATTGTGCACGAAAATTTTTTAAAGGTGAATGTCGAAAGACACTTGCTCTTCTATTTTGCACCTAAATTTTGAATTTGAAGGAGTTGGCTAAGTTTGAAACAATTGGAGGACATTGGCAGTATCATCTAGATAGTACATAGCCTTGCTTGGTTTTTATCCAACACTGCATGCAAAGATCTCCAGAGCTGAAGAACATACCAAAGTTGAACCTGTTTTCCATATGCTTTCGAACATGTCTTCATTGGATCTGCTAGAATGCTTTTGTGCATATCAATTCATTAACGTTAGACCTAAGGTATATTGGTGCTTAGGACACAACATCAATAATTTGCAGTGTTTCTTTTCATAATAGGTTTTGAAAGAATAAAAAATTGGTGGGTACTCAAGAAAAGTGAAGATTCTTTACCCTCTACACCATCATGCTGCTGGAGGTGCAGTCCATTCTACCAACAAGATTGTTACATGGACTTCCACCTACTATCAAATCAATCCTACAAATGATTGAATCGGTTACTTTAATTTATCTTCCTTTAGATCTTAAACATCTTCTAAGTCTATCAAATTCCAGGTTTGGGTTGTTTGCTCCCACCAACATCTAGCTATTTTTCTGTTGACTTCAGACTTCTCAATTGACACTACATTCTTCAGGGCAATACCGAACCAGTGAAGAGAAATTTCTGCCAATCCTATACCTAAGAATAGGACATGAGATTTATGCCTCCTAGGAACAAGTCTTTCAGTACGAACAGATGGACAATATTCAACTGTATCAACCTGAAACAATTTTTCAATTTAAAAACCCTATGTTAGCTTCCAGATCCAGAAGAAGGTTTACCTTTATTAATGAAAAAGTCCATGTTTACTTGTGGAGAAAATCTTAGATCAATGTTTGCAAAATCTTAAACTATAAGAACATATATGCAAATGCGCAAATCTACCTGGAATGAGTTACCGAGCCATTTCTATCTATGGGTCCGATCTACGCCACCTCCCCCTGTGTGGTTCCTAGGAAAACCAAGAATCCTCACATAGATTTGGCAGCCTATCATCAGAATCATAACTGAATAATAACTATGATTAATATGGGTTAACAATTGTTCACAGATTTACATTGCATAAAATTGAAAAAGAAAAGATTTCAACAACCAACCTTTCACACCTGTATAAGGTTCTTAGCTCCATAAAGAACACACAAGGTGAGATTGTGCCGCAAAGCAATGAAATTTGTATAAGTTCATGACTATCTTCATAAACCAGTTGTTGGTCGAGTTTTGTTCCAAACCACTGGTTGAGTTTGTAACCCTAATCACCATCAACAGCACCAATGGCATTTACAGGCATAGGGTTGCAGTATTTAACTTAATCGGAATCAATTTCTTTGTCGTTGTTCCCCGGACCAGAAGGAGGAGTGGGTTATCCCATGGCGGAGAATACAAAGATACAGATCTCTCTTTTCTTTCAATACAAAGTTTAAGAACCAAATTCAGCTTATGCTTATGTAGCTGTATTCCAATTGTGTCAGGTCTTTAATTGGTAATTTGGTAGGCTTACACGTCAACTTCTATCAACTTATAAATTTTTTCTTTTTTTATTTTTAAAATCTAATAATTAATTGTTCAGATCTCTTTAAAAAATCCATTTATTAATTTTTATTAACCCTAACTCTTTCATGTTATTAACTTAGGTTAAATCCTTTAAAAAAAACTCAGGTTAAATTGTAATATTTACGTCACATAAATTGACAGGAAAATAAAAAAAAAATTGAGGATATTAAAATTATCTTTCATTTATATTTATTTCCAAAAATCTACAATATCAGTTTTACAAAGCTACATGTTCATTCCTAATGTGAATAAGCTTGTCTTCTTTCTAACAATTAACGTAACCCAAATTGATAAGGCTGATTGTCAAATTACTCCATCAAAGTTTTAGTTTGTTACTTTTTAACAAGCTTATTGATAGGTTTTCAAACCATTTGGTTCTGGTTTCAAAAAAAAAAAAAAAACAACCATTTGATTCTATCTAGTAAGATATATTTCAAATATAGTTTTAGGATTTAATTCAGTTTCAAAGTAAACATTAATTTTAATTGATGTTACAATGTTAATTTTACAGATGTTGTTAGTAGAATCACAACAATAAACTCGACCAATTAAATTGATGTTAGTGAAAAGAAAAAAAAAAAGTAGAACGATGAATTATGAATATATGGTTTGTCATTAATTTTTTGGCAATTTAATTTAAACTTTCTTAATTAAATTAAATTATATATAATAAACTACATAATAATGCATGATTTTTTTTATCGAAATAAGTTATTTAGTACGGAAAAATCTCCCTAATCCCAACTAAGTTGGCACTAGGAGAGAGAGAGAAACCGAATATAATTGTCATAATAAGAATATAAAAAAAATTATATATTACCATTAAGGACCTGTTTGGTTCAGCTGTTAGCTAATAGCTGTTGCGGTTGCTGTTAGCTGTTTGCAGTTGCAGTAAGCTGTTCGCTGTTGATGTTAGCTTTTTGTTATTAGATGTTTAATTACTAGTGTTTGGTAAAATTGTATTGAACTATTGTTGTTCGGATTTAAAATGTCTAAAATGGACATGTTTTAAATTAATCAACGATGAAATTATAAATGGAAAAATGTGAAAAAATACCCATAACGTTTACAACTAGGAATAATTTTACTATTAATTTCTAAAATGATACAATTTTACTCATAACGCTGGCGGCTAAGAGCAATTTTACTCATAACATTGGCAAGTTGGGTTGATTTCATATATTATTTCTTATTATACACCAATTGCACATACCAATAGTTCTAGAAAAAGATTTTATATTTTTTTGTGATTTAATAATAAAATTGAAAATTAATATTTATAAATTCGATAAAATATTGGAATTTTTTTGTCCAACTCGTACAAAAGACAATATTTTTTTTATTTTCTTAAAAAAATCACATCTAATCATATGTTTGTGATCTGTTACTAACGATGATAAAATCATGCATATGTGAAGTGTAGATGACAATATTCATGACCAAGAAGACAGTTTGATAAATTATTTCTCAAATTAACCAAACTTGTCAATGTTATGGGTAAAATTGCTTTTGGCTGCCAAAATTAGGGGTATAATTGCACCATTTTAGACGTTAAGGATAAAATTACTCCTAGCTATAAATATTGGGGGTATTTTTGCATATTATCCTATTATAAAATAAAAAATGTGTTACATAAATTAATAAAAATAATCTATATAAAACATAAAAAATTTATTGAATGCAACAAAACCTTGTTTTTCCGGTAATTATGTTGTACAAATATAAATAATGTTAAAGAATAAACATATTTTGTGGAAATAAGAAAAATAATTATGTCAATAACAACTAACTACAAACAACTGTTTATGAAAAGCTTCAAATAGGAGTTTTTCGTGAAACGCTTCAAAACGTTACAGTTTGCAGAGAAAATGCTAAACACTGTGGTTATATAAACCTAACCAAACGCTATATTTTCTACAGTTTGGAGTGAAACGCTAAACGCTCATCCGAAAACGTAAAACAAACACCCTTTAAATGATGTTATGTTTTGTTAAAAAAAATAAAGCAAAAAGTAGTTAATTAAATGGTAACTTAAGGATTTTTTTAAAAGTAATTTGAAGACTTTAACTTCACATAAAATTTTATTATTTGGAATGTTGAAAGTTTCACATAATATAATATTTTACTTTGTTTTTGATGAGGACATCTTGTCCGCAAACATGAACCCGGATACTAAAAACGAGGCACGAGAGGAACCATTGGAGGAAAGCAAGGGCAACAACGTTCACACGGGGCGTGTCTAAAGGCGCGTGGAGTGTGGAAGCCCAACGACTCAGCCATGCGGGGCGTTCCAACTAGTACGTGGGGCGCGGGTAGCAGTTTCGAGCGAGAATCTTCCCAAGAGGACAAGTACGCGGGGCGTACGCCTAGGTCGCCACGCGTAGATCCCAACCAACAGGGCCACCAAGTCCAGGAGCTCAACTACGCGGGGCGTAATCCCAAAGACGCCACGCGTAAATCCCAACCTACGGAGCCACCAAATCCAGGAGCTCAACTACGCGGGGCGTAGTCCCGAAGACGCCGAGCGTCCCCAAGTTCAGAGACTCAAACACGCGGGGCGTAACTCCAGGCACGCAGGGCGTGCTACGCTGGAGACTGCTTCTCCTTCAAGTTCTCACCATGTAGGGGGGACCATTTCTACTCTTGATAATTACTATTTTGCCATCACTCCTTATTTACTAGACTACCATTACTCCCTAACCTTCCCATTTTACCCTTATTCTCATGCTTTGCTAAGAAACCCTATTCAAGGGTTTTTAGTCGTTATTCACATGTTTAGAGGAAGTATTTAAGCCTCTCTTTTTGTAATGTTGAGGAACTTTGATAATATTGATATTGAAAGCCTCCATTGGAGCATCAAGGTTTATCCTTGTGGGTTTATTCAACCTTCTAGTTGAGCTAGAGAAGTTTGTAATCTTTATTGGTTTACGATTAAAACCTTCACCCGACTTCAATCTACATCAGTTTTTTTATTTCATCCAACATAGGTGTCATTCCTGATTTTTATTTATTAAACTATTATAAAATTTAAGAAAGTTCTTTATTAAAATAACATTTTATGGATTTGTTTTTTTTAAGAATTTCAGATTTTAGTTTCTTTCACAAATTTATTAATTAGAATGTTAAAAGTTCCTATAATATAAATAAAAATTTGGTTTAAAAATTGGATAAATTGAAAAAAACAATCTTTGTGGTTACACAAAATGTCGAATCGTGCATGTAGCATTTTTCTCCGACTAAAAGAGAACTGGGGTTCTCGCGTTGTTGAAAATGAAGATATTTTAGATTAACAACCTAAAAATGAAAGAAATTTTCATTGTATATAGAGGCATTAGCAATACAGAGTTTATTGGAACAAAAAGAGATAGATAGGAGTTAGGCCATGTTCTTTATTACTTAAATTCAGTTCAGTTCAATCCAGTTTAGTTCAGTTCAATATTCAGTTTCAGCATCTAGTTTCAACATTCAGTAATTTATCATTACTTATTATAATTATAATTATTTGTATATAATTGATTATCATTATTATTATTATTTATCTATAATTAATCATTATTTATTAGAATTATTATTATTTATAGTTTATCATTATCTATAAATTAGATAAAAGTCAAGAAATTATAGTTTATTAAAATATATATCGTTTAATAAAAAAATTAAATTAAATTATGCATCCATATTTGAAAATTAAGAATTGCATCCATATTATGAAATATTTCTCAAATTTACCCAATTTATCAATGTTAGTGATATAATTGCACCACTTTAGACGTTACGGATAAAATTACTCCTGACCCAAAACGTTAGGGGTATTTTTACACTTTAACCCTTAATTGTAATAAAAAGTTAAGAGTTTGTATTCATATGAAAATTTGTATTTAATTTTATAGGCTTTAAATTATATGTAATTAATTTGTGTTTGTATATAATTTATATTTTTAATTTAAATTAGACTCAATTTTATTTAATTTCATAGGCTTTTATCGAGCTAAGATTTTATCAAGCCGAGCTTTTATTTGATATTAAATTTAGTTTTATTTTTAATAATATATTTATTTATTATTGATATTATTATTATTATTATAAACTTATTAATGTTCAATATTATCATTAAAATTATTTTAAAGTCTAATATCATCATTATTGTTAAGTTCGGTTAAGTTCGGTAGCATTCAGTTAAGTTCAGTCAGTATTCAATAGCATTCAGTTCAATTCAGTTCGGTTCAGTTTTTTTTCAGCGATAAAAGAACAGAGTCTTAGAGGGGGAAAGGGAAAGATAGAGAGAAGTAGTAGAAAATTACAGAGAGGGAGAGGGAGTGGAAGAAAGAGAAGTTGGACCACAAAGAAAGTATGAGTTTTTAATTAATGGAAAAGAAAATGGTATAAAGGTAATATGGTATCAAATGCTAAGATAGTGACACAACAACATCAGATGTCAAACTTATAATTTTTTTTATTTCACCCAACACAGGTGTCATTCATGATTTTTATTTGTTAAACTATTATAAAATTTAAAAAACTTATTTATTAAAACAATATTTTATGGATTTTTTTTAAGAATTTCAAATTTTAGTTTTTTTCAAAAAATTTATTAATTGGGATGTTAAAAGTTTCTATAATATAAATAAAAATTTAGTTTAAAAATTGGATAAATTGAAAAAACAATCTTTGTAGTTACACAAATTGTCAAATCGTGCATGTAGTATTTTTTCGATTAAAAGAGGACTTAGGTTCTCGCATTGTTAAAAATAAAGATATTCTAATCTAACAAAAATGAAAGAAATTTCCAATAGATGTATTAACAATCCAGAGTTTATTGGAACAAAAAGGGATATATAAGAGTTACACGAAGAAAGGAGAAATTATACTTAAAGTTGATAAGTTTGATCAATTTGATAAATAATTCATCAATTTGTCTTCTTAAATATGAATCTTGTCATCTACACTTCATATATGTGTCATTTTATCTTATTAATAAGAAATCAGAACCAAACGTGAATTTAAAAGAAAATTAAAAAATTATATTCTATTTTGTACAAGTTTGATAAAAAAAATCAAATATTTCGTCGAATTTAAAAATATTAATATCCAATTTTATTATTAAATCACAAAAAAAAATATGTAAAATCTCTTTTTAGAACCAATGGATAGAGGTACAATTGCATAATTTTAAATGTTAAGGGTAAAATTGTTCTTAAATGTCAATATTGGAAATAAAATATTGCTTTTAAAGGTCAATGTTAAGGTATTTTTGCACCTTATCCGAGTGCAAAAATAAACCTTATTATTTAACCGATTTGCAAAATAATAAATTTGTATTATTTTATGGGTTAAATGCATCATTGGTCACTGAATTTATATGATTATATCAAAATTGTCACTCAATTTTAATTAGTCTCAATAAAATGATTCAACTTTGAGATTTGCCTCAATTAGACCATTCTGATGATATATGTGATTAAAAAGCATCAAAATGGTGATATAGGTGACAAGTCAGCAAGAGTCAACTCAGATTTCTGACTGAAACGATACATGACATCCAGATATGCGTCACTTGGCTATCACGTGTCTGTTATTTTTACGGGAAAAAAAAATTAGTTTTTTTCATAAAAAATAGGGGTAAGGTACCAAACTAAGCCTAAGGTTTTTGCAAAAGTACCAATTTAGACTCAACGTTCAAAATAGCACCAATATAGGCTTAACGTTTACAACATAATATCAATTTAGGCTTAACGTTTATAATATAGCATCAATTTAGGTCTCACGTACAAAATAGCACTAATATAGGCTTAACGTTTACAAAATAATACGAATTTAAGTTTAACGTTTACAAAATACATCCAAATTTAAGCTAAACATCACAATTAAATTAACCATATTATATTCTTTTCCTATTAACTTTATATGTTATCTTTTTATTTAGTTATATTTTCTTATTTATTATAATACAATTAATTAGTTTTCTTGCCTATTAAAACATTATATTTGTTTTTTATCAACCATTCCGTGACTCCTAAATTCCATGGCTCATGTAATATATACAAACTAAAAGTAATTGAATATCCATAACATGTTGAACACAAGTTAAAATAATATTGATACATGTCAGTGTTCGAAATATTGTGGATATTATTAGTTTGCATATATTACATGAGCAATGAAATTTAGTAGTCATGAAATCATTTATGAAAAACAAATATAAGATTTTAATTGGTAAGAATACTAATTAATTGTATTATAATAAATAAGAATATAAAACTAAATAAAAAGATAACATATAAAATTAATAGGGAAAGAATATAATATGATTAATTATATAACGTTTAGCTTAAATTGTATATATTTTGTAAAAAGTTAAGCTTAAATTCGTATTATTTTGTAAACGTTAAGCCTATATTGGTGATATTTTATATGTGAGGCTTAAATTGATGCTATATTGTAAACGTTAAACCTAAATTGAAATTACTGCATGTTGTACACGTGAAGCCTATATTGGTGTCATTTTAAACGTTGAGCCTAAATTGGTACTTTCCCAAAAACCTTAGGCCCCTAAAAACTAACCAACACGTGGTTGTCACATTTCGTTTCGGTTAGAGATCTGAGTTGACCAATATTGACGTGTCACTCATGTCATTATTTCGATGCATTTTAACCACTGAAATCAACAGAGTGGCCTAATTGAGACAAAATCAAAGTTGATTGATTTTATCGACATAAATTGAAGTTGAGTAACTATTTTGAAATAGCTACATAAGTTCAGTGACCAATTGTGTATTTAACTCATTATTTTATACAACGGTAAAAGTGTAATTTGGGAACCCCTTAATTCTAGCTAGAGGAAGGAATTGCAGCTATGGAGTCTGGGTGTCTTTTATGATTATTTTGTTTTGGCTTAATGCATATCCAACTCCCTAAAGTTGTCCATTTTATTCATTTAACCCCCTCAACTCAAGGGACATCCTTTTAACCCCCTTAACTTACCAAAAACACTACTATTTGCCCCCTTTTTTCAAATGTTGAGCTGCACTCATTTTCGTATACAACACGCGCTCGACACGTGGCAACAAATTTTGACATGTCAGCAGTGTAAAGAAAAAGTCTAAAATACCCTCTAATAATTATAGTGAAAAGACAAAAGAACCCTCTTCTCTCCCTTACCTTCTCCTTTCTTCTCTTTCTCTTTGTGTTATACTTTCATTTTCCAGGAATTCAAAGAACTTCTGTTTCCTAATGATTCAATCACAAATTCCAGGTTTAATTTCTCTTCTCCTTCACTTCTTCTCATTTTTATATCTCAATTTTATTTTTAGTTTTCGTTTTTACCTTTCCAAAGATCTTAACAGATTTTAACAGATTTCGATTTCCATAAGAAAAGAAGATTTTGATTTCACTAAGCCCAATGACCGAATGAACAGATTTCGCTTTCAATAACAGCTGACCGGATGAAAATCGAACTTTATTTCGATTACAGAACACACAAAAAAACCCAGAAAAATGGAATCCGTGAAGAAGAAAAGAAACGCTGAAGACGAAGATGAAAATCCGTGAAACTCGATTTCGATTACAGAACGCGATGTGAAGAAGAGCTGCTGAAGTGAAATGAGAAGAACTGCTTTCACACGAAGAAGAGCTGCTGAAGAATGGAATTCAGAGGAAAAGAAGAGTCGAGGAAGAAGAGAATGGAGTTTACGGATTTTTTGATTAATTGAGTATTAAATATGGGTTTTCTTTTGTTTTTTACTGTTGAAATTGATTAATTCAGGGCTTTCACGCTCCTTCAATCATTGACCAAGTGAATGCCACGTAGGATTATGATGGTCAATAGTAGTGTTTTTGGTAAGTTAAAGGGGTTAAAAGGATGTCCCTTGAGTTGAGGGGGTTAAATGAATAAAACGGACAACTTTAGGAGGCTGGATATGTATTAAGCCTTTTGTTTTTAATAAAGTAAAGCTTAATTTGTTTTTTTCACCATTGGATGATGGTGTACTTTAACAAAATAAGTTCATGCAATGGTGGCAAAAATAAAATAAGGATTACTTTGTCAAAAACAAAGTAACCATAGTCTAACTCGTGGAAGTTTACATCCAAAGGTTGAACACAATAACAAAGCATGTGTTTTTATTTTATTTATTATTATTTTGGGAAAAGTACAAAAATAAACTTTGTGGTTACACATGTTTTCGATCGGCACCCTTATGGTTTAAAAGTTTGCAAAATGGTACATTGAGGTTCATTCCGTTAGCAAACACAGGCCAAATTGACTAACGGTGTTAAAAGTCAAAGAGAAAAGAGTTAATTTAGTCATTATATTTATTTATTTTATAAATTAACCCCCTTATTATCTAATTATCACAAACAAACCCCAAAATAAAAATCAAATACATCATCTTCTATATCTCTCTTTAATTTTTTTTTTCTCTCTCCTATTTGTTAATTTCTTCTTCTGAAATCAATTGAATTTCCCATTCTTTCTAAATCTATTCTTTAATTAATTAGTTTCCTATTCTAAATCTATTTCCTATTCTAAATCTATGACCAAATTAACTCTTTGTTTTGGATTAATAGCCTTTAAATCCAATTTCATAACCTTGAGCAGCTTTTCCATAGCATGTGAATTGATCAGTTCCTTCATTTTATGATTTACCGTAATTATTGAAATTCACCTTCTCTGAATTTGAATTTTTCGCATACGAATCTAATGAATCATCTCCCACATTCGATTGATCTCTGTAAGATGAGAAACTATCAACATTCCCATTCCCATCTACACCGTCGTTCTTAAAATTATTGTCAGGATTATTCCCGTTGAATCCATAGGATGTGAAATTATCAACAACTCCATTTCCTACATCGCTGTAATTCACGAAATCCGACCCAATCACATTCGAATTCACTCCATATCCAGTGAACTCATTTGGAACTTGGTTCCCGTTCTTCCTCTATCCCTTAAAGGATTCACTCCCGGGGTTTATTTTGGGTTAATAGCTGTTTTGGGTCCAAACGTGGATGTTTCCGATTCTATGACTTATACTCCGTTGATCCTTAACCCAGTAAGCACTGCAGCTGCTTTCGTTCAAGGTATGCTTCTTCTGATTATTTCATTGGAGTGAAATCCATTAACATTAATGGAAAATCTGTTCAATTGAACTCAACATTGCTGAAAATTAACAATCAAGGCGTCCGTGGAACCATGATTAATACTGTAAAAACCTTACACAATGATGGAAACGAGTATTTACAAAGCTGTTGTGAATGCTTTCCTGAAGGAGCTATCCGGTGTTTCGAGAGTTGCATCCGTTGAACCAGACCCAAAACAACTATTAACCAAAACAAAGAGTTAATTTGGTCATAGATTTAGAATAGGAAACCAATTAAAGATTATATTTAGAAAGAAGCGGAAGTTCAATTGATTTTAGTGAGAGAAATTAACAAATAGGAGAGAAAGAAGAGAAAAGAAATTAAAAAAAGATGTAGAAGATGGTGTATTTGATTTTTATTTTTTATTTTGGGGTTTGTTTGTGATAATTAGATAATAAGGGGGTTGTTAATTTATAAAATAAATAAATATAAGGACTAAATTAACTCTTTTCTTTTTGATTTTTAACACCGTTAGTCAATTTGGTATTTGTTTGCTAACGGAATGAACCTCAAGGTACCATTTTGCAAACTTTTAAACCGCAAGGGTGCCGATCAAAAACAGGTGTAAACACAAGGTTTATTTTTGTACTTTTTCCTATTATTTTTTTTAAACAGATTAAAAATTTCACTTTAGTAGTCTAATTTTAGTGTTATTACTTTTGGTCCCAACCCAACCCAATTCCCTCCTCTCCCTCTCGATTTCACTAATTCAGCAATCCCAAATCGGAGACCGTGGTTCCTCGCTGCTCCCAGGCCCCACCCCACCGTCGGTTGGTCACCGCTGCCGCATTTCCTCACCGTCGACTGAGAAAAGGCGGTGATTCTGAATTCTGCAGGTGATGGTAACATCAATTCTATTATTTGATTGACTGATCTGATTCTGCAGATTACATTTAAATGTATCCTCTATTTTTGAAAGCAAAGTTAGAGGGAGAAGGATTGAATACTTTCTGTAAATTTCGAGCTCAAGGTCCTCTCTTCCTCATATCGCCTCTCTGGAAGATCTAGCAATCTGCCACTCCTCTTTACCTCAGTGCAACCTTGTCGTCTTTGAGTTAAGTTCATCTCAGGTGAGTTTATCTTTCACATAATCTTGGTTTTCATTGTTCTTTCTGTCAATTGGAGTTTGTTATTAGAATCTGCCCATTGGTGTTCGTTAATTTCACAATAACTAATGCATGTGTGCAATCATGTTTGAATTTTCTCCCCACAGCACACTTAGCTAATATGTATTTGATGTTTGGAATTATTCTTCAGTCACTGAACCAGAATTGCTGAGATTAAAGCATGCTCTGAAGCTTCTATAGGACAACCTTAATTTTAGATACATTTAAAAATAAAGAAGAACGAGTCCATTAACTTGTTTAGTATGTTGTGTTCCATAAATAGTGAGGCAATTAAAGTAGATAAATGATATACTATATTGAAATAAATACAATGGAAAATTATTTTCACGTGGCAAACAAAGGAAATATAAGAATTCTTGGAGGACTAAATTTGCAATTTCTCTCATTCAATAATGTTATTGACTAACTCTCCGTCCATCAATCTTGTGTTGATTACGGATGGCAAAAATCATAATTAAGTTTCTGAACTTTATCTTTTTTAAGGATCAAGTCTCAGATCAATTATTTTTTCACATTAAGCCATTGAATATTGATTTTGTTATGGATTCGATCCTTATTAAAAACTTTGTCGAATTTGGGTGGCACGTATTGTTAGGGTGATTCAGTTTATTGACGTGGACAAATAAAAATGAGAGTTTATTGACTATGATAGATAGAAAGTAAAAAGTAACAAGAAATTACATAAAGTAAGTTCTAGTAAGTTCTTCTAAACTCGATCTCCTCCACTTCCATTTCGTGATTTTCAGCATTAGAATCGCCAAGTCGATCTTCTCTTCTCCCAAACTCGACAGAAAAGTTAAATATATAACAAAACCAATGATCAATGGCTCAATGTGGAAAAATAATTGATCAGATGTTTGATCTTTAAAACAGTTAAAGTTCAGGGGCTTAATTATATTTTTTACCATTTCAGATTAAATAATTTCCAAATACGTAATTTTGAAATAAAGAAATTGAAAAATTATTTATACAAGACAAATAAGAGAATAGTTCTTTGGAATAATTGATAAGGGTCTAAGGTGCAAAAAAAAAAAATACCCATAAAGTTTTGGGTGATGAGTAATTTTACCCCTAACGTTGGAAGCCAAAGCAATTTTACCTCTAATATTGATAAATTGGTTTCAATTTGAGAAATAATTATATTAAACTGTTTTCTTGATATGAATCTTTGTTATCTACATTTCACACGTGCGTCATTTTATGAGTAACAAATCAAAAACATGTTGCACGGCTACCAAGCTCTGTAATTGAGGAACTGAAAAAGTGCATAAGAGGTTTTATAGGTCTAACATGGCTATACCAGTCTAAGACATAAGTTTTGGGTTGCACCACCTTCCCCCATCCTATATGATGCATTTTCCTTTTGCAGGAATATTCACATGGACCTTAAGTGAATTTGGTCTTTCACTGTTAGATCTAGACTGAACTAATAAGATCTTTTGTACGAATTAGCCAAAAAAAATTAAAAATTTACCGAATTTATAAATATTAATCTCTAATTCTATTTTTAAATTATAAAAAACATAAAAAAAAATTTAAAACTAACTTATATGTAATTAGTGCAGAATAAGAAATATTGTATTTTATAATAGTGTCTGAAATTGATCCAAATTATCAATTTTAGGGATAAAATTATTCTTGGCTATCAACTTTAGTGGTAAAATTGCACTATTTTAGACGTTAGGGGTAAAATTGTTCCTCACCGAAAACGTTAGGAGTATTTTTGCACCTTAACCCAATTTGATCTTTTGTGACGCACGAAAATTTTCATGAAAACATGAATTTGCGTCACAATATACAATAGATGACAAAAAATTATTGTGACAGTGATCGTCATGGTAGGAGCGTGGTATTATGTATATATGACAAATTCTACCTTTGTCATAAATTTTTTATTTTTATATGACGAATAAGAAGATGTGTCACTGTATTTTTTGTTTTGGTAACGCTCATTTTGTCACTATTATTACAACTGTTTTGTCACATAAAACTTTATTTCATCATGAATAGTTAATATTTAAATGACATAATTTATTTTTCGTCATCTAAATATATAGTTAAAGTGACGAATTTCAATACAGGATTGAAATTATAGAATTGTATTAGCTTATAATTATGATATTTGTTTGTCATTAAAAATATAATATTGTTGTAAAAAGTAAATCTTGAACTAACAAAACCTCATTTTGTCATAAAAAAACATAATTAAGATGACAGAATATCTATTGTAGATTTTTAATGAAATAATACTGATAATCATTTCGGCGTTAAATGTACAATTTTTTATTGGCTACGTAGAATCTATGGAATTGTAAAATATTTATTATCATTTAATATATATTTTGAATTTACAATATTAATTCTTTTTAAAATAAAAAAGAAATTACAATATGGATTAAAATCCTAAAATAAAACATGAACAATTTAATAAATAAGGAATTCGAGAGATATCTTTTGTATTCTTCCTCTTAAATTCTTGAACAAAGCCGTTCACCATTCTATTATTGAGGTGGATGTCACCAGCTGTTGATTTCACTGTAAAGTTACCATCTTCAATCGGAAGCACTGAGGAATAAAGACTGACACCCGCAAAAATCGAAGATAAAAAAATGTTCTTCTCCCTAGTGTTGCTTGCCTTTTCGTCACTTGTCAAAACCATATTCAATAGGCTAACCGAATATCTGTACAATAGAACTGCCAAAAATTCAGTGTAAAACTACTGCGATAATCACAACGTTTCCTAATAAAAGAAGGTATAAAGTGAGAAAACCAAAATCCTGCATTAATGGCAATTAGAATTGGAAAAAAAATTCAGCATCAACTAGAGTATTTGGGAAGAACTGCACCTCATCATCTTCATCGACTCCAAATTGAAGTGAAATTGAACTAGTGACCGTCAAATGGAAGTGAAATTGAATTAGTCACCGTCAAGACGGAACTCAATAGGTCTCTTCTTAAGCTGCGCACTAAATCCATACGGGTCTCCCATCACCTAAATCAAAATAATCAAATACATCAAATAAATCTCATTCCAATCTGGATAAACACCAAGTTGCAGTTATAATCGGTTGACGGCGGAGCAACGAAAAAGGTGGACCTATAGATTTGGTTGCTAGTGGCGCGAGATCGTTTGCTGGAAGTGCCATGTCATATCGAGAGTTGGAGGAAGCTTTTCGTCCGGCTCGAAAATTCGTCTTCGCCATGGCTGCTTGATATCAGTGGCAAATTAGAGTTTTGGATTAAGAGATGTTTTTTCCGTTAGTGGGTTATGCTGAAATAGGGGTTAGGCTCTGTTCTTTATTACTGAAAAAAACTGAACTGAACTGAACTGAACTGAACTGAACTGAATGCTACTGAACTGAACTGAACTGAACTGAACTGAATGATACTGAATACTGAACTGAACTGAATTTAACTGAATGCTACTGAACTTAACTGAATGATACCGAACTTAACCGAATTTAATCGAACGTAACAATAATGATGATATTAGACTTTAAAATAATTTAATGATAATATTGGACATTAATAAGCTTATAATAATAATAATAATAATAATAATAATAATAATAATAATAATAATATTTCTACCAAAAAAAATAATATCAATAATAAATAAACATATTATTAAAGATTAAACTAAATTAAATATCAAATAAAATCTAGGCTCGATAAAATCCTATGACATTAAATAAAAATGAGTCTAATTTAAATTAAAAATATAAATTACATACAAACACAAATTTATATATAATTTAAAGCCTATGAAATTAAATACAAATTTTTATATGAATACACACTCTTAACTTTTTATTACAATTAAGTATTAAGGTACAAAAATACCTTTAACGTTTTGGGTCCGGGGTTATTTTACTCCTAACGTCTAAATATGAATTTTCATATGAATACAAAATCTTGACTCAATTTATCAATGTTAAGGGTAAAATTGCTATTGGCTTCCAATATTAGGGATAAAATTGCACTATTTGAGATATTAAGGTAGTTGAGCCAGTTAATTTTTTAGAGCATTGTAATGTAAACGTATTAATATAATATTTATTTACTTTTCGCAAAATTTGCAAATAAATTGCACCAAATAATTATAATTATAATAAATAATGATAATATATATAATGACAAAGCATAAATTATATATAAATATAATTATAATGAAAATAGATAAATTAATATATAATAAATTATAATAATTATAATAAATTGCTGAAATTATAAATAAATAATGATAATAATAATAAATTATATATAAATAATAATAATATATAATAATTATAATAAATAATGATAAATTATTGAATACTGAAACTGAATACTGAAACTGAATACTGAACTGAACTGAACTGATCTGAACTGAACTGAACTGAACTGATTGTTACTGAAATTAAGTAATAAAGAACAGAGCCTTAGTGGGGTTAGTGGGAAAAATAAAATTAGTAGAAGAGTAAATAAAAAATTAAATTCTGTTTTTTTGTTATTTAATTATTTAGGAGTTTAAAAATATAAAAAAATATGTATGGTAGTTCTTTGATTATCATAAATTAAAATATTGTGTTGATAAAAAATATTGTGTAATAACATCCTTACATATTTTTTATTTTAATTACAATAATAATTCATCATATTTTTTTTCATTTTCAATAAAATTATTATGATAAGATTAATAAATTATATGTGATAGAAAAGATTAGATTGTTAAACAATTAAATTTTGCTGTACAATAATTATAAAAATACTACTACATATATTAAAGGTTTAATAGACACTCAACCCCCTAAATTTGTAACTTTTTTTCACCTAGCCCCCTCAACTTAGGGGACAACCTCTCAACCCCCTCAACTTTCCAAAAACATCACATACAACCCCTTACACTCCTATGTTCTGTCAAAATATTGATCCGTGTAGAAAACGCGCTTGACTTTTGACCACACCAATGCCACGTGTCATTTTTGTATTAAATTTTCCATTGAGACCCCTGCTCGGCGAGCAAGCCTATTTGTGATGTTATCTACACGGGTTTTCTACACGGGTCAATATTTTGACCGAACATAGGGATGTTTTCTACACGGGTTTTTTACACAAGCGCTTTTTCTACACGGGTCAATATTTTGACCGAACATAGGGGTGTAAGGGGTTGTATGTGATTTTTTTGGAGTGTTGAGGGGGTTGAGAGGTTGTCCCCTAAGTTGAGGGGGCCGGGTGAAAAAAAAGTTACAAGTTTAGGGGGTTGGATTCCTATTAAGCCTATATTAAATTTTAGTAATAACTATTACGAAATGGTTATTTTATATTAGCTTATCATAATATTAAATTTATGACACTTATAAATATATTGTAGGGATAAGGTGCAAAAATACCCATAATATTTATAGTCATGAGTAATTTTATCTATAACGTTTAAAATGGTGCAATTTTACCCGTAACGTTGGCAGCAAGAGCAATTTTGCCCTTAACGCTTAAAATAATGCAATTTTACCCTAACGATGGTAGCCAATAGCAATTTTACCTAATGTTGTCAATTTCAGAAATAATTCATCAAACTGTCTTCTCGGTCACGAATCTTGTCATCAATACTTCACATGTGAGTCAGTTTATCACTCATTAGTAATAGATCATATATATATGATTAGTCGTGAAATTTTTTAAAGAAAAAAATTAAAAAAATATGTCTATTGTACGAGTTGGACAAAAAAATTCAAAATATTTTGTCGAATTTATAAATATTAATCTCCAATTCTATTATTAAATTACAGAAAATATGATTTTTTTTAAACAAACTGATATGTAATTGGTGCAGAATAAAGAACAAAATATATATGTTTTATAATAATGTCCAAAATTGACCAAACTTGTCAATTGTGGAGATAAAATTGTTAATTGGCTGCCAACATTATGGGTAAAATATAAAATGTTATATTTAATGACGATATAAAAAGGTTATAAATTAATATTCAATTATGACAATTTAACTTATTGTTAAATAAACATCCAAATAAATAACAATATACTAGTACTGTCATAATATCGTAACAAGATATGACAACATATATTTTGTAGCATTTTTTAAATTATTTTATCATGTATTACAATCGTCATTAAATGATTATATGCAACTATGAAACATTAATTGTCATTTATTATAAATATTTCGTAAATAAATAATTTTTTTTCCAATTTGATATTATTAAAATTTCTCCGAAAACATTATGGTGACGATCATTTATATATCATCATAATAATATCACAATGCATGACGATATTTAAATAATATCACAAAAAATAATAATAAATGATAAAATTTAATTTGTTACCGTTTGTTCCAATTAAAATATCATAAATACAAAGTGTCATAAAAAAAATATTTCTTACAATGACGACAGATTCGTAACCAATTATTCCCATTTCATTGCAAAAAAAAATCCCTCAAATTTATTCTACTAAATTTTCCTTCTAAAACTATAGGTTACGATATTTTGCTTACCGTCATAAACTATATCTTATAGTGACGAAAGGATAGAACAATGCAGACATTCGAAAAAATTGTCAGGAGAAAAATAGAAACTATGACGAAAGGTAAAATTTGTCATGTTTAGGTGATTATTAGTGACAAAATTATGTTCGTAGTAAAGAAAATCGTCATAAAATTCCATATTTCTTGTAGTGTATAAGTGTTAGAGATAATATTTCAATTATCTCTGTAAATAGATTCTTATCTAGTTAGAGTTTCAATTTGTCTATAATCCTAGCTCGGTAGAGTCCTAATACAATTATACTTGTGTATTGTATTTCTATACAAACTACTATTGGCTCACTATAAATATAAGGCCTCTGAGCCATAATCACTAAGGTGATTCAAACCATTCATTGTGTTATTATTCTCTCTGTCTATCTCCATAATTCTCTCTCTATCAAATCATTCATTCAACATGGTATCAGTAGTATCAACTTCCGTATCCTCCGAATCCTCTAATCATCCTCAATCAACCACTTTTACACAATATAAAGTCGATGTCGCTGCCGCCGCCGCCGGGGTTGCTGCCGTCCATATTGAACCCACCGCCGCATCCGACGCCGCCGCTGCCCAGAACACCAGTGATGCCTACGGTGGGTCCTTCGCGTCGTCGGGATGGCGATTTAGTTCGCCGTTCGTGACCGGGGATTCCGTCTTCCTCAACCCACTGCCTGCCGCAGCTGCCGCACCCTCATCGCACAACGTCGGCGATACCTTCCCTCCGGAGGTTCGTGCGGCACTCGAAGCGTACCAGGCGGCCAGCGCAAGGGCGGCGAATGCCCAGGCGCGTCCTGCACCGTCTGCCGCGGCAACGATAGCAGCCAGAGCACAAGCCCAGACGCAGGCCGCCGCACCATCTGTCGCACCATTCCTCGCGGCTGCCGCTGCGCAGACGCATCCCGCGACATCACTGTTTGCGCAACCCGCGCCTCCACCAACCGCGACAGCGACGCGCAAACAGCCTCTAGGGCAAACCGCGACACCAACGGTTCATCAAGATGCGGCAATTCTAGCCGCACTCGCGGCATATCAGACGGCTATTACACAAACACGGAATCAACATATTTCGGTTCAGCAACCATCTATTCTAGCATAAGAATCGGCGACACCTCCAACTTTGTTTTCTCCGTCAGTTCTTGCTGCCCTAGCAGCGTATCAGGCCGCTGAAGCCAGTAACAGGAATCAGGTTATTTCTGAATCTCATACCTCACCGTTTTGTTACAATACTCGATTATCCCATGATCCCTCGCCCTCTTTCTTCTCAAACTCGTTTCATAACACCATTGATGCACCATCAAACAATATTAGAAACAATTTTATTTCACCACCCATTCCCAATCCCAGAAACAATCCTGTCCCTCCAGAACCTATCTCCACTCATGTTGAACAACCCAGACAACCACCCACAAACATTAATATCAACATCAAATTAACCCCGAACAACTACAAAGCATGGAGAATGTCCATGGAATCCACCCTTAAAACCTATCATCTTCTTCCTCACATTCTTAGTTCAACACCACCTCCACCCAAATTTATTTCTAGAACAGGTTTTGTGACATCAGCTACGGATTTCATCATAAATCCATCTTTTATTCAGTGGGATGATGTAGAAAATATGGTTAGGACTTTGCTCCTAAATTCTATTACCGAAGAGGTGTTTTCTGAGATTGCATATCTCAAATACTCACATGATATTTGGCTAGCATTAAAGGATGCCTACGGGCTTATTACAGGCAGCAAACAGTTTCAAATGGGAGTCGAACTATATGAACTTGAGCAAAGAGGAATGTCTGTTACGGTATACATGCAAAAAGTGAAATCCATCCTTGATGATTTGGCTGCCTCAGGGAATCCTTATCCTCAGCATCTACTACCGTCAGTGCTTTACAAAGGTTTGGCAGAAGAGTATCGCTCCACTGTTCAGAATCTTGTAACTCAGCGCGGTACAAACATCAGGTTTTCAGAGATTCTGCACAGCTTGAAGATAGTTGAGGGCATGATTCAATCAACCAGAAAGACAACTCTGCTTCAGCCCGAAGGTGTATCAGCACATCGAGAGGCAAATGTATCCACCATGGAAACAAATCAATCAAAGAAGCAGAATCCAAAGAAGAGAAGAAGTGGCAAGTGCTACAATTGTGGTGATCCAAGCCACTAGGCGGACAAATGCAAAAGACCGAAGAACAATTCAAGAGCATAATACAATCCTGGACCACAAGCACACATGGTATGGCAACAACCATAAAATCCTTTCATGGGTCCTAATCAGTCGTGGTACCCAGATACAGGAGCAACCAATCACATGACGGAAAATCCGACTCAACTTCACCAAATGTAGCCATATCCAGGATATGATACAGTTCAATTTGGCAACGGTCAAGGTTTGCAAATTTCTTACTTTAGTAATTCAAGTATCAATAATTTGAAAATCAATGATGCCCTACTTGTTCCCAAACTTACAAAATCCTTATTATCTGTTCAAAAATTTACCCGTGACAACTCATGTTTCTTTGAATTTTAGCCTAACCATTTTCTTGTGAAGGACCAAACATCTGGGGAAATCCTGTTGCGGGGCCCGAGTAAAGATGGGCTTTATGTGCTTACACCCACCCTGAAGGAGGCGCTAGTTGGAGAGAAGGTGTCTTTTGAAAGGTGGCATGCACGGATTGGACATTGTCAGAATCAGACAGTCAGCTCAGTTCTCAAATGAAGCAATCTATCCTCTTCAAAACCAGTTAGCAACTGTTCTTTTTGTCCATTAGGCAAGCTTGCTAGAAGCTCTTTACCATCTATTAGTCGCTCTAGCACATTTACTTTTGAGAACTTACATCTGGATGTGTGGGGGCCAGCTCCAGTTGTTTCTTGTCTTGGTCACCGTTATTTTTTAATAATCATTGATGAATTCACTCGATTTGGATGGGTTTTTTGTTTAAAGAATAAGAGTGATGTTTTTTCAACCTTCTATGATTTTTATGTCATGATCTCTAATCAGTATAGTGCAATGGTTAGGAACATCTATTCTGATCTTGGGGGGAGTTTCAAAAACTACAACCTTTTTTCAAACGACATGGCATTATACACAAGATTGCATGCCCTCACACTCATGCACAAAACGGTATAGCTGAAAGAAAAATTAGACATGTTGTTGATACCTGCCTTACTTTGCTAGCCAATGCATCTTTACCTTTAAAATTTTGGAACTATGCCATGATACACAGCATTAGGCTTATCAACTACTTACCCACCAAAATCCTAGACAACAAATCACCCTATTTCTTGTTCTACAAGAAACAGCCTGCCTATAAAACCTTACGCATCTTTGGCAGTGGCATCTATCCTCTTCTTCGTCCATACAATCAACACAAATTTGACTTTCGCTCCAAGTTATGTGTCTACCTTGGTCCCTCCGAAAATCATTCTGGAGATTTATGCCTTGAATATGCCACCGGACGCATATACATCTACAAATTTGTGCAGCATAATGAAGAAGTCTTTCCAGCATCAGCAGTCACTGCATCTTCACCTTCATCTAGCAACTCAGGGGTAAGCACATCGTGTCAACTACCATCTCTACTCGGCCCGTATCCAGGTAATTTCTCTAACCCTATAATATCTCCTTCTAACTTGGTTTCACACTCCCAACCCATCACACCTGTCTATTCTGGACCTCATCCTGGAACCCCAATCACCCCTCCCGACTCCGAAGACACAAACAGTGCTCCTCTAGTTCCACCTCAATATCTGTCACCAGTGGTCATTGCTACATCAACACCTGTTCCTCAGAATGATCCTAGCACACCAGTTGATGCTGTGCACATCACCACACCAGAAATACAGAATGTAGTACCTCATGAGGAGAATGTTATGCCACAAATAGAGTCTCCTCCTCCTGAAACTGCACCACCTGCTCCTATCCCAACTGAAAGGCCCAGACCTCACAATGCATCGCTGATTGGTCCACGACAACATTATATGCAACTTCGACAGTCATCTCTTCAGTCAAGAAGAAGGTTTGAGGGACTCTTAGCTACACATCAAAATGGCACAGTGGATCCCACATGCTTCAGTAAAGCCAACAAGCAACCAGAATGGCGTACAGCAATGTCTGAAGAGATTCAGGCTCTTCTGGACAATGGCACATGGCAACTTGTACCAAGACCACATGATCAGCACGTCATCACCTCCAGGTGGCTCTTTCGTACAAAGAAGAAGTCTGATGGAACCATTGATCGTCACAAAGCTCGCCTGGTAGCACGAGGATTCACTCAAAAAGCTGGGATTGACTATAAAGAAACTTTCAGTCCGGTAGTCAAAGCCATAACCATCAGGTCTGTATTTGCCATTGCAGCAGCAAACAACTGGTTCATCAATCAGCTAGATGTCTCTAATGCATTTCTTCATGGAAACTTATCAGAGACAATATATATGGAACAACCTCAGGGTTTTCGGGACAGTGACCGGCCAGATCATGTCTGTCTTCTCAAAAAGAGTCTCTATGGATTGAAGCAAGCACCGCGAGAATGGTTCACTCGGCTTCGAACATTCCTCCTCTCACTTGGGTACAAAATGTCACAGGCTGACAATTCTTTGTTCATCAGACGCACTGACACTGAAAAGACTTATATTCTGTGCTATGTTGATGATATCCTCATAACAGGGAACCACCCTGCACATATCACCAACACCATTGAAGCCATTGAACGTGAGTTTCCGATTCACAATCTTGGCAAGGCATAATACTTTCTTGGAATTGAGATCCGATATGAGAAGGATGGCATTCACATGTGTCAAGCCAAGTATGTGGCTGACATCCTCGACAGAGTGAAGATGATTGACTCCAAGCCCACACTAACACCCATGGCCACCACACCAACACTTTCAAAAGAGCTAGGCACCAGCTTAACCTCTGGAGATGAATATTGAAGCATTGTGGGGGCACTTCAATACTTAACATTCACTCGCCCTGACATTGCATTTGCAGTCAACAAATTATGTCAGTTTCTGCACTGCCCAACTGATGAGCACTGGAAAGGAGTCAAGAGAGTTTTACGTTATATTCAGGGCACATCAGATTTTGGCATCGTCATGTCAATCAACCCAATACAGCACATTCACTGTTACTCAGATAGTGATTGGGGAGGGTGTCCTGATGATAGACGATCCACGGGTGCTTTTTGTGTTTACCTTGGATCCAGCATTGTATCGTGGCAAACTCGCAAGCAACCTACAATAGCCAGATCCTCCACAGAAAGTGAATACAAGATAGTAGCAAATGCCACTGCAGAACTACTGTGGTTCAAATCCCTTCTCTTAGATCTCGGATTTTCATTACCCACCCCGGTTCAGCTATGGTGTGACAATGTTGGAGCAATTTATCTTACCTCAAATCCAGTGTTTCATGCACGCACGAAACATATTGAGCTAGATTATCATTTTGTTCGTGAACAAGTTCACAGAGGATTTCTCAGTGTCAGATTTATTCCAACTGATGATCAGGTTGCAGACATACTCACCAAGCCGCTAGCTCCGGCTCGCTTCACGATGCTACGTTCTCGCCTCTTTGTCCGTGTCCGCCATCGGCTTGAGGGGGGGTGTTAGAGATAATATTTCAATTATCTCTGTAAATAGATTCTTATCTAGTTAGAGTTTCAATTTGTCTATAATCCTAGCTAGGTAGAGTCCTAATACAATTATACTTGTGTATTGTATTCTTATACAAACTACTATTGGCTCACTATAAATATAAGGCCTATGAGCCATAATCACTAAGGTGATTCAAACCATTCATTGTGTTATTATTCTCTCTGTCTATCTCCATAATTCTCTCTCTATCAAATCATTCATTCAACAATAAGGTCTCTATCTTTTATCAATATTAATCATTTGGTCCCTTTGTATATGTTTTTTAGATTTTTAACCGAACCTATCTTAGTTTTCAGGATAGTCATAGTAATATACAAAATGATCATGTTATTCTGTTATTTTATGTCTGTCTATTTATGTCAAATATAATGGTTAAAAATCTAAAAATAAATAGACATAAGGATCAAATGGTTAATATTGACAAAAGATAAGGACTTTATAATGTGTTTTTCAAAATATGAGAACTAAACAGTATGTTAGGTAAAAATAAAGGGAGTAATAAATTTATTTATCCTAAATTATTTTGCTTCGATTACGTACTACATTCAAATCTAGAATACAAAGTCCAAATATTATTGTTTTTTCATATGTAAGAAGGTAGATTTTGAATCTAATCTTTTATTTTTCAATTATTGAACGATTAAAACTAAGTGAGGAAGATATAAAAAAAATCCCATTAATATGTGACCATTTCTTGGAGACTGAGGGTCGGAACCATTAGAGCTTCAAATTTTGTGGAGACGGAACCTGGCCACAGTGTTCCAGCAGGCAGAAGGGCTCGGACCCTCTCTATATCCGCCTCTCTGTTAAACTAATAGAAAATTAGCTCCAACTACACGATTAAAATTAGCTTCAAATTCTAAATTCCGAGTTCCGCCACTAATTATTATTTTTCTTTAATTGGTCTGATGTTAACTTTGTGATATATCTCACCATTAAGAGAGAAACACATGGAAACGATATAAAAAGTTTTCCCATTAATATGTGACTATTTCTACGGGGAACCACGTGATAAATCTCTTTCTTCTTCTTGTGAGTTATCACTTTGGCCCCTACACTGAGAATGATTAAAACATATACATTAAAATCCAAATAAAAACAAATAAACTAAAATACAAAGATAGTACTATATTTTTACTCAATTTCAGAAATTTTGAAAGGGATATTCATTTGGAATTTGACATGAATCACATGGAGTCCACGTGAAACTTATCTATCTTTAGTCTATGCCAAAAGAACTAACATTCACATTATTAAAGGGATTTATATTGCTTAATTTCATTTCAATCCCTCAACACTACTTATCTTTATTTTTTAAGAAGAAAGACAAATCCTTTATTTGTAGGAAACATAATAGTAGATTTTAATATAAATAATTACAATTTAAAAGAACATTAAAAAAAAGTTTTAATTCGCATTTTTAATATTGTGATATAGTAATAATAATACACAGTATTTGAAACTGTTTTTGGTACAACTCGAGAAACACATTCCATCTAGAATTGACTTTATAGTTTTTTCTCTCTAGAAATGACCTAATAATCTTTCAATGGGTCAAATGTTTTTTTATGAGAGAGAGGTAATATTCCAAAAAATATAAGTTTGAAAAATAAAAAATGTGGTTTTATAATAAATATGATACTAAATAATTTTAATTTTTGAAAATTTTCACGTGAAACCATAGGGTATTTATTTGAAATTCATCCTATATGTTATTTTAAGTAAAAAGTTAAAAATCACCTATGAAACGTTTTTTGGATAAATTACACTTATGGCCATTGAACTTTACCAATTTTAACATTATGGCCACTGAATTTCAACTCTTAACAGTATGGCAACTGAACTTTACACTTTCTAACGCTGATGGCCATTCAACTTTAACTAACTTTTCAAAGTGACCATTAACGACCTCAAAATGAAAATATGCAAGAATTAAAGTTGTTCACAACGACATTTAATATGAAACCGCGTTTTTTATTTTCCAAAATCACAGTTTTTAGAGCTTTATCTCTCTAAAAATTCACTACCTCCCCTAACCAAACAACACCTAAATGATCTCAAAATGAAAATTTTCAATAACTAAAGTTCCTTAGAATATCATTAACTCTTTGATTTTTTTTATTTTGGGACCGTCAACAACCGTTTTGAGGTGTTGAATGGCTACCGGTATTATAAAGTGTAAAATTATTGAAGTTCAGTTGCCACAATATTAAAATGGATAAAGTTCAGTGTCCATAGATGTAATTTATTAGTTGTTTTTTTGTTTTTTCATTTAAAGTAATTAATATACAATTTTTAGTGAATAAGAATGTTTTATATACCAACCCATACATGTTTTGCCAGAGGTCCATCAACCTAAATGTATGAATTTGACTAAAGTGTGAAAAGGAAAAGTGAAGCATCTGTTTGTACAAAATGAAGAAACATGCCAACATAGAAGTAATATATATTGAAACAAATACAATGGAAAGTTATTTCCATAAAACATACTAGGGTATATCAAATGGAGAAGATGAGTAAGAAGAAGTTGATGATTATTATTATAGTTACGATTATAAGAATGATGTGGTTTTCTGATTGCTGTTTGGAGACTGAGAAAATTGGTCTCTTACAACTCAAATCTTTCTTTAATATTTCAAATTTCTACCTCTCTGATTGGGGTAGCGCGGCTGATTGTTGTACTTGGGAAAATGTTGAGTGCAATTCCACTACAGGCCATGTTATTCTACTTGATCTTCATAATATAGTGGATTGGAATTCAGAAGAACGGTATCTAAAATGCCTCTTTGTTTCTTGTCTTTCAACAATTAAATGAACTTAACTTACGGGGTAATGGAATAACCGGTTGCATTGAGAATGAAGGTAGTTCTAATTCTCAACTAATACACTAACTAATTGACGCATTTAATTTGTTAATTTATCATCTTTTTGGTTTGCAGGTTTTGAAAGGCTATCAACCCTTACCAATTTGGAGATTCTTGATTTAAGTTGGAATTCTCTCAACAATAGTATCTTGCCATCTCTGAGTGCTCTTCCGTCTTTGAAATCTTTATGCCTGGATGGAAATAATCTGAATGGAACAATTAATATTTCATGTGAATTCCTTAAATCTTGAGTTTTAACTCTATATAATATATTGTCATCTCTCAAAACTCTTGATATATCATACAACCAATTCAAAGGGCCCGTCAATTTCAAAAGTTAGAAATAATATAATCAATTTATTAAGTAGTTATTTCAATTTCATTATGATTATAAAAGTAAGTGGTGAGCTATTCTTGTGTAGATGAGAATATCCTTGGAAACATTAAGAGAGCATTTCCTTCTCTCAAACTGTTGTCCTTGACCAGTCTCAATATCAATGGCACCATTTCTATTGGTAAAGGTACTTTACAACCTTTTAACTTCATAATTCCCTTATCTTTTCTTTAACGTGCATAATTGTTTTTTTGTTTTAATAATATAGGATCTATTTTTGAAACCTTGGAACATTTGAACTTGAACTATTCTAGTCTCGACACCAATATCCTGCAAAGCATTGGAATAATGAGATCCCTTAAAACTTTATCATTGAAAGGATGTCGACTCAGTGGCAACATACCTACTTCTCAAGGTATATATCATCACTTATATGTTTGTGTTGTTTTTTCCATAAGTCATGCATTTCAACTCATATATTTGCATTTGCATAATTTCTTATTAGGATTGTGTCAATTGAAACATCTTCAAGCACTTGATCTGTCAGTAAATTACCTCAATGGAAATCTACCTTGGTGCTTCACTAATTTGACTTCCCTCTATTATTTGGACCTCTCTTTCAATCAATTCAATGGAACAATGTTTTCGTCTCCTTTACAGAGTTTAACATCCCTCCAATATCTAATTCTCTCTCGCAATCTCTTCCAAATCCCAATCTCACTCACTCCACTTTTCAACCTTTCCCAACTCAAATCCTTGATTGTTGATAAGAATATAATATATGCAGACAAAAATGACCATAATTTGAGCCCAAAGTTCCAATTAGAGGTACTCTATCTGAATGGCTATTATGTTGGATATGGTGACATTGGAGCAATACCCAAATTCCTATATCACCAACATAACCTACAAGACGTGACGATCTCTAACATTAAATTGAGAGGAAAGTTTCCATATTGGTTGTTAGAGAATAACACAAGAATAGGACACCTTAATTTGAACAACAATTCTCTTTCTGGGTCTCTTCTTCTACCAACTAATCCTCATATGAATTTGAGAAATTTGGACATTTCTGATAATTGTTTCAATGGCTATATCCCTTCACAAATTGGAGCATATTTTCCAAGATTAATATCATTACAGATGTCTGGAAATGAGTTTAATGGAAGCATTCTTGATAGCCTGTGTAACAACACTAGCTCATATGCTTTGGATATCGGTAGAAACCATATATCTGGAAGAATACCAAAGTGCATAGGAAATATGTCTAGACTTGGACTTTTAGATCTCTCAGATAACAATATTTTTGGATATCTACCTTCCAACTTTAGCTCATCCATTAATGTAGTCAAGCTATCTAAAAATAGGCTTCAAGGATCATTGAAGGATGCATTTTATTATTGCTCTAAGCTAATAATTTTAGACCTTAGCCACAATAATTTTTCAGGAAGCATCCCTTCATGGATTGAGAGACTTTCTCAATTAAGTTATCTAGTCTTGGGACATAACAATTTTCAAAGAGAAATTCCAATTGAACTTTGCAAGCAGAAGCAATTAAGTTTGCTTGATATTTCTCACAATAGAATTTCTGGCCATATGATCTCTTGTCCACATTTTACATGGATTAGAGACGGGGATCGAAACACCAGATACTTCCATCTTTCTACCATGATCAGAAGGCAAAGGAATAGGATTGAGGCTATTAAAGATGCCAATGGGGATTGGGTGTATGAAGATGAGGTAATTCGTAACCTGGCTTTTGAATTCTATAAAGACCTGTTCAAGGAGGATCCTGTCCAGCTGGATAGGGCCCACTCTGTGGCTACCTTCCCTATGATAAGCGAGGATAGTATGCAGAGTGCCTTTCAGCCTATTTCCCGAAAAGAAATTGACCAAGACATCTTCAGTATTGGGGCTTCCAAAGCTCCGGGGATTGATGGTTTTCCCGCTGGCTTTTACCATAAGCACTGGGGGTGGTCAAGGAGGGTATCTATGATTTTATCATAGGGTTTTCAATGGTTCTAAGGACATTGAGTTGGTGAATAGAACCCTCCTTGTCCTTATTCCAAAAATTGATAAACCTACTTCCTTCCTGCATATGAGGCCCATCAGTCTTTGTAATGTCCTTTACAAGACGGTTACTAAGATTGTGGCTAATAGAATCCGGGACTTTCTTCCTGAGATCATTTGTCAAAATCAGGGTATTTTTATGTCCGGTAGACAAATGATGGACAATGTGGTGATTGCCCAAGAAATGGTCCACTCTATGAAGATTAGAAAAGGGAAGAAAGGCATTGTGGCTTTAAAGCTGGATTTGGAAAAGGCATATGATCGCATCAACTGGAATTTCCTGATGGAAAGTCTGGAGAGAGCGAGAGTCCCGGACAGCTAGAGGAAGCTTATCAAGGTTTGTATCTCTTCTCCTGTGTTTCAAGTCATGGTGAATGGGGATATGTCTGAGGAGTTCTCTCCGGAACAGGGCATCCGTCAGGGTGATCCTATGAGTCCTTTCCTTTTTGTTATTGCTATGGAGAGGTTATCTCACCTGATTCAAGATGCTATTGATCTTGGGAGTTTCCACCCAGTGGCTATTAATAGCTTATGTCCCCAAGTGTCTCACTTATTCTTCGCAGACGATGTCCTTATCTTTCTGGAAGGTAATGAGGAGCAATTGAGTGTCATTATGGACATTCTTGATTGTTTCTGTTTGGCTTCTGGTCAGAAACTTAATATCCAAAAATCAAGGATGATGTGCTCTAAGAATAAGAACCCAAGAGTTTGTAAAAACCTAAGTGAGCTTTCCGGTATCCCTCTTACTAACTCTCTTGGAAAGTATCTGGGTATTCCCCTGCACAGTGAAAGAGTGTCTAAAATGTCCTTTAAAGATACTTTGGATAAAGCCAATACAAAGTGTGCCTCTTGGAAAGCAAATACTCTTTCTCTTTCCGGTCGCCTGACGTTATTGCAATCTGTTAATTGTGCTGTCCCTAATCACATCATGCAGGCTTGTCAGCTTCCGGCCCCTGTACTCAAGGATCTTGATAAGATCAACCGTAGATTCCTTTGGGGGGAAGCTATGGAGGGTAGAAAAGTCCACATAGTGCCCTGGAATGAGGCTTGTCAGCCCAAAGCTTCTGGTGGTTTGGGTATTAGGAAAGCTAAGGACAACAATAAAGTTTTATTAATGAAGCTCCTTTGGCGTATGTGGCAATGTCCCTCCTCTCTTTGGGCTCGCCTTCTTTGTGGTAAATATCGGAAAGATAAAATCTTCGGGGGGCCCCAAAGAGAGAGTTGTCCAGTGTTCCTTTCTTTGTAAAGGGCTTAGTGTCGTGTTTGCGGAGTTCTGCTCCGGGGGGGTCTGGAGGTGGGGAATGGCAAATCAATAAGCTTCTGGTTTGACATTTGGATTGGGGATAAACCTTTAGTAGATATATGCACTTCCCCCCGCCTAGTGACATCAAGAACTGGAGGATCGCCGATGTGGTAAACTCTGAAGGGGACTGGATCTGGTCTAAGTTTGAATCTTTCTTAGGTCTTGAGACCCTTCTTAGTATTCGGGGGGTTAAGGTAAGTAATTATGAGGAAGACTTGGATAGGCATTGCTGGGCATTGACTAATAATGGAGCTTATTCTTGCAAATCTGCTTTTGAAGCTTTTTCCCTCTCTAGGTTTGGTCCTTCCTCGGAGATTTGGAAAACCATTTGGGCCCTTAAAGTGCCTTACCGTATTAGGAGTTTCCTGTGGCTGGGCATTAAGGATAGGTTATTGACTAATTCGGATAGGCACAGAAGGCATTTGGCAGATTCTGGAGCCTGCAGTAGATGCAGAGACCATATTGAATCCTTGTGTCATGCTCTCAGGGATTGCCCTATTAGTAAAGAGGTGTGGAGAAAATGTCTTCCACACAATATTTTTTCTTCCTTCATGGCCCATTCTGTAGATGATTGGTTCTCTGATGGTGTTAAGGGTAAGCTTCTGTCATTCATGGAGCATGGGGACATTTTCTTTGCCATTATCTGTCACCAACTTTGGAAGTGGAGGAATGAGGAGATCTTTGGAGAAAAAGCTGTGTTTTAGCCTAACTTAGTTGAGTTCTTCTCCATTAAATTCTCCTCTATTATTGATAGCTTCAAGGGTGATTCCCTAGCCAGTTCTTCCTAGTTTCATAATGTCCACCTTGTAAGTTGGAACAGGCCGAAAGAGGGGGTAGTTAAGCTTAATACTGATGGTTCCTGCCTCAGTAATGGTATGATTGCCGCTGGAGGAGTTCTTAGAGATGCTGGGGGAGCCTGGCTTTCTGGTTTCTCACAGAATTTGGGGATGGGTTCCTCCTTTTCTGCTGAGCTCTGGGGTATCCTCACGGGTATCAGGCTTGCTGTTAGACTGTGTGTGAAGAGGCTGTCTGTTGAGTCTGATAACTTGGAGGCCATCAATATGATTAATAAGGTTCATGCCTTGAGTCTAAAGAGCCGCAACCTTATCAAAGCTATAAAAAGGCTTTGCTCCTCCTTTGAGAGTCTTGAGTTCTGTCACATTTTCAGAGAGCAGAACCGTGTAGCAGATCGCTTGGCGACAGCTGGCCATGAAGGGATGCTAGGGGTCTCTACCCTTCCTTATCCCCCTGTTTTTCTCTGTTCCTTCTTTTAGAAGATAGGATTGGGGTTAGCTTTCCCAGGCTGATCCCTAGTTAGTTGCTTTCTGTTGTTTTTCTTTCCTTTTCTATCAAAAAAAAAATATTTTGAATTCTGTTAAACTAATAAAATCATTATTTTTAATTTATTTTAAAAATTAGAGTTTATAAATTAAGGGTCTAGTATATATTGTTTAGGGTTTAATTTGGAGTTTAGAATTTTAAAATTAGGGTGTAAAAGCATATTTTATTTGTTATATATAAAAAATAATGACATATTCATAATAAATTTTGATAATCTGATTTAATTGTAATTTTATAGTTAATTATGATATTAATGCAGGAAGCCCAAAAATATAAGATTTTGAGTTAACTTTGTCACGTCAGTTTTCCGCTCTGATGGCTAAGTCAGTTGTATGATTTAGGATCATATAGAAGGGTAAGAATATGTTTAGAGATAATAGTTAATGTAGCGAACCTTGTGGCAATACATGTCTCTTTATAATGTTAATTTAGGTTTTGAGTTTGTCCCTTCTTTAGGAATCCTTATAGAGTCAAACTCTGTTAAGAATCCTTTGTCTCGAAGGATTCCGAAAGGTTCTTTTGATCTTTAGAAGATTGAGGAACCTGCTAGTGGTAGGGATGGCAACGGGTAGGGTACCCGCGGGTAATGACATTCCCATTCCCAAACTCTTACCCTTTTATTTTTTAATTACACGTACCTGTCCCATTACCCTAACGGATAACGTTTTGCATCCCATACCCGTCCCATTTAATTCACGGGTACCCGCGGATACCTTTACCCGTTAAAAATCAATAAATAAAACAAAAAAAATTACAAATTTAACAAACTATAAATTTAATAAATCATAAATCTAAAAATTGAACAAATTAAACCTTAATTAATAAGAATAAAGTAGCTTAATGATATCACTCAATTGTTGAAAAATAAAAAGTTGGGGTTCATATCTCATGTCTTACATCTAAAAAACAATGATATTTATTAATATAATATTTTTTTATGACGGGTACCGGGTACCCTAGGGGTATTCCCATACCCGTCCCATTACCCTAACGGGTAATGATTTTGATCCATACCCTTTTATACTGGGTACGGGTAGTCCCATTAGGGTCGGATAGTACCGGGTATCCGTGGGTACATTACCCGTTGCCATCCCTAGCTAGTGGTAGCGAGCTTGGGCCACCATGGTTGTGTTTGGGCCGTTTGTGGTTGTTTTGGGTTGTTTATTTGCTTGGCCTGAGCCGGAATGGGTAGTATTGATGTGACGTGACATCATTTTGCATGATATCATTGTCAGATATTAGTATAAGATCTATGATTAGACTTTAACTATTAGTTCAAGCTTTTAGTTCAACTGGTTCCATAACATGGTATCAGAGCCTTTTAGACCAAACGGTCGAGAGTTCGAGTCCTAGCAACCTTATTAATTTGTAGAATTAAAAACACATGGGGGAAGGACGATTTTACACGTGGCCTACCAGACAAAAAAAAAATTAATAATTTGGATTTAAAGAGGTCAAAAAAATTAGAAATTTGAATTTAGGGAGGCCTAATAGGCCAAAAATATTAAAATTTTGAATTTTGGACAAGTCTAACACTTAATGGGCCATCTTGGAGTGGCAAATTCAACACCCAATAAAAAAAAATTGAGACAGCAGGGCCGAAAATACCCGGGATCAAGGTGGTTCCAGCGGCCGTGAAAATGAGTAAAGTTTAAAAAGTGTAAAGTAAAGTAACTTGTATGTTATGTTTTGAAGTTTAATGGTAATACCGTGAAAATGAGTAAAGTTTAAATCATTGGTATAATTTATCCTCGTGATCACCCTTAAAAACAAAACTTCAGTGAAAAATAATACTACCGAATTAAGAATCAAAATGGTTCCTAAATATAGTTCAAATTGAAGTTTAGATATCAATTTAATTTTCAAGTTCGACAAATTTTTACAAATAACCTCGATCCAATTAGTTTTAATGTAATTTCTTTATAATATTTTAATCAATTTATCAAAATTTATTAACTTCGTAACTGAGTTGATACCTGAAACTTGGATTTGAGCATAATTTTAACACTTAATTCAATAATAACCCTGAAAAAAAGTGAACATGTTTGTAGTGTCTCCATCATAATAACTTGCTAAAGTAGGTGCATGTTTTCTTCTTCAATATCCACAAAAATAAATATATGTATATATTTATTATAATCTCTTTAAATCATGATGATTAATAGTGGTGGGATCAAATTCACATTATTGATCTATCTTCTATTATTATAATTTCTTTTTCTTTTATTATTATGTTTCAAAACAAATCAATAAAGCCTACAACTCTTAAAACTAATTATATGAAGCATTCATCTCGGGTCCTGATAATTTAGAAGTCTTAGGCAAAATAAGTAATAAGGACTCATTTAATATAAAATTTATTAATTAAAATGTAAAAATTAGGTAAATTTTTTAATTTTTTTTATCAACGAGCTTTCAGAAAGAATTAGGCCTTCTATATGATGTTATCACTATCTATCTATATATTTTTTAGAAGGGTTAAGGTGTAAAAATACCCCTAACGTTTTGGATGAGGAGCAATTTTACCCCTAACGTCTAAAATAGTGTAATTTTACCCCTAATGTTGGAAGTGAAGAGCAATTTTACCCCTAACATTGATAAATTGGGTTAATTTGAGAAATAATTCATTAAATTGTCTTCTTGGTCAGAAATCTTGTCATCTAAACTTCACACATGCGTCATTTTATCAGTAACAAATCGCAAACATATGTTGGGATGTGAATAAAAATAAAAAAAATAAAAATATATACTGTCTTTTGTACAAATTGGATAAAAAAATTTAAAAAATTCACGTAATTTATAAATATTAATTTCCACGTCTATTATTAAATTATAAAAAAACATGAAATCTTTTTTTAGAACGAATTGACATGTAATTGGTGCAGAATAAAGAACAAAAAATATTTGTGTTTTATAATAGGGGTAAAATTGATCCAAATTATCGACGTTAGAGATATAATTGTATAATTTTAGACGTTATGGGTAAAATTGCTCCTGAACCAAAACGTTAGGAGTATTTTTTCACCTTAACCCAAAAAAAAATTAACTTTCGTATAAAAAAAATTTGGGTCCACTCCAGCTATTGACCCTAAGCCGTCTTCGGAAACATCAATAATCATTCTTAAATTTTTCAAAAAAAAAAAAACTAAATTAAAACAACTAATCATCTAATTAAAATATATTTAAATCATAAAAAAAGTCAACTATCAAGAGAATAATCGGGGATCCTCATCGAGGATTAACGAGACAGGACATATTTCCCCATTTCCATCACAGGGATAAAATTATCCTCATCCCCATCCTATAGAGATTCTTATTGGGGGTTACCCTTCCTATTAGGACGGGTCACCGACATGAATCCCGCTATATTTACATTCTTAATAATCTTTTTAAATCATGATGATGATTAATAATGGTGGGATCAAATTCACATTATTGATCTATCTTCTTTTATTATTATTATATTTTTTTCTTTTTGTCTAGATTTGATAAGCTCTTTGTGTGATTGAATTTTAATTAATAATTTAACATTATTAGTTTTGTTGTGTTTATGTTCTCTAACAAAAGCATAAAAACATATAAATGATGTCTTTTTTGATTTGGCCAATTTTATCAATAAAAACAAGAAAAAACATATAGATTTGCCACAAAACTCAAGAGAGCATTGGCCCTTGTTTAAATGCCTTTCCTTTTCCACATATGGGACCTTAAATTGCCTAATTCACATATTCTTCAACCCAATAAATACAAGGGTAAAATTGACCTTTTGGTTTTTAAAACATTATACATTAGCATAAATTATTAAAAAATAACTTTTAATTGAAATTTTAAGAAGAATAACTTGAATTTTCTTTATATTTAATAGCAAACTATTCAATCAAACAGGTAAGAGAGTTTGGAGTCATTCTATTCATTTCTCATTGTTTCTGTTTTTATTTCATTGTGTTATTAACTGTTAGCGATATTTTGCGAATATGCTAATTTCAACCTTGTCACGTGTGGTTTGGGTGCGGGCGTGCCAGAGAAATTATTTCTCAATTATTAAAGACGGTTAAGTTTATGGAATTGCGCGCCAAAACTTGAAATCTTAAACGAAGCGATTGGCGAGGGACGCAATGATTGAAAAAGTCCCTCTTGGGTCTCTAGCGCCGTTATAAAAACTTTGCTAGATAAATTATTTTATTTAAGCTAATGCGGGTAAATTGAAGACTAGAAAATAAAGGAATTTAAAGTGCGAAATTGACACAAGATTTGGTGAAAAATCGGTATTTATTGATTGAATAAGTGTTTGAAACATGAAATTGGAAATGAATTACAATTGAAGTACTTCTATACTAAACATATAGCTAATTCAATTGAATTGGAAAGGCAAATCAAATACAAAGAATTGAAATGCAATTAAAACAAAAATTGGAATTCAACAACAAACTCGGAGCCACAATAGCTATCTCGGATTGAGGTTGAATTTTGGTGTCGGTGTGAGGTCCTTGGAGAGCTGCAATCGGTCGGGCCCGTACGGTATGTGCTTGGTGCAATGGCAAAACGTTGGTAGGCAAATGGGGCAGATTTAGACCTTAACTTCGGGAGGCTCGTTTGGGTGCTTACGAACACGGAATTGGACGATTAAGTAGGCTAGATTTAACTTCAGGAAGTGAGGAACAATTTTGTATAAGGGATCGAAGGCTAAAACGGACTTTAAATAGACGTAATTGAGGATTGAAAATGACTGGACGAATCTGGAAAAATCTGGGCAGAATAGCTAAACGAATTTGGGCTGGAAAGATCAGCTTGTAACTATAGTTTCTGGGTACGGAATTGGGAAATTAAACACACTAGATTGAAATTCAGGACGTTAGGAACAACTTTGTCGAAGGGATCGAAGGCAAAAAATAACGTTAAATGGACGGAATTTGGTTTTGAAAAAGGTTGGACGAATCTGGAAAATTAACTTGAAAACAGAGTTTTAGCTAGGAATTGAGCAAATTAAAGGCTTGGAATGCTAACTTGAATTGGGAAACTTGAAAAGAAACTTGAATTAAGGATAAAGGAAGCTTAAAAGAGGGATTGAAGCTAAGAAAAAAATGAAGAACAAAAGGAAGAACTTGAAGAACTTAAAGAACTTAGGAGCTAAGAACTTGAAACTAAGAACTAGAAAAGAGAGAACATTGAAAGGGACCTTTAGAGAGGGGTTTGTGTTTGTGTTGAGTGTGATTTTTAATGAAGGGGAGTAGACCTGTCCATGGGTTGGGCTGGGCCGGGTTCGGGCCGGGCCTGGCGGGCTTTTAGGTAAAAATACTTGTCCCAAGCCCAGCCCAGCCCAGTATAATTTTAGGCGGGCTCGGGCTTAAAAATCAAATCCCAAACCCAACCCATATAAGCCCACCTAAAAAAATATACATAATTTTTAATTAAAAAAAATCACATTTATACTTAAAATAAATATTTAATTATAAATATATAAATTTCCTAATTAATATTAATAAGGCGGGCCGGGCCGGGCCGGCCCGTGATATTTTGATATGTCCCAAGCCCGTCCAAAAAATAGGCGGGCTTTACCGGGCCTGGGCCGGCCTGGGCCTAAGAGTAAATTTCATTGTCCAAGCCCGGCCCAAAGGACACAGGCCTGGGCGGGCCGGGCGGGTACCCGGGCCCGTGGACAGGTCTAAAGGGGAGAGGGTCTATTTATAGTATTTTGGAGTGGCACTTTGGTAATTATTGAGTGGTATTTTGGTAATTAGTCAGTGGCATTTTGGTAATTAGTCACCAACTAACTTAACTAACTCCAACTAACTACCTCAACTTCCATTAACTTCCATTGACCAATTCCAACTGCTGCCGAGAGAGAGTTTACGCCCCGCGTATGTCCGACTACGCCCCGCGTAGTGCAGCTTCTAGAGTTGGCGCGTTTTGTTGATGGTGCATACACGTGGCGTCTCTGGTGTCACGTCCCGCGTGAAGGAGTACGCCCTGCGTGTTGGTGGATACGCCCTGCGTATTGGAGCTTCTGATCTTGGAACACTTTGCGGATGCGTCTTACGCGTGACGTATTGGCAAGCACGTCCCGCGTAAGAAAGTACGCCCCGCGTAACGTGAAGGACGCGCTGCGTATTTGAGTTTTTGACGTTGATTTCTTCGGACGCCTTGTTTACGCGTTGCGTATTGAGGACACGCCCCGCGTGGTGCCGGACTCTCTCATGGGTTGAAGGTTAGCTTACACGTGTATTTTTCATTATTTTCTAGACAAAAATAGAAACTATACCCTAAATTAAACATAAGCTTTCTATATACATAAAAATAAAATTTATTTTATTTTGGGCCAACATTAACATACAAACCAAACGTCTCCTAAATATCTAAAAAATAGGGTAAATTACGTCTATGGACACTGAACTTCAATTCTTAACGGTATGGCGACTGAACTTTACACTTTTTAACGCTGGTAGCCACTCAACGCCTCAAAACGACTGTTGACGGTGTCAAAATAAAAAATCCAAAGAGTTAATGATATTCTAAGAAACTTTAATCTTGAGAATTTTCGTTTTGAGGTCGTTTAGATGTTGCTTGGTTAAAAGAGATAGCGAATTTTTAAAAAAAAAAAACTCTAAAAAATGTGATTTTGGAAAATAAAAAACGTGATTTCAAACCTTATATTGTGATTGTATTTAATTCATTGCGTTTTCTTTTAAAAAAATATATTTTTAATATTTTTAATATATTAGATACAACATATGGAACTGGATACAATAGTTTTCTTTTAAACAAAAAGAAAAGTTCTCGTAAATTCACATAATTTGTCTGGAAGAATATGTTTTAAAGAAATTAAATATTTGTATTTTATTTTTTTTGAAACAAAGATGAAATTCATTCCTTAAACCAAATCAGCAACAATAGACTCCTGCAACCAAACCGGGGCAGAAAAAGACACAAACTCGCTAGCATTGGACAGGGCATGTCGTGCAACGACATGAGCTCCCTTGTTCGCTAGGCGTGGAGTGAAAGACACTTTATAATCGTGTCGACAACTTAACAAAGACTTGCAATCCTGAATAATTGACCCATAAACTGACAAATCTGGATCAGACGAATTGACACTATTAACCATAGACAATGAGTCACTCTCAAACAACACATTAATACAATTAAGGTAAATACACCAATGCATTGCATCCCGAAGGGCTAAAGCTTCAGCTTCCCTGATATCTTCAACAATAGGGATTAGGCGACTACGGCACGCCATAAAAGAACCATCGAAGGATCTAAGCAAGGCTCCCACCCCACTCCGAGCCTCAGCTTTAAAGGTAGCTGCGTCACAATTGCATTTGACAAAGCCAAGAGGGGGGCAAGACCAACTAGTATCACGTACCTGTGCCACAATAGACCGTTGTGTGTGCACGTGGTGATGGACAACCGTGCCGGCATTTTCGGTTGCATTGTTGGTAGTGGTAGAAGGTGGCCGGTTCTGCGTAGGAGGATAGGCAGGGGCCGGGCCAACCACCTGAGGGCATAGGATCGGGCGGTGATGTGCAGTAGAGTCAACTGCGTTTGCCGTTGAGTCCGTGGATGGATGACTGGCCGCAATCGGCCGATTCTTCAGCTGGGACTGACGCCAAGCAGCAAGATAGTTCTTCGCGAGAGAGATCGCCGTTTCTGGTAATTGGACTTTACTCTCCCAGACTATCTGGTTCCTTTGATTCCAAATAACCCACAACGTCATGGCCATCTTGGTTATGGTGTCGGCATCATTGGATAAGAGTACCTGCAAAATAGAACCCGTTAGAAAATCAGGTTGGAATACATCCGTATTGATCCCGGATAGGTTCCAACATTCCTTGGCGTATACACAATCCACAAAGAGGTGGTGGTCATGCTCAGTATCAGAATGACAGAAGGGGCATTGCGTTGGGATTTGCAACCCTCTTCCTGCCAATCTATGCCTAGTAGCCATACAACCTGAGACCAACTTCCAAACAAACATTCTAACTTTTGGGGGGACATGCATCTTCCAAATTCTACTCCACCCTTCCTCCTGGATCTCACCACCATAATCCTCACAAAGAGTTTTGTAGCCTGACTTACTAGTATACATGCCATTTTTGGTAAAGTTCCACATTGGTCCATCCTCAACTTCTCTAGTTGGCAATACCATCCTACACACAATTCTGGCATCTGCCTCATTCAACATTTGTTCTACCTTCCCTCTGTCCCACACCTTCCTACCAGGAATAAACAAGTCGGCCACTTTTGTATCATCCTGCTGCATAACATCATCACCATGTACCCTAAATGGAGCCGTAGTATTTACCCAAGGGTCTTTCCATACAAATATTGACTTGCCATTCCCAATTCTCCAACGTACTCCCAATCTCAGTACCTCAATGGCTCTCCAAACACTCCCCCAAACAAAACTAGGATTATTGCCTAATTTGGAGGAAAAGAAGGGGTCCCTAGGGAAATATTTAGCTTTGAACATTCTACCCACTAAAGAATTTGGATTAACGCTTGTTTGCCTAATAAGGCCAAATTGAACTTTTGGAGATTCCTAAACCCCAAGCCACCCTCTCTCTTATCCCTACAGAGCCTGTCCCAACTCTACCAATGAATTGATATCCTACCCCCTGGTTTCATACCCCACCAAAAGGAATTCATTATCTTCTCCAAATCCAAGCAAAGGGATCTAGGCAGTTTAAAGACACTCATGCAAAAAGTTGGCAGTGCCTGTGCAACTGCCTTAATTAGCACTTCCTTACCAGCCGCAGAAAGAAACCTAAAGGTCCATGCACTCAACCTCTTCCTCAGTCTATCTTTGAGAAAACTGAAAATCGCCACTTTGGACTTCCTAATTAGTGAGGGGAGACCCAAGTAGCGGCCAGTATCCAGAGGGTGAAAAACCTGGAGAGAATTACATACCTTATTTCGCAGATCCATGCCTACATTTGGACTAAAGAAAATCCCAGATTTTTGCAGGTTGATAGCCTGGCCAGATGCTGCCTCATACTCAGATAGGATCAACCCAACTTTATTACACTCATCCATAGAGGCCCTGAAAAAGAGGAAGCTGTCATCTGCAAAGAACAAATGTGTGATAGTAGGCGCGTTTCTCGCGATAAGGCATCCATGGAGGGATCCCTCCTCCGCCGCCCTTGTAATCAGATTAGATAAGACTTCGGCACACAGTATAAATAGATACGGCGACAGAGGGTCACCTTGTCTCAGGCCCCTACCAGGTGTAATTGGCCCCACAAATGTACCATTAAGTGACACAGAGTATTCCACAGTAGAGATACACAGCATAATCCACTCAATCCACAGCGCAGGGAAGCCTAATTTTTGCATGACTAGTCTCAGGAAGGTCCAATCAACCCTATCATAGGCCTTGCTAATATCCAATTTTAAAGCCACCTCACCAATTCTACCCCTGTTCTTTCTCTTCATAAAGTGTAATGACTCAAAAGCCACCATAATGCTGTCAGAGATAGACCTGCCAGGGACAAAAGCAGATTGAGTCTCAGAAACCAAGAAAGGTAGCACAAGTTTGAGCCTATTAGCTAGGACCTTGGCAATCAGTTTGTACAGCACATTGCAAAGGGAGATAGGGCGAAAATCTTTCATACCCTCAGGCCTGTCAATTTTGGGAATAAGGACAATTATCGTGTCGTTTAAATGCGGGGGAAATTATTTGCGATCCAGATAACCTCTACATGCATTAACAACCTCAGGTCCAATCAGGTCCCAAAAGTGTTGAAAGAAACCCGGATTTAGTCCATCAGGGCCCGGGGATTTATCAGGGTGCATTTGGAACATGGCAGTCTTGAATTCAACAAAAGTGAAAGGTGAACACAGGTCTGCCTGCATTTCACTTAAATATTTGTATTAATTTACTATAAAATAGAAAAACGATTGAAAAATAATTTCTCCTTTTACAAATAAAAAAATTAATTTCTTATTTCAGGAAATTTTCGTTAATTGTTAGTTTTAACTTTATTTTTTTTAAAAGAAATTTTTAGTATCTCTAATGGAGTACAGTAAACAACTCATTATATTCATTCATTAAATTCTCTTCCATTAAAATGAGTTTAATATATCGATCACTTATCAACTACTCAATAGATATTGAGTAGTTTATTAAGTTTTGACTATTTTTATAATATATTTTTAATTTTTAAAATAATATAATAGAGTTTAATTAATTGGTGATCTCTTGTGATTGATGGATCTCTTATGATTGATAGAGTTTAACCATTTGAGTTAATAGTTTAACAAAATGAAGTTTATTAAAAAAAAAGTCTTGCAATGATGATGTGTCATGTATATTGAGTGGTTGTGGGTAGGGATGTAAATGAGGCGAGTCCCGTCCTCATTGGTGACCGCCCTGGCAGGAACGGTGAATCTCCGAAGGATCTTCATGGGACGGGGATGAGGATAATTTTGTCCTCCGCGATGGGATGAGGAAAGGTATCCCCGTCCCCACCGCGTTAATCCCCGATGGGGATCCCCGATTATTCCCCGTGATAATTGATTTTTTTGGATGATTTAAGTACATTTTAATTAGGTGATTGGTTTTTTTCAATTTTTAGTATTTCGTGATTTGGAAAATTTGAGAATGATTGTTAATACTTGGTATTATTAGCTACTGTTTCTTAAACATTTTTGTCTTTACTTATTTTTTAAACATAAACGGTGATTCCCCAGTGCGACCGGGCCGCCCTTTTTAAACGGTGATTCCCCACGGAGAATGAGCATAACGTTTTTGGAACATCTGTAAACGAGAAATGATGATCTCCATGGAGACGGGGATGAGGATAAGTTTGTCCCTGTTTAGCTCGCAGGGATGGGGATGGGGACAGAGAATTCCCGACTAGTCGGGGAACGGGGATGGGAAATTTGTTCTCCGCCCCACTCCGTTTACATCCCTAGTGTCACAAGTGGCTAGAAAACATCCACAACACGAGCCAAGTCAAATGCCTAGCAAGCCCGACGTTAGGAACAAGGGGCAAACGGGTCATTTTACCATGTCTCGGGACTAGGCGAGACAACCAAAATCACTAGGCTTATGAGTAGGCATCAACGAGGGCAGAGGCAACCAGGCAGCGACCAAGTGATATCGGGGCAAGAGGAGTGCCCCCTATAGTATGTCTTATACAGACTGGGCAGATAGGGGCAGTGGACATTCAAATCTTCCATTCACCACTCGTCCACTACGGGAGTCACACAAGTCCAATTGGTACGAAACTTTGCAGGATGGTTTAATATATAATTTAGAGCTTATGGAACAAAGATTGTGTGGGGAAATATTTCTGTGTTGGAAGAATTGGCTAGATGCTAAGTTGCGAGCCTAAAAGAATCGACCAGTCAGCAACAACGGGCCTGCGCGGGGACAACAAGCCAATAGAACCTCCAAACGTAATTCCCAGCAAAAGCAAGTGTTCAAGTGGGTAAAGATGACTAATTAACCCCAATGATGCAGGAGGAAGGTGCCAAGAAAGACCAAAGAGTTCTCATTTATGAAGGGGAGCTTCCTAAGTCAACTAGTCAACTAGAGTAAACTTGGACTTTGAATAGTTGACTTGAGTATGGGCTGATTTCTGGAGTAAATCACAACCCTTTGATTGTTGTGATCCAAGTAAGCTTGTAAGCAAGTAGGGAAATTGAGAGTGAGTGTTCCAGCAATATTCACTTGGGTAAATTGTGTAGAACATTCGTTTTATCAATAAGAGATATCAATTGAATGTTCTCAAAATACTTTGTGCAACAATTTTAAGTCTTCCGCTGTAAAACGGTTATTTATTCCATGGGGTTTGGTGAGTGTAAGAATTCCATCTGTGACACTAGTTGTGACACTAGTTATGGGTATGAACAATTAGAGATGCTTTTAATTTTAACTTGTTTTTTTCTTAAAACTCTAAATATTATTTTACCAAAAAAATATTATGGTGAATAAATTGGAACTTAATTTAGTTTCAAAAAAATTGGAACTTAATTATAAGATTTTAAATAACTAAAACAATCCATAAAAATAATAGGATAATATAAAAGTAGATACATGAATTGGAACTGTAAATTTTTATGTTAAAATTGCAGTAGATACCCTTAAAATAAATGGATGTTAATGAAGAATTAAAAAAAATTAAGATCATGTTCATGTGCTAATCTAAATTAAGTATAATTGAATACCTTAAGGAATATTTCCCAGAATATTTCTAGAGACCATCCGCCACATGGATCAATGTCAGATCAATGTCACCCTTCGGATCATGATAACTCATAAGAACCGGTTCGATGTGAATTAAGGAATATCCTTTGAAGATGCTTATGGAACCATCCGGCCACATGGATCAGTATTTATCGTTTGTCCCAGTATCAATAAAGTGGTGGAAGGAGATTACTTGAATTACATGAGGCGGTTATACAAAAGACACATACTACAAGGCAGAGCCATGTGGATCAATATCCACCGTCCGGATAGGACTTAGTACTATGAAAGAATGAGAGCCCTTGGATAGTGTAAGAAAGTCTCATACATGGCATGGTGTACCATCTGACGTCATAAAAATCTGAAGGCCTCAGGACCAATCAGACGATGACGTTTCTCCGGACGCCTGCTATATGGCATAGTGCACCACTTGATGTTATAGCAGTTCGAAGGGTGTCACACCCGGCCCTAAACGACCTCAATTGGCATCGGACGTGAAATAGAAGATCACAATCAACACTTAATAGTCTCCAAATATCATAATAACACTTTTCTAGGTATTCCTCTTAAATGTCTATTCTAAACAAATCCATATTCCTATTACAAGAAAATCTCAACATATTTATCAACTTTATCATATTACAATTAAATACTAAAGTTCTAATAATACTTCTAACAATAAGCAACAACTTCCGATCCTCGCCTAATCGGTCGGTAACATTCTCTCTATCATGTACTTTCTCACCTAAAAACATTAAAACATTTAAAAACTTGAGACAAAAATCTCAATAAGAAACTATCAGCTATCAAAACAATTTTACTTAACATAGCTACATATATACATTTATAAAGGGATTTAATCAAAACCTTATAAAATATACTCAAAACTTAAGTTTATAATATAATCATCAAAACCTTATAAATTATACTCAAAACTTAAGATCATAAAATAAAATTTGTGTATGTGTATCCATCCTCGAATTCCACCCGTGTAGATCATAACATCAATCATAACAATATCGAGATATCTCATTTATATCTCGTTCATTGCCTAACAGTTAGGACTATCAGCCGTGCACTCTGGCCATACCGCCATTAGGTATGGTCTTACAACTTACAACTCCTACCCCGGACAATCCTAGATGGACAAAATCATTTTATCTTTCAAAATATCACAACTCATAAAAATCATATTTGGACTTCAATCCAAAATAATAAACAATAACCGCAACAGATTTCTCAATCCAAAAACAATTCGTAAGAAATCATCAAATTCATTTTATTCAATATATATATATATTGAAACAAAAAACATAAATGTATATATGTAAATCAACCAAATCAAGCCTTAAATCAACATAATCAAGTAAAATCTGAAATTCACACAGAAGCATAGTCAATAGCTTTATTTGAACCATAATTTCACAATAAAAACAAAATCGTGAAAAATCTCAATTTCACAAAATTCCTGCATAACCCTAAAATATCAATTTCTGAAAATTCTTTGATTATATATTATCTATATACATAAAACTCAAAATATAGTTGATAGTTACTTACCTTGGTCACTAATTGAAGAAAATACACTCGTTCAATTCGCCTCTAAATCTTGTCTAATATCATTCATATCTTCCTAACATACACCAAATCTCACTTTAATAAATTTAAATCACAACTGATTCTATCAATTGCATATATATCAAATATATTTCACATATCTCCAAGTTCTATATACTTCAAAAAAATCAATTTTGAACCCCTAATATGTATGAGATTATCTTTTTCTTAGATCTTCCAAATAATTCGAATCAATAAACATCATACACCTATAATCATATTTTATCATAATAAACTTAAATCTATAATTTTTCAATCCAATCATGATTATTATGAACTCCAAGTCATCATCATCAATCAAATATATAAGATAACATATTTCCTCTATGAATATCACCTTGACTTATTTATTTTCATAAAACCTCGATAATCAAATCCTTACAATAAAAAAATCAATATAGATCATTCTTATACCCATCATCCTACATCCCATTAATAACTCCAAATAAATTTAAGTTTCTCATCAAACTATATGGATAACAAATACGATTTACTTAAATCGCAATGTGAAAGTTTTTGAAATCTCCAAGCAATATCCTCAAACACAATAAAAGCCTAAAATTTTTATAATGTCAAATTTAGACTATAATCCTCGAAACTTCAATCTTTCCTCCAAACCATAAAACCATATAACCAAGGAAGATAGATTACCTAAATTACAATAATCATTTTTTTTCCTCCAAACTCAAAATTATATCTTTACACCCATAAAAGTCATTAAATCTATAATATCATTCGATTTTCTTATTTGACCTATAAACACTCAATTTGATCCTTATATAAACTTAAACCATAATCACACAAACTTTAACTAAAAATAACTTCTATTAACAATATATGTTTACAAAATTTCAATTATCAATATATATATATATATATATATATATATATATATATATATATATATATATCCTCTTATATCATATTTATCTCTTAATTTTCTACCTCAACTATGCTTAAGATCAGAAAAAGTTGTCCTCAAATTCATATCTTAATTATTTCCTCAAACACTATTTAAGCTTACCAAATTTTCATATGTAATCATCAAATCATGAACTCTAATATATTCTTCCACTTTACTTCTCATTGATCACTAACATCGGTATCTCTCTAAACATCATTTATATAACTCTCAATAATTCTAAACCTCAACCCGATAAAATTCAACAATAGATCTGCACTTTGAATTCGGATATCATTTATTCCAATTAAGATTCCATAACTTGTTAAACTCATATCATAATCTCCAATTTGTAATCAACCTCCAAAACAATTAACTGAAATCTCCACATTTTCGCTTTCTTAATCACATATGTATTAACTTCAAAACTCATCATATCATTTCAAAGTCTCCTAACCTTACTTCACATCTAAGATACGTATATTTTTCAGCTAACTATTAAACTCTCAAATATCAATTCCAAGTCATACTAAGGAGAAAAATCAAAACAAAAACCAAATTCTGGTTTAAAGCTAAAATGACCTACATATATCGTTTCCATCCTAACTTCTTCATACGGAGTCCGATTAAGGTAATTCAAAAAACCCTAGAAACGTAAGATAAAAATAAAGAACTTTCATTCAGGACTCCATGACAGATTCGGCCTATATCTAGTCGAAAAATGCATCACAATATTCATATACGAATCTGATTTTCCAGCAGCACCTATATAGACAATTCTCTATTTCTCTAGCTCAAAGTTATGACTTACTCATAACCAATATCACCAAATATCAAATAATTTACTATTTTTCATACACCTAGATATTGCTAACTATCAAATCTCATTTTTTACACCTCATTAGCTAGTTAATCAATCCTCAAAAAATTTCAAATTATTTCTTAGCTATCACAAAATATCGATATTCCTCAATTACTATAAATCTTAGGTCCGAAGAATTTAACCTAAAGCTCTGATACCAAACTGTCATACCCAACCCTAAACGACCTCAATCGGCATCGGGCGTGAAATAAAAGATCATAATCAACACTTAATAGTCTCCAAATATCATAAATAACAATTATCTAGGTATTCTTCTTAAATGTCTATTCTAAACAAATCCATATTCCTATTACAAGAAAATCTCAACATATTTATCAACTTTATCATATTACAATTAAATACTAAAGTTCTAATAATATTTCTAACAATAAGCAACAACTTCCGATCCTCACCTAATCGGTCGGTAACATTCTCTCTATCATGTACTTTCTCACCTAAAAATATTAAAACATTTAAAAACGTGAGACAAAAATCTCAGTAAGAAACTATCAGCTATCAAAACAATTTTACTTAACATAGCTACATATATACATTTATAAAGGGATTTAATCAAAACCTTATAAAATATACTCAAAACTTAAGTTTATAATATAATCATCAAAACCTTATAAATTATACTCAAAACTTAAGATCATAAAATAAAATTTGTGTATGTGTATCCATCCTCGAATTCCACCCGTGTAGATCATAACATCAATCATAATAATATCGAGATATCTCATTTATATCTCGTTCATTGCCTAACAGTTAGGACTATCAGCCGTGCACTCTGGCCATACCGCCATTAGGTATGGTCTTACAACTTACAACTCCTACCCCGGGCAATCTTAAATGGACAAAATCATTTTATCTTTCAAAATATCACAACTCATAAAAATCATATTTGGACTTCAATCCAAAATAATAAACAATAACCGCAACAGATTTCTCAATCCAAAAACAATTCGTAAGAAATCATCAAATTCATTTTATTCAATATATATATATATATATATATATATATATATTGAAATAAAAAACATATATGTAAATATGTAAATCAACCAAATCAAGCCTTAAATCAACATAATCAAGTAAAATCTGAAATTCACATAGAAGCATAGTCAATAGCTTTATTTGAACCATAATTTCACAACAAAAACAAAATCGTGAAAAATCTCAATTTTACAAAATTCCTGCATAACTTTAAAACATCAATTTCTGGAAATTCTTTAATTATATATTATCTATATACATAAAACTCAAAATATAGTTGATAGTTACTTACCTTGGTCACTAATTGAAGAAAATACCCCCGTTCAATTCGCCTCTAAATCTTGTCTAAGCCGTTTCTCTCCAAACATTGCCGAAACTCAAAAACTCTTCGGTTAGGTCTTAGATCTATGCATAATGATGCTATGTTTTAAATTTTGAGTGATTCGGACCGTCGAAACTCCGTAAATTAAAGAAACGATGGAGAAATGGTTCAGAGAAAACTGATGATGATAAAAGAAAAAGAAAAAGGAAAAGGAAGGAATATATATATATATATGATGATGATCGTGATATCTGATATGCTCTGGAATATTTGAGAAATATTTGGCAAATATCACGTTTGATCCTCCATCTTTCTATAATCTTTTAAAAATTATTATAAACTTTTAATTTACACATAAAACCATCAAATTAACTCCAAACTTTTTCTATAGCACCAAATAAACTTCAGACACCCAATAATTATAATATATACTAATATCAAAATATAAATTTTAGAAATTTAGACACGGATGTGACAAAGGGTCTAAGACCAATCGAATGATGACATATGTCTGGTAAGTCACTGAGGCACACATTCCTAAGATCATAGTAGCCACCCCTGGGAGCTACTATATATAGCCAAGTTGAACACCCCTTAAAAGGTATATAAACATCACAGTCTCCAATGTTCAGTGATATATGAATGGCATTAGCGCGGAACACGCGACGAAGATGGCAAAAATGAAAGAAAAATTGCGGGTGGCAAAGGAAGCCATATGATGAGCCAATTGAGAGAATACTTGTGCAACAGGCATGATTCTCTCAGGCATTCTTATCAATGTTTGAGAAGCCCATCACTTGAGAGACGATGCTCTAACACATAGTCCATTCGTAAGGCATCCAGATAGTGTGGTGCATCATAGGCTAATGTTAAGACACAAAAGGGTGACCACTATAAAGATTTGACATCGGATATCTAAGAAGATAAGTAGGGAGAGGAGCCCAAACATGATTCTAGAGATAGGGAAGATAAGGAGAAAGATGAACCACAAAAGAGTGTCACTCGGTGAGAGACAGATTTGGAGATAGGAGGAAACTAGCAAAAGAGATAGAGGATGAGCCCATCGGTCAGCGGCAAATGTATGAAATACTAGGAAAGGAGATACAAAGTACCATTGTTGATACATGGATACAAAACAAGCCACCTGAAATAATAGATTCATGCACTCTACTATCTATTGAGATTAGGAGCTAGCTGATCCCTCGGGGATTCCGTATCTCCACCCTTAAGGAGTATGGAGGGGTCGGTGACCCAACTACCCACGTCAAAAACTTCCAAAGAACCATGGAAATTATGACAAAGATTGATGTTGTCCTTTGTCGTCTCTTTCCCACAGCTCTAAAAGACTCGACAGTCTACTGGTATGAACAACTCCTCCCTGGTTCCATTCAAAACTTTCACTAGATGGCGTTGTTATTTGCAGATTACTTCATAATCTCCATCCCCAAGGGAAAGAAGATTCAAGACTTAAATAGGGTAATTCAGGTCGAAGGAGAAACTCTAGCTTATTCCATTATCCATGAAAGGGTAAAATATCTCTCAATGCTTATTCCTCCAGAATGAGAGCTCTTTCTTTCTTCTAGGTTTCGCTGCAACCATTGTCAGGGTTCCAACTGATATTGAAGGGGAACCCCATCAAATACAATTTATTCAGTCCCAACCAAAACCATCGAAGTTTGAAGCCCTTCATGCTCTTTTTCTCAGCCTTTGGACATTCATAATCAGTAAGATACGTCATCAGTACTCTCCCTTGTCGACTTCCAAAATATTCAAACAACCACTCTAGTCAACCTCAAACCTAGATACACTCAAACATTGGGCACATCAATTTGAACCAAGTGTTGGGTGATAGTTAGCTAAGGCACAAGTGGAACTCGTCTAAAATGTCAATGGCAGTGTCTGGAAGCAAGAATCACATACCCCATTCCAATAGCAGAACGAAGAACCCCGAAAACCCCTTAAATAAAGATTCAATATTCTGGCCAAAAGAGGGAAAATGAATTCCCATCTTCTGCAGTTCTAATTAGGTACTAGTCAACTCCACTGGCTACTTAATGGTTAAGGATTAGTCTTGCTCCCAAACTTTAGGATTTTGTTTCTGTGAGGGTTGGTTTAGTTAGAGGAGCCTTGTCACTAAGGTTTTTTGGGACTTCTTGGAAGCAACAACTTTCTTTTTAAATTTGGGCTACTGATGAGGAATTTATTTATTGAGGGCAATAATCTCATAATCGCTAAAAGAAGATTGCTCAACAATAACCAAATTTTGAGGGCGTTGAGAGTTCTTCCTCCTCAAAACTTCCATACAACAAAGAAAACAAAAAGAAAAGAAAAAAGAACTTACCAAATAAAGAATATGAAAGAAATCTAGAAATTGGAAAAACTTCAAGAAGGCAGGAAACACATAAAGGATAGTACCATTCACCATGTTCCCATTTATAAATACTATACGCGCATGACAAACATTATATTTAATGATAGTACCTAAAGTGTAGCACTCGAAAACCCAAAAAACTTTCACCTATCTGCTCGTAAGGAAAGGCATCACACCATCAAAGTGTGGCAAACTCTCTACGGTGGAACAATGACTCTATGAAGAGACGTATATGGAAGATTGCATGCTTCACAATTTTATAATGCACATGTACTCCTCACCTACCACGTGGAAAGTGTTGAAACACCTTTCCACAGGATTTTGATTTGACAAAATTATTTAAGTACAATTAAATATTCTACAACACACTAAGTTTAAATGCTTTGATTTATTTATACTAATGTGTTTGTTCAATGTTGAGTTTATAAATGTTTATAAGACATAAAGATCATAAGGCCCAAGCCCTATATGGAAGTCAAAGCCCAAGTCAAACAAAGCCAAGGCCACTCAGCCCGCGTATTTCAAAACGCTGCCGTTGAGTGATAAAACGTAGCTGAGCAAAGAAGGATCCAGAAGATCCACGTAGACAACTTCGGCAAGAAGCTGCTGAGCTGTCTCAACAAAACGTACAAGGAAGCCGCTGAGCACGAAGCAACTTCCAGACAAAGTATTTCCTCTTATGGTAAAGAACAGAAGACGCAGGAAGCTGTCTAGTTGACATTACCGGAATTGGAGGAACATACTGCCACACTGACCGAAGACAGAAGATGCTGGAATCTGATTGGCTAAGAGAACTTTGCACAGACTGAGTGAAAGCGACATGTAGCCGTTTCCCTCCAACGGTTATTTCGAAATTCGAAATGACCGAATGCCTCACATCTCTCTATAAATAGAGCCTTCAGGATCTTCATTCAACACAGAACTTTGAGCAAAGCCGTTACGTTGACCAGAACTATACAAAAGTTCTGCATAAAAAAGCAAAGCAAATCTTACACTACAAGTTTACATATCTGTGTAAAAGTCTAGAGTGATTGATCCTCAATCATCTAAGGCGTTCTAGCAATTGTTGTTTAGGACAAATCTTTATCATTTCTAGAATTAGAAAGGAGAAGCTGAGTACTCGGTTTTAGTACTTAGTGAATTAGAATAGAAGTGAGTAGAGGTATAGAGGAAGGTACTCTTGTTATACTCAGCTTCTGATTTGTAAAGGGTTTTTTAGGCTCTACCTTTAAAGAGCTCAGTAGTGGATTTGAAATCTCGGAACGTGTTCCGGGGACAGGACATAGGCTTAGAAGAAGCCGAACCTGGATAACTCCGCTGAGTGAAGTATTTCTAACCCTTAACTCCTTATATATATTGCTTGCTTAATATAACCTGAAACTGACCAAGTAAAAGAGGTCAAGCTGAGTTGTGCGCTATAAACATCTTACTTCAGGAATAGACTCTAAGTGCTATTTCCTGACTCAAGCTAAGAAACTGACCTAGTCACCAGTTGACTAAGCCAGTGTCTTGCTAATTACTCAGCGCAGCTGTCATATACCTTTTTCTTAAGAAAAAGAAGTCTGCCGTAATTTTTAAAAAAAGGTTAAATAGTTCCTAACCCCCCCCCCCCCCTTGGAACTATACTGGCAACCTTATAAGGGACCAACAAATGGTATCAGAGCTTAAAAGCCCATTGCTAAAGGTCTAACAACCTTGAGCTGATCCCTACCATGAGCGAAAACAACACTCGGTTTCTCCCTGGAAACCAGACAACTCAGATATTACCTGAGGGGCTGTCCATTACTAGGCCTCCCCTATTCTTCGGGTCAAACTATACCTTCTAGAAGAATACGATGAAGAATTTCATTCAGGCAACAAACATGAGTGCGTGGCTATCTATAGTCCAAGGTCCGTTTGTACCTGTCAAAATTGTGGCTGGCCAAACAGTTTTGAAAGCTGAGGCTGAATGGACAGAGAATGATCTCAAGAAGCTACAAAATCATGCTTCGGCTATAAATATGCTTCACTGTGCGCTGGATGCTGCAGAATACAACAAAATCTCAAGTTGTGAGTCAGCGCAAGAGATCTGGAAGAAGCTGGAGGTCACCTACGAAGGAACCAACAAGGTGAAGGAGTCCAAGGTGAACCAGCAGATGAGACTGTACGAGCTGTTCGAAATGAACAATGATGAGGGCATTTCTGAAATGAATGCAAGATTTACCAACATCATAAATGAGCTCAAGAGACTTGGGAAAATCTTCACTGAGGAAGAACAAGTCAAAAAGATACTCAGGAGTCTTCCTAAAGACTGGCAAGCCAAGAAGACTGCTGTTGAGGAAGCTCAGGATTTAACCACCTACAAATATGATGAACTCATCGGCTCATTGATGACCCATGAGATATCCATGAAGAACTTCGAGGTGAAGGAAAAATCCGAAGACAAAAAGCAGAAGTCACTTGTCATGAAAGCTGACTCAACTGACGATGGCTCAACTGACGATGAGGAGATGGCTATGTTCACAAGAAAAATGAAAAGGCTGTTCAAGAGAAATGACAAATACTCCAAAAAGCCTTACAGGAAGTTTGATAAGTATAAGGCTGACTCAAGCGACAACAAATACAAAAGGGACAGCTCAAAGCCCATTGCATGCTTTGAGTGCCATCAAACTGGCCACATCAAGTCAAGCTGCCCAACGCTGAGGAAAGACAAAAAGAATGGCAAAAAGGCAATGGTGGCAACATGGAGTGACAGTGATGATTCTTCATCAACTGAAGCTGAGGCCACAGAGTCAGCGGAGATATGCTTCATGGCTGATGAACTTGCTGAGCCATGCATTTCTGAGCATGCTGATCCTTCCAATGAATCAGACAATGAAGAGCAATCTAATGAGGTAATCTCACTCTCTCAGCTCAGAAATGAAATGGGTAATGCCCTGAGTGATCTCTATACACTTGTTAAAAAGTGTAATAAGAAGATTAAAGCACTCAGCCGGCGCTGTGACGAAGTAGAAGAGGTCAAACTGAGTGACCTCAGATTCCTTCTACAGGACAACTCAACTCTGCATGATAATATGAAAATCATACATGAGCATATCTCTGAAGTCTAGTCAGTTTCAAAGAAACTGAGAAAGGACGTCACAACTATCTAGAACCAATTAAAGGTTCCAATTAAAAGAAACACTCTGCTGAGAACTCAGTACCAAGGTACTCAGCAGAGATGAAATCCCCAGCGGAAAGTCCAGTGTGATTTTTGTGGGAAGAAAGGTCACACCACAAAGGTGTGCTGGCATGCTCAGCACTGGGGTGCTGACCTGTCAGTGAGACAACCTAAATAGAAGGTCAACTGTGACTTCTGTGGGAAAAATGGCCATACCTTACAAGTATGTCGCCATAAGATAAAATATGATGCTTTACCTATTGAACCTAACAAGCCAGGACCCAAAAAGAATTGGGTACCTAAAAGAAACTAATCACAATGCAGGTAAGCCTGAGGTGTCCTGAGAAGTCAAAGATGTGGTACATTGACAGCGCATGCTCAAGGCACATGACTAGTGATGAAACTCAATTCATCACATTTGAGCGTAAACGAGGAGGAAGCGTAAGTTTTGGAGACAATAAAAAGGGTAAGATAGTAGGGTCAGGCACCATTAGAGGTAATCCTACTATTGAATCTGTCTCCCTAGTCAGCGGACTCAAATATAACTTACTCAGTGTAGCTCAGCTATGTGACAATGGGAGAAAAATTATATGCTACTGGATGTAAAATCTACGAGGGAAAAACAAATGAGTTGATTTTAACTGCCCCTCGGATAGATAATGTCTTTATGCTAGACTTAGAGAAAAAGTTTTCAAAAACTGTATGCTTAGTTTCTAAGGAAGAAAATTCCTGGCTATGGCACATGAGACTTGGTCATGTAAGCATGGACCTCCTGGCCAAATTAGCAAGAAAGCAATTGGTTGAGGTTATGCCACGCTTGCCAAGCTGGAAAACAAACCAAACAATCTTTTCATAGTAAAAATATTGTCTCAACTAAGCGTCCGTTAGAATTACTACACTTGGATCTCTTCGGTCTAGTCCAACCACTGAGTCTAGGTGGAAGAAGATTTTCCTTGGTCATTGTAGATGATTTCTCTCGGTACACGTGGGTTATCCTGCTGACCAGCAAGGATGAGACCTTTGAGACATTTTCAAATTTGGTTAGAAAAATTGAAAATGAAAAAGACCTAAAATTAGCTCACATCCGTAGTGATAATGGTGGAGAATTCAAGAACCAAAAGTTTGTTGAATTCTGTGAAGCCAGCGGCATTGACCATAATTTCTCTGCTCATAGAACACCTCAGCAAAATGGGGTTGTTGAAAGGAAGAACAAAACTTTGGTTGAAATTGTCAGGACAATGCTGGATGAGCATAGGCTTCCAAAGTATTTTTGGGGAGAGGCTATTAACACAGCATGCTATATTCTTAATAGGGCTCTAGTTAGACCTATACTAAAGAAAACCCCCTATGAACTTTGGAAAGGACGAAAGCCCAATATTGGATACTTTCGTGCCTTTGGCTGTAGATGTTTCATTTTAAATACCAAAGATAGCTTAGCCAAGTTTGATTCAAAAGCTGATGAGGCTATCTTTTTAGGCTACTCAACAAACATCAAAGCATACAGAGTTTTTAATAAGAGAACCCAAGTTCTAGAAGAATCTATACATGTGGAATTCGATGAAACTAACCCTGCAGGAAGATACCAGCCGCTGATAGAAGATGAACCAAACTCAGCACCTGCTGATCAAGAACCAGCTACTGAGTCCTTCACTAAATAAGCTGACCAAGAGTAAGAGTGAACCTAAAATTGTTTTCACTGACCTATCTACTTCTGTAGAGAATGTTGAAACAGAGATAGAACAAGACACGAATCTACCTAAGGAGATAAGAGTCCCAAGAGGGCACTCAGAAAGTGCAATCCTTGACTCAGCAGGGAATACCCTGATGATAAGGAATCAACTCAGGAAGTACCTCAGCAATGTGGCCTTCGTCTCAGTCCAGGAGCCGAAGAACTTTGCTGAAGCTGAGCATGATGAATTCTGGATGAATGCCATACAAGAGGAGCTCGATCAGTTCAGGAGAAATGATGTATGGGAGCTAGTGCCACATCCAAGGAGTTAGAAGACCATTGGAACAAGATGGGTCTTCAGAAACAAGCTGGATGAACAAGGAAACGTGGTCAGGAACAAAGCAAGACTTGTAGCTCAGGGCTACAGTCAGCAAGAAGGTATTGACTACGGTGAGACCTTTGCCCCAGTGGCAAGGCTAGAAGCAATTAGAATTCTATGTGCATATGCATCTTACATGAATTTTAAATTATTTCAAATGGATGTTAAGAGTGCATTTCTTAATGGAGTTATAAACGAGGAAGTCTATGTTAATCAGCCTCCAGGTGTTAGACGAGGTGCCGCGGCCTAATCTCCCGGGCGGACTGGGGGGTGGACAACCTCATGGCGACATAAGCGGTGATTGGCGCCGAAAGAAACCAATCGTGGAATCAAGCTGCTTGGCAGGACCGGAGCTCGGAGATATGGAAGAGTCGCCACCCACGAATGGGAAAATGAACACCGATCCCTTGCGGGAGACCGGTGTGGGTTCGGAAAACTTAGGTACGAGCCGAGAAGGCTAGCTTCTTTCCGGAGAAAGGCTACTAGGCACCCCGACATCGCCCGGTTATGAACCACCGGCCTCCTACTCAGCATGTTAGGCGATAACGGACTAATCGTATACTTCTCTAAGTTTAAAATTCATTTGAAACCCTTTTCTTTCTTTTTTTAGAAACCGTTTTGAGCATATATTATTGAAAAGCCACATCAGTAAAGAATCACCGATTCATGTTTATACATACACATAGAGGGGGAAGAAAGAAGTGATTTATTTACACCCGTATTAAATGTGATATTGTGTGTTCATTCTACATTAACTTATTTTCCCCCAAAACGAGTTCATTTACATGGTTCGCACCTTAATCGCCGTTGGAATGATTTAGGTGCGTTTTAGAACCCCGTTTGATGAAATTTACCCGAATCGCCGTTGGAACAACTCGAGTATTTTGAAAACGTTTGAGATAAAAACCTTTTAATGAGAAAACATGGTTAAACATACAAGTCAATTTTATTTTGTACAAATTCTTTAAGAAAAATGATTCAAAAAGTCTATTATTCACAAAGAAAACGATTTTAATTACAATGATCCTTTAATCCGCCTTTGGAACGGATTAAGGTTTTAAAACGTGGTGTTTTGAGAAACGATTTGAAATATTAACAAGAATGACTCTATTTATTTACATTAGAAATCTAAAAACTCATTAGTTTAAGTAATTCAATTGAAAACTCTTTTTTTTGTGATTTATTTTCTCCACTTATTTAATGGACTCTTTACTAATTATAATTACCATAATAAACCCATTTAAACCACCATCCATACTCAAACAAAGTCCACTTGAAACATGGACCCATGATTAAGCCCAAAAGAATAATTTAAACATATATATATATACCTTTAAATCAAAAAGAAAGTAAGAAAATAAGGGTTAACCAAAAATTACTATATGTATATGAAAATAATAGATACAATATATCTTATACTTTGAAATGTGAAAATAGTAAGTGGATCCTATAACTAAGAAAAATGATATTTATCCAAAAACGATTTTGGTTAATAATCACTAAAAATAACCCAAATATTTCCAAAACTATACATATACCTAACCAATAGTTTTAAATACCAAAGATATCATATACTAATATAGGTTAATTGTTTTCCAAAAATACCAAATAACTAACATTTAAACATAACTTAAATCAATAATAAGGAAATGCATATAGGTATATTTATACTTATATTGTAAAATGGGATAAATAATGATATACACATATTCTAAAGTAATTATGTATGCTAAAATTCTAGAATAATTTGAAAAGAATATATCACATAATTATATATATATATACTAAGGATTAAAAGTCTTAAAAGTTAAGAAAAAGGGACCGAAATGGCATTTTTTACATTTTGGCAGATTTACCGACGGAGAATCCGTCGGTAAACAGCCTTTAGTGACAGAATTGGCAAATTACAGCAGCACTCCAATATTTTACAGATTTATTCAAAATCTTTAAATTAAATCTAATTCAATCGTTTTGGACTTCCGAACTACCAAAATGGATCATAGTCGAAAACGGAAGTTCCTGAAACGATGTTTTCATTTTAAAACGTTATTTGGAAATATCTTTTAAATTAAAAAAACTTATAATCACAACGTTTTCGATACCCGAACTACCTTTTTATCGGATCACGGTTCGTATTGGGATATCAAAACGAGATTTTTTATTTTAAAACAAAACCAAATTTTATTTAGCACGAAACGAAAGTTAAATAAATATGCTAACTAAATAAAACGTGACAAAATAAATAAATGATTAAAGGAATAAAAACTATAGCACAAAAATAAATAGAAGGAGAGAAATAAATTAAAGAGTCTAGTCCTCGGATAATACCTTTAAATTCGGTATCTGACAGTCGAAGCCAATTGATTCCACGAACCGCGAGCTTCCGTTTTTTAATGAAAATTTAGTAAAAAATTGAACTTGGGAAATTTGGAATTTTTGAGAAAAATATTTTTCTCAAAAAAATCCACTCTCTCTCTCTAAAAATATTTAGAGTGAGAAAGTTTTCTCCCCCCAAAAAATCCCCCCCCTTTCCACCTTGGGATCCGTGCCTTATATAGGCCCACGGATCCCGGAACAATGGGCGACGCTCAAAAAAATTTGGGCGTCGCCCATTGTGGTTGGGCGGCCGCCCAACCAAGCGTTGGGCTACCGCCCAACCTTGTTTGGGCGTTCGCCCGACGCGTTGGGCGTTCGCCCGACGTGGTTGGGCGCCCTCCCGACGACCCTCGGGACGTGCCCTGCGCCGTCGGACGCGTCCACTCCGTGGCCGCCGAGCGCGCGTTCCGCGCTACCGGACGCTCGCACGTCGCGGCCGCCGAACGTGCGCCTCGCACTGCCAGGCACGTGCGCTCAACGGCCCACGAGGGCGCGTACCGCCAGCGGTCCCAGGCGTCGCTCGGACATCGAGAGCGTGCCACTCGCGGTGCGTCCGACGGACGCCGCGCGCACGTCTCGAGCCGTCGAGCGGGCATTCGACCATCGTCGTCCGCGTGCGGGATGCCGTTGCGCGCCCGCGCCGTGCCGTTAATTTTCCTCCGCTTATTATTCTTTATATATTTTTCAAAACTTCCGGAATCAATTGCTTCGACCGTCTTGTTTTCAGGTTTTCATCACAGGTCCTCCGACTCGGTGTCTACAGTTGCCCCTACTTTTCTATTTTGACAGTGATGTGTGTGTTTCGAAAACGTTTTTTGCTAACGTAACACATGCAATGTAAAACATATAAAAGTAAAAGACACGTAACGAGAAGGAGGGAACATACCTGACCTTTGCGCTGCGCGCTCCGGCGTTGTCCTCTGACTTCTTCGGGCTGCACCCTAGTTCACAACTGCGGGGACAATGGCTAAATAGCTACCCTAGTTTCGAGATTGCGGAGATAATGGCTAAACAGCTACCCCATTTTAAGATTGCGGGGATGATGGCTAACCAGCTACCCTAGTTTACGACTGCGGGGATAATGGCTAAACAGCTACCCTATTTTAAGATTGCGGGGATGATGGCTAAATAGCTACCCTATTTTAAGATTGCGGGGATGGTGGCTAAACAGCTACCCTGGTTTACGACTGCGGGGATAATGGCTAAACAGCTACCCTGGTTTACGACTGCCGGGATGATGGCTAAACAGCTACCCTGGTTTACGACTGCGGGGATAATGGCTAAATAGCTACCCTGGTTTACGACTGCGGGGATACTGGCTAAATAGCTACCCTAGTTTGTGATTGCGGGGATAATGGCTAAACAGCTACCCTGGTTTCCGACTGCGGGGATAATGGCTAAGTAGCTACCCTAGTTTACGATTGCGGGGATGATGGCTAAATAGCTACCCTATTTTAAGATTGCGGGGATGATGGCTAAACAGCTACCCTGGTTTACGACTGCGGGGATAATGGCTAAACAGCTACCCTGGTTTACGACTGCTGGGATGATGGCTAAACAGCTACCCTGGTTTATGACTGCGGGGATAATGGCTAAATAGCTACCCTGGTTTACGACTGCGGGGATACTGGCTAAATAGCTACCCTAGTTTGTGATTGCGGGGATAATGGCTAAACAGCTACCCTGGTTTCCGACTGCGGGGATAATGGCTAAATAGCTACCCTAGTTTACGACTGCGGGGATAATGGCTAAACAGCTACCCTATTTTAAGATCGCGGGGATAATGGCTAAATAGCTACCCTGATTTACGACTGCGGGGATAATGGCTAAACAGCTACCCTAGTTTGTGATTGCGGTGAATATGGCTAAAAAGCAACTCCGATCAGCGACCACGAGTCAGATGGCTAAAAAGCAACTTCGGTGTGCGACCGAGAGTCAAATGGCTAAAAAGCAACTCCGGTCTGCGACCAGGAATCAAATGGCTAAAAAGCAACTCCGGTCTGCGACCGAGAGTCAAATGGCTAAAAAGCAACTCCGGTCTGCGACCGTGAGTCAAATGGCTAAAAAGCAACTCCGGTCTGCGACCGTGAGTCAAATGGCTAAGAAGCAACTCCGTTCTGCGACCGTGAGTCAAATGGCTAAAAATCGGGGGCTGTTTCTGGATTTTCTTACCACACTGTTGTCTGTATTTTCTCACTGGAGCTATCATCTTGAAGATTCGATGGGCATATGTCTTAGTCTGAAATGATATAGACTGATGATTGTTTTTCTGTTGACTGTCGTCTGTACTTTGACTGGTGTCACTGTTCTGTAAAAAATTGACTGTTGTCTAGAGTTCATATCTTGACACTGTTGGTCGCTGTCTGGAGAAATACAGGCTGAAACGAACTGCAAATCGGAGGTCTGTGCACCTAGTAATTAATTATTTACTTTTTACCTTTATGTCAAATCGTACTTTTTTCACTATTTACGGGAATGTCATTCCCTTTTCCTATATAAGGTGGTGGGGTTTCATTTCAACCCCACACCTTCTCTCTCCTCTTTCTCTCACTAGACTTCAATTTGGATTATTCTCGGGATGGATTTAGATGAATGGGATGGCACTAGAGGCATGGACGAGGTTTACGTAAACCTGGATAGAGTGGATACCTTTCACGACCCTACGACGCATTTGAGCAGGACACGCTGCAACGAGGTAAGTAATTTCTCACTTTTATTCGATTCGAACTCTAGGCTTTAGCATTCCTATACGAACATGATTTGCATGCTAACCCTTACACTGCCTTAGAGGACTTTAGCTAGGAAACGTGAATTCCTTTATTTACAAGTAACACTTATTTATTTTTGTGGGAATGCGCGCTATATGCATGTGAATAGTGACACTACGAATTTATGCATGCTAACAGTAAAAACGACGTGAATAGTAAAAACATGAATAGTGCACGTGAATAGTACAAACGTGAATAGTGCACGTGAATAGTAGAAACTTAGCTAATGCACGTGAATAGTAAAAAAACGTGAATAGTAAAAACTTAACTAATGCACATGAATAGTAAAGACTTACCTAATGCACATGAATAGTAAAAACAACGTGAATAGTAAAAACTTACCAAATGCACGTTAACGTATGTGAATAGTAAAACCTAATCTACGCTCCTCGTCACCTGTAGACGAGGGTGGATAAAAGAATTGACTAAACCTTACATGAATGATCCTACGGGAGAGATTTTTACAGAAAATTGGCCCTAATTGACCGGATGAACGAATACCTAGTTTTAACGCGTTCTTATCACTCGCTTGCCTTAGGAGTTGTATTTACATTTTCTTATCTTGTTCCTCTTTAGCTCATCGAGATTTCCGGGACCACTACCGAGGTTCTTTCATGGTATGATAGGCTGAGCGCCGCGGCGAGAGCCCGCATGCATGAGTTGGGCTTCGGACCCTTCATTGCAGCGCTGCCCCGCACCAACGGGGTGTGTGATCCCTTTGGCCTACGGGCCCTGTGTGAGCGGTGGGTTGACTCGACCCACACCTTCCACCTTTCCTTCGGGGAGATGACCATCTCGCCCCGATATTTTTCATTATTGACCGGATTACGAGGGAGCAACACTCCTGTCCCTTTCCATTATGGCATGATGCGACCGCGGGTCGACCTTGCTAGGCTTGCCGCCTTGATAGGACCAGGAGTTCCTCTATACGCCAAATCTACCCCGGCGAAGTTTATTTCGACTGCTAGCCTCTTGAGTAGACGGGACTTCTGTGAGACTGATGCTACTGATCTGGCGGTTCGTAGCTTCCTTGTATATGCTCTGAGTGAGACGATTTTCCGCATGAAGGGCGAAAAGGTACATGCGGGTCTCATCCAGGCCCTTAGTGATTTAGATGCCGCAGCTTCCTACGATTGGGCGGGGGCAGGCTTAGCTTTTCTCTACAAGTTTCTGGACCTGACTTGCCGGAAGCGCAAGGATTTTGGTGGTTACACCTTTGCTCTACTGGTACGTGACGCCTTCTTGATTCGCCGGTCTTTGCTTTTTTCTTTCTCACACTCCTAGTCCTTGTTTATACCGCAGGTGTGGGCGTACGAGAGACGCATCCTTCCCAGTCGGTCTCGACCTCGATTGAGAGCCTCGAGGCCGCCTTTTATGGTTCGATGGAGAGATTTTGATCTGAGCGCCGAGAGGAGGCGGATAGTGCCATGGCTCCTAGATCGGATTGACTCATTGGTCCTCACACAGGTAGATTTCGCTTAGTCTCGCTAGACTTTGGCTTGAGCCTTTCTGACCTTTTCTTTGTGCATATTTTTTTAGATTAAGTTCAGGTGGGACGACCTTGACTTCGGTCCCGAGTATGCATACACATCGATGATCCAGGAGCAGCAGTGCGTGCTCACCGGCCCTTACGTGCGGGCGTGGTATTTGGGAGATCGAGGCATCACCGGAGTGAGTGATGTTCATTGGACGCCGGGGGAGATTCCCGTTTCCATATTTGCTGTGCGGACTCTGCCCCTATCGACCATTCGTAGAGTGGTCTGGATTCACGCCGGGGGCCGCGAGCCTTATTTGTCCACTTTACTGAGCGCGAGGGATGCCCCGGCGGCAGCGATAGAGGTAGATCCGGTGGCGGACGTGTTTTCGAGAGAGGCGGTCGAGGCCGTCTTTGGTCAGGTGGAGGTTCCGGTAAGTGATTCCGCCCTCTTTTCATTTTATTCATGATATGCTCGGAGGTTTTATTGTGTGTTTTTTTTTTTGCTTTTTTTGCAAGAGGGATCCTGGCGGAGTGCCCACCTATCTGATTTTTTCGACGGTACTCGGGCTCAAACACCGGTGTGCGAGCAGCCCTATTTTGTCGGCGAGTCCTCCAGTGTAGCTCGACCGGAGAGGTCGTCTATAGGCGTGCCTATACCCGGCTACGGGAGGGATTACGCTATGATCTGCTATGATGAGTCCGGGGCCCCTTAAGCGGGATTTGAGGCGGCCCCTCCTATCTTCTCCTCGAGGGTCCCGTTTGATCCCTCAGACACTTCTCTGTCCACGAGAGAGACTTGTACAGATTACGTGGGGCTGTCTGGTTATCTCCGAGACCGCCTCAGCTTGCGCTGCACCGATCACCTGGTATGTATCATTACTGTACTTTAGTGTAGTGAAATGCATGCATGTATGTATGATTTATGTTTTTGCCTATGCTGCCTTTTATCTGTTCTTTTTTCTTTTTCTGTAGAGTGATCTGCATGCCCACGAGCGGAGACAGAGCGAGCTAGTGTGGGAAGTTGATGCCCGAGTTGGTCATGTGTATCAAGAGAGGAACGACCACTGGTCGGGGATGATGCGATGGGAGACTGAGGGTCGCCTTGCCGTCGAGGAGAGGGCACGCGATGAGTCGATCAGACGCCTTGCTGCAGAGGAGAGAGCACGAGCTGCTGATGAGAGAGCATGAGTTTCTGATGAGAGAGCGCGAGTTTTTGATGAGAGAGCGCGTGCTGCCGAGGAGGCACTATCTGCGGAGCGGGCATCACACCTGAGAGATTTTGAGAACTATTGGGACTTTCCTCCGTATTAGGCTCGTTATGTATTGCTTTCTAGCTTTCATTGTTGCTTTGTAGCTTTCATTGTTGCTTTGTAGCTTTTATTAGGGTTTCTCCGATGTATAGCTGATGTATAGGGAGTGGGGTGGATAGTAGGTAGGATTTTTGTGAAGAGTAGGATAGGAAATGTATAACTCGTGATTCATATTACCATGCATTCAGTAGATTATGATGAATCCAATCATTATCGTCAAATATATTCATGCCTTTATTTATTTACAAACAACAGAAATACTTAGTCTCTTATACATTGTTTTTGTAATTGCTCAAGTTATAACTACTGTTACCAGGACCCGCCTTTCGGTTTTCGGATCCCGGCGATTTTTCTCCTCCCCTTTTACTATCCCGGAATTTTTAAATGAGTGCCCTTTCGGGTTTTCACCCATTGGGATTTCCCTTATTGTTGCATAGGTCGCCCTTTGCGGGTTTTCAACCCATCGGGAATTTTTCTTTTTTTTTTTTTTTTTTTTTTACGAAAAGTATTTCTTAAGCCTATTCAGGTTGGTAGGTTCGGAGAATTCCATGCCGTCCATTGTGGTTAACTTCACCGCTCCTTTGCTTAGTATCTTTTTTACGACGAATGGTCCTTCCCAGTTAGGCCTGAACTTCCCCCTCGGGTCGGTGTGCGTCACACGGATCTGTTTCAGCACCAAATCTCCTTCTTTGATAGGGCTGGTCTTGACTTTTTTATTGAAAGCCCGAGCCATCCTTCTTTGATATAACTGTACATGGTAAAGGGCTTCCATCCTTTTCTCATCAACTAAAGCCAACTGCTCACATCGCCTCTTCACCCATTCCGTCTCGGGGATTTCTGCTTCCACTGCGATTCTCAACGATCGCTTTTCAATCTCAATCGGCAGGACTGCTTCTGTTCCGTATACCAAGGAGAATGGCATTGCCCCAGTCGAGGTTCTGACTGTCGTGTGATAAGCCCACAACGCGAGTGGGAGGTGCTCATGCCAGTTCCGATGTGATTCCACCATCTTTACGAGAATCCTTTTAAGGTTCTTATTAGCTGCTTCTACTGCCCCATTAGCCTGTGGACGGTACGGAGAAGACCTGTGATGTTCAATGCCATATTCTCGGAAAAGATTCCTTACTTCCCCCTGAAACTGGACTCCGTTATCCGTGATCATGTGATGAGGCACTCCGAACCTGGTGATCAAGTGTTTTTCAAGGAACTTTCTCATCTGCTTGGATCCCAGTTTGCTAAACGACTCTGCTTCTACCCACTTGGTGAAATAATCGATGGCGACAGCAATAAACTTATGTCCATTTGAAGCGTTAGGCCTTACTTCGCCGATGATGTCAATGCCCCAAGCAGCGAATGGCCAAATAGGTGCTAGCACATGTAGTTCCATGGCCGGAAGATGACTGCAATCGCCGTGGATTTGACAATCATGGCATTCCTTTGCATACTCGTTACAATCTTTTTCCATGGTGATCCAATAGAAGCCTTGTCTGATAATTTTCTTAGCTAGTACTGCTCCTCCCATATGGGCTCCACAAATTCCCGAATGTACTGATTCCATCGCCTCGCGGGCTTCCCCCGCATCCAAGCATCTGAGTTGTAATCCATCAACGTGCCTTTTGTAAAGCAAGTCGTTGTGGATGACGAACTGACGAGCTAGCCTTCTAATCACAGCTTGATCCCTAGGTTCTGACTCTGCCGGATATGTCCCATCTTTCATGAAGTTCACGATATCGAAATACCATGGTTTTTCATCTGTCCCTAACAGCATTACGTCCTCGTAACATGGTTTGTGAGATCTTCTCAATACCAACGGCTTCGAAGCAAGGTTCCGGGGGTTGTCCCAAACTGACACCAAAGTAGCCAAGGCATCCGCCGCCTGGTTCTGTGCTCGAGGAATATGATAGAAATGACATTCCTTGAATCTTTGTGCCAACCCTTCTAGCTGATCTAGATATGGACGTAGCCTTTCTTCTCTCACTTCCCAGTTTCCTTGTGCCTGTTCGATGATCAACTTGGAGTCACCCCAAATTTCGACATATGATGCTCCCAGTGCCGCTAATGACTCTAAACCATAAATGCATGCTTCATATTCGGCCATATTATTAGTGAGAGGGAAGGATAACTTTTTGGCCATCGGGATCCTTTCTCCTTCCGGTGAGGTAAGTAGTACTCCTACTCCGGCTCCATTCGAATTAACTGCTCCATCGAAGAACATTTTCCACGGTATAACTTCGATTGCGTTCAAGTGCTCATCGGGGAAATCATAGCTTACTTCTTCCTCTTCTGCATTTAGGGGTTGGTTAGCCAGAAACTCTGCCACGGCCCTTCCTTTGATAACCTTCTTCGTCACATATTCAATGTCAAACTCGGATAAAAGCAACAACCATCTGGCTAACTTCCCCGTCAAGGATGGAGTTCGGTATAGATACTTCACGGGGTCCATCCGAGAAATAATGATCATTTTATACGATTGGAAATAGTGCTGCAGTTTCTTTGTCAACCACACCACTGCCACACATGTCTTTTCGATCATGTTGTACTTGAGCTCGTACTCCAGGAACTTCTTACTCAAATAATACACCGCGTGCTCCACACCGGTGTCTCCCTCTTGAGCCAACATTGCCCCAATAGATTTCTCCTCAATCGCTACATAGAGGAGAAGCGGCTTTCCTAGTTTAGGCGGTCTCAGCACTGGCGGATTAGACAAATAGCTCCGGACGCTCTCCAAAGCTTGCTGACACTTATCATTCCAAACAGCGGGTTGGTCTTTCCTTAGCAACTTAAAGATTGGCTCGCAGATTGCGGTGAGTCTTGCTATGAACCGACTGATATACTGAACCTGCCCCAGAAACCCTCTCACTTCCTTCTCATTTCTCGGCGCCGACATCTCTTGTATAGCCTTTACTTTATCAGGATCTACCTCGATTCCCTTATTTCTGATTACATAGCCTAAGATTTTCCCTGACGAAACGCCGAAAAAGCACTTCTTCGGGTTTAACCTTAGCTTGAATTCTGCAATTCGGGCCAGAAACTTCTCGAGCGCGGCAAAATGCCCTTCTCTTGTCTCTGATTTGACCATCATATCATCCACGTAGACTTCTACCTCCTTATGTATCATATCATGGAACAGTCCTGTGGCCATTCTCTGGTAAGTTGCCCCGGCGTTTTTCAAACCAAACGGCATTACCCTGTAACAGTATGTCCCCCACTCAGTTGTGAACGAGGTTTTTGCTTTGTGCTTTTCAGCCATCTGAACTTGCATGTAGCCCATGAAACCATCCACATTCGTGTGTAAGACGCTTGACGCTGCACTGTCGATCAATACGTCAATATGAGGCAATGCGAACTCATCCTTGGGGCATGCCTTGTTAAGATCTCTGTAATCGACGCACATCCTCACTTTGCCGTCCTTTTTCGCAATTGGCACCACATTTGCGACCCAAGGGGGATAGTCGATCACTTCGATGAATCCTGCTTCTAACTGCTTCTTCACCTCCTCTCTGATCTTATCTGCCCATTCGGGTCTCATACGTCGAAGCTTCTGCTTTACGGGCTTTGCTTCGGGATAAGTTGGAATGTGGTGAGTTACGATAGATTGATCAATTCCAGGCATGTCTTCGTATGTCCAAGCGAATACAATTTCGTATTTTTTAATTATTCTCTCAAATTCTTTTCTCTCTTCAATAGTTAATGCTTGAGCAATTTGTATAAGTTTAGGATTTTCATCCGTACCAAGATTGAAAGTTGACATTTCTATCGTATTGATTTCAAATGTAGGCATGTTATATGAATGAGAATGCATGGAATGATCATGATCGACATCAAGCAAGTAAGCAAAATCAGAATTCATTTCATTAATAGCATAGGTGATTACATCATCTGATTCAAACAAAGCCGTAATACAATTTTCATCATCAGGGTTCTCGGGCTCCTCATGAACCTTGGAGGTACTGGGCTCATCCACCGCTCCCGCAGTCGCTTCGATGGTGATGACCTGCTCCTCGGCATTTAAATCCAGCATCATGATCTCCTCGACAAAGCAGCTCGCCTTTCCTTTGCCCCAATCGGCAACATCATTGAAGATTTCGAACCCTGGCAGAATCTTCCCTTCCGTGCTAGTCCATGCCTCGGGGGTCCCTGAATACGCCTTTCCATGCCCCTCATTCACGAAGTACTTCCTTAGGCCCACTTTTCCTTCACCATTCACGTTGGACGGACCTCCCTGCTCATATCCCAAACCCCTCCGGGTTTTCTGACTCTTAAAGTCCGGAAATTCTGGCAACCCCTGATGGTGTGCTCCTAAGCCCATTCCTGGGATGAAACCTCCCTTCATCATTTTCACCACATCGGTGGTCATGCTCGACTCGTAAATCCCGGAGACTTGGAATCCGGAGAAAAGTTGAGGCTCAATTCCCAGTGCTGCCACCGAGCTCAATTTCTCAGCTCTAATTGTTACTATCTCCTCCCCGAAGGGGAACTTAATCATTTGGTGGAGCGTGGAGGGCACACCTCCTAACTTATGGAACCAAGGGCGTCCCAATAGCACAGCAAAAGTTACCAGGATATCCAATACCGTGAACTCAGTTTCTTCCTCGTGCGGCCCCACTTTCAACTTGGCCTTGAAGACTCCTTCAATGTGCCTACGGCTATCATCATAAGCCCTTATCACAGTTTCCGAGGCCGTTAGGTCCCCTCTTTCTACTCCCAACTTAGATAAGAGTTTCAGCGGGCAAACGTTAATGGCCGATCCATCATCGACCATCACACAGCTAGTCTTCTTTCCGTTGATTTCTGCTCGGATGTACAAAGGCTTATTATGAGCCTTCCCCTCTTCTGGGAGATCTTCGTCAGTAAATGTGATCTCAGTCTTCTTTCGGGCCATAATTGCCCCTACTAGCGCTGCCGGCTCAGTATCGGTGGAAATAACCAAATTCTGCAACTCCTTCATCAGGTTCTCACGATGGTACTTAGAATGGCATAAAACTTTCCAGACCGTAGACTTAGCTTGCATCTTCTTCAACTGCTCAAGAACTTGGTCATCGGGCTTAGGAGCCGACCCTTCTCCAATCTCAGTCTCTACCATTGGTGCCTTTCCCTCGGCCACATGACCTGATCTCGTCATTACCGTAATTTCCGGCTCATCATCCGATTCGTCCTAAATGTTAATAGGAACCCTTCGATTGGCATCTTCCTCGTCCAAGGAACTCGCCCAAATGTCTAAGACCATTAAATCCATGACGTGAGGAATACTCGGATTCAGGAAAAAGGGATCCGCCGATCCATACAAAGCCCAACCTATCAACTCATCATAGTCACGAAGGGACACACTACTCATCCTTCTTGTGGCCAACGGAATAGCACCTCGTTGTATGCACATAAGCTGCACCTTATCGCTCATTGTCTCATTACACTGCTCATAACGGTGCCTCCACCTTCTAGCATAATCCACAAAATGTTCCTCGGGGAATTGCCTAATCCTGTCCAAATCGTCCAGGGATCCCGTCCATGGAATGTACATTTCATATCTCGCCACAAAGGCATTTCGGAGCGGTATCCAATGACCCATCTCCTCCTCTGATAGACCCTGATGCCACAATAAGGCTTCACCCATCAAGGTTTCCAGAAAATGTTCATGCAACTCACACTGCGGAAATCCGGCGTCATACATATGATTGCGAAATATCCTCGTATGCTCCACAGGATCCTGGTATCCACCATACCTAGACATTGCTAACATCGCATCAGGTGTTTGGTAAGACGGGGAGTCAGGGGTTTGCTCTGCCAGCATCCATACTGTATACTCCTTGATAAATCTTTTCATCATTGCTGCCCAATCGGTCTTAACATACATCGGCAGCGACATATACCACATCAATGGTCCACCCATCAACGAATTACAAAACAAGCTAGTGATCTCTTCTTCTTTAAAACCCAAGGGTGCCATAGCCGACAAGTAAAAATGAAGGTGTTCCATAGGATCCTTATTGCCATTATACTTGCTAACCCTCGGTAGCGGACGCTTGATAGGTCCAATCTGCATTGCGAAGCGCTCTGCGGCCCTGTCCTCGGCTCTTTGGTACTTTTCAAAAAATAAATCCGACAACCGATCCCAATCGTGCTTGCAAGAATCGGGTAATGAGTGGAACCATTCCAAAGGTTCGCCTACCAGCGAGTGGTGGAACCATTGAGCAATTTCATCTACTCCGAAGGATTCAATAAACATGTCGTGCATATATTCACGCAAGTGCACCTCGGGATCTTTTCCTCCACTAAACAAACCCAAATCTGGCACAATAGTCCGAGACGACCCTTCTCCGGTCTCTTCAGCACTATCCTCATCATACGGTGCTCCACCATCCGAGCCTTCCCCCATCGGTTCATCCTCTTGTTCTTCACCAAGGAAGGACACATACAGACCATTTCCTACATTGCTCTTTTCATCGGAGTCCAACAACTCCTCTACATTTTCCTTGAAGGATTCCATTACTACAGTTTCTGTCAAACCAACTCCGATCGTACTCACCCTATGATTAGGCAATGGATTACGCCTAATGGAAGGGTTCGCTGATGAAGGATCAGCTATCTTCTTCTCTTCGATTAAATCTTGGATTTCGTATTTCAACCTCTCGCAATTCTCAATTGTATGCCCATAACTGCTATGGAATTCACAATACCCTCTAGCCTGTATCTGCGGAGTAGGTTGAGCTTTGTTATACGGGGTAAGGGCTTTCAACAATCCCTTTTTTTGCAGACTCTCGAAAACTTTCGCGTAGGTCTGATCGAACTTGGCGAACCGCCTCTTTTCAATAGCATTAAGATCAACCACTTTCACTGCTGCGGATTCCGTACTCGCACTAGGCCCTCCGGCACTATATCCCGACTTCGTCCACTTGGTATAAGCTTTCTTTGGCTCCCCATCCCCTTCAACAGTCAAGGCACAACTATACATCTGATTGAAATCAGTAAATGGCATATACCGCAACTCATTCTTGATATACGGCAACGTGTTGCCAACCACCATTCGGATCTGATCCTGCTTGAGCGGCTTTTGTTTCATCACTGCGGCCTTAGCCCTCCATCTTTTCACAAAATCGGAAAAGGATTCCCCAGCCTGTTGCTTAGTGCTCTCTAGCTCTTTCAAAGTGACCTCCAGCATGGTGTTAAAGCTATACTGAGCGATGAATGACTTCGCTAACTCCTTCCAATCCCTCTTTGTCACCATCGGCAATGCATGGAACCATGTGAGGGCAGCCCCCTCTAGGTAGGTGTTAAACAGCCCCAGGACTTGATCCTCAGTCAGGATCGTGTGCTTCATCACAGCAACATACTGATTCATGTGAGCGGTGGGATCTCCAGTTCCATCGAACTTTTTCATGTCAGGGAGCCGGAATTTCAAAGGCAAAGCTGTTGCCGACAAACAATTCTTCAAATTATAGAAGTCCTGACTTCCGGAACTTCCTCCACGCAAGTCCTGCACTTCCTGTGTGATGTGTTGCTTCCACTCCTCTTCCTTAGCTTTCTCTTTCTCTAACTATTTTCGGATATAATCCTGATAATCCTCCTCATTCCCAAAGCGAGGACCATCGTTCACCTCATTCTCAGCACGCTTACTACCACTCTTGTTGTCCTTCAGTGCTAACTCCGCTAGCTGGGCCAAGATCGCGGCCAGCTGGTCGTTGATATTATTCACAGAATTCTCCAATTCAGCCACCTTCTCGTCAGTTGCAGACATACTGACGGAAGACTGAGTATACCCAGATGAAGGTGATTCAGAAGCCACAACTACTGATTCGGAACTGTCTACTCGCAACTGATCAAACTGTCTGACAAGCCGATTACTCTCGCGAAACCACAACCGCTTAATGATGACGCCTGCGCGAACGGTATCCATTAGTATGTATGCATGATTTTATATGCATGATTCGTGGTGTGTGCGTTTATTTATTTACGATTATAAGATAAGAAGAACAAACGTTAGTTCTATTTACACGTATCACAACATCTCTCTTCCACCCTTATTCCTCCACACACTCGTTGGTCCAGGTCTCTTCCCTAGGATTTTGGTTTGGGGCTCACATTGCGGTCCAGGGGACGCGTGATGTCGTCGATTATTGCGGGAAAGTAAATCATCCATCAGACAATACAATTCGTTTTGACGTATCAACGTTCAGTGACTAAGAAATCGACCAAGTTGGATTGTCCTTTCGGAATAACTCGTCTTTTGTCCTTTTGCGAGACGCATTAATTCGGGTTTTGACTCCCTTTGAGCGCATCTCAGTTTTTAGACGTGGTTCGAGTTATTCTTTTAGTTCAATCGTTCGTTATTGTCGATGACTCGTTCCCTTTTGTTCGCGTGGGTTCATGTCTCGATTTTGGATTACAACGGGATCTTTTGGATCTATCGAGAGACGTAACCACATGTTTATTTAGTGATGGAATCACTTTTGGATTTTATTTTAGGGAACGGACTCATCGCGTAACGCGTTTGTTCTTAGCGTCGAGGATCCGTTTGCTCATTTTAACTACGTGAAAAAGACGGCGAGTCTTATTTTGAGCGCACGGTAACCTTTCGGCTAGCAACAGTTCGTTGTTCTTCCCAATCCACGGGATATATCATCTTAGTGTGGTTATAGAAAATCAACGTTTCGTTGAATCGCATGCTTATTCAAAGCGAGGACATCACCGTTCTCTTTCCTTTAGGCACGATTTAAGCAAACACGTACATCGGGTCATATTTCTTGCAGTTTTGGTAACGGTCGAAATGATCGAGTCGTTAGTCAAAACCCGCAGTCTCGTCCATATGGCGCAATTATATGGTTTGGCTTAATTCGGCTTCGAGATTTTAAACGGGGTATACACTCGTCCGAGGCACGTATTCAACGACATTGGTTTATTTTCTTTAACTACTCTCGGTATTGATATATATCGTAGATTCGGAATGATTTTGGTTGTTTAGTTCATTTTTTTCTTTTATTTTCTTAGTCACCTTTGCGGACACATCCATTTCTCTTAAGAACGACACGAGGCATAACGTAAAAGCTCGTCTTTTATTCGGAAGGGACGGGCTACTTGTGCGAAACTTTTCACGTTACGACAGGGTCATTCAAGACAGAAATGTTCTTCGTTTTCGTTTCGTCGTGATCTCGTTTTATCCCAATTTATCTAAAGAATGTGAATAACGGTTACTGTTAATATAGTCTTTTGTATCGAAATGTAACTATCCTTAACACCGAACCGATTCATACTAATACGTGCTTACGTCATAACGAATTTCCTGAACACGTGCCTTCGTCGGGACACCGAAAGGGACAAGGCGGGTCGCACATGTTCATTCATATGAGATGACTAAGTCGTCTTTAGTTCAAATCGTTTCGATGTTTTTTAGGGTAATTAGTATGTCGATTCATAAGTATATATTAACACATCGTCCCATTTTATTTACATACTTTAGGATTAGATACGTATCATGGCGGTTTGAAAACACGAACTGATTCATTTATCACACCAAAAATAGTAACGGGTAATCCTATGGAAACTTCTAAGGCTACTATATACTGACACGGCTGACCGCGGGACCTCACAGGACCGCACAGATTCGCCCATAACGAATGGATGGGGACCCTCTGGCGCCTTACTGTAAAGGGGAACTTACGCTAGCCTCTTTCGAGCGACGAATGGACTCTCGCTAGAGGTTTCGCGGAAATTACCCAAAGGGTTTGCAATAATGCATATGTATGCATACGAAAAGAAGTAAAACGATCCGTCCCCGTTAAGGGCTTAATACACGCCTTCCGGAATCAAATTTCTCGATTCCCCAGCAGAGTCGCCACTTGTTAGACGAGGTGCCACGGCCTAATCTCCCGGGCGGACCGGGGGGTGGACAACCTCATGGCGACATAAGCGGTGATTGGCGCCGAAAGCAACCAATCGTGGAATCAAGCTGCTCGGTAGGACCGGAGCTCGGAGATATGGAAGAGTCGCCACCCACGAATGGGAAAATGAACACCGATCCCTTGCGGGAGACCGGTGTGGGTTCGGGAAACTTAGGTACGAGCCGAGAAGGCTAGCTCCTTTCCGGAGAAAAGCTACTAGGCACCCCGACATCGCCCGGTTATGAACCACCGGCCTCCTACTCAGCATGTTAGGCGATAACGGACTAATCGTATACTTCTCTAAGTTTAAAATTCATTTGAAACCCTTTTCTTTCTTTTTTTAGAAACCGTTTTGAGCATATATTATTGAAAAGCCACATCAGTAAAGAATCACCCATTCATGTTTATACATACACAGAGAGGGGGAAGAAAGAAGTGATTTATTTACACCCGTATTAAATGTGATATTGTGTGTTCATTCTACATTAACTTATTTTCCCCCAAAACGAGTTCATTTACATGGTTCGCACCTTAATCGCCGTTGGAACGATTTAGGTGCGTTTTAGAACCCCGTTTGATGAAATTTACCCGAATCGCCGTTGGAACGACTCGAGTATTTTGAAAACGTTTGAGATAAAAACCTTTTAATGAGAAAACATGGTTAAACATACAAGTCAATTTTATTTTGTACAAATTCTTTAAGAAAAATGATTCAAAAAGTCTATTATTCACAAAGAAAACGATTTTAATTACAATGATCCTTTAATCCGCCTTTGGAACGGATTAAGGTTTTAAAACGTGGTGTTTTGAGAAACGATTTGAAATATTAACAAGAATGACTCTATTTATTTACATTAGAAATCTAAAAACTCATTAGTTTAAGTAATTCAATTGAAAACTCTCTTTTTTGTGATTTATTTTCCCCACTTATTTAATGGACTCTTTACTAATTATAATTACCATAATAAACCCATTTAAACCACCATCCATACTCAAACAAAGTCCACTTGAAACATGGACCCATGATTAAGCCCAAAAGAATAATTTAAACATATATATATATACCTTTAAATCAAAAAGAAAGTAAGAAAATAAGGGTTAACCAAAAATTACTATATGTATATGAAAATAATAGATACAATATATCTTATACTTTGAAATGTGAAAATAGTAAGTGGATCCTATAACTAAGAAAAATGATATTTATCCAAAAACGATTTTGGTTAATAATCACTAAAAATAACCCAAATATTTCCAAAACTATACATATACCTAACCAATAGTTTTAAATACCAAAGATATCATATACTAATATAGGTTAATTGTTTCCCAAAAATACCAAATAACTAACATTTAAACATAACTTAAATCAATAATAAGGATATGCATATAGGTATATTTATACTTATATTGTAAAATGGGATAAATAATGATATACACATATTCTAAAGTAATTATGTATGCTAAAATTCTAGAATAATTTGAAAAGAATATATCACATAATTATATATATATACATACTAAGGATTAAAAGTCTTAAAAGTTAAGAAAAAGGGACCGAAATGGCATTTTTTACATTTTGGCAGATTTACCGACGGAGAATCCGTCGGTAAACAGCCTTTAGTGACAGAATTGGCAAATTACAGCAGCACTCCAATATTTTACAAATTTATTCAAAATCTTTAAATTAAATCTAATTCAATCGTTTTGGACTTCCGAACTACCAAAATGGATCATAGTCGAAAACGGAAGTTCCTGAAACGATGTTTTCATTTTAAAACGTTATTTGGAAATATCTTTTAAATTAAAAAAACTTATAATCACAACGTTTTTGATACCCGAACTACCTTTTTATCGGATCACGGTTCGTATTGGGATATCAAAACGAGGTTTTTTATTTTAAAACAAAACCAAATTTTATTTAGCACGAAACGAAAGTTAAATAAATATGCTAACTAAATAAAACGTGACAAAATAAATAAATGACTAAAGGAATAAAAACTATAGCATAAAAATAAATAGAAGGAGAGAAATAAATTAAAGAGTCTAGTCCTCGGATAATACCTTTAAATTCGGTATCTGACAGTCGAAGCCAATTGATTCCACGAACCGCGAGCTTCCGTTTTTTAATGAAAATTTAGTAAAAAATTGAACTTGGGAAATTTGGAATTTTTGAGAAAAATATTTTTCTCAAAAAAATCCACTCTCTCTCTCTAAAAATATTTAGAGTGAGAAAGTTTCTCCCCCCAAAAAATCCCCCCCCCTTTCCACCTTGGGATCCGTGCCTTACATAGGCCCACGGATCCCGGAACAATGGGTGACGCCCAAAAAAATTTGGGCCTCGCCCATTGTGGTTGGGCGGCTGCCCAACAATCGTTGGGCGATCGCCCAACGCGAGGTTGGGCGCTCGCGCCCAACCCTCGTCGGGCGTTCGCCCGACGCGTTGGGCGTTCGCCCGACGTGGTTGGGCGCCCGCCCAACGACCCTCGGGGCGTGCCCTGCGCCGTCGGACACGTGCACTCCGTGGCCGCCGAGCGCGCGTTCCGCGCTACCGGACGCTCGCACGTCGCGGCCGCCGAACGCGCGCCTCGCGCTGCCAGGCACGTGCGCTCAACGGCCCACGAGGGCGCGCACCGCCAGCGGTCCCAGGCGTCGGTCGGACGTCGAGAGCGTGCCACTCGCGGTGCGTCCGACGGACGCCGCGCGCACGTCTCGAGCCGTCGAGCGGGCGTTCGACCATCGTCGTCCGCGTGCGGGATGCCGTTGCGCGCCCGCGCCGTGCCGTTAATTTTCCTCCACTTATTATTCTTTATATATTTTTCAAAACTTCCGGAATCAATTGCTTCGACCGTCTTGTTTTCAGGTTTTCGTCACAGGTCCTCCGACTCGGTGTCTACACCAGGGTTTGAGGATCCTAAATTCCCAAACCACGTTTATAAACTCAAAAAGGCTTTGTATGGCCTCAAACAAGCACCACGTGCTTGGTATGAGAGGCTGACCAGCTTCTTACTGACTAGAAATTACGTCAGGGGCCAAGCTGGTACAACCTTATTCATTAAGAGGAAGGGTAAAGATACCCTACTGGCTCAAATATACGTAGATGATATCATATTTGGTGCTACTAATGAATCTATGTGCAAGGAATTTAGTAAGCAAATGCAGATTGAGTTCGAAATGTCAATGATGGGAGAACTCAACTTCTTCCTTGGACTTCAAATCAAACAAGGAAAGAATGGCATCTTCATCAGTCAAACTAAATATGCCAAGGAGATATTGAAGAAATATGAATTAGAACATTGCAAGCCAATATCTACTCCTATGGGCACTGACACTGTCCTTTGCGCTGACGAGAATGGTAAGTCAGTAGACAGCAAGTTGTACCGAGGTATGATTGGCTCTTTACTTTACTTAACAGCAAGTAGGTCGGACATTCAGTTCTCAGTATGTTATTGTGCTAGATATCAGGCTAACCCTAAGGAATCCCATTACATAGCAGTAAAAAGGATCCTTAGATATTTGCAAAGCTCAGTGAATGCAGGCTTATGGTATCCAAATACTCATGATTTTACACTCATCGGATACACTGACGCTGACTACGGACGGGACAAGCTGGAAAGAAAAAGCACCTCTGGAGGATGCCACTTTCTAGGAAGCTGTCTTGTATCTTGGTTCAGCAAGAAGCAGGCGTCAGTAGCCTTGTCTACCACTGAAGCTGAGTACATTGCTGCTGGAAGCTGTGTTGCTCAAGTCCTATGGATTAAGCAACAACTTGAAGATTATGGTGTTCAAACAAAGACAATTGAAGTCAAATGCGACAACAAAAGTGCAATTGACCTATCAAACAACCCAATCCAGCACAGCAGGATGAAGCATGTCAGCATAAGACATCACTTCATCAGAGATCATGTACTCAAGGAAGAAATCAAGCTGACCTATGTACCCACAGATGAGCAGCTTGCTGATATCTTTACAAAGCCCCTAGCACGAGAGCAATTCAACGTACTGAGAGAAGCCATTGGTATGTTTAACCCACTGTCTTAAATTCCTAAGTACAAATGTGATAAATGCATGCTGATAGGGGTGCACACAAAAATCCGTAAAACCGAAAAACCGAAAAACCAAACCGAAAATAAGGTTAACCGAAACCGATGGACTAGTGTACGGTTTTTAATTTTAAAAATAGTGGTTAATGGTTACGGTTTTCATATTCTAAAAACCGCGGTTAACCGAAACCGACCGAATTCAATTAAATATATAAAAATATATTTATTTAACTTCATATTTATACCTATAATTATACATTATCCCACTTAAAATAAATACAGGGATCAATAGCAAAAATTTAATAAAAAAACACTAATTATTTCCGGTAACTAAGGCTCAATGATGAAATATTTCATCCCAAATGTCGTCGTACTATCAAATTTTTCACAAATTAGATAATTAATGAAATTAATATACATGGATAAGGCTTAGTTGGTAAAGCACGGAGGATAAGAATTTTGGTCCAAAAAACATAGTAATTTAATGCCTTAAAGAGTTGCTATAAGGGAAAAATGCAATATCCAATCCATAGTCCAACGTACATAATGCATGCACCTCTCTCTCTCCATCGTTAATCACTTCAACTCACCATTGACCCGTCGTTCCACTCACAATAAAAATTAAATTTTTTTATTATTATTTTTTATTTACTAATGGTTAGAAACCGAAATGAAAGGTAATCGACCGAAATAATTGGTTAACCGATTAGTGGTTAACCGAATTTAGTGGACTAGTGTATGGTTAGTGTTTTTAAAAAACCGATAAAATGGTTAACCGACCGAATTAACCTTAATAGACTGGTTAACCGACCACGTGAACCCCTACATGCTGAGTGATAACATGCTGAGTGTTTAATGATTATTATTCAAAATCACATGCCCAGTAATTAATGCACACTGAGTAAGTTATCTCATGCCGAATAACTAATTACTCTAACTATCCGTTGAACAAAACTGACTACTCAGAATATGGAACGTTTGTAACAACAAACGCTGAGTAAAGTAATCATTAGCAATCAATGCAAATGCATGCGCAATGACACCTAGGATGACGTATGTACCGAATATGTCATAAAGTGTCATAAATGTCAGGATTTCTGCCGATTGGACAACCCAAGGGCAAAACCGACTTAAAATTCAACGTCAATCCTAATTCAAAAATCTATAAATAGTGGGCATTTCCCCACTACTTGTTCTTTACGCGTACTGAACTCTTAACTACTTCAGACAATCCTTAAGAAAGTAAACCCTAAAGACTCCAACTCCTCTCCCAGAATGACAAGACCTTCCTTCAATATCTCTGATGCCGGTCGTTCTAAGACCAACACCGATGAACAACCAAGAGCAAATCCCTCAACTCAACTCTCACCTTCGAAGTCAGCTGGACAGAGCAAAGGGAAAGCTGTCCTACAAGCTAAACCTGCTAAACCCAGACAATACATACAAGTCTTCGAAAACGTAAGAGAATGGAAAGTGGAAGCTTTGCGCTGGGTATCCCAAACTTTCATCGATTCTGAACAACCATTCTGCGAATGGATTAAGAAGAATGAATGGACTGAGTTGTTTTCACTCAGGTTCCCAACTTATCCTGACCTGGTTATAGAATTCTACCACAACCTCAAAGCTGACACCAAGGACCAGGACTACTTAGTCACCGAGGTGAAAGGGAAAACCATCTTTGTCAATCCAACTTATCTGGGATCCCTACTCAGCCTCAAGCTTGAAGGTGTCAAGCTGAGAAGAAATAGTGACCAAGAAGACATTTACTACGACCAAACCTTCTGCAAACCTGCTGGATACGTGGGAGAAGTGTCCAGCTCTTCTATGGGTCAGCACCAGAAGATGGCCCATTACCTGCTGATCAACCTCATATACCAGAAGGTCAACTGCACTAGCTCAGCATCACACTTCGAGTAGTGCTTTATCTGGCATATGCTGACATACAAGCCCATCAACATGCCGGTGTTTCTCACTGCTGGGTTCCTGAGAAGCACAAACAATCTGCGGTTGGGCTTACTGATCACCAAAATCCTGCTTGACCACCAGGTAGATTTACAAGGAGAAGACTGTGTCAAAGGCTCAGAGATCACGGTAGCGTCACTGCATGCTCTTAAATACGGCCAGCCTTTGAAGAAAGGTAAATTTGTTGAGCTACCAGCTGAGCAAGCTGATGATGAGCAGCCTGCTGAGGAGACCGTTCAAGTAAAAGGAAGAAGGACAAAGGCTCCAGCCATTCGGAAGAGGAAACCCACTGGAACCCTTTCTAAGGAGGCTGAGCCTCAAGCCAAGAAATCCAAACCAGCTGCTGAGTCCACTCAAGACAAAACTCAGTCAGCTGAGAAAAGGAGTAGGCAAGGTGAGCCTACAACTGAGGAAACTTCTGCTCACCCTCAGAAGAAACAGAAAAATTCTACACTCTCACCCATTGATGCCCTTCCCCTTGACTTTATTATCACTGAGGATTCTCACCATGCTCAGCATCAAGGAGGTGAAACTGAGCAAAGGGACAATGAGGTTGAAATGGATGAACAATTCGTCTCTCAGCTAGAGGAAGAGCTTGAGAAAGATGATTATGAAGAAGAATAATAACATGAGCAAGAGGAGGATGCTGACTCTGAAGAGACAGCGAGTGAGAATGATCAAGCTGACCCAATTCAAACTGAGTCAGCTGATGGAGCTGAGCACCAAGAAGATCAAACTGACCAGCACACTGCTGATCAAAATGAAGAAACTCTCCATCTCAAGCTGATGATGATCAAACTGATTCTCCTCTAGTGTTGAAGAAAAAAAGAAGACTGGTAAAGGCAAATACGTTAGACCGACCAGTCAGTGCTCCAGTCAATGATCCTTCAAAAATCAAGATGAAATTCTTCTGCAAACCTGCTCAACCTTCCTCAGTGGCAGAAAAACAAGCCTATGTTTCTGCTTAGGAACAAGCCGACATTAATGTCTCTACCGACCCTCCAATCCAAACCGAGCGTAATCTCGAAGACAACTCAGTTCCAGTCAGTACTGCCCTAATTCAGTATGACTGTGTAACAGAGAATGTATCTGCTGGCCAAACACCTATCCCTCAAGAACAAGTGCAGAATGAAATTCCAACTCCAGTCACTGACCAAATAAATACTTCAACTCCTCCTACCTCTGGTCAAACTGCTGTACATCCAGTCTCTCAGACCAACACAAATGCAACTGAGTCTAGCCAGCAAATACTTGACTCGGTGCAAGCTCTGATTCGAGACATTCAAAACTCAACTCCTCATGCTGCTGCGGATTCAACTCTGGAAACCACCCAGCTTTCCCAAGTAACTCAACTTCTCTCTGAAGTTAAAGAACTGAAGGATTTGCTGAGTGTTCTGATATCTTCCCAAGCACAACAAGCCAGACATGACTCAATCGCTAAGCTGGCTGAGATCCAGCTGACAACGGTGCAATACTTAACTTCATTGTCTACTCAAATTCAGAACCTGTCAGCTGTGAACCCCGATCAAGCCACTTCGTCTGAGTTAAAGATGCTATTTGCTCAGCTACATACTGAACAGAATAAAACCAACGCACAGCTAGCAAACACTTCCCAGTGCTCAATGGAGCAACTCAGTGAAGCCGTACATCTTCTCAATCTTCACAAGGAAGAAATGGACACCGACCAGCTAAAACAAGATCAAATACTGACCATTTCCCAGAAGACCTTCGATCATGTTAGACATACAAATCTTCAGCGCGAGCACTATGATACTTCACTTCTGAAGACATTCCACAACTCATTTGCTGCGCTGACAGATACCATCACTTGGCTGGGAAAAGGACAAGCTTTTGTACTAAGTATGCTCAGCGCTGCTACCATCGGTATTGATCCCGAGGTCTTAAGCAACGGTGCTCCAATCTTTGATGGTTTAGACGAAAGTGCTAATCGGCTAAAGACCTTCTCTGCTGAGCTCTCCCGAGCTGTTCTCTTAGACTCCTTCAAGCTGCCTCCACCCGGTGCTGGCAAAACGGGGGAGAAGAAAGATCAGCGTAGAACTCAAGCTGAAGGCAGTAACAGTCAGCAAAAGAAGAAACAGAAATAGATAGCAAACAATAGCTTTTAGTTAGCATGTTTATTTTCTATGTAAATGTATGCTGACTGTTTCTATGTTATAATATAATACTTGCATTTTATTCTTATAACACTGTTATTTATTTTCAATGCTTAGTATTATGATTGCATCTTCTAAAGCAAACTAAACTCAGTAAATGAGTAAAAATACTTGTTAAATGTATGCTGCGTAAAAATAATGTTTGACACTGACTAAAATGAATATTGAACAATTAATTACTCAGTGCTCTCCAATGATACAAATCTTCCGCTGAAAACTGAGTAAAAATAGAATATGTCCCATAAGCTAACCTATACCTGAAAACTGACCTTAGACTTATTCAATTAAACCTTAAAATGTTTAGAGTAAAACTAAGTCAGTAGCTCAGCCCTGACGGGGGAGTTTACTTAGTCAAATAGGTCAACTATCATGGGGGAGCTCAACATTGAGTTCCTTGCTGAATAGTTTTGCCAACATCAAAATGGGGGAGTTTGTTGAAACACCTTTCCACAGGATTTTGATTTGACAAAATTATTTAAGTACAATTAAATATTCTACAACACACTAAGTTTAAATGCTTTGATTTATTTATACTAATGTGTTTGTTCAATGTTGAGTTTATAAATGTTTATAAGACATAAAGATTATAAGGCCCAAGCCCTATATGGAAGTCAGAGCCCAAGTCAAACAAAGCCAAGGCCACTCAGTCCACGTATTTCAAAACGCTGCCGTTGAGTGATAAAACGCAGCTGAGCAAAGAAGGATCCAGAAGATCCACGTAGACAACTTCGGCAAGAAGCTGCTGAGCTGTCTCGACAAAATGTACAAGGCAGCCGCTGAGCACGAAGCAACTTCCAGACAAAGTATTTCCTCTTATGGTAAAGAACAGAAGATGCAGGAAGCTGTCTATTTGACATTACCGGAATTAGAGGAACATACTGCCACACTGACCGAAGACAGAAGATGCTGGAATCTGATTGGCTAAGAGAACTGTGCACAGACTGAGTGAAAGCGACATGTAGCCGTTTCCCTCCAACGGTTATTTCGAAATTCGAAATGACCGAATGCCTCACAGCTCTCTATAAATTGAGCCTTCAGGATCTTCATTCAACACAGAACTTAGAGCAAAGCCGTTATGCTGACCAAAACTATACAAAAGTTCTGCATCAAAAAGTAAAGCAAATCTTACACTACAAGTTTACATATCTGTGTAAAAGTCTAGAGTAATTGATCCTCAATCATCTAAGGTGTTCTAGCAATTGTTGTTTAGGACAAATCTTTATCATTTCTAGAATTAGAAAGGAGAAGCTGAGTACTCGGTTTTAGTACTTAGTGAATTAGAATAGAAGTGAGTAGAGGTATAGAGGAAGGTACTCTTGTTATACTCAGCTTCTGATTTGTAAATGGTTTTTGAGGCTCTACCTTTAAAGAGCTCAGTAGTGGATTTGAAATCTCGGAACGTGTTCCGGGGACAGGACATAGGCTTAGAAGAAGCCGAACCTGGATAACTCCGCTGAGTGAAGTATTTCTAACCCTTAACTCCTTATATATATTGCTTGCTTAATATAACCTGAAACTGACCAAGTAAAAGAGGTCAAGCTGAGTTGTGCGCTATAAACGTCTTACTTCAGGAATAGACTCTAAGTGCTATTTCCTGACTCAAGCTAAGAAACTGACCTAGTCACCAGTTGACTAAGCCAGTGTCTTGCTAATTACTCAGCGCAGCTGTCATATACCTTTTTCTTAAGAAAAAGAAGTCTGCCGTAATTTTTAAAAAAAGGTTAAATAGTTCCTAACCCCCCTCCCCTTGGAACTATACTGGCAACCTTATAAGGGACCAACAAATGGTATCAGAGCTTAAAAGCTCATTGCTAAAGGTCTAACAACCTTGAGCTGATCCCTACCATGGGCGAAAACAACACTCGGTTTCTCCCTGGAAACCAGACAACTCAGATATTACCTGAGGGGCTGTCCATTACTAGGCCTCCCCTATTCTTCGGGTCAAACTATACCTTCTGGAAGAATACGATGAAGAATTTCATTCAGGCAACAAACATGAGTGCGTGGCTATCTATAGTCCAAGGTCCGTTTGTACCTGTCAAAATTGTGGCTGGCCAAACAGTTTTGAAAGCTGAGGCTGAATGGACAGAGGATGATCTCAAGAAGCTACAAAATCATGCTTCGGCTATAAATATGCTTCACTGTGCGCTGGATGCTGCAGAATACAACAAAATCTCAGGTTGTGAGTCAGCGCAAGAGATCTGGAAGAAGCTGGAGGTCACCTACGAAGGAACCAACAAGGTGAAGGAGTCCAAGGTGAACCAGCAGATGAGACTGTACGAGCTGTTCGAAATGAACAATGATGAGGGCATTTCTGAAATGAATGCAAGATTTACCAACATCATAAATGAGCTCAAGAGACTTGGGAAAATCTTCACTGAGGAAGAACAAGTCAAAAAGATACTCAGGAGTCTTCCTAAAGACTGGCAAGCCAAGAAGACTGCTGTTGAGGAAGCTCATGATTTAACCACCTACAAATATGATGAACTCATCGGCTCATTGATGACCCATGAGATATCCATGAAGAACTTCGAGGTGAAGGAAAAATCCGAAGACAAAAAGCAGAAGTCACTTGTCATGAAAGCTGACTCAACTGACGATGGCTCAACTGACGATGAGGAGATGGCTATGTTCACAAGAAAAATGAAAAGGCTGTTCAAGAGAAATGACAAATACTCCAAAAAGCCTTACAGGAAGTTTGATAAGTATAAGGCTGACTCAAGCGAGAACAAATACAAAATGGACAGCTCAAAGCCCATTACATGCTTTGAGTGCCATCAAACTGGCCACATCAAGTCAAGCTGCCCAACGCTGAGGAAAGACAAAAAGAATGGCAAAAAGGCAATGGTGGCAACATGGAGTGACAGTGATGATTCTTCATCAACTGAAGCTGAGGCCACAGAGTCAGCGGAGATATGCTTCATGGCTGATGAACTTGTTGAGCCATGCGTTTCTGAGCATGCTGATCCTTCCAATGAATCAGACAATGAAGAGCAATCTAATGAGGTAATCTCACTCTCTCAGCTCAGAAATGAAATGGGTAATGCCCTGAGTGATCTCTATACACTTGTTAAAAAGTGTAATAAGAAGATTAAAGCACGCAGCCGGCGCTGTGACGAAGTAGAAGAGGTCAAACTGAGTGACCTCAGATTTAGGTTATATTAAGCAAGCACATAAAATCTAAAATTGGAGACATGGTTAAGGAATATGAAATAATACCACTTGAAATTGGTTAAGATTATCATATGCATGCATGGTTTATATATAATGTATAACAATAGATATTAATGGAACAAATTAAATATTTAGAATTTCAATTTAGAGTTTAGGTTTTCAATATATAGATAATTGGAAGAGTTTTATGGGAAAAATGTAAACATCAATGAGAATATTAAATATTTATAATTTGAAGTTATAGTTTGTGTTTCCAACTGATAGATAATTTCAATAGTTTTTTCAAATATTTTATAATTTAGTTTGAATTCTTAATATATATATATATATATATATATATATATATATATATATAATTATTACTATATAGAGACATAGTTTTTAAAGGTGGGACTTGAAAAGTGTATAACAAATAACGTTTGAGAGGTTATTCCTATTTATAACTAGCCCAAATTGGGACCGAGTTTTTTTATAACAAAATAGAGGTTATTCCTATATAGAGTATTCCTATATAGAGGTTTTACTGTAGTATCTACCTTTCTCAACTTTGTAAACTTTAGCATCAGAGTGGGTCGTCAATCCTCGAACATTATTTGATTTATTTTAGACATTGAAAGAATCTCAGGGGATGTTTGTTACTTAATTTTCTCCTCATGTTTACCTTTTTACTTTAAATGGGATAATTTCAGGTGTTTGGTTAGACATATCGTGTTTGCTTTTTATAGCTGAAAAATAACTTTTTACAAAAGAAGAGAATATTTTTTTTTGGAAAAACGGTTTTTTCGAACAGCAAACTATAACGGCAAACAAACATTAAGTAAACTAAAAAACCCTTAGTTTATGTCACAAGACTCCACATATATTTACTCACATCAATGTTTTTTAAGGTTGAAGTCTACACCACAAGTCAAGGCATAGTCTGTTGACACTTTTATGATACTTGCCCAATCTAATGAAGTTAGGCAGAAATCCATCTTTTAACTTTAGGAAATTTATCCTATCAAAAAAAAAAAAAAAATTAATTATTTATTTATTTTTCTGAAAACATTAATTAAGTACTTACTATGACCTTCCATTAACTTTTTCTTTATTTAGATACTCATTGGTGGGGTATGTTAAATAAAACCAAGTTTAGTAATTAATCATGATATTAATTATGAGATTTTCTTTTGACTAAAAGGAAAAAAGTGATTAAACCAAATGCCTTCATAATTATAATTATTTGTAACTAGATGAAAAAGGGACATATTTTCAAATTCCTACTATTCATTAATATTCTTTCATAAAATTATTACTACTTCCCTTTTTAAATTTTTTCTTTTTTGCCCCAATGTTCATTGGTTATTAAATACTTAATTAATCAATTACTCTATAGAAAATGCAGGAGAAGAATACAATTTATATCTCACTTTGCAATTAAGAAAAAAAATACTTTCCTTTTCACAGATATATAGATGAGAAAATAAATAAAATATTTCAATTATAAAATTCAAAAAATTATTGTGTTATTATTATAAAATTCACTTTACAATAAAAAAAAATCAAACCCGGAAACAGTACAGAGAAGAAGTATTTATTAAAGGAAAAAAAAGGATCGAGCCCAAGATCAATTATTTTTTCACATTGAATCATCGATCATTGATTTTAATATGGATTTGGTCGTTATTTAACTTTTTCGTCGAGTTTGGACAACACGAGCCTTTAACATGGACACTTTCACTTTCCTACGGACAAATAAAAAATTAACTTTCTTGACTAGCGGAGAGAAAGTAAAAAGTAATTTTTTTTTACAGAAATCGATTTCCACTAGATTCTTTTAAGTTGAAAATCGAGTTTAGAAGAACTTACTAGAAATTGATTTTGGTATTAGAAGAGAAAATCGATTTGGCGATTCTAATGCTGGAAATCGCGAAATGTGAGAGAAGAATATCGAGTTTAGTAGAACCTACTTTCTATAATTTCTTTTTACTTTTTACTCTCTATATATCCTAATTAATAAACTCTTATTTTTATTTGTCCACATGAATAGACCGAATCACCCTAACAATGTGTGCCGTCTAAACTCGATGAAAAAATTAAATAAAATAATTGATCAGAGATTTGAGTCTTAAAACAGGTAAAATTCATGGACTTAATTATACTTTTTACTTTTTTAAATAATTTATAAGTATTTTTTAAATAAATTATTTGTTTACTCGATCTAAGACTCGTTAAATATTTTAAAGGATAATTTTTCAATTAAAATTTTATGAGTATATTAAACCTATACTGAAAGAAATTATATTTCATTAAGCTATATTTTTTTTATTGGGTTTTTTTTTTGAGAAAATGTATTGGAGCCTTTCAATTTCTTTACTTAAACATACTATCATTAATTAGCATTTAATGAATAAATAATATTATAAATTACTGTATATGTTAATCATACAAAATATAAAGTTTGTTGTGGAGGATTAAGAGTCACAATCAAATGATTCAAATTTAATAAAAGCAATTATGATTTAAATTTAGTAATTAAGTCCATATTAAAAACAATACTCCATTCGTCCCATAATATAAGTCGTTTTAGAAGGTGATTTTGTTTTCAAAATATAAGTCGTTTTGGTTTTTCAAGAACTTTTAGTTTAGTTTTTTGGTCCAAACATTAAATATTTTGTATTGATCTATGTGTTTTTGAACATTCCAATATTTATTACCCAATAGTGACATGAGAGAGAATTCCTTTTTAAGTTAATCAATGCAAATTTATTAACTTGACTCAACATTAATTGTATTTCTTAATTTGTGTGAAAACCTCTAGAACGACTTATATTATGGGACGGAGGTAGTAATAAGTGTTGAATTAATATTGTTGGCTATAAGAAGTATTTAAGTCTTCCAAATCAATGAAAACGATAGAGCGAGTGAGGCTTCTCCTTCCCTCTATTTTTCTTCTCCATTGATGTTTTTCTTCTTTCATTTATGTTTTAGATTTAGTTTTTAGTGTGGCCAAATACATCACCAACTCTCAGAACTTGTCTATAATAATAGATTGATTCCCTGAACTTTGTAAGTGTCTCACTTGCTCCCTAAACTTGCTTATTTCGTATCACCAGTTCCCTAAACTTGTCCATAAAAATTTATTAGCTCCCTGAACTTTGCAAATGTCTCATCAGCTCCCTAAACTTGCTTATCCCGTAACAACTAAATACAAAATTCATAGTACTAACTCGGATTAAGGTGCAAAAATACCCCTAACTTCTAAAATAGTGCAATTTTACCCCTAACATTAGTAGCTAAGAGCAAATTTATAAATTTAGTGAATTTTCTGAATTTTTTTTGTCCAATTCGTACAAAAATAAGTATATTTTTTTTGACATCCCTGTTGAAACACCTTTCCACAGGATTTTGATTTGACAAAATTAATTAAGTGAAATTAAATATTCTACAACACACTAAGTTTAAATGCTTTGATTTATTATTACTAATGTGTTTGTTCAATGTTGAGTTTATAATTGTTATAAGACATAAAGATCATAAGGCCCAAGCCCTATATGGAAGTCAAAGCCCAAGTCAAACAAGCCCAAGATCACTCAGCCCGCGTATTTCAAAACGCTGCCGTTGAGTATTGAAACGGAGCTCACCAATGAAGGATCGAGAAGATCCACGTAGACAACTTCGGTATGAAGCTGCTGAGCTGTCTCGACAAAACGTACAAGACAGCCGCTGACCTCAAGGCAGCTTCTAGACAAAGTATTTCCTCTTTTAGTAAAGATCAGAAGACACAGCAAGCTGTCTGGTTGACATTACCTAAAATGGAGGAACATACTGTCACACTGACCAAAGAACAGAAGTTGCTGGAATCTGATTGGCTAAGAGAACTGCTGACAGACTGAGTGAAAACGACCTGTAGCCGTTTCCCTCAAACGGTTATTTCGAAATTTGAAATAACCAGAAGCTCTCACAGCTCTCTATAAATAGAGCATTCATAATCCACATTAAAATAGAGAACTTTGAGCAAAAGCCGTTACGCTGACCAAACGTGTACAAAAAGTTCTCCATTAAAAGCAAAGCAAATTCTTACACCACAAGCTTATTCATTTGTGTAAAAGTCTAGAGTGATTGATCCTCAATCATCTAAGGTGTTCTAGCAATTGTTGTTTAGGACAAATCTTAATCATTTCTAGGAATAGAAAGGAGAGGCTGAGTACTCGGTTTTAAGTACTCAGCGGAGAGATTAGGATTGAGTAGAAGTATAGAGGAAGTTACTCTTGTCATACTCAATTGCTGATATTGTAAAAGGTTTGAGGCTCTACCTTTAAAGAGCTCAGTAGAGGATTTGAAATCTCGGAAGTGTTCCGGGGACAGGACGTAGGCTTAGAAGAAGCCGAACCTGGATAAATCTGCTGAGTGAAGTATGTCTAAACCTTAACTCCTTATTTATATTGCTTGCTTAAAACAAACTAACACTGACCAAGTAAAAGAGGTCAAGCTGAGTTGTGCGCTGCCAACGAATTAGTTCAGGAATAGACTCTAAGTGCTATTTCCTGACCTAAGCAACGAAACTGGCCTAGTCACTAGTTGACTAAGCCAGTGTCTTGTCGATTGATCAGCGCCGCTGTCATATAATCTTTTCTTAAGAAAAAGAAATTTGCCCTAATCATTTAAAAATTTCAAATAGTTCCTAACCCCCCCTTGGAACTATATTTGCAACCTTACAAGGGACCAACAAGTGGTATCAGAGCCTAAAAGCTCATTACTAAAGGTCTAACAACCTTGAATTGATCCATACCATGGGTGAAAACAGCACTCGGTTTCTCCCTGGAAACCAGACAACTCAGATATTACCTGAGGGGCTGTCCATTACTAGGCCTCCCCTATTCTTCGGGTCAAACTATACCTTTTGGAAGAATAGGATGAAGAACTTCATTCAAGCTACAAACATGAGTGCCTGGCTATCTATAGTCCAAGGCCCGTTTGTACCTGTGAAAGTTGTTGCTGGCCAGTCAGTTGTTAAAGCTGAGGTTGAATGGACAGAGGATGATCTCAAGAAGCTTCAAAACCATGCTTCGGCTATCAATATGCTTCACTGTGCGCTCGATGCTGCAGAATATAACAAAATCTCAGGTTGTGAGTCGGCACAAGAGATCTGGAAGAAGCTGGAAGTCACCTACGAGGGAACAAACAAAGTAAAAGAATCCAAGGTGAATCAGCAGATGAGACTGTACGAGCTGTTCGAGATGAACAATGATGAGGGCATTTCAGACATGAACGCAAGGTTCACCAACATCATTAATGAGCTCAAGAGACTTGGGAAAATCTTCACTGAGGAAGAACAAGTCAAAAAGATACTCAGGAGTCTTCCAAAAGACTGGCAAGCAAAGAAGACAGCAGTTGAGGAAGCTCAGGATTTAACCACCTACAAATATGACGAACTCATCGGTTCATTGCTGACCCATGAGATATCCATGAAAAACTTTGAGGTGAAGGAAAAATCTGATGACAAGAAGCAGAAGTCACTTGTCATGAAGGCTGACTCCACTGACGGGAGTTCAACTGATGATGAGAAGATGGCCATGTTCACAAGAAAGATGAAGAGGCTGTTCAGGAAGAACGACAAATATTCTAAAAAGCCTTACAAAAAGTTTGATAAATATAAGGCTGACTCAAGCGACAGCAAATACAGAAAGGACAGCTCAAAGCCCATTACATGCTTTGAGTGCCATCAAGATGGCCATATTAAGTCAAACTGCCCCACGCTGAGGAAAGACAAGAAAAGTGGGAAGAAGGCAATGGTGGCTACTTGGAGTGATAGTGATGAATCTTCATCAACAGAAACTGAGGCCACCGAGTCAGCGAAGATATGCTTTATGGCTGACGAACTTGCTGAGTCATGCATTTCTGAGCATGCTGACCAATCTGATGAGTCAGATAATGAAGAGCAATCTAATGAGGTAATCTCACTCTCTCAACTCAGAAATGAAATGGATAACGCCCTGAGTGATCTCTATACACTTGTTAAAAAGTGTAACAGGAAGATTAAAGCACTCAGCCGGCGCTGTGATGAAGTAGAAGAGGTCAAACTGAGTGACCTCAGATACCTTCTTCAAGACAACTCAGTTTTGCATGAAAATATGAAAATCATTCATGAGTCTGTCTCTGAAGTCCAGTCAGTTTCAAAGAAACTGAGGAAGGATGTCACAACCATTCAGAACCAATTAAAGGTTCCAAACAAAAACAATTTTCCGCTGAGAACTCAGTATCAAGGTACACAGTGCCAAGGTACTCAGCAGAGACGAAATCCCCAGCGAAAAGTCCAATGTGACTTTTGTGGGAAGTTAGGACACACTACTAAAGTGTGATGGCACGCTCAGCACTGGGGTGCTGACAAGTCAGTAAAAAATCCTAAACAGAAGGTCAGTTGTGACTTCTGTGGAAAGAATGGCCATACTGTCCATGTATGTCGCCATAAAATAAAATATGATGCTATACCTGTTGCACCTAACAAGTCAGGACCCAAAAAGAATTGGGTACCTAAAAGTAACTAGTTACAATGCAGGTAAGCCTGAGATGTGCCGAGAAGTCAAAGATGTGGTATATTGACAGCGCATGCTCAAGGCATATGACGGGTGATGAAACTCAGTTCATCACATTTGAACGTAAACGAGGAGGGAGTGTAAGTTTTGGAGACAACAAGAAGGGTAAGATAGTAGGCTCAGGAATCATCGGAGGTAACCCTACTATTGAATCTGTCTCCCTAGTCAGCGGACTCAAATATAACTTACTCAGCGTAGCTCAGCTATGTGACAATGGGAGAAAAGTTATATTTGATACTACTGGATGTAAAATATATGAGGGTAAAACTAATGAGTTAATTTTAACTGCCCCTCGGATAGATAATGTCTTTATGCTAGACTTAGAGAAAAAGTTTTCAAAAACTGTGTGCTTAGTAACAAAGGAAGAAAATTCCTGGCTATGGCACAGGAGACTTGGTCATGTAAGCATGGACCTCCTGGCCAAACTAGCAAGAAAGCAATTGGTTGAGGGACTGCCTGAACTTAAATTTCAAAAAGATCAACTATGCCACGCTTGCCAAGCTGGAAAACAAACCAAACAATCTTTTCATAGTAAAAACATTGTCTCAACTAAACGTCCGTTAGAGTTACTACACTTGGATCTCTTTGGTCCAGTCCAGCCGCTGAGTCTGGGTCGAAGAAGATTTTCCTTGGTCATTGTAGATGACTTCTCTCGGTATACGTGGGTTATCTTGCTGACCAGCAAGGATGAGACCTTTGAGACATTTTCAAACTTGGTTAGAAAAATTGAAAATGAAAAAGACCTAAAATTAGCTCATATCCGTAGTGATAACGGTGGAGAATTCAAAAACCAAAAGTTTGTTGAATTCTGTGAAGCCAGCGGCATTGACCACAATTTCTCTGCTCCTAGAACGCCTCAACAAAATGGGGTTGTTGAAAGGAAGAACAGGACTCTGGTTGAAATAGCCAGGACAATGCTGGATGAGCATAGGCTTCCAAAGTATTTTTGGGGAGAAGCTGTTAACACAGCATGCTATATTCTAAATAGGGCTCTAGTCAGACCTATACTTAAGAAAACCCCTTATGAACTTTGGAAAGGACGAAAGCCCAACATTGGATACTTTCGTGCCTTTGGCTGTAGATGTTTTATTTTAAACACCAAAGATAGCTTAGCCAAATTTGATTCAAAAGCTGATGAGGCTATCTTTCTAGGCTACTCAACAAACAGCAAAGCATACAGAGTTTTTAATAAGAGAACCCAAGTATTAGAAGAATCTATACATGTGCAATTCGATGAAACTGACCCTGCAGGAAGATACCAGCCGCTGATAGAAGATGAACCAAACTCAGCAACTGCTGATCAAGAACCAGCTACTGAGTCCTTCACAAAACGGCTGACCAAGAGTAAGAGTGAACCTAAAATTACTTTCACTGACCAATCTACTTCTGCAGAGAATGTTGAAACATGAGTAGAACAAGACATGAATCTACCCAAGGAGATAAGAGTCCCAAGAGGGAATTCAGAAAATGCAATTCTTGACTCAGCTGGAAATACGCTGATGACAAGGAATCAACTAAGGAAGTATCTCGGCAATGTAGCTTTCGTCTCAGTTCAGGAGCCGAAGAACTTTGCCGAAGCTGAGCATGACGAATTCTGGATGAATGCCATACAAGAGGAACTCGACTAATTCAGGAGGAATAATGTATGGGAGCTAGTGCCACATCCAAGGAGCCAAAAGACCATTGGAACAAGATGGGTCTTCAGGAACAAGCTGGATGAACAAGGAAACATAGTCAGAAACAAGGCAAGACTTGTAGCTCAGGGCTACAGTCAGCAAGAAGGTATTGACTATGGTGAGACCTTTGCCCCAGTGGCAAGGCTAGAAGCAATTAGGATTTTATGTGCATATGCATCTTATATGAATTTTAAACTGTTTCAAATGGATATTAAAAGTGCATTTCTTAATGGAGTAATAAACGAGGAGGTCTATGTCAATCAGCCTCCAGGGTTTGAGGATCCTAAGTTCCCAAACCACGTTTACAAACTCAAAAAGGCTCTGTATGGCCTCAAGCAAGCACCACGTGCTTGGTACGAGAGGCTGACCAACTTCTTACTGACTAGAAATTATGTCAGGGGTCAAGCTGATACAACCTTATTCATTAAGAGAAAGGGTAAAGATATCCTGCTAGCATAAATATATGTAGATGACATCATATTTGGTGCTACTAATGAATCTATGTGCAAGGAATTTAGCAAGACTGAATTCGAAATGTCAATGATGGGAGAACTCAACTTCTTCCTTGGACTTCAAATTAAACAAGGAAAGAATGGCATATTCATCAGTCAAGCTAAATATGCCAAGGAGATATTGAAGAAATATGAACTAGAACATTGTAAGCCAATATCCACTCCTATGGGCACTGACACTGTCCTCTGTGCTGATTAAAATGGTAAGTCAGTAGACAGCAAGTTGTACCGAGGTATGATTGGCTCTTTACTTTACTTAACAGCAAGTAGACCAGACATTCAGTTCTCAGTATGTTATTGTGCTAGATATCAGGCTAACCCTAAGGAATCCCATTACATAGCTGTAAAAAGGATCCTTAGATATTTGCAAAGCTCAGTTAATGCAGGTTTGTGGTATCCAAATACTCATGACTTTACACTCATTGGATACACTGACGCTGACTATGGACGGGACAAGCTCGAAAGAAAAAGTACCTCTGGAGGATGCCATTTCCTAGGAAGCTATCTTGTATCTTGGTTCAGCAAGAAGCAGGCGTCAGTAGCCCTGTCCACAACTGAAGCTGAGTACATTGCTGCTGGAAACTGTGTTGCTCAAGTCCTATGGATTAAGCAACAGCTTGAAGATTATGGTGTTCAAACAAAGACAATTGAAGTTAAATGCGACAACAAAAGTGCAATTGACCTCTTAAAGAACCCAATCCAGCACAGCAGGATGAAGCATGTCAGTATAAGACATCACTTCATCAGAGATCATGTACTCAAAGAAGAAATCAAGCTGACTTATGTACCAACCGATGAGCAGCTCGCTGATATCTTTACAAAGCCTCTAGCACGAGAGCAATTCAGCATACTGAGAGAAGCCATTGGTATGTTTAATCCACTGTCTTAAATTCCTAAGTAAAAATGTGATATGATGCATGCTGAATGAATGTTAACATGCTGAGTGTTTTAAAGAGTATCTGTCAAAATCACATGCCCAGAAATAAATGCACACTGTGTGAGTTATCTCATGCCGAGTAACTAATCTCTATAACTATCCGTTGAACAAAACTGACTACTCAGAATATGAAACGTTTATAACAACAAACGCTGAGTAAAAGTAATCATGAGCATTCAATGCAAACGCACGCGTCATGACACCTGTACAACGCATGCGCCGAATACGTCTTAAAAGTGTCATAAATGTCAGGGTTTCTGCCGATTGGACAATCCAAGGGCAAAACCGACCAAAATTCAAATGAAAATGAGGTGGACCTAGACAAACACTTCGTCACTCAGCTCGAGGAAGAGCTTGAAAACGACGATACTGAGGATGAAGGGAATGCACAGGAGCAAGCGGAGGAAGCTGACTCTGAAAGGACAGCCGGTGAAAATGCTCAAGCTGATCAAGCTACTAATGAGTCAGTCGATGGAGTTGAACAACATCAAGAACAAACTGACCAGCAACCTGTCGATCAGAACATACAAGGCTCTCCATCTCAAGCTGATGAGAATCAAGCTAATCTTCCTCATGTACAAAAGCCCAGAAGAAGAAGACTGGTAAAGGCCAACATCTTAGACCAACCAGTCAGCGCACCGGTACATGATCCTTCCAAGGTAAAGATGACCTTCTTTAGGAAGCCAGTTCCTTCTGCACCAACTCCTCAGCCTTCCCAGGCCTTAGAAAAACAAGCCTCTGTTTCTACACAGGAACATGCCGAACAACCTAACCCTGTAAATCCAACAATCCACACTGAGCAAACTCAAGAAGAAAACATAGCACCCGTCAGCTCTGAACCTATCCAAACTGCCCATTCCACTGAAGCTGACCCTGCTCACCAAACATCTGGACAACAAACACTTGAGCAGAACCCAACACTAACTCCAGTCCCTGACCCAGCAACCTCTTCTTTACCTGGTCAAACTGATAACTCTCTGGCCACAACAAATGTCACTGAGTCCAGTCAAAGAATCATTGACTCAGTGCAGGCCCTGATTCGAGACATTCAACACTCAACTCCTGCTGCTGCTGCCATTTCTCCAATTGAGTCTACTCAGCCTTCTCAAGTAACTCAACTTCTCAATGAAGTTAAGGAACTTAAAGATCTGCTAAGTCTTCTCCTATCTTCGCAAGCACAGCATGCTAGGCAGGATTCGATAGCTAAACTGGCTGAGATCCAGCTGACCACTGTTCAATGCCTCACTACTCTATCTACCCAAATCCAGAACCTGTCAGCTGTGAATCCCAATCTCGCCACGTCTTCTGAGTTAAAGATGTTGTTTGCTCAGCTTCACACTGAACAGAACAAGACAAATGCTCAGCTTGCAAACACATCTCAATGCTCAATGGAGCAACTAAGTGAAGCAGTTCGTCTACTCAACCTTCACAAAGAGGAAATGGACACCGCTCAGCTCAAACAGGATGCGCTACTGACCACTTCTCAGAAATTTTTTGACCATGTCAGACATACGAATCTTCAGCGCGAGCACTACGACACTTCACTTCTCAAAACTTTCCATAACTCTTTTACTGCGCTGACAGACACAATTACATGGCTGGGAAAAGGACAAGCCTATGTACTCAGTATGCTCAGTGCTGCTGACATCCGTATTAGTCCTGAGGTCCTAAGCAACGGTGCTCCTATTTTTGATGGGTTAGACGAAAGTGCTGATCGCTTGAAGACCTTCTCTGCTGAGCTATCCAGAGCTGTTCTTTTGGACTCCTTCAAGTTGCCTCCACCTGGTGCTGGCAAAACAGGGGAGAAGAAAGATCAGCGAAGAACTCAAGCTGAAGGCAGTCAGCAAAAGAAGAAGAAATAGATAGCGCATTTAAACATAGTCTATACTTAGTTATTTCCTTCTTCTTATGTATGCTGACTATTCTATGTTATCTAATATAATACTTGCATTATCAATCCAACTTGTGTTACTTATCCTACCAAGCTAAGTATTATGAATGCATCTTCTAAGTACAAATTAAACTCAGTAAATGAGTAGAATACCTATTAAATGCATGCTGCGTAGAAATTAATGGTTGAACCTGTCTAAACTAAACCATTGAACAAATAAATTACTCAGCGCTCTGTCATTACTTCCACTGAATACTGAGTAAAATAGAATATGACCCATAAGCTGACCTATACCTGAAAACTGATCTTAGACTTATTCAATTAAACCTTAGAATGTTTAGAATAAAACTAAGTCAGTAGCTCAGCCCTGACGGGGGAGTTCACTTAATCAAAAAGGTCAACTATCATGGGGGAGCTCAACGCTGAGTTCCTTGCTGATTAGTTTTGCCAACATCAAAATGGGGGAGTTTGTTGAAACACCTTTCCACATGATTTTGATTTGACAAAATTAATTAAGTGAAATTAAATATTCTACAACACACTAAGTTTAAATGCTTTGATTTATTGTTACTAATGTGTTTGTTCAATGTTGAGTTTATAATTGTTATAAGACATAAAGATCATAAGGCCCAAGCCCTATATGGAAGTCAAAGCCCAAGTCAAACAAGCCCAAGATCACTCAGCCCGCGTATTTCAAAACGCTGCCGTTGAGTATTGAAACGGAGCTCACCAATGAAGGATCGAGAAGATCCACGTAGACAACTTCGGTATGAAGTTGCTGAGCTGTCTCGACAAAACGTACAAGACAGCCGCTGACCTCAAGGCAGCTTCCAGACAAAGTATTTCCTCTTTTAGTAAAGATCAGAAGACACAGCAAGCTGTCTGGTTGACATTACCTAAAATGGAGGAACATACTGTCACACTGACCAAAGAACAAAAGATGCTGGAATCTGATTGGCTAAGAGAACTGCTGACAGACTGAGTGAAAACGACCTGTAGCCGTTTCCCTCCAACGGTTATTTCGAAATTCGAAATAACCAGAAGCTCTCACAGCTCTCTATAAATAGAGCATTCAGAATCCACATTAAAATAGAGAACTTTGAGCAAAAGCCGTTACGCTGACCAAACGTGTACAAAAAGTTCTCCATCAAAAGCAAAGCAAATTCTTACACCACAAGCTTATTCATTTGTGTAAAAGTCTAGAGTGATTGATCCTCAATCATCTAAGGTGTTCTAGCAATTGTTGTTTAGGACAAATCTTAATCATTTCTAGGAATAGAAAGGAGAGGCTGAGTACTCGGTTTTAAGTACTCAGCGGAGAGATTAGGATTGAGTAGAAGTATAGAGGAAGGTACTCTTGTCATACTCAATTGCTGATATTGTAAAAGGTTTGAGGCTCTACCTTTAAAGAGCTCAGTAGAGGATTTGAAATCTCGGAAGTGTTCCGGGGACAGGACGTAGGCTTAGAAGAAGCCGAACCTGGATAAATCTGATGAGTGAAGTATTTCTAAACCTTAACTCCTTATTTATATTGCTTGCTTAAAACAAACTAACACTGACCAAGTAAAAGAGGTCAAGCTGAGTTGTGCGCTGCCAACGAATTAGTTCAGGAATAGACTCTAAGTGCTATTTCCTGACCTAAGCAACGAAACTGACCTAGTCACTAGTTGACTAAGCCAGTGTCTTGTCGATTGATCAGCGCCGCTGTCATATAATCTTTTCTTAAGAAAAAGAAATTTGCCCTAATCATTTAAAAAGGTCAAATAGTTCCTAACCCCCCTTGGAACTATATTTGCAACCTTACAAGGGACCAACAATCCCAACATATGTTTGTGATTTGTTACTGATAAAATGACGCACGTGTGAAGTGTAGATGACAAGATTCATGACCGAGAACACAGTTTGATGACTTATTTCTCAAATTAACCGAATTTATCAATATTAGGGGTAAAATTGCTCTTGGCTTCCAACGTTAGGAGTAAAATTGCACCATTTTAGACGTTAGTGGTAAAATTACTCCTGACCCAAAATGTTCGGGGTACTTTTGCACCTTAATCCGAGTTAGTATTATGGTTTTTGTATTTAGTTGTTACAGAATAAGCAAAGTTCAGGGAGCTAATCAATTTTTATGGACAAGTTTAGGGAGTTGGTGATACGAAATAAGCAAGTTTAGAAAACTGGTGAGACACTTGCAAAGTTCAGAGAGCCAATCTACTATTATGGACAAGTTCAGGGAACTGGTGATTTATTAAGCCTCTTAATTTCAAATTTACATTTTCTTATTAATTTAAAATCTATATACCTTGTTGAACTTTTTTTCCATCTGATCTACATCTATTACATATATTAAGCCTCTTAATTTCAAATTTACATTTTCTTATTAATTTAAAATCTATATACCTTGTTGAACTTCTTTTCCATCTGATCTACATCTATTACATATACTTCTTTCATTTAATTTTTTTTCCAGTCTTAATAGGAGAGAAAAAGATTCATCATGTAGATTTATAGATCTGCATGGTTGCAAAGAAAAGAAAAACTCATATTCGAATGTCCAGAAAAATTTATATGACGAAAAATAGATTACAACGGGATTCGATTTACGGAAAGAATATGATTTATAGTTTTATTGTGTTTGTATTTTTCATGTTTTTATTGCTCTTTGTAGTGGTTTTTCTTTTTTTATGGATCTTGTATTGTCCGTAGACTCTATGAGTTTAATTTAGTTAAACGGGTTATCCAGGTTGACCCCTGTCAACCCGTGTTTTAACCGAATCGTGTCGTGTCAACCCGTTAAATTAAACGAGTCGTGTCTGGGTTTCAATAAACGGGTCAAATGAGTAGGTTAACACGATCCGTTTACGACCCATTAACCCATTTTGACACCCAACTTCTAATTTTGCTTTATCTATACTCTTTAACCTAATGAAATGTCATTTTTTTATAATTTTTTTATAACTGATTCCAAAATAAATAAAAAAATCATTTTAAATTAAATTATACCTCAATTAATTACTAACTAGGCCAATAAAAATAGAAACAAACAAAACAATAAACCTTGGTGTAAGAACACACAGTCCAGAGCTTGTCTTTTTGGAAGTTCCTTTTCAAAATCATATACCCCAAAGTTGAAAAAGATTCAACTTTCATTTGGGGCGCCAAACAAGAAACCCTAGTCAGAGAAAGTAGAGAGAGAAAGGGAATCAAAAGTAAGAAAAAGCAGTAGATAGATATAGATTTCACATTCACTAGAATATACAACAAATTCAATTTTTTATTTTTGTTCCAGCCCCAAAATTACTGTCAGATCTATTCTTGACTTCTTGTTCATCTTTACTACCTCCACAATCACCGCCATAAATGCTTCATTCTACTTATTTATTGTTTCTATAAATGAAAATTGATTGCTTCTTCATCAATTTAGCTGAGTGATCAAATGAAATCGAAATGTGGGTTGTGATTTTCTTTCTGGGAGGTTGGGAGGTATAAGCTGAAAAATGTCAGGAATCAGAGTTTCTGATCCGAGCAGATTGCATTTGAAGAAGGAGCTAACTCAAATTAGAAAAGCAGCTCGAGTTTTGCGCGATCCGGGGACTACAACTTCATGGAGATCGCCTCTTAGTTCTTCTAGATCTGCAGCAGCAGCTCTCGCAGCAGCGTCTACTTCTGCTTCTGCTCGGAAGCAGTTTGAGAATGAGAATGTGATTCCTAATGGTAAGAAGTTCAATTTAGATTCGAATTTCAGGGCAAGTGAGAAAGAGAAGAGAGTGTTTCTGTACAATTGGAAGACTCAGAAATCCTCCAGTGAGAAAAGTGGTGTTGCGAGGAATGATGTTGTTGATGAAGATTTCGAGTTCGAGTTCGAGTCTCGTTCTGTTCAAGAGAGTGTTGATGATAGCTTGAGTGATGCAAGGAATGCTACTGATTCGAAGAGTGATACTTACTTGGGCGAAAGCAGGTCTGGTTCCACGATTTTCAGGTGTCGAGAGGCGAATCTGATATCACCAACTATGAAAAGAGCAATGGGGAAAAATGGTAAGAAAACTAATTCCCAATTAGATATTTTATCTAGATATCAGCAGAAAGAGATGAATTTAAGAAGATTGCTTAAGAGTCATCCTTCAATGGCTTTAGGTTTAGGAAGAGCTGATTCTATTGAGCAATCTGATGATACTGAAGATTATAGTAATTATTCTGAGGATTTAAGAAAAATGTCTGGTGCATCTCCATTGTTAATTAAGCTTAAGCATAAGAATTGGTCACATTTCAGAAGTAGTCGAAAAGGGGATTCTTCTTACACCTATAGCACACCTGCATTATCAGCTAGTTCTTATAATAGGTATTGCAATCGAAACCCGAGCACAGTTGGATCTTGGGATGCCACCACAACTTCATTGAACGGCGATGATGAAGATATGGATGATCATTTGGATTTACCAGGTCGCCAGGGGTGCGGGATTCCTTGCTATTGGTCGAAAAGAACAACACCAAGAACACACAGACAAGTATGTGGAAGTTGTTGCTCTCCTTCCCTTTCAGATACTTTGAGGAAAGGGACTAGCATTCTGTGTGGTCGTCAGTCGATGTATCAACAACGACGTAGACGTTCTTCATCCGTTTCAAATAAGAGAAGAGTTGCTTCCAGAAGTGCACAAGGACTTCTTCCTTTGCTTGCTTATAGTGATGGTGTAGGAGGCTCGTCTATTGGAACTGGGATTAGTGATGATGAGCTTTCTACGAATTACGGAGAGCTTGATTTGGAGGCTTTGAGTAGATTAGATGGGAGGAGATGGTCTAATTGTAGAAGTCAAGATGGGTTAGAAGTTGTAGCTCTAAATGGAGATGGGGAAGAGGAAGGTACACCCGATAGTATACGAAGTCTGAGCCAGAAGTACAAGCCACTCTTTTTCGGTGAAGTGATTGGGCAGAACATTGTGGTTCAATCTCTAAACAATGCCATTTCCAGGGGAAAGATTGCCCCTGTTTATCTTTTCCAAGGTCCCCGTGGGACTGGAAAAACTTCAACAGCCAGAATTTTCGCCTCTGCTTTGAACTGTAACTCTACAGAAGAAACAAAGCCATGTGGTTACTGCAGGGAATGCTCGGAGTTCATGTCTGGTAAATCCCGAGATCTATTTGAAGTTGATGGCACGAATAAGAAGGGCATTGATAAAGTTAGACTCCTTTTAAAAAAGGTATTGGAGTGGCCTCCTACAGGGTCGTCCCGTTATAAGGTTTTCCTTATTGATGAGTGTCATTTGTTGCCCTCTAAGATGTGGCTGGCATTTCTCAAATTTCTTGAAGAACCGCCAAAAAGAGTTGTTTTTGTGTTCATAACAACGGATCCAGATAATGTCCCTCGTACAGTACAATCTCGGTGTCAGAAATACCTATTTAACAAAATCAAAGAAGGGGATATTGTGGCAAGGCTGAAGAAAATTTCTACTGAAGAAGGTCTCGATGTTGACTTGGATGCATTGGATTTGATTGCTATGAATGCAGATGGATCGCTTCGAGATGCAGAAACTATGTTAGATCAGTTAAGTTTGTTGGGCAAAAGGATAACTACATCCCTCGTAAATGAGCTTGTGAGTTCTTTCTTATGCTTAAAATTGTTCTAAAACGAAGTTCCTTTAGCTGAAAGGTTTGATTTCATTTACACTCTTTTATCCTTTCAGGTGGGTGTTGTACCAGATGAGAAATTACTGGAGTTGTTGGAGCTGTCAATGTCATCGGACACAGCAGAGACAGTGAAAAGGGCTCGGGATTTAATGGACTCCGGTGTTGATCCCATGGTTTTGATGTCTCAATTGGCAAGTCTCATTATGGACATCATTTCTGGAACTTATAATGTTGTTGATTCTAGACATAGTGATTCATTCTTTGGTGGAAGAAACTGTAAGTACTAACTTCTCAAGCCTTATGCTATAGTCGAAAGAATTTCGGTTGATTTTGAAGTTATATTCGATTATAATTGTGTTTGCACTTGGATATTGTTAGGCAATTTAGCCTTTTCCAATTTCGGTTATAACCTAGAACTTGATTGAGAAACGTAAAGATTTGAACACCTAAATAAACACTGTGGCAATTTATAACACGAAAACACGATTTACAGAGCAACTGCGACTGACACGACATGATTGACACGGAAATCATTTTTCTAGCCTTTATATCATATATAACCATATTGAACATATATATGAGATAACACGATTTTGACACGAAATACGAAATTGCCACCTCTTATCCTTTGAAATAGCTTGGAGATATGATGGCAAAGCTGCAATTTAGGTCCTATACTTGACACAATTTGTCACTGTGGCCCTTGTACTTTAATTTTTAGTTATAAAATACGACCCTCCATAGACGGCTCTGTTAGTATAACAACGCATGTAACGCACTGCAAATGGAACTGTTTGTCAAATACAAAATTTTCTGTCAAGAACCAAACTTTATGAAAAGTTAAAATTGAAGGGGGCCAAAGTGACAGATTGTGCCAAGTACAGGGGTCAAATATTAGCTATTTCCCGAGACTTGACTCAATAGATCTATGCCTGAAACTAGAACAGCTCATTTTTTTAAGATGTATACGACGGAAGTGATCTGGTCGAATTAAAATGCCATGAATTACACAATAAGAAATGCATGTGAATGTAAATAAATGTCTACAATCATGTGTGAATTTTCCCCTCGGCACAATTAGCTAATATGTATTTGATGTTTTGAATTATTCTTCAGTGACTGAACCAGAATTGGAGAGATTAAAGCATGCTTTGAAGCTTCTATCAGAGGCTGAGAAACAGCTACGAGTTTCTAGTGACCGCTCAACGTGGTTCACAGCTACTCTTCTACAGCTTGGTTCAGTGCCTTCACCAGATCTTACGCAGTCAAGCAGCAGTAGGAGGCAGAGCTCTAGAACTACCGAGGATGATCCTTCAAGTGCTTCAAGAGAAGTTGCCGTGTACAGGCAGCACTCTGATCCTCAGTTTTTGCCTCGTAGATCTAGTTCGCCTGCTTCTTTTTACAAAGGAATGAACGGAAATTCCGGTCATCAAGTAGAATCTGGTTTTAGTTCCAAACCTCCTCATAGTCAATCACTCGATAGCTCATTTGCTTCACAGGATGATGAATTGGTTCAAACTATGCTATTTAGATACCGGAACTCGGAAAAGTTGGACCTTATTTGGGAAAAATGTATTTCAAAGTGTCACTCAAATACACTTAGACAACTCCTACATGCTCATTCAAAGCTTTTCTCCATATCTGAAGTTGAAGGTATTTCCATTAACTTTGTGTACATTTTGGTAGTGAAACTATGATTAATAACTGATATTATTCGTCTTTGACATCGGTAACTGATAAAATGGTGTGATTATCAAGCTTAGCCGTGTAATTATGTGATAAATGATAATTAATTAAACAGGATTCGGAATCCTGCTCATGTTTACTGGATTCTGTTATAATTAATTCCATTGTCCTGCTGTTGCACCAATCATGATTGGAATTTCATTTTATAATTCAAATTGACCCTTGTACTTGGCATAATTTTTCATTTTGACCCGCATACTTTGAATTTGGCACATTTGACCCATGTTCTTTAACTTTGTTTTTGTTTTGTTTTTTTAAATGTTGGCACTTAAAGAAAATTTTGGTCCTCACTAGACATTTAGTTACATTCGCAGTGTATTACAGGTGACACGGAAGCAATCTGTTCCATCTATTCCTTTATCTCCCCGTGAAATGTATGTTTGTAAGAATAAGGACTGAAGTTTCTCAGTTTCAATTTAGTAGGTGTATTTTGTCAATTCTTTTAGTAATATATCTTGAAATACCAGTTGATTTCTTATTAAAGCTCTTTTCAACACAACCAGTACATTAGACAATCCTTACTTCAACATCTGATCTGAAATGAAGAAGAAAGGAAGGAAAAAGTAGTGAAGTTGCTAACTCGAAATCCAAATTATGGAAGATTTCATTGCAACTAATATAGTTCTAATTATAGTCTCTTTTATACTGTTAGAGAGAATAGTTAGAGCTCATGTTGGCACGTCTGTCTAAATGTATCAAAATTGAAGTACGTGAGCCCAAAGTGACAAATTTTGCCAAGTAGAAGGGCTAAAATTTTAACTTTTTCCATTTAAATACGTCCTTGGCATGTGTTTATTGGTCCTGGTTAGATATGAAAAATTTCTTTGCTTGCAGGTGCTTTGGCTGTTTATGTTGCATTTCAAAGTGAAGATATTAAAGCTAGAGCTGAAAGGTTTATGAGTAGTATCACGAATTCGATAGAAATGGTGCTGAAATGCAATGTAGAGGTGAGAATCATTCGAGTGCCAGACGGTGCGGATTCATTGAACTCTGCAATTCAAAGTGAGTTACAGGGTCAGAAGGTAGCAGAAGCTGATACTTCAATTGAGAAGGAAAGAAAGGTAAATGGTTACTCTGACTCTCAAGTAGAGTCCTCCCTCAAATTATCCAGAGGAGGCTTAAATGCTGATACGGAAAATGGTGAAGAGAAAGAAGGAATACCAGAATTACCAATGCAGAGGATAGAATCAATCATCCGGGAGCAAAGGTTAGAGACCGCCTGGTTACAGGCTGCAGAGAAAGGCACTCCTGGTTCCTTGAGTCGATTGAAACCCGAGAAGAATCAGGTGCTGCCACAAGAGGATATCCATCAACAGAATCAATTGGAATCTGCAAGTTCAATGGGGCTTTTATCTCAGCATTGGGAAGACGAACTAAACCATGAACTCAAAAGCCTGAGGATGGAAGAACATGGGGTGCTCCATAAGGACCAGATCAGTAAACGGGCTGATCATTTTCCGAAATCTCCAAGCTTGTTGCATGATAGCAAATTTGTAGGCAATTTAAACAAGGAAAGCCTGTGAGTCCTAACCTGATCCCTTTTCTACTCGTTGAGTCTGCTGATATTTTCATATTTTCTGTGTGTTCATGAGAAATACGTATATTAGATCCATCTTAATTAATCTCACCCTGGTTCTGTATCAGGGAATACGAATCAAGCTCAGCAACCGGAGGTTGCAGCGGACTTTTCTGTTGGAGTACCAACAGAGTTCTCAAGGAAAAGGTAATCAACATTTTTTGCATTCTTTTTCAGAAAAAGCTAATGTTTGACTGTTAATTCTCTGCCAAGGGTCAGATTCTACGAAAGTTTAAAGTGCAAAACGTGTCGAAATTAGAATACACGAGTCGAAGTCACAATATTGTGCCAAATGCAGGGGACTAAATTTAGCTTTTGCCATTTTTCCTTGGCTAATATGTGTCCTGGAACGGATTGAACTAAAAGTTCAAGCTGATAGTTAAGGCCCAATCATAGATCTTATATTAATCTCTGACACACCCCACACACAAATGCCCCTTGGGTAGGGCTGTAATCGAGCCGAGCTTTGACCTGCTCAAGCTCAGCTCGCTATAAAATTCACGAGCTCGAACCCGAGCCGAGCTTGCTATAAAATTAACGAGTTCGAGCTCGAGCCGAGCTTTGGCTTACTCAACGAGCTCGAGACGAGCTTCTAGCCCAAAATCCTCTTTGGACTTGGTTAATTAAGAAAATTATCTAACCATGAATTGTTTGAGTAAATCGTTAATTATATTTGTGAAGTTTGCTCGCAAATAACTCTTGAATTGTGTACATAAACAAGCTCATAAGCAAAGTTCGTGAATAAATAAATAAGATGCTTACAAATAGTTCGTCTGTTAATCATTTATTATATTTATGAACGAACTCATCTAATAGCAAATGAAATAATATTAAGTTTAGATATTTGTGAACTAACACAAAACTATATAGTTTTCTATAAAACTAAAATTTGTTCATAAATGTTCTAATCGAGCCTGCTCACGAGCTTTCGAGCCAAGTTTTGGCCGGCCCAAGCTCGGCTCCTTTACGAACCGAGCCAGTAAATCGTGCTCACAAGCGGCTCGTTTACAAATCGAGCCGAGTTGAGCCGAGCTTTTATCGAGCCGGCCACTGAGCCGCTCATGAGCGGCTCAGCTCATTTACAGTCCTACTCTTGGGCTTGTAGCGTGCACAACACAGGTCCATCCTGCTATGTGTTTTTATTCTACAAATTAATGAGGTTGCCAGGACTCGAACCCTCGAACCCTCGAACCGTTAGTCCTAGAGGCTCTGATACCATGTCATGGAACCGATTGAACTAAAAGCTCAAGCTAATAGTTAAGATCTTATATTAATCTCTGACAATATGGACATGTTTCTTACTTTGGACAGGCAAAAGGTACCCCTGTTCGATCAAGACGAAGAAGCGGACGAATTCCGTTGTTCGGGGAGTGTGGGAAGCATAAGAAAACAGAGAGCAGGGTCAGAAGATAAATGGAATTATAGCAAATTCAATGTTGGGGGAAAGTTTTAGCTGCAAAGTTAGTTACTTTTCGAGACGAAGAAGCGGGCGAATTCGGGGAGTGTGGGAAGCATAAGAAAACAGACAGCAGGATCAGAAGATAAATGGGATTATACCAAATTCAATGTTGGGAAAGTTTCAGCTGCAAAGTTTGTTACTTCACATATACATATTTTTTTTTAATCCTGTTTATATTGTTTCAGGTTAAGGCTTTAAGGGTACAACCATTGAGGAAAATATTTCATGTAAAGGTTTTTGCTGTTAAATTTCAGCATTTGCAGCCATTTTTTAATCGGATTAATAAAAGAAATGTGAGAAAAGGAACAGTTTTTCATTCTTTTGCATCCTTTTAAATTGGTTTTTCAATGGATGAGATTTTTCTAGTAGAAAATATACCTAATACGTATAGCTAGTGGTGAAGCCATGAGCGTAAAGTCGCCTGGAACCACACCTTTCAAGGTGGATTCCGATGGCTGAGAATTTCTGAATGTAACTGCCCATTTCAATACCATACTATGTTTTGACGTAAGTTTCATTATTTGGGTCTAACGGTTTTAAAACAAGTGTATAACCTTATTAATATAGTTCAATATCATGTAGATAGTCTATTTGTTTTATTCTTTAGGTTTCACGACTTTAAAACACACACATACAGATTGTAGACCCCACCTTATTAATATAATTCAATCACATTGTCCATTTTCGACGGGGATTCAATAAAACACTCATTGTCATTCTTTAAAGCTCATCCTTACTTGGATCTTTTACTCTGGTACCATCCGCTGAGGACCAGATCGTTACAATGGGTGTTGAAAGTAGGATCATTAAACTAATTGCTCGAGTACAATGGACGGAACCATTGAGCAGGGAGTCCACATAATGAGAGGAAAGTAATAAAGACAAAAAAAAGTTTTATACTTAAGACGAGTTATCGTGTTATTACTCGTATTATACCATTTATATATTCTACATAACTATATATCATATGAATAACAAAAAATGATAATCGTATCAAGCCGGCCGTCTCTGCAAAGTGTGTTCTCGTATCATAAACTGATAGCCGACTGCATAAAACAAATGAAGTCACCATGAGACCTATTTCTTCCGTTGCTGTTGAACTGTATAACTCAGGGCGAAAAATGGTCACAACTCAGCACAACCTTGGCGAGCTACTTCATTATGTTCATATGCTATTCTTGCATTGTGATTCCGTAGAGAACTAGTTCTTCTCCCAGGCCAGACTCGAACTCGAACATCCGATAAACTATGATCCTCGCCGACTTGGTCACCAGGAAACATGCAACCAGTTAAACCTGCACGAATTTTTCAGGTTTAAGATGAATTTGGAGAGCTACCAATTTGATGAGCACAATAAATTGCAGAAGAAATAAGTCATAAATGGAGAAATACCTTCTCCGTTCCCATTTTACGAAGCTGGGACAAGATCCCTGCAAAATCTGGAGGCGGCGGACATGAAAAGCGTATTTCTTTCCTCGTGTGTGGATGGATAAACCTAGAAGATAATGGGCATAAATAATCATTCAACATCTATCAACCACGTTTTGCAGAAAAATATAGCAAGCAGACTAAACGTTTAACGTATAATATGGACGTACCCGAGAGCCAAAGCATGTAGACAAGGCCTCTCCAATCCTGCAAGCATTAGAGAAACTTGATGCTGGCAGCTCGGGGGGATTCTAGGCCGAAGCAGCGATAAAGCCATGCTTCTAGTACCACCATAGACCTCATCACCCAGCAGAGGCATTCCAATATACTTGGCGTGTGCTCGGATCTGCGTCAAAAAACTTAACTCAACAATACAAAAATGAACCAAGAACAGATCGATCAACTTCGGGAAAAAGTCAAAATCCGGTCCTTGTACTTGACACAGTTTGTCATTTTCTTCCTTAGTATTATAACTTTGGCACATTTGATATCTATACTTAGCATAATTTATCTTTTACACCCCTCTGCATCAATTTTGGTACATCTAGCTCCATGTACCTCAATTTTTCGTAACATCTACCCATTGATTGACGGGATTCGAATGAAGTAGATAGAAGTCTAATCTACTCTAACAGGTTCTTATTACATGTTAAAGATCATATATACCATTTATAATGTGCAACCGTGCTTTTATTCATAGGTAGAAAAAAATTACTTATAATGGGCAACCACTAAATTGACCTGAAATTCCAGGTTACAAGTACCTGATGAGTACGTCCAGTTTCTAATCGCCACTCGACCAATGCGAGTCCATCACCAGCAAGTATTTCGATTACTTTATACCTGATAAAAGTACTACAAAATTTAGAAGGATACAACAAAACTACAAAATTTCTAGGCTTACAAGATTTATAAGCCAAATGATTCAAGCACATAAGAGATGGAACGAGTAAGTTATCCTTGCAGCATGACCCTGCGTCCTCTTGCACAACAGAGACTTGTTTACACAAGAATTAGGGGTACATTACACCCCATGCCCCGTCAACTGTGGCCTTACTTTCTTTATGGTACCCGAACAGACATAGAAGTCCTGAACTTTGCCATTTACTAACATAAAAGCCCTTATGGAAGTAACAACGTCAAAATAACAGTTGCCGACCTCAAAATTTTAAAATCCAAGACTTAAAGTTGTTTAGAACTACATTTTTTATTTTCCAAAATCAGCATTTTCGGAGCTCTCTCTCTTTAGACAACTGTTTTCTCTCTTCTAACCAAACAACATCTAGATGGCCTCAAAACCAAAAAGTTCAAGAATTAAAGTTGCTTAGAATATAATTTCCATCAACTCTACAATGGATGATTACCTGCTATTGGAGTGGTCAAAGGTTAAGGGACTTTTATGTCCGTTTTGAAGTTCAGAAGCCATAAAGGAAGTTAGACCAAAGTTGAGGACCATAGGTATAATGTCACGACCGAAGTTCGTGACGCGCAGACAGAGCGGGTGCTTGCTGGTTGAACGTGAAACGTGAGACGCGGGATTAGCGATAAGGTTGAGTACGTGCTATATAGATTGCATCCTATCTTCGGAAGGGTGTACATCTAGGCACTAAACTGGTTCAGGAGCTGATCCCGCTCCTCTGATGAGCCCATGGGAGGGCGAAAACCAGCGAGCACGGAGATGGCAAGGCTGACCTCAAGGAGTTGTGTCGCAACTTGAGGTGCCGCACGGGAGTTGCCTCGACCCCGTGACAAATGGTATCAGCGCCGATAGTGTGCTAGCTGCGCCGTTTGCCGAGTGCTCCATTGGCCGCGGTGGCGAGTCTAAAAGTGGACCGCAAGTGGTGTGCTCGAAAGCGAGCACGAGTAGGCAGGAAACCGCAGCGAACGATTTGCCAAGCACTCCGAGTGCCGCCCGCACCCTCGAACCTCGAGCGAGACTCCGAGGACGTGGACGAGGCGAGGAGCGCCTCCGAGTCATGTCGACCTCGAGGGGGTGTCGGAAGTGGGTGTTTCAGAAGAAAAGAAGCTAGATCTAGTGGGAATATACCTACATGGAAGGGCTGATAAATGGTTCAAAAATTGGATCAAGGTGAATTCAGAGGCTAGCTGGGAAGTGTTTATTGAAGCTATAACCAAGCGATTTCAGGAAACTGAAACAACTGATATTGTTGAGCAGATGGCACAACTCAAGCAATCAACCACCGTTGCTGATTACCAAGATCAATTTGAGGCCCTCAAGCTCAAAATGGAGAAGGTTTATCCCTCTATCATTGAGCATTTCTATATTTCTAGTTTTATTTCTGGGTTAAAACCAGAATTAAGATCAGCAGTTAGATCTTTCGAACCTCCAGATATATACTCTGCCATAAAAAAGCTAAGTTACAGGAGAGCCATGTTAAGGAAATGATTGAGGCAGTTAAGCCTAAATCAACCTTCAAACCCCAACCAAACACCAGACCTTGGAACCCCACCCCAATCTCAGTTTTTAAACCAAATACCACTACTCAACCTAGCTCTTCCAATACCTTAATCCCTAAACCACCTGATCCAAAAACTCAAGGCCAACTCCTCACCTACAAAAGAACCCCTGGTGCTTGTTGGAAATGCGGGGAGAAATACTTCCCAGGACATCAATGCACAACCAAAAAGCTCAATGTACTTAATCTGGAAGAGAAACCTGCAGAAGAATGTGAGATAGTGGAAGAAGAGGAAGTTGACCCCAATGAAGAAGTGACCCAGGGAACAACTGAGCCTATATCACTCTATGTGAATGCATTAGATGGAGGGGTCACCCAAAACACTTTGAGATTGAAAGGCATCCTGAACAAGAAGATCATCATGATCCTGATTGACAGTGGTAGTACCCACAGTTTTGTGGATCAAAAGATAGCCATGGAGGCCAAATTGCCATTGTTACAAGTCAAACCAGCAGCTGTTGCAGTGGCAGATGGGAGGCAACTCATTGTAAGTACCAAGTGTGAAGACTTTAATTGGTCTATGAATCACTCTAAATTTCAATTTCCTGTAAGGGTACTAGAATTAGGAGACTATGATCTAATTTTAGGGTCAGATTGGATGCGAAGTCATACCCCTGTCACATTCGACTTTGAATTCAACAAACTTATAATCCATAAGGATCATAAACCCTTAGAGTTACAAGGCATGGCAGAAGAGTCTTCACAAGGGTGTCACTTCTAGACTGTTCTTGATGTCTCTTACTGAAATTACCAAGCCCTCACTCAATACAGACCACATTCCCATTGTTCCTACTTACTATCAGCATACCATTCACAAGTACAAACACCTATTCTTACCCCCCACCACCCTACCACCAAAAAGATCACATGATCATGCCATTTCTCTCAAAAATGCCACAGACCCTGTTAATGTGAGACCCTACAGATACTCCCATTACCAAAAAAACGAAATTGAGCGATTAGTTAAAGAGATGCTAACTAATGGTGTCATCCAACCCAGCCACAGTCCTTATGCCTCACCGGTTTTGTTAGTGAAGAAAAAAGAGGGCACCTGGCGGTTTTGTGTAGACTACAGGGAACTCAATAAGGCAACTATCAAAAATAAATTTCCTATACCAGTGATACAGGAATTGATTGATGAGTTAAAAGGAGCTAGAATCTTTTCTAAGATTGATCTAAGGGCTGGGTACTTTCAAATTAGGATGAAACCAGAGGATATCCAAAAAACTGCCTTTCGCACTCACATAGGGCACTACGAGTTCTTAGTCATGCCATTTGGCCTCACTAATGCACCTGCAACTTTCCAATCCCTTATGAACAATGTGGTTGCACCCTATCTACGTAAATTCATCTTAGTATTCTTCGATGATATACTCATCTACAGCTCTTCTGAAGCACAGCATGTCAAGCACCTTGAGATAGTATTTCAATTGCTCTCCTCTCATCAGCTTTATGCCAAGGCATCCAAATGTGATTTTGGAGTTCTCCAGGTGTCCTACCTGGGCCACATTATCTCTGCTGCAGGTGTAGCAACTGACCCTGAAAAGATCAGGGCTATGCAAAACTGGCCAACCCCAACTACACTAAAAGGACTCCGAGGATTTTTGGGACTCACAGGTTACTACAGGAGGTTTATCCAGGGTTATGGCTCTATTAGCAAGCCTCTCACTGAATTGCTAAAGAAAGACAGTTTCCATTGGTCCCCAGAAGCCCAATTGGCGTTTGATAAACTCAAATGTGTCATGACTTAGGCACCTGTTCTTGCCTTACCAGATTTCGATCAACCTTTCACCTTGGGGTGTGATGCTAGCGGTATAGGGATTGGGGCGGTTCTAATGCAATAGGGCAGACCTTTATGTTTTTTGTCTAAATCACTTAGCCCCAGGAATCAAAGGTTTTCAGCCTATGAAAGAGAGCTCCTGGCTATTTTGCTGGCATGTTCAACTTGGAGACACTACTTAGAGAACTCTGTTTTTGTGATCAAAACAGACCATGAAAGTATAAAGCATCTCCTAGAACAGAAGCTTCATACTTATCTCCAACATAAGGGCATCTCCAAGCTTTTGGGATTGGACTATACCATCCAATCTATGAAGCACCGATACGGGTACGCATACGGGTGCGGGTACGCGTACGGGTACGGTAAACAGAATTTCTAAAAAATATGAGATACGGGTACGGCGGGGATACGGCAAATTTTATATATACGTAATAATATATATATCATTTATAATGAAAATTCAAAAGATACATAAATATATAAATCACAAATCATATTCATAAAGTCATTATAAAAACATAAATAATACTCTCAAGTCATTATAAAACCACAAATACCAGTAATCTTGGATTATTTCATTTTAATCCTTCTATTTACTGAGTTTTTTTTAAAAAAAAAACCCTTATACTTTCAAAGTTTTTTAAAAAAAAAACCCTAAAGTATCCCCGAAGTATCCCCGACGTGTCCCCGAAGTGTACCCGGCGTGTCCCCGCGTATCCCCTCATTTAAAAAGAAAAAGATAAAAGGGGATACTTCCCAGGCGAATCCCGTACGTATCCCCGCGAATCCCCGTACCCGGAGTATCGGATACGCGTACGGTGACCTCCGGGAAGTATCGGTGCTTCATAGCATCCAATACAAGAAGGGCAGTGAGAACAAGGTTGCAGATGCTCTCTCTAGACAGCAAGAAGGGTTGGAACCCTCTCAGCTACAGGCTCTTACTATGGTCATTCCTACATGGATGGAGGATATTCACAAATCTTATGACAAGGATGACATTGCATCCAAATGGATTCCCCAATTGTTGATCCAATCCACCACTCCCTCTCCTTACACTTACTCTAACGGTCTCCTCCGATTCCATTCCAAACTCTACATTGGGTCCTCTACAGATTTGAGAGACAGGATCATAGAGGCATGCCATAATTCTCCTATGGGAGGTCACTCTGGCATCAAGGGTACCCTCTCTCGCATTCAACACCACTTTTAGCCTCAACTCTCTCACACTGTCACTACTTGGGTAGCACATTGTGACACATGTCAACGATGCAAAGCTGACAACTCTGCCTATCCTGGTCTACTTCAACCACTTCCCATTCCGGATGGAGCTTGGAGAGATATCGCTATGGATTTCATAGTTAAATTACCTAAATCTTATGGTTATGATGCAATACTTGTTGTTGTGGACAGGTTTTCTAAAGGAGGCCACTTCATTGCCTTATCTCATCCTTACAGTGCAGCTACAATTGCCCAGATATTCCTGGATCACATTTTTAAGCTTCATGGACTTCCTCGCTCTATTGTCTCTGACAGGGACAGAATATTTACAGGAGTATTTTGGAAGGAGTTGCTTACTCTACTTGGCACCAAACTACTCTTTAGCAGTGCATACCATCCCCAAACTGATGGTCAAACAGAGCGACTCAACCAATGCTTAGAGAATTATCTACGCAGCATGTGTTTTCAGGCTCCTAAGAAATGGTCTAAATGGCTAAGCTTGGCTGAATACTGGTACAATTCTACATACCATAGCGCCATTAAGATGTCTCCTTTTCAGGCTCTCTATGGGGTGGTTCCTCAACTACCTATACTGCCTACTCAATCCTCTAATATAGAGGCTGTGGAGGTCTTACTTCGTGAAAGGACACAAATGACCAATTCCATCAAAGAGTGTTTATCCTCTGCCCACAATAGGATGAAACAATTTGCTGATCCTAAACGAACAGATAGAGAATTCGCTATTGGAGATTGGGTTTTCCTCAAACTCCAACCCTATAGACAGGTTACACTTGCTCAACAGACTTCCCTAAAGTTGTCTGCACGCTACTATGGACCGTTCAAAATCATTGCCAGAATTGGTAAAGTGGCTTACCAGCTCCAGTTACCCCCAACTTGTCGTATTCATGATATCTTCCACATATCCCTCCTCAAAAGGAAGCCTAACCCTGCAACTACCCCTCTCACTACCTTACCTCCAATTTCAGACGGGGAATTCATCATTCAGCCGGCTAAAGTGGTGAACTCTCGCAACGTTATCATTAAGGGTCATTTTACTCATCCAGTGGAAAGAGTTTCCTACTATTGATGCTACATGGGAGACTCGAGATCATTTTGCAGCTCAATTTCCAGAATTCTATCATTCTTGGGGACAAAAATGCAGTAAAGGAGGGGGTATTGTCATGTATCAAAGAAGGAAGAAACTAGGAGGACTGAATGTGTGATTTAGTCCTTTACTGATATTTGTTATTCTGTTATTAGAATTCCTGTGTTTTATTCCCTAAAGCTGAGTGTAGTTAATTGCTAGTCTGTTTTGCTATTTTGGATTCTAGTGAATTAGTTAGCCAGCTGTATGAAAATGACAGCTTATCCCTGTAACAGTTTTTGTCCTCATTCTATTTAGAGGGCCTGCATTGTTCTGGGATCATTATCCTATTTTGAATGAAATCATCATCTTCTTCCTATATTCTCTTCTTTCTCTCTCTCTCTCTCTCTCTCTCTCTCTCCCTCTCCCTTTTCTCTCTTTAATTCTTCTATTCAGTCATCAGAACTCAGGTTCTGACATATAATTTACCCCAAGAATTGGCACTAGCATACAAAATAGCAAGTAAAAATATCCAAACTGCCAACCAAATCTAGAAATTACATATTGAGCCACAATTTAATCCTTTTTATCAATGACCATGTATATAAACATACTACAAATTTTGCTTGAAGATCAGCATATGATAAAAATCCAGCTAAGTTCAATGACATAACACAAACTAGAAGAGAAAGATTACAATTCAAGTTGGCGAATTTCATGAATTTCAATAGTTCTTTCCAATCTAAGGTCCCTGGCAGCATAAATTACGGGGATTTTGACAAAGCTTACTTGAAGGATGAGATGCATTACGTGTATAAGCATATACAACTACTTATATGAAGATCTTCCATATAAGAAAGTTTCAAGAAGCAAGAATCTCTTGCAGGTTATTTTTCATACCGGTGAAGAGAAGAGGACATTTGGATCTTAAACGTTGATTTGAAGATTGGAAATAGCATAAAATGATTTTATTCATCGAAAAAATCATGTTTTCAACTAGGATAAGATCACTATCACAGTATACTTGAAGTGAAGGAGCACGAAACCACCTACTAGCAGCATGACGAGCATGTCCCTTCTTAGTTGGTCCAGGTATAGCAGCCATACGAATTCTGTTATTCACATCACGGCCAATAGGGATGTCGATACGCCCAGACAATGCAGATGGCACTCCACAAGTAATACTAATATAAACCCTATGGATAGTGTGTTGCTTGAATTGTTCAGACAAATGAGCATGAGCATGCTCATCCTGCATCAATAGATAATACACAAACGAATTAACACGATGGCATAGTCACTAAAAATCACAGATCAACAATCAATCCACAGGTAAAATAATCAACTGAATTCAGAACCTGAACAGTTTGGTGTTGTGTCTAATCACCTTCGCAACAACAAGCAATCCGCTAGTTCCTTTATCCAGCCTATGAACTATCCCAGGGCGAATAGAAGCCGCACATAAGCTAGAATTGAAACCTTCATCGTCAGAAATATCTTCAGCATCTGAAAGAACATCCTGGCTTGAAGTTGCGACTTTTGGAAGATTGCAATGATGAAGTATACCATTTACAAGTGTGCCCGTTGGATTACCAGGTGCTGGATGCACAACCTGCAACAGAATGAATAATGTGACATGCAATGCTAAGATGTCCATCCCAGTCTACCTCAACAAAAGTTAATATGCCGAACATAAAATTAGACATGCAATCACAAAAACAAGAGATTTATCTGGTTCGGCTGATTTTGCCCACATTAACGGGCGAGCCTTGGCGCAACGGTAAAACGTTGTTGTCGTGTGACCAGAGGTCACGGGTTCGAGTCTTAGGAGCGGCCTCTTGCCAATTAAATTGACAAGGGAAGGCTTGCCCCCAATACACCCTTGTGGTGGGACCCCTCCCCGGACCCTCGCTCAGCGGGGACGCGTAATGCGACCGGGCCGCCCCTTTTTTTTTTTTTTTTTAACGGGCGAGGAGCAGCACATAATTCATTAGTAATCATCAAATTGGTACAACAGTAAGGAAATCTCATCCTTTATGCAAAGTTCCTAACTCTCAAATCAATCAGACCCGATTGCACCAAAACGCTTACAGATATGCATATTCGAAGGAAAGAGCACAAGGTCCAAAATTATCGATGCAAATAACTAAGCAAATGACTTTTGTTTATATTTCCTAGTAGCATTCACTTAAAATATGAATTTTTCAATTCCTATTCTAATTAGCTAGGGATACATATGCGAATATCATATGAAATTCACCAAAAGAACAATGATTAAGTGCTCATCTTCATAGACTATAATTAAGTGCTCATCTTCATAGACTATCGATGCAAATAACTAAGCAAATGACTTTTGTTTATATTTCCTAGTAGCATTCACTTAAAATATGAATTTTTCAATTCCTATTCTAATTAGCTAGGGATACATATGCGAATATCATATGAAATTCACCAAAAGAACAATGATTGATGCTAGATATTCCAGTTGTTACCATGTGTGGAGGCTTATTAACAATGATTAAGTGCTCATCTTCATAGACTATGTCTAAAGTCATCTCCTCAGGTTCAGCCCTCAAGGATTGCAGCTCTGAAATTGTGCAGATGACCTGATCCCCAGCCTTGATGTTCTGTGAAACCTGCTCAACAATAATCTATGTTACATGGAAACGGAAACTGAAACGGAAATGGGCATCGATAAACAATATCTATAAGAGATATAGATTACGGAAACGTGCAAACAATAAAAATACAAGGGTACATCGGTTTCCAAAACGCGGAATGTGGAAATACTTCCTACAAGTTTTCAAGAGTTTCGGATTCTGAAACATTTTGGAAACTTGAAACACTTTAAAGTTTCTGTGCAACATAGACCATAACAGTAAAATTAAAAGTTCTTCATTGACCAAGAACCACAAAACAAATCTAGACATCTACAAATATAGAATAGGGAATGAGTACCATAACAAAAGAAAACAGTTCTGATAAGAAAAATCAAAATTCTTATCAGAAGTGAGGTTGATTATCAAATGAAAACATCATATTACAGAAGCACACTTTTCAAAAGAGTTGCTAAAATTGAAGATATGGCATTCAAGGTTTGAAAAATTAAATAAAATTGAACTACAATTTGACCTTATCAACAATCCTGCCATTGACTGCAACAAGCCCCGATTTAATACTGGACTGAACACGAGCTCTACTGATACCAGAAATGCGAGAAGAAATCCAAGAATCAAGCCTCAGTTTTCCTGCCTTGGGATCTACGATCTCCTCTAGTCTCACACCAGCAAAATTAATTCTTTGTTTTTGATTCTCACATGAATTCAATTCTCCACTAGAATTCGAACAAGCTCTAACAACCCTCAAAAGCAGCATACAAGGGAATCGTCTGGATTTTCGCCGGAAGAGAGGTAAAGAAGATGAAGATTGCATTCCTTTTGCGGATGGATCTAGGGCAAGAATCATCTTCCCACAACCTGTTAATCCTTTCCGATTAATCCTATTCCATTCCTAAAACAACAAACATTCGGCAAAATCCCCAAATTGAATTGAAAAAACGATAGCAAAAAGATATAGCAACATTACTCATTCTCATAATTGCGAAAAGGGGACTGACCTGAGTGCTGAAAATAGAAGCTCATTTACTTCTTATTCAACCTGAAAAGTGCTAAAAAATCTGAAATTCAAGGGCTAACGCAGAGGGAAAGCAAAAGTCTTCAACGTATACAGTAGTTGATAAACGCCGATTGGATTTTGCCGGCTATGGGGACTATTAAGGTTAAATGCACCCTTGGTCACTGACTTACGTTATTATTTCAAAATGGTCATTCAACCTCAATTTGTCTTAATAAAGTCACTCAACTTTGAGTTTTATTTTTAAAATGTATCGGAACGATGTCATGAGTGACACATCAGCATGAATCAACTTAGATATATGGTTAAAACGACACATGGCATTTGTTTATGCGCTACCTGACAGCCACGTACCGATTATTTTTATGAAAAAACAAAATTTAGTTTGTTTCATAAAAATTACCAACATGTGGTTGCCACATGTCATTTCGGAGACATATGAGTTAACTCGTGCTCACATGTCCATGACATAATTTCGATCTATTTTAACCGTTGAAATCTCTGGAATGACCTAATTGAGATGAAAGTCAAAATTGAGTTTATTGTGACAAACTAAGATTAAGCAACGATGCATTTAACCCCAACTATTAAGCATGAACTATAGGGGTAAATTGCACCCATGACCACTGAACTTTACCCATTTTAACGTTATGGCTACTGACTAATTTTTAACAGTATAACCACTGAACTTTACATTTTTTAACAGTGGTAGCCACTCAACTTTAATTAACTCCTCAAAATAATTGTTAACAGCCTCAAAATAAAAATATTTAAGAATTAAAGTTGTTCATAACGACATTTACCATGAAACCGTATTTTTTATTTTCCAAAATCACTTTTATAATGAAAATTTTCAAGAATTAAAGTTCCTTACCATATCATTAACTATTTGAATGTTTTATTTTGAGGCCGTCAATGGTCATTTTAAGGCGTTGAGCGGCTATCAATGTTAAAAAGGTACAATATCATTAACTATTTGAATGTTTTATTTTGAGGCTATCAATTGTCATTTTAAGGCGTTGAGCGGCTATCAATGTTAAAAAAGTATAAAATTCATTAACTTTTCTGTTAAAAGTGTAAAATTCATTGAGTTTTCTGTTAAAAATTGAAGTTTAGTAGTCATAATATTAAAATTAATAAAGTTGAGTGGGCATAGGTGTAATTTACATAGGCGCCTTTGAGTTTTGTCTCCTGCTTGAAAAAACGATAATGTTTTAGGTAAATTAGATCTATTGCCACTTAAGTTTGCTGATTTTCAAATCTAAACTTTAAAACCTAACGTAAAAGTCATTCGATTTTATACTTTCTAACATATTACCATGAAATTTTAGTTGATGTCTGAAAATAAAAATGTTTAAAACTTAAAGTTATAGAATAACATTTACCATGAAACCAAATCTTGTATTTTCCAAAATCACGAGTTTTATCTCCCTAAAAGTTCATTTTATATGTTAACTAAATAATACTTAACCGATCTTAAAATTAAATTTTTTTAAGAATTAAGATTACTTCGAATATCATCCATTTTAAAAAAAATACAGTCAACGGTAATTTTGAGGCGTGGATTGAAGTTTAATGATAATAATATTAAAAAGGATAAAATTAAATGACTTTTATGTTATATTTTGAAAATTTAGTGATTATATATGAAACTGAGTAACATTTTGTGAATATAATTTTAGAAATAAAGATATATTTATTATATTTATCAAAAAAAGAAGATATATTTATTATAAATCACATTTAACTTTTTTTTTTAATTAAAGTTACCTAATTTGTTAAGGGTATAAAAGTTAACTAATTTATTAATTTTGAACAGATTGCATAATTTTTAAAACTGATATGTATAGAAAATATTGTTTTAATTTTTTTATTTGAAGAAATTCTCATTTTTTCCTATAGACTTAATATGTGGATGAATAATTAAAAAGTTTTTATTTATCCACATATTAATTAAAAAACAATTACTATGTTTACATGTTACGTGTTATGGAACAAAAGTTAACAATTTAATTAATTTTTCATCAAAATCGGTTAAAAGTCAAATATGACAAATATTATCAAATGATAATACGAAGAGTAAATGATAAGATTTTGAATATGAAATAAAAGTTTAATACTAGATCTTTTTTGATTAAAGATTGGTTAGTGAGGAAGGGTAAGCGGTGGGCATCCCAGCTATGCTGGCACCCCCACCACAGACCCAAAAAAGCCCCGAACCAAATTTATTAAAAGAGTAAATAAATGTCATAATACAAAAAAAATAAAAAATAAAATGAAGCCAAAGAATTAGGAAAAGCGATAAACGCAACGTCCTACACGATCATGAAAAAAGACCGATCCATAAAAATCTGGGACAACATCCCACCAAGTCGAAGCTGTTGCCGTCCGTCCATAATTTGCAAGCGAATCCGAAACAGGATTTCCTTCACGAAAAATATGAGACACCATAAAAGCCACAGAATCGATCTGATTTAAACAATTGAACCATTTTTGTCTAAGCAACCAAGGAACCGAACAAGATTTAGATTTGAACATCTACACAACATACATTGAGTCGCTTTCAAGCCAAATTTTCTGCCAACCTTTGCTGATAGCCATGTCAATGGCGTAAATAGCAGCAGATAGTTCAACAAGATAAGCAAATGAACTTTCAATCGGAAAAGCAAACGCACCAAGACAGATGCTAGTATGTGAGCGATAAATACCTCCGCAACCCGCAGGACCAGGAGCACCCGTGACAGACGCATTAGTATTGATCTTAATCCAATCCCTCGGAGGTGGTTGCCAAAATATTGGAGTAATGTGCGGAGCCTTAGCAAGACGCTTTTCAATCCCGAGTTCACCTAAGATTTGAAGTTCAACTAGCGAATTCCAAACGGAGCCCCGTCCAGTATGAGCAGATTCACGAACAGCTCCCCAAATCCTTCTCAGCGTGACGGAAGTATCAACCCTCTCATCTTCAAAAATGGACCTATTACGAGCAAGCCATATAGCCCAAATTGTATTAACAATTGCTGCCGCCCACAAATCAGCGATTTGAGTACTGAAACGTTGAATAACAGCATGATCAACCAGATTCTTAAGATTCGAGTCTGTGTTAATTCGTCTTCCAAACAATGAGCTAACACCATGCCAAATAAATTTGGAAAACCGACAGGAGACAAAAAGGTGGTCCAACATTTCAGAATCTAACGAGCACAAACTGCAACGAGAAACAACTTGACAGCCGCGCAACTGAAGCTGATCATGTGTTGGCAAATACCCAAGATAAGCCCGCCATTCAATAAGCGAGTGTGCAGGAGGAACACTTTGACACCTTAAAAAATGACTCCAAGGATGTTGAGTAGGAGGAGATCTAAGTCAAGCTTACAAGAGCTTAACAGTTAAAACCCCACTCGTAGCAGGCTTCCAAACACAAATATCAACATCGTCCCTACCCCGCCTAATATTCTGCAATCTATTCTCCACATCCGCAGGTAACACGGGCAGATTATACCAATTATTACCATCCAAATAATCCTCCACCAAATCAAAACAACGACGTTGTTGACTAGCACATAGGCCAACATGTGCAGCCAGTGAAGGACACATCCAGACCCCATTCCAAAAATTAAGTTCAGAGTGCTGACCAATCCACCAAAAACAGTGATGCTCAACTTAAGAATAAATGGATTTTATCGAGCCCCAAATAGAAGAATTCATGATATAATGTCGTGACTGTCCCGCTTTATTGAGAAAACGAGTTCTAAGTAAGTTAAAGCATAGAGACTTTTCTTGAAGAAGACCCCAAGCCATCTTTCCATTCAGTGCCTTGTTTAGAATAGACAAATTCTTGATTCCAAGACCTCCATCCTTGAAGTTTTGACAACAAATTTTCCAAGGGACAGTGACAAGCTTCTTGCAATTAATGGACCCAGACCAAATAAAATTCCTCATATGCCTAGTCATACGTGTAAGCAGTGCAGAGGACCACTTATAAATGCTAAAAGAGTGAATGAAGCTACCAGTAATTACAGAATTTACCAGAGCCACTCTCCCGGCCATAGACAAACAATGCCCTTTCCATTTAGCAAAGTGAGCAAGCACCCTATCCATCAAACTAGTTAGATATCGTGTCTTTGGTATAAATCAAAAAACAAAGGGACTCCAAGATAGCGAAATGGAACAGACCCTTGATGAATACCAATAATATCAGCAAGATGATTGCCACGTCTAGAAGAAACAAAAGAGCCCAGAAATAATTCAGATTTGTTCCAACTAACACACTAACCCGAGATAGATCCATACAACTCAAATACACCCTTAATAACAGCTAGATTACCCGAAGAGGACCTACAGAAGAGAAGAATGTCATCAGCATAAAATAAATGAGTCGGAAACACCTTTGCAGAAGTATATTGCATTAGGGCAAGTCGCCCAGTATCCACGAGGTGAAGCAACCAACGGCTAAGAAAGTCCTCGGCAATACCAAACAATATAGGAGACAGCGGATCGCCTTGTCGAACCCCTCTTGAACATCTAACATATCCACTAATGGCTCCATTATTCAAAATTGAAATTCGAGATGTAGATAAAACATTCAGAATCCAGTCTCTGAATTGAATAGAGAAACCAAAAGCATCCATCACGGCAAGTAAAAAATTCCAATTTAAAGTGTCAAAAGCTTTCCTGATGTCAACCTTCAAGGCTAAGTTCCCTCCAAAACACTTTTACGAAGCATATTAGTGCCTTCAGAAGCAAGCGAAATGCATTGGTGAATACTTCGTCCAGGAATAAATCCAAATTGATTCTGAGAAACAATGCGAGATGCAATAGAACCGAGTCTATCAGCCAAAATTTTTGCAATTATTTTATAACTAAAGTTGCTCATTGCAATAGGTCTATACTGATCAAGAGATATCGCACCCTCCACCTTCGGGATAAGGACCATAATACTGGAGCACAGGCCAGGATGTATCATGCCACTCATAAAGAAGCTTTTGACAACAACAAACACATCAGCACCAACAATATCCCAGAAAGACTGAAAAAAGACCCCAGAAAACCCATCAGGTCCAGGAGAACTACTGCTATCCATTGCAAAGACTGCCATACGAACTTCATTCATATCCGGGCAACGAGTAAGCAAATCATTATCCAAGTCAGAGACAAGATGTGGAACAACCTCATAAACTAGATCATAATTTTGTAGCAAGATCTCATCATTTTTAAAAAGACTTGAATAAAATTCAGCAATATGTGTCCCAATTTGATTCGGATTAAAAACCAGCTCATCCTCAATTTGAAGCACCAAAATCCCAGAGGCAGCAGCTCGAATAGATGCCATACGATGGAAGAAGCTGGTATTTTGATCTCCCTCCTTAAGCCATCTAACTCTGCTCTTGTCACGCAAAAAAAAACCTCCTTTCTATGCAAAATATTATCCAAGTGTGCATGAGCATTCATCTCCTCATGATGTAGTTCATGAGTAAACCCATTCTCAGAGATTTCTGCCTGCACACGGGCCAGATCCGTCTCAGCATCAGTGAGACACATATCAATGTTACCAAAAACCACTTTATTCCAGTGACGGAGCACCGGCCGAAGTCGCCTGAGTTTATCGCATAAAGCTTGCATAGGAGGTAAGCTAGCATGCATTCCATTCTAAAAATCAGCAATCACCTCCCTAATCCCCAGATGCAGAATCCACATAGACTGAAATCTGAATCTAGAGATAGGGCGATTCCCCTTGGAGCAGCTAAACATCAAAGGGCAATGGTTAGAGTGATGCCACGGCAAAGCCAAACTGCAAATCGATTCCCAGAAGTCTGAGAATAAAGCAGATAATAAAACTCTATCCAACCGACATTCAACCTGCGCAGAGCCAGACCTGCCATTAGACCAAGTAAAGAAGGCCCCATGAGTAGGACCATCAACAAAAGAACCAGAATCAATAAAATCACGAAACTCCCTACAAGGACGCAAAGCAGGAGCCCGTCCCGATTTCTCATGAGATCCAATGACAGAATTAAAATCTCCAAGAAGCACCTAATGCCCATTCAACCTATTTTGATGAGCCAAAATATCATCAAACATAGTGACACGTCTATTTGCCCAAACGCTCCCGTAAACAAAGCAGACAAAAGTATTTAAATTAGACAAACTCAGAATAACAAACTGTTCATGTCTGAAACAAATATTGGTAACCATGGAAGAATTAATCTTTGCAAAAACCCATAGAGTTGGAAGCTCCTTATTGTTCATAGCAATTAAAGACAAACCAAGCCTTCTCCGGAAGGCCTCATTAACAGAACTGAACTCCACCATAGGCTCAGCTAAACAAAGAAAATCTGGTTTATGAAGAGAACACAGGCGATGCAAGTAACCCTGAGTATCCTTATTAAGAATACCCCTACAATTCCAGTAAAGAAAGATCATTTAAAACGGACCGGAGGTTTATTGGCTCGTTTGTTTCGAGCTGGCAAATTCTCCGTTGTTGTCATAATTTTTTCCCTCCGCCTTACTTTCTTATTGCTGACTGTGTTCCAGCTATTGTCATCCTCCTCTGCCATATCAACCCAGGATTTAGTATGGGATGATGATTCAGATGCTGAATCAGCTCCCTCATATCTAGTGAGAATATTGTCCATTCCAGGTGAATCCGGCCTATCAGTTTTATCACAACTGTATTCATCCTCCTTCCTAAGTTGCAGGCTGCCAGGTAGAACAACCTCCACCACACAACCAGTATTAGTAGGAGGCCTAAGCTCAGAAAAAATCCGTGAAGTGGCATGTTGAACAGGCACCTCGGTCTGAATTGCACTAGGCTTTTTCACAAACTTTCTCTCCTATGAAACCATTGTACGTTTTCTTTCAATAACTGGAGCCTCTAGAACCTTTTCCAATGGTTTTTTATTTTTCGTGCAGTCATAAGCCATGTGGCCAATATTTGAACAAACTTTACAGAAGCTTGGTAATCTCTCATACACCACATCTATCCAAATTTTTTTTCCTTCTCTCTCAATACCCATTTTAACAGGAAGCTCATTCATCAAATCCACATCAATTAACATTCTAGCATAATGACCAAACTCACCTTCAAGAGTGGTATTATCAAATCGTATAAGCCCTCCAATACCCTTTGAAATATCCGAAAGAATTTGAGGATCCCAATACTCCCACGGAAGAGAATATAATCTAACCCAAACCTGAGCATTTGTAGACTTCTCAGCATAGGGGTCAAAGTCCGAAACCCATGGTTGCAAACGGAAAGTACCTGGCTTAGTATTGATAATGCCCCGTGCAAGCAACTGATTCTTGATCTCATGGGATCCCAAAACCACATGAAAAAAGCCTCTCCCAATAGATATCAGTCGCCAAGAATCCTTCAAACCCAAACCTTTGTTAAAGTTTCCTTAAGAGAAAGAACCTTCCATGGGGCATCTCCTTTGTTTAAGATTAATCTGCCAATCAGAGATGAGGAGCAAAGGGCCGCACGCCTATCATAGGCAGATTGAGAAATTCTAACCGACCGAAGCCCGCTAATATCAGAAATCACAGTAGACGAACAAGGAGTCGGATCCAGATTCTCAACAAGGACCTTTGCAAATGACCTGTCATGCACCTCCAAATTAGGCTTTCTCAAAGGATCCTTTGAAATCGAAGCAATCTGTGGTTGCAGGATACGCCATTGCGAATTAAGAAAAGGGGCCTTTGGATTAAAGAGAACCTCTATACCGAGGTAGTTATCTAGATAATCCATGGTGGATCAATACTAGATCTTTGTGGTTGTAGGCTTAAGAGAAAAAAAATTCCCCAAAATTTCGGGGAATTTATAAGTTGAAATTGTTTTTTTAGGCAAAGAACAATTTTATTAAATAGCATCAGCTAAAAGAACATTGGAAAGAAATAGAGGACTTTATTTGAGAAAGTAAGAACTTTATTTTTAATCTATTATATGAATCATGTAATGACATTTTAAGGCACGCGCAATATATCTTCATATGCAACTTACTTTTTTTTTGCAACCGAGTAATTAATTGATTACATTTTATGCAAGTTTAGATGGCTAACTGAACATTTTATACAAGTTGATGGGACTATGAGATAATTTAAAACTTTAGATGCCAATCAAGCTCTTTAGATGAATTTAAAGGCAAATGATGTACTATACTCATTTTAAATAAGGCGGAGATCTATGTAAGAAGAAGAAGAGAAGATAACAAAACGATGAAAAATGGGTAACCAAGGTTAAAATAATTCATTTTTACTTATTGTTTGAAACTGTAAAGCAACTGCATCTTGGGTCAAGACATCCATTTTATTCTTTTTCTTATGATTTTTTTTGGGTGATTTACCTTTTTATTGTTTGGGAGATAAAAGAAAGTTAGAAATACGAATGAAATTTGGGTTATTAGATATGTAATTTTTATTATATTCTGATTCTAATTCAGAATTTGTAATACTTCTAGCATCCACGACAATTCTAACTTTCATGATATGAGTCATATAAAATCTAGTAAGGACATAACTTTTTCCTTACAATTAAAACAAAACAAAACTTAATCGGGAAGTTGTACATATATTTCAAAAGCACACATTACATATGATGCATATGTTCAAGTTATTCAATCCCGAACATATCTATAGATCCTTCGATAAAACTTAGGAAACTTAAACCTTGACAAAAATGGAACATTGTCAATGATAAAGTAGTAAGAATTGTCTATAGTCATCTGAATATAATAAAACCAAACTCTTCTCCAATATGGATTTATGCACAAAACTGCAACTATTACTGTCAACACGGTCCCATAAGCTACACCAAAGGTCACATAAAAAGCCCCCATGTCAATGAAGCTATTGTTGCTTTCTTCATTGCCACTTGAAGTTGTTTTTGGAGGATTGCAACTTTTCAGCAATGGCCAACCACAAAGAAAAGGATTTCCTCTGTAACTGCTTTCATCAAATGTTGCAAATTGTGCCACTTTATCCGGTGTTCGACCGGATAAATTATTGTACGACACATTGAAAACTGCAATAGTAGTTAACTGTGTAAGCTGATGGGGTATTGCTCCTTGTAAGTTATTGTGTGAAAGGTCTAAGCTCTCAATTTCTTTCAAATTGGAAAATGTTGGAGGAATTGTTCCGCTCAAACTATTGTGAGAAAAGTTTAGTACTTTGATATTTCTAAGATCTCCAATTTGAAGAGGAATCCGGCCTGTCAAATTGTTAGATGATATATCCATTCCTGACATATAACCTAGAATTTTTCTATCATATGAATATGTAAAACCCTTCACCGTAAACTCTAAGGGTATTGAAATAAACATTTGTTCCAGATTCCAATAGCTTGTAAAATTTAGACATGGGATCATATGGCCAGAAATTCTATTATTGGAAATATCAAGAAAACTTAATTGCTTCATCTTGCAAAGTTCAATTGAGATTTCCCCTTTAAAATTGTTATGTCCCAAGACAATATAACTCAATTGAGAAGCTCGCTCAATCCATGAAAGAATGCTTCCTGAAAAATTATTGTGGCTAAGGTCTAACACTATTAGACTAAAGCAATAATAAAAGGCATCGTTCAATGATCCTTGTAGCCTATTTTTGGATAATTTGACTACTTGAATGAATGAACTAAAGTTGAAAGGTAGACATCCAGAAATATTGTTATTTGAGAGATCCAAAACTCTAAGTTCGGACATATTTCCCATGCACTTTGGTATTCTTCCGGATATATTGTTTTGACTCATGTCCAAATCATATAAGCTAGTGTTACACATGCTATCTGGAATGTTACCCTTGAACTCGTTTCTAGACATATCTAATGCTCCTAATCGTGGAAAGTATACTCCAATTTTTGAAGGAATATAACCGATGAAACCATTATCAGAAATGTCCATGACACTCAAATTCACATGAGGATTAGTTGGTAGTTGAAGAGACCCAGAAAGAGAATTGTTGTTCAAATTAAGAGCTTCCATTCTTGTGTTATTCTCTAACAACCAATATGGAAACTTTCCTCTCAATTTAATGTTAGAGATGACGAGCGCTTGTAGGTTATGTTGGTGATATAGGAATTTGGGTATTGCTCCAACGTCACTGTAACCAAAATAGCCATTAAAATTGAGTAACTCTAATTGGAACTTTGGGATCAAATTATAGTCATTTCTTTCTGCATATATCAAATTTTTTCCAACATTCAATGATTTGAGTTGGGAAAGGTTGAAAAGTGGAGTCAGTGAGATTGGGATTTGGAAGAGATTGCTAGAGAGACTTAGATATTTGAGGGATGTTAAACTCTATAAGGGAGAGAGATTGAAAGTTTCTAGTTTTAAGTATTTTGCTACTGTGGTAGATGATAACAGTAGATATACTTGGGTGTATATGTTAAAAAGTAAGGCTCAAATGCTAGAAGTTATACCACAATTTTATAATTATGTTTGGACACAATATGGGGTAGCTATTAAAGTCATTCGTACTGATAATGCGCATGAATTAAATCCAGTTAGTTTTTATTCATCCAAAGGCATTATACATCAAACCTCATGCCCCTATACACCCCAACAAAATAGTATTGTGGAACGTAAACACCAACATATTTTGAATGTGGCACGGGCATTAAGAATACAATCTCATTTGCCTCTGACTTTTTGGCGTGAATGCATTATGCATGCTGTTTTCTTGATTAATTTACATCCTACTCCACTTCTACAGCAGTTAACACCTTACCAAAAATTATACGATAAATTGCCAGATTATACAAACCTTAAGGTGTTTGGCTGTTTGGCTTTTGCATCTAAGTTAGGACCTAAAAAAACCAAGTTTGATAATAAGGCAGATTTGTGTATTTTTGTTGGTTATCCTACGAATACAAAAGGATATAAATTGTATCATCTGCAAGATAGAAAGTTTTTCGTGAGCAGAGATGTAACTTTTCATGAACTCTCTTTTCCTTATGCAAATAAGCATAATACAGGAAATGCTTTTTCACTAACATTTCCTACTGTAGAATTTCAGCAGTCTATACAAGAACATGCATATCAATCTTTGAATATGTCAACAGATAGGGTTGTTAGTATAGAAGACAATCAAATCTTGTTGAATGATAATAGGAATGAACCTATTTTACATGTAGAATCACAATCTGTTTTATCACATCAAGATTTGCAAGTTTTACCTGATGTTTTAAATAATGATTGTGATTCTAGTATTATTCCTAATGAGCAGTCCGTTCATAATCCTATGGACCAGACCATTCATCCTTTAAATATTAGAAAGTCAGATCGTATTAAAAGGACTCCTAATTATCTAAAGGAATTTCATTGTAATAACCTAAGTTCTACTGAGGTTTCAACACTAAAACAAACAACCAAATATCCTTTATCATATGTGGTCTCTTATAATAATATGTCTAATACCATGTAAACAGAGGTCTAACTCACTTGGTGCATGACGCTAATATCAGCGGGAGTCCCAACATTGAATCATGGCTCTGATACCATGTAAACAGAGGCCTAACTCACTCCAAAATACCTCAAAGGGTGAGGATTGCCTCACATATTTAAGGAGCCATATAGCTTCCTCATTTAGCAATGTGGGATGTCTAACAGATACGACACGATTGACACGATTTTTTTTTTTTTTTTGTATTTATAACATAAAAAACCATATGAAAAATATATATAAAATAACACAATTTTAACACAAAACACGAAATTTCCACCTCTAGAGAAAAAGTTGATTACCTTTTCCTTGAGAGCTCGGTTGGTACCTCCGGTTGGAGCTTGATTCGCATTCCTGATACAAAAATCGGGTTAAGATTAAGATGGATCTAATATATGTATCACTTGGCAAAATTTTTAGCCCTTCTACTTGGCAAAATTTGTCACTTTGAGAGATCTAACTGTTCTCTCTGATCATACAAAAGAGACTATGATTAGAACTATATTAATTGCAAAGAAATCTTCCATAGTTTGAAGATATGGAATTCAAGGTTTGAAAAATTAAATAAAATTGTAGTATAAACTGACCTTATCAACAATCCTGCCATTGACTGCAACAAGCCCTGATTTAATACTGGACTGAACACGAACTCTACTGATGCCAGAAATGCGAGAAGAAATCCAAGAATCAAGCCTCAGTTTTCCTGCCTTGGGATCTACAATCTCCTCTAGTCTCACACCACCAAAATTAATTCTATGTTTTTGATTCTCACATGAATTCAAGTCTCCACTGGAATTAGAACAAGCTCTAACAACCCTCAAAAGCAGCATACAAGGGAATCGTCTTGATTTTCGCCGGAAGAGAGGTAAAGAAGATGAAGATTGCATTCCTTTTGCGGATGGATCTAGGGCAAGAATCATCTTCCCACAACCTGTTAATCCTTTCCGATTAATCCTATTCAATTCCCAAAACAACAAACATTCGGCAAAATCCCCAAATTGAATTGAAAAAACGATAGCAAAAATATATAGCAGCATTACTCATTTACTTCTGATTCAACCTGAAAACTGCTAAAAAATCTGAAATTCAAGGGCTAACAGAGAGGGAAAGCAAAATTCTTGAACGTATACCCAATTCAAATTCGTAAAAACGACTATAGATTTACAGTAGTTGAGAAACGCCGATTGGATTTCGCCAGCATGAACTTTAGGGGTAAATTATACCCATTGCCAATGAACTTCCCTTTTTTACATTTTGGCCAATAAACTTCAATGGTCAATGGTATGACTACTGAACTTTAGATTTTTTTTTAACAACGGTAGCTACTAAACTCTAACTAACACCTCAAAATAACCATTAATAATCTCAAAATGAAAATATTCAAAGAATTAAAGTTATTCAGAATGATATTTAACATTAAACCACATTTTTTATTTTGCAAAATCACTTTTATAGTATGTTTCTCTCTCTAAAAATTCATTCCATCTTCTAACCACACAACACCTAAATGATAGGTTAAATGCACCATTGACCACTAAACTGACATGGTTGTCTCAAAATAGGCACTCAACTTCAATTTTTCTCAATAAAATCACTCAACTTTAAGTCTTATCTCAATTAGGTCACTCCGCCAATTTCAATGGTTAAAAGACATCGAAATAATGACATGAGTGACACGTCAACTATCCGCCTCCGGTTAAAATGGTTAAAAAGCATCGAAACGAAACATGGTAGCCACATGTCGGTTATTTTTATGAAAAAAAACTACATTTTGTTTTCTTTCATAAAAATAATTTATACATGATAGCCAACTGGCGCATAACACATTTCGTTTTTCGATCACATATCTAAGTTGACTCATGTTGACGTATCACCCATGTCATTATTTTGAGCCTTTTAACCAATGAAATCGGCGAAGTGACTTAATTGAGATAAAACTCAAAGTTGAGTGAATTTATTGAGATAAATTGAAGTTGAGTGGCCATTTTGAGACAATCATGTAAGTTTAGTGACCCATGATGCATTTAACCCCCTAAGTAATCTCAAAACGAAAAGTTTCAAGAATTAAAGTTTCTTAGAATATCATTAACTCTTTGAATGTTTTATTTTGAGGCCGTCAATAGTCGTTTTTAAGACGTTGAGTGGCTATCAATATTAAAAAGTATAAAATTTAATGATCGTACTATTAAAAGTTAAAGTTTAATGGTCATAATATTAAAATGAATAAAGTTGAATTAGGTGTAATTTATCCCGAACTTTAGTGGCAGCTTTGAATGTTGTGCCTGCTGCTGGAAAAAACGATAATATTTAGGGTAAATTACATAGATTGCCACTTAACTTTGCTGATTTTCAAATCTAAACTTTAAAACCTAACGTAAAAGTCAATCGATTTTATACTTTTTAATATATTGCCACAAAATTTTAGTTGATGTCTCAAAAGGAAAATATTTAAGAATTAAAGTTGTAGAATAACATTTACTATGAAACTAAATTTTGTATTTTCCAAAAACATGAGTTTTATCTCCCTAAAAGTTCATTTTATCTGTTGACTAAACAATATTTAAACGGCTTTAAAATTGATTTTTTAAGAATTAAAATTACTTAGAATATCATCAGTTCTTAAAAAAAATAGACCGTCAACGGTAATTTTGAAGCGTGAATTGAAGTTTAGTGGTAATAATATTAAAGAGATAAAGTTGAGTGACTTTTATGTTACATTTTGAAGTTTAGTGATTCTATATGAAACTGAGTAACATTCGGTGAATAAAATTTTAGGAATAAAGATATATTTGAACATATATTATAAAGGGTAAAGTTCAAATAAAACCCCTGTGGTTTCACTAATTTTCAGATAAAGGACGGGTAAATTACATACGTGGTGTACAACATTTACCTGTTGTCACACTTTGGTGTACAACCTTTAATTTTGCACACTAAGTGTACAACCTTCTGGTGACCTCCCACTAAAGTGTACAGCCGGTATTTGTGACCGGTCAATGCAAGTCAACGTTGCCACGTCAGCATTTTGACCACTTTGAAAGTCAAAAAATTCACCTCTCTAACACGAATTTACTAAAATATCCCCATCCCTTCCAAATTGAAAAAATAAATATAATCCACTCCCTCTCTATCCCTTCCATTTCTCTCTCTAACTCTTCTCACTCTCTAGAAGCTTTCAATCTCTCTATCTTTCCCTTTCTCTCTCTAACTGTTTTCTCTCTCTAAAAACTTTCAATCTCTCTCCCTTTCCATTTTTCTCTCTATCTCTCTTATTCTTACAACAAGTTACAGCCATTAACCTTTTTCAATCATTCAAATTTCAATCAAAGATTAGAAAAAATTAAACGCAGATTAAAGTCCAGTTGGTGATGATTCGGGATTAAAGGTTAAGGGCTTATCGCAGGAAATGAATTTAATCTGCGTTTAATTTTTTCTAATCTTTGATTGAAATTTGAATGATTGAAAAAGGTTAAGGGTTGTAACTTGTTGTAAGAATAAGAGAGAAAAATTAGAGAGAAAAATGGAAAGGGAGAGAGATTGAAAGTTTTTAGAGAGAGAAAGGGAAAGATAGAGAGATTGAAAGCTTCTAGAGAGTGAGAAAAGTTAGAGAGAGAAATGGAAGGGATAGAGAGGGAGTGGATTATATTTTTTTTTTCAATTTGGAAGGGATGAGGATATTTTAGTAAATCCATGTTAGAGAGGTGAATTTTTTACTTTTAAAGTGGTCAAAATGCTGACGTGGCAACGTTGACTTGCGTTGACCGGTCACAAATACCGGCTGTACACTTTAGTGGGAGGTCACTAGAAGGTTGTACACTTTAGTGTGCAAAATTAAAGGTTGTACACCAAAGTGTGATAACAGGCAAAAGTTGTACACCACGTATGTAATTTACCCGATAAAGGACTATGGTTTACTTTTTGTCAAAACAAGGATTGAGGTTTCACACTTTTAATAATACTATTAAAACTATCTTTAACGACCTGAAAATGAAAATTTTCAAGAATTAAAGTTGTTCAATGCCATATTTTCTATGGAACTACATTTTCGATTTTAGCTGTTTGTTATCAGCTGTTTAATTATTAGTGTTTGGTAAAATTATATTCAACTGTTGTTGTTCGGATTTAAAATGTCTAAAATGGACATGTTTTAAATTAATCAATGATGAAATTATAAAAGGGAACTGTGAAAAAATATCCATAAAATTGCTTTTGGCTGTCAACATTAGGGTATAGTTGCACCATTTTAGACGTTAAGGATAAAATTGCTCCTAGCTATAAATATTAATGGTATTTTTGCATCTTATTCTATTATAAAATAAAAAATGTGTTATACAAATTAATAAAAATAATCTATATAAAAAATAAAAAATTTATTGAACGCAATAAAACATTGTTCTTACGGTAATTATATTGTATAAATATAAATAATGTTAAAGAATAAACATATTTTGTGGAAATAAGAAGGATAATTTCGATAACATATAACTACAAACAACTGTTTATGAAAAACTCCAAATAGAAGCTTTTCGTGAAACGCTCCAAAATGCTCAGAGAAAATGCTACACATTGTGGTTCTATTAACCTAACCAAACGCTATATTTCTTGTGATTTGGAGTGAAACGTTAAATGCTCCTTCGAAAAGATGAAACAAACACACTTTTATTATTTGAAGTTGTAAATTAACTGCATCTTGGGTTTTCAAGACATCCATTTTATTCCTTTTCTTAAGATTTTTTTTGGGTCATTTACTTTTTATGGTTTGGGAGATAAAAGAAAGTTAGAAATACGATCATTCGGGTTATTAGATATGTAATTTTCATTATAATCTGATTCTAATTCAGAATTTGTAATACTTCTAGCATCCAGACAATTCTAACTTTCATGCTATGAGTCATATAAAATCTATTAAGGACATAACTTTTTCCTTACCATTAAAACAAAAGAAAACTAAATTGGGAAGTTGTACATATATTTCAAAAGCACAGATTACATATGATGTATATGTTCAAGTTATTCAATCCCGAACATATTTGTAGATCCTTCGACAAAATTTAGGAAACTTAAACCTTGACAAAAATGGAATATTGTCAATGATAAAATAGTAGGAATTGTCAATAGTCATCTGGACATAATAAAACCAAACTCTTCTCCAATATGGATTTATACACAAAACTGCAACTATTACTAACAACATCATCCCATAGGCTACACCAAAGGTCACATAAAAAGACTTCATGTCAATGAAGCTATTGTTGCTTTCTTCATTGTCACTTGAAGTTGTTTTTGGAGGATTGCAACTTTTCAGCAATGGCCAACCACGAAGAAAAGGATTTCCTTTGTAACTACTTTCATCAAATGTTGCAAATTGTGCCACATTATTCGGTGTTCGACCGAATAAATTATTGTACGACACATTGAAAACTGCAATACTGGTTAACTGTGTAAGCTGATGAGGTATTGTTCCTTGTAAGTTATTATGTGAAAGGTCTAAGCTCTCAATTTCTTTCAAATTGGAAAATGTTGGAGGAATTGTTCCGCTCAAACTATTGTGAGAAAAGTTTAGTACTTTGATATTTCTAAGATCTCCAATTTGAAGAGGAATCCGGCCTATCAAATTGTTAACTGATAACAAAATTCCTGACATATAACCAAGAATTTTTCTATCATATGAATATGTAAAACCCTTCACTGTAAACTCCAAGGGTATTGAAATAAACCTTTGTTTCAAATCCCAATAGCTTGTAAAATTTAGACATGGAATCATATGGCCAGAAATTCTATTGTGAGAAATATCAAGCAAACTTAATTGCTTCATCTTGCAAAGTTCAATTGGGATTTCCCCTTGACAATTGTTATGTCCCAAGACAATATAACTCAATTGAGAATCTCGCTCAATCCATGAAGGAATGCTTCCTGATAAATTGTTGTGGCTAAGGTCTAACACTATTAGACTAAAGCAATAATAAAAGGCATGGTTCAATGATCCTTGTAGCCTATTTTTGGATAGTTTGACTACTTGAATGAGTGAACTAAAGTTGAAAGGTAGACATCCAGAAATATTGTTATTTGAGAGATCTAAAATTCTAAGTTCAAACATATTTCCCATGCACTTTGGTATTCTTCCTGATATATTGTTTCGACTCATGTCCAAATCATATACGCTAGTGTTACACAAGCTATCTGGAATGTTACCCTTGAACTCGTTTCTAGACATATCTAATGATTCCAATCGTGGAAAGTATACTCCAATTTTTGAAGGAATATAACCGATGAAACTATTATCAGAAATGTCCAAGAAACTCAAATTCACATGAGGATTAGTTGGTAGTTGAAGAGACCCAGAAAGAGAATTGTTGTTCAAATAAAGAGCGTTCATTCTTGTGTTATTCTCTAACAACCAATGTGGAAAATTTCCTCTCAATTTAATGTTCGAGATGACCACCCATTGTAGGTTATGTTGGTGATATAGGAATTTGGGTATTGCTCCAACGTCACCGTAACCAACGTAATAGCCATTAAAATTGAGTAACTCTAATTGGAACTTTGGAATCAAATTATAGTCATTTATGTCTGCATATATCAAATTTTTTCCAACAATCAATGATTTGAGTTGGGAAAGGTTGAAAAGTGGAGTCAGTGAGATTGGGATTTGGAAGAGATTGCCATAGAGACTTAGATATTTGAGGGATGTTAAACTCTGTAAGGGAGACGAAAACATCGTTCCATTGAATTGATTTTCAGAGAGGTCCAAATATTGAAGGGAAGTGAAATTGGCCAAGCACCAAGGTATATTTCCATTAAGATCATTATCTGATAGATCAAGTGCTTGAAGATGCTTCAATTGGCACAATCCTAATAAGAAATTATGCAAATGCAAATATATGAGTTGAAATGCATGACTTATGGAAAAAAAAAACAAAAAATATAAGTGATGATATATACCTTGAGAAGTAAGTATGTTGCCACTGAGTCCACATCCTTCCAATGATAAAGTTTTAAGGGTTCTCATTGTTCCAATGCTTTGTAAAAAATTGTTATCAACAATAGAATCGTTCAAGTACAAATGTTCCAAACTTTCGAAAATAGATCCTACATTGTTAAAGGAAAAAACAATTTCTGTGAAAATAAAAATGAAAGAAATTATGAAGTTAAAAGGTTGTAAAGTACCTTCACCAAATATTTGTCCTTGGAAATTATTAAAGCATAGAGAAACAGTCTTTATCTTTGGAAACTCCTCCAGTGGCCGTAGAAGATTGCTTATTTCATCTTTTGATGTCATATTATTCAAATAAAAAGTACTGAGGTTGGATAGACCTCTGAGATCTGCAACTCCGTGAAGAAAAAAAGTTTTTCAATCATAAACCTAGAACAATTTGAAGCTTCAAGATAAAGAATTTGAGCATTTTTCATATGCACAATGAGTAACATTATTTTAACCTAATTATATCTTTAGTATTAATTAATTTGCCAAGCAAAAACCCAATGTAACAAAAAAGAGTGATAAAAAATTTGATGTTGAAGTAAAAGATAAAATATAATCTATTAAAATCAAAATAATTTCAACTGTTAGGTTGTTGTTTTTCCAAGAATAAAAATAAAATTTAGAGACATTAGACAAAACTTATGTTTTGAATTAAAGTTCAATAGGGAAGGTTTAAGAATTAAATTTATATTTTCCAAAGAAAATATCCAGCACCATGCAAAACATTTTTCAGTGTTAATATTGAATAATTGATTGCAAAATGTAAAGAAACATGTGTTGAATGGAAACCTTAACCTTTTGATATTATGAATTCACTGATTTCATTTCCGCTCAACTTTAATTCATGTAGGTTGCTTAAACCATCCAATTCTGCAAATATAATTAATTGGTTATATTAATTAAAATTGTTTGAAATAGCTACTTGTTAAATTGGTTAACCAATTATAACTAACCTTTGAAATGGAATGGTCCTTTCAAATTGTTGTAACTAATATCAAGAGTTTTGAGAGATGAAAGTCCATTGAGAGATGACAAGATATTATTACTGAAGCGACTCCAACTTAGATCAAGATTCTCCAACTTGTTCAGTTTTAGGAATTCTTCACCTCACATTTATAAATCAATATAAATCAACATCATATATATATATATGGAATTTTTTTATTTTTCAAGATTTAAGGAATCATCTATCGTTGTATTAAGGAATTCTTCACCTCACATTTATAAATGAATATAAATCAACAATGTAATGAAACTAAGTGTTGAATGAATGTGTACCTTTTGATACTATGAGTTCAGTGATTTTATTTACACTCAATCCCAACTCTTGTAGGTTTCTTAAATCTGCAAATATAATTAATTATATCAGAACTCACACTTTGAAAGACTAAATACATGATTTCACCATCCAATTTTTGTCGCCCACAACTTTGAGTTGAACCTATCACACACCTCAACTTTCCTATTTTATAACTCTAAAGCCCCTAATGTCAAGGAACCGATTGAACTAAAAGCTCGAGCTTATAATTAAGGCCCAATCATATATATAAGGTTAATAGTGTCAATTCCTAATTAGTTAAGATAGACCTTGAATTGGTCCTCTATTTTTGAATTAGAGATATCATGTTGTAACAAACTCAATCTGTTGTAAAGCTTATTTAAAAGTTGTACGCTGTTAATAGAATTGTGTGGAGAGTTCAATTCTTTTACCTAAGAGCAGCGTGAGGGACATATTAGGTTAGGGTTAATAGAATCAATCGATTTATTCGGATTGTGTTGAATCAAATCACATCATAAATAATAGTATATATTATATATGATTTAAATTTTATCAATTTCTTTATATTTTACTTGATATTATATGTTTTTAATAAATAAAAAATATTTATTTAGTAGCTTAAAATAATTTATACATTAAGCTTATTATTGGTGTGTAATCATATGATTTTAAATTTATGGAATAGAAATATTTTTTTTACATGAATCTAATATTTTTTCAAAGGAAAAAAATCTGATAATTTTTTTTAACTTGACCTGATTGTATTATTAACAACTGCGCATAATTATATAAGGATGGATTGCTCATTAAAAAGCTTGTGTATTCAATGTGAGATCTTTCAATTTAATTAGTAAACCAAGGCTATCCGAGTTCACTGGTTTAATTAGTAAATCGGGGTTATTCCGGTTTCGAGTGGGTCAATAATAATAACTCCAATCGGTTTTGATCACATGGACCTTAATGACTATGTAATATTTTGATGAGGGCATCCGGTCCCTAAAGATTGAACCGGAGTTGAAGGATGGGACCCGTAGAAAGCTAACCGAGAAGGAGGAAGGAAAGGGCGAAGAACAGAGCACGCGGGGCGTGTCCGCTGGGACGCGAGGCGTGAAGGACTCGAAGTCGTGGGAACCATCCAGGAGGTCATACACGCGGGGCGTGTATGGCGAGGCGCGGGACGTGGAGCCAACCTCGGATGAGAGTTCAGATCAGGAGGTCGAGTACGCGGGGCGTAGGTCGCACGACGCGGGGCGTAATCTTGACGCAGGGCGTAATCTATCGGGCGCCTCGCGTCTTGAGTTCGAGCCAGCAACACCAAGTTCAGGGACACATCCACGCGGGGCGTGAGGGAGGCCACGCGGGGCGTATCGGACCTGGAGAATACTTCCTCCCCAAGTTCTTCTTGTTGAGGACAATATCTGCCACCTTCTTATTACTGTTTTGCCACTCTACTATTTACCTCTTTGCCATTGAACTTATTTACCCTAATATCTATCTTTATGCTTTTTCTATTTTATCCCTAGGGCTCCTTAGTTGTTGGTAACCCTAAGGGTGACCTTTTAGTCTTTATCTCTTATTTAGAAGGAGTATATATTCTCCATCTTTTGTAATGTTGAGTAATTTTGATGAATATTATACTTTGAAGCCTCCATTGGAGCAAGGATTCATTCCTTTTTGGGTTTATTCAACCTTCAAGTTAAGCTTGAGAAGTTTGTAATCTTTGTTGGTTTACGATTAAAACCTCCAGTCGATTTTAATCTACATCATTTGGTATCAGAGCCGAGTCGTTTTCCTTGACCGGAGACTTCTTCTCGGAAATGGTTCAACCACGTATCACCACCGAAGCCATGGGAGCCAATGACCAAAGGTTTGAGGCAATGGAAGCAAATATGAAGGCAATGAATGATAAGATGATAGAGCTTGAAGAGAAGCAAGAAGCGGGTAGAAGAGACATACTCCTTGCCATGGAGAGACTTGCTCTTGAGTTTCGAAGTACCCACACTCAACCCGCCGGAGACCCTCACCGGAGAAATGAAGATACAATCCGGCCACCACCGGATAGACACCCTACGCCACCTCCTATGAGAAACCAAGCACCACAATGAAAGAACCCTCGGGTTCAAGAGGTAAGATGTACTAATCCCGTAGCCGTTAGAAACGTTGATATTGAGCGATGGAGATCTATTTGATGATTTTGAGATGCCTAAAATTGCTAGAACTATAGGGATTAGAATGGATGATGATGCTTTGGATGTTAGACATATGAATGGTATGACTATGCATGATGTTGTTGGTCCCGAGCATGTGCGTGCCGGGAATTTGGATATTTTAAATGATGATGATGTAGGTGGTCACGGAAGGGTAAACTATGGGATGAATGATCCGTATGGGGGTCATGCTATTGATAGGGGCGGATATAGAGGCGGAATGAATGGGAGAGGGGAGTATGGAGGACACTATGATAGGGATGATGCTTTCAAACTCAAGGTTGATCTACCTTCATTTGGAGGGGAACTTGACATTGAGGGGTTCCTTGATTGGTTGCTTGAGGTGGAGAGGTTCTTCGACTATGCGGGGATACCGGAAGATAGGAGAGTTCGGTTAGTGGCATATAGGTTGAAAGGGGGAGCCTCGGTATGGTGGGATAATGTGAAGGAAGAGAGGAGAAGAGGAGGAAGGTAACCGATTAGGTCTTGGAGGAGGATGAAATCGATGATGAGAGAGCGGTTTTTACCACCCGACTACGAGCAGTATATTTACAGCTCCTACCGGAATTGCTCACAAGGACCGAGGAGCGTGCACGAGTATACTTCGGAGTTCTTAAGGCTTTCGGCAAGGGCTAACTTGTCGGAAACCGAAAGCCAAAAGACTTCAAGGTATCTAGAGGGGCTACGGTATAATATTCAAGACAGAATTGGGACACAAATGGTAATCTGGATTCAAGATGCAAGGAACCTAGCTTTGAAGGCCGAGTCTCAATTGAATGTTAGGGCACGTGACGGATACCGGAGGCCGAGAATTGAGGAAGTTTGTGAAGAGGGGGAAGAGTCCAAAGAGGTGGGCAAGGATAAATGTGGTGCTAGTTCTAGTGGAACCAAGATCTTGAGTGGGGGAAAATCACCTAGCGGAGATGTGCGACCCTTTAGGACAGCCACCCTTCCTAAGGGCAACAACCCGTACACAAAACCGGCTCCGTTTAAGTGTTTCCGATGCAATGAACCGGGCCATCGTTCGAATGAGTGTCCAAGGAGGAGGAGCGCTAATATGGTTGAGCGATGTGATGATGGTGATTATGGAGGTAATCATGAGTTGTATTGTGAGCCCATTGATAGTGGATCATCCGGGGATGAGCAGAAGGTCCATGTAGTGAAGAGGGTATTGATGTCGGTTAAACAAGAGCATGACCCGAGGCACCAATTGTTTAGGACTAGAGGTCTAGTCCACTGATTGAAATGTGAAATGATCGTTGATAGTGGAAGCCAAGAGAACATCCTTAGCAAAGCCGCCTTGAGCAAATTTGTCTTAGTACCCGAGCCACACCCGAAGCCATACCGAGTGGGCTGGATCAAAGAGGGGGAGAAGCTCAATGTCACTCACCGGTGCAAGGTTCCTATCTCTATCGGGGCCTACCATGATGAGGTTATGTGTGATGTGGCTGATATGGATGTGTATCACTTGCTTCTTGGGAGGCCTTGGCAATTCGACCGTGACGCCTCACATGCGGGACGGGACAACACGTACACCATCTTCAAAGATGGGGTCAAGTATATTCTCATACCGTTGATGGGTCCGACTAAGGAAGAAAAGAAAGCGGCATTGATTGCATACCCTAGCCGGGAACCGACGCCGCTAGAAGGGACCTGTGTTGAGCAGCCCGTCGGGTTGTTAGGTGTGGGTGAGCCGACCCAAGAGACGAGCATTGCTAGTGGGGAGAGCGGAGCATCAACCTTGAGGCAGAGTCACCTTCGTACTAACATTGAGTTGGGGCCCAACTCCTCTAAAGAAGGAGAGTATGATGAGGGCATCCGGTCCCTAAAGATTGAACCGGAGTTGAAGGATGGGATCCGTAGAAAGCTAACCGAGAAGGAGGAAGGAAAGGGCGAAGAACAGAGCACGCGGGGCGTGTCCGCTGGGACGCGAGGCGTGGAGGACTCGAAGTCGTGGGAACCATCCAGGAGGTCATACACGCAGGGCGTGTATGGCGAGGCGCGGGACGTGGAGCCAACCTCGGATGAGAGTTCAGATCAGGAGGTCGAGTACGCGGGGTGTAGGTCGCACGACGCGGGGCGTAATCTTGACGCAGGGCGTAATCTATCGGGCGCCTCGCGTCTTGAGTTCGAGCCAGCAACACCAAGTTCAGGGACACATCCACGCGGGGCGTGAGGGAGGCCACGCGGGGCGTATCGGACCTGGAGAATACTTCCTCCCCAAGTTCTTCTTGTTGAGGACAATATCTGCCACCTTCTTATTACTGTTTTGCCACTCTACTATTTACCTCTTTGCCATTGAACTTATTTACCCTAATATCTATCTTTATGCTTTTCCTATTTTATCCCTAGGGCTCCTTAGTTGTTGGTAACCCTAGGGGTGACCTTTTAGTCTTTATCTTTTATTTAGAAGGAGTATATATTCTTCATCTTTTGTTTATGCCAAATATAACGGTTAAAAATCTAAAATAAAATAAGTAGAAGGACCAAATAGTTAATATCGATAAAAAAACTAAGGATCTTATAATGTACTTTTCAAAATAGAAAAACTAAACAGTGTGTTAAATAAAAACTAAAATACTAATAAATTATTTACCCTAATGTGAATGTTAGTTGTTTTGGCATAGACTAAGTTTCACGGGGAACTCCATGTGATTCATGTCAAATTCCAAATGAATATCAAGTTCAAAATTTCTGAAATTGAGTAAAAATATAGTAATATATTTGTATTTTAGTGTATTTGCTTTTATTTAGATTTTAATGTAAGATTTTTGAATCATTAGGAGTGTAGGGGCCAAAGAGATAACTGACAAGAAGAAGAAACTTATCACGTGGTTCCCCCATAGAAATAGTCAGATATTAATGGGAATTTTTTTTATATCATAAAGTTAACATCTGACGAATTAAAGAAAAGTAATAATTAGTGGCAGAGCGAAAGCTAATTTTAACCGTTTGGAGTTAAGTTAATTTTCTATTAGTTCAATGCAATGCATATAGGGAGAGATTCGAGACCTTCCGACTGCCAGAATACCATGACCATATGTAGTTTCAATCCCTCCTATCTCCACAAAATTTGAGGCTCTAGTGGTTCCCGTCCTCTGTTTCCAAGAAATTTTGATGGCATATTGAATTAGCACCCTAAAATTAGCTCATGTCCTCTTAAACTCTTTCTAAATCCAAAATTCTAATTATTTTAGTCTGTTAGTCTCTCTCTAAATCTAAAATTCTATTTTTTTTTTAGGGTCTATTGGTGCTCCTTAAATCCAAATTTCGAATTTTTTGACATATTAAACCCTTCTTAAATCCAAATTTCTAACTTTTTTTACCTATTAGGCCTTCCCCTAAATCCGATTTTTCTATTAGACACACAACTTTTTACATGTTAATAATCTTAAACACAATATAGAATAATTTTGAAAAGTTTTATATTTATACTTAAAAATTGGTTTTTGAACATTCAGATAATAACATGTATGTACAAAAAAAAAAAAAAAATTGAACAAGTTCGATTTAGCAAAAAAAATAAAAAAATTACACATATACGTGTAACATCGACCCTCCAACTGACCAATCCTGTATTTTTCACTAGTTCAATGCTAGTTTCTAAAAAAAATTATAACATTTTTATATTTTTCGATTTTTAAATTTTGAAATTTTATATTTTTCATAAATTAAAATTTATCTTTTTAATAAAAATACATAATAAAAAGGGTAATGATATATACAGCCCTTAGGGCTGTATATTAGCATTTAATAGGATAGTATATTTATATTTATTAGTGTATTACTTACATTTATTATTACATTGAAATTTTAAATACAACAAAACCTATTAATGTAAATATTGGAAGTATACAATTGTATTTAATTTATTCAAAAGTTCAATACAATAATATATACAAATATTAGAAATACACATAAATATACTACCCTATTAAATGCTAATGTTAAATGCTAATATACAGCCCTAAGGATTGTATATATCATTACCCATTAATTAATAATGGTAACATAATTTTATAATTATTGAAAAATGAAGTTCAAATAAATAAAAACTTTCTAAAATAAATTAAGGTTGGTGGCAATTGAATCTATGACCTCTTAACCCATCTCATCTACCATTAAGGATTGAAATAATAGTACATAAAGTATATATAAACTAATATTAGGAGGGCTACAAGGAACGGAACTACAGGTATTAAGGGTGGAGCCGATGGCCGGGGAGCTCTCCCCCTTGAACCCTGAGCTGGCTCCATCCCCGATAACAACCAAATATTAATTATTAGAAGCTTTATGCATCTAAATAAAAGATCAAAATTTAATACACTAAAACTTAAAAAATCAAAGGCTTCAAAATACATTTTACCTGCTAAATAAGTTAATAGACTCTGCTCAAAAAAAAAAAAAAAGTTAATAGACTTATTGTTATTTATTTTCAGAGAGATTTGAATATTTTTGTACAATTGAGGTCTAATCCTTTAACTTAAAGTCATTCCTAAATGCTCACTAATCCCATAATCATAATCATAATTATAATAATAATCATCTTCGACATTATATTAATTTAATTCTCTTACAAATTAATTAATCAATCTATAAACACCTCTACCATTTATAGCCACATTTTACCATTATCAATTATTCTAAATTCTGTAACCTAATACATTTTACCATTTAAACTATTCTTTTATGTGTCTTGAAAAAATAATTTTCCAATTTCTTTATTTGGAAAATATGCATATTTGAAAATTATTTCTTCCGAAATCAAGAAAAGATTGATGGTGGAGAAAGTGTCAATAACATTATTGACTGAGAGAAATTGCAAAGTGAGTTCACACAATTCTTAAATAAAAGGTTGTGGTCCAAAAAGATAATTCTTATATTTCCCTTGTTTGCTGCATGAAAATAATTTTCCATTGTCTTTATATCATTTATATACTTTAATTGACTCCCTGTTTAACAACATACTAAACTTTAATTTCCATAAACTTCAATTCTCACATACATCGAGCCACTTACTAACGTTACGTTAGTGAATGGCTTAATGAGTGTGAAAACTAAAATCATGAACTTCATCAATAAAAGTTATAAAGATTTTTGGGCCATTCACTAATGGTTTAGCTAGAATAGTCGTTAGCTAGAGGCTCAATTTGTGTAAAGTGAGTTCAGAGGCTTAATTTAGAAAAACAAGTGACCAGTGGCTTCGACTCGTGTATTAAAATTTCTACACATTTTGCACTTTAAACATTCCTAAAATCTGACCCTCGGTTGTTAGATTTTTCTGAACAGAAAAGGAATGGAAAAAAAAAAAAGTTGATTACCTTTTGTGAGATTGTGATTCTCAGTAAGTTGTTATTGATATGAAATATCGTATTTATACAGAATACAGTTCACTCTGTAGTGAACAACTATAGTCAACAACTGAGCCTATATTCTAGGCTAGGGATAAATAACAGAATTGATACAGATAAATAATACATATTCTAATACGCCCCCATAGTCGAAAGGTTCGGAGGGCGAACATTGAGACTATTACGAAAATCTTCAAATAGTGTTGACGGAAGGCCTTTGGTGAAGATGTCAGCGATTTGATAGCGAGATGACACGTGAAGGACACGGACTTCGCCTTTTGCAACGCGTTCTCGGACAAAGTGAATGTCCATTTCCACATGCTTAGTGCGGTGATGCTGAACCGGATTGCCCGTGAGGTACACTGCGCTGATATTATCACAATACACTATTGAAGATTTCTGAATCGGACAGCCAAGTTCTAAAAGCAGATTGCGTATCCAGCATGTCTCAGATACGACGTTGGCAACGCCGCGATATTCGGCTTCTGCGCTGGATCGGGACAGTGTTGGCTGTCGTTTGGCGGACCAAGAGATTAAATTGTCCCCGAGGAATACACAGTAGCCTGATGTTGATCGGCGAGTGTCAGGACAGCCTGCCCAATCGGCGTCCGTGTAGGAGATTAATTGACTAGGAGAAGATGCCAGAAGTGTGAGGCCAAAGTCAAGAGTACCCTGAACATACCTGAGAATGCGTTTAAGAGAAGCCATGTGTGTAGTTTTTGGGTTGTGCATGAATAAGCATATCTGTTGAACTGCATATGAGATATCAGGTCGGGTGAGAGTGAGATATTGGAGAGCACCAGCCAATCGTCTGAATTCAGTGGGGTCATGATAATCAGAGCCAGAATTGATACTGAGCTTTTGTTTGGTGTCAACTGGAGTGGTAGCCGAATTGCACGAGCTGAGCCCGGCTTTTGCAATTATTTCAGAAGCATACTTCCGCTGAGACAGAAATAAGGAGCCAGGAGAGTGAGTTACTGATATGCCTAAAAAATAGTGTAGAGGACCCAAATCTTTCATTGCAAATTCGGAGCTCAATTTGGACATTACTGAAGCCTGAAGTGTGTCAGATGAAGTGATTAGCACAATATCATCAACATATAGAAGGATGTATGCCGTGTCAGAGCCTTGTCTGTAGATAAATAAGGAGCTGTCAGATATGCTGTTGGAGAAGCCGATTCGTATGACAAAGTTAGCAAACCGCTGATACCAGGCCCGAGGTGCCTGCTTCAGGCCGTATAGTGATTTCTGTAGCAGACAGACATGATCAGGATACCTGGAATCCCGGAACCCCAGTGGTTGATGCATGTAAACTGTTTCAGTAAGATCCCCATGGAGAAAGGCATTTTTGACGTCTAATTGCCGAATTTTCCAATTTTTAGACAGTGCTATGCTGAGGACAGCACGAATAGTGGCCGGTTTAACCACAGGGCTAAATGTTTCACCACAATCAACTCCTGCCAACTGTCCGGAACCATTCCCAACCAATCTTGCTTTATATCTTTCAAAGGAGCCATCTGACTTTGTTTTGTGCCTGAAAATCCACCAACTACGAATAATATTAGCACATTTTGGACGGGGTACGAGTACCCACGTCTTATTTGCAATAAGAGCCTCAAATTCATCAGTCATGGCTTGTAGCCAGTTTGGATCAGTTAATGCAAGAGAAGGTGTTTTTGGAAGCGGAGATATGGTAGGTTTGGTTAATGTGGATAGATTTAGCATTCGACGAGGTTTATGGATGCCATGTTGAGCTCTCGTGGTCATTTTGTGATTGTTAACAATTTGTAATTGAGGAGACGAGGCAGAAGGTGTTGTATCAGCAGAAGTTTGAGATGTATTGGAGGGGGAAATGAGGGCTGAAATCGACTCGGAGGACTGCGTGTGCGCGATGCGCGCAGACGAGGAGACGGACGGACTGGGATTAGATGACGATACAGGAGACAACTCGAACGAAGGGTGTGTACTTGACGGGACGACAGATGACACCGACGAACTGACGTGACCAGATGTCGGGTTAGACGACACGGACGACTCGGTTGGACTTGAGGGAGTGACGGGTGACGCAGATGACGGGACAGACGCAACAGAAGTGGGTGACGCGGACGAAGGTGCAGAATCAGCGAAATTAGGAGTCGTGTGAGTGCGAAACGGGACAGCGGGTAGGAAATCGTTGTTCGATTCGACAGAAGTTGGCGGGGGAGATGTGCGATGTGGAGATGCTGTTGAGAACGGAAGAATTGATTCATCAAAAATTACATGACGTGATATGATTATCTTATTTCTAGATATGTCCAGACACTTGTATCCTCTATGATTAGAAGGATAACCTAAGAAAACACATGGAAAGGAACGAGACTCGAGCTTATTTCATGTTTGGGATGGAATTAGAGGGTAGCACATGCATCCGAAGATGCGCAAGTGGGAATAGGTGGGTTCCTATTTGTACAGAATCTTGGTGGGTGATTGATATCCTAGAACTTTGTGAGGATATATATTTAGAAGATATGTTGCTAATTCTAGAGCATGTTGCCAGAACTTAAGCGGAATGGAAGCATGATGCATTACTGTTCTAATCAGATTATTAATGGTGCGAATGGTACGTTCTGATTTCCCATTTTGAGGTGAGGTATACGGGCAAGAGAACCGAAATTGCATTCCGTTTGTTTGACAGAATTGTTTAAAGGAATTGTTATTGAATTCACCCCCATTGTCACACTGAAAAACCTTAATTTCTCTTTCAAATTGAGTTCGAACATACGACCGAAATATAAGAAAAGCGGAATAGACTTGAGATTTGTGAGCTAACGGAAAGGTCCAAAGAAAATTGGTGTGCGAATCTAAAAACAGTACATAAAAACGATGGCCACCCGAGCTAAGAACGGGTGAAGTCCAAATATCACTATGAATTAAATCGAAAGGCATATAAGCAAAATTGTTGGAGGACTGAAAAGGTAATTTTACTTGTTTTCCATTAATGCATGAAGAACAAACAGAAGAATCCTTAACTTTATTACAAGAAATCAACTTTTTATTGAGCAGGGCGTTCAAAACAGGAAGCCCTGGATGTCCTAATCTATTATGCCAAACGGCGGAAGACAAAGCAGTGAAGATAGAATGAGATGACGCTGAATTGTGGGTGCTAGAGGTGACTGGATATAGGGCGCCGGAACTCTTACATCTCATGATAGTAGTACCCGTCCGTAAATCCTTCACAGAAAAACCCAAAGGATCAAATTCAACAGACACTTGGTTATCTTTAGTAAATTGACGGACAGATATGAGATTTTTGATAAGATGAGGTGCATGCAGAACATTGGTTAATTTTAAACAGTGAGGATGAGCATGTAAATAGGCATTACCAGATCCACAAACAGGCATACAATGACCATTACCAACAATAATATTTTCATTGAGGTTCGAATTGAAATAAGAGGTGAGTGTACCTTTGTCAGCTATCATGTGCGAGGTAGCTCCTGTGTCCATGTGCCATTGATCAGAAGGTGGAGCAAGTGTCATGGTGTGCATAGCTTCTGCAATATCAGTAGGCACATATGATGGGGATTCCATATGAAGGTGTGCTTGCGGCATTGGAGGACGAGGCCCTAAGATTCCAGATTGGGACGGCTGTCTGCCTGAATTAGGGTAAGGACATGGAGGAGTAGCCCATTGTTGTTGTGGTGCCCATGGGTATGTATATCCCCAAGGAGGAATGGCAGCAGGACGATAATGGGGTGGCGGAGCCGATCGGTTGTGGTGTCGACCGCCCCTGCCGCGATTATAACGGCCACCGTGTCTGCCCCCGCGGTAAGACGATGAGCCGCGATAATGCGCAGGTCGTGGAGTGTTATGCGACGGCGCACCCGTAGCTTCGGCGGATGACACATTCAATGCAATTGGTTCAGATTGAGGAGGGGTCTTGCGGGCACGAGCTGTTTCTTCCAGAATCAGCATGGATCGGGCTCTCTGAAAAGATGGAAGAGGATCCCCATGTCTAATTTGAGTTCCAACGGTATCATAAGCCTCAGTCAGACCGGATATAAGTTGTAGCACCATCTGATCGTTAGTAACCGGACAATCCACATTTGTCAGTTGATCAGACAAAGATTTGAGATGCTGACAGTAGGCTGAGATATTAGAGTAGTCACTGAGTTTGGTTTTGGAGAATTCTTGTTGGAGAAATAGAGCTCGGGAATTCTTGTTGTCTGAGAAGGTTTCCTCTAAACGACTCCAGGCCCTGGCGGCTGTGGAATCGGTTTCAATAATGGTGTGGAGAAGGTCGAGGGAGATGGTACTATAAATCCATTGAAGAACAACGGCATCAATGCGAGCCCAGAGCTTAGGATTGGATTGTTTAAGATCATTGGCGGAAGGGTTGGTGGGTGATGGAGGAAATATATGGTCCAGGACCTCGAATGCGGTGGCATGGAGCTTGAACAGAGCAGCCCAAGTGGGGTAATGGCCTTTTTCTATGTCGAGAGTAATTTTGATAAAGGTAGAAATATTGGAGACGGTGAGGGACGGATGGTGATTTGGATTTGTGTTTGTGTTGTCCATTGTCGAGTTTGATTTGGGAGGGGTGCCGGTTGAGGAGTTTACGGTGTTGGTGCTCATTATTGTCGACGGGAAAGGAAAGAGAAGGGATTGCGATTCTGTTCTGAACCGATAAGTAGAAGGTGATCGGAAAAAAAATGGAGAGGCTAACGGCGGCGGCGGCCGTGAGATTGGAGGTGATGTCGCGGCGGCGGCGACGGGGAAGGAGAAAGATATTTGTGGATTAGGGTTAGGGTCTCTGATACCATGTGAGATTGTGATTCTCAGTGAGTTGTTATTGATATGAAATATCGTATTTATACAGAATACAGTTCACTCTGTAGTGAACAACTATAGTCAACAACTGAGCCTATATTCTAGGCTAGGGATAAATAACAGAATTGATACAGATAAATAATACATATTCTAATACCTTTTCCTTCGTAAAATCTGACCCTCAGTCAAATATTATATTTTCCTGAACAGAAAAAGAATGGAAAAAAAAAAAGTTGATTACCTTTTCCTTGAGAGCTCCATTGGTACTCCAACAGACAAGTCTGAGCTTGATTCGTATTCCTGATACAAAAACCGGGTTGAGATTAAGATGGATATAATATACCTATTTCTTATGAAGACACTAAACAGAAGACTCACAGGCTTTCCTGGTTTAAATTGCCTATAAATTTGCTATCGTGCAACAAGCTTAGAGATTTCGGAAAATGATCAGCTTTTATACTGATCTGATCCTTATGGAGCACCTCATGTTCTTCCATCCTCAGGCTTTTGATTTAATGGTTTAGTTTGTCTTCCCAATGCTGAGATAGAAAGCCCATTGAACTTGCAGATTCCAATTGATTCTGTTGATGGATATCCTCTTGTGGCAGCAATTGATTCTTCTTGGGTTTCAATCGACTCAATGAACCAGGACTGCCTTTCTCTACAGCCTGTAACCTCTGCTCCTGTATGATCGATTCTATCCTCTGCATGGGTGATTCTGGTATTCCTTCTTTCTCTTCACCATTTTCTGTATCAACATTTAAGCTTCCTCTGGATAAGTTGAGGGAGGACTCTAGTTCAAGAGTCAGAGTAATCATTTACCTTTCTTTCGTTCTCAAATGAAGTTTTGGCTTCTGCTACCTTCCGACCCTGCAACTCACTTTGAATTCCACAGTTCAATGAATCCGCACCATCTGGCACTCGAATGATTCTCACCGCTACATTGCATTTCAGCACCATTTCTATCGAATTCGTGATACTACTCATAAACCTTATAGCTCTAGCTTTAATATCTTCACTTTGAAATGCAACATACACAGCCAAAGCACCTGCAAGTAAAGAATTATTTTCATATCTAACAAGGACCGATAAACATGTGCCAAAAATCAGGACGTATTTAAGTGTAAAATGTTAAATTTTTAGCCTTTCTACTTGGCAAAATTTGTCACTTTGGGCTCATGTACATTTAGATAGACGTACCAACATGAAATCTAATTGTTCCCTCTAATTATACAAGAGACTATGATTAGAACTATATTAATTGCAAAGAAATCTTCCATAATTTGAATCGAGTTAGGAACTTCACTTCTCTTTCCGTCCTTCCTTCATCACTTCAAATCAGAAAATAGAACGTTGAATGACTAAAACATCCCAAAATCACAAGGGGGTTCATGGCCAAGGGAAATATGTACAAGTAAGGGTTGTTTTGGAATCTACAGGTATATCAAGATATATTACTCAAAATATGCCTAGTCAATTGGAATTGAAAAAATCATGTCCCTATAGTTACAAACATACAATTCACAGGGAGATAAAGGAACAGATGGAACAGATTGCTTGCGTGTTACATGGGTCAAATGTGCCAAAGTCGAAGTATACGGATCAAAATGACAAATTATTCCAAGTACGGTTCAATTTGAATTAAAAAATGAACTTCTATCATGATTGGTGCAGCAGCAGGACAATGTAATTAATTATAACAGAACCAATAAACATGAGTCCTGTTCTAATTAATTATCACATAATGATGCACGAATACGCTTGATAATCACACCATTTCATCAGTTACCGATGGCAAAATGTAACAAGCAAAAGAAAAATAATGGAAATACCTTCAACTTCAGATATGGAGAAAAGCTTTGAATGAGCATGTACGAGCTGTCTAAGTGTATTTGAGTGACACTTTCAAATACACTTTTACGAATTTCTGAATTTACATTACATAGTTTGAACCAATTCATCGTCTTGTGAAGCAAATGAGCTATCGAGTGATTGACTATGAGGAGGTTTAGAAGTAAAACCGTATTCTACTTGATGACTGGAATTTCCGTTCATTCCTTTGTAAAAGTGAACTAGATCAACCTGTAGACGGCAACTTCGCTTGAAGCACTTGAAGATCATCCGCGGGAGTCCTAGAACTGTGCCTCCAACTACTACTTGACTGCGTAAGATCTGTAGAAGAGTAACTGTGAACCAGGTTGAGCAGTCACTAGAAACAAATAGCTGTTTCTCAGCCTCTGATAGAAGCTTGTCTAGCATGCTTTAATCTCTCCGATTCTGGTTCAATCACTGAAGAATAATTCAAAACATCAAATATGTATTAGCTAATTGTACTGAGGGAGAAAATTCAAACATGATTGTACACATGCATTCCTTATTGTGCAATTAACTACTCCAATTGACAGATTCTAATAACAAAATAACGGACTCCAATTGACAGATTCTAATAACAAACTACAATTTGCAGAAAGAACAATGAAAACCAAGATTAAGTGAAAGATAAACTCACCTGAGATGAGTGGCAGATTGCAAGAGCTTCCAGAGAGGCGATATGAGGAACAGAGGAACTTGAGCTCGAAATTTACAGAAAGTATTCAATCCTTCTCCCTCTAACTTCTATGAATAAACTATCAGACAAATAGAGGATACATTTTGCTTTCAGAAATAGAGGATATCTTCAGAATCAGATCAGTCAATCAAATAATAGAATTGATGTTACCACCACCTGCAGAATTCAGAATCGACGCCTTTTCTCAGTCGACGGTGAGGAAAAGCGGCAGCGGTGACCAACTGACCGGTGGGGTGGGTCCTGGGAGCAGCGAGGAACGACGGTCTCCGATTTGGGATTTATGAATTAGTGAAATCGAGAGGGAGGGGATTGGGACGAAAAGCAATAACACTAAATAAAACGCCCCGTTTCGTTACACGTGGACTTGGACTAACACAAAGAAAGCCTATGGATTGCTAAATACCGCTCATTTTTACTATTTACCGTTTTTATTTGGATTTTTTCGCGTTTCTCGAAAATTGAAAATTCTCTTTCCAAAATCACAAATCCAAACAACAACAATTGAAATTATAAAAATAATTAATATGTGATAACCCAACCCCGGAAATGGATGATAACGAGTCGGAAACATTAAAATTTATGTTTTTCATCAAAAAAAATCATGAAAATAATGTATATTTTTTGTGACAATTTTGCATTTTTCGTCATAAAAATTTGGAGAATTTTGCATTCTTTTGTCGCAAAAAAATTGAACGATTTAGCATTTTTCGTCACTAAAAATTTTACGATTTTGCATCAACCAAAATTTGGCCTAAGCGGATGTCGGATCTGTCCGGCCATAGGCTGAGCGGATGCTGGACCGGACGGATCCGACATCCACCTAGACCAAATTTTGATCGATTCTCTCCAATATCCAAATTTTCAGTTTTGACATTTTTGTATGAAAATGATAGAATTGTCTAAATGGGGGCGGTGATAAGTAATTTAGGGACGGACGGTAAATATCAATACCCCTTTGTAAAGTGGATTATAATAACTTTTAATTGTGGTTTAAAAGTTTAGGAAGAGTTCTTACAACTAGAGCAAGGGAGGCTAAAAATTATGCTCAAGTAACAAGAGATATTGGATTCCACGATAAAAATAAAATTAATTAACCCACTTTCCTTTTTTTCCACATGTCCGTCCAAGTCCGACGTGTCTTTTATGTGTCAATTCATTTGACTTTTCCACAGTCCGTGCAACACGTCTTCCGCATACAGTTTACTTCTTTGCAACCGATAGATTAAGTTTGGGGATATTAAACATTTGAAGTAAGTTAAGGGGACTATCAGAATAATTTGAAAGTTTAGGGAGTCAATCAAGTTTTTTGACAAATTCAATGACGGATTAATACATCATCCACCCTCTGAACTTGTTCAAAAATCTTGATTGATCCCTCAACTTTCAAAACATCTCAATAGTCCCCCCAAACTTGCTTCAAATGTTCTGATAACCCCGTCAACTTGCTTAAAAGTAATTAATTAATCACTCGGTTGCAAAAAAAAAAACAGTAAGCTGCATGTGCAATGTGTTGCACGCGTCTTGAAATGTTATTATATAATTCACATAATTGATCAAAACATGCAAGTTTTTACTTGCTCAATTGTAATCCTCTTTGATATTAGAACCTCATACTCCGAGCTTGGTCGCTTTATTTTTCCAATACATGTGCAACATATATTCCACATGCAACTTATTTTCTTTACAATCGAGTGATTAGTTAACTAAATTTAAGCATGTTGAGGGGGTTATTAGGATATTTTAAAAGTTCACGGCTCAATCAAACTTCTTAGACAAGTTTAGACAGCAAACAATGTATTAAGCCTAGACATGTTCACTGGTCCGTTGGCCTACTCAACCCATCTAGGCCCGCTCATTATGGGTTACACTTGGATATACATTTTGAGTAGTTGGTCATGTCCAGTCCAAGCCCGTATAAGTCCAAACATAAGTTGGATTAGACTTGGGATTTAACTTAAAACCAAGCCCAACCCGGTCCGACCCGAAACTCATGTTTATATTTATAATTATATTTTTTTATTGTTTATTTATAATTATAATTAAGCTAATTGTAAGTTAATAAATTATTAAGTTTTAAAAAAATTAAAAAGATAAATTCAGTACTTTATTAAGTTTCAGTTTGAGAAAGAAATAATTATGGAGTTTATATCTGTACCTAGAAAACGAATAAGAAGTTTCATTTTTAAATTTTTGTATTCTAGTTAGAATTTTTATTTGCTTGGATTATAAATTATTATGTAAGTTACTTCTTCCGTTTCATATTACATGTCTTTGTAGAGAGTTGTATAGAAATTACGGATATTGAAAAAAAGACGTTGTTGCCCCTTATTTATTGATTCTAATATTTATTTATTCTATAATAAGTCCATTATTCTAATTAATTTCCGTAAACCCACGTTTTATAGTAAAAAAAAAGATAACTTAACGTGTACTGATCATATAAAATGACATGTAATATGAAACAAAAAAAATCTCTAGAAAGACATGTAATATGAAACGGATGTAGTACATTGTTATATTATTTTTACAAAAACTCACGATTTTACGTATTGGGATATTATATAAAGGCAAAAATTATAATTAAATCTCTGAACTTTATATGTTTTAAGGATCAAGCCTCTAATCAATTATTTTCCATTATGTTATGTATTTGGGCTTTATTAAATTTTTTCGTCGAGTTTGGACGGCATGCATTGTTAGGGCGATTTAGCCTATTGACATAGACAAATAAAAATAAGAGTTTATTGACTATGATAGATAGAGAGTAAAAGTAAAAGAAATTACAGAAATTAATTTCCAGTAGATTTTTCCAAACTTGATCTTCTCCTCGTATATTTTGCGATTTTTAGCATTATAATCGCCCAATCGATCTTCTCTTTTCCTAAACTCGACGAAAAAGTTAAATAAGCGCCAAATTCATAACAGGATCAATGATCAAGAGTTTGATCCTTAAAACATGTAAAGTTCAGGAACTTAATTATGCTTTTTACCTTATATAATTTAGCATTAAATTTTAAAATTAATTTTATTTCATAAAAAGTTTGGACGGACTGGGTTTCGCTGTGCTTGGAATTTATGTTTTGTGATTGGGTTGAGCCCGTTCCGAGCCTGAATTTTGAAAGGTGCGAGCTGGGATGGGCCTGGCCATATGATTTTAATGTGCAGCCCGATTGAACCCCGTCCGAACTCAGTCCGACCAACCCAGCCCACGAAGAGTTCTAAATTTAAGCCCAAGAAAAAAAAAACAAATTTAGTATTATTTCACTTCAATGATACAAAAATAATGAAACAAACTTATTATAATAAACAGAAATCCTTTTGCCAATAGAATTCCCAAAAACACTTCATAATTAAAAACAAACTTTGCAATTAATTAATTAAATAAGGCATAATACATCCACAGTCCCTCGAAATTATCCGAAATTGCAACTGATCTCCTGAACTTTAAAACATTACAACTAACTCATTTAACTTGTCTATTTGAAACAAATTACCCCTCAAATGTCACGTGACAATGCGTGATTCGAAGTACATGATAGTAGTGGGTTACTTGTGACCGTTTTGAAGTTCCAATCACGAACTGTCACGTGGCATTTGAAGGGTTATTTGTTCGAAATAAGCAAAATGAGGAGATAGTCGTAAGGTTTTGAAGTTCTGAGAGTCGGTTCCAGTTTTTGGATAACTTCGAAACCCCGGAAATGTATACGATTTCGATTAAACCCGAGGAAATAAACGAACTCCCAATGGATTTTTCATTGAAATAGTGAGATCAAATTTCTCAGTCAAATCAACTTCTTCTCCATCAACCTTTGACCACTGAAAATTCCTAACCAAATTAGCGACGAGATATTCCATATGAAGCATAGCTAAACCATATCCAGGACAAACTCTTCTCCCCGCTCCAAACGGCATCATTTTAATCTCCCTATTTCCGGTCACATCAAAGCTCCGAACATCATCGCTTTTCATAAACCTCTCCGGCTGAAATTCCATCGGGTTTTCCCATATTTTCGGGTCTCTCCCGATATCCGCAATCAAGAAATTGATCGCCGTTCCTTTCGGTATACTATAACCCCCGAATTCCACATCTTCTATCACCGCGTGGGGAGTCGCCGGAGCATATCCCGGGGGATGTCGCCGAAGACCTTCAAGAACCACGGCTTTAACGTATGGCATTTTGTTTAAATCTTCCTCGCTAATACTCTTTTTTTCGTCGCCAATTGCGTTCTTTATATCCTCCAATATTTTCTCTTGGATTTCGGGGTATTTAACGACGTTTGCCATTATCCATAGTAAAGCAATCATTGTCGTGTCCGTACCCGCGCTGACGAACTCGTTGCATAGTCCGACGATGTCGTTTTCCGTGATGTTACCTTCCTCGCCGGGGACTTGAAGGTTTAGTAATGTGTCGACGTAAAAGTTAGTACATTCATCATCTTTTGTTGAATTCTCCGAAATTTCCTTTGTTCTTGCTTGAATCAACGGGCGGATAACATCGTCGTAACCCGTGACGATTCCGGTAAGCTCGGTCCACACTTTCTTGAACACGAACTTCCCTATTCTAGGAAAGAATATAAAAAGCTTAAACCGGTGGAAATTCTTAAAAAGCTTAAGTTGCGCTACCTCAACTTCTTTAATCTGATTTTCGTCGACGTTTTCACCGAAACACAATAGTATTAGCAACGAAAATATAGCGTGTCGAAAATACTCCTCCACAAACACCGTCTTATTTCCTCCATTTGACTCCTTTTCAAGCCCGTTAATCAAGTTATCGAGAACCCTCTTCCTAATGGTCGAGAAAGCTCTCAACTGCGACGGATGGAGAACTCCAGCGGTGAGATTCCGTCGAAGTGCTCGCCAAACGGGCCCGTAAGATGATTTACTAATGATTTTTTTGGAGTTACTAACAATAAGATTGTTAATCGACTGAGGTCGGTCGGCAAAAACGGCGCCGTTTTGGACGAGGGCTTTGTGAGCGAGAGAATTGTTGGTTATGTAAATAGTAGGTTGAGAGCCGAGATTAATAGTGATTAGAGGACCGTATTTTTTGCGTAAAGAAGAGATAATTGGGCCTAATTCGGAAAATGATTTTCTTCCGAAGATGAAATTTGAAAAAAGGGAGATTTTTGAAGGACCGGGAGGGAGATTTTTCGTCGGGTTTGAAGGAAAAATAAGAAGTTTTAGTAGGAAACATAAGGAAAGAGAAACTAATATGATGAAGAAAAACTCCATTTTTTGATTTGATTTCTTAAGAGTATAATTAAGGTTATATGTATGTATTTATAGGATTTTTTTTTAGGATTAGAGTTTAATTTTTAATTTATTTTTTTATTTGAAAGAATTTTATATTTTATTTTTATAATGTGGAGTTGTTATGACATGTTTGGAGGTATACAAGTCAAAGAGTGATATAAAAAAATTAGTCATTAGTTGCATGATGTATAGTATATTATTTTATGGCTTAATATATTATTTGTCAGTGAACTTGTCTAGAAAAGTTAATTGGCCCTCTAAACTTTCAAAGCGTTTTGATAACTTGTATAAAATGTTTAGTTAGTTTCTTGAATTTGCGTAAAATATAATCAATTAATCACTTGGTTATAAAAAAAATAGTAAGTTGAATGTGGAAGTGTGTTGCACGTGCCTAGATCTAATAAGTCTAGATCTAACAGTGAATGACATGGTCCAAGTAAACACTATTGATACCTCTAATTTGAAAAATAGAGTTTGTAAGTTTAATATCTACCCTCTTTTAAAAAAAATATTCGAAAAAAAAACTTAATTTATCAAGAAACTTTGAAATTGGTTCAAAAAATTGATTAGTCTCGTAAACTTTGCAAAGTGTCTCGTTAATTGTTAAACATATTTAGAGGGTATTTAGTTGCTTTTTTTTCAGGTTTATATTTGTCTTTTTACTTTAAAATGAAAAATATTAGGTGTTTGGTTAGTGCAGTAGTGTTCACATGGGCCCTAATGACCATGGTGAATTTGGTCATTCACCGTTAGATGTAGGCTGATTAAATCTAAGCCTTAGGATGCTTTGAATCTCCACTTTAGGATTTTAATCAGCCTACATCTAACGGTGAATGGCCAAATTCACCGTGGTCATCAGGGTCCATGTGAACACTACTGTTGGTTAGTGACCTCTTATTTGTCTTTTATATCTTAAAAGTAGCATTTTTACAAAAGTAGAGAGTCCCTATATTTTGAAAAAAAAACAGATTTTTCCAACAACAAACAGCTAACCATAACAACAACAACAAACAGTAGATAAAACAAACGGACTCTTAAAGTAATCTATTTGATGACTGTTGGCTTGAATTTTTTTAATCATAATATTTTGTAAAATCATAACACCAAGTTGATATTTTGGCTACTCCATTTGTTTCCTCGTATTTGTCTTTTTCACTTCAAAATTGATACTTTTAAAAGTTTGGTTTTGTTAGTCTTTCATAGCTAGAAAAACATCCTCTTACAAAAAGTAAAGAATTTCTGTTTTTGGGAAAAACTGTTTTTTCCAACAACATGTAAACCAAAAGTACGTATTATAAAAATAAGGGTAATTAATTTATTAGTTCTTATATTTTGACAAAACACACTGTTTAATCTATGTATTTTCAAAAACACACGGTAAGATCTCTAACCTTTTTCTCAGTGAACTGTTTAGTCATTCTATCTGTTTGTTAGATTTTTTACGGTTTATAAATTCCATTTTTTGATTTGATTTCTTAAGAGTATAATTAAGGTTATATGTATGTATTTATATGATTTTTTTTTTAGGATTAGAGTTTAATTTTTATTTTTTTAATTTGAAAGAATTTTATATTTTATTTTTATAATGTGGAGTTGTTATGACATGTTTGGAGGTATAAAAGTCAAAGAGTGATATAAAAATATTAGTCATTAGTTAGTTGCATGATGTATAGTATATTATTTTATGGCTTAATATATTATTTGCCCAGAAAGGTTGATTCCCCCTCTAACTTTCAAAGTGTTTTGATAGCTCATTGAACTTATATAAAAATGTTCATTAGTTCATTGAATTTGCGTAAAATAATATAATCAATTGGTTATAAAAAAAATAAGTTGGATGTGGAAGTGTGTTGCACGTGCCTAGATCTAATAAGTCTAGATCTAACAGTGAATGACCAAATTTATTTGGTCATTTAGGGTCCAGGTAAACGCTACTGATACCTCTAATTTGAAAAATAGAGTTTGTAAGTTTAATATCTACCCTCTTGGAAAAAAAAATATTCGAAAAAATAAAAGACCTAATACACAAATAACCCCCTGAACTTGTACAAATATTGCAATTGCCTCCTCTAACTTTTAATTGTAACAACTTACCCCTCAAACTTGTCCTATTGTAAAACATAACCCCTCAAACTTGTCCAATTGTAAAACATAACCTTAAATTGGGATTTTTTTTACCCCGTACTTTAAGCAACCGTAAAAACGTTTCTCCGGATTCGTATCACGCCATGAAATCTTCAATGGAGCTATTTCTCCACATAAACACCTTTTCACCCCCGTAATATCCTAAAATTTTGAATCAAGAGATCACTAAAAAAACAAATAGGAATAATAAAAAGAAGAAGAATTGAGGATTGCTGATTTACCGTTAGGTTGAAGAATAAGTTGAAGAATTAGGGATTTGGTTACTTAAATACTGATTTTTTTGGATCCAAAGATTTGATTATCACATTCCACGAGCGTCGCAACTTTTGTATTTCACGTGTCTCTTCAATTGCAGTCCATGTCAGCAATTTGGGGTTCTATTTTACAATTGGACAAGTTTGAGGGGTAAGTTATTATAATTGAAATTTGAAGGGGGCAGTTGCAATATTTAGACAAGTTCAGGGGGTTATTTGTCTATTAGGCCAAAATAAATAAAAAAAACTTAATGTATCAAGAAACTTTGAAATTGGTTCAAAAAATTGATTAGCTCCGTAAAGTTTGCAAAGTGTCTTATTAATTGTTAAACTTATTTAGGAGTGTTTGGTTGCTTATTTTCATGCTCATGTTTGTCTTTTTAATTCAAAAATTGAGAGTTTTAGGTGTTTGGTTAGTGACCTTCTATTTGCATTTTACAACTGAAAATTGGTCTTTTACTAAAGCAGAAAATCTATGCTTTTTGGAAAAGCAATTTTTTCCAACAGCAGATAACCGATAAAACAAACGGACTCTTAAAGTAATCTATTCGACGACTGATGATTTGAATTTTTTTTAATCATAATATTTTGTAAAATCATAACACCAAGTTGATAGATGCAGTGCAGGGGTGTTTGACTATTTCATTTTCTCATCATGTTTGTCATTTTCACTTTAAAATAGATACTTTTAACAGTTTGCCTTTCATAACGCCAAGTTGATAGATGTAGGGGGTGTTTGACTATTTCATTTTCTCCTCGTTTTTGACATTTTCATTTCAAAATTGATATTTTTTAGTGTTTGGTTATATTTGTTTTTCATAACCGAAAAACAGCATTTTACAAAATTGGAAAAACAGCAACAACAGCAAACAATATGTAAACCAAACGAGCCCGTATTATAAAAATAAAAATAAAAACTTTAGTAGATAAATGTCTGGTGAAAAACAGGTCATTTGCTACTCTAGAAAGTTGACTTAATTACAAGATTTCTCTGGATTTCTAAGGCGGCAAAGTCAATGCTCATTTCTGGCTTTCGTAAACATTGATTTGTTTAATATATATGGTAAACTAAAAGGACACATGTCTTTATCTGGTTGGTTCTAATTTTTTTATATATAATATAATTCAGTTTATTTTATTTTAAAAAGTAGTTAGTCTATAACATCTGTGTTAATGATTAAAAAAAAACACGGTTTTGATATAAGCAGCTCTTTAGGCTGCATATAAGCATTAAATACTATAAAATATTTTTTTGTATTTTCAGGATATATATTTAGAGGGTGTTGTTTTAGCTTTTCGGATGAGCGTTTAACGTTTCACTTAAAAAGAAAACACGGCTTTGATATATGCAGCTCTTTGGACTGCATATAAGCATTAAATACTATAAAATATTCTTTTGTATTTTCAAGATATATATTTAGAGGGTGTTGTTTTAACTTTTCGGAAGAGCGTTTAGCGTTTCACTTTAAATCGCAGGAAAAATAGCGTTTGGTTAGGTTTATATAACCGCAGCGTTTAGCGTTTTTTCTGAAATCTGCAGCGTTTTGGAGCGTTTCACGAAAAGCTCCTATTTGGAGCTTTTCATAAACAGTTGTTTGTAGTTATTTGTTATTGACAAAATTATCTTTTTTATTTCCACAAAATATGTTTATTCTTTAATATTATTTATATTTCTATAAAATAATTACCGAAAAACAATGTTTTGTTGCGTTCAATAAATTTTTTATTTTTTATATAGATTATTTTTATTAATTTGTGTAACACATTTTTTATTTTATAATAGGATAAGGTGCAAAAATACCCCTAACATTTATAGCTAGGAGCAATTTTACCTTTAACGTCTAAAATGGTGCAATTATACTCCTATTATTGGCATCCAAAATCAATTTTACCCCTGACATTCACAAGTTGGGTTAATTTGAGAAATAATTTATCAAACTGTATTCTTGGTCATGAATATTATCATCTACACTTTACATACCATTTTATCATCGTTAGTAACAGATCACAAACATATGATTAGATATGAATTTTTTTTTAAGAAAATAAAAAAAATATTGTCTTTTGTACGAGTTAGACAAAAAAAAATTCAAATATTTCGCCAAATTTATAAATATTAATTTTCAATTTTATTATTAAATCACACAAAATATGAATTTTAAAACTAATGATATGTGCAATTGGTGTAGAATAAGAAATAAAATATCTATGTTTTCTAATAATATTTGAAATTGATCCAACTTGTCAATGTTAGGGGTAAAATTGCTCTTAGCGGCTAGCGTTATGGGTAAAATTGCACCATTTTAGAGGTTAAGAGTAAAATCATTCCTAGTTGTAAACATTATAGGTATTTTTTCACATTTTTCCTTTTATAATTTCATCGTTGATTAATTTAAAACATGTTCATTTTAGACATTTTAAATCTGAACAGCAGCAGTTCAATATAATTTTACCAAACACTAGTAATTAAACAGCTAACAGCTTACTGCAACTGCAAACAGCTAACAGCTTATTGCAACTGTAAACAGCTAACAGCAATCGCAACAGCTATTAGCTAACAGCTGAACCAAACGGGCCCTTATTATGCATTGAACTTCTAAATACATCAAAATTCATTTAATATAATCATAAATTTTTTTATATTTTCTATATCTGCATTAATTTTTTACTTTTTATTTTTTTAAAAAGATATCTGTATTTATTATTTCGACAGGTTATTTGTAACTATGTTAGTAACATAATAAAAGTTACAAATAACATGTCGAAATAATACAGTTACAAATACCTTGTCGAAATGATAATGTTTAAGTCTGACAGATATATTAAGAATCTCTGTTTGATAAGAATCTCTCGCTATTGACGAGTTGCCCTAGTTACCTACACCGCACGTCATCTGAGTTTGCTGTTGCCGCCACCTGCTTCTCCGATGGACCTCCACTCAGCCTTCAACGACATCACCTTGACAGTAGAGAATGACTTTCAACTTGAGGTTCCTGTGGAAGACGTTGTCGCGCATCGCCGACCGATATGGAGTTTGGTAGGGCGTATCCTGACCGATCGAGGTGTTCGGATAGCAGTAATGAAAAACACCTTTGCAGACCTTTGGAAAGCATCGAAGGGCCTGTACATCGACACACTGGGACCTAATCTCTTTAGGTTTGATTTCTTTCACCCTTTCGAGCGTGATAGAATAATTAAGGACGGGCCTTGGATGTTTGAGCAAAACCTATTGATACAAAAGCTAGAGGAAGGACAGTCGACGTTCGAAGTATAACTGAAGGAAACTGACTTCTGGGTACAGGTTTTCGATCTGCCGAATGGTTTTATGTCGGATAAAGTGGCACAGGCGATAGGCAATTTTCTGGGGGTCTTCGTTGCTTCTGATGCTAATAACTTCAATAGCCTGGATCGTACCTATATGAGAATCCGAGTGGGGCTGAATGTTCTGAAACCACTTGTAAGGAAGATGAGAATTAGTAAGGCCGAAGGCGAGGGTTCGTGGGTCAACTTCAAATATGAGAGGGTCCCTACCTTCTATTTCTACTGTGGGCGGATTGGCCACACTGACAAATACTGTGAATCACTGTTAGAACTCCCTGACCCTGCAAGTGCAACTTTAGCATACGGTACCTGGCTAAGGGTCGCCCCGCGTCGATTTCAACCCCCTCAAATATCCAAATATCTCTTAACCGCCATTCCCCCTGTTGTGATTGACAAACAATATACGGCGGCATCTGCTGCTGCAGAATCGACTAAAGAAAAAGGCATACCAATAGATGCAGAAGGATTAAATATGCCAGAAGACACAACACAGAAGGAGGAGGTGGTGATTTTGGAAAATAAGCGCCGAAGGCAGGAGGAGGGGTGGAGCGCAACAGGTACAGGGAAATTTTTGGAACAGAATGGGACTGATAAAGAGCTCACGGACACTACCAACACTATTGCGGGATCTGCTGGTCAGACCCACCAGCATCAATGAGCGTGGTGAGCTGGAACTGCCGGGGTATGGGCAACCCCCGGACAGTCCGATTGCTTGGAGAGCTAGTTGCCCGCAACAGACCTGATTTTGTGTTCCTGATGGAAGTAAAGTGCGCCCGCAGCAAAGTGAGCTAGTGAAAAAGAAGCTTGGTTTCAGTGGCCTGTTCATGGTTAACCCAATCAATTGTGGAGGGGGTTTAGCATTACTATGGAGGTCCAATGATACAGTGAAGTTGTTGGGGTTCTCCTCTAACTATATTGATACAATTGTTCAGGTCCAAGGTTTGCCGGAGTATCGATTAACCGGTTTTTATGGCTTCTCGGAACGACAGCACAGGGAGGAGTCTTGGAATCTAATCAAACAACTGTCGACAGTGAATACCCTCCCGTGGGTCTTAATTGGAGATTTTAATGATATGATGTTTCGCGCTGACAAAAAGGGGGGCAACTGTCACCCAACATCGCTTCTTGACAGTTTTAGGTCCACTGTTGATACTTGTGGATTGACGGAGATTCTCACATTGGGGCCCCGGTATACATGGGAACGGAGTAGGGGATCACCTCACATGATCGAAGAAAAACTCGACTGGGGTTTTGCCTCAACCAGTTGGCTGTCTTTATTTGATTCAGCCCGTCTTGTAGTGGAGGATGCCCCCACCTCGGATCACGCAGCACTTGTCTTGTTTGTCCGCTCGGGTCCGAGAAGGCAACTTCGACAGTTCCGCTTCGAAAACTGCTGGCTCGGGGAAGAGGGCTTGAGATCGTAAATCGAAGCAGCTTGGGATACCAGTAGCACTGATATTCTCAAATGCCAAAAACAGTGTGGTGAGCGACTGCTACAGTGGGGAGATGATATTCGGGGGAAGTTCAGACGCAAAATTGTTGCGTGCAGGGAAAGGCTGAAGTGCCTACGTCATGACAGAAATGCGAGCTCACGAACAGAATTTGAAACAGCAAGAGAACAGTTAGAAGCGATGCTGCTCCAATAAGAAACATACTGGAGACAACGATCAAAACAACTTTGGCTTAGTAAGGGAGATTTAAACTCTAAATTCTTCCATACCTCAGCCACTCAACGCAGAAAGAAGAATACTATCAGTAAACTGAAAGATGATACGATAATTGGTTCGAATGGGGGACGGGGCTAGAATCACACCTACTAAGCTACTTCAACACTTTATTCTGCTCCAATGGAGGTTTGTCTGATGAAATCTCACAATTTGTACCTCGGAAGATCACACAGGAACTGAATGAGGAACTCTTAGCCCCTTTTAATGATGAGGAAATCAAAGCTGCTCTATTCAGTATGCACCCCGACAAGAGCCCAGGACCCGATGGTTTCAACCCATGCTTTTACCAGAAATATTAGGATATTGTTGGTCCACAAGTCTCAGTAACCTGTCTATAATGGCTTAATTCTCGTAAGCTGTCTGATTCGATACATGATACTAATATAGTTTTGATCCCGAAGAAATCCAATCCAGAACTAGTATCAGACCTTCGCCCTATTGCGTTGTGCAATGTCATCTACAAAATCACCTCTAAAGCCATAGCAAACAGACTCAAATGCGTCCTTGACATTATTATCTCACCAAATCAAAGTGCTTTCATCCCCGGGCGCCTAATTACGGACAACATGATGCTTGCTTTTGAGGTCAATCACTACCTAAAAAGGAAAACTCAAGGGCGGAAATGTGTGGCATCTCTGAAGCTAGATATGGCTAAGGCCTATGACCGAGTGGAGTGGAGCTTTCTTGAAAAGATGATGAAACAGTTAGGTTTTGATGACAGATGGACTCAATTAGTCATGCAGTGTGTTACTAAGGCATGTTATCACATTGTGAATGGTGACCACTCAGTTGGACCCATCATTCCACAACACGGACTTCGCCAAGGTGATCCAATTTCACCCTATCATTTCCTAATCTGTACGGAGGGCTTATCGGCGGTCTTAACACATCTGGAGAATAACGGGACGATCCATGGATGCAAAATTGCTAGGTCAGCACCTAGTATCTCCCACCTATTCTTTACCGACGATTGTTACCTTTTCTTCAGGGCCTCCATTGCAGAATGTACAGTGATTAAGAATTGCTTGAGCGATTACGAGCTAGCATCCGGGCAAAAGGTAAATTTCTCAAAATCATCAATTAACTTCAGCCGAAATTGCAGTGAGGATCTGAGCAATACGCTTAGCGAGTTGTTGGGGGTTGATCGGTTCGAGGGAAAAGGCAAATACCTGGGTTTGCCTGCATTAATCGGGAGGAAAAAAGTTGAAGTGTTTGCTTATCTGGAGGAGATGTTTACAAAACGGCTGAATGGTTGGAAAACAAAATTTTTATCACGGGCTGGGAAGGAAGTATTGATTAAATCCGTCTTACAATCGCTCCCGTCCTACGCTATGAGCCTGTTCTTGATACCTGAAATGCTTTGCTCTAGCTTAGAGAAAATGATGAATTCTTTTTGGTGGGGCACATAAATTGGTTCTCGCAAAGGAGTGAGGTGGAAATCCTGGGATAAATTGTGCGAACCAAAGAAGTTCGGTGGTATAGGGTTCAAAAAATTACGCCAATTCAATCTAGCACTACTTGCAAAACAAATATGGCGGATTGTACAGAATCCTGAGTCTATGGTGGCAGGAGTCTATAAGGCTCGCTATTTCCCAAGGACATCGATACTAGAAGCGGAAGCTTGCAATAACCCAAGCTTCGTATGGCGAAGCATACTATCTGCAAAAGATCTTCTCTGGTTGGGTTTAAGACGAGATGTTGGCGATGGGGAAACCACGAGGGTTTGGTCGGACCCCTGGCTGCCCGAAAAATGCAACCCGTTTGTAGAAGCAGTCCCAATGTCTACAAACATGAACAAAACAGTGAACAGTCTCCGAACTGCAGATAATCAATGGGATGTGGAAGCCATTCAGCAATTATTCTCAGAGCGGGACAAATCATTAATTCACCAAATTCCAATATACAACAGACTGATTGCAGATAGCTGGTACTGGTCTTTTGAGAGGACAGGGAATTACACTGTATGTAGTGGATATTCGAGTAGTAATGCGCAGATAAGCCATACACGGACACCAGCTTGGAACGGGATCTGGAACTTATTTATTCCACCGAAAGTGAAGGATACAATGTGGAGAGGATTAACAGATTGCCTACCTACGTGCAGTGCACTGGCTGCACGCCACATTCCGATCGCCCAACAGTGCCCCTGGTGCCAAGCCGGAGAGGAAGATGTCTTTCATGCTCTTGTTAAATGCACATGGGCTAGACAGGTGTGGAATTTCGCAGTCATGGGGGACTGTAGCTCTTTGGTGACGGACTTCAAAGGATTCTGGGCATACATCTTAACAAACTACTCAAAGGAGCAACAGGAACTTGCAGCAACAATCTGCTGGTCCTTATGGTTAGCATGGAACTCTTGGGTGTGGCAACACTGTGCTGACCCGGCCACCATAATATTCAGCATGACTACGGCTTTTCTCTCCAAGTGGAAACAAGCGCAACTAAAAGCACGCATCTTACCAAATCCCACCCCAAAAGCTACTGCTACCTGGAATCCCCCACCTGCAGGAACTACTAAAATTAATTTCGATGCTGCAGTCTTCCAAGGATCAGTAGGCTATGGTTTCGTGGAGAGGGATGAATTCGGCAACTTCAAAGCGGGTGGAAATGGAACTGTATGCGGACCACCGGACCCCCTACTTGCTGAGGCACTTGCATTTAGAGAGACGCTCAAGTGGGTAAAAGAACAGAACAAAGCAAGTGTTCTTTTTGAGACCGATTCACAACTTCTGGCCCAGTTATTTCATAAGCTTTTGCCTGTTAACTCACCTCTGGGTGTAATCATAGGTGATTGTAAATCTTTGTTTCAAAGTCTTGACAATAGTTGTCTTAGTTCTGTCCTTCGATCAGCAAATCAAGCAGCGCATGTTTTAGCTAGAGCTGCTGGTTCTTTGTCTGGTTGCCGGGTGTGGTTTTCAACCCGCCCGCCTATTCTTTGTCATTCTATTCTTAATAATTAAATTCTTTATTCTTTCAAAAAAAAAAGTGTGACAGATAAAAGTTAAACACAAAAAACTACATACAATCCGTCAAAATACAATTAACTGCTTTATTTTATCGACGAACTTCTTTGGAATATCTGATGTGATAGTCAAATAATTGTCAAATCAGTAAGTTCAAATTTTCTGCTGGATAAAATTGAACTTACTTGACATTGTTAGGGGTAAAATTGCACAAATTCATAGTTACGGGTAAATCTGTATTTTTTAAAAAACGTTAGATTTTCAATATATAATAAATATAGATATCTTTTTAAAAAATTAAAAATTAATACAGATATAGAAAATATAAAAGAATTCATGATTGCATTAAGTGAATTTTGATGTATTTAAAAGTTCAATGCATAATAAATATATATCTTGAAATACAAAAAGAATATTCTGTGGTACTTAATGCTTATATCCAGCACTAATGGCTGCATATATCAAAACTGAAAAAAAAAAACATTTGTATTAATTAATCTCTAAAGTGATATGCTAGCTATATATGAGATTGAAATCAAAATTTCAATTCCCTTAGATATTTTGATATTTCTCTTATTTAAAAAGAAAATTTTTAAAAAGTTTATGCAGGACCTTTCCTGACATTTTATAGGCCTATGTCGAAATAGGAGATAATGGATTTTTAATAAAAAAAAATTATATTTAAAAGTTTTAAAAAAAAATTGGATCCATTTTAAACCTAAAATATCATATTATTTGGTTCTTTTTAAATCTGAACATAGGGTTGTAATCGAGCCGAACTTTGACCTGCTCTAGCTCCACTCGCTATAAAATTAACGAGCTCAAGCCTGAATCGAGCTTTGGCTTGCTCAAACTCGGCTGAGCTCATTAGAAAATAAACGAGCTCGAGCTGAGCTTTGAGCCTAAAATCCTCTTTGAACTTGGTTCATTAATAAAATTATCTAACCATGAATTGTTTGTGAGTAAAACATTAATTATATTTGTGAAGTTTGCTTGCAAATAGCTCTTTAATTGTGTACATAAACAAGCTCACAAGTAAAGTTCGTAAATAAATAAACAAGATGCTTACAAATAATTCGTCTATTACTCATTTATTATGTTTATCAATGAACTTATCTAATAGCAAATGAAATAATATTAAATTTATATATTTGTGAACTAACACAAAACTATATAGTTTTCTATAAAACTAAAATTTATTCATAAATGTTCTAATCGAGCCTACTCGCGAGCTTTCGAGTCGAGCTTTGTTCTGCTCAAGCTCGACTCGTTTATGAATCGGGCTAGTAAATCATGCTCACCAGTGACTCGTTTACAAATCGAATCAAGTCGAGCTGAGCTTTTATTGAGTCGACCATCGAACCGGTCACCGATCATAGCCCCTACCCGAGCGAGTATATAACTACATTTATAAAAAAATATATATTATATATTCAATAAAATTAAAAGTTTTGCACCTTTTTATCTTTGGACCCTAGGCGGCCGTACTCCCGACCTATACCAGGGCCGACCTTGTATTTGTGTCATTAAGTTCTTCATTTTTTTAACACATTAATTTCTTATATTTATTTTTATTTTATTAAACCCTTCTTGAACATCTAATTTAATTAAAAGTTGTTATATTAAAAATTGCTTTCAAACCGTGAAAACATAAATTATGAACACTAATAAAATGAATAACACTATAATTACAATTTTCATTTATTATCATTCTTCTTATTATTATGAGGGTAAATTAAAAAAATAATTAATATGGTTATATTTTTTTCAATTGCATCTCTGTAGTTTTGTTTTATTTAATTACCGAGGTTTCTGCTTTGCTAAAAATAGTGATTTTTCAGTTTGATACTGTAAAAATAATTATTGATGGTCTTAAAATAAAAATTCCAAGAATTAAGAGCATCTCTAACAAATATCATATAATTTAACAGCGGCGTTGTGAGAATCGCCTTCCTTATCCTATTAGGGTTCTGCCATTTCTCGTCGACGTACGAGTTTCCGATCGTATTAATTCCTTGCTGCAAGGCTCCCTACTGTGCTGGGGCGATTCTCTCTGTTCTTCACCTCTAGGCGCCCGCAGTTATCTGTGACTACGATACTAGTGTGGCCGAAATTCTGAGTTTACCATTGAAGCGCGATCGGAATGGAAGGGGCTATGAAGGGGTTAGTGATAGCAGAAGAAGAGCAAGTCGAACTAGATTTCCTTGGGGAATTACCAAAGCTAGGAGTTACAAGGTCCAATTTAACCATGATTGGAAGGTTCCTCACGGATAAATCCATCAATAACCCGGCAATGAAGAACAAACTGGCGGACTTGTGGAGGCCGAGAAGGGGAATAGCGATTGTAGAACTGGAGGATAACCGTTTCTCATTCGAGTTCTTCCATGAAGTTGATCGAGACAGAGTGGTAGCGAGTGGCCCCTGGTCCTTTAACAACCACCTTCTAGTTTGGGATGAATGGCTGACAAATAAAGGCGCCTCTGAAATTCAACTAGTTCATGCACCTTTTTGGGTGCAGATTTACGACCTCCCGACAGGTTTTATGTCTGAAGTGGCAGGCAGACAAATCGGGGACTTCATTAGCGAATTCCTTGAATTTGACAGCAATAACAGCGTGGGTGGAAGAAGGCTATACATGAGAATACGAGTGATGATCGATACTCGAATTCCACTGAAGAGGTGCAAACGAATCAAAAAATCTGCAACAGAGGGGGTTTTCATACAGTTCAAATACGAAAGATTATCAACGTTTTGTTACCTTTGTGGGCTGCTGGGACACTCTGATCGTTTTTATGAGAATCGTTTTAAGGAGAATACAGATGGCCTTGCGAGTGGTTGGGGGGAGTGGTTAAAGGCCCCGTTTCGAGGGGGTTCTAGTAGTGGATCAAAGTGGCTGCGGGAGTCGGGCTCGGGGGCTAAATCAGGACCGGGCAGTGGAAAAAGGTTTGGAGGGGGATCACCATCAGGGAAAGAGAACTTGGCTCCCCAAGGAGGACTTAGCAACAAGAGCTCCATTCTGAGGAAACATACTCAAGTACTGAAAGTGACTAAAAATCACCAACTTAATTCCCCAGCAACACCAGTGAAAGATAAACAGATCAGTACCCGGGATGTGGAGATGGGCCATACAGAGGAGGAGGAATTGGAGCTGGTTGAATTAAAAAAGAGAAGAAGAGGGGATATTGAAAATGAAACAGAGAAAGGCCAACAGATGGGTGACATGTCAGGATCGATGGAAAAAGTTTCTTCTCCAAGCAACACTGATAAAACTTGTTTCGACACGAAGGTAACGACGGGGTCTGATGATCAGGCCCGCCGGCCCCAATGAATTGCTTAAGTTGGAACTGCCGGGGCTTGGGAAACCCTCGTGCAGTTCGTTTTCTGGGTGATATTATTCGAGCACACAATCCCAAAATTGTTTTCCTAATTGAAACACTGGTGAGCAAGACTCGTATTGATTACCTTAGTAGAAGATTTAATTATACTGGATGTTTTACTGTAGACTGTGATGGTAGAAGTGGTGGGTTGGTGCTACTATGGAAGGAGAGTGATACAATCTCTATAGAAGGCTTCTCAGCTCAGCACATTGAAGCTATCATCCATTGTTCTGGTTCCGATAACTGGCGTTTGGTGGGGTTCTATGGGTATGCAGACAGAGGCAGACAAAGGGACTCATGCTCTCTACTTAGGGCTATTGCGTGCAAATCTGATTTGCCGTGGCTGGTAGTGGGCGACTTCAACTGCATCCTTCACGCTGAGGAGAAAAAAGGAGGCCTAGCTTATCCTGCTTATCTTATGAGTGCCTTCAATCAAGCAATTGCCATTAATGCACTGAACGAATTGCTGTTGAAAGGGAGTGATTATACCTGGGAGAGAAGCAGGGGCACAACTCATTGGGTTCAAGAAAAGTTGGATAGAGCCTTCGCATCTTCTGAATGGCTTAACAGGTTCATTAATTACACCTGCAGAACTGTTTCAACGGGCTATTCAGATCACTTGCCAATTCTAATTGGCTTAGACTCTGTTCACTCTGGGCGGTCAAAGTGCAGGTTCCGTTTTGAAACAGCTTGGACTAAGGAAGAAGGGTTTGATGCCTTTGTGAGAAGGAACTGGGGGGCTGGGAGCCGGGATATGATAATGTCAAAACTGGCAGCCTGCTCGTTGTCGATGGAACAATGGGGCAGCGAGTTTAGGAAGAAGTTTTAGCGGAGAATTGAGGCTTGCAAAAAACGCCTGACTCGGCTGCAGAACAAAAGCGATGAAAACTCCATATCCAACTTCTTTCAAGCAAGAAGAGATTTGAACCACTGGTTGGGAGTGGAGGAAGCATTTTGGAAGCAACGCTCGAAGAGGTTCTGGCTGAAAAGTGGGGATAACAATACCAAATATTTCCACGCCTGTACAAAGGAGCGAAGAAAACAAAATCAGATCCAGCAGCTGATAGGTGATGATGGCATCTTGTACACAAGCCAGATCGATATGCGTAATGTCATCCATTCCTATTTCATACAATTATTCGCTGCTCCTCTTCCTAATGATTATGAACTAGTAAATGTGGTGCCGACATTAATCAGCAATGAGGATAACCGATTGCTTACTGCTGAGTTTGTGATTGAGGAATTTAAAACAGCAGTTTTTCAGATGCAAGCAGATAAGTCCCCTGGGCCGGATGGATTGAATCCGGGATTTTTTCAGCATTATTGGGATCTGATCGGGCTGAAGTGTTCAGTGCGTGCAAGGGCTGGTTGGATAAGAATGAGTTCCCTGAAACACTTAAGGATACCAATATTGTGCTTATCCCGAAGAGTGACAACCCCGAATCAATGAAGGACCTCCGCCTTATATCATTATGCAACGTGTTGTACAAGATTATTGCCAAAGTACTGGCAAATAGGCTGAAAGTCCTGCTTCTTAAGGTAATATCAGAATCACAATCGGCTTTTGTACCCGGACGCTCTCTGATTGACAACGTGCAGATAGCTTTTGAATCTATTCACTACATGAAGAGGCAAACACGAGCTCGAACTGGGGAAGTGGCTCTGAAACTGGACATCAGCAAAGCATATGACAGGGTTGACTGGGGCTTCCTGAGAGCAGTATTGACCCGAATGGGGTTTCAGAACACTTGGATAAACTGGATTATATGGTGCGTTTCCTCGGTCAAGTATACGGTTTCAAGTAGCGGAATGACTATTGGTCCAATCAAACCGGCAAGAGGGCTTTGACAGGGCGACCCTTTGTCCCCCTATCTCTTTATCCTGTGCTCGGAAGTTTTATCTAGACTTATTCAGCAAGCTGAAACTACAGGACAGATACATGGATGCCGTGTGAAGAGAGGTGCCCCCAGCGTCACCCACTTGTTATTCACTGACGATAGTTGTAGACACTGAGTCGGAGGACCTGTGACGAAAACCTGTAATGAGACGGTTGAAGCGGTTGGTTCCGGAAGTTTTAAAGCAAAAAATATATAATAAAAAACGAGAGGTCAGTAGGAGTTGCGATCGTCGAGTGGACGGCTCGCGAGTGCTCAGCGACGTGGTGCGAGCGCCTAGCGGCAGTCGGCGCGCGCCCGATGACAGTTGGACGCACGCCCGACAGCGCGGGGCGCACGCCTGACGGAACGCCCAACTTAAGTTGGGCATCCGTCCAACCAAGTTGGGCGTTCGCCCAACCAAGTTGGGCGTTCGTCCAACATAAGTTGGGCGTCCGCCCAACTAGTGTTGGGCGATCGCCCAACCTCCTTTGGGCGACGCTCAATTTTAATCAGGCGTCGCCCAAAGTTTCCGGGGATCCTCGCCTATATAAGACACGGATCCCCATGCATTTAAAAGGAGAGGGGAGAGAATTTTGGAGAGCTTTCTCACTCTAGACATTTTTAGAGAGAGAAAGTGAAATTTTTTGAGGAAAATATTTTTTTTTCTCAAAAAGTCCGAATTTCCTAAAAGTTAAATTTTTACTAAAAAACCCGCAAAGCACAAAAAAAGCAACTCGTGGAATCAACCGACTTCAGCCGTCAAATACCGATCTTGAGGTATTATCCGAGGACTAGACTCGTTTTATTTATTTTATTTATTTATTTATTTATTTTATTTTCTTATTTTATTTTTTAGGATATAGTTTTTATTTATTTAGTTATTTATTTATCACGTCTTATTTAATTTCTCGTATTTATTTATTTTTGTCTCGTATTAAATAAACGTTCGTTTTTATTTTGAAATAAAAAAAACCTCGTTTTAATATCCCAATACGAACCGTGATCCGATTCAAAGGTAGTTCGGGATTAAAAAACGTTGTAATTATAAGTTTTGAAAATATTTCTAAATAACGTTTTGAAATAAAACATCGTTTTAGGAATCTCCGTTATAGACTATGATCCTATTTTGGTAGTTCGGAGGTCCAAAACGATAGAATAGATCTAATCTAAAGCTTTTGAATAGATCTGGAAACTGCTAGACTAATTCTGTAATTTTCCGTTTTCTGTCACTAAAGGCTGTTTACCGACGGACTTTCCGTCGGTAAAGCTGCTGAAATGTAAAAAATGCTGTTTTGGTCCCTCTTTCTCAACTTTTAGACTTTTGGTCCTTTCTATACATATGTATAATTATGTAATATATGCATTCAAGCTATTTTTAAATATTTTGTATATATTTACTTAATGTGTTTGGATATTATTTTTCTTTAATTTGATTTAATAAAGTTATATGTATATTTTTCTTTTAAATTCATTTAAACTATACATACTTGCCATTTTGGGTTATTAGGGGTTATTTTCTATATACACTTATCATAATAGTTTTTGGGCTAAAAGTTAGTTTCTTATCATTTGTGAATATTATTGTCTTTTTTTATCTATTAATTATAGTTTTCATTATTTACCTTTTCTTTTAAATGTATATGGATAATTATCATTTTTATTAAAATATATATATATGTGTATATCTTTCTTCTTTTCCTTTGGAATTTCCTATATATATATATATGCTTGGAAAAATATTTTGGTTAGGTAAATTTGGACTTAATTTGTTAATTGTTGTCATTGTATTCAAGTAAGGTTCAATTGAGTGAAAAAAAGGGAAAATAAACCACAAAAAGAGAGCTTAATTTGTTTATTTAAACTTAAGTTTTCTAGAAGTTCCTAATGTAAATAAAAGGCTTTCTTATTACTTTAAATCGTTTCCTAAAACATCACGTTTTAAAACCTTAATTCGTTCCAATGACGGATTAAGCAAACCTTGTAATTAAAATCGTTTTCATTGTAAATAATGAAGTTTTGAATTGTTTTCCTAACTAAATGGTTTTGTACAAAATAAATTGATTTGTATGCTTAATCACGTTTTTTTAGATTAAAAATGTTTGCTCAACGTTTTCAAACGCTCGAGTCGTTCCAACGGCGATTCGAGTGAACGTCATTAACGGGGTTTTGAAACGTACCTAAATCGTTCCAACGGCGATTAAGGTACGAACCATGTAAATAAACTCGTTTTGGGGAATGAGATTAGCTTAGAATTAGTGTACAGACTGAGGCATAAAATCACACCGTGAATAAATCAATTCTTTCTTTTCCCCCTCTCTCTCCTATGTATTTTAAATTTATGCAAAATGGGTGATTCTTTACTAAAATGGCTTTTAATGACATGCTCAAAACGGTTTTCAAAGCGAGAAAGAAAAGGTTTCAAATGAATTTTAAACTTAAAGAAATATACGATTAGTCCGTTATCGCCTAACACGCTGAGTAGGAGGCCGGTGGTTCATAACCGGGCGATATCGGGGTGCCTAGTAGCCTTTCTCCGGAAAGGAGCTAGCCTTCTCGGCTCGTACCTAAGTTTCCCGAACCCTCACCGGTCTCCCGCAAGGGATCGGTGTTCATTTTTCCATTCGTGGGTGGCGACTCTTCCATATTTCCGAGCTCCGGTCCTACCGAGCAGCTTGATTCCATGATTGGTTGCTTTCGGCGCCAATCACCGCTTACGTCGCCATGAGGTGTCCACCCCCCGGTTCGCCCGGGCGAGGCCGTTCGGCACCTTGTCTAACAATAGTTTTTTGTTTTTTCAGGCTAATACAGATGAATGCAAAATTATCACTGATATGCTGACAAAATATGAAATTGCATCTGGGCAAGCCATTAACCATATGAAATCCGGCATTTTCTTCAGTTCAAATGTGAAAGTCCACGACAGACAAGCAATTAGCTCCGCCCTCCGGGTTCACGCCCCCCTCAATACGGGTAGATACTTGGGTCTCCCATCCCTAATTGGAAGATCAAAGAGAGCTGTTTTCGGTTTTCTTAAGGAGCGACTTCAAAAGAGGCTTAACAGTTGGAGTTTTCGTTTTCTCTCAATAGCCGGTAAGGATGTACTGCTTAAATCAATTGCACAAGCTATCTCCACGTTCTGTATAAGCACCTTCCTGATCCCCAGGTCTATCTTAAACGATCTCCAAAAAATGATGAACTCCTTTTGGTGGGGTTCGAAGGACAACGGAAGGAAGAATATACATTGGTTTAGGTGGAAAAAATTGTGCATTAAAAGAGACAAATGAGGTCTAGGTTACAGGGACCTGCAAGACTATAACCTATCACTGCTAGGAAAACAAGGGTGGAAACTGATTCATAATCCTCATAGTCTGGTAAGCCGAATCTTCAAAGCGAAATATTTTGCAAATGGTGCTTTCCTTTCTTCTGAACTTGGAAACAATCCCAGTTACGTTTGGAAGAGCATGTGGAGTGCGAGGTCAGTTATATCCATGGGAGTGAGGTGGAACGTGGGTACTGGTGAACTAATTAATGTTTGGAAAGAACCTTGGCTAACACAGGCGCACAAATTCAGGGTACAATCAGAGAGTCCACCAGGGATGGAAGGAATGAAAGTGAAGGATTTGATGGTGGCGGGAACCAGGGTTTGGGACAGAGGCAAAATAGAAGCACTTTTCTCACTAAGTGAGGGCGAGCTGATTAGAAGAATGGCAGTCCCATATACCACCCGTGTAGACAGGAAGATCTGGCACTATACTAAAAACGGGATTTACTCCTCTAAATCCGGCTACAACCTACTTGCTGAGAGCCGTCATGCACAGATCAACACACTAGACGAGGGTTGGATTCGGATGTGGAAGTTAAAGATTCCCCCAAAAGTAACTTTCTTCCTTTGGAAGCTATGCTCAAAGGTGTTACCGACCCGCTGGCGTTTACAAAGCAAACACGCACAAGTCCCATCTACGTGTCTGCACTGTCCATCTGATATTGAATGTGATCTCCATTTATTTCTGGGATGCCCATATGCTGTAAATTGTTGGACTGCTGCAGGTTTGAACACACCAGTGTGTGATTTTGACGAAGCTAGTGAATGGTTCTTGAACGTCTGCAACACAACTGATGAGGAAACTGCCAGTCAGATGGCCATGGTGTTATGGGGGATTTGGCAACAGAGAAATGCCATACTCTGGAACGATGGAGCTGTTGAACCATCTTTTGCTATTAGATCAGCCCTGATGTTAATGGCGGATTGGAGAAAGGCGCATGAGAAACCAGTACAACAGCAGCAGGTGGGGTCGGTAATTCGAAGCATACAGGAGGCCCGGTGGAGGCCGCCGGATCTAAACCAGTGGAAATGCAACCTGGACGCCTCCTTATTCGACTCGGAGGGAAAGTTCGGGGTAGGGGCGGTCCTGCGAAACAACAGTGGGGATTTTATTGCATTACACAGTAGCACCTGTGAGGGAGTGGTGGACGTCCGTGTTGCTGAAGCTGTCGCACTACGACAGTGTATCGCGTGGTTACGAGGCACATCTTACCGTCGAGTTATCTTCGAAACGGATGCACAAATCGTTGTCAACAGCCTTGCATCGTCGTCGCCCGACTTCTCTGATTTCAGATTGATCATTACCGATTGCAGAGAATTGTTATTTTCTAGGCCAGAGTTTACTGTGTCTTTTGTTCCAAGGCTAGCGAACGGGGTTGCTCATGCTATTGCACGCAAAGCCCTTTCCAATGCTAGTTCTTATGTTTCGTTTATTTTCCCAGTTTGGCTTGAAAGCGTCTATTGTAAGGATTACATATCTGATCAATAAAGTCTTCAGTTTATCTAAAAAAAAAGAGCATCTCTAACAACTTTTTAAATTGACTCTTAAGTTAAAATTTGAGGATGGAGAATAAAAAATCAGTTCCAACAGCCTCTTAGTGACTCATCAAATCACTAAGAGTCTCTTCATCCTCTCTATTAATGGAGAACATCTCTCCACCTCTTAGCGTCTCTTAACTTCATTTTTTATTAATAATTTATTATTGATAAGTCTTTCTCCTCACACTATTGGTAATATAACAATAAATAATAATCTTAATAATAAAATAATAAATAAGGAGTGAATATAAAGAGCATTGTTGGAGATGATATATCTTAGTCACTCTTAAATCACTAAGAGTCAATTATTTATATTATTTTTAGAGAGTTCACTAAGAGTCTTTTGGAGATGCTCTAAAGTTGTTTAGTACCACCTTTACTATGAAACCAATTTTTTTTTCTAAAGTCACAATTTTCAGAATTTTCTCTCTCTAAACATTCATTTTCTCTTTTCTCACCAAACAACATTTAAATGACATTAAAACTAAAAAGTTGAAGAATTAAAGTTTATTATAATATCATCAATCCTTAAAAATTTTCAATTTTGAGCCATATCAATGTTTTCAACCTAAAAATCATCAATTTTGTTAGCAAAGCGAAAAACTCCAGTCATTTCCTGATGAAAAAAACTCAATTCTCATTTGGAAAAAAAAACCACAAACATTGATAAAAAAATATATAACCACAATGAATTTTTTTTTTAATTTACCCTTATTATTAGGAAAAAAAAACATAATTAAGCTCTTGAACTTCACATGTTTTAAAGATCAATTATTTTCTACGTTGAGCTCTTAATCATTGATTTTGTTGGATCCAGTCCTTATTTAACGTTTTCATCGAGTTTGGGAAAGGAAAATATCGATTTGGCGATTCTAATGCTGAAAATCGCAAAACGGAAAAGAAGATGCTCGAGTTTGGAAGAATCTATTGTAAATTGATTTCTATAATTTCTTTTTACTTTTCACTCTCTATCTATCCTAGTCAACAAACTCTTAGTTTTATTTGTCCACGTCAATAGGCTGAATCACCCTAACAATGCATGCCATCCAAACTCGACGAAAAAGTTCAATAAAGATGGAATCTATAATAAAATCAATAATAAAAAATTTAACAAAAAAATAATTAACCAAGAAACTTAAACCTTAAAACAGATAAAGTTCAGAAATTAGAGAAATATTCAAGCAAGAATTTTAAAAATAGATAAAGTTCAGAATTTTTTCCTTAATAATAGAAAGCTGCTTTCCTTTTGACCAATAATTTTAAAAATTGCATCATCTGAACAAGCCAAGTCAACTTTCAACCAAAGGGCACGAGTGATCAGTGAACTACCAGAAATTAGAGAAATATTCAAGCAAGAAATTATTAATTAAGGATTGAGCTTCACATGTTTATATAAAATAAGGCATAATGCTCCTCCAGCTCCTTAATTTGTCCAAATTGGTTATTTCACCCCTCAAACTCATTGAATGTCCTATTTATCCCCTTAACTCCATAAAAATAGTATTTCTCAACCCCTTAACTTGTCCAAATTGGTCATTTTACCCATTCACAACTCATCGAATGTTCTATTTACCCTCTTAACTTCATAAAAGTAGTATTTCTCACCCCTTATGATCCTATTTATGCCCTTAACTCTATAAAAGTGGTATTTTTTACCCTTTTATAGTGCAAAATTAATAGGACTTATTCAAATGAGTTTGAAAATATTTTTTTAATATCAACTTTTTATTTTGTCAAACAAGTTAAAGACATTATATGTAGGGATAAGGTATCAAAATAGGCCTATGGTTTTTGCGGAAGTATCAATTTAGGTTCCACGTATAAAATAGCACCGATATAGGTTTAACGTTTAAAAAGGGTATCAATTTATGCATCGATAACGGATTGTAAGAGGTGAGAAATACAAATTTTATGGAGTTAAAGGGGTAAATAGGACATTTTATGAGTTGGGAGGCTAAATGGACAAGTTGAGGGGATGAGAAATAGCACTTTTATAGAGTTAAGGGGGTAAATAAGACATTCGATGAGTTGAGGGGTTAAAATGACAAATTTAGACAAGTTAAGGAAGTTGGGGAAACATTAGGCCTAAAAATAAAGACTTAATACATCATTTGCCGCTTGAAGTTGTTCAAAAAATTTGATTGGTTCTCTCAATTTTTAAAGTATTCTGGTAGTCCCCTAATTTGAATAAAATGATTAGTTAGCTTCTTCAACTTGCGTAAAATGTAATCAATTGATAACTCGGTTATAAAAAAAGTAAGTTAAATGCGGAAAATATATTTCACGCATCTTAGAAAATTATTACATAATTCAAAAATAGATTAAAAAGAAAGTTATTATTTGCTCAATTACAAAACTTGTCAATTTTAATATTAGAACCGCATACCCCGATCGTGGTAGTTTTACTTCTTTTTTTTTAAGACGAGTGCAATACATCTTCCGCATTTAACTTACTTTTTTTTTTTTGCAATCGAGTGATCCATTGATTACATTTTGCGCAAGTTCAGAAGGCTAACTGAATGCAAGTTGAGGGACCTATTAGAATACTTTAAAAGTTTAAGAGCCAATCAAATTTTTTTTTGACCAGTTCAAAGAGCAAATGATGTATTAAACCAAAAATAAACCTTATTGATTAGTTGATTTAAAAAAAACAGCCTTTATGGTTTAAAAATTTCTAAATCAGGATTTATATTTGTGATTTTTTTTTTTACATTTAAAAAATATATGAATTAATTTTTCATCGAAAATTACAAAAGACGGCTAAACGCCCAAGAAGAAGGAAAAAAGAAACTAGCACACACAAAAAAAAAAAAAAACTAACTTGTCACCACCCTTAGAAGAACAGTGCCACATTGGTCTTCGAAAAGGATATATTGAAGGACTGCAACGGACATAACACACTTGTGAAAGCCTAAATTAAAGGAGCCTGTGAAATTTACCATCCAGTCTACTGATATGTTCCCTTTCCGGAACGTATAGATGACTCAAAGGTTCCAAGTCTTAGATTTAAAAATGTGATATTGATGCAAGATCCAGGAATACGGGTGGTGTAGAATCTTCCATAAAGTTTACAACCATTTGAGAGTCAAGCTCCACCTCGACCCTTCTAAAGTCTTTGTCCCAAATCAATTTTAACCCAAAATATAAACCCCAATTTTTTTGCTAAAATCGAGAAGACACAATTTCAGCATGAAGCCACCTAACAAAATATCCTTTGAATCACAAAAAATTCTCCCCGCTGAAGCATGACTTGGATTACCTTTACAGGCACCATCACAGCTAATTTTAATCCATCTGTTGCCATGCAATCTTTTTAATTTCTCCAAATCGCTCCATTTTAGGGTAAATAATCATGATAATAATTTTTGAGTGAATGAATGAGTTTGTAAATTGCAAAAAGTACATATTTCTGGTTTGCAAACTTTTGAACCACATAGACTATCTTTACAAATTAGACTTTCTCTAATTATTTTTAACATTAGTTTTTTGGGATAAGGTGTAATTTTACCTCTAACATCTAAAATTATGCAATTTTACCCCTAACGTCGGCAGCCAAGAGCAATATTACCCCTAACGTTGGCAAGTTGGGTCAATTTTAGACATAATTAAAACACATATATTTTGTTCATTATTCTGCATAAATTGCATATCTATTGGTTCTAAAAAATGATTTCATATTTTTTACGATTTAATAATATATTTGGAGATTAATGTTTTTAAATTTGACGAAATATTTGAATTTTTTTTGTCCAACTCGTTAAAAATACAATATATTTTTTAATTTTATTTTTCACGTCTAATAACATGTTTGTGACGTGTTACTAATTAATGATAAAATGACGCACATGTGAAGTGTAGATAGCAAGATTCATAACCGAGAAGACAGTTTGATGAATTATTTCTCAAATTGACCTTATTTGTCAATATTAGGGATAAAATTACTCTTGGCGATCAACGTTAAGGATAAAACTGTACCATTTTAAACGTTAGTAGTAAAATTACTTCTGACCATAAACGTTAGAAGTAATTTTCCATTTTATCCTTTTTTTTTTTTTATAACATGTCCATCCATCAGACAACGAAATTCCTTAAGCTTGTAGCATAATGACGTGCTTACATTATTGTATTTTTAATTAATATTTTTTTTTCTTTAGAGAATAATTAATATTCTTAATTAATTTCTACCAAAAAAAAATATTCTTAATTAATGTTTATGTTATTAAATATATATAAGATCTTTGAATTAAACTAGTTGTTTAAATTTGATTGCATAAGTTTTAAAGAATTAAAATGCAACACGATGAAAGAAATACTGAATAATTTTTAACAATTTTATAAATTGAAACAGGTACCATGCCTACAATTAATTAAATTATATATGTATGTATGTATCATATAAATTATAATACATTTCAAACAAAATATATATAAATAGTTTTTTTTGACAGCTATATATAAATAGTTAAGATAGCTTTCTTGTAATTTGATACAAAATATATGACATGTTATATACTTTGTAGAATATGAACAAGTGATTAAATTAATAATTTTAGGTGACGAAATCATATTGGCTTCTCATAAATTCTTACTAAATAGAAATGGAACGAGGCTCTTGCAATTTAGGAAGTCCTTTAGTGGTTGAAGAATTTCTTTCCGGGACTTATGGAGATTCAATCTGACTGCTTACAATCATTCTGTGCCGGATAATTTATATTTCTTGAAGTCATTTTGTCTTGTGTTAGTATCTTAAAAGAGCTAGGTAATTGCTCTGTCTCTTATGTAAAACGTTCAGCGAATTCGACCGCTCAATTTTTAGCTAAGGCGGTCAATTCTCAGTCTGTTCGTGGTGTGTGTGCATGTCCACCACCCTATCTCAATGTTGTTCTTTATTCCGATTCTAATAATTAAGAAGTGTTTTATTTCAAAAAAAAAAAAGTGGTAAAAATATTCTCAACGTTGACAATTATGAGCAATTTTACTTAAAACGTTTAAAATTATGTAATTTTATCCCAACATTGATAGAAAATAGCAAATTTATCCTTAATATTGACAAGTTAAGTCAATTTGAAACTATTTTTTCAATCATAAATTTTTATCATCTATATTTCACATGTGCGTCATTTTATCACTTAATTAGGTAAGTGAACTCCGTGATCTGGATCTCCGGAAAGAGGCCTTTGCTTCCCGATGGATCGTCCCTGCACCGGGAATGGTCCCTGCGGATACTCCGACGAGCAAGACAGTCAGAGATTCAAGAAACTATTCAAAGTAAAGTGTCCAAAGTGGTTTCAAGTTCTCACCTCCCCCTTTCTTGAATGTGAGGTGTGTTTTTATAGAGGTTGCTTGGGCCTGAAGCCCGCCTGCCCGACTGGGCCTATCTGTCCGAACGGGCCTGATTGGGCCTTCTTCATATCCCAAATCAAGTAGTCCCCCCATCGAGGAGCCCTGCCGAGTATTCAATGCGAGGATATAGGAGGCGTTGCTCGCTCGGCATGCGACAACATCCGTTCGTTTGAAATGCCAAAACGGCTCTTTCTCTTCATGCGTCTCTTTTTCAGTGCCACCATTTATGTGCTTTAACTTGCACGCGCGCCGCCGGTATTAAATGTGAATTGACAACTGTGCTGGCGTAATGAATTTGCCCCCAACTATAAATAGTTTGAGGGGGAAAAGGAAATCTCTTCTTTTCCAACTCTTCTGAAAAATCTTGTGTTCGTCTTATTCCGGCTCTTTGCAACCGTATCTTCCCTACCTATTTGTTCGTGCGTGCAAGGATCCGTTTGCTCACTTATCGTCCATTTTTCATTGTCGGGATCTCTTTCCTTGCTGCAGAACTAGCCGTGGTCTTCGTGAGGTTAGTCGTATTACTTTTTCTCTGATTTCTGCGTTTTTTCGCTTTATTTCGACTTCGGGGTAGGGGTATTATGTCAGAGGAGTCTTCTCGGGGAGCCCTAAGCAGACTGCCGCCGGTCGCCCCAGGTGACTTCACGCTCCGCGAGTCTGCGTGAATCCGGTCAGTCGTGCGAAAGAGGCGAGCTGAAAAGGTAGGTGAAAATAGCGCGGCGGGTGAAGTTTTGAAAAAAAGGAAAATACCCGTTGCTCGCCCGCTACCCACCGTTGACCGTCCGGCCAGGGGCGTAGCCGTCGGTGTACTAGAGGTGGTAGTGACGGTTTCGGAGGGGTTAATTACTACCGATCATCCTCTAGCCGCAATTTACGAGGAAATGCGTGAAAAGGGGTGGTCACGAGCACCTGGTCCTGCTGGAAGCGAGGGTAAGCGTTTCGAAAAAGCTGAGCGCCCTAGAAGGCCAGAGTCCCTCGTCGTTGAAGATGCGCATAGCATAATAGTTGCGGCTGATCTTCCGGCGATCTCTGCGGTGTACCGGCTCGGGGAGCCCTATGAATTAGCGGCGTTGAACGAGGACACCAGAGCTCATCACGCGGGTAGTGCCAATGAACTCATTGTCTACGAAGAGCAGTTGGAGTCGGGGATGCGGCTGCCTCTCCTGCCCTTCTTTGTGGAAGTACTGAAAGAATATGACTTATGCCCCGGCCAAATACATCCGAATGGCTAGAGAATGATGGTCGCCTTCTACTCCTTGTGTCGTTCCGCCAGATATCGAGCCACAGGCTTAGTGTTTCGTGAATTCTTCAAGCCGAGCAGAGGACAAAGATCGCAGCATGTTACATTTTCGCATCAGAAATTCAGAGTGATGGGTGGTCTGAAGGATAAACTATCGGAGTATCGTCACCGCTTCTTCTTGGTGAGAAAGCGTGACGGCGACTTTCCCTTTCGGGTTGTTTGGAACGACGATCCTATGGACTCCAGTCGGTGGCTGAAGACCCGACCAATGCTTCCTTTCGAGGAAAAATTGATTTCGCATTTAAAAGGTCTCCCGATTGACAAAGACCATAAGCAGGATGTTGACGAGCTGGTCCGCCACTTCCTTTCTGCTGGTTATTACATCTGGAATAAATGGCGAATGGCGGATGTCAAGCGGTGGTCGGCGGACGACTTTGAGAAATGGAAAAAGGGGTATAACTTCAAGGCTGGTGAGCTGGCAGAATTGGAGGCAATCTCCGTGAATATTGCCGTAGTAGGTGAGGGGCTGGGATCATTTTTCTGCTTTGTCAATTACGCAGTGTGTTTATTAGTTCGAAGTCTGACATTTCTTTTCCTTTGTTTTGGTTCGTGCAGGTCCAGGAGATCCCCGCGTCAGTATGGATTTCGATCCGAATGAATTCAGCGTTGGTCTGGAGACCGTTGACGAGGCGTTCGGAGGAGCCTCAGGGTCGCTAGTATCATATTCCTCTCTTGAGGATGCGAACCAAGTGGTACAAAGCATGGGGGGGTTCTTGCTGCCCGAGAAGGTGCTGATGGGGAGGTTGATGTTCCACAGGGGAAACCTGTAACTGTTCCGGATGCCGAGGAGCCTTCGGGAGGGGTGGAGATGATTAAGCTAGGCGAAGAGGTATCTGGTAGTCCCAATCATGGGATGGTTGCTCGAAAAAGGAAAAGGGACGCTGGGAAGACCATTGTTGAAGATGTGGGCGGAGAGAGAGATGCCGAGGAAGCAATCGCTGGTGCTGGCGAATGTGGGGAGAAACCTTCCTCTGATGGTGCCAAACAAATGTCTGCTGATGTAACGGATCGGATACGGGACCATCCGGAAATGGTGAAGAGAATGGAGATGAAAATTGCCAAGTTCAAGGAGTATGTGATGGATTTGTCAGTCCATTCTGATATGATGACCTCCGACCTGGCTCGTGCGATGGCCCGCGTGGCCCGGGTTCCCGGTGAGCAACAGCGGATGGATGGTGTGTCGAAAATGAACTTGGGTTTAGAGACCCTATCGGCCCTTGGCATGGTGAGTTTTTTGTGTTTGTTTTCGCTGTAGCGAGTGCTTCGATTTTCGTTGTCTTATCTTTACTTTCATTCTTACTTGTAGTCTATTCAAAATGCAACCCGAGTGTTCGATATGTGCGTTAATGATGAAAACTCTTTTCGTGATATGGAAGCGGGTCTGCGAAGATCTGTCCAGGACCTTGAGGAGGCAAACCAAAAGCTGGTAACTGCGCGGGAGATTTTAGATCATCGCGAAGCTAAGATAGTGGTCTTGTCGAAGAAGCTGAAGGTAGAAACTGCCGGTCGGGTGGAACTGTCGCAGCGTTTGAAGAAGGATGTTGAGGAGATCTGCGCATATCGGGTATTGTTGAAGATGGCGGTCGGGTGGACCCGTCATGTGGCAGGTATTATGAAGGAGAAGACGAGACGCTCGACGGAGCTGGCTGAGGAGAATGAGTCTCTGAAGCGACAACTAGAGGCTGCGCGCAAAGAGGCTGCCGATCTTCGTGCCTTGGCAGGACAACGCGAGGAGAAATTAGTGAAACTGGATCGTATGATGCTGATTACTGCAGTCCACTCTACGGGTTACAATGTTCCTCCGGAGGTGATCTTTTCTCCGAATATCTACGATAAATCTGCCCAAGTGAAAGCTGTTGAGTTTTGCAATCGTTTCAAGAAGTGATAGGGAGTTTGCTTTTCTATTTCGTAGATGTAATGATGGCTCCGTACAATTTGGATCTTTATGGGATATCTTTTTTTTTGCATTCAATGATGTTTTATTTGCTTGATGTGATTGTTTCTGTATTGTGCCGTCTTTCATGTCTTTTCCCCGATCTGCTATAAAAAGGGTTGGATTGCTGTGGTATGAACTAGCAATTTGTGTGCCTCTTTGCTCTCTCTATTTGTTTAACAAATTTCTTAGAAAATGTCGCTTCGGGATGTTGTTGATCCTGCTCGGGTGCTCGAAGTCCAGAAAGCCATATCGGCGATGCCGCATCCTTATGTTTACTGTCCTCCGTCTGAGGAGATCGATGCGGAGAGAAAAGTTAGGTACTCGTCCCCTATTTGGTTTAACCGTGATTTAGCTCTGCCGAAGAGAAGAGTGGAGAGTGAGAATTCCATGCCGTATACCGGGTCCGTTACTGATTCTTACGAGGTTGCCGTAAGTGCACATTCATCCACGAAAAAGAAAAGCTGGTCTCATGAAGGCATCGGATACCTTCTTCCTGACGAGACTGTCGCCCCGGTACTCAACCCTCATCCTTCGTGGATAAAAAGGCTTTTAGCGGATGAGATGGAAAGGGTGCTGAATCTGCCCCATGAGGTGGAGTATCGTCGGGTAGGGCGCCATGCTTCCCCCTCACATCCCTATGGGCCGACCTTTGTCGACCCGCTCAAACCGCGAAGCGTAGTCTTCCTGGAATTCGCGAGGAAAGGGAGCCTCGGTCCCGTTCCGGCTAATCCTAACCACCATGTGACTCATGTGGGCAAAGCCTGTCTGTATCATAGGCAAAATGGTCATAATACTGATGAGTGTGTGGATTGGAGAGCGATGTATCAGGATCTGATGGACGAGGAGGAGATACCGGACCCCGACCGTCCGAAACTTATCTGAGCAGCTTGCGTGACTACTGTGTTTGTGTGGCATTTGTTGGCCTTTGTAGTGTCTACTATGTACTTCTTGCTTTTAGATGAAAGAATGTTGTCGTTATTTAAAAAACTTTTCTTATTTGCATTTTTGCTCGGTGCTCTTTACTTTGGAATTGCTTGATTTGTCGGAAAATGAGATGTTCTGAACTCCCAGAATTTAGATGACGAGCCTGTCCGATGAGCATTCCAAATGCTTGATTGGCGGAGAACACGTTTGGGCTCTGAGTGCCTAAAATCGTTAACTAAGTGAGTTGGACGATGTGGGAGGCGTTCGATTTGATCGAAGAGTCTGTCCGATGAGCATTCCGAATGCTAGATTGGCGGAGAACACGTTAGGGTTCTGAGCGCCTAAAATCGTTAACTAAGTGAGTTGGACGATGTGGGAGGCGTTCGATTTGATCGAAGAGCCTGTCCGATGAGCATTCCGAATGCTAGATTGGCGGAGAACACGCTAGGGTTCTGAGCGCCTAGAATCGTTAACTAAGTAAGTTAGACGATGTGGGAGGCGTTCGATTTGATCGAAGAGCCTGTCCGATGAGCATTCCGAATGCTAGATTGGCGGAGAACACGTTAGGGTTCTGAGCGCTTAGAATCGTTAACTAAGTAAGTTAGACGATGTGGGAGGCGTTCGATTTGATCGAAGAGCCTGTCCGATGAGCATTCCGAATGCTAGATTGGCAGAGAACACGTTAGGGTTCTGAGCGCCTAGAATCGTTAACTAAGTTAGACGATGATGGAGGCGTTCGATTTGATCGAAGAGCCTGTCCGATGAGCATTCCGAATGCTAGATTGGCGGAGAACACGTTAGGGTTCTGAGCGCCTAGAATCGTTAACTAAGTTAGACGATGATGGAGGCGTTCGATTTGATCGAAGAGCCTATCCGATGAGCATTCCGAATGCTAGATTGGCGGAGAACATGTTAGGGTTCTGAGCGCCTAGAATCATTAACTAAGTAAGTTAGACGATGATGGAGGCGTTCGATTTGATCGAAGAGCCTGTCCGATGAGCATTCCGAATGCTATATTGGCGGAGAACACGTTAGGGTTCTGAGCGCCTAGAATCGTTAACTAAGTTAGACGATGATGGAGGCGTTCGATTTGATCGAAGAGCCTATCCGATGAGCATCCCGTATGCTAGATTGGCGGAGAGCACGTTAGGGTGAGTTAGTTGTATCCTTTGCCTGATAAAACGTATTTCGCATATTATTGATAATATCTTTTCAACGTTTGAACATTCCAGCTATTGTCAAAAACTACCCCCTCGAGAGAGGCAATTCTATAAGCTCCATTATGGAGGACAGTGTCGATCTTGTATGGACCCTCCCACGATTGGCCGAGCTTTCCTTGTGCCAAAGGGGACTGTGCAGCTGCAGCGTCTCGGAGCACCAGGTCTCCGACCTGAAACATGCGTGGGCGAACCCTTCGATCATGATATCGCGCCATATTCTGCTTATGGCTCGTAACGTGCAACAGGGCGTTAAGGCGCTCTTCTTCAAGTCTGTCACTGGCTTCCTGCAGCTCTGCATTATTGTCGCACTCTTCGTAATCTACCTGTCGACGGGAGCGGATAATGACTTCCGATGGTGCCATCGCCTCTGACCCGTAAGTGAGAAAAAAGGGGGTGCGCCCAGTCCCAGTGTGCGGGGTGGTTCGGTATGACCATAAGATTGCCGCAATGTGATCGGGCCATCCCCTGCCCTGATCGGTTAATCACGCTTTGATCCCTCGAAGGAGTGTGCGGTTGCTTACTTCTGTTAGGCCGTTGCTCTGAGGGTGAGCTACCGATGTGTATCGGGCCTTGATTCCCCAGTCTGCGCAAAAATCGCGAAACTGGCCGCAGTCGATTTGTTTCCCGTTATCGGTGATGAACGAATGGGGGACCCCAAAGCGGTATACGATAGCGCGCTTGAGGAAATTGATGACGTTGCTAGTAGTTATCTTGGCTAGTGCTTCAGCCTCAATCCATTTGGTGAAATGATCGACCGCTACGACCATGAAACGTTTTTGCGCTGAAGCCATTGGGAAAGGGCCGAGCAGGTCAATGCCCCATACTGCGAAAGGCCATGGAGTGATGATACCCTTAAATGGTGCCGCTGGGGTGCGATGAATATTGGCGTGTAGTTGACAAGCCTGACAACTGCGGACCAAACGTGTTGCGTCGGAGTCCATTGTCTGCTAGTAGAATCCCTGGAGCCGGGCCTTCCTTGCAATTGTTCGGGCTCCTTGATGCGAGCCGCAGACACTTTGGTGAATTTCCTTTAGGCAGTGATCTCTTTCTGTCTCAGATATACAACGCAACCAGGGGTGTGTGGCCGATTTGCGGTAGAGCAAGCCATTCTGTAATGCATAACGCCAAGAACGTCGGACGATTAGTGACGCCGCCGCCCGATCTGCCGGAAGAGTCCCGTCCTGAAGGTACTCGATAATCGGGCCTCTCCAACCTCCTTGCGTGGACTCCGCGGATTCAATCGGTAATAGAGTCTGAGTTTGAATTCTGGGGCGCCTGCACTCTCAATCCAGGTGAGCGGGTCGCTAGATTGTTCCCCTGCTGCAAGAGCAGCGATAGCGTCAGCCTCCTCATTTTCTTCTCGCGGAACCAACACCAGGTCTAGAGTTACACCTTTGCTCTTCACATCGTTGATCAGAGATGTGGCGAGGGTCAAGTATTGACTCATTACGGGGTCCTTTGCTTGATAAGCTCCGCTGACATGGCTGACTACTAACTTCGAGTCAGAGCATATTGTCACAGTTCCCGTGACCATTGCCTTTGATAGCCGGAGGGCTGCGATGAGGGCCTCATATTCGGCTCGATTGTTGGTAGTCGGGAAATTTAGTCGAATGGCATATCGCAAATGAAGGTTACCGGGCCCTTGAATTGCTACCCCGGCCCCTGCCCGCCCCGGGGCATATGACCCGTCGACGCTCATAGTCCAGACGTCATCCGAATGAGACGGTGTTGTAAGCTTGGTGTTTGCGCGGCTGGAGAATTCGACTATGAAATCGGATAGTGCCTGAGCTTTGATTGTCGTTCTTGGCTCAAAACGGATGTCGAACTGGGAGAGACGAACAGACCAATTTGTGATGCGTCCGGAAACCTCTGGTCTCTGCACAGCCCTCCTCAGTGGATAATTCGTCTTGACAATGACTGTGTGTGCTTGAAAATATGGTCTCAGGCGCTCCGAGGCTTGAGTGATGGAAAATAAAGCTTTCTCCACCTCGGAGTACCTGATTTCAGCTCCCTTCAGCACTCTGCTCAGGAAATATATTGGGAAGAGCTCCGCCCCTTCCTCCTGAGTTAAAATGACGGCTACAGTTTCGTCTAAAATAGTGAAATACAAGTGAATATCCCGCTCAGGTTTTGGCGCCGAGAGTAGGGGGGAGCTGCGAGGAAAGTTTTTATGGCGCTGAATGCGGCCTGGCAGTCAGTCGACCACCTAAAGGGGTGCTCCTTCTTCATCGCTTTATAGAACGGGAGACACCGCTGAGCCGAGCAGGAGATGAAACATCCCAAAGCGATGATCCTTCCATTGAGCCTCTGCACGCCTTGCAGGTCGCGTGGCGGCTCCATTGCTAAAATGGCCTCTATTTTTGCGGGGTTAGGCTCGATGCCCTTTTCCGATACTACACATCCCAAGAACTTTCCACTGCGAATTCCGAAAAAACACTTCTCCGGGTTGAGCTTGAGATTATAGGCTCTGAAGATCTTGAGTACTGCCGCTAAATCTCGCGAATGGTCGGCCTCTTCAGAGCTTAGGACCACCATGTCGTCAATATAGACTTGCACGGTTTTCCCGATGAGGTGAGCGAACATCTTATCCACCAATCGCTGGTATATGGTCCCCGCGTTTTTTAAACCGAAAGGCATGACATTATAGCAATATGTTCCTTCGTGTGTGATGAAGGAGGTCTTCTCGGCGTCGTCGGGGTCCAAAGGGATCTGCTGGAAACCTGCGATGGCATCGAATTGTGACAAAATCTTTCGACCATCCGTTAGATCAAGGAGTTGATCTATGTTAGGCAGCGGATAAGAATCTTTGGGGCAGGCTTTATTGACATTGGTGAAATCTACACACATACGGTACTTTCCGCTGGCTTTCTTTACAAGTACAACATTAGAAAGCCAGTCCGGATAGTTCACCTCACGGATAAATTTTACAGCTAGGAGCTTGTCGATCTCTTACTTGACTGCCGCCTGCTTATCTTTAGCTTGCACTCTCATCTTTTGTTTGATGGGCTCGACGGCTGGGTCGATATTCAGCTTGTGCATTGCGCTTTCAGGTGCGACCCCTGTGATGTCCTCGGTGCGCCAGGCGAACACATCTGAATGCTCTTCCAAAACGGTCTTGATCTTCTCGGCTATCGGGGAAGTGAGCTTCGTTCCCATCTTTACTATCATGCCGTCTCCGAGGATACAATCCCCGACAGGCTCAATAGGTACGGGATTGTATCCCCTTACGTCCATCAGCCCGTCCTCCAGGTAGAGTGTTGCTCGAGGTTGAGTCGCCTCCCACTGCAGCTTTTTGGCCAATAATCGGTCCCCTTGGATGGTGATCTTTCCACGAGGGGAGGGAATCGTCAGGCATAACTCGGAGATATCCACCGTGGCCCTCAGGGCGATGAGGAGCGGCCTCCCGATAATGGCATTGTAAGCCAGGAGGATGTCGACCACAACCCATTCCACGGCTTGCTCGGTCTTCTCAACCTCTTCGGCCAAACTTGTTGGTAGTGAAATGACTCCTTTTACTGGCACCTCGATCTCTGACAGCCCGACCAGAGGGAAAGTCTCCACCCGGAGGGCAGTGTGAGTATTTTTCATAGCGCGGAGGGCCGACCACGTGAGCAGATTCACCGAACTCCCGGTGTCAATCAGTACCCGATGAGTTTTGAAACCTGCTATGCTCACGGTGACCACAAGTGCTTCCGAGTGACTAGTCCGGAGTGGAGGTTGCAGTGTCAATGTCTGCCCACTCGCCTTTCTCTTTCGGGAGCCGTGCGGGGAGTGCCGGCGCTCCCTCCCTGATCACGTGTATCTCTCCTTGGTATCTTGGTTTCTTTGATTCCTCTGCCCGCCCCGTCTCCCACTGCTTCGGGCTTTGCTCCCTTTGTCTGCTCGACCTGGGCGGCGCCCCCTGCTCCGTGATTCGCTCGACTTCCTTCTGTAGCTGAAAACAGTTGTCTGTAGAATGTCCGGAGGACCTGTGATACTTGCAATACTCCTTCTCTGCTCGGGTCTTGCCCTTCTCACCGATCGGGACCTGCTGCGCATATCGACGTGGCTGATGTTGAGTGGCGTAATGGACCTCCTTGGCCCTGGACCGATCCCCTCTCCGCTCTGGGTGGCTGCGCTCTGTCCGGGTGGGATAGGGCATTGGAGCCTCCCCGTGGACCCGGACGTCCTCACGCGACTCCGGGACTGCTCGGCTCCTTTCTTGCTTCTGTGAGTCGCCCTTGGCCTTATCCTTCTCCGTTTCCTCATAACCGGCCGGCCGGTCGCAGTCATCGTACCGGACAAAGGTCTGTGCCATAGTCATCAGCTCTTCGAAAGACCTGGGCATTTTTCGGAAACACTTCTGCTTGAGAGGCTCGCAGGTGGTCCCCTTTGCTAAGGCATCGTGGGCCACCTCCAGATTAAGACCTTTGACTTGCGATGCCATGTGATGGAACCTTGATAGGAAGTTGCGCAGAGGCTCAGTTGCTCGCTGCTTAAGGCCATTGAGGTCCGAACTGATTTTTCTAACCTTTGCCGCCGCGGCAAACCGAGAGAGGAAAAGGTCTTTCAGGAGATCAAAAGAGTCGATAGATTCCGGGGCAAGTCCCCGATACCACTCCTGCGCGCTGGAGGAGAGAGTGGTGGGGAAGGCCTTGCACATGATGTCCTCGTCTTTCGAGTACAAATTTATGGTACTCATAAAGGACGCCACATGATCATTGGGGTCCTCGGTTCCTGAGTATTGGGCCAGTCGAGGAGCTTTCCAGTCACGCGGAAATCTCTTTTCGATAATCCTTTGCACCAACGACGTTTTGCTAGATGTAACGCTGCCTCCCATCACGCCCCCGAGCGCCCTCTTGTCCAGGAAACGCTGGATTTTCAGCTCCAACAAATCTTCACCGCTTGTTGCCGTGGCTCCAACTCCTCGACCCTCGCCTTCGCCGGTGACTGCGGTTGCAGCTCCTCTCCCTGCGATGATCACTTCTTCTGGGGCAGTTCCTTCCCTCTGTAGTTCCGCTGCTTCCTTCAGGTACTGCCAAATCTTAGCGTTTTCCTCCTGCAGGCTTCTCTGCTGGTCGATGATCTTCATTTGAGCCGCCGTGTGCACGGCCTGTGTCGTCTGAAAACCTTGCACTGCGATAAGGAGTTGAGCAGCGTTAAAGGTCGCCTCTTCTTCCGGGCCTACCTCTTCCAATAACGGTCCAAGGTTTCTGGGGGATATCGGAACGTTCAGGACCACGCCACCGGCGTGCGTGATGGAGCTGGTCGCTCCAGCTTCTCGTAGCGTCGTTGGCGTCGGGTCATTAGGGGTTTCCATCTTGGCTGAAGATCCGGGGTCACTCGTAGTCCACGCTCACCGCACCAAATAATTAGGTAAGTGAACTCCGTGATCTGGATCTCCGGAAAGAGGCCTTTGCTTCCCGATGGATCGTCCCTGCGCCGGGAATGGTCCCTGCGGATACTCCGACGAGCAAGACAGTCAGAGGTTCAAGAAACTATTCAAAGTAAAGTGTCCAAAGTGGTTTCAAGTTCTCACCTCCCCCTTTCTTGAATGTGAGGTGTGTTTTTATAGAGGTTGCTTGGGCCTGAAGCCCGCCTGCCCGACTGGGCCTATCTGTCCGAACGGGCCTGATTGGGCCTTCTTCATATCCCAAATCATCACTTATTAGTAACGGATCACAAACATTATTATTAACAAAATTTAAAAATTATATTGTTTTTTGTACGAGTTGGTCATGTAAGATGAAGAATGTTTGATGTGTTGGTTAGAAGAATTGAAGAGTGGCAAAGGGATGCAATGATAAGGGGTAGGGGTAAGACCTAAACAAACTTGGAAGAGGGTGATTGAAAGCGACATGAGTTTATTGGGGATTGAGGAAAATATGACAGTGGATAGGATGAGATGGAGAGAGAGATTTATGTTGCTGACACGACTTGATTTCATGGTCCTATATGATGGTTCATGTTAGCCGATCCTGAATCATTTCAGGACTAAGGCTTTGTCGTTGTTGTAATCTCTAGTTCTATTATTAAACCACAAAAAATGTGATTTTTTTAGATCAACTAATATGCAATTGGAGCATAATAAGGAATAAAAGATCTTTGTTTTATAATGATGTTTGAAATTGACTCACTTGCCAATTGTATGAGTAGAATTGCTCTTACTGCTGATGTTAGGGGTAAAAAATTGTACCATTTTAAATGATAAATATAAAATTACTTCTGACTCTCAATACTAAGAGTGTTTTTACACCTTATCCCAATAGAAATGGGAAGTTCTTATTTAACATTAGTTATTTCGATGCTCGGACTTTGTTTAGCTCTCCCACGTTTCTAAATCCTTTAATTTGATTGACAATTAGGCCTAATCTTGTAATTAAATTTTAATTATACATTTAATATAATACATATTGACATGGTGGAATTATGAAAGTCCAATTGTCAACTCACGATTACATAGAAATAAGGTCAAAAGACGACCATTGTCCGATAGCTTACTCCAAACCTAACTCGATTTATGAAAGGACTAAAGGATGATCACAAGCAGTAAACAAAAATTGCAATATAAGCTTAATAGAATGAATAAAGTAGTATACCTGAGCTGAACTCATTCTATTTATATCATTGTTGAGTTGTAGAAGACGGTTATGAGTTGAGAAGCGGGGTGGACATGTGTCTCCTATTGATAGGAGGACGTGTACCCAGATATCAGGAGCCTGATATTCCTCAAGCCCACTAAGCCCATGATTCTTGGGATTCGGCGTTGTTAGTCCCTTGTGAGGTAATATGAGTTTCACTTGGTTATTGGCTCACCATTAGATGTAGGCTCGTTATATTTAGACATTAGGATGATTTTAATCTCGACTATAATGAGCTTAAATTTAACAGTGACTCACCAGGTGAAAACCACCGATAAACGGTAAAATAAAAATTAGATTAAAAGGATAGAGAAGGGATTTAGGTTTTTTTTCCATCTGATTACTTAATATTTTTTTTTATCACATTCACTACTCATTCTCTCACTCCTGTTTCCATTTCCGCCTCTTTCTACTGGCACTATTTTTTTATTTAAGGGTAATTAATTTATTAGTCCCTATATTTTGACAAAACACACTGTTTAGTCCCTGTATTTTCAAAAACACACACTAAAGTCCCTAACGTTTTTCTCGGTGAACTGTTTAGTCCCTAATGTTTTTCTTGGTGAACTGTTTAGTCCCTGCCGTTAGACTCTCATGAAGATTCTGTTAGTCAATTTGGATTTGTGTTCTTCTTTTCCTTTATTTTGCTTTCCTTTAAACTCTAATGCATCTGAAATCAACTTTGAGTGTTCTTGTTCTTAATTTTCTTCTTAATCGTTCAAATTCGTAAGCGTTGAGTCTGTTCTTTTTATTGTTCTCCATGCAAATAGCTTCTTCTTCTAAATTGGATTACTCTTCTGAAGTTTGAAGGTAAATAGTAAATGGTAATTTAGTCATTTCCGAAGTCATAAACGGTAAAAAATGTAACAAACAGACGGAAGGACTAAACAGTTCACTGAGAAAAAGGTTAGGGACCTTACCATGTGTTTTTGAAAATACAGGGACTAAACAGTGTGTTTTGTCAAAATATAGGGACTAATAAATTAATTACCCTTTATTTAATGACTAAAAGGAGGTTTTTAATATTTATGTATATAAAGTTGTTCATTTGTTAAACATGCTATTATTTTATTTAATATTATTTCGCCACTAACACAATAGAAGAGTTTGTGTTCATACTTAACGAGATGTTCATAAATAAAAAAACAAAATGCAACCAAGGTCGTGGACAAATATAAATAGCTTTGCGAGTTAAGCTCGTGAATAACCAAACTTCAAAACAAATTGTATTCAAATGTAAATTTAAACTCAAACCGAGCCAAAACTCGATTCGAGCTTATTAACATTATGACTAGCTGAGCCGGAGCAGACTAAAGCTCAGCTCGATTACCACCCTAATTCTATTTAGGCTAAAATAAAGGGTTAATTACAAATATGGGCCTATTTGAAAGTTCATTTACATATTAAGACTAGTTGCCTCAATTCTTACAAATTCAGACACTTTCACTTAATTTGGACCAAAATACCCTCACATTCTTCCTAACCAGGCTTAATATATTCTCAGACCCCTCAAGTTGTCTCAATACTGCAACTGACCTCAAAACTTAGACTTGTGACAACTAAACCCTCACAACTTGCTTATTTAGAACATAAACCCCTCAAATTGTTCAATTGGAACAAATAACTCATTAAGTTGCTTATTTAGGACAAATAACTCATAAACCCCCCAAAAAATTCAACATAATCTTACATCAGAAATAAAGATTTCAAAATATCGGTTGCTACATCTAACTAATTTACTAATACATTAACTAAAGGGCAATAAAACTTCCGAAATAACCTATTTCAGGGGTTATTTATTTCAAATAAGCAAGTTGAGGGGATTAGTTGCCACAAGTCTAAATTTTGGGGTCAGTTGCAGTATTGGAACAACTTGAGGGACTTGGAAGGTATTAAGCCTCATAACTATAACATTTTAGACAACAATCAAGAGAATGAAAATAATTTAATTGCCTACAACAATTTAGACAACAATGAAGAGAATGAAAATAGTTTAATTTGATGTATTTCAAAACCCTACAACCCATTGAAACTCCGCATTTTGTGAAAATCTCGTAATACAGTCGAGATCTCTAATTCCCGACAATTGTCGCATCTGTCGCGTTGCCTCACTGCAACCTAATACGACAATAGTGATGTGTTTTCAATATTGTCGCATTCGTCGCATCTGTCGCATTTAAATCGAATGCGACGAATGCGACAACATTGAAAACACATTACCATTGTCACATTAGATTGCAGTGAGGGAATGCGACAGATGCAACAACTGTCTCGAATTGCAGATCTCGACTGTATTATGAAATTTTCAATAAAATGCAGAGTTTTGATGAGTTATAGGGTTTCGAAATGCATGAAACTAAATCATTTTCATTTGATATATTAAAAAATGAAGAATTTCCTACTGACCTGGTTTGTGCGAATTCATAGTCACCCAACTTTCTTTTTTCCTGCTCTCGATCGTTCATGAAGGACGGGAGAAAGTGAGGGTTATCCAAATCAAATAAAAGTATCTAAATCTGTAAGAAGTGAGACAATTAGTCCTAATAAATAGGTTCAGATTTGTAATTAACCACCATGTCTTGCAACTTTCTAATTAATTCACCCTTAGTTCGTTTCTTAATTGGGATTTTCTCCTAATACTTTTCAACAACCACGTGCAGCGTAGTTATTGGAGGTATATAAGCGAGAAAGGGTTTAGGGTTTTTGCTTGGCGGCTCAGCTCAGCTGCCATCTCTGTCGAACAGTACTCCATAGCTAAACGAAGAAGAAGAAGGAGAAAGCAGGATGTGGTATCTTTGCGTTTTCTTTCACCGATTGTTAGATTACCGGAAACCAGAAGTGGAGGCTCTGGCTCAGCTTTTCGGTGTTTCAGACTCTTTGGAATGGAAGCTTCCTCTCTATCACCATCCCGATTCTCCTTTTCACTTTGTCAATCTCCCTAATGAAGATCTCGCTCGAAACATCGCTAATCGAAGTTGGTCATCTCTTCTCTCTCATCTTTTATCATTATTGTATTGGTTGTTCTGTTGATTTCTCTGCATAAATGATCAATATTCAATTACATTGTGTTTTTTTGAAGGGGAGATTGGGGAAAATGGAAACGGAAAATTTAACGAGGGATTCGGTTTTCTCATTTCATACATTATTCTCGATAGATTATCAAAATCATAGGAGAAAACATCAAGTAAACATTGGCTCTAAAAGGAGTATTCCTTTTCCTTTTCTAATTAATGTAGATACTGTGAATTGGTTGCATTAAGATGAGAATTGTTGTTTCTGATTCTTTATATCCCTTGTGATCATTAATAGAAAATGCATAGGTTTGGGAGATTTATATTAATAATTCAATGAAATACTAGCTTTTAAATTATGTTGTTAATAATTGCTGACCTTGCTTCTTTGTTCCAAACTACATTAATACAATCTTCATTTACCTTAGGCTTAATACATCACTAGCACCTGAACTTGGCTCAAAAAGCTGATTGACCCCTTGAACTTCTCGTTAGCTCCCTGGACTTACTTAAAATAACCTATTGACCATCTTAATTTGTTTAAAGTGGTCTATTAGCCTTCTGAACTTGCTTACATTGATCTATTTGCCCCTTGTAGTTGCTTAAAGTGATGTACATTTCAATTTGTCCAAAACCAATCTTGTTCGGCCATGTATACTTAGGGAGTTAATCATGTCATTTTAAGCAAGTTTAGGGGCTAACGAGACACTTTGTAAGTTCAGGGGCGCCTAATGTATTAAACCTTTACCTTAAAATTATTTGCAAAAGTTAAAATTTAGCCTATATACTGACCGCTATTGTCACTTTGGCCTCTATGCTTTAATTGTACTTCTAAATTTTTCTGTAAAATGTGACACTTAACTGGAAGTTCTTCCTGATGATTACGTTTGCATCGTGTTATACGCATCATCAATTTGTCAAACTTTTTTTTTTTTCCAATTTTATAGCATTGTGTGCTATGTTGCACAGACATGGACACGGAAAGAGACACGGGAAACTTATTTCTAAAACATAACCTTCATAAAGTAGCCTTCAAACGAAAATGGATACAGACACGAAAGGGACACAGACGTATGCGAAACTTGGAACACTATTAAAGGGAAGTGTCAGTGTAACATAGGTTGCGTGTAATACATTGTGAATGGAAATGTCTGTCAAGGGCATAATTCTACTAAAACTTAAAGTGCAGGGGCCAAATGTATCAAAATTGAAGTACTGAGGCCATAGTGGCAAATTGTGCATACTGAACTAACTTTTGTCCCGTATTATGCAACAAACTATAGCATGTCATGGATGTTGATGTTATAGGAAACAGTTCTGCTGATATACTGATAAGATAACTTATGATCTTAAGTTTTAGGCTGTTTGTTGAAGCAGTAGATGTGTCAAAAATGACTTGTTTCTTACATGAAAAAGTGACTTGGATGTGAATAGTTGAAATCGGTGGTGAATAGGCTGATTCCACGGATTCAGGAAATATGCTAAAAGAATCATGATATGATTGCACACATTTGCATTGGATTTGAATTTCAATTACTTGGTTGATATGGTTTCTTTTTTTGACATTAAAATTACATTTCTAGACTAATATTTGATAATATTTTAAGTTCAACATGGTAAATATTCGGCTTCATACATCTTTAGCCCCTTGTACTTGTCCAAAACAGTCAATTGCCGCAAAAGTTCTATTTACCTCCTAAATTTGTTTAAAGTGACCGATGCAGTCTCTCAAAGGTACCTATTAGCCCCTGAACTTTTTAAAGTGATCTATTGCCTGCCTGAACTTGCTTAAAGCATACACATTTCAACTTTTCCAAAATCTCCACGTGGATTTTAGGGGGTTAATAGGTTACTGTAAACAAGTTCAGGGGTAAATAGGACATTTTAAAAGTATAGGGGGCATTTTACTTTTTTGGACAAGTACAGGGGGCTAGGGATGTATTAATCCTAAATATTTTACTTTTTGTAATATTATGAATTTGAACTGAATCATCCTATTCAATTCGATTCATGAGTCAATATTCACAAAATTAGGATTTCGATTCACGGGTTGAATCTTGATTTGACAACTATGGATATGATAACTTATGATCTTAAGTTTTAGGCTGTTTGTTGAAGCATTAGATGTGTAAAAAATGACTTGTTTCTTACATGAAAATTTGTAGGTATACTTGTGAAAGGTATCTATGAACTTTGGGGAGAAGGAAGTAGCTATGAGGAACTGGAAGAGTCTATAATGAGTTACCCAGATGAACGAAAGTTGCCATACTTGACGTCAGAAAGTACATTCAAAATTACAGTTGATACCTTTGGAAAGGTCATTAGCTTTGAAGAGCAAAACGATCGTATTCAAGCATTTACTTACATCCCTTTCAAGGTCTGGTTCTTGTTTATGAATTTTTTTTTTGTCTGGATAGAACTTTAATGATTAACTAGAATTAGGATTGCATAATTTTTTTGCAATAGGAACAGGAGTAGAATCAGGCTGCAAGTTTATGGTCGCGACTAACCCTATGTCATGTAGTTGTTAAAGGCGCGCCTTAGGCAAGGCTCAAGGTAATGAGCCTTGATTGCATAGGCCGAGGCACAGTTTAAAAGGATCTCGCCTGGGCTTTGGAAACTTCGTCAAAGCCGCCTCAGTAACATATACTGTTTTCACTAGGTTTTTTTTTTTTTTGCCTGTTTTGTGTAAAACAAATGGTTGATTAATCTCAACCACTAATCTTATTTAAATAAATTTAATCTTAACCCTTGATGTAAATAAGAATATCAAGAGACGCAAGTAAGAATAGTAACATATACTGTTTTCACTAGGGTTTATTTATTTTTAACTGTTTTATGTTAATGTCTCTATGAAGTATGAACTTAACTTGGTGATTTTGACATTTGGCCTAAACCATACTGAGCTTCCTAAAGTTGTCCATTTTGCCCCCAAACCCATTATCCACTCCAACTCCCTGAAAGTGAGATAATACGCCTCTTATTTTTCCTCAATCAGAGGAGATTTAGACCACGCGCCTTTCGGTTGACTTCCCAGGGCCACATTGCAAATTTTTATAAGAGGAAAAGCCACGTTGCATATGGGAACTCAATTGAAAGGTGAGTGGTCCTTAAGGGTCAACTTATTCTCCGATTGAGTAAAAAAAAGGGGCACGTTATGTCACTTTCAAGGAGTTGGAGTGGCTAATGGGTTGTCCCTTAAGTTTGGGGGTCAAAGTGATCAAAATGAACAACTTTAGGGGACTCCGTATGGTTTAGGCCTTGACAGTTAGTATTATGTTTTTATGCGGTTTTGTCTTGTTCGTGTGGTCATAAGTGTTTTTTATTTATTTATGTTTTAACTACTAATAGAGTATTAGTGATATTGATATCAAATATTGATATGCTTTAACTAGTAATAGAGTGTATATATATTTTTTCTGCGCCTCATGTTCCTCAGGTGCGTGCCTTGAGCCTAGGCTATCCAAGACCCTTAGCGCCTTAGCCTTGCACCTTTAACAACTATGGTCTATCCAATATAACTTGTAGCAAGGAAAAAAGAAAAATCCTTCAATGTTTGTAAATTGTCTTGATATGTTACAGGGGCGTGTTAATTTAAAAGCTCCTGAGCACAAGTTCTGGCTCATGGAAACTGATGACTATGGAGTTAATAATGGTTTGCCACCAGTTGCACAAAGAAGAATCTTCTTCGGTCGGGAGATTGGTGGTGCTGACAGGAAGCTTCTCCCAACTTATCAGTTAAAAAGCCGAAAATATCTCGGTCCAACTGCCATGGATGCAGAAATGGCATTCTTAATGGCTAATCAGGCATTAGTCACACCAGGAAAACTCATCTTTGATCCTTTTGTTGGCACTGGAAGCATTCTTGTTGCTGCAGCTCACTTTGGAGCAATGACAATGGTATGCTTTTTTTCCCCTCTCCCTGTTGTTTTACTTTGATTTATCTTGGCGGAAGTTGAAATTTAGTCCTAGTATTTGACACAATTTGTCATTTTATCCCCTATATTTTAATTTACACATTTGACCCATCCGACACAACTTGATTTCACGGTTTTATATGATGGTTCATGTTAGCCGACCCTGAATCATTTCGGGACTAAGGCTTTGTTGTTGTTGTTGTTGTATTTGACCCATCTACTTTGTTTTTCCACAAAATCTAGCCCTACATTTTTGTTCACAATATGTTACAGGCCATAGCACATGGTCAAACTATTTTCTCCAATTGTGTAATGGGGCGAGTAATACACTGCAAACAGACCTGTATGTTAAAAGTCATATTTTCCGAAAAATTAAAATACATCATGTGCCAAAATTGAAGTATGTACAGGCGCTAAATTGTGAAGTACAAGGACTGAATTTTAGCTTTTCCAATATTTCTTTGAATTTTAGATTGTAAAATCTATATGAACAATTTGTTTGCAGTAATATCAACTTATGAATTGTTCAGGGTGCTGATATTGATATCAGGGTAGTTCGTGATGGACGTGGCCCTGACTGTAATGTTTGGAGCAATTTCAAGCAGGTGAAACTATGTCTCCTTGTGATATTCACCTCTTCTTTTTGTTCATGGAAACATAATCTGAAACTCTATTTACTTTTAATAATTTTTTAATCTCAAAATAGTCCAGGTGTATAATATAACATTAAATGCAGTACAATGACGATCATGCCCTTATTTTCAGCATGGATTGAAGTAACTAGGAGGATGAAATTGATGAACAGTGAAATCTTTCATCAGTTTTATATATTGTATTAATGGTTTAAAAAGCTTATTGCTCCTCTCTTCCTGAAACTCCAACCGGTTAAAGTTTCAATCAATTCTAAAGAGTAAACTAAAGAGTATTTGGGATTAGATTAGACCTTTTTAGTTCGTGTATTGAATCTAGATTTTTTCATTCTTAACTTCCCAATGAACTCCACCCTGAATTGTACAGTGTTTTATTAAAACAAATTCCATTCATCTTTGCAGTATGGACTGCCGATGCCAATTGGTCTTTTGAGGGCGGACAATAATCTTCCTCCTTGGCGTCCTGGACTGAAAGAGGTAATCTTCTACTGATAGTTGTTATTATGGCTGCATACACATTATTTGCGTTATTTTATATTTTTTTAATTTTTTTGAAGTCATTCTTAAACTGAAATTCCTGCCTAGTGCATACAATACTTGTTTAGTCTTGCCTTTTAATACAATGGTAATAGGCTAATAGCCAAGTAGGAATGTGCATAAAATTTATGTTGGATGAAGTATTTTGTATCTTCCCACCTGATGAGAGTGGGGTCAAAACAACTTATTTGTTCGATAATCCAACAAAACATGCAAAATTTAAGATGAAATGTACAAAATTCTGCTAACTCGAAGTCGCACTCTGAGGACAGATCAAAGTTCGGATACAGTTTGGATATTTATAGTAAGCATTCTGCTTCACTTTGGGTCTTACTCCCTCCAGGTAGGGGTGAGCAAAATTGACCAATAACTGATAACCAAGCCGAAACTGAACCGAAAATGTAGTTTGGTTCGGTTGGTAATTTGGTAATCGGTTATTAAAAAAAAAAATCGGTGTATCCGAAAACTGAACCGGATTATGTATATAATATGATTTTTTTGTTGTATATATATTTATTCTACATTTTTATAATTTTACATGGTTATTTAAAAAGCATCTTGAGGCCCTGATCTTTCATATTTTTTGGTTCTTAAGCCCTTGATCTTTTATTTGGAAACATTTTGATCATTTATTTTTGGTCCCACTAAGCCCTTGCTTGCCAAATTAGTTAATTGTGAACATCTAATTCAATTAAAAACATTTCATTTGTTTTTGAAATTATATTTTTTATAGTTTAAAGATTTTTACAGTTTTCTTATAGCCACATTACACATTAAAAACGGCTTTCAAACTGCGAAAAATACAAATTTTGAGCATAGATGAAATGAATAACTCTCTATTAATCGAGTTTTATGTTCAAACCTTACTTTTTTGGTCATCAAAGGCTTAATGTGACAAAATATAAAAGATCGGGGGTTTAATGTATCCAAATAAAAGATCTAGGGCTTAATGAATAAAAAATGAAAGGTCCGGGGCCTCATGATGCTTTTTCCTTATTTAATATATTTACTACTAATAAACAACTATTTTTTGTTTTCTATTTATTATAGATTTTTTTATAATTTTTATAATTTTTTAACTTATTATAATAAATTTTGGTCCGTCAGTGTTATCGGTTAGTAATCAAAACCGAACCAAATCGATTCGGTTCAATTTTAATTTTAAAGGGAATTTCAGTTTGATTAACGGAGCTGGACTGATGTCCACCCTTAACTACAGGGGTAGAATTAAGAGCCGGATCGAGTTTGGAGATTTTTTAGTGAGTGTTCTGCTTCACTCCGGGAGCCGTATCATGCGAATCCTAATTGTAGTCGTATGAGTTTTCTTTGCGGTTTTGCTATTTTTCGTTTTGAACATCTTTAATACTCTTCTTGAATTATCTGTATCAAGCTGGAAATGTAGAAGACTGCAATTGTCCAATTGATATGTTCTTTGAAATTTCATTCTTTTTCAAATCTTCTGCATCTCTCTTGATCTCAAGTATCTTCGCATTGCTCAGGTTTTCGACGCCATAATCTGTGACCCCCCATACGGAGTTCGTGCTGGCGGACGCAAGTCTGGTGGTCGTAAACTATTAAAAGGAGTAATTGGCCCGTACACCGTCCCCGACGACAAGCGAACCGATCACATACCTTCAACCGCACCATACAGCTTAGCAGAATGCATGCACGACTTACTTGACCTTGCTGCTAAAATGCTCGTACTCGGGGGAAGACTCGTGTGCTTTTATCCGGTATTACGAGAAGACGAAACAGTTGAAGTTCAATTTCCAGAACACCAATGTTTCAAACTCATTGCATCTTCCGAACAAATTTTAAGTTCACGGTACAGCCGAGTTCTATTAACCATGGTAAAGATCAGTCCGTATACCGATGAAATCGCGGAAGCAGCGAGATTACAACATGTTGAGTTTAGGGAGAACCATGTGAAGTGGTTAGAAGATGGAAATCTACATTCTTCTGTTTTTAGTCCTGCTGATCAAATAGCTGGTGGAGCTGATTCAAAGACATTTAAAGAACTGAAACCTAAGTATAGAGGAAAATATGTGTAGCAATACTTCTAACTACATTTATATTAGGCCTAAAACATACGCACCCTTCTGAACTTGTTAGTTTTGGTCATTTTGCCCCTTGAACTTACGGGACGACCTATTTTCATTATAACCGAAACAAGATGAAGTTCCAACATTGGTACAAGTGTTCATGGAAGTATTGGAACCAGCCTGCATATATGTAGACGATTTAGGAGTTAAAGCTATATGCAATTTTTACAAAGAGAACTTGCATACTGTCTATACTAACTTCATTTGAAGCTTGTTTTAATAGTGCATAACTTTTTTTATTATGACTTTGGTGATTGCAACGAGAACATGTAATGATTGTTTTCGTTATAATGAAAAGAGAGGTTGGTAATACCACTTTTAAATAGTTAATAGGTCGTTCCGTAAGTTCAGAGGGCAAAATGACCAAAAGTGATAAGTTCAAGGGGCAGGCTTTTATATTAACTTTGATTCCCTTGTTGGGTAAATAATTTATTAGTCTCTATATTTTTACCTAACACGTTAATTCTCGTATTTTAATAATAAATTGTTTAGTTTTTAACTTTTGTTCTATTCAACATTTTAGTCCCTCAACATTGATATTTACGGTTGCGATAACTGTTTAATAATTCAAATATTTGAGGGATTAACTGATGAATAGAACAAATATTATGAAATAAATAGTGTATTATTAAAATATGAGGATTAAGCAATGTATTAGGTGAAGATGTAGGGATTAATAAATTATTTATCCTTCTACTTTAGTGTATCAGTAAACTTAATGAACTTGCTGGTATAAGGATGTAGAATCTAGTTGCGAAAGTAAGGTAGTAAATGAAAATTTTCTTCTAGGTATAATGATGCAATTTTGTAATTTTTAGTTTGAAGATTGAAGAGAGTTGTAAGGATAAATATAAAAAGTGTAGTTTGGGTACGTTGATGTCAAGTTTGGTTGTTTTTCGATAATTCCTTTTTGGTTTTTCGAGTAAGGTTAGAATCCAAAAACAAACATTTATATTTATTTAAAAAAATCAATTAATGCAAAAATACCTCTAACGTTTTGGATCAGGAGCAATTTTACTCTTAAAGTCTAAAATTGTGCAATTTTATCTCTAATATTGGAAGCCAAGAGTAATTTTACCCCTAACGTTGATAAATTGGGTCAATTTGATAAATAATTCATCAAACTGTCTTCTCGGTCATGAATCTTGTCATTTACACTTCACACATGTGTTATTTTATCAGTAACAAATCACAAACATATGTTGGGATGTAAAAAAAATAAGAAAAAAATATTAAAAATATACTATCTTTTGTACGAATTAGGCAAAAAAAAATTCAAAAAATTCACCGAATTTATAAATATTAATCTTCAATTTTATTATTAAATTACAAAAACATTATATCCTTTTTTTAGAACAAATTGATATGCAATTGGTGCAAAATAAGAAAAAAAAAATGACTGTATTATATAATAGTGTCTGAAATTGATCAAATTTATCAACGTTAGGGGTAAAATTGCTCCTGATCCAAAATGTTAGGGGATATTTTTACACCTTAACCCATTCTTTTTTTTTTTAAATCAATTAATTTCAATTATTATTAATAATGGACGGAATAAGGATGAAGATTATTATCTTGTCTCCGTGCTTGCTGAAAATCAGGGGACCTTAGAATTGGGATCCTTATTTCTCATTATTCAAATTTCATATATCATTTATTTAGTATAATTTAAAATTTTACCATATAACTATTAGAAAAATATAATACTAATTCAATCATTATTATTTTCACGATGGAATCATCAGATTATATATATATTTTTCAGAATCTACATGAGGATATAGTGGAAGTGGGGATGGGGATCTTCGTTGTCCCCACCCCTGCCCTTTAGGGATGTTTTGTCCCTTATCCGTACCTCTTAGGAGTGCAAACCAACCTGTCTAGTTCGTAAACTGTTCGAGTTCGGTTCGGTCAAAGTTCGGATCGTTTAGGCTCGATTCGAGACCGATTCGAGCATTAATGAACCTGAGTTTGAGCTTTCTTAGGTTCGACTCGAAAGCTCGTGAGCAGGTTTGAGAGTTTATTTATTAATATTATCTATTATTGATTTTTATTTTTAATTTAAATAATTTAAATTATGTAATTTTTATTATATTTTTTAACTACTAACTTGAACCACACATAAATGTTTAGCCTTTTTGAAACTATATGGTTGTAGACTACATGTTAAATTCGAATTTGTTAGATTTTATATTTATTTAATCTTATTACTTTATTAAAATTTGTTGTAGATTGTATGTTATATTTGTTTTTTGGAGTTTAAACTTGGTATTCCTTCATTAAAAGACTGATTTTAGATAATAAAATGTTTTTTTTTTTAAAGATTGGTTAGCGAGGAAGGGTAAGCGGCGGACATCCCAGCTATGCTGGCACCCCCACCACAGACCCAAAAAAAGCCACGAACCAAATTTATTAAAAGAGTAAATAAATGTCATAATACAAAAAGAATAAAGAATAAAATGAAGCCAAAGAATTAGGAAAAGCGATAAATGCAACGTCCTACACGATCATGAAAAAAGACCGATCCACAAAAATCCGGGACAACATCCCACCAAGTCGAAGCTGTTGTCGTCCGTCCATAATTTGCAAGCGAATCCGCAACATGATTTCCTTCACGAAAAATATGAGACACCACAAGAGCCACAGAATCGATCTGATTTAAACAATTGAACCATTTTTGTCTAAGCAACCAAGGAACCGAACAAGATTTAGATTTGAACATCTGCACAACATACATTGAGTCGCTTTCAAGCCAAATTTTCCGCCAACCTTTGCTGATAGCCATGTCAATGGCGTAAATAGCAGCAGATAGTTCAGCAAGATAAGCAAAGGAACTTTCAATCGGAAAGGCAAACGCACCAAGGCACATGCCAGTATGCGAGCGATAAATACCTCCGCAACCCGCAGGACCAGGAGCACCCGTGATAGACGCACCAATATTGATCTTAATCCAATCCCTCGGAGGTGGTTGCCAAAAAATCGGAGTAATGTGCGGAGCCTTTATGAAGACGCTTTTCAATCCCGAGCTCACCTAAGATTTGAAGTTCAACTAGCGAATTCCAAACGGAGCCTCGTCCAGTGTGAGCAGATTCACGAACAACTCCCCAAATCCGTCTCAGCGTGACGTAAGTATTAACCCTCTCATCCTCAAAAATGGACCTATTACGAGCAAGCCATATAGCCCAAATTGTATTAACAATTGCTGCCGCCCACAAATCAGCGATTTGAGTACTGAAACGTTGAATAACAGCATGATCAACCAGATTCTTAAGAGTCGAGTCTGTGTTAATTCGTCTTCCAAACAATGAGCTAACACCATGCCAAATAAATTTGGAAAACCGACAGGAGACAAAAAGGTGGTCCAACGTTTCAGAATCTAACGAGCACAAATTGCAACGAGAAACAACTTGACAGCCGCGCAACTGAAGCTGATCATGTGTTGGCAAATACCCAAGATAAGCCCGCCATCTAATAAGCGAGTGTGCAGGAGGAACACTCTGACACCTTAAAAAACGACTCCAAGGCTGTTGAGTAGGAGGAGATCTAAGCCAAGCATACATGAGCTTAACAGTATAAACCCCACTCGTAGCAGGCTTCCAAACACAAATATCAACATCGTCCCTACCCCGCCTAATATTCTGCAATCTATTCTCCACATCCGCAGGTAACGCGGGCAGATTATGCCAATTATTACCATCCAAATAATCCTCCACCAAATCAAAAGAACGACGCTGTTGACTAGCAGATAGGCCAACCTGTGCAGCCAGTGAAGGACACATCCAGGCCCCATTCCAAAAATTAAGTTCAGAGTGCTGACCAATCCACCAAAAACAGTGATGCTCAACTTCAGAATAAATGGATTTTATCGAGCCCCAAATAGAAGAATTCATGATATAATGTCGTGACTGTCCCGCTTTATTGAGAAAATGAGTTCTAAGTAACTTAAAGCAGAGAGACTTTTCTTGAAGAAGACCCCAAGCCATCTTTCCATTCAATGCATTGTTTAGAATAGACAGATTCTTGATTCCAAGACCTCCATCCTTGAAGTTTTGACAACAAATTTCCCAAGGGACAGTGATAAGCTTCTTGCAATTAATGGACCCAGACCAAATAAAATTCTTCATATGCCTAGTCATACGTGTAAGCAGCGCAGAGGGCCACTCATAAATACTAAAAGAGTGAATGAAGCTACCAGTAATTATAGAATTTACCAGAGCCACTCTCCCAGCCATAGACAAACAATGCCCTTTCCATTTAGCAAAGTGAGCAAGCACCCTATCCATCAAACTAGTCAGATGTCGTGTCTTTGGTAAACCAAAAAACAAAGGGACTCCAAGATAGCGAAATGGAATAGACCCTTGACGAATACCAATAATATCAGCAAGACGATTGCCACGTCTAGAAGAAACAAATGAGCCCAGAAATAATTCAAATTTGTTCCAACTAACACACTGACCTGAGATAGATCCATACAACTCAAATACACCCTTAATAACAGCTAGATTACTTGAAGAGGCCCTGCAGAAGAGAAGAATGTCACCAACATAAAATAAATGAGTCGGAAACACCTTTGCAGAAGTATATTGCATTGGAGCAAGTCGCCCAGTATCCACGAGGTGAAGCAACCAACGGCTAAGAAAGTCCTCGGCAATACCAAACAAAATAGGAGACAACGGATCGCCTTGTCGAACCCGTCTTGAACATCTGAAATATCCACTAATGGCTCCATTGTTCAAAATTGAAATCCGAGATGCAGATAAAACATTCAGAATCCAGTCTCTGAATTGAATAGAGAAACCAAAAGCGTCCATCACGACAAGTAAAAAATTCCAATTTAAAGTGTCAAAAGCTTTCTTGATGTCAACCTTCAAGGCTAAGTTCCCTCCAAAACACTTTTTACGAAGCATATTAGTGCCTTCAGAAGCAAACGAAATGCATTGGTGAATACTTCGTCCAGGAATAAATCCAAATTGATTCTGAGAAACAATGCGAGATGCAATAGAAGTGAGTCTATCAGCCAAAATTTTTGCAATTATTTTATAACTAAAGTTGCTCATTGCAATATGCATATACTGATTAAGAGATATCACACCGTCCACCTTCGGGATAAGGACCATAATACTGGAGCACAGGCCAGGATGTATCATGCCACTCATAAAGAAGCTTTTGATAACAGCAAACACATCAGCACAAACAATATCCCAGAAAGACTGAAAAATGACCCCAGAAAACCCATCAGGTCCAGGAGAACTACTGCTATCCATTGCAAAGACTGCCATACGAACTTCATTCATATCCGGGCAACGAGTAAGCAAATCATTATCCAAGTCAGAGACAAGATATGGAACAACCTCATAAACTAGATCATAATTCTGCGGCAAGACCTCACCATTTTTAAAAAGACTTGAATAAAATTCAGCAATATGTGTCCCAATTTGATTCGGATTAAAGACCAGCTCATCCTCAATTTGAAGCACTGAAATCCCAGAGGCAGCAGCTCGAATAGATGCCATACGATGAAAGAAGCTGGTATTTCGATCTCTCTCCTTAAGCCATCTAACTCTGCTCTTGTCACGCAAAAAGACCTCCTTTCTATGCAAAATATTATCCAAATGTGCATGAGCATTCATCTCCTCATGATGTAGTTCAGGAGTAAACCCATTCTCAGAGATTTCTACCTGCACATGGGCCAGATCCGTCTCAGCATCAGTGTGACACATATCAATGTTACCAAAAACCACTTTATTCCAGTGACGGAGCACCGGCCGAAGTCGCCTGAGTTTATCGCATAAAGCTTGCATATGAGGTAAGCTAGGATGCATTCCATTCCAAAAATCAACAATCACCTCCCTAATCCCCAGATGCAGAATCCACATAGACTGAAATCTGAATCTAGAGATAGGGCGATTCCCCTTGGAGCAGCTAAACATCAAAGGGCAATGGTCAGAGTGATGCCGCGGTAAAGCCAAACTGCAAATCGATTCCCAGAAGTCCGAGAATAAAGCAAATAATAAAACTCTATCCAGCCGACATTCAACCCGCGGAGAGCCAGAACTGCCATTAGACCAAGTAAAGAAGGCCCCATGAGTAGGACCATCAACAAAAGAACCAGAATCAATAAAATCACGAAACTCCCTACAAGGACGCAAAGCAGGAGCCGGTCCCGATTTCTCATGAGATCCAAGGACAGAATTAAAATCTCCAAGAAGCACCCAATGCCCATTCAACCTATTTTGATGAGCCAAAATATCATCAAACATAGTGACACGTCTATTTGCCCAAACGCTCCCGTAAACAAAGCAGACAAAAGTATTAAATTAGACAAACTCAGAATAACAAACTGTTCATGTCTGAAACAAATATTGGTAACCATGGAAGAATTAATCTTTGCAAAAACCCATAGAGTTGGAAGCTCCTTATTGTTCATAGCAATTAAAGACAAACCAAGCCTTCTCCAGAAGGCCTCATTAACAGAACTGAACTCCACCATAGGCTCAGCTAAACAAAGAAAATCCGGTTTATGAAGAGAACACAAACGATGCAAGTAACCCTGAGTATCCCTATTAAGAATACCCCTACAATTCCAGTAAAGAAAGATCATTTAAAACAGAGCGGAGGTTTACTGGCTCGTTTGTTTCGAGCTGGCAAATTCTCCGTTGTTCTCATAATTTTTTCCCTCCGCCTTACTTTCTTAGTGCTAACTATGTTCCAACTATTGTCTGTTGGTCCCTTGTAAGGTTGCAAATATAGTTCTAAGGGGGGGGGGGTTAGGAACTATTTGACCTTTTTAATTGAATTAGGGCAAACTTCTTTTTCTTAAGAAAAGAGTATATGACAGCGGCGCTGAGTAATCAGCAAGACACTAGCTTAGTCAATTGGTGACTAGGTCAGTTACGTTGCTTAAGTCAGAAAATAGCACTTAGAGTCTATTCCTGAACTAAGTCGTTTGCAGCGCACAACTCAGCTTGACCTCTTTACTTGGTCAGTTTTTAGTTTATATTAAGCAAGCAATATATTAAGGAGTTAAGGGTTAGAAATACTTCACTCAGTGGAGTTATCCAGGTTCGGCTTCTTCTAAGCCTACGTCCTGTCCCCGGAACACGTTCCGAGCTTTCAAATTCACTACTGAGCTCTTTAAAGGTGGAGACTCAAAAACCCTTTACAAATCAGAAGCTGAGTATAACAAGAGTACCTTCCTCTATACCTCTACTCACTTCTATTCTAATTCACTAAGTACTAAAACCGAGTACTCAGCTTCTCCTTTCTAATTCTAGAAATGATTAAGATTTGTCCTAAACAACAATTGCTAGAACACCTTAGATGATTGAAGATCAATCACTCTAGACTTTTACACAGATATGAAATTGTAGTGTAAGATTTGCTTTGCTTTTGGATGCAGAACTTTTGTATGCTTTTGGTCAGCGTAATGGCTTTTGCTCAAAGTTCTGTGTATAATGAGGATTCTGAAAGCTTTATTTATAGAGAGCTGTGAGGGCATCTGGTTATTTCGAATTTCGAAATAACCGTTGGAGGGAAACGGCTTCATGTCGTTTTCACTCTGTCTGTTTAGCAGTTCTCTTAGCCAATCAGATTCCAGCATCTTCTGTTCTTCGGTCAGTGTGGCAGTATGTTCCTCCAATTCAGGTAATGTCAAATAGACAGCTTCCTGCGTCTTCTGTTCTTTACTGAAAGAGGAAATACTTTGTCTGGAAGTTGCCTTGTGCTCAGCGGCTGTCTTGTACATTTTGTCGAGACAGCTCAGCAGCTTCTTACCGAAGTTGTCTACGTGGATCTTCTGGATCCTTCTTTGCTCAGCTGCGTTTCAACACTCAACGGCAGCGTTTTGTAATACGCGGGCTGAGTGGTCTTGGCCTTGTTTGACTTGGGCTTTGACTTTTATGTAGGGCTTGGGCCTTATGATCTTTATGTCTTATAACAATTATAAACTCAACATTGAACAAACACATTAGTAACAATAAATCAAAGCATTTAGACTTAGTGTGTTACACAATATTTAATTGTACTTAAATAATTTTGTCAAATCAAAATCCTGTGGAAAGGTGTTTCAACATTGTCATCCTCCTCTGCCATATCAGCCCACGATTTAGTATGGGATGATGATTCAGATGCTGAATCAGCTCCCTCAAATCTAGTGAGAATATTGTCCATTCCAGGTGAATTCGGCCTATCAGTTTTATCATAACTGTATTCATCCTCCTTCCTAAGTTGCGGGCTGCCAAGTAGAACAACCTCCACCACACAACCAGTATCAGTAGGAGGCCTAAGCTCAGAAACAATCCGTGAAGTGGCATGTTGAACAGGCACCTCGGTCTGAATTGCATTAGGCTTTTTCACAAACTTCCTCTCCTGTGAAACCATTGTACGTTTTCTTTCAATAACCGGAGCCTCTAGAACCTTTTCCAATGGTTTTTATTTTTCCTGCAGTCATAAGCCATGTGGCCAATGTTTGAACAAACTTTACAGAAGCTTGGTAATCTCTCATACACCACATCTATCCAAATTTGTTTTCCTTCTCTCTCAATACCCATTTTAACATGAAGCTCATTCATCAAATCCACATCAATTAACATTCTATCATAATGACCAAACTCACCTTCAAGAGTGGTATTATCAAATCGTATAAGCCCTCCAATACCCTTTGAAATATCCGAAAGAATTTGAGGATCCCAATACTCCCATGGAAGAGAATATAATCTAACCCAAACCTGAGCATTTGTAGACTTCTCAGCATAGGGGTCAAAGTCCGGAACCCATGGTTGCAAACGGAAAGTACCTGGCTTAGTATTGATAATGCCCCGTGCTAGCAACTGATTCTTGATCTCCTGGGATCCCAAAACCACATGAAAAAAGCCTCTCCCGATAGATATCAGTCGCCAAGAATCCTTCAAACCCCAAACCTTTGTTAAAGTTTCCTTAAGAGAAAGAACCTTACATGGGGCATCTCCTTTGTTTAAGATTAACCTGCCAATTAGAGATGAGGAGCAAAGGGCCGCACGCCTATCATAGGCAGATTGAGAAATTCTAACCGACCGAAGACCGCCAATATCAGAAATCACAGCAGATGAGCAAGGAGTCGGATCCAGATTCCCACCAAGGACCTTCGCAAATGACCTGCCCTGCACCTTCAAATTAGGCTTTCTCAAAGGATCCTGTGAAATCGAAGCAATCTATGGTTGCGGGATACGCGATTACGAATTATGAAAAGGGACCTTTGGATTAAAGAGAACCTCTATACCGAGGTAGTTATCTAGATAATCCATGGTGGATAAAGAGTGATTCCTAAATGATTTGGAATTTAGTAAGGAAAGTTTTGGAGTCTTTTTAGGCAGATTTGAATCTCCATAACTTTATAGGATCACAATTAAGTAATTCAAAACTGTTTCAAAAAAAAATTCAAAACAAGCCGCTCCGACGAGCTTCGAGCTCACGCCGAACCTATATCGAACTCAAGCCGAGCTCCAAAATTTCAGGCTCAGCAAGCTTTGAGCTCGAGCCGAGCCCGATCTTCGAACTTCTCGAGCCGAGCCAAGCCGAGCCTGCCCTATTCGGTATTGGTTAGGCTCGGTTGCAGCCCTAGGAATGTTAATGAAAATACCTTGTTTCCGTTGAATTCCCTACGAAGATAACACAGTTGTAACCATAACAATAATAAATATTAAAATGACTCTACATATCTGTATGGTCTGCCTAGGTTCGCATCTAATGGATGAGACTTGGATACGGAAGTAGGTATTAACTTTGATCCAGTCTAGGTTCCTCAAAATTTTAGGACAGGTCGGTTCGGACTAGTCCGTCCTATTAATATTAGTAATGAACAAGTAATTTATTAGTATGTAAGTTTATACATATTACATTAGTCACTCTTTTTGTTTTAAAAAACATACGATAAACTTGTTGACTTAGTCTTTTCATTCATAAATGTTTAATACATCATCAGTTCCCTGAACTTATCCAAAATAGTAGATTGACTCCCTGAACTTTGCAAGTATCTCATTAGTTTCCTAAATTTGCTTATTTCGTATCACCATCTTCCTAAACTTGTCCATAAAAGTAGATTAGCTCCATGAACTTTGCAAGTGTCTCACCAACTCGCCAAACTTGCTGATTCTGTAACAACTAAATAGAAAAACCATAATACTAACTCTCAGTCTTCATCCATTCAATCTATCAAACCTGCAACACTAACTCTTATAATAGGTTGAAAGGTAGGAGAAACGAAAAAATTACCTCGACGTATTTTTAGAATTTAGGTTTAATAAGTTTTTGTATTTAGTTGTTACAGAATAAGCAAGTTTAGGGAGTTTGTGAGACACTTGCAACGTTCAGTGAGCTAATATACTTTTATGGACAAGTTTAAGGAGTTGGTGATACGAAATAAACAAGTTTAGGAAGTCGGTGAAACACTTGCGAAGTTCAGGGAGCCAATCTACTATTTTGGACAAGTTCGGGGAGCTGATAACGTATTAGGCCCTATATAAATGACAAGGTTATCATTATAATTAATTGGGTAAGTAATTTATTAGTCCACGAGTTTTTACTATTTAACCTCTTCATTTGTTTTTTTATTTGAAAGTACCAAATTTTCATTAGATATATAACTTGTGTTTTAGTTTTCAATTTTAATCAAAATATTCTTAAGGCTTAATACATCATTTGCCCCCTGAACTTGTCCAAAAAGCTTGATTGGCCTCCTGAACTTTCAAAGTGTCTTGACAGCCCCCTGAACTTGCATAAAATGTTCAGTTAGCTCCCTGAACTTGCGTAAAATGTAATCAATTGATCACTCGGTCGCAAAAAAGTAAGTTAAATGCGGAAGATGTATTCCACACATCATAGAATGTTATTACATAATTAAAAAAATAGATTAAAAATGAAGTTATTGATTGCTCAACTATACAACTTGTCTTCTCTATTCTAAGCACCGTATACTCCGATTTCAGTTGTTTTACTTTTTTTAAGACACGTGCAATACATCTTCCGTATTTAACTTACTTTTTTGCAATCGAGTGATCAATTGATTACATTTTACGCAAATTCAGAGGGCTAACTGAACATTTTATGCAAGTTCAGGGAGCTGTCAAGACACTTTGAAAGTTTAGGGGGCCAATCAAGCTTTTTGGACAAGTTCAGGGACAAATGATGCATTAAGCCTATTTTTAATGAAGCATAAATACCCTGGTTTCAACTACATGATTTCTTTCAGCACATCCATTTTATTAAGGTGTATAAAGATAAGCTATGCGTTGATTAATTCTATTGATTGTCATGTAATCAGTTAATACCTGAAATTCTCCACCCCAATTGGCCTGAAAGGATTTAATAGTACGATTAAAATATTTTTCCACAAGAGTACATGATTTAAGAAAGACATTTAACACCTCAGACTTATATCGAACAAAAGTAAGCCAAGAATATTTACTGTAGTGATCATAAAAGACGCATAATAACAACACTTATCATGTGAAATAACCGGTGTTGGTCCTCAAACATCTAAACATATTAATTCCAAAGGATACGAAGCAACAAAATCAGATTTTGAAAAAGGTAAATGACGAGATTTGTTAACATAACAAGAATTACATAATCCTGAATTTTTATTATCATCAACAAATTGAATTTTATTCATAGCAATAGTTCATTTAACAATAGAAAAATTTGCATGTCCAAAACGAAAATGCTACAAAGGAAGAGAAATATGATAAGTTTGAATACAGTGAGGTAAGGCGTGTGGAAGTGCCATGGTGTAAAGTTCATTTTCATTTATCTCTCGACAGATCACCTGCTTTGTCTTCAAATCCTTTGAAATAAAATACTCAACAAAAAAATTCTATTGAAATTGGATTAAAATGGGTTAAAGAAAACAGTAAATTCTTTAAGAACGCATTTATATTTTTTTATAGAAAAATTATTTAACAATAAAGTTTTATTAATGAAGCTCCTTTGACGGATGTGGCAGTGCCCCTCTTCTCTTTGGGCTCGCCTTCTTTGTGGTAAGTATCGGAAAGATAAAATCTTTGGGGGCCCCAAGGCGAGAGTTACCTAGTGTTCCTTTCTTTGGAAAGGGATTAGCACCATTTTTGCAGAATTTTGTTCTGAGGTTGGTCTAGAGGTGGGCAATGGTAAATCCATTAGTTTCTGGTTTGATACCTGGTTAGGGGACAAACCTTTGGTAGATGTGTGTACTACTCCCCTGCCTAATGACTTCAGGAACTGGAGGATTGCTGACGTGGTGGACTCTGAAGGGGATTGGATCTGGGCCAAGATTGAGCCTTTCTTAGGTCTTGAGACCCTTCTTAAAATGCGGGGCTTCAAGGTGAGTATTCATGAGGAGGATTTGGATAGACACTGCTGGTCTCTGACTAATAATGGAGCATACTCTTGCAAGTCTGCCTTTGAAGCGTTTTCCCCCCCTTTGTCGGTTCCTTCCTCAGAGGTTTGGAAGTCCATTTGGGCCCTTAAAGTTCCTTATCGTGTTAGGAGTTTCTTGTGGCTGGGCGTCAAGGACAGGTTACTGACTAACTTGGATAGGCACAGGAGGCATTTATCGGAGTCTGGAGCTTGTAGTAGATGCAGGGACCATATTGAGTCCTTATGCCATGCCCTGAGGGATTGTTCAAAGAGTAAAGAGGTTTGGGGGAATATTCTTCCTCCTAATTCTTTATCTTCCTTCCTGGCCCATCCTGAAGATGTTTGGTTCTCTGATGGAGTTAAAGGTAAGCTCCTCTCGTTCATGGAGCATGGTGACATCTTCTTTGCCATTATCTGTCACCAAATTTGGAAATGGAGAAATGAGGAAATTTTTGATAGTAAAACTATTTTCGTGCCAAACTTAGTTGAATTCTTCTCCAATAAGTTCTTCTCCATTTTGGACAGTTTTAAAGGTGATTCCCTGGCCAGCTCTTCCCTGAGTAAGAGTGTCCACTTGGTTAGTTGGGTTAGGCCCAGAGAAGGGGTGGTGAAACTGAACACTGATGGCTCTTGCCTCAGTAATGGTAAAATTGCAGCAGGAGGAGTTCTCAGAGATGCTGGAGGAGCTTGGCTTTCTGGTTTTTACCAGAATTTGGGTTTGGGGTCTTCCTTCTCTGCTGAGCTCTGGGGCATCCTCACTGGGATCAAGCTGGCTGGTAGGCTAGGTATTAAGAGTCTGACTATTGAATCGGATAATCTGGAGGCCATTAATATGATTAAGGACACCTTTTCCTACCAAAAAAAAAATAATAATTTTTCTATTAATTTATTAATTTATTATTTTAATTATTTAATACAATTTTTATATTTTTAGAGAAAAATTATTTAATTTAATAATAATTTTTCTATTAATTTATTATTTTAATTGTTTAATAAAAAATTTATTTAATTGAGCATTTCGAATATCGATCAATTTTTCTTGACTGTAGTTAATCGACCAATTCTTTATCGTGCAATTTAGAATCTAATTACAGTTTTGACTGAGTTGTTTTATCATAAAGGAGATCAACTATTAGTATGTTCACATAATTTAAAGGCAGTGTTGCAAACGTTTCAAAGGAACGACCTCATCCGCAACTCCTATGCAATTTTTTAACTAGTAAATAGTAATCGAGAAACTCTACGAAAACAAACTCCAACTATAAAACACAAAAACACAACATTTTATATCAGGAAAACTTAGGGCGCGACTAGTTAGTATGTCCCAATTTACTGTTGTTGTTCTTGTTTGTTGTTGTTGTTATTAAAAACAATTGCTTCGAAAATTTTACCGAATACATTATCTAGTGTTTAGAATTAAAGCGGCAAAAATTACTTCCGAAAAATCAAAACAAACCAAGCAAATAATCTCATCTTTGAACTAAAGTGTAATTACAAAAATAATCATATTCTTAAAAACATAATTACATAATAATTAAACAAAAAATTATGAACAAAAAACAGAATCAAGAAATTATAATCTTACAAAGAAAGAGCTAAAATACCTAAAACAATAACAGAAATAAAAACATAATTCCAGAAAATCCTTCTCCAATTTTGTTCAAAATAATACGAATAAAACTAACAAAATTTTAAAATTATACACTAATTTTATTAAGTCATATTTTGAATATAATTTGATATTTTTATTCGATTTATACCAAAATATGATAAATTAGCTTTAGCAACACAATTTTCTCGATAATTTAAATTATTCGAATTTTGAGTAAAATTTATTTAAAACCTAAACAATGCTCGAATAAAAATGGGTATCTACAACCTCATCTCGTCTACGACTCCTATGCAATTTTTTAACCGAAAGTAATCAAGAAAATTACAAAAACAAAAATAATCATAAACTTAACAAAATTGAAACATAATTACATGATAATTGAACAAAAAATTATGAACAAAAACAAGATCAAGAAATTATAATCTTACAAAGAAAGAGCTAAAATACCTAAAACAATAACAGAAATAAAAACATAATTCCAGAAAATCCTTCTGCAATTTTCCACAATGTTCTTCCACTTTCCATCAACACTACAGTTACTAGAACCAAACTTCAAAGTACTAACATTCACCGGAAAATCCATCTCATAACCGCCGCAAACAACTCTAATCTCATCTTTCTTCACCTGCCACGTCCATCCGCCATAGCTAGCCCAAGCTCGAATCTCCATTTTAAGCCTCAAAATCCCACTGCAATTCAATTTCTCCACCACGGTGCCAGAGAAATTCACTTCCACCATTTCCCGGCGGAAACTAATTTGGGAAAACGGAGGAAGAGCCGCGGTTGAGAGAGCTACAGTGTTGTCCATTAGGGCTACGGCGGAGATAGAATTGTAAAATATAGGGTTTTTGCTAGGGTTAGTTGATAACACCAGAGATTAATATAAGATATACGATTGGATCTTAAGTATCAGCTTAAGTTTTTAGTTCAATCGGTTCCATAACATGGTATCTGGTCCACTTGGAACCAAACGGTAGAGGGTTCGAATCCTGGCAACCTCATTAATTTGTGAATTAAATTATTGTTAGTAATGTGCCTATTAGAATGGACTTTTCCCTTGTATCTAACCCGAACATGATGTGGACCCGGACTGGATTGAGTTCGGCCTGTTCGTTTAGATCTTAACCCGAATTAAAATGGTTTTGATCCATAATTGATTCGATTTTGCTTCGGTTAATGGACTCGGACCTAAATTAAAACGGTTGCAAGTGGCTTAATTTTGATTGCCTTTCGGTTGTAATTGGTTGCCACTTTGTTATTTTAGCGAGGGATTTCGACCCCAATAGTAAACGGCTTGTTTTCCGGGTACAACCAACATTTTTTATTTTCCTTTTCCTGAAACGCATAGATATGTAAAATGTAATCTTATTATTATTAATAAAATTTTATTTTTAAACGTTTACATTTGAATTTTGAATTTATTTATTGTAAATCATTATCTAGAAATCAAGCATATTCTAAGCGTTTAATTATAATACAAATCACGATCAAAGTTAATATATATTTTAAAACATGACATTACATCATAATTCATGATTTAGATCATTGACGTTACCAAATATAAGTTACGAAGAATTAATAAAAATTAAGATATTAATCCGATTTATTGACATTTGAACTTTAATTAATAAATCATACTTCAGAATCGAACAAATTCAATTTTATTCAAAATAATTATATCTCGAACAAAATGTTAAAATTATACCGTAATTTTATTAAGTCACATTTTTAATATAATTTGATATTTTCACTCGCTTTATATCAAAATACGGTAAATTAGCTTTAACATCATAATTTTTCCGATAATTTATAAATTGTTCGAATTTTGAGCAAAATTTATTTAAAACCAAAAAATTGTTCCAAACAAAAATGGATATCTACGACTTCATCTCATCTGCGACTCATATCATATGCAATGCAATTTTTTAACTACAGATAGTAATCCAGAAACTCTATACAAACAAAAATAATCATAAACTCAACAAAATTGAAACATAATTATATAATAATTAAACAAAAAATTATGAACAAAAACAAAATCAAGAAATTATAATCTTACAAAGAAAGAGCTAAAATACCTAAAACAATAACAGAAATAAAAACATAATTCCAGAAAATCCTTCTGCAATTTTCCACAATGTTCTTCCACTTTCCATTAACACTACAATTACTAGAACCAAACTTCAAAGTACTAACATTCACCGGAAAATCCATCTCATAACCGCCGCAAACAACTTTAATCTCATCTTTCTTCACCGGCCACGTCCATCCGCCATAGCTAGCCCAAGCTCGAATCTCCATTTTAAGCCTCAAAATCCCACTGCAATTCAATTTCTCCACCACCGTGCCAGAGAAATTCACTTCCACAATTTCCCGGCGGAAACTAATTTGGGAAAACGGAGGAAGAGCCGCGGTTGATAGAGCTAAAGTGTTGTCCATTAGGGCTACGGCGGAGATAGAATTGTAAAACATAGGGTTTTTGTTAGGGTTAGTTGATGATAAGGTGAGATTCCAGTCGGCGGTGATGCCGGTGGAGGAAATGTTGAGGACGGAGAGAGTGGAGGAGTCGACGGTGAAGTCGGAGGTGTTTGGTTGAAGAAAGATGAGGAGTTTTGTAATGGCGGGAGTTGCGCAGAAGATTATAGTTAGTAATGTGATTATGTAGAGACTGATGAAGCATTCGCAGGCTTTGTCTTTGCCGGAGTATGTTTTGCAGGCGGCGGCGGAGGAGGAGGGAGTGGCGGTTGTGGTGGTGGTGGGGAGAGACATGAAGAAGTTAGTGGGGGTTTTGGGTGGGGAGTTATGAATTATGATTATGTGTTCTTGTTAAATCACGTTCCTTGTATATATACTTGTCATAATACCTATTTAGCTCCCTACACTATGTTCTCAAATTCAATTAGAAACTTAAATTATTAAAATCATCAATTATATCTCTAAACTAAGTAAAAATATTCAATTAGAAACTTAAACTATTAAAATCATCAATTATATCCCTAAACTAAGTAAAAAATTGTCAATTGAGTTATGTGTCTAAACAAAAATCATCAATGGAGGTCTCGTTGAAATCATTAGGTTGAGCAATTTTACACCATCTTCCCACAACTCATTTGGGAGAAATGTAGGGCTGTAAATGAGCCGAGCCGCTCATGAGCGGCTCCATAAAAGCTCGGCTCCACTCGGCTCGATTTGTAAACGAGCACGATTTACTGGCTCGATTCGTAAACGAGCCGAGCTTGAGCAGGCCAAAGCTCGGCTCGAAAGCTCGTGAGCAGGCTCGATTAGAACATTTATGAACAAATTTTAGTTTTGTAGAAAACTATATAGTTTTGTGTTAGTTCACAAATATCTAAACTTAATATTATTTCATTTGCTATTAGATGAGTTCGTTCACAAACATAATAAATTAGTAATAGACGAACTATTTGTAAGCATCTTGTTTATTTATTCACGAATGTTGCTTGTGAGCTTGTTTATGTACACAATTAAAGAGTTATTTGCGAGCAAACTTCACAAATATAATTAACGATTTACTCACAAACAATTTATGTTTAGATAATTTTCTTAATGAACCAAGTCTAAAAGAGGATTTTGGGTTCGAAACAAGCTCGAAGCTCGGCTCAAGCTCGTTGAGCAAGCCAAAGCTCGGCTCGGGCTCGACTCGTTAATTTTATAGCAAGCTCGGCTCGGGCTCGAGCTCGTTAATTTTATAGCGAGCCGAGCTTGAACAGGCCAAAGCTCAGCTCGGCTCGATTACAACCCTAGAGAAACGCATCAAAATCTTTCCAATTTCAAAAACTTAGTCCCTAAATCCCGTTAAGTGAGATGATTTTCAGATTTGCTTTTTTATTTTTCTGTTATCATGCTTTGTATCGTGAAGAACATAAAATCTATTAAAACTATTTCATAATTTATTAAATTTGAGAATTTTGCATCCAGAAATGCTCATAGACATCATTTTGTATAAGAAATTTGGTACTTAAAGCAATATAAAATGTTTTTTCATATAAAATGTTTTTATTAGATCGTTTGTTAAATGTAACATAAAAAATATTATTTTTAAGTAATATTTTTTTTATACAATTGACTTTTATACTTTATTGTTTACTTATACTTATTTATTAGGGTCACACTTGGTAACTCGTCCATAAGTCTCTAAAGTATCAGGATCGACCCTGACATAAATTAATACAGTTTAGGATAGAATAAAGACTCAATTGATGTTTTTTTATTTAGTTCAGAAACCTAATTAACGATTTTGATAGTTTAAGATTCTAATTAATTTTGAAACTTTGGTTTGGGGGACTGAAATGAATGTAATGTCTATATACTACTTACGTAATATATATATTAAATGAAATTAAGACTTTAAAGTCCAATTAAGTCCTTAACAAAACAAAATAAAATCAATTAGATATTTAATATTTCAAAATTATTAATTAGCTCCTTAATTTATATCTAGAAAGGTAATTAGGTTTCTAAACTTTTAAAAAGGATAAATTATACACATGATTACGGAACTTTACTGATTTTAATATTATAGCCACTGAACTTTAATTCTTAACAATATGATCATTTAAATTTATATTTTTTAACATTGGTGGCTACTCAACTTTAACTAACTCCTCAAAATTACCGTTAATGACCTCAAAATAAAAATATTCAAGAACTAAAGTTGTTCAGAACGACATTTACTATGAAACCACATTTTTTATTTTCCAATATCACTTTTATTGGAGCTTTCTCTCTCTAAAAATTCATTTTCTCTCCTAACCAAACAATACCTAAATAACCTCAAAACAAAAAAAATCAAGAATTAAAGTTCCTTAGCATATCATTAATTCTTCGAATTTTTTATTTTGAGGTCGTCAAGTTCCTTAGAATAACATTAATTCTTCGAATTTTTTATTTTGAAGTCGTCAACGGTCGTTTTGAGGCATTGAGTAGTAACCGATATTAAAAAGTATAAAGTTCAATGACCATACCGTTAAGAATTGAATTCAGTAGCCACAATATTAAAATAAGTAAAGTTCAATGGCCATAAATATAATTTACCCACTTTTAAAATCACTAATTATATCCTCAACCATTTGTAGTATTTCTCACTTGCGTTTTTCTTGACTTTCCTAAATTTTTCTCCTCCCCTTCTTTTTGTTTGTTCTCCTTCCTCTTCTCTTGTTCAAACACTCATTTTTCGTTTATTAATATATTGCGGGTTTGTCAGTTCTTGGGCCACGGGTGCTCACCCCGTCCAAGTTCTGTCTCGTCCCAATTTCTATAAAAATAATAATTTTTATTTGATTTTAATTAGTATTTTATGGCTTTTTAGTTTCAATTATATGTTCAATTTTAATAAACACAAATCGGCTCAGCTCAATCGAAATAAATACTATTATATATTCACGTATAAAAAAACGATTTAAGAAAATATTGATCAAATCAAAATGTCATACAAAAAAAAGTCAATATTTCACTGTATCATATTAGTAAAGTTAACATATTAAGTTATTAAATTCAAATTCAGTATGTCATATTATAACATTAATCAAGTTTTGGTTATATAGTCGAATTTGCAAATTTTGTTTGATTACTCTTATAAATCTAATAGTCTCCAATTATTATATGGTAGGCAATCTATACAAAGTAGGAGTTTTATGGCCCATCGATATAAGTTTGATATCGTTTTCTTTTTCGAGACTTATTACATCTGTCTGAATCATTTAGATGCATTTCGAAGAAAAATTAAGTTTATTAGGTGTGTGAGGGAATAGGTAACAGTTTGGGTCTATTCTGATTTTGCTGGGAATGATTAAAATTCTAAATTCTGATTGACATTTTGTGGATGCAGAAGTTAGTTTGGGGAGTAATATGCCTTAACGGTTTACTAGTTTTTATGGGATTCCTAAACGTAATCGTAGGTTTGCTTCTTAGGATCTCCTGCGTAGTCTTTCGGGCGACCTTCTTAAGCTAAACCTGAATAAGGATGTTTCGGTGTTTGCAGTGTCCGGGGTCCTAGGGATTGGTGGTGTTGTGTAAAATGATAGCAGCGAGTTTTTTTTTTGGTCGTTTTCTCGTCACCTTCTTAGGAGTTTCAGCCCCGGTTGTAAAAAAAAAGTAAGTTAAATGCCGAATATGTATTACACACGTCTTAGAATGCTATTACATAATTCACATAATAATTTTAATTCTGAATAATTTTAATTCTTGAATATTTTCTTATCCAGGAGATATTTTTTTATTTGCATTCACGCCTTTAACCCAATTTCTGACATACTAGAACAGCAATGTGGCAAGTCATGTATATATTTATTTATAAATTCAAATGAATCCATTAAAAAAGAGGAGAAATTCAATTGATTTTAGAGAGATGGAAATGCAATTGATTTTAGAGAGAGAAATTAACAAAGAGGAGAAAGAAGAAGAAAAATAAGAAATTAAAGAGAGATTGAGAAGATGGCGTATTTGATTTTTATTTTTTATTTTGTGGTTTGTTTGTGATAATTAGATAATAAGTGAGGTTAATTTATAAAATAAATGAATATAAGGATAAAATTAACTCTTTTCTCTTTGACTTTTAACACCGTTAGTCAATTTAGCATGTGTTTGCTAACGGAATGAACCTTAAGGTACCATTTTATAAATTTTTAAACCACAAGGGTGTCAATCGAAAACATGTGTAACCATAAAGTTTATTTTTGTATTTTTCCCTAAATAGGCTTAATACGCACAATCTGAACTTGTACAAAAAGTTGATTGGTCCTCTGAACTTTCAAAGTGTCATGGTAGCCTTCTAAACTTGCATAAAATGTTCAAATAGCCTCTAAATTTGTGTAAAATGTAATCAATTGATCACTCAATTGTAAAAAAGTAAGTTAAATACGAAAGATGTATTACACGCGTCTTAAAAAAAGTAAAACGACTAAGATCGGGGTATTCTGGTCTATCATTAGAGAAGACAAGTTTTATAGTTAAGCAATGAAGGACTTCATTTTTAATTTATTATGTGAATTATGTAATAGCATTCTAAGACACGTGCAATACATATTCGGCATTTAACTTACTTTTTTTACAACCGAGTGATCCATTGATTACATTTACGCAAATTCAGAGAGCTAACTGAACATTCTATGTAAGTTCAAAAGGCTATCAGAACAATTATTTTCTCTTTTCTAACCAAACAATACCTAAATGACTTCAAAACCAAAAAAATTCAAAAAATAAAAGAGTTAATTTCAAATAAAACCTTATGGTTTCACATTTTCTTTTTGCAGATGGGTAAAAATTTCATTTTTCCAAATTTGACCGATATTGACCTCAAAATGAAATTTTTTAAGAATTAAATGACATCTTAAGCAACTTTATAATACTAAACAACTTTAATTCTTAAAAAAATTCATTTTAAGATCGTTATCAATCAAATTTAGAAAAATGAAAATTTTACCAACGAGAAATACCATTCTGCAAAAAAAAATGTGAAACCAGAAAGCATTTATTTGAAATTAATTCAAAATAAAGTTACTTAGAATATCATTTCTATCTGTTCTATAATAGAAGGTTACTTGCTATTGAAATGATCATATTGATTAACATTAAAAAGAGTCATTACATGAATACAATATAAGGTTTAGGAGCTATAATATTCAATATTCGGTTTTGAAGTTTGAGGTCCATAATAAAAGTACATATACAAGGGGCCATTGGTTTAATTTATCCCCGAAAATAGGGACAAATCTTCTCTCCATCAAGGGAGATGGGCAGGGGTGCACCCACTAGTCGCCATAACGCCAAAATTCCTGTGGAAACGGTGTACAGACTTTAATCTAACGATGATAAGAAAAAAAAAAAAAAAACTTAAATCTCTTCCCAATCCTCCTAATCTATATTGAGGCTGTTTGTGAACATTAGAATGGAGCTTTTCATGAACTTCATGAGCCTATAAACAAACATACTCGCGAGCTTTCGAGCCGAGGTGTGTCATGCTCAAGCTCAGCTTGTTTGTGAATCGAACCTCTAAATCGTGTTCGCGAGCCGAGCTTTTATCAAGCCGACCATTGAACCGCTCATGAGCGGCTCGGCTCATTTACCGCCTTAACCACAAGCACCCTGTGTCCGTGAATTCTGGATCTATCACGGTCTCGAGACCGTCTAAACTCTATAGTCTATACAAATATTCAACATTCAATTCAGAATTCCATCAGGAACTGTAAATGGATGATGATGCAAAAATTAAACATTCTCTTCAACTTGATACCTTGACAAATCTCTTTCCCTGATACTTTTCCCCCAAACAGATGAACTCTCTACTACTCCTTCATTCCTCAATACCATATCCGTCTCATCTTCCTCGTACAAAACCCGAATTCCGCACTCTTTCACGTAAAATCTGGGCGGCATACGTACCGAAACATCAATTGAATCTCCTACTTTCATATCATCTCCAAACTTCCAGTAACTTAACCATAACATATCCTCATTTTCTTCAGGTATGCCATAGAATGTTGGACTATAACTCCAGTTTTTCGTTCTTGATTTTCGCGTAGTGTCCGACTGCGTGTAACCAAAATATCTGCTCGTCTCGTGCGTATATCGCGCATAGATTTATAGCACGGATTGTGTGGGTGGAAGTGGGGGATGGGATTATTGTGAAAGATAATGAAGAGCTTATGGTTATGTAGTTCATTTTAGATTTTTAACCGAACATATCTTAGCTTTTAGAACAGTCATAGTAGATACAAAATGGTCATGTTACTCTTGTTATTTTCTATGTGTCTGTTTATGCTAAATATAACGGTAAAATTTCTAAAAAAGAATAGACAGAATGACCAAATGATTAACGTTGACAAAAGATATGGATCTTATAATGTGTTTTTCAAAATATAGGGACTAAACAGTGTATTGGGTAAAAAGAATAGGACTAATAAATTATTTGCCCTAAGATTTATGATTGGACCTTAACTATAGAGTCAATTGGCTCTATGACATGGTATCGGAGCCTCTTGGACCAACAGTTCAAAGGTTCGAGCCTGTGTTATACACATTGCAAGTCTAAAGAGCATTTACATTTGAGAGGTGTGTCAGAGATTAATATAAGATCCATGCCTACCAAAATTTTGAAAATGATGGATTGGCTATTATTTAATTGTCAAATCGGATCTTCCAAATATTAATTACGTCTGAGATATTTAATGTGTCATTCAAACAATTACAAAAAAAAACATGATTTTTAATTTTTCTATAAAGTAGAACTAAAATTGATCTTGCACGTTAGGACTAAATTTACACTTCTTTAAAAACGTTAGGTCATTTTTTATCCTTACCTGACAAAATTACATAAACATTCAGTTTCGATCTTTAACAGTTTTACTTTGTTTTAAAACTGTTAAAATAGGAACAAATGTTCTCTCCATCCATGTAGGGAACGATCCAGGGGAGATCCGGAGGATTTAGGGGGCTTGCGGACCCACTGATCGCTCGAAAAAAACAACAAATTCTATTGGAACTGTGAAATAGGCTGTACTCTTTTTTTTTTATGCAAAAACACTCCAAAAATATCTATCACCATCCATAAATCACGATAAGCAACTCTGTCAGTGAATTCTGGATCCGTGACTACATCCGCCAGCCTTTAAACTCTATAGTCTATACAAATATTCAACATTTAATTCAGAATTCCATCAGGAACTGTAAATGGATGATGATGCAAAAAATAAACATTCTCTTCAACTTGGTACCTTGACAAATCTCTTTCACTTATACATTTCTCCCAAACAAATGAACTCTCTACTACTCCTTCATTCCTCAACACCATATCCTTCTCATCTTCCTCGTATAAAACCCGAATTCCGCACTCTTTCACGTAAAATCCGGGCGGCATACGTACCGAAACATCAATTTCATCTCCTACTTTTAAATCATCTCCAAACTTCCAATAACTTAACCATAACATTTCCTCATTTTCTTCAGGTATGCCATAGAATGTTGGACTATAACTCCAGATATCCAAAAAAAAAAAAATATATATATATATATCGATTTAACACCCATAAATTATAAGAGACCACCATAAGTAGGCTGTAATCAAGCTGAGCCGAACCGAGCTTTGACTTGCTCATACTCAATCCATCATAATTTTAATGAGCTCGAGTCATGCTTTGAGTTTTATTCAAGCTCAAATTTGTATTTGAGCTCGACTCGTTTGTTCACGAGCTGCTCACAAACCAGCTCGTTATCTTAAGCTTAGCTCGCGAGCTGCTTGTTTATTTTATTCTCGAGCTTGTTTGCGAGCAGCTCATATTTTTTGTTTAGGAACGAAATAATAGCATGTTTAGCAAATGAAATAACACAATTTTAAATACACAAACATTAAAAACCTCATTTTATTCATTAAATAAAAAATACAGAGGATAGAGAGACAGAAATAAAAAGAGAAATAGGAGAAGTGAATGCGATGAAGATATGAGTAATGATGATTCAGAAGAAGAAGAAAAAAAAAACTTAAATCCCTTCCTTATCCTCCTAATCTATATCGAGACTGTTCGTGAACATTATAAACGAACTTGTTCATGAACTTGTTCACGAGCCTATAACCAAGTCTGCTCTGCTCGCGAGCTTTCCAGCCGAGCTGTGTCATGCTCAACCTCGGCTCGTTTGTGAATCGAGCCTCTAAATTGTGTTTGCGAGCCGAGCTTTTATCGATCCGACCATCGAACCGCTCATGAGCGGCTCGGCTCACTTACAGCCCTAACCACAAGCACCCTGTGTCTGTGAATCCTAGATCTATCACGTCTGGAGACCATTTAAACTCTATAGTCTATACAAATATTCACTCGTTTATAAATCAAGCCAAGCTTTTATCGAGCTGACCACTAAACCGTTCATGAGCAGCTCGGCTCATTTACTGCCCTAACCAAGCACCCTGTGTCCGTGAATCCTGGATCCATCACGGTCTCTATCGTGACCGTTTAAACTCTATAGTCTATACAAATATTCAACAATCAATTCAGAATTCCATCAGGAACTGTAAATGGATGATGATGCAAAAAATAAACATTCTCTTCAACTTGGTACCTTGACAAATCTCTTTCACTGATACATTTCCCCCAAACAGATGAACTCTCTTCTATTCCATCATTCCTCAATACCATATCCGTCTCATCTTCCTCGTATAAAACCCGAATTCCGCACTCTTTCACGTAAAATCCAGGCGGCATACGTACCGAAACATCAATTTCATCTCCTACTTTTAAATCATCTCCAAACTTCCAATAACTAAACCATAACATATCCTCATTTTCTTCAGGTATACCATAGAATGTTGGACTATAACTCCAGATTACACCTTGCGTTTCGTTCTTGATTTTCGCGTAGTGTCCGGCCGCGTGCAACCAAAATATCTGCTCGTCTCGCGCGTAGGCTGCGCATAGATTTATACCGTGGATCGTGTGGGCGGAGGCGGAGGCGGAGGGGGAAGGGGGAGTTATTGTGAAAGATAATGAGGAGCCTGCGGTTCTTTGGGGGAAGAAGTATGGAATGTTATTCCCTGCAATGAAGAAGCTGGATATGCCACATTCTTGCAATACCTGAGGCATGAAAATATAAGTTAAAGAAGTACTTGATCTGAAAACTTAAAGTTTTATTAAATTTAAGTAAGGGCACAATTGAGAAAAACATCGGGTTTCGATCTATAACAGTTTCGGGACTGTTTGAAAACGAGATAAAAGAATACATGTGGTTTACATGGTTAGCAAATTGAAGAATTTTTCAATAATTAAGTTTAGTGAAGATGATACGGGACATTGACTGTATTACGTGGTACTTTGACTTGATGACATAGTGTTCTGAGTCGTAACAAAATTAACGAGTAAATTGCACCCGTGACCCCTCAATTTTGGTCTTTTTTTTTATGGCTCCTGAACTTCAAAATTGAACATAAAAGTCCCTGAACTTTGATCTTTACTAATAGGATAAATAATTTATTAGTCCCTTACTTTTTACCTAACACACTGTTTAGTTCCCCTATTTTGAAAAACACATTATAAAGTCCCTAACTTTTGCCAATATTAACCAATTGGTCATTTTGTCTAGTTTTTTTAGACTTGTAATCGTTATATTTTAGCATAAACATATATATATAAAATAACAGAGTAACATGGTCAACTTGTATTGTATTGTGGTTGTCCTAAAAGCTAAGATATTTTCGGTTAAAAATCTAAAAAAATAGATAAAAGGACCACAAAGTTAATATTAGCAAAAGATATGGACCTTAAAATGTGTTTTTCAAAATAGGGGGACTAAACAGTGTGTTAGGTAAAAACTAGAGGACTAATAAATTATTTACCCTTACTAATATAAAAGACCTTTATAAAAATAAAAGGTGACAACCTCAAAAGAGAAAAATCCAAAAATTAAAGTTCTTTTAAGACAACATTTCCCGTGAAACTATGTTTTCCATTGTCTAAATTAATATTTTCAGAACTTTCTCTTTCTAAACAAACAACTATCTATCCTAACCAAACAATGCTTAAATTACCTCAAAAAAAAAAAAAAAAAAAAAAAAAAAATTCAAGAATGAAAATTGCTTAGGATGTCATTTTCACCCGCTCTACATTAGAAGGTTACTAGAGAGGTCAAAAGTTGAGAGACTTTTTATATTAGTAAAGGGCAATAATGTAATTTACCCCAAAATTAACAGGGTTTAAACTATAAAAGGAAAAGAGGATAAAGATCAAATTTGACCCTAACGTTTTTTAAGAAGTGCACTTAACGTATGAAATAGTGCAAATTTAACTCTAACATTAGCCCTACAATAACGAAAATTTGAAAAAGCTGGTTTGACGGTTATTTAACAGTCACATCAGACTTTCAATAAACCGAAACAGTTTCATACATTTTGTTGTTGGTATTTTTAACTATATTACTAGCATAGTAAACATTTTAGTCACTTCTACAAAAGAATTTGTGATTAACTTATATGTAGCAGGCTTAGTCGTTAGCTTTTTAACATAATTTTTCTAAATGTGTCAGTAACTCATTGAATATTTTAGACATAATTGATGTTTGAAAGGTTGATATGACAGTTAAATAACAAGTCAAACCCACTTTTTCGACTTTTCAAATTTTTGGTAATATAGGGCTAAAAACCTTAGAGTCAATTTGGCCCTTATCCCAAGGAAAATGAATACAATAATTTGTTTTGAACTTTTTTCTCTAATTAAGAACTCAAGGTCCAGCTTTAATTACGTAATTGGAAGCTGATAAGCAACATTTTAAGCATAATATTTATAATCTAACACTTATGAACATGAAACGTAAATGAGATTGGCAAGGAATTTCAAAAACCTGTGGAGTAGTAATCCTTTCCCTGTTTGCCATAGCATTGAACATTGTCATCTCAGCATTCCCAAACCGCGCCAAGTTGTCGATATCCATTCCGAGATTATTCATCGTCTCTTCACCGATGTTCATGATCGGCTCGAGCTTGAAAAGACCTTCCACTTCAACTAGCTGATCACAGCCAAAAAGTTCCACCCACAAACTAGTTAGCAAATTAGGCAAAGTTGTTATCCTTTCTAGTGATGTACAACCCTCCGCTCTCAATTCCTCCAAACTCGTCGGGAGCTCTGGAAGACACCGGAGACTTTCACATTGGTCTAACCGAAGGTACTGCAGCGTCGTAAGGCTGCTAATGCTATCCGGAATGGTATGTAGAGGGTTTCCTTTGAGATCTAAGAACTCCAAAGACTTAAGACAACTTAGATCATTTGGAATTGCAGTGTCTGATAGATTGCAATCAGCTAGACTCAAATTTACCAAATGGATCGGTAGAATAGCGAGGGAAAATGTGATCGATTGTGGATCTTTTCGCGGAGATAACCAAGAAGGAAACCGAAATGTTGAATGAACAGCCTGGAGTTGAGTTAAGGCAGTACCATCTGCATAAAAGACTTTCAAAGATTGCATTTGCTGTATTTCCTCAGGCAGCTCATCGAGTTTCGAGCAGCCACACAGATTAAGCCTTTCGAGAGATTCTAACAGCCCGATTTCTCGAGGAAGCCTCTTCAGGTTTCTGCAGTCTTTTAGATTGAGCACAACTAGTCTTTGAAGGTAGCCTATGGATTCATCAATATCAACCAAGTTTGTACAATCTTTTAGCTTCAACGTCTCTAGACAAGGAAGTCCCTTGAAATCGGGGGTTCGGATGAGGCTATGCGAATGACTGAGGATAAGGATTTTTATGGTCGGAAGCATCTGTTGAACATAAAAGGCGCTCGATAAGAATACGTGCTAGATAGTTAATTAGATGTAAAGAGAGAAAGAGAGATTAGAATTATACCATTGTTCCTTTCCAAACATTTACTAGGCTGCTGTTTCGGATGTCAAGAACGACGAGCTTCTCCAGGTGAAGATCATTCGGTATGTATTTCAACGAAAATCCGTGCCAAAACAACCACACCAAACCTTTCGGAAAATCTCCATATTCTCCGCTGAATTTGACATGATTCAGCTGCAGCAGCTTCAGTCTCTGAATCCTTTTAAACGCCTTCGCCTTCAGATTTACTTCACTGCTCCCTCGTTGCTTCGACACGAAATGAAAGAAAGGTTTTCTCGAATAATTTCCAATACCGGTGATCTCTTTGTTTAACGTCTGCATGTTTAGCGCGAGGCCCCTGACTGCTTCGGTCCCCTGCTTCGCCAAAAGAAAAAGTGAAAATGCATATCTAATATGTTGCATGGAAACAGGAAACAGAAACGGAGAACGGGAAATGTTATTTTTAAGAAAAATTAGCTAGGAAACGGTAATTGAAACGGAAACAGACATGAAACGCGGAAACATAGCTGATAAATACATAAACTATTCATATATTGTTTATGAGCTATTTTGCTTACAGAATTTTCGTTTAAGACGTCGAATGCATCCCCGTGACGCCAAAGCCTACTACGTTTTCCAGGATCATCGGGTGCTTCTTGGCGAACGATTTCTCTTCCCATATCTCGAACTAATAGATGCATCATCAGCTTGTTTTCTTCATTGATTGTCAAAAGACACCTACCAAGGAGATTATTAATTCCAACTACTGCATACAACTTACATCCTTCTAATATGTTAATAGCGTAACCTTTATCTTTCCCGTTAAAGAAACAAGCTACGTCGAGGAATATACGTTTATCATGATCATCTTCTAAAGAGTCATAACTTACTTTAAGAATCTCTTGAATCTTACTGTCAGGAATCGCTTCCAGCTTCCGCAACGCACTTTCCCACACATCTATGCTTTTTCCTGAAAGAGAAGAACCAAGAACTTGCAGAGCCAACGGAAGACCGCCACAAAGATTCACAGACCTTACGGATTGTTCGTTGAAATCTTCGAAAGGATGTTCTTGTGCAAAGGCATGCCAACTGAAGAGCAGAAGTGATTCATTTTCATCCAATTCATTAACTCTAAACATTCTCTTAACTTCACGAGGCTTCAACAAACGCTCATGTCTAGTCGTTACAATGATTTTACTCCCAGGACAGAACCATTCTTTCATTCCGATTATCGCATTGAACTGTTCGAGCTGATCAACATCATCGAGCACAAGAAGAACTCGTCTACGACATACAGCATCTTTGATCTTTGTAATTCCTTCATCTACATTGTATATTTTCTGAGTTTTTCCCTTTAAGATGTCAGAAAGAAGTTTCCGTTGCAAGCGAACTAAACCATCCGGCTGCTCGGAAGTTTCTCTAACATTAGCAAGGAAGCTTGCAGCATTAAATCTATCAAAATTCTGGTTTTGGTTGAAAATAATCTTTGCTATAGTCGTCTTCCCGATTCCTCCGACTCCATAGATTGCTGCTACACCAACATCGTTTGATCCGTCTTGCAACCACGAGTTGATGTTAGCTATACGAGAAGGTATTCCGACTAGATATGGAGCGACATTCAGCACTACTCGGTTCAGCTTATTCCCAACCTCTTTAACAACATTTTGAATAAACTGTGATTGGTACCTGCCAAAATGGAAATAAGAAACAAATGTCTTAACATGTTAGAGCTCTAAAACTAGAATTTTGGTAAACAATCTAAAGAACAAACCTGGATATAAGGTCCTTCAACTTGTTAATTTTTGACAAATTAGTCCAAAATAACATGCGGTAAGAATAATAATTTTGGAACATATGTAGAAACAACTTGCATTTTGAACTAATTTGTCAAAAAATGCTAAGATAAAGGACCAAATTATATAAAAGTTTAAACATACAATCTAAGTTAAAGGACCAAATTTACGCTTTATTCATGTTATAACGAAGGAATAACTCACCCCAAGAGGTACCTCAAAGGGAGACGATTGTCTCACATATATAAGGAGTCATATAACTTCTTAATTAAGCAATATAAGATATCCGACACACCCTTCACGTCCAGAACCATATGGAGCGTGAAACAAATATGACCCAATACTGAATATGAGATTTTGATACCATGTCAAGGAACTATTTGATCCAAATGCTTAAACTAATAAGTTAGGCTAAATAAGAGCTTTGATTATTGTCGTGCACAACACAAGCTAATCTTACAATGTGTTGACATTCCATTAGTAAATGGAGTTACCAGGATTTGAACCACGACCATTTAATAAAAAGAAGGCTTTGAAGTCCTAAAAAGCTAGGTCAAAGGATGAGATTTTCCCACGCACTTGTTAACTATACACTCGCCTCTTCCACAATCAATGTGAAAAAACCCACCATTCTCTCTCCCTCACACATCGGTCCAAGGCTGGGATAGTAGTAAGTTGCAAGGCCTGTCCTGAAGAAATACTTAATGGCTGCTTTGGGGTTTGGGCTAGTCAGAAAATCTAGGAAATTGAAGTTCAAAATTCAAACCCTACAGACAAATATGCTTCTCCCTTCCCAATTTCTCTCTTTACTTTGTCATCCACACAAGTAGCACTCGCCGCTACCATCTACGCAACCACCAACTACAAGACCATCAACTATTTGTGAGTTGACTTCTTGCCCACCAATCAGCTACTATTCTTGGAGCTTGGCCATAACGTGAATGTTTTATTTATATAATCTTCTAAACTCATTTAGAGTAGGTTATAGGCTTTTGTTTGCTATGCTACTTATCCTATGCATGTATGCTCACATTGTTCAAACATCGCTAAAAGCTCGGCTCAATCAAATCTCAGTCAAGTTCGATCAAAGCTCAACTTGAGATATTAACGAGCCAATACCGGGTCTACCCAACCTCAGTTCGGCTTGTTAACACCCCTGGTCCTAACCGTCTATAGGATGAAGATGTTGTAACTATGGGCTCTCATACCAGGTGTTAGATGTTATTGAGCTTTCTCATCCTAAAAGCTAACGCAAAGACAAATGATTACCTCAAAGCCATATAGCTTCCTAATTAAACTTTCCAATTAAGCGAGGTAGGATATCTAATGCATGTAAACCAAGTTACCAACTAAGAATACAAGGATTAGAATCTCTACCTTCTTATCATTATGACAATAATGAACTCAAGGTTTTTGGAAAGTACCCATTTAACTTCAGCATATAAAATAACAACCTTTTAGCTAATTGGTAGCAATTTAGCTCCAACATATAAAATAGCTTTAGGTAACGGAACTTGGGAAATTGGTATCATTTTACAAATATTAAAAGTCAAATTTCATTATTTATATTTAAATTGATACCATTTCACAAACAGTGAGACTAAAATGGGCTAAAATGGTGCTATTTAGTATGTTACGATCAAATTGACACTTTCCAAAAACATTGAGGTTATTTTGGTAGCTTATCGCCTCATTAATCATACACAAGTCAGTCAGTTGGCTAAAAACAATATTCACTCTTTTCGCTATAGCATAAGTCATATAATTCTATAACATGATTCGGCCTAGTAAAATATCAGAATTTTCTTTCACGATTTACATGATATCCTTGGAAGCATACCTGTTCTCCAAAACCATTCCTCCCATATCTGCAACTTCTCTAAGAGCTTTTCTCCATCCTTCAACCATACCCATTTCTCCTCTAAACTCAATTTCATGTCTAGCAAAAGCTTCACCATAGAATCCACTCTGCTTCCCAACTAAAAACGGATCTACATCATAGAAAAGCGGAATCACAACATGCCCATCGGTTTTTCTTCTCTCCATTATCATCGCAAGCTCATCAAGACACCATCTAGAAGAGGCGTAGTCTCTGGAAAGCACGATTACTGAAATTTTTGATTCTCGAATTGCTTTCGTGATCTCTAATTCGATAAGTTCGCCTCTCACGATTTCGTCGTCGTCTCTGAATGTTCGAATTCCTGCTTGAATTAGGGCTGTGTAGAGATGATCGGTGAAGTTTTTGCGGGTGTCTCCGCCCCTGAAGCTCAAGAAGACATGGTAAACCCATCGAGTTGAGGATGAGGAAGATGAAGCTTGATTTGTTGTGATACTCATTTGCGAAGAATGAGAAGAAAGTCGGAGTTTAATTTGCTGAATCAGATGGAGGTGTTAAGAATTAATGCGAGGAAGCTAAAATGGAGAAGGGGAATCATAATTTGTAAGTCAACCACTCTTTTCTAAGCTTCCAATTTCCAAGAAGTTTCTCATCTTTTGACTTTTTTTTTTATACTTCTAAAAATGGTTGGCACTGAACTTTAGTAATTTTAATATTTACCGAACGCTGAAATTTTTTTTTTTTTATAAAGTAACAAAATAGGTTTAAGAGTTTTAAAGAAATAATAATATAGACTTAACGTTTATAATATAATATCAATTTAGGTTTAATATTTATAATAGGGATAAGGTATCAAAATAGGTTTAAGATTTTTAGGGAAGTACCAATTTAGGCTCAACGTTCAAAATAGCACCAATATAGTCTTAATGTTTACAACGTAATATCAATTTAGGCTTAACGTTTATAATATAGCATCAATTTAGACCTCACGTACAAAATAGCACCAATATAGGCTTAACGTTTACAAAATATATACAATTTAAACTAAACATTATAATTAAATTAATCATATTTTCTTTCCCTATTACCTTTATATGTTATCTTTTTATTTAGTTTTATATTCTTATTTATTATAATACAATTAGTTAGTATTCTTGCCCATTAAGATCTTATATTTGTTTTTCATCAATAATTTCATGACTACTAAATTTCATTGCTCATGTAATATATGCAAACTAAAAGTAATTGAATATCCACAATATTTCGAACACTGACATGTATCAATACTTTTAGTTTGCATATATTACACGAGCCATAGAATTTAGGAGTCATGCAATGGTTGATGAAAAACAAATATAAGATTTTAATTGTCAAGAATACCAATTAATTGTATTATAATAAATAAAAATATAAAACTAAATAAAAAAGATAACATATAAAGTTAATAGGGAAATAATATAATATGATTAATTTAATTATGACGTTTAGTTTAAATTGTATATATTTTGTAAACATTAAGCTTAAATTCATATTATTTTGTAAACTTTAAACCTATATTGGTGCTATTTTGTACGTGAGGCATAAATTGATGTTATGTTGTAAACGTTAAGCCTAAATTGATATTATGTTGTAAACGTTAAGCCTATTTTGGTGCTATTTTGAACGTTGAGCCTAAATTGGTACTTTCCCAAAAACCTTAGGCCTATTTTGGTACCTTATCCCTTTATAATATATTATCAATTTAGGCCTCACTTATAAAATAGCACCAATTACTTTTAGTTTCCATATATTACATTAGCAATGAAATTTAGTAGTAATGGAATCATTGATAAAAACCAAATATAAAATCTTAATTGACAAGAATACTAATTAATTGTATTATAATAAATAGGGAAAAGTACAAAAATAAACTTTGTGGTTACACTCATTTTCGAACAACACATATGTGGTTTAAAAGTTTGCAAAGTGGTACTATGTACTTCATTCCGTTAGCAAACACATACCAAATTGACTAACGGTGTTAAAAGTCAAAGGGAAAAAAGTTAATTTGGTCTTTATATTTATTTATTTTTATAAATTGACCCCTTATTATCTAATTATCACAAACAAATCCTAAAATAAAAAATAAAAATCAAATATATCATCTTTTTTATCTTTTTTTAATTTTTTTTCTTTCTCTCCCCTGTCTGTTAATTTATCTCTCTAAAATAAAACCATTGCACTTCTCTTCTTTTAACGGCATTCTCTTGCAACAGATCTTCAAAACCTTTCCATGTCTAATTAAACACCCTCGAAACACAACTTGTATGTAGTATATTAAAAAATAATACAATCTCTTTCGCATGCTGAATCGCCACTTTTGATCATAGCTTCCCTAATCCACCTTGGAAACATGGCAGGTGATCACTGGATCTCAGAAGTTTGAAGTATCTCCTTACCAATTCTACATCTTACATACACATCTGAAGAACCAAAAGTTAGGCATCCAGTGGAAAAATACAACAAAAGAACCTACTCAATACTCAGTCATATATCAAGTGAACTAGTATATAAGCAAAGGCAAAAAAAAATGTTCAGAAACCTATACCATATAGCATCTACAACAAAAACAACTCTATTTTTTTTTTTAAATGATAAAAATGGTAAGATTCAAGCAGGTTAGCATTATACAAGTCTGTCATAACAGTAAAATTTAGAGCATAAGGCATCATAAATCAAAGCCTACTTTTGCAATGTAAAAAAACACAGAAAGAGGAGATGCATTTATGCTTATATGCCAGTAATCATGATCTATCGTTAGCAACTTGGTTGTGGCATAAGAACCCGCAGCCAGAACAATCATTGCGTTTATAGTCCTATCAATTAACCTATCCATTTCTACTTCTCTCTGTCTTGCTTCTCCATCGTCTGCTTCCCAACTAAAAACGGATCTACATCATAGAAAAGCGGAATCACAATATGCCCATCGGTTTTTCTTCTCTCCATTATCATCGCAAGTTCATCAAGACACCATCTAGAAGAGGCGTAGTCTTTGGAAAGCACGATTACTGAAATTTTTGATTCTCGAATTGCTTTTGTGATCTCTAATTCGATAAGTTCGCCTCTCACGATTTCGTCGTCGTCTCTGAATGTTCGAATTCTTGCTTGAATTAGGGCTGTGTAGAGATTAGACTTTAAAATAATTTAATGATAATATTGGACATTAATAAGCTTATAATAATAATAATAATAATATTTCTACCAAAAAAAATAATATCAATAATAAATAAACATATTATTAAAGATTAAACTAAATTAAATATCAAATAAAATCTAGGCTCGATAAAATCCTATGACATTAAATAAAAATGAGTCTAATTTAAATTAAAAATATAAATTACATACAAACACAAATTTATATATAATTTAAAGCCTATGAAATTAAATACAAATTTTATATGAATACACACTCTTATATTTTTATTACAATTAAGTATTAAGGTACAAAAATACCTTTAACGTTTTGGGTCCGGGGTTATTTTACTCCTAACATCTAAATATGAATTTTCATATGAATACAAAATCTTGACTCAATTTATCAATGTTAAGGGTAAAATTGCTATTGGCTTCTAATATTAGGGATAAAATTGCACTATTTGAGATATTAAGGTAGTTGAGCCAGTTAATTTTTTAGAGCATTGTAATGTAAACGTGTTAATATAATATTTATTTACTTTTCGCAAAATTTGCAAATAAGTTGCACCAAATAATTATAATTATAATAAATAATGATAATATATATAATGACAAAGCATAAATTATATATAAATATAATTATAATGAAAATAGATAAATTAATATATAATAAATTATAATAATTATAATAAATTGCTGAAATTATAAATAAATAATGATAATAATAATAAATTATATATAAATAATAATAATTATAATAAATAATGATAAATTATTGAATACTGAAACTGAATACTGAAACTGAACTGAACTGAACTGATTATTACTGAAATTAAGTAATAAAGAACAGGGCCTAAATCATTTAAGTTTGATCATATTTAGCTCATAATAATAAACAAACTTTTTATTTCAAACCGTAAAATATATAAATTTAAATGCTATGATAATATAGTTTTAATTCAATTATAAGTTTACAACTAAATAGCGAGCAATCGCTCAAAGTGATAAAAAAAATTGATCAGGGTCTAATCTGTCCAATAAAATATTAGCGGCTTAATGCACCATCGGGCATCTTATGTTGCTTTTTGCGTAATTTAAAATAAGATATAAATTTAATCACATAGTTATTTAGCATATTCTAGTAGTGTAATTGTAAATATAATGTTTATTTGGTGCGATTTTAAACTTTATTAACATTTTTTTCTTTAAAATATTTGCAATTTCAAATATTACTGAGTGGTCTGAAAATTGAAAAATTGTTAAAATATGAAAAAAAACTATATTTTCATTAATAAAAATTTGAAATTAGAATCATGAATACTTTATATGTAGAAACTATGTCTACTCTCCTTTAATATTTATATTTTTTTTTGGTAGATAACAGACAAAACAAGAACAAACAGTAACAGAACCGAAAAAAAAATCAAGAAGCCAGAAGCCTCAAATAGGACCTGCCTGCACGATCTTCATAAAGAAGAGAAGATAACAAAGTAGGAGCTGTCTGTAACACCGTAATACCTGGCGCCAGACCGATAGCAGAACGGGCAAGGAAATCCGCACACTTATTACACTCCCTGTAGATGTGGCACACCGCAATATTCTTGATAACAAGGGAAAAACTTCTGATCGGAGCTCATCCCTGTGGGGGGCGTCGTTGGGTTCGACGGGGGAAACTCCGATGCCAAAGTCAGTAGAGAATATGAAGGATAAACTGTATTGACAAAGCTTAGAGAATATAGAAAAGTCTGAGTACCTTGATAGCCTAGAATGGTAGGTTATATATAGTTGAGAAGTTCGTAACCTCTAGGTAACTAGAAAGTCCCCATTAATGCTCATTTAATGGCGGTTACAAGTTACTCTTAACCTGGCGGGTAAGACAGTTAATGACCCATTTAATGATCCTTTATGGCCGAGCCGGCGGCCAGCCGTTACCAAGGTGAATGGAGAGATTCGCCTTATAGATCCGCCAGCGGATCTCTTAGAGCTAGTCCAGGGAGATCCGCCAGCTGACTTCCTTTGCTACGTGGCCTACTTAAAGGCAAATATCTCTTTTGGTCCTCATGATAATATCTCGATGTTATCAGAAGCCCCCCCCTAAAATGCCTTTAAAGTCCTTTAGGGCTTTTAGACTTCCGCGCGCCGTCATATGCTCCATCATTAATGTGCGCTCTGTTCAACGCCATTTGATGGTTGACACGTGTGGTGGCACACTGTCCCAGGTAGGTTCAAAAGAAACCTTTTTCTCCTTCTAATTTCTCTTTCTTCTTCATTTCTTCATCTCTCTCCGTTTTCGAAGCTTTTCCTAGAAGTTTTCCAGAGCTCTTCTTCAACCTTCTACGTTTCCATGTAAGTGCCCTTTCTTTTCATCTTGAATGTTTAGAAGTTCATCCTCGTCTTCTGGGTCGACTTCTGAACTTTTTAACTCGTCATCCCCTCCTAAGATTGAAGTAGATTTTAGTTGGACCACTTCATCGTCGGAGGACTCCCAATCTTCTGTAGGTGCGATTAATTCCGGTTTAGCTGAGTTCAATAACTCGGCGCGTAACCATTACCAGACTCGTTCAACCAGAAATCCCTCTTTCTTTTTTCCTGTTTTCGGTGCCGTTCCGGCCGGTGCTCGTAACCGATTTCTGGGTTCCATGGCCACTTCTTCCCTCCCTGCTAAGAAAAAGAATCCTCGAGCGGAGTCCACTCCATCCCGTATGAATGTCGCGGATTTGGCGAATCTGGCGGATCGCTTTTCGTGGATCAAAAATTACGAAACCCAACTTGCTGCTTCTCATCAACGCCCCTCCAATCCGCCTAACGGCTTCCTTATTGTATTCTGTAGTCATGTAGAGAGAGGGTTTCGCCTTCCTCTTCCCAAGATGATGGCGGATATCCTCTCATACTTTGATATTGCCGTCAGTCAGCTACATCCGAATGGTTGGCTCGACATGGCCCTAGACTGCTATCTCGCTTCAAATTTAGGCGTTGTTTATACGGGCCGTATTTTTAGGGCCTTTCATAAACCTTCCAAGAGGAAGTCATAATCATATCTTACATTCGCCAAATTTGGTGTCTATTCGCCTTTTTACGACAAAATGTCCAACGTTCATAGCTGGGATGAGAGTTTCTTCTATGTGAAGATAAAGGAGGATGAACCGTTAGGTTTCCCTTCAGTTTGGAATTCTCGTCCGCTACATATGGCGGGTGACATGCGGATCTTAACAAGCAGTGATGAAGAGGTGGTGGATCTCATGAAGCAGATCAAGACGGATGCATGGACTTATGCAGATGCCTTAGCCTTCATGATGAGTGACATTCCATTGATTCGTCGAGAAGGGGATCAATTTATTTATTCGAAAATTACTCAGTTTGATCAAGGTACCTTTCCGTTACTTCAAAAGTCTTGATTGTCTTGATGTCTTCTTTGGCAGGGGTGTATCTAAGGCCAATCACGCTCTTGCAGAGACGCGCAGGAAGCTTTTGGAAGATGAAGCGCGCAAGAAAAGTCAGGCGGCTAATCCTCAAGCCAATACGGGCAAACGTCCTGCAGAGATAGCTGTTGATCCGCCACTGAAGAAGAGGCGGCCCAACACTATGGGTAGTACCAAGATTATGGCGGACGCGATACGATCCGCCAAACCTGCTGAGAACATTGTTCAGGTAATCCATCTTTTGATTTCCTCTGTTGCTCATCCTATTCTAAAGTGATGTATGGCTCTTCTCTGTTTGTGCAGATGGCGAAGCCCGATATTGGAGGATATTGGTCCGCCAAATTGGGGGCCCAAGGTTCTTTTGAGAACGAATCCCTTCTGAATGATCTGGATGAGGCCTTGGGTCAGGTGGGAGAGGTACAAAGGAACTACAACCAAATCCCTGGGCCAACTCATGTCCAGAAGGGGAAATCGGAGCTTCTTTCGGTGAGTTCAAAAAGAATGTAGATAATGATAATTCCTTCACCTCTTTTTCGCCCTTAGACTAAATCATTTTGTCTTTTATAGCTGTATGCCCGTCTGCGTACTTTGGAAAATGGACTCCTTCAGAACGTGGAGGACAGGGCAACCATTGAAAGGTTAGAAAAAGAGATAGCGAATGCCAATTCCACCATTGCCTCTGCAAACGCGGATCTTGCTTCCGCCACAGCGGCCTTAGTTCTTCGGGATGAAGAGATTAAAAGTTTAAAGGCAACGATGGCTTCTGATGCCAAAAGCCATGAGGATGCTCTCGGAGAAGCTGAATACACGGTGGGTGTACAGGCGTTTTACTACGGCGAGATGCTTATGGCGTACTTCTCCCTGGCCCATCCCGAAGTTGACTTCACGGATCCTCTGCTCGCCGTCCCCGAACCGGAAGACGTGGCGAGGTTCAACAAAATGCCAGATGTCAGGGAGTATCTTCGCAATTATGTACGGAAATGGATGAAAGGACCCCCGCAGGAGACCAAACCTTCAACCACAGTTGTGGCGGACAATTCTGAAGAGATGCCGCTCAAGGTAGGCACAGAGCCCATTCCTGATTCTGTCCTTCCACCGGGTCCTACTTCTTCGAAGGTTAAGGAGGTATCTTCTGGTGGCAGATCTGTGACTGCGGAGAAGAAGGATCCTCAAGCAAGTATCATAGGCGAAGGAAGCAAGAAAGAGGATGCCCCTATTATTATTTAGTTTTCTGTTTAAAGATCTTTTTGTAAAAAATCTTCTAAGTACAATCTGGTTAATCTTTTACACTGTTATCTACTTATTTTACTCTCATATTTACGTAGAGAAGTACGTTAAACATAAGCATGTTTAGGATTTTATGTTTGGAGTAGGTGGCCAGCCATACTCCATGGTATGAACCTTTGTGAAGGTTTGAAGCTGTTTTATTCCTTCTTGGAGGAAGTAAAGCTGCCCAGGGGTTCAATTTGCTACCTATCTTTGAGGTGAAATGATCCGCCCGTAGGACTTGTGAATCCCTCTCTGGGAGGGATAAGAGAGTGTAAAGACCTTGCGTCCAAGGATCGTTTTAACTCAATCGGTGATCAGGATCCGCCAAGTGGAGGATCTACATTGAATGTGGAGAGCGTTGGATGCCCCCCTTCTTTTTAAGACTGGAATATTGATATTGCAGCAGTAAACTATAAAAAGAACATGAATAATAAAACCAACAATGTTTATTAATGAGAGAAACACCTTATTACAGCGAATAGGTCTTTATAAATGAGCCTCGTTAAAACCTTTAACAAGAAAAACCACATGGGAAAAAGCTTGTTTAAAGGAAAAAGAGTACTCAAGACCATGGTCATACTTCATTTTCTAACAAAGTATTTGCGGAGGTTTTGGAGATTCCATGTGCGTGGCAGCGTATTTCCCTCCATATCTTGTATTTTGAATGTGGCTGATCCAACCTTCTCCACTATCTGGTATGGACCTATCCAGTTGATCCCCAACTTGCCTTTGCCTTCTCGAGATTGGACTTTATCAGCCTTGCGAAGCACAAGATCTCCTATCTTTAGATCCACAAGCTTGGCATTTTTATCATGATAGGATGCGATCCGCTGTTTGTATGCTGCCATGCGTACATAGGATTGATTCCTGTGATCCTCAACCTGATCCAGACGCTCCCTTAATCGCTTATCGTTGTCCTTTTCACAATAAAAGGCCACTCGATCACTGGGGACTTGTATTTCAACGGGAATTACGGCCTCCACTCCATGAGAAAGGGCGAATGGCGTTTCTCCCGTAGCAGTTCTTGGGGTGGTACGATAGGCCCATAAAACACTTGTAAGCTGGTCCGCCCATTTTTTGTCGTGTTCTCCCAACCTCTTTTTTATCCCCTTTACAATCGTTTGATTGGTCACTTCGGTCATTCCATTGGACTGGGGATAATAAACGGAGGCGAATCTGTTCAGGATGCCCAATCCTTCACAAAAAGCCTTGAATTGGCCACAGTTGAACTGTGTCCCGTTGTCAGTGATGATGGTATGTGGAATGCCATATCTTCCCACGATGTTGTCCTTGACAAACTCCACTATCTGTTCTGCTGTAATGGAGGAAACAGCCTCGACTTCTACCCATTTGGTGAAATGGTCGACCGCTACTATTACATACCTCTTTTGCCGACGAGTTGGAGGAAACGGGCCAACAATGTCTATTCCCCAAAGGGCGAACGGACGGCCCTCAATGATTGGCCTTTGAATGTGTTTGATAGTGTGTGACTCATTTGCATGAATCTGACAACTGTGACAAGATTCTACCAAACTTTGGGCATCTAACTCAGCTGTAGGCCAGTAGAAACCTGCTATCCTGGATTTCCTCAAGATCGTGGCGGATGCTTCATGCGACCCACAAGATCCCTCATGTAGCTCCTTGAGGATCTGCTGCCCTTCTTCTGGTAGAATGCACTTCAGCCAAGGATGACTAAAGGATTTTCTGTAAAGACCATCATTGATCAAGGAGAAGTAAGCTGATCTCCTGACAATCCTCCTCGCCTCTTCCTTGTCTTCAGGTAATGCTCCATTTAATAGATATTGGCGGATGACTGTCCTCCAATCATCTTCCACCGTTGTGAGTACAGACACTTCTTCGGCAGCAAACGCTGGAGCCATTTTTACTTCGAAGGGACAATCTAGATCCGCCCAGTTTACTTCACTAGAAGCCATTTTGGCCAATTGATCAGCCTCCGTATTGGATTCCCTTGGTATGTGAATCAATTCCCACTTCGTTTCTTTAACTTCAAGGTGATCCAGCAACTTTTTGACTTCTGCTACATATTTGGCCAGAACCTCGTCTTTCACCTCGTAATTCTTGATTACTTGGTTGACCATTAGTTTTGAATCGCTATATATCACGATCCGCTCTAGGGTGATTTCCTAAAGTAGACGTAATCCCAGTATTAGAGCTTCGTACTCAGCAGCATTATTAGTGGCATGGAAATTTAATTTTGCTGCGTATCGCAATCTTATGTAGTGGGGACCTTTGATCACAACTCTCACGCCTGCTCTATCCGCCGAGGAAGCTCCATCAGTGTACATCGACCATTCTTCTAACGGAGGCTTGGGATGAGATATCCCTTCGTCAGTGAATTCATTCACGAAGTCCGCCAGGACCTGACTTTTCAAAGATGATCTGCTTTCATATCTTACATCAAATTCGCCCAGGCGAATCGCCCATTCCATCAACCTTCCTGAAGTGTCTGGCTTTTGTAATACTTTTCTCATTGGTATATTGGTTCGAACTATTACAGTATGCGCCTGAAAATATGGCCTAAGGCGAACTGCCGTGGTTACAACAGCCAGTGCCATTTTATCCAGCTTTGAATATCTGGTTTCAGCGTCTTTCAAAACTTTACTCACGTAATAAATTGAGAATTGTTGGCCATCTTCTTCTCGTATCATGACTGTGCATACGGCTTTATCCGTGACCGATACGTACATGTAAAGATCCTCCCCTTTCAAAGGTCGGCTCATCATGGGTGGTTCTGTGAGGAACCGCTTGATTCCTTCAAAGGCATTTTGACAATCTTCAGTCCACTCGAATGCTTTTTGTTTCTTGATGACTTCGAAAAAAGGCTGACATCTACGAGCTGAGCAAGAGATAAACCTGCCCAAGGCTATGATACGTCCGTTGAGGCACTGTACTTCTCTGATATTCGGGGGCGCTTGCATTTTTAGGACTGCTTTGACCTTGTCAGGATTTGGGCTGACTCCTTTTTCGCTGATCATGAACCCTAAAAACTTCCCATATGTTGCCCCGAAAGTGCATTTCTCTGGATTCAACTTGATGTTGTGGTGCCGAAGTACGCCCAATACCTCCTTTATATCTTCTGCATGCCTTTCTACAGTTGTGCTTTTAATGATCATATCGTCTACATAGACAGAATAATTACCGCTTTTATTGTCCGCAAATATCTTGTTCATCATCCTCTGATAGGTAGCACCTGCGTTCTTAAGCCCAAAGGGCATGACTTTAAAACAATAAGTAGCTTGATGCGTTACGAACGAGGTCTTAATTCTATCTGAGGGCTCCATGGGGATTTGATGATAGCTTGACTTCACGTCAGTAAAGGAGTACATTGCGTGACCGGCAGTTCCATCTACAAGCATGTCTATGCATGGCAAAGGATAATTATCCTTGGGGCAAGCTTTATTGAGATCTGTAAAGTCAATGCACATGCGGTAAGATCCGTCAGCTTTCTTGACTAGCACGACGTTCGCCAACCACTGTGTGTAGAGTACCTCCTCAATGGAATCCGCCTTCTGGAGCTTGGCGATCTCTTCCTCTATCACCTTTTGCCTTTCCGGACAATGGTTTCTCCGCTTTTGAGCCACAGGAACTGCATCTTTATCGATGTTGAGCTTATGGGTGATCACATCTAGGCTAATTCCTAGGAGAACTTCGTCCTTCCATGCAAAGACATCTTCAGCTTCACAAAGTACTTTGGTGATTGCATCTCTGATCTTGCCCCGTAGCCCCTTAGCTATTCGTACCTGCTTCTCCTCTGCCATAAAGTACATTTCGGTTTCGCCTAAGGCCATTGTGACACGCTCCTCTTCATCTTCTTCCTTAGATTGAGGGCGAATCATTAAGGATGCCGAATATGTTTCTTGGGCCACCTTTTGACAACCTTTGACCATCACACCTCCCTTGAGCGTGGGAATGTAAAGTGTCAAATGGCGAACAGAGATAAGAGCTGCAACTTCGGAGATAAAAGTTCGTCCGAGGATAATGTTATAAGCTAATTGTCCATCCAAGATCGAGAACTCCAAATCTCCTCTCCAAACTTGATCATTATCCACAAGCTCGCAATCTAAAGTAACTTGGCCTTTTGTCTGAATGGTATGACCTGTCACTCCCAAAATGTCAACCACCGTCGGCTCTACCTGGATGGGATCTATCCGGAGTTTGGCGAATGCTCCTCGGGTAATAACATTACATGAACTTCCCATATCAATCATTACCCTCTTCATTTCCCAACCTTCGACCATTATGGTGACGACCAGTGCATCCGCATGGGGTGGAATCTCAGGACCTGCGTCTGAGAAAGGGCGATTTAATGATGTCCTATCAAGGGCGGTCGTCTTTGCCTTTTTCGCTGCTGACTGATAACCAGGTCCTCCTGCTATGACATTGATGGTACCCTTTCCTTTCTTCTTTGGGTCCTCCTTGGATCTATCTTCTTCTTTTCCTTCAGCTTGGATGAACCGATCCAATTTACCTCTTTCAATGAGTCGCTCAATTTCTCGAGCTAACTCCCAGCAAGCATCCGTATCATGGCCATTTTTCCTGTGATACTTACAATAATTTTTAGGATTTTTACCTTTATTGGTGTACTCCCCCCCTTTTGGCTCGGGGTATGAAATGCTCCGCTTGTGCTGACTGTTCTCAATCCACATAAGAACTTCACTCTTAGAGGCATTGAGAGGTGTGAATGAGGTAACAAACGTTGATTTATTCCGAGAATCCCTTCGTTTGTTCCGAGAAGAAGAATCCTGACGTTTGTCCTTGTCCCGGTCCCGAGGACGAGATTCGCCTCTGTCTTTTTTTGGTGATGATGGCGAACCTCGGCGAATGTCATCCACTTTTATAAAGTCTTTACAACGCTCCATTAACTCTGCCATGCTAGTGGGCTTTTTACGAATGAGATCCTCTTGCAAACTTTTACAAGTAGTGTTTCTCACAAAACACTCCACAGCTACGGAGATATCTACATCAACGATTTGTATACACAATTGGTTGAAAGTGTCCACATAATCTCGGAGGGGTTCATTCGCCTTCTGCTTTAATTCAAAAAGCTTTCCAGATTTCACCACTGCAGGAATACAACCAGCAAATTTAGCACAAAATTCCATGCTTAATTGATCAAAGCTGTTTATTGATCCTGGAGGTAGAGATTGAAACCACAAATAAGCTGGACCTCCTAGTGTGGTGACAAACATTTTGCAGAGCACGGGTTCGGTGGCTCGATTGAGCCTGGCCAAGATTCGATACTTTCGAACATGAGCTTCCAGATTATCTTTGCCTGTGTATATTGCAAGATTAGGAATCTTGAAAGCTCTGTCGGTTTCCTCTGCCTCAATCCAGGCTGCAAAAGGCGAATCCCTATTGGCGAATGGATTGTGCCTAGCATTTTCTTCGTTCATTTGGAGTACTAGGGCCCTCACTCTATCATCAAAATTCTCCGGATCCGCCCTGGGGCGACCCCTTCGTGGCGATCTACTTAGAGAAGAAGAAGAAGAAGAACTTGAATCAGACGATGGATCCGATGGCGAATGTCTTCCATCATTACCACGTTCGCTCCCTCCTCTTCCTCCACCATCTCCCCCACCACTTCCTCTGCCTGGGGGAGTTGGACCATTTCCTCCCTGTTGGCCTCCAGACGAGGTGCGTCCACCAGTTCCTGAAGATGGATGTGGCGGTGGTCCACCTATATGAGATGTTTTTTCTGGCCTTTTACTTCTTCTACGACCAGTAGATGGAGGTGATCTGCCACGGCGTGGGGATCCTGCTTGCTTATTTTTATCCTTTTTATGCTTTTTCCGAGTGGGCTCCTTAAATCCGCCAAGAGACGAATTTGTCCGCGGACGCCTAGGTACATTTGGTCCATCAAGATTAAACCTTGGAATCCCTGATCCGACAAGAGGGACCGTATCATTCCTTCGACTTCCCTCGCCAGGAAATAACTCCCTGATAACCGGTCGTCCGCCACCCGATGCCGTAGTAGTTATCATGGAATCAATGTTGTGAGCTTGAAGGAATGAAGAGCTATGGGCACCTGGTCCCAGACCAAAGTTTAATGGAGGTAAAGATGAGACATCTGACGTAGATACCGTACTCCAACGAGGAGGAAGAGTCATGAACGCCCAGAGGCGGTTCCCAATTTCAAGCCCATATCGTGCCTCGATATCCCGAGCACACATATCGATGAAAGAAGCAGTGGGCATGTTTCCATCGATATTTGTTACAGGAGCAGTTGTGTTAGTGCGATCAGCACTAGATGGTGTAATTATCGGTGATTCAATCCCAGAGGAGGGATTTTGTCCTCCATCGGTCATGATGTTTCAGTGTGAACGAAAAACCCTTTATTTGATCAAGGATTCCACCTTCACCGCACCAATTGATAACAAGGGAAAAACTTCTGATCGGAGCTCGTCCCTGTGGGGGGCGTCGTTGGGTTCGACGGGGGAAACTCCGATGCCAAAGTCAGTAGAGAATATGAAGGATAAACTGTATTGACAAAGCTTAGAGAATATAGAAAAGTCTGAGTACCTTGATAGCCTAGAATGGTAGGTTATATATAGTTGAGAAGTTCGTAACCTCTAGGTAACTAGAAAGTCCCCATTAATGCTCATTTAATGGCAGTTACAAGTTACTCTTAACCTGGCGGGTAAGACAGTTAATGACCCATTTAATGATCCTTTATGGCCGAGCCGGCGGCCAGCCGTTACCAAGGTGAATGGAGAGATTCGCCTTATAGATCCGCCAACGGATCTCTTAGAGCTAGTCCAGGGAGATCCGCCAGCTGACTTCCTTTGCTACGTGGCCTACTTAAAGGCAAATATCTCTTTTGGTCCTCATGATAATATCTCGATGTTATCAATTCTCAAACCGAGACATAAGAGATTTAAACCCCTGAATCAAAGTACGAACCGGGTGATGAAGAGGCGTATCTGAATTAACCAAACTAATCGTCTGAAGATAGTCAGACTCCGTAATCAACCTCCGACAATTAGAATCCAACGCTAACTTAAGACCAACATGTATCCCCCACAGTTCAGCAGTTAAAATATCACTATGACCGAGATTTTGAGTAAACCCCCTACACCAGTTCCCCGAACTATCCCTAATCACGCCACCTGAAGCAATCTGACCCGTCGAAACATTAGAGGAGTCATCCACATTGAGTTTAAACCAGTCCTTATCCGGTTTTTGCCACTAAAGTAATTTCCGCCTGCCTCCTCCTAGAGTCAACTTCGACCAGACCTCCCAAGCCGCAGTAACACCATCCAAAGTTCTATGGACCGAAGCAATTCGATCACCCGGGATACCTTCACCATTACAAAAGATCTTTAAGTTCCTCCAAGTCCAAAGTTTATGAACCGTCACAGCAAAAAGACTCACCCAGTTCCGAATCCCAAACATTTTATCAGAACTCACCATACAGTCAATAAGCCAAGATTCTTTAGCTATCTCAAAGAACCACCCCCACGAACTCGGTGGAAGAAGCCCCCGCCAAATAAGAACGCTCACAGGATAGTCTCTGAGCACATGAATAATATACTCAGGATCCCTGTGGCAAATAGAACAAACATCCACCTCACTCAAATGTCTTCTTTTCCGCTCCAAATTGGTGAGAATCCTATCATGAAGACACAGGCCAAAGGAAAGTCCGGATACGATGAGGGACTTTAATCTTCCAAACCGCATCAAACCGAGCATCCACCTCCTCAACACCACGATCAGCAATCAAAAGAGAATACACATCCTTATAAGTAAAATTACCATCAGAAGAATTAACTCATCTAGACATGTCCATATAGTGCTCAATTTATATAGCTTAATTTATAAAATACCAGTAATAATTTTAGGAATTAACACAAATTCAAGTATGAGTAATTTTTTTTACTAATTTTCTTAATCTAAGAAGTTCAAAAATTAATTTTGGACTTAATTTATTATTTTGTCCCCTCTAGCTCTAACGTTAATTTCTAAATTTTTAGGGTAAATTACATACGTGGTGTACAACCTTTACCTCAAATTACACTTTGGTGTACAACCAAAATTTTGTCACACTAAACAGTACGAACTTCAGGTGACCTCTCACTAAAATGTACTGCCGGTTTTTGTGACCGGTCAACGCTGGTTAACTATGTTAGGTCAGCATTTTTCATTATAGAATTAAAAAAAAAGTGGACTCACTCTTTATGGAATGACTAATATAACCTTATTCTTTATAAATTTACTAAAATACTCTCATGTTCTTCCTTCAATCCCTCTCTCCCATTTCTCTCTCTACATGTTCTCTCTCACTCCTCTCTCTACCATTTCACAAATTAAAAGATAACTGAGTCATCCCTCTTTCTTGTCTCTCAATATTTGTCCTTGTATCATACCTTAAACTGCAATTAAAATTTTTTTTGATCAATACTGCAATTAAAATTTAAACAACCCATATTATATATGAAGTCTTCAGCTATAAATTCAGTTTTCTTCTACACCTATTTTCCTCATTCAAAATGAAATTGCTCTACCCCACCGGACCTGCTTTCTTTCTTTTCTTCATCTTCATCATTTCTTTCTCATCCGGTAATTCTTCCCTCTTTTTGATAAATTTGATCTTTCATCTTGACCCATTTATCTTAAAATGCATTTTGTCTATTAATTTAGTTTCTAAATTTGTTGTTTAATCAATTAATTTTATAACTTTTCTATGTGCTCATCCAAAACACTGTGATATGCAGGGCCAACATTAGCACATGAAGTAACATTAAACATCCGGAACAAATGCCAATTTCCAATATGGCCAGCAACAACACCAAACACAGGCCATCCAATAATAGCAGAAGGCGGCAGATTCTACTTACCTTCAGGCCAAACACACCGCATTACCGCTCCATGGGATTGGAACGGCAGAATTTGGGGAAGAACTTCCTGCAATTTCACCTCCAAATCCACCTGTGAAACAGGCGACTGCCATGGAAAATTAGCTTGTAACGGCACAATTGGAAAACCCCCCGTCACTCTCCTTGAACTCTCTTTGCAACAAAAAAAACCCTAATTTCTATGATGTAAGCCTAGTTGATGGATACAACCTTCCAATTTCAGTAACAAATAAGGAAATGACACCAAAATGCATAATCAGAGGATGCACGAAGAGCTTAAGGATGGTGAAGTTGTGGCTTGTAAAAGTGGTTGCTTGGCTTTCAATTTGGATAACTTCTGCTGCAGGAATAAGTATGGTAGCCTTGATAAGTGTAAGCCAAGTGTGTATTCTAAGATGTTTAACAGCAACTCTAGTGGTTGGAGGGTTGCACACCCTCCAACCAATCCACCTCACCAATTTCTAACAACCCTCTCAACAAAACAACTCTAAAAAAAAAATCCTCTCTAATGGTTAGTCACAATCACGGGTCCCACGCGTCATATAATATTTAATTTTCATTACTTTTAATCAATTAACCTATTTTATAATAATAATAAAATTCATTAATGAATTAATATTAATTAAATAAAAATCTACCAATATTTAATATTAATCGAATAAATTTATATAATTTGAATAATTTATTTAATTAGATTTAAAAATTAATAGGTAAATATAATTTATTTTCTCCGAATTTTAATCGATTTTAGTAATTAACAAAAGTGCATTACATTAAGGAAACATACATTTGAAAAAAACGAACAATGTAAATGCATTAAATTAAAAGGAAAACATGATTGAAAGAGTAAAATTTTCCGATGTTCAAATAGTAATGTCGGTGATTCCGAAACGTTCCCAAATGTGCTCAACTAGATCCAATTTTAGTTGACCTTGCATGTTTCTATCGCGGATTTGTAAATCCCTTGCGAGATAAGCATCAAAATCCGGAACAGGCCCATGTTGAATGTCATCAGAAACTATGGGCTCAGAAAATTCCTCAGTTGGAAAGTTTCTTGAGTAAGTGTGCCTCTCATTTTCAACAATCATGTTATGTAATATTACACAAGCATCCATAATGTCGTGGAGTTTTTTATGCCAAGTACGTGCTGGTCCATGTACTATTGCAAATCGGGCTTGAAGTACCCCAAATGCTCGTTCAACATCTTTCTGTGCGCTCTCATGCCTTTGTTTGTAACATATTCGTTTCGGGTCGTTAACATGTGGAAAGCTTCTCACAAAAGCAGCCTATTCGGGATAGATACCATCAGTTAGATAATAGCCCATATTATATGACTTGTTGTTAACAGTAAACTGAACCGTTGGTCCTGTTCCTTTTAAATTATCTTGGAACAAATTGGATCTGCTCAAAACATTAAGGTCATTATTGGACCCAGCAACACCGAAATATGCGTGCCAAATCCAAAGATCGACTGAAGCGACTGCTTCAAGCATGATTGTTGGATATCCATAATCTCCTTGGGTATATTGCCCCTTCCATGCAACTAGACAATTCTTCCATGCCCAATGCATGCAGACAAGACTGCCAAGCATCCCAGGGAATCCATAGTGTTCCTCGTGCATCTGAATTAAACGTTGTACATCGGCAGCATTAGGCCTCCTCATATACACATGCCCATACACCTCGATAATAGCACGATGAAAAATTTCCACACATTCTAATGTTGTGCACTCACTAATTTTTATGTATTCATCAAAAGCATCATCCGGAGATCCATACGCAAGTATGTGCATAGCTGCTGTACATTTTTGGAGTGGAGACAAGCCATTTCTTTTTGCCGCATCGACCTTTTATTGGAAATATGTTGTGTGATTTCCAAGGTCTTCCACTATACGTTGGAACAAATTTCGACTCATCCGGAACCGTCTACGAAAAACTTCAGCTGAATAAACTGGTTCAGCAGCAAAGTAGTCATTATACAGACATTCTGCATCAGCTTCTCGATCACGTCTTATATATTTTCTCCTTCGAGGTTTAGAATTGTGGCCGGCTTATTGTTGTACTTGTTGAAGTAAATAAAGATCAAGTTCATCATCCTCTTGAATCATTTCAATCGCACTCTGTATCATTAGCTCGTATTCTCCACTACCATCAGAAGACATTTTGGTGAGATAGTGATGATATTTTAGATTATGAGTGTTTGTTGCATATTTTAGATGTATATATAGGAAAGTTTGAAGTTAAACTACCAATAATGGGGAGTTTGAAGTAAAATTATCAATAATAGGGAGTTTGAATTCATACAAATAATTATGGAGAGTTTGAAGTCAAATTATCAATCATGTGGAGTTTGAAGTCAAATTATGAATCATGGGGAGTTTGAAGTCAAATTTTCATTCATGGGGAGTTTGAAGTCATACGAATAATTATGGGGAGTTTGAAGTCAAAGAATAATGATGCAAACATTGAAATCATGTAAAGGAATAATAATTTATCCTACATCTATAAATTAGGACTCACTCGAAATAATTACTTCTACATTCAGAGAAGACTCAACTGAAAAATTCCTAAATGGCTGCATCTCACCCTAATGCTAATACAGATGAAAATTTCCCTAATTTTCCGCCTGAACAGAGTATTGTCGAAACCCTCGACCGACCAGCTTGCACTGAACACATGTTATCTTATCAATATGATGTTGTTCGTTTTCATGGAAATACTTTTGTTACTCCAGGCATGTTTCATCCTTTATTCCCATATATGTTTTGTTTTAAGCTTCCGGTCGATGGCCAATTTCCAGTCCGATCTCTTCACATGTTGTGGTTCCTATGTTATATGCATTACATTCCGTTTGAATTTTGCATGCTAGAATGGTGTAACGCTTTCATCGGAGGTAATATTCCTGCGAATGTTGAGGCATTCCTAAAATGGTTTATGCCTATTGATGCATGGAAAGATATGTTCACCAATTTGATGCATGGAAAGATATGTTCATCCATGGTCGAGGTATCTTTACCGAGGATTGCGAAATCTTGTACACGAATTTCCTGAAGACGGTTTACTTCCCGTTGTTGAACTACACGAGCAATAATATCAATAGATGATTGTCGTTTCTCTCTATCCACTTTTAACTCATCCCAATTTAAGTCATCGGGTATATTGGCCGTGTTTTTAGCTTTAGCGGCTTTTTTTGATGCCTTTTGACTAATTGGCCATCGTTCGACCGCTTCCTATGTTCCACTCTCAGTTGCCTCCTGAGCTGAGCTTGAAGAAGTGTAGGCACCTGAAGCAGAATTTTTTGTTCTTTTTGAAGAACCTTGTGCTTTGTTTTTATCTGAAAACTCATGCTGTTGAAACACTTTTCCACATGATTTTGATTTGACAAAATTATTTGAGTATATGTTTAAAAATATTCTAAAACACACTAAGTTTAAATGCTTTGATTTATTACACTAATGTGTTTGTTCAATGTTGAGTTAAATTATTTATAAGACATAAAGACTAAAAGGCTAAAGGCCCAAAGGAAAGTCAAGGGCCCAAGACAACTTGGCCAGTGTAAACAAAATACTGTCGTTGTGGACAAAACGCAGCTCAGCATGAAGAAGGATCTAGAAGACTTTCTTTATCTACTTCGGAATGAAGCTGCTAAGTTGGACGACAAAGAGTACAAGACAGCAGCTGAGCAAGGAACAACTTCAAGACAAAGTATTTCTACTTTGGGTAAAGTTCAGAAGACACAGAAAGCTGTCTGGAAGACTTTGCCATAAAAGGCAAAACATTCTGCCTGTCTGTCTAAAAGCTGCTCAGCACTGACCGAAGACAGAAGATACAATAATCTGATTGGCCAACGGCACTGAGCATGTATTGAGTGACAACGACATCAAGCTGTTTCCCTCCAACGGTTATTTCGAAATTTGAAATAACCGATATCTCAAGTGTCACTATAAATAGGCCTTTCAGTTGCTTCATTCGATGCAGATCTTCAATTAGCCATTACGCTGGCCAAATTCACACTCGAAGAATCTGTGAGAAAAAGCAAAGCAAATACTTACACTAATTTCCATATTACTGTGTAAAAGTCTAGAGTGATTATCCAATCATCTAAAGTGTCTTAGCAATTGTTGTTTAGGACAAACTTATTATCATTTCTAGAATTAGAAAGGAGAGGCTGAGTACTCGGTTATAGTACTCAGCAATAGAATAGGAGTGAGTAGAGGTATAGAGGAAGGTACTCTTGTTATACTCAGCTTTTTGTTGTAAAAGGTTTGATGCTCTATCGTTAAAGAGCTCAGTAGAGAATTCGAAAGCTCGGAACGTGTTCCGGGGACAGGACGTAGGCATAGAGGCCGAACCTGGATAAATCTGCTGAGTAACATCTCTCTAACCTTAAACTCCTTATACATATTTTGCTTGCTTAAACAAAACTGACTAAGTAAAGAGGTCACGCTGAGTTGTGTGCATTGAGTATCTGAGTTCAGGAATAGACTCAAGTGCTATCTTCTGACTCAAGGAAAGAAGCTGACTTAGTCACCAGTTGACTAAGCTAGTGTCTTAAGTTCACTCAGCGCGCTGAGTAAACCTTTTTCAAAGAAAAAAAAGTCAGCCTCAACGTACAAAATTTTAAATAGTTCCTAACCCCCCCCTCTTGGAAATAAGTTGTTACGTTATAAGGGACCAACAAGTGGTATCAGAGCTTAAAAGCTCACTGTGCAAGGTTTAACTACCTTGAGCTGATCCCCACTATGGCTGAAAACAGCACTCGGTTTCTCCCAGGAAATCTGACAACTCAGATTCTACCTGAGGGTCTGTCCATAACTCGGCCTCCCCTATTCTTCGGGTCTAACTATACCTTCTGGAAGAATAGGATGAAAAATTTCATTCAGGCTACAAATATGAGTGCCTGGCTATCTATAGTCCAAGGTCCATTTGTTCCTGTTGAAACTGTTGATGGCCAAACGGTTGTCAAATCTGAGACCAATTGGACAGAGGATGATCTCAAGAAGCTACAAAATCATGCTTCGGCTATAAACATGCTTCACTGTGCGCTAGATGCTGCAGAATACAATAAGATTTCAGGTTGTGAGTCAGCGCAGGAGATCTGGAAGAAGTTGGAGGTCACCTACGAAGGAACCAACAAGGTGAAAGAATCCAAGGTGAACCAGCATATGAGATTGTACGAGCTGTTCGAAATGAACGATGATGAAGGGATCTCAGACATGAATGCAAGATTCACAAACATCATCAACGAGCTCAAGAGACTTGGGAAGATCTTCACTGAGGAAGAACAAGTCAAGAAGATTCTTAGGAGTCTTCCTAAAAGCTGGCAAGCAAAGAAGACCGCTGTTGAGGAAGCTCAAGACTTAACCACCTATAAGTATGATGAACTCATCGGCTCACTGCTGACCCATGAGATCTCGATGAAGAATTTCGAGGTGAAGGAAAAGTCTGAAGACAAGAAGCAAAAGTCTCTTGTCATGAAAGCTGACTCCACTGATGGGAGCTCAACAAACGATGAAGAGATGGCTATGTTTACCAGAAAGATGAAAAGGCTGTTCAAAAAGAATGACAAATATTCTAAGAAGCCTTATAAGAAGTTTGATAAGTACAAAGCTGACTCCAGCGACAACAAGTACAAGAAGGATAGCTCAAAGCCCATAACTTGCTTTGAATGTCATCAAACTGGCCATATCAAGTCAAGCTGTCCCTCGCTGAGGAAAGAAAGAAAGAACATCAAGAAGGCAATTGTGGCAACCTGGAGTGATATTGATGATTCATCATCATCTGAAGCTGATGCCACTGAGTCAGTGAAGATTTGTTTCATGACTGACGAACTTGCTGAGCCATGTGTTTCTGAGCATGCTGACCCTTCCATTGCATCTGACGATGAGGAACATTCAACTGAGGTAATATCACTACCCTTACTCAGAAATGAAATGGTTAATGCCCTGAGTGACCTCTACACACTTGTCAAAAAGTGTAATAAAAAGGTTAGAGCACTCAGCAGGCGATGTGACGAGGTTGAGGAGGTCAAACTGAGTGACCTTCGATATCTTCTTCAGGACAACTCAGATTTGCATAGTAACATCGGAATTATGCAAAAGCTTGTCTCTGAGGTCCAATCAGATTGTAAGAAACTGAGAAAGGACGTCACATCTATTCAGAACCAACTAAAGGTTCCAAACAAAAGAAATATTCCTCTGAATACTCAGTACCGAAGTATTGGTCAGCAGAGATGGAATCCTCAGCGGAATGTCCAGTGTGACTTCTGTGGAAAGAAAGGACACACCACAAAGGTGTGCTGGCATGCTCAGCACTGGGGTGCTGACCAGTCAGCGAGACATCCTAAACGGAAGGTCAGTTGTGACTTCTGTGGAAAGAATGGCCATACTGTCCAAGTATGTCGCCATAAAATAAAATATGATGCTTTACCTGTTGAACCTAACAAGCCAGGACCCAAAAAGAATTGGGTACCTAAAAGTAACTAGTTACATTGCAGGTAAGCCTGAGGTGTGCTGAGAAGTTAAAAATGTGGTATATTGACAGCGCATGCTCGAGGCATATGACTGGTGATGAAACTCAGTTCATCACATTTGAGCGTAAACGAGGAGGAAGCGTAAGTTTTGGAGACAACAAAAAGGGTAAGATAGTAGGGTCAGGAACCGTTGGAGGTAATCCTACTATTGAGTCTGTCTCCCTAGTCAGCGGACTCAAATATAACTTACTCAGCGTAGCTCAGCTATGTGACAATGGGAGAAAAGTTATATTTGATGACACTGGATGTAAAATATTCGAGGGTAAGACTAATGAGTTAATTTTAACTGCCCCTCGCATTGATAATGTCTTCATGCTGAACTTACAGAAAAAGTTTTCAAAAATTGTATGCTTAGTTTCAAAGGAAGAAAATTCCTAGCTATGGCACAAGAGACTTGGTCATGTAAGCATGGACCTCCTGGCCAAATTAGCAAGAAAGCAATTGGTTGAGGGACTTCCAGAACTTAAATTTAAAAAAGATCAATTATGCCACGCTTGCCAAGGTGGAAAACAAACCAAACAATCCTTTCATAGTAAAAACATTGTCTCAACTAAGCGTCCATTAGAGTTACTACAATTGGATCTCTTCGGTCCAGTGCAGCCGCTGAGCTTGGGTGGAAGAAGATTTTCCTTGGTCATTGTAGATGACTTTTCTCGGTACACTTGGACCATCTTACTGAGCAGCAAGGATGAAACCTTTGAGACATTTTCAAATTTGGTAAGAAAACTTGAAAATGATAAAGACCTTAAGTTAGCTCACATCCGAAGTGATAATGGTGGAGAATTCAAGAACCAACAGTTTGTTGAATTCTGTGAAACCAACGGCATTGACCATAATTTCTCTGCTCCTAGAACGCCTCAACAAAATGGGGTTGTTGAAAGGAAGAACAGAACCTTGGTTGAAATAGCCAGGACAATGCTGAGTGCGCATAGGCTTCCAAAGTACTTTTGGGGAGAAGCTGTCAACACAGCGTGCTATATTCTTAATAGGGCTCTTGTTAGACCTATACTAAAGAAAACCCCCTACGAACTTTGGAAAGGACGAAAACCCAACATTGGATACTTTCGTGCCTTTGGCTGTAAATGTTTTATTTTGAATACCAAAGATAGCTTAGCTAAGTTTGACTCAAAAGCTGATGAAGCTATCTTTTTAGGCTACTCAACAAACAGCAAAGCATACAGAGTTTTCAATAAACGAACTCAAGTTTTAGAAGAGTCAGTACATGTAGAGTTCGACGAAACTAACCCTGCAGGTAGATACCAACCGCTGACCGAGGATGATCCACACTCAACACCCGTTGACCAAGAAACAGCTACTGAGTTGTTTCCTCAAGGGCTGACCAAAGGTAAAGGTAAAGGTGAAACTCAAATTACCTTCACTGACCAATCTACCCCTACAAAGATTGTTGAAACACAGCCAGCGCAAGACATCGATCTACCAAAGGAGATTAGGATACCAAGAGGCCACTCAGAAAGTGCTATTCTTGATGCCGCTGAGAATACCCTGATGACAAGAAATCAACTCAGGAGATACCTCGGCAATGTAGCATTCGTCTCAATCCAAGAACCAAAGAATTTCGCTGAAGCTGAGTATGATGAATTCTGGATAAATGCAATGCAAGAAGAACTTGATCAGTTCAGACGAAATGAAGTATGGGATCTAGTGCCAAAGCCAAGAGGCCAGAAGACCATAGGAACAAGATGGGTCTTCCGCAACAAGCTGGATGAATAAGGGAACGTGGTCAGAAACAAAGCAAGACTTGTAGCTCAGGGCTACAGTCAGCAAGAAGGTATTGACTACGGTGAGACCTTTGCCCCAGTGGCAAGACTAGAGGCTATTAGAATTTTATGTGCATATGCATCTTATATGAACTTTAAATTATTTCAAATGGATGTTAAGAGTGCATTTCTTAATGGAGTTGTAAACGAGGAAGTCTATGTTAATCAACCTCCAGGGTTTGAGGACCCTAAGTTCCCAAACCACGTTTATAAACTCAAAAAGGCTCTGTACGGCCTCAAGCAAGCACCACGTGCTTGGTATGAGAGGCTGACCAGTTTTCTGCTGACTAGAAATTATGTCAAAGGTAAAGCTGATACAACCTTATTCATTAAGAGAAAGGGTAAAGACACCCTGCTGGCTCAAATATATGTTGATGATATTATTTTCGGTGCTACTAATGAGTCAATGTGCAAGGAATTTAGCAAGAAAATGCAGACTGAGTTTGAAATGTCAATGATGGGAGAACTCAACTTCTTCCTTGGACTTCAAATCAAACAAGGGAAAAATGGCATCTTCATTAGTCAAGCTAAATATGCCAAGGAGATATTGAAGAAATATGATCTTGAAAATTGCAAGCCAATATCTACTCCTATGGGCACTGACACTTTCCTATGTGCTGACGAGAATGGTAAGTCGGTAGACAACAAATTGTATCGAGGTATGATAGGCTCTCTACTTTACTTAACAGCAAGTAGACCGGACATTCAGTTCTCAGTATGCTACTATGCTAGATATCAATCTAACCCTAAGGAATCTCATTACATAGCTGTAAAAAGAATCCTTAGATATTTGCAAAGCTCAGTGAACGCAGGTTTATAGTATCCCAACACACATGATTTCACACTCGTTGGATACACTGACACTGACTATGGACGAGACAAGCTTGAATGAAAAAGCACCTCTGGAGGATGCCACTTCCTAGGAAGCTGTCTTGTATCCTGGTTCAGCAGGAAGCAGGCGTCAGTAGCCTTGTCTACCACTGAAGCTGAGTACATTGCTGCTGGAAGCTGTGTTGCTCAAGTCCTATGGATTAAGCAACAGCTTGAAGACTATGGTGTTCAAACAAAGACAATTGAGGTCAAATGTGACAACAAAAGTGCAATTGATCTATCAAAGAACCCAATTCAGCACAGCAGGATGAAGCATGTCAGCATCAGAAATCACTTCATTAGAGACCATGTACTCAAGGGTGAAATCAAGCTGACCTATGTCCCAACAGATGAGCAGCTTGCGGATATCTTCACGAAGCCACTGGCTCATGAGCAGTTCAGCATACTGAGAGAAGCCATTGGTATGTTTAATCCTCTTCAGTAAATTCCAGTTCTTAATATATATTCATGCTGAGTGAATTACCATGCTGAATGCTATTACTTGCTGAGTGGATAGATGTATGCTGAGTGTTTAATGCTAAATGAATGAATATCACATACTGAGCAAATATGCGCACTGAGTAGTTATCTCAAACTGAGAAACCAATTACTTAAACCATCCGTTTGTGTAAAAACTGACTACTCAGAATATAGAACGATTAGAATTCTAACACTGAGTAAAAGACCCGTTGCACTTAATGTTAAAGCACGCGAATAGCCACCTAGGATGACGTATGCTCCGAATGTGTCATAAATGCCAGGATCCTTATCGGTTGACAATCCCAAGGACAAACTGACACATGGATTCGATAAGATCCACCTCTTACCTCTATAAATAATGGGCAAATCCCCATTTTTATCTCTTTACGCTTACAGAATTCTCTGGCATAAATATTCTCTCTCAAAAACTTCAAATCATTCATATCTTCTGCGAAAATGACGAACGATTCTGTAAACATCTCTGATGCCGGTCACCTATCTGTTGGAAACCCTAAGCCTTCTACCCAGCATGATCAAACCAAAGCTACCACACCGAGCAAGAAAAACCAGACTGACCAAGGTAACTCTTCTAAGGCGAAGAAACCTAAACAGCGAACCTACACCAAGGTCTATGAGAACATCAGGGAATACAAGATTGACTACTCAAGGTGGTTCTCAAAAGAATTTGTGGAAAAAGAGCAACCATTCTGTGAGTGGATTTCGAAGAATGGCTGGACCAAGCTGTTCTCAATAAGCTACAATACCTACCCTGACTTGGTAAGGGAATTCTACCACAACCTGTGTGTCGCTGATGACAACCAGGACCACTTAGCCACCAAGGTGAAGGACAAAACCATCTTCATCAATCCCACCTACCTAGCCAGCCTTCTGAAACTCAAGAATGAAGGAGCCATTCTTAGAAAGTCTGGAGATCAGGACGTTACTGGGTACTCCACTACGTTCTGTAAACCGACTGGCCATGCTGGCAAAATCTCCAGCACTTCAATGGGACAACACCAAAAGATGGCGCACTACCTGCTGACCAGTTACATCTTTCCAAAGATAAATTGCACTAGCTCAGCAACAAACTTTGAGCAATGCTTCATATGGCATATGCTGACATACAAGCCCATCAACATGCCAGTATTCTTGATTGCCGGCTTTCAAAGGAGCACTGGCACTCTAAGGCTAGGTTCAATCATTACCAAAATCCTCCTTGACCACCGAGTAGACCTCACGGGGGAAACTAAGGGCAAAGGATCAGAGATAACTACTGCTGCTCTGTTCGCCTTGAAATTTGATCAGCCAATTAAGAAAGCAAAAGGTGCCGCTGATCAGACCGCTGAGGGAATAGTGGTTCAAAAGAGCAGAAGAACCAAAGCTCCAGCTGACAAGAAAAGGAAAGCTGTGCTAAGCACCTCTAAGGGCGTTGTTCCTGCTCCCAAGAAGATAAAGATTGTGTCTAAAGGAACGACTGCACAAGCTGAGCCCAAGTCAGTTGAGAAAAGACCTAGGCAAGATGAGCCTGAGGCAGATGAAAGGGAAAACATTGATGAAGAACCTCTGAGTAAGAAGCAGAAGAACTCTTCGGAGTTAAGTCCAGTCGATGCCATTCCTGCTGGCTTCTTTGTTCCCGACCACTCTCACTATACTCAGAGTCAAGGTATTGCCGCTGAGCAACAAAACGATGAAGTTGAACTGGATGATCAGTTCATTGAACAGTTGGAAGAAGAATTAGATGAGGAAGATCAGGATGATGAGCAAGAAGAAGAAGGAGAGGAGAGTGGTCAGGATGACACTGAGGAGACAACAAGTGAAGAAGATGCTGAGCTAACTCCCACTGAGTTGACTATAGAAAAAGGTGCTGAGCAAACAGAACAGCAGGATGCTGATGAAGGAGTAAATTCCCCATCTCATTCAATTCAATCAATCCACGCTGATCCCACTCCTCCAAGGACCCAGGAAAAAAAGAAGAAGACTTGTCAAGGCACACCCAACAACTGTGCTTGACGTCATGGATGACTTAACGCAGAAAAGACCAACCACCGATCCATCGACTATAAAGCTAAAATTCTTCAAGAAATCTTCTACTACTCTGCCAGAGCACACTGAAAAGCAAGCCTTTGTTTCTCTTCCACAGGAGCAAGCCGACTTAGATGCTTCTGAGAACCCAACTAACACCGAGCCAATTCTCAATGCAGATGCTGAACCTAGCCCTTTGCCAGCTAAGGAAATTCCTGCTCCAGTCAACACTGAACCTATCCAACCTTCAACAGAAAGTCAGCTTCAGCCTGACTCTGAACCTGCATCCAATGTTGTTGTTCAATCACCTCTCCATTCTACAGAACAAGTGCAGGGTGAAACACTAAGACCAGTCACTGACCCCAATGGCACTATAAATGATGCATTGAATCTCACTCCTCCACCAGCTGGTCAAACTAATGAAGACTCATACAACTACCTCACTCCACTGAGTCTGGTAGAAGGATAATTAACTCGGCTCAGGCCTTGATCCAAGACCTTCATCAAACTTCAGACACTGCTGCTGGGTCTGCCGATAATGAGTCCACTCAGCTTCCATAAGTCACTCAACTTCTCAACGAGGTTCGAGGTCTAAAAGACTTGCTGAGTGTAATGATCAATATCCAAGCTCAACAACCAAAGCAGGAGTCCATAACAAAGTTGGTTGAACTCCAACTGACCATGGTTCAACATATCAACTCCCTTCAGGGACAATTTCAAGCATTGTCAGCTACGAACTCAGGGTATGCAACTTCTACCGAAGTTCATCAGTTATTCACCTAGCTTCAAACTGAGCAAGAGAAGACAAACCATCAGCTTTCCTCTTACTCCCAATGCTCAGTAGAACAGATCGGCGAAGTTGTTCGTCTTCTGAATCTAAACAAGGCAGAGATGGACACTGACCAGATGAAGCAGAATGAGATTGTCCAGTATACACATCAAATCTTTACCCATGTCCGTCATTCCAACATTCAGCGTCAGTTCTATGACTCATCTCTGCTCAAGATGTTTCATCAAGCTTATGCTGCGCTGACTGATACACTCACTTGGATGGGTAAATCTCAAGCCTACGCACTGAGCATCCTCAGCGCTGCTGAAATTGGTGTGCCTCAAGAAGTATTCGACGATGGTGTTGGTATCTTTGATGGCATAAATGAAAGCACTAGCAAGCTGAAGGACTTCTCAGCTCGCATATCTGAAGCTGCTCAAAACAGCACCTTTAGGCCTCCTCCTCCTCCCGATGCTGCCAAAACGGGGGAGAAAGAACAAACAGGAAGAACTCAGCATGAGGCTGCTAGAAGTAGTCAGCCTAAGGGAAAGGGAAAATTGATATATAAGAAGAAATAGCGTAGTTAGGATAGCTAGTTTCTAAGTCTTAAGTATCCCTGTTATGTTTAATGCTGATTACTTATTAATACTATGCTTGCATCAAATTTTTCAACTTGATTAAAATCTTATGTGATGCTGAGCTATTATATGTTGCATACATCAACTGTGTTTATCATTCTTAATGTCTTCTGATTGTATGCTGTTAACATTGTCTTATAAGACTCATTGAACAACAAAATACTCAGCGCTCTCTGATAGTTAAATCTTCCGCTTAAAACTGAGTTAATAGAATATGTTTCATGAGCTGACCTTTATTTGAAAACTGACCTAGGACTTACTCGATTAAACCTTAAAATGTTTAGAGTAAAACTGTGTCAGTAGCTCAACCCTTACGGGGGAATTTATTAAGTTATAAAAGGTCAACTATCATGGGGGAGCTCAAAACTGAGTTCTTCACTGAATAGTTTTGCCAACATCAAAATGGGGGAGTTTGTTGAAACACCTTTCCACGTGATTTTGATTTGACAAAATTATTTGAGTATATGTTTAAAAATATTCTAAAACACACTAAGTTTAAATGCTTTGATTTATTACACTAATGTGTTTGTTCAATGTTGAGTTAAATTATTTATAAGACATAAAGACTAAAAGGCTAAAGGCCCAAAGGAAAGTCAAAGGCCCAAGACAACTCGGCCCGTGTAAACAAAACGCTGTCGTTGTGGACAAAACGCAGCTCAGCATGAAGAAGGATTTGGAAGACTTTCTTTATCTACTTCGGAACAAAGCTGCTGAGTTGGACGACAAAGAGTACAAGACAGCAGCTGAGCAAGGAATAACTTCAAGACAAAGTATTTCTACTTTGGGTAAAGTTCAGAAGACACAGAAAGCTGTCTGGAAGACTTTGCCATAAAAGGCGAAACATTCTGCCTGTCTGTCTAAAAGCTGCTCAGCACTGACCGAAGACAGAAGATACAATAATCTGATTGGCCAACGGCACTGAGCGTGTACTGAGTGACAACGACATCAAGCCGTTTCCCTCCAACGGTTATTTCGAAATTTGAAATAACTGATATCTCAAGTGTCACTATAAATAGACCTTTCAGTTGCTTCATTCGATGCAGATCTTCAATTAGCCATTACGCTGACCAAATTCACACTCGAAGAATCTGTGAGAAAAAGCAAAGCAAATACTTACACCAATTTCCATATTACTGTGTAAAAGTCTAGAGTGATTATCCAATCATCTAAAGTGTCTTAGCAATTGTTGTTTAGGACAAACTTATTATCATTTCTAGAATTAGAAAGGAGAGGCTGAGTACTCGGTTATAGTACTCAGCAATAGAATAGGAGTGAGTAGAGGTATAGAGGAAGGTACTCTTGTTATACTCAGCTTCTTGTTGTAAAAGGTTTGATGCTCTACCGTTAAAGAGCTCAGTAGAGAATTCGAAAGCTCGGAACGTGTTCCGGGGACAGGACGTAGGCATAGAGGCCGAACCTGGATAAATCTGCTGAGTAACATCTCTCTAACCTTAAACTCCTTATACATATTTTGCTTGCTTAAACAAAACTGACTAAGTAAAGAGGTCACGCTGAGTTGTGTGCATTGAGTATCTGAGTTTAGGAATAGACTCAAGTGCTATCTTCTGACTCAAGGAAAGAAGCTGACTTAGTCACCAGTTGACTAAGCTAGTGTCTTAAGTTCACTCAGCGCGTTGAGTAAACCTTTTTCAAAGAAAAAGAAGTCAGCCTCAACGTATAAAATTTTAAATAGTTCCTAACCCCCCCTTGGAACTAACTTGTTACGTTATAAAGGACCAACACATGCCACTTAGGCTGTCCTTTGAGGATTTCCCAACAATGCATATAAGTAAATTTTTTTATTACATCTCTGAGTAAATAGCTCATTGGCCTTACTAATTACCTGTGCTTCATCGTGACCGCTTGGATGGCTATCCCTAATGGTAGTGTATGCTCCATGGAAAGCAGATACATCCTTACTAAATTTGTACCAATGACAGGAAGCTATTTGGTCATTCACATCAGGACCTTCCTTCTTCCATTGATTATAGTAACCTGCAATTTTTTTCCAATAATCCCTTCTCGCTTGATTTGTGCCCACAATTGGATCTGTGGTTATTATCAACCAACTCTGGCATAAATGTACATCACGTACATTGGTCCACTTCATTTTCGTTGATTTTTTATTGTTTGCATTTGGTTCCTGAACTATTGGAACTTCAGACTCGGCAACGGAACCGGTGTTCGGAGATTCGTCTGGCATGGTGGACGATCCAAAGATGTCTCTTCTCATATTTTCAGGAACTATATATGGTTCTTGAGGATACGGGATACGAGAAAAGTATCCCGGCATCATTGGCCGATTACCTGCTGCATTCACATGAGGGAAGTAACCGTCGTGATTATAGTGAATGGGAGGACTCGAAGCATATGACATATTAGGATCATATTGAAAATTACGTGGAATAGGTCGGATTGGAGAACTTTGAGAATTATAAGTAGTTGGAGTCGGGTTTTGGGAATTTGGATTCGCTACGTTTTGAGAATTTGGAACGTAAGAATAATATTGACTGTATTCATCATTGGAATCCATTGTATAAAAATATATTAAGAGTGGAAGATGGTTTTTAAATTGAATGTGATTTTTATGGGTTAAATGAGATGTTTTATAGTGTAAATAAAATATTACCGTTATATTACCGTTTGATATCAAATTATGTATGAAAAGAATTTCAATTCAAAATATTACCGTTCTGTTTTATATATATATATGAAACCTGAAAAAAACAAAATAATATACTATTAAATTGGTTCATCAACCAATTTTGAATATAGTATTACATTGGTTCAAACCAATTTTTAATTAAAATATAGCAACATGTGCCACTGCAGGTTTGTCGGCCACTTTCTTTTCCTTTTCAAAAGTTTAACGCGTCAATTTATAGAAATGATACCCACGCTCCTACTTTTTCCTTCATAGCACAGGCAAGTGTATCACAATTCCATATTTTGTTCTTAATATATGATGAAGCATTTTTTTTCCAAGCAGGTCGCTGGATTAAGCGACCTGCTAGGATTTGGGGAGTCTCCAGTCTTCACCTCTACTGGTTGGAGACTCCCTGAAAATTACAAAGTGGTCCAAAATATGACCACTAGAGTTGCTCTAAGGAGGCTTGCCCTGCTTATTTTAGTTATGCCTTTGATTCGCCTTCCCCATTTGTGAAGGTGTGGCATAGTTGAGAGAGAAATGGTAGAGAGAGGAGTGAGAGAGAGAAATGGGAGAGAGCGGTTGAAGAAAAAAGATGAGGGTATTTTAGTAAATTTATAAAGAATAAGGTTATATTAGCCATTCCATAAAGACTGGGTCCCACTTTTTTTTAATTCTACAATGAAAAATGCTGACGTGGCATAGTTGACCAGCATTGACCGGTCACAAAAACCGGTTGTACACTTTAGTGGGAGGTCACCTGAAGTTCGTACGATTTGGTGTGACAAAATTTTGGTTGTACACCAAAGTGTGATTTGGTGTAAATGTTGTACACCACGTATATAATTTACTCAAATTTTTAAAATAACATTTTTTTTGGAACCCTTGAAATAACATTTTTAATAATACATTATTAAAATACAAGAACTAAACAATGTGTAAGGTAAAAATATAGAGATTAATAAATTATTTATCTTATGAAAATTAGGATAAAAAATAAAATAAAATATTTACAAAAAAAATGCTTAAATAAAGTAAATAATCTATGAAATGTTTATTTTATAAAATAAAATATTTTAAATTACACTATTAAGCTCTCATGACAATAAATACATTTTTATCTTTTTAAAAATTTCATTTACATATTGACAAAACACATACTTTAAAATCGAATTGCAAATAGCAATGTAAAATGATTTTAAATATCAATTTAATTCATAAACCGTTATATTAGTAAAAAAATGTAAAATATCCCACGTATTATTTTAATTTAGGAGGTTGTGTTTTGTTGATATATGTAAATTGTAATATAGGATTTTTTATAATAAAAATGCTCTGGATTATAATTAGAATTTAACAATGTAACTTAAAATACTTTATTTTATAAAAATATACCACAAACCTCTATTCGCAACTTTTTAAACCAACGAGTATGTTTTTGACACTTTTTTCAAAAAATTATTTTAAAAGAGTGTCAAATTAAAAAAAGGGTTAAGGTGCAAAAATACCCCTAACCTTTTGGACCATGAGCAATTTTATATTTTTTATAATTTAATAAAAAAGGATTTCATGTTTTTTATAGTTTAATTCGTTCTAAAAAATGATTTCATATTTTTTATAATTTAATACTAGAATTTGAGATTAATATTTATAAATTCGGTGGATTTTTTGATTTTTTTTGTCTAATACGTACAAAAGGACAGTATATTTTTTTATTTTTTTTTTATTTTTTTCACATCCCAACGAATGTTTGTGATTGATTATTGATAAAATGACACACGTATGAAATGTAGATAACAATATTCATGATGAATTATTTCTCAAATTAACCCAGTTTATTAACGTTATGGGCAAACTTGCTTTTGGCTTCCAACGTTAGGGGTAAAATTGCACAATTTTAGACGTTAGGGGTAAAATTGCTCCTGACCCAAAACGTTAGGGGTATTTTTGCACCTTAACTCTTAAAAAATTAATTAATTTTTTTATATAAAATAGTGAAATATTAAATAATTTTAGTCAAATTAAAAACTTTAAATTGAATTATCAAACATACTGAAAAAATTCCTAAAGAAAAATACTACTAATAATTAATTTTCTCAAAAAAAAAAAAATTTAATAATTAATACTATATAGTTTAAATGAAAAACATTACTTTTTGAATTAAACTGTACACCCTTAATAAATTTAAACAACGGGCTCACCCTAACTACCATCATAAAGTCTCAACGGTTGACTGCCTCAACCTTGTGAATAATAATAACTACTGCTTGTCCGAACACAAAACCAGCTATTACCGACAAGATAAACTCCAATTTCTTCCGGCTTCGCTCTTCTGCAGATTAAAACCCCCCAAAATGACTATTTTCCTCTAAACCCCAATTCATTTCACAGGTAAAATTTCAATCTTGCTTCTGATTTCCATTTCTGGCTAACCAAGCTGCAATTTAGGGTTTTGTGTTTCTGCTTTGTTAGTTTGGTTTTGAATTTTAAAATTTGTACTGTAGGAATTGGGGAAGAACTGTCATGGAATTGGAATTGGAATTGAAATTGAATTCTCTGCAACTTTACCTGATTTTGGTTTCTTGTGTTTTGCTTCAGTTTGTGGCTTCTGAAACTGTAAGTTCATAAAATCCCCTTTTTCAGCAATTGCAAGTAGGGCTGTAACCCAAGCTTTGCCCGGCTGAAGCTCGGCTCGTCATAATGTTAACAAGCTCGGTTGGAGCTTAAATTTGTGTTTGAGCTCGGCTGGTTTAGAAGCTCATTTGTTCATGAGCCGGCTCGTCATAATGTTAACAAGCTCGGTTCAAGCTTAAATTTGTGTTTGAGCTAGGTTCATTTAGAAGCTCGTTTATTCATGAGCTGCTCATGAGCCGACTCGTTTTTTGTTCACAAGCTTAGCTCGTGAGCTGCTCCTTTATTTTGTTGTGTTCGCGAATGAAATAATATCAAATAAAATAGGCTTAATACCTCCCCGGCCCCCTCAAGTTGTCCAAAAACTGCAACTGACCCATTGAACTTCAAAACTTTACAACTAACCCCCTCAACTTGAGTGGTTATTTGTTCCAAATAAGCAAGTTGAGGGGGATTAGTTGTAACGTTTTGAAGTTCGGGGTCAGTTGCAGGTTTTGGACAACTTGGAGGGACTGAGGATGTATTAAGCCAATAAAATAATGACATAAATACAATTTTACATTCATAAACATTAAACATCTACCAATTAAGGTTGGCTTGAGTAGTTAAGGGCCTCAAGTTGTTTAAGCTAGATCTCGAGTTCGAACTCGAGTCCTAGCGTACGCAGAAAGCTTTCTTTAAGAGAGGATCCACCTAAAGGGTGTCTTAGGAGCCTCGAACCGAGAAATCAGATAAATTATCTGCTCGTAAGCTTTTGAGCCGAGTTTGTTTGTGCTCAAGCTCGGCTTGGAGCTTCTAAACCGTGTTCTCGAGCTACTCATTTATAAATTGAGCAGACCACCGAGCGGCTCATGAACGGCTCGGCTCATTTACAGCCCTAATTGCAAGTGCTTTCTGGATTTGTTAAGAGAACTTAAATTTTATTGCTTCATGGAATTGCAATTTATAATCTTTACTTTGTTTTTTAGATATCAAATGACACAGTTCATAGTCCAGTGGCAGCTCCGAAGACTGAAATCAGTAAAGGTGTGAGTATTATTTTATTTTCTTGTGTTATAATTGGATAGAGCTGTTTGATATTTTGCTCGGCAAACATGATTCTGCCTAAAAGTCGCTTTGAAAATGTTTGTAATTTTCTTCAATCCATGTACTAGAGGTGTCAACTGGTTGTCGTGTCATATCCATGTTATATTTTCTATATTTCCACATGTCTAGGGGCGGAGACAGGGGGCCTGGACGGGTCTCGGACCCCACAGTTGCTGGAATCACCTCTACCAGGGATGGTTTCGGGCCCTCAATTCTCCGAAAGATTGGGGTTGGGGGTGTCAAGATAGGGTGGATTTTTTTTTTTCTATATACGTAGGTGTAAAATTGAGGGCGAGCCTTGGCGCAACGGTAAACGTTGTTGTCATGTGACTGAGAGGTCATGGGTTCGAGTCTTAGGAGCGGCCTCTTGCCAAAAAAATTGGCAGGGGAAGGCTTGCCCCCAGTACACCCTTATGGTGGGACCCCTCCCCGGACCCTCACTTAGCGGGGACGCGTAATGCACCGGGCCGCCCTTTACATAGGTGTAAAATTGGTCGCCCCCCAACGTAGCCATCCTGTACTCGCCACTAAATGCAGAAAAAGAAAAGAATGATGATTGTGCCAAACGAGTTGTCTCTGTGAGTCGTGTAGTCGTGTCAGAAATTGACATTCCTAGACATGGATTGGTAGCTGATATTGTTCTTGAATGATTATCCTTATTCAAGATGATGCGAACCTTAGTTCCCGTCGGAGACACTAAATGAGCTAAAATTTTGAAAAATTCATTTTCGGCTATTGAATCCGTGTTATATTTCTTTTCAGGATGATAAGTTTAAGAAAGATAATGGAACGAATTAGTATGTATAGGGACATGAAATTATGCTACGAATCGAAATAACTAAAAATACGAATAGTTCATAGTATCACTTAAATTGAATTAAACCATAAGGTTTCTCTGATAAGGCTGCTTCAGCAATAGTTCGGTTTTCGCTGCCTGTGAAATATTCCATTCTCATTCGGGGTTTGTCATAAACTTGGAAAGAAGAAGAAGCTTTAAACACGATCTTGAGCAGATTTTGTTTGAAGTTCGTCTTTTTATTGAAGTTTAATGCATCAAGCTCTATATTGACGGTTCATGTTTCTGGTTGACAGCATGGTGCCGTTCGGGTTGGCACATTAGTCCAAAGAAGCGTAAGTGCTTGAAATATATTGATAAATCCCTCACATGGGACGAGTCAGAGGCTCTCTGCGGACACTACGGTGGAAACTTGGCAGCTCTGACATCTTATGAAGAACTATACTTTGCGAGGCAGCTGTGTCGCGAAATTGTAAATGGCTGCTGGATTGGAGGAAGGCGTGTCAATGCTACTGTTGGGTTTGATTGGAAATGGTCCGATAACGTGTCGTTGTGGAACAATTCGATATTTTCCGGATCATCTATCGCTTCGAAGTGCTCCAATTCGTCGTGCTACAACGACAAAGCAGCTGGTTTCTGTACATTGATCAATAACCGAACCACTAATCTCACAGAAGAAAGATGCAATCAGTCGTATGCTTTTATCTGCATGCTTGATCTCGGTATATCTCGATTAACATTACCGTTACACGTTTTGTAGCTTTGATTGTTAGAAATGCAGAATTTCGTTTTCGTTGCTATTGATAAGGTAACTTTATGACCTGTTTCGTGTTGTCGTGTGACTGAGAGGTCACGGGTTCGAGTCTTAGGAGCGGCCTCTTGCCAAAAAATTGGCAGGAAAAGGCTTGCTCCCAGTACACCCTTGTGGTGGGACCCCTCGCTTAAGTGGGGACGCGTAGTGCACCGGGCCGCCTTTTTTTTGGCTATTGATAAGGTAACTTTATGACCTGTTTCGTGTTGCAGAGAATAAATGCTACCATATGCGGTGTCACAGGGAATATCTTATTATCCTCGGAATTGTTAGTGGGTTGATTCTCTGCACGACATTTGCTGTAGTGATATGGCTTCTTGTTTATAGACGGAGCAGGAAGCGCAGAAAGTCCCGCAAGTTATCTAACCCAGCAGCTTCTGCCTTAGTTCCGCCATCATGGAGAGTCTTCACTAACGAAGAAGTGAGGTCAATTACGAAAAACTTCAGCGAGGGAAGCCGTCTTCTTGGTGATGCGAAAACCGGTGGCACGTATAGCGGGCTTCTGCCCGATGGATCAAAGGTTGCCGTTAAGAGGTTGAAGAGATCCAGTTTCCAAAGAAAGAAGGAATTCTATTCCGAGATTGGACGGGTCGCAAGGCTTCATCACCCGAATTTAGTGGCTATCAAAGGATGTTGCTATGATCATGGTGACCGCTACATTGTCTACGAGTTTATAGCTAATGGGCCATTAGACAGATGGCTACATCACATTCCGAGAGGCGGTAGGAGCTTGGATTGGGTTATGAGGATGAAAATAGCTACTACTCTAGCTCAGGGAATTGCGTACGTATAAATCCGTAACCATTTTCTTATTTTCGTACTGCATATTTTTACCATGACTCATCACTCGTTGTTACACATGAGATGTTACTCATTTGAAACCGTATAACATGTGAGAGGTATCGATGTATCATCTTGATTTTCTGCCGGAACTTGTGGGCATTGTTTTCGTGTTTAGGTGGCAATTTCGTGTCAAAATCGTGTTATCTCATATATATGTTCCATATGGTTTTATATGTTATAAATGCTAGAAAAATGATTTTCGCGTCAATCGTGTAGTGTCAGTTGGATTGTCTCTATAAATCGTGTTTTCGTGTCAGAAATTGCCACCCCCGTTCATTCTTTTTCTTTATGTTCGTAATATGTTTCTGCTAAATTACGGAAACCCTGTTGACGTTGGGCAAGATTGATGCTGGATTCCTTGCTTTTGTAAAAGTCCGCTTTTGACCATTTTAATTCTAGCGGGCTGCCGGAGAATCTTCTTTCGGAAACCTCGTTGTTGGAATTCCTCAACTCCATGGTTGAAAGAAGTCCAACAAGCAGCCGATTCATATAGTCTCGGTTCGGGCTAAAATCCCGGAATGCAGACGAAGTATGACCGGATATGGATTAATATTGTACATCTTCTAGATTGGTTATCTCTACTTACGCTTATAATCTGCGTGATGGTGTATATGTTCGGTTTCTCATCTGTTTCGTTTTGTTTCATTACTTAAACAGGTTTTTGCACGACAAGGTTAAACCACACGTGGTACACCGAGACATCCGTGCCAGTAATGTACTACTCGACGAAGACTTCGGAGCGCACTTGATGGGAGTCGGTCTCTCCAAGTTCGTGCAGTGGGAGGTAATGCAGGATAGAACTGTGATGGCTGGGGGCACATACGGATACCTCGCGCCAGAATTTGTCTACCGAAACGAGCTCACAACGAAAAGTGACGTGTACAGCTTCGGGGTGCTGCTGTTAGAAATAGTCACCGGGCGCAGGCCAGCACAGGCAGTCGACTCGGTAGGTTGGCAAAGTATATTCGAATGGGCTACACCTTTAGTACAGGCACACCGGTACCCCGAGCTATTGGATCCTCTCATAACGTCATCGTGTTCAGAAATTCCGGAAGCTTGTGTGATTCAGAAAGTGGTCGATCTCGTATACGCTTGCACGCAGAATGTTCCGTCTATGCGTCCGAGAATGTCTCACGTTGTTCATCAGCTACAGCAATTGGCACAGTCATCCGTTTTAAAGTGATGACAACTGAACGAAAGCCCGTAGGGATTTCGTACTAACGAAAAGATTTGTCGGTAACGTCTTTTTAACTTGTTTTTCTTTTCGAATTCCGGTTTAGATAATGTCTTGTTTTGTTGTACATTATGTAGCAGCTTGTAGAAAAATGTGTTGTAAATTCAACAGATCAGCCATTTTTAACATACTTTGCTCTCCATTGGATAACTTCCCCTCAAGTAGAAGATATTAGTAGGTTTTAAATGGGGCAAGGACAGGAAATGGTTCCTCCATCCGTCCCTAATATTTCGAGGAATCCCGATCTCCGTCTCTGTATATGAATTAGGGAAAAAATCTTTCTCCGTCCAAAAAAACCTCTTTCACTTTTTTGTCATACTGGTATGTGGAATTTTTTTTTTGTCGAAACAGATACTGAGGTTTTCGTTTGCGATTAGGAGATGACGTGGTTTTTCTCTTTACTAAAAACAATGGCTTCAAAATGTGGTACTAAATAACTTTAATTCTTGAAATTTTCTATTTTTAGGTCGTTAACGATCATTTTTATAGTGTTAAATTAAACGATATTCATTTTTAGCAAAAGGAAAACCTCAATATCCATTTGGACAAAAAAACGGTCTATTTATTTTGATTTTTTTTAAGAAACTAACCACGTATTTCTAGGAAGAGGTTAGGGCAAACTCGGGGGACAAGGCCTTCGAGGATTAATCAGAGATTAGTCGGGGATTAATCAGGAATTAATCGGATTTATATTTTTTGTATTTTTATTTGTTAATAACAAATTGTTATATAAATTCAATTAACATATATATTATAGTATCTAAAAATATTAATATAAAATTATTTATTATAAAAAACGTGTATATTTGTAACATACATCCATAAAAATATGTAAATATCAACATTTTAACAACTCAAACGTTAATTATAATAAAGTAATAAATAAATTTATAGTAAAAAATGCTTTTGTTCAACATCATTTAGGTGGGGTCGAGTCGATCTAGAAGGAGCTTAGACGGTTTAAAATTGTCTAGAGACAAAAAAATTCCTAAAAGGACTAGTCGGTGGATTCTCGACTAGACAGCGTTTAGATGGTTAAGGCGGCGTTGGTTTTGAAGAGTACTAATATAGTCTAACATAATATTGGAAAAAAAATTAAATAATTTTTGGAAGCAAAACTCATAAATGGCCCTAAGCGGTCAAAGCGGTTTTTGGAAGCAAAACTCATAAAGTACATAATATTATTTTAGGGAAAAAAGAGCATCATTACACTCATCTTGGTTTATTAAATTTTTAATCTTTTATTTCATTATATTAAGTTTCTGACTTGATAACCAAATTAGTAAGTTATGAATACTGTAAAAAGATGTTATTAACTTCGTATGTATTTGAAATTATTATTTAATAATTAAAGTTTAAATTAAGGTTTTTACAGTTTTTTTGTAGCCACATTTCACATTCAAAACTGCTTTCAAACGATGAAAAAAAACAAATTTTGAATGCATGTGCAATGAATAACAGTCTCTTAACCGATTTTATATTCAAAATTAATTTTTTTGATCATCAATGATTTAATGAGACAAAAATAAATAATTAGAGGCTTAATATATTTAATAACAGTCTATTAACCGAATTTTATTTTCAAGATTACTTTTTTTAGTTATCAATAACTTAATGAGACAAAAAATAAATAATCAGAGACTTAATATATTCAAATAAAAAATCAAGGGTTTAATAAATAAAAAATGAAAGATCAAGAGCCTAATAATACATTTTGCTATATTTTATACTATATAACAAATTAACAACTAATAAATTGTTCATAATATATTTTACTGTACACATATTTTTTAATTAGTTATATTTGTAAAGAAAACCAATGTGAAGAAATAAGGTTTTCATATTAGTTTGAAAAATAAGGCCCAACCCGATAAATTAAAAAAATAAATAAACAAACATGAAAATTAGAAACAGAGGCCCAATCCGATAAAATAACACATGAAAATTAGAAACAAAGGCCCAATCCGATAAAATGACACAAGAAAATTAGAATAAATGAAAAATAAAAAAATGTCAGAAGTGGGATTTGAACCCACGCCCTCGTAAGAGGACCAGAACTTGAGTCTGGCGCCTTAGACCACTCGGCCATCCTGACTTGTTATTATTATTTGTTAAATGTAATTAATGTTATATGTTCAAACTTGTGATTAACGATATCAAAATATTTTAATATTATTCTACTTCTAATGAAATATTTTTTTCGGGAAAATTACAAAACTAGGTCAAATGGGAGGCCCATTTACATATTAAACCTATTTACTCAACCTACTACATATCTAGACTGATTTTGTGTGACTTTCTCATAATACCCTCAATATTTACGCGCGTCTCGTCCCCTCCCGTCTGACTTCGCAAATTCCATATTATGCGAAGCCTGCGAAGCTAATGTTTATAATAATTGATGAATTTAGTTCGCATATGCGAAGCCTGCGAAGCTAAAGTTTGATTTATTTGATGAATTTAATTCGCATATGCGAAGCCTGTATATGTTTTGTAGCTAATTCGCGAAGTGGTATATAACAAAAAATGGCAAACAACAAAGGATTCTAACATTAAAATCATAACATTATCAAAATTTACAATAAGATTGCCACAATAAACTCTTAACAAATCATCTCATAATACATAGGCTACTATTCACTAAGATTGCCACAATAAACTCCTAACAAATCACTTCATTATACATAGGCTATTATTAACCACAGAGGGATGGACGTGCCCCACGGTGTAGACTCTTATTCACAACTGACGGTTGGAAGTCCATACGTTTTCGAATGGATGTCTCTCATGGAACCTTAACACACCGGCTTCCAGGAATGAATATTACGTATTCAACCACATTCAGAAAAATTTAATCGTGTTAGTCAGAAAAAAGGAAGATTTGGCTTCGCGAAACGACGATTCGCTAAGTATGCGAACATAAATGTGCAAGGAATGTGACGCTCTGACTTCGCGAAACAATGATTTCGCGGAGTCTGCGAGGAGAAATGTGACGCTCTGGCTTCGCGAAACGCTGAATTCGCGGAGTCTGCGAGAGAAATTTATCGAATTACCTCGCAAACTTTGCGTAATCAGCGTTTCGCTAAGTGAAATCGATAAATTTCTCCCCGAAGACCTCGCGATAACCGCATATGCTAAGTGGATTTATGGGAAAAGACGCAGAAAAAACAGCATATACTTACATTTTTTTTATGAACCCAATATGATAAACTGGGAAAAACGATGAAAATAACGTAGAATCACCATTTTTTCGAACGAGCAGGAAATGGAAGATGAAGAACCATGACTTCGTTTTCTAGGATTAGGAAGTTGCAGAATCAAGAGATGAAGAGAGGAAGAAGAGAAATTCATTGTGATTTGGAGAAATGAACCAGATTTCATGGAATTTAAAGGAAGATAGGAAGATCAAAAGTCTTGGAATCATTAATGGAGGAGCTGCCACCGTTTCGCGCAACCAAGGAGAAGAGGGGAGAGAACGTTCGCGTAAGGGAGGCAGTGGGAAGGTTAGGGGTATTATGGAAAAGTCACACAAAATCAGTCTAGATATGTAGTAGGTTGAGTAAATGAGTTTAATATGTAAATGGGCCTCCCATTTAACTTAGTTTTGTAATTTTCCCTATTTTTTCCAGTATTGAAATCCAACCCCAAATTAATATTATTATACTTCTAATAAATTTTTTTTTTCCAGTATTGAAATCCGACCACTATATTCGAGGTTGTTGAATTCTAAAAAATTAAAGTTTCTTTTATATATATATATATATATATATATATATATATATATATATATATATTAAAACATTAATTTGTGTATGAGTATGACAGACGTATGAAGTAATTGAGCAAAACTAAGAATTAAGAATTTCTCCCTGTTGTGGAGTTTTACCGTCCAAGTACGATCCCATCCCAGCAACCCTAAAACCCTTCATCGTCGACCTCTGCGAAAGATGGACAGAATCTCCGATCTAATCCAGCAAATAACTCTTGACGATGAAGCAGCCGCATGTCTAGTTTTTCAGCCGGAGGACATCGCTCTCCCGCCAAGACCTTCCTCGTGGAGCCTAGTTGGTTCTTTCCTAACAGTTCGAAGCATCAAAGTCCAATATATGAAAAACGTGCTTGCTGACCTCTGGTGCCCTTCACGTGGGCTGTGTGTTTTGGAGATTGGTCCTAATCGCTTTCAATTCGAATTCTTCCATGCCCTAGAATGAGACCGTGTTCTGAAAGGGGGTCCTTGGACCTTCGACCAATAGCTGCTGATGCTAGCACCGCTAGAACAGGGACAAGACCCAAAGGTAGTAGAACTAAACAACACCGACTTCTGGATTCAGGTACATGACTTACCCTCTGGTTTTATGTCTGAAAAAGTTGCAGTTCTTATTGGGAATTTTCTGGGAAGTTTTGTGGAATCGGACCCGAATAATTTCAATGGGATAGGAAGAACTTATATGCGGATTCGGGTATCAGTGAATGTTCTGAAACCTCTCAAGAGGAAGTTAAAAATTAGCAAGGAAGGAGGTAGCTTCTCGTGGGCATGCTTCCGCTATGAGAGATTACCAACGTTTTGTTTCTATTGCGGATGCATAGGGCACTCTGATAAGTTTTGTGAGCTTCTCCTTGATGTTCCTGACCCGACGGCCGAGGAGAGGGTTTAGACACAATTCCTCCGAGCCCTGTCATGGCGAGCTGCGCAACAAATTCATTCTAAATTCCTACTATCCACTCCCCCAGCGAGACATGAATTAGACCATCCTCTACAGAACACCAATGGCACAGGGCATAGAGCTACTTCAATCCAAAATAAACAAGTTTCAAGCCTGATAATCCAGTACCAAAGCCACCAGAACCTGGAAACCAACAGCACATTGAAGGATACACAGCACCACAAGAACAAACAAGCTGCTACCAATAACACAGAAGTGTTGATAGTATCTGAAACTAAGAGGAGGCAACATGAAATTACAGGCAGTTCGGATACAGACATGGAGAGCAATCCTGAGGTTTTCACCGAACTAGAGGGGGCTGATGATCAGAAGGAGCAGATCAACAACAACAATCTGGCGGGACCTGGTAACCAGGCTCGCCTAGGCCAATGAGCACCCTAAGCTGGAACTGCCGGGGGGCAGGCAATCCTCGGACAGTTCATATGTTGAAGGACTTAGTGTCCAAACTAAAGCCTGAATTTGTATTCCTAATTGAAGTGAAATGCAACCGATCAAAAGTAGAAGTAATAAAGAAACAACTTGGGTTTGATAGGGTTTTCTTTGTTGATCCTGTCAACCTAGGAGGTGGTTTAGCTCTCTTCTAGAACCTCAAAAATGTTGTTAGGTTACTTCAATTCTCAAGAAACTATATTGATGTAATTGTTACAATTCCTGGCCACCCCTCGTGGCGCTTGACAGGTTTTTATGGATTTCCGGAAAGGATGAGAAGGAAAGACTCTTAGGAGATGTTAAGGCGGCTAGCTACAGCGTCTACCTTACCCTGGTTAATTGTTGGGGATTTCAACGACATCAGGGCTCAGTCAGAAAATAAAGGAGGAGCCAGACACATCACAGCTCTCCTCCGCGGCTTCAATGATGTAATCGTTGAATATGAGTTGTCAGAAATAAGGATGGTAGGCTATCCTTTTACATGGGAAAGAGGAAGAGAGTCGGGAAACTTGATTGAGGAGAAGCTAGACAGAGCACTTGCCACCGATGCCTGGCTCAATCTGTTCCCGGAAGCAAAAGTTACAAATGAAGAGGTTTCGTGTTCTGACCACACAGCATTGATCTTGACTCTTGGGGGAGCGAGTAATTATAGACAACGCCTCTTCAGATTTAAAAATGCATGGCTGCACGAAACTGACTGTAAAAACAAAGTGGAAAACGGCTGGCAGAATACCAGAAACATACAGTTAACATACAGAATAAAAGATTACGGCAAAACACTACTTAGGTGGGGAGACGAGCTGCGAAGTCAGTTCAAAAGGAAAATTGAGGCAAGTAAAGAAACATTAAAAGCAACTAAGCGTAGAAATGATGAGGCGAACCAACAGCTCTATCTAAGAACAAGGGAGGAACTGAATGATCTATTATTACAAAAAGAAAGCTACTGGAGGCAACAGTCAAAATAGCTATGGCTAAAAGATGGCGATCAAAACTCGAAATATTTCCACTCAGCGGCTACGGCTCGATGGAAAAAGAACATTCTCACCAGGCTAAAAGGGGTTGACGGCAGTTGGCATGAATGAGGGAACGGACTTGAGCAAGTTCTGAAGGATTATTACGAGGATATCTTCAAATCTGAACAGTGTCAGACCGATCCAGTATTATCCGATGTACCGTGCAGATTAACGGCAGCCGACAATGAACAACTGACCAAACCTTTTACCCCCGAAGAAGTCAAAATAGCAGTATTCTCTATGCATCCGGACAAAAGTCCGGGTCCAGACGGCTTTAACCCGGGTTTTTACCAGAAATTTTGGAGTATTGTGGGTGAAAAGGTAGAATGGCTGAACACAGGTATTTTTCCTGATGAGATTAATGAAACTACACTGGTTCTCATTCCAAAAAAGTCCCTACTTGAATACGCCTCTGACCCGTGCCCAATAGCTCTGTGCAACGTAATATACAAAATCATCTCCAAAATACTTGCTAATAGGCTCAAAACGGTTCTCCATCTGGTTATTTCGGAACAACAGAGTGCTTTTATCCCCGGAAGGCTAATCTCAGATAATGTAATGCTAGCTTTTGAAGTTAATCACTACTTAAATAGGAAAACACAAGGATAGGTGGGCTTTGCATCTCTCAAGCTAGACATGGCAAAAGCGTATGATAGAGTGGAATGGAAGTTTCTGGAGCAGATGATGTTAAAATTGGGTTTCTCTCCCCTCTGGATTCAACTAGTAATGCAGTGTGTGACAAAAGCTCGATATAACATTATAAATGGCTCTCATACTATTGGCCCTATCATTCCACAGAGAGGGCTTCGGCAAGGGGACCCCATATCTCCATACATCTTCTTGATATGTGCAGAAGGCCTGTCAAACTCTCTATCAATGCTAGAAGGGAGAGGAATCATTCATGGGTGCTCAGTAGCAGCACAGGCACCCCCGATATCCCACTTGTTTTTTTTGCTGACGATAGTTATTTGTTTTTCAGGGCTACGATCGAAGAAAGTGAAGCTGTCAGGCAATGTCTTTGGCAATATGAGAAAGCCTCGGGTCAGAAAGTAAACTTCAATAAATCTTCCATTCACTTCAGTAAAAATGTAAGCGTAGCTCAAGCTGCCCTGGTAGGGGCACGACTCGGGGTAGGAGTAGCTTCTAGTTCGGGTAAGTATCTGGGGCTCCCATCACTGATAGGAAGGAATAGAAGAGAGATCTTTGGGTACCTTGAAGACATGTTCAGAAAGAGAATTAACAGCTGGAAAGCTAGATACTTATCAAAAGCAGGGAAAGAGGTAATGATAAAATCTGTCCTCCAGGCACTCCCATCATATGCAATGAGCATGTTTCTGATCCCTAGTACCTTGTGTGAAGAACTAGAGAGACTACTAAATTCGTTTTGGTGGGGTTCCAAAGACGGAAGTGGGAAAAAGATTCACTGGAAGACATGGGAGAGGCTCTGTGTACCTAAGAAGTATGGAGGGATGGGTTTCAAGCGTTTACACAATTTTAACATCGCTCTCTTAGCCAAACAGATCTGGCGAATGTTAAACAGACCTAATTCTCTAGTTGCAAGAGTATTCAAGGCAAGATATTATCCTTATACGTCAATACTTGAAGCACAACTGAAAGCTAATCCAAGCTTCCTCTGGAGAAGTATTTATGCAGGATTACCTCTCATCAGAGCACAGGCCCGTCGCCTTATCGGTTTAGGATCTTAGGTATCGATCTGGTCGGACCCTTGGTTACCGGATGATTTCAACCCGTACGTTGACAGTATACCGCCTCCAGGGGCTGAAGATGCAGTAGTGGCGCAATTACGGTCTGAACCGAATGGGGGATGGGATCAAAACCGTTTAGCTGAGTGGTTATCAGCCAGAGATAGACGACTTGCGGCTAAAATAGTCCTCAGCTCAAGAGACATACCAGACAGATGGTGGTGGAAGCTTGAACGAAGTGGGAGTTATTCAGTTAAAAGTGGATACCGCTTCTTGCAAGACAGTCCAGTGACGGAAGTTATGACAGCAAACGAGGAAATCTGGAATAGTATCTGGTCACTACAAACACCACCAAAAGTGAAACAACTGTTATGGAGAGCTCTATCCAATTTACTACCAACAAGAGATGCACTATTCAGAAAACGAGTGGAAATTCCGAGATCATGTCCAAGATGTGAACTACAAACGGAAACAACCTTTCATGCATTGATAGAATGCACGGAGGCTCGTCAAATTTGGTTACTCACAGGCTTAGGCGATATCAGTACAAGGGTCAGTAATTTACAAGCGTTCTGGAGAGTTGTTATCGGTCAACACAATAAAGGAACCTCAGAACAAATAGCCACACTGATCTGGTCAATCTGGAACGACAGAAACACAAAAGTCTGGGAGAACCGCACCACAACGCCTACAATTTCCTTTAGTAATGCAACAACTTTTCTTAGCAGATGGCGCCAGGCACAGGTAAAGGGCTGTTCGCGTACAGTCCTGGGTTCGAATGAGAAGTGGAGAAAACCGCCGGAGGGCCAGGTAAAGCTAAACTTTGACACAGCTATATTTCCAACATCTAGAAGAGCAGGTTACGGATATGTGCTGCGCAACCATAAGGGAAAGTTCCTTGCGGTGGGGAACGACATGCTGGGAACCACCTCAGATCCACTCATTGCAGAAGGAATGAGTTGTCGCGAGGCTCTAAGCTGGCTGAAGCGGGAAGCTACTCAAAATGTTCAAATGGAATCAGAGTCACAACTCCTGGTGTTAGCCATAAACAACCTCATTAAGTTAGTTTCTCCCTTTGGCATAATAGTAGAAGATTGCAAGATTATGATCTCCGAACAAGAGATTAGGTCGGTTTCATTTGTTAGAAGGTCTGCGAACCATGTTGCTCACTTATTAGCCCGGGCAGCAGGTTGAGAGTCTGACCTTGAGGTTTGGGTGAATAACCCACCTCAATTTATTTGTAATGCGCTTGACTTTGATAATCAATAAATTGCCTTTACTGTAAATATATATATATATATATATATATATATATATATATATATATATATATATATATATATATATATAAAACATTAGACACTACTTGATTGACTTTTCGAGAATTAATTAAGAATAGTTTAAAATTAATCAGATTTGTATTTTTTATATTTATTAATAAAAAATTCTTATAAATACAATTAAAATATATATTATACTATTTAAATAAAATAATTTATAAACTAATATGTATATTTGTAATATATATCATCAATAATATGTAAAAGAAAGAAATTTTAATCATAATATTATTGATACCACTCAAACAAGTAAAAATTAATTACTATAAGTAATACAATTCACCAAAAACCATGAAACAATATTTTTAATGTCTTAAATCGTATCGTGGAAAAAAGTAAAAAACGTAATTAAATAAAAATATCTGAAAATAATAACAATAATAATAAACGTTTTTTTTCTGATCACCGTCTATGCGTTCTTCAGGGAGCCAAAAAAACGTCCAACAGGCAAAAAAAAAATCTCAGAGAGTCCAATCGAAGAAAATCGGAACGAATTCCCATATTGCATGGAATAATATGACGAGGGCATCTTTTTTTTTTTTTGAAGAATGATAATTATTGGTAGCGATCAAGTCAAATAAGACGTGAAACATAATATCAAAATGGACAAGAATAAGTCGAAGGAGCCAAAATTGACCTTGGCTCATAGAGTAAAAGAAGTAACTCGTGGACTCAATGTAAAAAAGTGGCAACATCCACTCTTTAGCATGTTGACTTAGCGTGTCACCTCTTTAACTCAATGAATCACCTTTTTTACTCGGCGATTCAACTAGTCAAATACTTAAAGGATTTGGATGAACTCTCGGATTGTTGATTAAATTAATATCGGGCCTGAATGTGGAGGATGTTGAGGGAGAAGTATTCGGATGCAGATTTTAACTTTTGGGTTAATATTTATCCTCTAGAGAATTATGAAGCTGCCGATGATCATCCGAACTCTAGGGAGTTTTCTAATCGAGAGCTTCCTCCTGAAGGTGAGTTGGTTAATGAGCCTAAAGGTCGTGAAGAAAACAACCTTATTATGCCCTCTTCATAATTTTTTGGCTTAGTAATAAACAATTTTCTTGAAATATTATATTTATAGTTTGAGTGATTGATTTTATTAAGTTTTATATGTTCTATTTGCCTTGACAGAATGCTGCTTTGAAATATATTAACTCAATGTAATCGAAATCGTGATAAACTAATAAAGAAGCTGCGTTTTTTCATAAATGTCTAACTAAAAATTGTGATCGAAATCCTTGTAACAAGTATAGGATCGACCTTTAATTATAATCTAAGCACTTGGCTCACACGTCGTGTGGCTAATGGCACACACCGCACGAGATACTTCCTCCTCTCACCTTGGGTTTTCATTGGAGATGCGTGCATCGTAATGTCAATGTATTAAGTACTCATTTCATTTCAAAATAATTGTCACATTTGCTCAAAAATTCTTATTTCATATTATTTATCAGGTGCAATTTTTTCAATTTTATCCTTATTAATGAACTTAATATTAATGCACTTTATCATTTTAAGTTTTTAATGTATGGAGAATGGTTCAATTTAACGAGTGACACAAAAAATGAGAATTATTAATAAAGGGAGAATTATTTTAGTCTGCTCCATAAATTTAATGCAAATCAATTATTTTTTTAAGAAAAATCAGTTTTTTAGTAGGTGCGATTTGGTCAAATGTGATAATTATTTTGAAATGAATGGAGTATTTAATATCCTTACAATTCATTTTATACTTAAAAAAAGTTTGGATTCACGCCTAAAACTCCAATTAAATGAGTTAAATTTTCTTGATATTAAGGAGTTAAATTTTCTTCATTCTAATTTGCTTGGTCTGGATGAAGTTGATCGTGAATAAAAAGATATACGTTGCACAAATGTTTTGTTGCCTCTGTCGACCTGCTCAACCAGAGAGTAAAAGTATTGGTGATCCTCCGACCCATCATCATATCTGACGTTGTCAGAAGTGTCAACGTGACTGATGATAAGTGTCTTTCGAAATGTGTGGATACATTCAAAACTGATCAGGGTAGCCGAATCTACTGCTTTTCTGATCTCGCATGCACAAGGAAGCTGATAAGTGTTTCTCAACATACAACCACAACGTTCATAGCATACGGTTTTGCTTGAGCCGAACTCATGTAGCACACAATTTTCTTGGACTCGGAACTAAGTCCGCTCATCTATCAATACCCCTCTGGATAAACAACCACTAAATGGTTATGCATACCCTTAATCCCTTCCGAAACCATGATCCCCCAACCGGTATAGCCTTGCAATTGTACGACTTTTAACTGGAATTTACACTTGCACGCTCTTGTCTTAGTTTTCCTTCATAAAGTCCCATCCAAACTATTCAAAACTCCTCTGTACCGTTCACCACAAGAACATCTTAAGAGCTTTTTCTTTCCTCCGTGTTTATGCGAAACAATAATCAGCTCGAAACCATGTTGAATTGTAAATTTTTTGGCCCACTCAATCCTTTCTGAACTTATCTGAAAAATCATGTTAGTAATGAAATAACCACTGTAATCGATCCCGTCACTACCAAAATCTTCTAATGGCACCTGAACATAAATGAAAATCATAATAATTGTTGAAAACTCACTTAAAACAAGTTTTATAGTCAATTAATCGGAAAATTTTGCAAATGGGCATGTCCATATGCTTAGGCGGTCAGAAATAACGCCTAATCATTGGCCAGACGGTTTTCCCGACCTTCTAGTGGAAAAAAGATTTTTTTTTTTAAAAATTTACCTCATCATCGAAATCGTCCATTTTCGGAGTTCTCGGATTCAAACTCATCGATTATTTTTAGGATTTCAGTTCTGCTCGAAAGAGAAACAATTAACAGTTTTTAAAAGAAATATATGAAGATGGTAAAATTGTCAAAATAGAAATGTTAACAAGTAAATAGAAAAGGGTAAATAGCAACCCCCTTTTTAAATCATACACGAGTTCCATACCTTTTTATATAAAGTTTCAATAATTCCTTCATCAAAAAAAAAAAAAAAAAAAAGTTTCAATAATTCCAACCTACTTCATAATTTAACGTCATAATTGAATATTATGCTTTTAGCGTCATAATTAAACGCTTTCAACTTCTTAATATCCCAACTACTTCAGCCACCAGTCCACAGTATCCACACCTGACACCTACGGCATTCCTCTCATACACACAATCTCTGAAAATGGAGAAGAATTCATGGGATTTCTGGGTGGACGAAGCACTCTCAAAGCTTCAATCTCTAAAACTACTTCGGTCTTTGAGACCTATTTACCTCTCCAACGAACCTAATTCCCTTCCAAAACATAACACAAGCGATGAGTACGAGGTGTTTGATGAAATGCAGCACTGGGATCGTTCTTCAGTTCATGTCTCTATCTCTGACTCCACATTTCAAAAATGGCTCCTCGACATTCCTAGTTCAGGTATTATTCAGAATTTTTCACTTTCTGATGTCTTTTTGAAGGGAATGTAATGTGACTTTGATTTTTCTGGTTTCAGGAAATGAGATTGTGTGTAGAGGTGGGATAAGTGATTTGAATGTTGAGCAGTCTAAGAAGCTACTTCTTTTTTCTAGTAATGATTATTTGGGATTGAGTTCGCATCCTACGATTGGGAAGGCTGCTGCAAAGGTTTGTTGATGTTTACTTGTGCTTATGTTCATATGCTGTTGGTAGAGATAAGTTAACAAAATAGCCTTAAAGTTCGGTTGTTCCTGAAGTGACAATGTAGCCCCAACTTAAGAAATTGCACTATTTTAGCTTTAATGTTTGTGAAATGGTGGCTACCGGAACTTGGAGCTAAATTATTAGCTTTTCACAACCCAAAAGGTAGCCGAAAGGCATATAACTCTCTAATTAAGCAATGTGGAATGTTTAGCATGCCCCCTCATGAGGGACCAACATGGAATACCATGACTCTATAACATGTAAACAAAGGCCTAACTCATCCAAAAGGTATCTCAAAGGGAGAAGATTGACTCACGCATATAAGGAGGCATATGACTCTCCAATTAAGCAATGTGTGATATTTAACATGCTCCCCTCACACCCAATTCATTTGGTGCGTGATTTTAATATTAGCGGAGCCCAACATTGAATACCATGGCTCTGATAGCATGTAAACATGGCTTCACATATATAAGGGGGCATATAATTCTCCAATTAAGTAATATGAGATGTTTAACTAACATGTCTGTCTCACGCCTAATTCATTTGGTTCGTGACACTAAGGGGGGCCAACATTGAAATACCATGGCTCTGTTAGCATGTAAACAAAGACAACTCATCTCAAAAGGTAGCTCAAAGAGAGAGGAGTTGCCTCACATATATAAGGAGACATATAACTCTTCAATTAAGCAATGCGGGATGTTTATCACGCCCCCCTCACGCCCAATTCATTTGGTGCGTGACGCTAATATCAGCGGGGACCCCAACATTAAATACTACATAAACAAAGGCCTAATTCGCCTCAAAAGGCACCTTAAAGGAAGAGGATTGCCTCACACATATAAGGAGGCATAGAACTCTTCAATTAACCAATGTGAGATATTTAACACCAGGGCTAAACTTGCATCGTTTCACCAACATTGAGGTTAAAAAGTAGCACAATTTTTAGCCTCAACGTTTGTGAAATGGTGCAATTATAACCCAGGCTAACTGAATTTGTGGCTAAATTGATACCATTTTACAAACGTTGAGGTGTCAAGATCGGTTAGCGAGGGCCATAATTGCACCATTTCACAAACATTGGCGCCAAAATGGTGTACCTTGGGACTAAATTGACACTTCTTCGAAAACCTTGAGGCTATTTTGATACCTTATCCCTTAATATGTAATTACACCTATACTTGTTGCACTTTTTGTGTTTCATACTCTGAAATTATATTTTGCACCTATTACACACCTAAACTCAACTTGTCAATTTTGGAGCTTCGACACACTTATTTGCCGACATGGCATGGTGTTGGCTGAAAGTTTGACTTGGCGATACTCTGTCAACTTTGAAGTTTGTCAAATCAGCAAATACTAGTGTCAGAGGTCCAAAATTGACAAGTTTAGGCATGTTATAAGTTCAAATATAGTTTAGGTGGTGACAAACGATAAAAAGTGACAAGTTTAGTGATATAATTATGTATTAAGCCTGTAATTTACTGACAGGTTTTTAAGAGATTTTGAACTTAATGCTAAATCAGGCAGCCCTAGAACATGGAATGGGACCAAGAGGTTCTGCATTAATTTGCGGATACACCAATTACCACAGGTTACTTGAGTCTTCCTTGGCAAACTTGAAGAAGAAAGAGGTATATTCCTAGATGATTCAGAATGCCTTACACCAAGTGTTATCTTTTTGTGACTATATTTAACTATGTTTTATCAATTAAAATTAGAATTTGAAGGTTTGGGTTCCTTGGTAAATAACCAGATCCTTAGAAAAAAAGAAGAGACGAATTTGTAAAGGAACCAATTGAACTAAAAGCTTAAGCCAATAGTTAAGGCTCAATAATAGTTTTTATTATTATCTCTGATGCATCCCCTCACGCGAATCCCCCTTGGGCTTGAAGCGTGTAGAATACAAGGCCATCTTACCATGTGTTGAAATTTAATCAAGAAATGGGGTTGCCAGGATTATGACCCTCAACCACTTGGTCTAAGCCAATTGAACTAAAAACTTAGCTAATAGTTAAGGCTCAAGATTCAAGAATAGTTTTTATTATTATGTCTGAAAGAATTTAACTGTGTTATTTGTTTAAACTTTGAGGGGACGTAGGTTTATGTATGTCTTGGACATGTATTTACATTTGTTTCTAATTTTTCAAATGATAGAAGAAAAGAAAAAAAGGTTAAATACACATGGCCCTCTCTGAACTTATTTAAAATATTGGCCCTTTCTAAACTTGCTTAGATTGACTTATTGGCCGCATGAACTTGGTTAAAGTAATACACGCTTCAAGTTGCCCAAATCTCTCCATGCAGCAGTAGGAATTTAATCATGTCACATTAAGCAAGTTCAGGGGTTAGTGAGACATCAGTCAGGGGCGAATACAAACTTTGAAAGCTGGGGTGCAAATTTGCATCCCCACCAGCCCCTTTTTGTGGAGACAGGGGGACTGAATCACCCCTCTCTGGGTGGTTCCAAGAGCTCGGGAGTGCTCCGGCACCCCCGAGCCTCCCTGTCTCTGCCCTTGCTTAAAGTTCAGGGGCCCAATTAAAAAATTTGGGCTAAGTTCAGGCGGGCCTGATGTATTCAGCCACAATTGCCTTATCAGATGTAATCCATCATCCACATCACAGATAAAAAGTATAAATTTTTGATTGAAATCAAAATAGTTAAAATTCTGTGATTCCTTTGAGGCTAAATTCTCTAAAACGTATTCCTTTGAACACGTATGATATTCAACTGAAAACTGATGCATATCCAATCCTAATTTATACTCTAGGATTGTCTTCTTTGTCCTACAGGGTTTGCTGCTAATATGGCAGTGATGGTCGCTCTTGGAAACATAAGTTCTCTCTTGGTTTCACCTGAAATACCTCTGAAGAAAGAAAAGGTCGCAATATTTTCAGATGCACTCAACCATGCTTCAATAATAGATGGCATTCGTCTTGCTGAACGGCAACAGAATGTAGAAGTTCATGTGTACAGACATTGTGACATGTCTCATCTTAGTTCATTATTGTAAGTCCTAACTTTTATGTTAAGCACTTTGTGATAACTCAAAATCGTGTTTCAATTCTTCTTTGGTCATTCAAGGTGTGTTGTCTTTTGACAGATCAAAAAGTACGTTGAAGAAGAAAGTTGTTGTGACTGATAGGTTAGTATTCCTGACTGCTAGAGTTTGATACATTCTTCTATATTTGCTCAAGAACTGTACAAGTTCAAATGCCCTGCTGTTGAGCAAAATCTATGAAGAATGAGATTTAAGAATGTAGATTAAACCTACAATTTCGGTCACTTTGTTCATATGTATAAGCTTACTGAAGAGCTAAATTGTGTTCTTGCAGCTTGTTTAGCATGGATGGAGACTTTGCACCGATGTTTGAGCTGGCTAAACTTCGCAAGAAGCATGGTTTTTTGCTAGTCATTGATGATGTAAGTTGTTTTAAAGGTTGAATGATATTTAGGATGTTTTTTCAAGCTATTTGGTACACCCGAGGCTTATTTGAGGGCCGTACTTAATCTGATACAAGAAAAGGTGTTATAGTCCAATATGATTTGACTAATGCCTATATAAAGTAGCATTAATCGGCTCAAATATTCAGAGAAACTATGCGTAATTGCAAAAGAAATAAACTTGCTGAGAGTAGTTTCTTTCAGGCTCATGGAACTTTTATATGTGGCAAAAATGGTGGAGGAGTGGCTGAGGAGTTCAATTGTGAAGAAGACGTTGACATATGTGTTGGAACTCTAAGTAAGGCAGCTGGTTGCCACGGTGGATTTATAGCTTGCAGGTAAGACTCTAGTGTTTACTGATTTAGCAGAATAGGCATAAGTCGATAGAAGATGTGCTTTTACATCTTAGAAGGAAATGAATTTTCCTTATCATATCTGATCCATTTTTACTTTTTTCTTATTTGAAACATTGGAATGGAACTTTGTTCAAGTGTTACTCTTTTAGAATCATAACCATTCAACAGTTTTCAAGAACAAAGCCGCCTGGACCAACTAGCTCTCACTTAGGCGCTCAAAATCAAGAATCTGTTTCGATTTTCCCCGCTTAGGCCATCTGGCTGTTTTTTTGGCCTCCTAGAAGTTGCTTAGGGGCCGCTTGGTTCTTTGTTTTATTATAATTCGCTTTTGAACACTGTGGCATGGTTTTTGGTGAATTGTGTTTATTATTTCGGATATTTTTATCTAATTGCTTTCTCTACTTGTTTCCATGATATGGTTGAAGACTTACTGTTTCATAGTTTTCGGCTAATAATATTACTTATGGACATTATTTTTTACTTATTTCAATTGTTTCAATGATATTGTAGTCGAAATTGTTTTTTACACATTTTTAAAGATATATGTTACGAATATACATGTTTTTCTATATTAAATCATTTTATATTATTATGTTTAAATAGTATAATACATTTTTAATTGCATTTATATGAGAAAATATAAAAATACAAATTTGATTAATCACCGATTAATCTCCAACCAATCCCCGATTAATTTCTAAGGACCCTGTATGCCCGACTAGAGCCTAGCTTTATTTACAACCTATCTATTTATTTAATGCTCTAGTTATCATTGCTAACATTCTTGTTATGTTGATTCTATATGAACAGCAAAAAGTGGAAAAAACTTATACAATCAAGGGGCCGCTCATTTATATTTTCAACTTCAACCCCAGTCCCAGTTGCTGCTGCTGCTCATGGTAAATTTATATAATTTCGGTTTTTTTTGGCTTAATATATAAATTACACACCTGAACTTGTCGCTTTTTACCTTTTGGTACCCTGAACTTATACTTGAAACTTATGAGACACCTAAAACTTGTCAATTTTAGACATCCGACACTCTTATTTGCTGATTTTCCACGCTTTGAAGTTGACATGGCACTGTTGAGCCAAACTTTCAATTCAACTAAACATATAAGAGTGCCGAAGGTCCATCTAGAGTCTTTGGAAATGCCTTAAGCATGCATACTTGTTTTTGGCATTCATATTAAAGATATGTTTCATAAATGATCAGAAACTTAATCCTTAAAACCGTGATCTGCCAGCTGCAGTAATTGTTGCAAGAAAGGAAGTGTGGCGTAGACGGGCAGTTTGGAAAAGAGTGCAAGAGTTTCAGGCTTTAACTGGAATCCCTATCACAAGTCCTATTGTTTCCCTTATTATAGGGAGTGAAGAAAAAGCCCTCGAAGCTAGCCGGTGCTCTCTCTTTCTTCTATGCATTTAAATTAGGCAAAAAGCATCATGACGTCTCTGATAATACGTAAATAATAACTCTTCTGAAACTGTTGTGAAACTTTATATACACACTAACTCTTAGTTTCACCATCGCTTACCCGGGTGGAACCTCGTGAAACTTGGTGAAACCTTAAAGGAGTTTCACTAAATTTCACCAGCTTTCACGAAGTTTCACCTTGATGAAACTCATGTGGAACATAGTGAAATCGTTTCAAGAAGATTTAAATTAGGCAAAAAGCATCATAAGGCTTCTGATAATACATAAATAATAACTCTTCCGAAACTGTTGTGAAACTTTATATGCACAATAACTCTTAGTTTCACCAACTCTTACCTTCGTGGAACCTTGGTGAAACCTTAAAGAAACTCATGTGCAGGAGTTTCACTATGTTTCACCAAGTTTCACCTTGATGAAACTCATGTGAAACATAGTGAAACTGTTTCAACAAGATTTAAATTAGGCAAAAAGCATTATAAGGCTTCTGATAATACATAAATAATAACTCTTCCGAAACTGTTGTGAAACTTTATATACGCAATAACCCTTGATTTCACCAACTCTTACCTTGGTGGAACCTTGTGAAACTTGGTGAAACCGTAAAGAAACTCGTTGCAGGAGTTTCACCGAGTTTCATCTTGATGAAACTCATGTGAAACATATTGAAACCATTTCAACAAGATTTGGCAGAGTTTTACCAATGTAGAAACTCATGTGGATCTTACACATTAGAGACTCTTCATCATTTTTTTTTTTTATCGCACTAAGCCTTTTGCTTGCCAAATTAGTTACCTAAACTGTAAATATCTAATTCAGTTAAATAGCATTACTCATTTCATCTGTATCTAAAATTGTATGTTTTTTTTACATTTCAAGATAAGATGTTTACAGTTTCTTTGTAGTCACATCACACATATAAAACTCCTTTCGAATTGTTAAAAATGCAAATTTCGAATGTAGATGTAACAAATAACACTTTGTTTATCAGAGTTTAATGCTTAAAGATACTTTTCTAGTCATAAGGCGTTTAATGTGCGAAAAGTTAAAACATTAGAGACTTAATATCTTGAAAGGAAAGATTCGTGGCTCAATTCACTAAAATTAAAATGATAAACGGACTCGGGATGCTTTTTGCCTTTAAATTATCAAAATTTGTTCAGCAGCAATTGACTCTTATAATTGAAATGGATCAGGTACTTGCTGAAATGTGGTTTTCATGTTACTGCCATCAGGCCTCCAACAGTGCCTCCAAACTCATGCAGGTTTTTTTTTTTTTATCCTATCCTTCATTATTCTATTAACGTTTTCAGGCTTTTTTAATCAGTTGAGATAAGGTTAAAATTTCTTCCTATTGTTTTTGGAGAAGTGTAAATTTACCCTTTATGTACAAAACAGTATTTACCTTAACTTTTCCAAACAAGATCACGTACCTTAACACTTTTACCCGTATGTACCTAACATAAATTAGGGATAGGGTACCAAAATAACACCAACGTAGGCTTACTTACAAAATTACACCAACATAGGTTTACCATTTACAAAAGAGTACCAATTTAGGCCTTGATAACGAAACATGACATGTTATTTATATTACTCTGTTAAGTTTTGATTTCTCTCCACATACAGTTGACAGAACTTTACGGAGTATATGAATGACGTGTCATGTTACGTTATCGAAGCATAAATTGGTACTTTTGTAAACGTTAAACCTACATTGGTGTTATGTTATACGTGAAGCCTAAATTGATACTTCCCCAAAAACCTTTGGCCTATTTTGGTACCTTATCCCATTAAAGTAGGCTTAATACGTCAAAAGCGCTATGAACTTGTCCAAAAAATTTGATTGACCCCTGAACTTACAAGATGTCACGTTAACTCCCTCAACTTGCTTAAAATAACCTATTGGCCACCTGAATTTGTTTAACGTGATATATTCGTTTCCTAAACTTGCTTACAATGATCCATTTACCCCTGAACTTGTTTAACATAAGATATATATTGTAGTTTGTCTAAATCTGTAAAAAAAAATTCAAAACTTAAGCAATAGAGGTTTAATTCGTGATTCTAAGTCTTTAAAATAAATTTTTTGTTTTGTATATCATTATAGTGTTTTTAGAGATTTAGGGACTTAATCATGACATTTTAAGCAAGTTTAAGAGGCTAATGAGAGACATCATCCAAGTTCAGGTGGTCAATCAAACTTTTTGGATAAGTTCAAAAGACAACTGATATATTAAGCCATCAAAATATTATGGAAATTTTGCTCTTTTTAGTATAGTTTAAGGACTATAGATGTAATTAACCTAATTTTATGTTTTCTTTTTCTTCTAAAATTATAGACTACGAGTGACACTATGTGCAACCCACTCAGAAGATGATTTGAAGGAATTGATAGCTGCACTATCAAGTTGCATCAATCTACAAGAGATTGGCAGACACAACTTAACAGGCTATGCTAGACTGTAGGAGATTAAAGCACCAAATGAGATATTAGCATCATATTAATTAATTTTTTTTTTAATCATATTGGCGCAACGGTAAACGTTGTTGTCGTGTGACCAAGAGGTCACGGGTTCGAGTTTTAGGAGCGACCTCTTGCCAAATAAATTGGTAGGGGAAGGCTTGCCCCCAGTACACCCTTGTGGTGGGATCCCTCCCCGGACCCTCGCTCAGCGGGGACGCGTAGTGCGACCGGGCCGTCCTTTTTTTATATTGGATTTGATGTATTTATTTCTTTGCCAAGTTCAAATTTGGCATTTGTGTTTATATAATGATATATGTCTTTATTTTATTTGTCAAATTAAAAATAGGGTTAGTTACAAGTAGATGTCATGTGGTTACACGGATTTGCTGGTGGGTATCTGTGGTATTTATCGTTACAAACATAACCTGTGGTTTGCATTTTTTTACTTTGCCAAATTTGGCCGATAACGACCTCAAAATGAAAACTTTCAAGAGTTAACTGATATTTTAAGCTAACTTTAATTCTTAACTTTTTAGGTTTGAGGTTATTTAGGTGTTTCTTTTTTTAGGGAGAAAGTTAATGTTTAGAGAGAGAATTCCAAAAATGACGATTTTGAAAAATAAAAAACGTAGTTCCATAGTAAATATGATACTAAACAACTTTAGTTTTTGAATTTTTTAATTTTGAGGTCATTTCGGATAAACTTGACAAGGTCAATAAAAAATGGAAATTTTACAAACCACATGGTTGTATCTGTAACGAAAAATACAATAGGTATCCATCTGCAAATCCGTGAAATCACATGGAATCTATTTATAATTAACTCTTAAAAATATAGTCCAAAGGTTCTCCTTCATCTATCGTATTGATTCTGTGTGAACGGTGGATATTGATCCACGTGACCCTGCCATATGTTAGTGCTCCAACTTAGGTGCATTGGACAGCAGGCAAAAGGATACTACACTATCTTAGAGGCACGCCGACTTTTGGTCTTCGTTTTCTTCCAAGTTGTTCTTCACTTCGGTTCGGATGCTAATGTCTGAAACTTACTACCCCAATTTGATTGAATGTCGGATAAGAATTTTGCTAATAGAACAAGCATGACATAAAGTAGACTTAATGCGAAATGAAAACGAAATTTTATTATTGCTTAATAATTTTTAACTACAATATTAGAAGTATGTCCCAATCGCGCATAACAAATAGACAAACTAGCAATATTAGGTTGAATTTCTGAAGACAATGAGTACACTTCCCTGCTCACTTCGGTCTCGATGCAAAATTCCAAAATTCCTCGTTGCCCAATCCTTGATAAGAAATTTGTCTTAGAGCATCTCCAACCCTCACTAATGAGGGTTGGAAATGCCAAAATGGTGGTGGTTGGCTTCTCCAACCACCATTATATATATATATATATAGAGAGAGAGGAGAGATCAGGTGTGACATATCTCTTATGGTGTGACAAGAACCAATTTTGTAATTAACCAAAAGGAGGTGACAAATTTGTAAATAAAAGGAAATAAAAAATTGTTTTAATTTTTTTCTTTAAAATGTATTTTCCCAACTTTTCCAATCTTATTTTTCAAAAACTTTTATACCGTTGGACTCGTATTAATTAGACGGTCATTTTAAGATCCCAGAAGCTCGGGTAAAAAAATTTCCGGTGAATTGAATCCGGCGATCCGTTTTTCTGTGAGAAAAAAATGTCCAGAAAATTCTCAAAACATTACAGAAAATGTAAAATATTATTTTGAGAAACTTTAATTCTTGACTCAAAATGAGATTGCTTACAGTTTAGTCCCAAATCAACGGAATCCGGCGGTTAGATTGGCGTTTTCCGATAAAAAAACCCGAAAGTACCCAGAAAATTCTCAAACAATTTCAAAAAATGTAAAACATTATTTGGAGAAACTTTAATTCTTGAGTCGAAGTATGATTTCTTACGGTTTAGTCCCAATAAAACGTTTTCCTTAATTTTATCCATTTTACATCCTTCAATAATTTATTGGGTCAAAACCGTAAGAAATCCCGCTTCGGCCCAAGAATTAAAGTTTCTTAGAATAATTTTTTACATTTTTTAGAATTTTTTTAAGAATTTTATGGGCACTTTGTTTCTCACCAGAAAACGCCCACCCGGATTCCGTTCACCGGAATTTTTTTTACTTGAGTTTCAGGGATCTTAAAATGACCGTCTAATTTAGACGAGTCTAATAGTATAAAATTTTTCGAAAAACGAGGTTAGAAATGTCGAAAAAATGTATTTTAAAATAAAGAAATAAAACATTTTTCTGTTGGAACAATATAAGTATTATCTTGGAACAAATGGTACACTGGTTTGGAACAAATGGTACACTGGTTTGGAACAAATGGTAAACTGATTTGGAACAATGTAAGTAGGACAAAAAACGTACCCAGAAAATTATCAAAAAATTCCAAAACATGTAAAACATCATTTTAAGAAACTTTAATTCTTGGCTCAAAACGAGATTCCTTATAGTCTTGACCCAATAAATTGTTGAAGCATGTAAAATGGATAAAATTAAAGAACAAGTTTTATTGGGATTCAACCGTAAGAAATTCCGCTTCGATCCAAGAATTAAAATTTCTTAGAATCATGTTTTACATTTTCTGGAATTTTTTGAGAATTTTCTAGACACTTTTTTTCTCGCCAGAAAACGCCCACCCAGATTCCGTTCACCGGAATTTTTTTTACTTGAACTTCAGAGATCTTAGAATGACCATCTAATTTAGACGAGTCTAATAGTATAAAAATTTTCGAAAAAGGAGGTTAGAAATATCGAAAAAATGTATTTTAAAGAAAAGAAATAAAACATTTTTCTGTTGGAACAATATAAGTATTATCTTGGAACAAATGGTACACTGGTTTGGAACAAATGGTACACTGATTTGGAACAATGTAAGTAGGACAAAAAACGTGTCCAGAAAATTATCAAAAAATTCTAAAATATTTAAAACATCATTTTAAGAAACTTTAATTATTGGCTCAAAACGAGATTCCTTACAGTTTTGACCCAACAAATTGTTGAAGCATGTAAAATGCAAAAAATTAACGAAAAATTTTATTGGGACTAAATCGTAAGAAATCCCGATTCGACCCAAGAATTAAAGTTTCTTAGAATAATGTTTTACATTTTCTGGATTTTTTTGAGAATTTCTGGGCACTTCTTTTCTCGCCGGAAAACGTCCATCCGGATTTCGATCACCGAAGTTTTTTTTACTTGAACTTCAGGGATCTTAAAATGACCGTCTAATTTAGACGAGTCTAATAGTATAAATTTTTTTGAAAAACGATGTTAGAGATGTCGGGAAAATGTATTTTAAAGAAAAGAAATAAAATAATTTTCTCTATCCTATCTTTCATTTTATTTACAAATTTGCCACCTTGCCCTTTTTAATCATCATCAAAACTACGTAGTTTTGTTGTGTCACACAATAAGCTCATTGTCAGACCCTAACCCCTTGTCACACTGGATCTCACCCATATATATATATATTATTTTAATTTAAATTATATTTTATAAATAAATATTTTTTAAATATTTTTTTTATATTTTATAGTTAAATATATTATTAATTATTTAAAATTAAATAACATTTTTTCTTATTTTTTAATGAATTTTTTTTATTATAGATTATTGATAATAATAATATATATAAAAAATAATAAAATATTAATAAAAGTGTTATGTAAAATGGAATAAAGTGGAGAATATTATTTTTAGTGTAATAAATGGTGAAGTGGGTTGGAGAAAAAATAAGATTTGATGTTTAGAAAATAGAAAATGGAAACGGAGACAGTGTAATGGGTTGGAGATGACCTTAGATGAGATGGAATAGGTAAACTATTGCGCAATTAAATAAAGAATCTAATAAAAAAAAATGAGACTTGTTTAATATGAGAGATAAGAAGAGGATGAATATTACCTAGAGTAACTGGTTCGGTTCCTAATGCTCGAAATGAATTCCAAGGTTTTCCATATCACCGGTCAGATGATGTGTAGCCAAGAATCAATAACCTAGGACTATGTAGCAAAATTCAAAATTGACTGGACATGATTGTTGTGGCTATCTCTGTAACCCCCGTCCCGGATCACATTAAAAATATAAAGAAATCCAAACAATTATCTTAATCACGTACAAACATCATCATTACCAAATAAAGTCTCCTTATTCATTATTCTCTATAGAAAAACTCATAATCAATAGGCTAATAACCAATAAAATAATTTAATCAATCAAATAAAAATTCACTTAATCTGAACAAAATAATACAGTTCAATGATATATAAAATTCTATTGAATGTCCATAAAATTTGCTAATGGAAATAAGACGTTTGTACTGGCCAACCTGAATGCAAAATGCAATTGAGAAAAACTAGTAAATATGAGTCTTCCAAACCTAGCATGAAAATTTCAATATGGTAAGGGTGAGCTGCCTACTTAATAAACACAATTACATCATGCATTTTTAGTGGCGGAGCCAGAGGGGGCAGAGAGGGTCAGCCGACCCTCCGACCCTGCCAGAAAACCTCAAGGAGCCGCCATGGCTGGATCCCCTCCAGCCATGACAGCTGAAAGAGAAAACGCAGAAGGAGGACCTCTAGACATGGAAGCACAACAAGAATAGAGAAGAGAAAACATGATTGGGAGGAAGAAAGTGTAAATTCTGAGCAATGAAGATCAAGAGACGCCACTAAGAAGTTGAAGAGACCAATTATTATTTATCTAGGAAACTTGAATGAAAACGCAGTTGATATTTTAGTAGCTCAAAATAAACTTGCAATTACTACATTTGTATTTCCAATACTATTATAGAGCCACTAAAGTTTTTTTTGGGTGTTGTTATATCCAGCCATGAATTCCCACCCATAGACCCGTGAAAGGACAAAAATGCCCTTTCAGGGGTTGGGGAAGGAAAAAGGATTTTTTTTGCTCTCCCGACACGAGGGCGTGTGGTGGAGCGTGATAGCCACACGCCCCACCACATAGTGAGGCGTGATAGCCACACACCCGCATGTCGGGAGGGCAAAAAAAATTAGCCCGTTATTCAATTAAACATGTAAATACCAGTAAACAGTGCACAATTTTAATTAAAACCTGTAAATACCATACAATTTTAAATAAAACCAGTAACAATAATATAAGTTCATGAGTAAATATTATCAATTAAAACACATAAATTTATATACATCAATGTAATCTAGTCCAAGTCGCTCTCCTGTCAGTATAAATATTGTCTAAGTGATGAACACTCAGATCAAGAAATCTATGCCATTGGCTGACAATGGGAGGCACTGGAAATCCAGGTCTTAAATAAAGACGTATCCAGTGTTCATAACTCCCCAAATGACAATCTCTCGCTCCGGTGGTCTTCCATCGTCCGAACGCATCGGTAGTATAGTACAACATCCTAATTGTGGCGCATTAAAAAGGAATATCACTACATTCAACATAGATACAGCAGTATATAAGTCATCCAGACTCACCATCCCGTGAGATTGACCACACCCTGCTTTTGTCCATCTAATATGCGTGAGGGCATCATCTACTTGGTTCCAGAGCACTGGCTCATACAGATCATGGTGGGCCCGCACCTCATTTTCTATAAGCATTCTCATCAGCTTCCACTCTTCCTGATTATTTATGATGGCGTCGACTAAAACACGAAATTCACAGTTACCATCTGATACAACATCAAGGTATCCAGTAATATATGGTACGATTAGTCCCTGAACCCAATGTAAATGTTGGTATCCGCTGATATCCGCATCAAATCCCGCTGCAAATATGAAAATATGAAAATATGAAGTTCGTCAGTGATAATATATTTACTTTAACATGAACTTATTTATTATGAAAATAAAATATACCTGGCATCTCATTGTTATGTATAGAGGACGATGAGCTTCGGCCTCGACTACGACTACTCCTCGAAGTAGAAGGCCGAGCACAACCACGTGCACTCTGACTGTACTCCCATGCACTCGGATTCCGCTTCATAGATGAACTCCCCTTTGGTCTACCCCTAATTGTGTCTTTGACCTCGGGTTCTTTGTAACTGCCTTGATCCGGGTTAATTTGACCATGGATGTAGACAGATATGCTACGCACCATTGCATGATCTAATTTGTCAACCTTTTCCACAAGAGATTGAAAAAACCGGTGATCCTCGGACCCATCACCATATACGGGAGCAGTAACTGGTCTGTCACTCAAACGATCAAATGAAAGAGTTCTCCAAAAAGGATGGATGCGCTCCACACTAACCGACGTATTCGAATCAATATATTTTTCTTAATTTCACATGCACAAGGAATACCATGAGCCATGGGCAATAATAGGGGTAAAAAACCCTTATCTCTAAGTACGGTTTTTAGGACGATTTAGTTTAGTTTTCCTTTAATAAGCGAGCAATTCTCGCATTTTAATGCATGTGTGCGGTGTTAGTTAGGTTTTGTATATGTCTTATTTACTTTTGTAGTTTTAGGTCGTTTTCTGGTTGTTTTTGGGCAAATATTGCCAAAATAGCACGTACATTAACTTTCAATTATTTATTGTGGCTAAATGATCCACCAAAAGTCGCACCGAACAGAGTTTTTACTCAAATCTAGCGATTGGTGGGTCAATTTAACCTTTGAACTGACGTCATTTGGAGTTTATGTGCGCATACAGGTCAAAACAGAAACAATTTCGGGTGAAAATCGCGTCTCGAGGACCCCCGGCAGTCGCTCAGTGCGTTTGGACGTTTATCGCTCGTCGAACTGGCCCTTATAGGCCAACTCGGCGAGCTGACACTACTAGTGCGACGAGCTGGTGCCCAGCTCGATAAGCTGCGTCTCGGGAATCAGTCTTTTGACTGATTCCTGGCCCCACGACTCCACTAACTCGTCCCCACTTCACCACCTACAACAGGAAACAAATCCGATCAGTATTGGGACTCAACTACAACTATAAATAAGACAGTTTCCTTGTAAATTAGATATCTTTTATCTTTGGTAAAAACCCTAAGCCTCTTCCTTGAAGAATCCTCTCCACCTCTTCCATCCACCATTAAAGAAAATCCAAGCTCCGTTTCCTGAGGATTATTCAAGGTTCCATCCTTAAGTCCTAGGAAGACGCCTGCATTGGTAGACAGGTTCCTTGAAAGGGATTTTCTTTCTCTTTTATATTTTGTTCACCTCTGATCCATGTTATGAATCCTAGGCTCATTGTATCTTCGTGACAATTTTCTTCATCTTTAATATTAATTCAGTTTCTTGTTTTGTTCAATTGATTGTATGATTTAATCTTTGTCTTACGCTTTGCTTAATTGGTTTAACTCATTCATAAGTCCAAACATATACTTGGCACATATTGCAAGCTGAATTTGACCTAGTCAGAGCCTGTAGGATTGACGACCCTATGGAAGATTAAGCCTAAATTTCTGAGCCTTAGAGCTAGTTTCGGCCTTACAAGGGAATAACACGCTAGGAACCATAGAAGGATAAGTAAGGTTAATCGCCTTAGGCAAAAGCAACTCAGATTAGGTTGTCTATTGATTAATAAATTAGGTTGAATTTAATATTATCGTATCACCACGCTTTCCTCAAGGTATTTGCATTGTTAAAAGATCACTTAGGAGTAGAATAACTTAATTAGGAGTAGATTAATATAAAGAAACTCAATCTCAAACCCCCCAAAGCCTAGATAACATCAGAAGCTTAGTAGCTCGATACTTGCAGGAGTAAATCTTGTGGATTTGATACCTGGACTTGTCTAGATTATTACTTAATAACGATGGGGGTACACTTATCCCTTAGTTAGTCCCATTGGGCGATAGCCCAAGGCGCATCAAGTTTTTGGCGCCATTGTCGGGGATTTATTTTTCCTACAATATCGAACCAAAGGTCGAATTTGTTAGTTTAGGCATTCATTCTGTTTATAGTATTTATTTTATATCTCTTATACTTGTTCATATTCATTCTTTTATATATTGTAAAAGCTGTAACATTGTAAATTCTACACTTCTTATACATTTTTAAATTTTATTTTTCAGAACTATCATGGATAACAGAACTCCAGAACCATCCATGGCTGACTTAAACAAGATGGACTTCCTTGTGGCTTCCCTTAGTTGTAAAAACCCAGCAAGGATACCATTTTGTGCACGATGTGGCCAAAATCACCACGGTGAGGTTTGCCTTATCAACCAATTCATGCCTAGAGGTGAGAATGTAAGTTTTTCGGGAAATCGCCAAAGGTATAACTCTGAACCCAAAACTTACAACCATTATGATTGGAAAAACACTCAGTACCCGTCAGGGCCATACATGGCACCCATAGATGATCTCTCTTACTTCCAGCCTAACACTGATTTTCATGATAGGCAAGCAGGGTATTCAGAAGGAATAATGGCTCTCTTAGAGGACATATCCACCCGACTTGCAGCTAATAAGGCGGTTTGCAGAGCCCTGAGCAAGCAAATCGCCACAATTAGGCAGGAAGAAAGCGAGTACCAAAAGGCAATCACCTCACATGAGGAAACAGTTCAAGCCATCGCCTTGAGAAGTGGTAAGGAAGTTGACACACCCATACCACCCCAGTCAGAAGTTCAACCGCCACCTCATGTAAGTAAGGAACTAGAAGTGGTAAGCAACCTCGGTCTTGTGTCTGAAAACTCAGCTCCTGAAGTAGCTGTAGAGAAAGTGGTTAGACCTTATGTTCCAAAACTGCCATTCCCACAGAAACAGAAAAAGGCTAACCTAGATAAGAAATTTGCTAGATTCTTAGAGATCCTCAGTAGGCTAGAAATTAACATTCCAATAATGGAAGCTCTAGAGGAAATAACAAATTATGCAAAGTTTCTTAAAAACATGTTGTCCAAGAAAAAGAAGTTTGGGGAAAATGAAATAGTGGCCCTAACAGAGCAATGCTCGGCCATAATCATTCACAAGTTACCCCCCAAATTGAAAGATCATGGGAGCTTCACCATCCCTTGTAGAATATGCAACATGCAACCATTTTAATTGAGAAATAATCTCTCTGGCACGCCTGCACCCTAAACACACGTGACAAAGTTGAAAATTAGCGTTACTCACAAAATATCGCTAACACAAACTAAGAAAATCATCATTTTTAATATATTTCAGGGACTAAGATTTATAAATTACGAATCTATGATATTCTTTTTAAAATTTATGAATTTGGGTCTAAAATTTATACATTAAGGTATAAAAATATACTTATTTTGTGATATATAAGAAATAATGACATAGTTATCGAAAATTTAAGGAGACTGGCGCCTCGTATATGATAAAAATAAAATGTCAGAAGTGGGATTTGAACCCACGCCTTCGTAAGAGGACCAGAACTTGAGTCTGGCGCCTTAGACCACTCCGCCATCCTGACTTGATAACATTATTTGTTAAATTGAATATTAGTTTAATTTAAACCTTGTAATTTACTATTGAAAAGGAATATTAAAATATTTTTATTTTGATTTTATTATACTCCTGTAAAATATCTTTTTTCTAGTATTAAAATCCGACCATTGAATTTGAGGTTGTTGAAATACTCTTTGTTGCGGTTGTCTAAAAAATAAAATCTCTTTGAAAAACTCAAATTTATAAAAAAAAACACTAAACGCTAATCAGATGAAGAGGGTTTTCAGAAATTAATTAAGAATAGTTTTTAGATTGATCAAATTTGTATTTTATTTATTTATTAATGAATAAATTATCATATAATATAATTAAAGTATATATTATACTATTTAAAATAATTTAATATAAATTAATATGTGGATTTGTAACATTATATATATATTTTGAAGAATGTAACATATATTTTTAAAACTATGTAATTAACAACATTTTAATAATAATGTCATTAAAACAACACAAAAAAGTAAAAAATAATGACTATAAGTAATATAATTCATCAAAAATTATGAAATAATACCCTTAATGTATTAAAGCATATTACGAAAACAAATAAAGAACGTATTTATGTTTGAAAATAATAAACACAATCCATCAACAACTATAAGAAAATGTTCAAAAGTGAATTATAATAAAATAAAATAATAGAAATAATAACAATAATAATAAACGTTTTTTTTTATTCCCATCACCCCATAGGTACTGTTTAGGTAGCCAAAAAACGTCCAAGAGGTCAAAATATCCTAGAGGGCCTGATCAAAGAAAATCAAAGATTCTCAAATTGCATGCATTAATATGACGAGGGCATCCATTTTTTGAAGAATGGTAACTTGGATCATTGAGAGAAATCAAGTTAAGAAAGACACAAAATAGATCATAAAAATGACAAGAATAAGTCGAATGAGCCAAATTTGATCTTAACTCGCAGAGTAAAAAAAGTAACTTGTCGATTCAATGCAAAGAGTGGCAACATTCACTGTTTAGCATGTTGACTCGACGAGTCACCTCTTTCATTCAGTGAGTCGCCATTTTTACTCATCGAGTCAGCTGGTCAAATACTAAAAGGATTTGGGTGAACTCTAGGGTTGTTGATTTAATTAATACCAGACTCGGATGTTGAGGATATTAAGGGAGAAATATCTAGATACAGATTTTAACTTTTGGGTCGATAATTATCCTCCGAAGGATGATGAAGCTAGTGATGAGTATTTAACAACTAAACTTACATCTAGTTTCATTGACTTGAATAAGTATGCTGCAACTAAATTGGGTATGTGTATAAAGCTTGCATGTATGAAGCATAGTCATTTAGTGAAGCATAGTTATATTGTCAACTAAATCTCCTTTACTAGTCATTTATGGTTGGATAGGTATGAAATGATTGGTCATGCTCTTATACTTTATATATTCATTGAGTATGTCTATCAATTTAGGCTACTTGTATGGTCTGTTATGACTTGAAAACGATAAGACTGATCAACAAACAAGTTAGACAATGAACTAATTAGATGTCTTTTTGGTGTGACTTGAATATATATATATATATATATATATATATATATATAAACTGAATACCATGCTCTTATAAGAATAAGTTGTCTACTTTATATTACAAAAAAGGGGGATGATGTGCGAATAGCATTTAAGGAAATGCGCACATCATACCCCCTTTGCTTACTCTTTTGTCCATCTCTTTAAGTGTTTTGGTTCTCCTTGAAATTCCAAATCTCCTTTACTATATACCTTCCCCATGGATTGTTATAATGCTATCAACGGGGACAATCCAAGTGGAAGGCACATAGTAAAGGAGAAAGGACAAGGGAAACTTAAACTACATCAACATGCTCACTTTCCCTTATGCCCCCTTGCATGCTCATGCATCCATCTCCTGGCAGTTGAATCATAATTTGCCATATTGGTGAGGTATTGCTCAACAACTTCTTCTTGCCTAGGAAATGGCTCCTCAATGAGGGGTTGTATTAGTAGCGCATATATATGCCACAGTAGCTACAAAATGCATAGATTAATTAGATCACAAACATGATTAATTTTTTTATCAAATAACTAGATAAATTATGGCAAATCTAACCGTGGCAGTGGGATAGGCAGGGCAAGAAAGGAGCTGGGGAAGAGAAATCATCCCCTAAGGAGCAACATTGAGATGATAGATCCTAGTCTTGAAGTAAAACTGAGAATATGAAGATAGTTTGATGAGTATATATATATATATATATATATATATATATCATGTAGGGTTATATATCTTAATGAGATAAGTTGTGATTACTATTGGAGGTTTGTTAGGGAACTCCAAAGAGTAGCGGATTCGAAGTTGAAATACACCCCCTTCATAGGGGGTGTATTGGGGCCCCTCTGATCTTGGCTCCCTATTATAGTATGTTTTCATATCTAGAGGATCTGTTAGCATCAAAGATCAGAAGAATCATTATAACAGGAAGAAAGAAGAAAATATGGATTGACAGTAATACCTTCGGTGGCGATAAGCCACACTGGGTTCTCCAGGTACAATCTGCATAGGTCAAACAAGACCAATCGCTGAACACATCCAAGGGAAGGCATTATACAGTGTAAGTTTTCTGGGTTTGAATGTATAGGAATATTGTAGAACTAAACGAGTGAAAAACTTAATATTTATACTGGTTAGAGGTGGGTGGGCAAGTGAAAGGTCATGGAAGGAGAAAGGGTAGTGCGTCTAGGGTTTTGTAAAATGATGTTAGTGTATTAATATTCTGTTTATGGTTTTGTAGATATCACGACTTGGGGATTATAGGCCTAATGATGACTTTAAGATATGCAGAGATAGATCAAAATCAATATTGTTTCCCCGTTGGATATGTATTGCTTATTTTTTGAGTTTTAATTCAGAAAATTGTTTGTACAAATATAAACAGATTATGAGCATTGGTCTCCAATTAATTTAAAACCATTGATATATAAAATTTCATGTTCATTTGAATATGTTTCATTACTCAAGTAAAAACCATAAATTCATTCGAAGAAGAAAGCAAAATGATACATGTAATTAAAAAAATGTCATCTAAACAATAATATAAAGACACAAAAATAATCGAATCTGTCATCTGAAAACCAATCTATTGACATAATTGATTAAGATCTATGCCATCTGAAACAAGCTACAATAACAGAAATTATTATACAAACTGTCATCGTAAATACCAATATGCCAATTTACCATATATCTCATTGACTTTTTAATTATTAGCATGTCATGCAATCCCCCTATAGGTGACGGTAATAATAAATATGTTGTCATCATACCACACTTAATATGATAGCCTACATATAGGCATATATCATGTGACGTGCCTTCACATGACAGAATCCAACTGTCATCTAAAGATCCATCAGACGGCAGCGAGTTCCGTGACAGTTTTATTTTTTACGGAACGACAGTTTTGAACCATCGTCTAAAGGGCTTTTCGATGTAGTGCACATTTGAGGTAGTTAGTAATACACCTGAATTGAGATTTCTTAATTTTAGATGTGACTGAAGGATCCTGCTCCAAAGAGGATCTAGGAAGCATCCTATTGATCCACGTGTCTTGAGGAAATTATTCCCGTTTAGTTTAATTCGACGATCTTCACGTGAATTATGATTCTTTAATTTTAGAAGTCATCAAAGGATCTTAATTGGAAGCGGATTTGAGAAGTATCCCGTTGATGAACGCGTGTTAAGGAAAGTATTCAGGGATCTTCCTTGATTTAGTATAACTAAAAAAATCAGCAACTCAAAAGTGGGATTTGAACTCACGCCCTCGTAAGAGGATCAAAAACTTGAATCTGGCTCCTTAAACCACTCGATGATCCTAACTTTTGTCATTATTTATTAAATTTAATTATTGATAATAATATAAAACTTGTAATTTATGATTGAAAAGAAATATCAAAATATTTTGATGTTATTATAATTCTAATAAAATATTTTTCTCGTGTTATAATCAAACCGCTGGATTTGAGGTTGTTGAAAACTAAAAAATTAGTCTCTTATAAACGGTCAAGGTTATAAAAACACTATACGTTGGCCAACAAAAATTTTGGAAATTATTGAGGATTATTGATTTGTATTTTTATTTATTAGTAAACAAATTATTATAATAAAATAAAATAATATAAAATTATTTAATATAGATTAATATATTAAAAATATGCAAATAACATTTTGATATCAATGTCATTGAAACAACTCAAATAACTAAAAAATAATGTTTATAAGTAATATAATTTATTAAAAATTATAAAATGATGTTTTTAATATCTTAAATCATATAATGGAAACAAATAGAAAAGATAATCAATAAAAATATCTAAAAACAATAAATGTAATTCATCAACAATCTTACAACAATAACTACAAGCAAATTTTAATAGAAAAAAATAATTGTTCTAATCACCGCCATGGAAAAATTGAAACGAATTATCGATTTCAAAAGCATCGACGGAACCTAAGCATTCCATAGAGATGTTTTTGTTTTCACACAGAATAAAATATTTAAAAATTCTAATATGTAGCGGAATGAAATGTATAAAATATTTACAGATATTTGCATATATATGATCTTTTAATTTAGTATTTCTTTTTTTTAGTAAACTAATTGAAATTGCATGCATTAATATGAAGAAAACATCTATTTTTTTAAGAATGATAAAAGAGATCATTCGGAGTAGATTTGTTTATAGGCCCGACAAAATGTTCAAGCCCGAACAAGGGAAATTGACATTAGAGTCTGGTTCACATCTGTTAAAACCCGCCTATTTATTGAGGCGGGCTATAATATTTATAAAAATAGGACACTTTGATCTATAATATCAATTAGTAATAATTAAATATATATATTTATATTTTAAATATTTATTTTAAGTATAAAATTTATTTTTTTATTATTAAAAACTATATATTCTTTTTCAGGTAGGCTTACATTGGTTTGGTTTGGGGATTTATTTTTAAGTCCATCCCCGCTTAAAATATATAACAGACGGCTAGGTTTGGATGGACTTGGACTGAGTAATATTAGACGAAAATCTGCTAGGCTTGACCCATAAATAAGTTTAACTACGAGCAATCAAATCAAAGGAGATGCGAACAAGAACATTACAAAGGAAAGAAATAAGTCGAATGAGCTAAAATTGACCTTGACTTGATGAGTTACTTCGTAAGTCCCATTTTTTACTCGGCGAAGCCAACTTGTCAAATATGTCGAAATTCATCTTTTATCTTCTTTTTTATTGTTTTGACATTTTTAACCTTTTTATTTATGTTTTTTTACCTTAAAGTGGTTGGTTTTGAGGTAATTTTACCTTTTAGCCATAAAAATATAAATAAATCACTTTGTACGTTGTAAGCAACTTTTAATGTCTATCAATTTTGTATTTCTCTTTGTGAGAGTTAGAGTTGATACCAAACATTAGAGATTTAATTTCTTCAACTTCACGTCAAGAATTTTTTGTTAGCTTCAGGTTAACAATCTTCTTTATTTCAAAACTCTCCGCATCATTTGGTATCAAAACCTTGTCGTCTCCTAATTCGAAACTTCTTTGAGCACTTGATATCATCAAAGTTTGGAAGCCAACTCATGGAATTTTTCAGAAAAAAGATTGAAGATATGAGGCAAGAGATAAGAAATGAATAACAATAGTAGTTTTAAAATACCTGCTTTGTCACCACACTTTTGGACCAGAAAAATAACAATAGTGTCTCAAAATCTTCCTTATGAAATAAGAGATTTAATGGTATAATTTTCGTTTCAACGGAAGGAATAGTCAACTGATGTAGAGGAATTGACAACAAGATCGATAAGCAACCAACTTGAAGAAATAGATGAGAAAATGAATCAGAAAATGTTGTGGATGATGAACAAATTGGGGAAGATAATCCCAATATAAAGTTGGTGTGGAAGAAATTTATGGTGGCATATTGATAGGGGTCAAAAACCCCTATCTTTGGGTACGGTTTTAGGACGGTTTTTAGTGTTATTTCGTAAATAAGCGATCAATTCTCGCATTTATATGCTTTTGTGTGAGCTAATTAGAAATTGGAAATGTTTTATTAACTTTTCATTGTTTGGGCTCGTTTTCTGATCATTTTAGGCAAATATGGCCAAAATGGCATGTATGTTATAATTCCGTTATCTTTTATAGCTAATTGATCCGCCAAAAGTCGCACCAAACGGAGCGTTTGCTCAAAATGAGCGATTGGCGGGTCAATTTAGCCTTGAGACTAATGATATTTGGAGTTTTCGTGCATGCGCAGGGATAAGTTTGGGCAAAAGTTACATCATGGGACATCGAGCAACTGCGCGAAGGCGTGCAGGGAAAAACCGCTCGTCAGACTGGCCTTTTTAGGCCAGCTCGCCGAGCAGGCCTCTAGGGGCCAGCTCGGGCGAGCTGGCCATGCCAGCTCGCGATGAGCAGGCCAAGCCAGCTCGCCACGAGCTGGCCTGCAAGGTCCAGCTCACCAAGCAGCGCGCCCTGCTCGGCGAGCTGACCTGCGGGAATTGGTCAAAAATCCCATTTTTGCCCCCATGACTCCACGACCGGTCCCACGACTTTCTACCTGCATAAAGACACGAAATAGGTCAGAAAGAGGGCCCGAGCTACATCTATAAATAGAACTTTTCCATTGTAAATTAGATATCTTTCATTATTGTAAATTTACCATAGCCTTCACCCTTGAAGATTCCTCTCCACCTCCTCCATCTCCTTCAACCTCCATTGAAGCACCTTCGAAGGTCCGCTCACCGAGGAATATTCAAGGTTCGTCCTTAAGACCTAGGAAGCCGGGTGCAGAGTAGACAGGTTCCCTGAAAGGGATTTTTCTATCTCCTTTTATCTTTCCTTGTTTGTACTCTTTGATACAGTCTATGAATCCTAGGCTAATTGTATCCTGTGACATTGTTCTTCGCCTTTAATAATATTTTAGCTCTTATTTTGTTCTATGATTATTTGTTTAATCTTTGTCTTACGCTTTATTCAATTGGTTTAACTCATTCAAAAGCCCCAAAATCTAGTAGGCACATATTGCGAGCTGAATCTAACCTAGTCAGAGCCTAGGAGATTGACGACCTCTTAGTTGATTAAGCCCAAATTGCTGAGCCTTAGACCTAGTTTCGGCCTTACAAGGGAATCACGCACTAGGAACTTCAGGAGGGTAAGTAGGGTTAATCGCCTTGAATACAAGTGACTTAGATTAGGTTTTTAATCAATATACCTAATAATCTATCTTCATTATTATTGTTCATACCATGTTCCTTCGGGTAATTGCATTAGTGAAAGATCACCTAGGAGTAGTTTAACTTAATTAGGGGTAGAGTAACTTAATTAGGCGTAGAATAACTTAGCTAGAATTAGAATAACTTAGCTAGGAGTAGTATAATTCAACTAGGAGTAGATTAACTTAAACAAAACCAAACTCAAAACCCCCAAAGCCTAAATAACACCTGAGACCAAGTAGCTTGATACTTGCAGAAATAAATCCTATGGACGATACCTGGACTTTTCCAGAATTTTATTACTTGATAACGACGGGGTACACTTATCCCTTAGTGAGCCTTGCGGTACTGAACGCCGCGAGGCGCGTCAAGTTTTTGGCGCCGTTGCCGGGGATTTATTTCTTCTGCAATATCGAACCAAAGGTCGATTTGTTAGTTTAGGCATTCCTTTGTGAATATCCTGTGTTTATATCGTTTATACCTGTTTATGTATAATTCTTTAAGACTTCTATACTTGTTCATATCTTTTGTATTTGTTCATAACTGTATACTTTTACTTATCAACTTTTGTGCTAGAACTTCACTTTTTCGCAGCATTCTCTGATCAATGAATTGGCAAGAAAGAGTCGAGTGGCAAGCTCAAAAGTTTACTATCCCATCAAGACAATACATTCATGCCCTGGAGAATGAGGCTCCCAATCCCTCCATGGCCGACTTAAATAAGAAAATGGATATCTTGATGGCGAAACTGAGCCTCAACACCAATGAAAGTGTAAGTTTTGTGGGTAATCACCAAAGGTATAATTCTAACCCCAATTCTTACAGCTTTTATGGTAGTGATTGGAGGAGACCTCAACACTCAAATCTGTCCTACGGGAACCCTAACATGTTGAGGCCTCCAAATAGGTTTGTTAATGAGCACAGGGAAAACGAATTGGGAATGTTCCCTTACGAACAAGCAAGCCAAGTTCCTCCACAACCCTCTAGCTCACGAGATGAGGTGCTGTCCCTTTTGAAAGGAATATCAGCCCGACTTACAATCAACGAGGAGGTTTGTAAGGACTTGAGCAACCGGTTGGCTCAAATAAACCATGAGATGCAAGAGCAATCCCGAGATGCTCTCCCAGGCATAAAGGAAAACATAGAAATCCCACAAAGAGAATCAGCTCAAGCCATCTCCTTGAGGAACGACAAAAAGGTAGAACCAAGCCCACTGTCACATGCATCACTCAAGGTAAGTGAGGAACCGGAAGCGGTAAGCAACCCCGGTTCAAAACCTAAAATCCTAAATCATGTGATAGAAATAAATGATCAGATCGAAGCTTGTGTATATGAACTACCTTTTCCTCAAAAGTTAGAAAAGTTTGGATTTACTCCTTGTTCAAAAGTTTTCATTCTTTTCGACCTACCAAGAGAATCCAAAAGGTAGCAAACCAAACATTTTCATAATCTGTTTAAATTTGGCCTCTTGTTTTTATTTAACTCATTTGAGGCTCTTAATCCGTTTTGTAGGTATGGATTATTTGTTAAGCAATTCGAGTTCCTAACGCGGATAGAAGCTTATACTTAGGAAGGAACTCTATGTCGAGCTAACCGACTATAAAAGTAGCGCTTCTTGGGAGGCAACCCAAGTTTGAATACAACTTTCAGGTTTTTACTTTTTAATAAATTTTATAGATATACTTTTAGGTTTGTTTAGTTTTCTTTTACGTTTTTTTTAAGTGCTCGGGTTTAAAAAAAAAATCCCTATCTTTGGGTACGGTTTTAGGACGGTTTTTAGTGTTATTTCGTAAATAAGCGATCAATTCTCGCATTTATATGCTTTTGTGTGAGTTAGTTAGAAATTGGAAATGTTTTATTAACTTTTCGTTGTTTGGGCTCGTTTTCTGATCATTTTAGGTAAATATGGCCAAAATGGCATGTATGTTATAATTTCGTTATCGTTTATAGCTAATTGATCCGCCAAAAGTCGCACCAAACGGAGCGTTTGCTCAAAATGAGCGATTGGCGGGTCAATTTAGCCTTGAGACTAATGCTATTTGGAGTTTTCGTGCATGCGCAGGGATAAGTTTAGGCGAAAGTTACATCATGGGACATCGAGCAACCACGCGAAGGCGTGCAGGGCAAAACCGCTCATCGGACTGGCCTTTGTAGGCCAGCTCGCCGAGCTGGCTATACCAGCTCGCCGAGCAGGCCCTCAGAGGCCTTCTCGGGCAAGCTGGGGGCCAGCTCGCCGCGAGCTGGCCTGCAAGGGACAGCTCACCGAGCAGCGCGCCCTGCTCGGCGAGCTGACCTGCGGGAATTGGTCAAAAATCCCAATTTTGCCCCCACGACTCCACGACTGGTCGCACGACTTCCTACCTGCATAAGGACACGAAATAGGTCAGAAAGAGGGCCCGAGCTACATCTATAAATAGAACTTTTCCATTGTAAATTAGATATCTTTCATTATTGTAAATTTACCTTAGCCTTCACCCTTGAAGATTCCTCTCCACCTCCTCCATCTCCTTCAACCTCCATTGAAGCACCTTCGAAGCTCCGCTCACCGAGGAATATTCAAAGGTCCGTCCTTAAGACCTAGGAAGCCGGCTGCAGAGTAGACAGGTTCCCTGAAATGGATTTTCGTATCTCCTTTTTATCTTTCCTTGTTTGTACTCTTTGATACAGTCTATGAATCCTAGGCTAATTGTATCCTGTGACATTGTTCTTCGCCTTTAATAATATTTTAGCTCTTATTTTGTTCTATGATTATTTGTTTAATCTTTGTCTTACGCTTTATTCAATTGGTTTAACTCATTCAAAAGCCCCAAAATCTAGTAGGCACATATTGCGAGCTGAATCTGACCTAGTCAGAGCCTAGGAGATTGACGACCTCTTAGTTGATTAAGCCCAAATTGCTGAGCCTTAGACCTAGTTTCGACCTTACAAGGGAATCACGCATTAGGAACTTCAGGAGGGTAAGTAGGGTTAATCGCCTTGAATACAAGTGACTTAGATTAGGTTTTTAATCAATATACCTAATAATCTATCTTCATTATTATTGTTCATACCATGTTCCTTCGGGTAATTGCATTAGTGAAAGATCACCTAGGAGTAGTTTAACTTAATTAGGGGTAGAGTAACTTAATTAGGCGTAGAATAACTTAGCTAGAATTAGAATAACTTAGCTAGGAGTAGTATAATTCAACTAGGAGTAGATTAACTTAAACAAAACCAAACTCAAAACCCCCAAAGCCTAAATAACACCTGAGACCAAGTAGCTTGATACTTGCAGAAATAAATCCTATGGACGATACCTGGACTTTTCCAGAATTTTATTACTTGATAACGACGGGGTACACTTATCCCTTAGTGAGCCTTGCGGTACTGAACGCCGCGAGGCGCGTCAAGTTTTTGGCGCCGTTGCCGGGGATTTATTTCTTCTGCAATATCGAACCAAAGGTCGATTTGTTAGTTTAGGCATTCCTTTGTGAATATCCTGTGTTTATATCGTTTATACCTGTTTATGTATAATTCTTTAAGACTTCTATACTTGTTCATATCTTTTGTATTTGTTCATAACTGTATACTTTTACTTATCAACTTTTGTGCTAGAACTTCACTTTTTCGCAGCATTCTCTGATCAATGAATTGGCAAGAAAGAGTCGAGTGGCAAGCTCAAAAGTTTACTATCCCATCAAGACAATACATTCATGCCCTGGAGAATGAGGCTCCCAATCCCTCCATGGCCGACTTAAATAAGAAAATGGATATCTTGATGGCGAAACTGAGCCTCAACACCAATGAAAGTGTAAGTTTTGTGGGTAATCACCAAAGGTATAATTCTAACCCCAATTCTTACAGCTTTTATGGTAGTGATTGGAGGAGACCTCAACACTCAAATCTGTCCTACGGGAACCCTAACATGTTGAGGCCTCCAAATAGGTTTGTTAATGAGCACAGGGAAAACGAATTGGGAATGTTCCCTTACGAACAAGCAAGCCAAGTTCCTCCACAACCCTCTAGCTCACGAGATGAGGTGCTGTCCCTTTTGAAAGGAATATCAGCCCGACTTACAATCAACGAGGAGGTTTGTAAGGACTTGAGCAACCGGTTGGCTCAAATAAACCATGAGATGCAAGAGCAATCCCGAGATGCTCTCCCAGGCATAAAGGAAAACATAGAAATCCCACAAAGAGAATCAGCTCAAGCCATCTCCTTGAGGAACGACAAAAAGGTAGAACCAAGCCCACTGTCACATGCATCACTCAAGGTAAGTGAGGAACCGGAAGCGGTAAGCAACCCCGGTTCAAAACCTAAAATCCTAAATCATGTGATAGAAATAAATGATCAGATCGAAGCTTGTGTATATGAACTACCTTTTCCTCAAAAGTTAGAAAAGTTTGGATTTACTCCTTGTTCAAAAGTTTTCATTCTTTTCGACCTACCAAGAGAATCCAAAAGGTAGCAAACCAAACATTTTCATAATCTGTTTAAATTTGGCCTCTTGTTTTTATTTAACTCATTTGAGGCTCTTAATCCGTTTTGTAGGTATGGATTATTTGTTAAGCAATTCGAGTTCCTAACGCGGATAGAAGCTTATACTTAGGAAGGAACTCTATGTCGAGCTAACCGACTATAAAAGTAGCGCTTCTTGGGAGGCAACCCAAGTTTGAATACAACTTTCAGGTTTTTACTTTTTAATAAATTTTATAGATATACTTTTAGGTTTGTTTAGTTTTCTTTTACGTTTTTTTTAAGTGCTCGGGTTTAAAAAAAAAATCCCTATCTTTGGGTACGGTTTTAGGACGGTTTTTAGTGTTATTTCGTAAATAAGCGATCAATTCTCGCATTTATATGCTTTTGTGTGAGTTAGTTAGAAATTGGAAATGTTTTATTAACTTTTCGTTGTTTGGGCTCGTTTTCTGATCATTTTAGGTAAATATGGCCAAAATGGCATGTATGTTATAATTTCGTTATCGTTTATAGCTAATTGATCCGCCAAAAGTCGCACCAAACGGAGCGTTTGCTCAAAATGAGCGATTGGCGGGTCAATTTAGCCTTGAGACTAATGCTATTTGGAGTTTTCGTGCATGCGCAGGGATAAGTTTAGGCGAAAGTTACATCATGGGACATCGAGCAACCACGCGAAGGCGTGCAGGGCAAAACCGCTCATCGGACTGGCCTTTGTAGGCCAGCTCGCCGAGCTGGCTATACCAGCTCGCCGAGCAGGCCCTCAGAGGCCTTCTCGGGCAAGCTGGGGGCCAGCTCGCCGCGAGCTGGCCTGCAAGGGACAGCTCACCGAGCAGCGCGCCCTGCTCGGCGAGCTGACCTGCGGGAATTGGTCAAAAATCCCAATTTTGCCCCCACGACTCCACGACTGGTCGCACGACTTCCTACCTGCATAAGGACACGAAATAGGTCAGAAAGAGGGCCCGAGCTACATCTATAAATAGAACTTTTCCATTGTAAATTAGATATCTTTCATTATTGTAAATTTACCTTAGCCTTCACCCTTGAAGATTCCTCTCCACCTCCTCCATCTCCTTCAACCTCCATTGAAGCACCTTCGAAGCTCCGCTCACCGAGGAATATTCAAAGGTCCGTCCTTAAGACCTAGGAAGCCGGCTGCAGAGTAGACAGGTTCCCTGAAATGGATTTTCGTATCTCCTTTTTATCTTTCCTTGTTTGTACTCTTTGATACAGTCTATGAATCCTAGGCTAATTGTATCCTGTGACATTGTTCTTCGCCTTTAATAATATTTTAGCTCTTATTTTGTTCTATGATTATTTGTTTAATCTTTGTCTTACGCTTTATTCAATTGGTTTAACTCATTCAAAAGCCCCAAAATCTAGTAGGCACATATTGCGAGCTGAATCTGACCTAGTCAGAGCCTAGGAGATTGACGACCTCTTAGTTGATTAAGCCCAAATTGCTGAGCCTTAGACCTAGTTTCGACCTTACAAGGGAATCACGCATTAGGAACTTCAGGAGGGTAAGTAGGGTTAATCGCCTTGAATACAAGTGACTTAGATTAGGTTTTTAATCAATATACCTAATAATCTATCTTCATTATTATTGTTCATACCATGTTCCTTCGGGTAATTGCATTAGTGAAAGATCACCTAGGAGTAGTTTAACTTAATTAGGGGTAGAGTAACTTAATTAGGCGTAGAATAACTTAGCTAGAATTAGAATAACTTAGCTAGGAGTAGTATAATTCAACTAGGAGTAGATTAACTTAAACAAAACCAAACTCAAAACCCCCAAAGCCTAGATAACACCTGAGACCAAGTAGCTTGATACTTGCAGAAATAAATCCTATGGACGATACCTGGACTTTTCCAGAATTTTATTACTTGATAACGACGGGGTACACTTATCCCTTAGTGAGCCTTGCGGTACCGAACGCCGCGAGGCGCGTCACATATCAAGTGAAATTTTGCAGTCTAAAAATGATACTCCGTATAAAGACATGGAAGGATAAACTATATTATGTTTGTATAACATTATAGTACTTTTAGTTTTTTTTTTATCATATTACAATTAATGATATTGTTATTTTATTATTTAAATTAAAAATGGTTCTTAATTTTTTTTTGGGTTGCATAAGCTAAAGAACGTGCTCATATATTAAGGTGTTATATTCAAAAGTATTATATCGTAAAAGAAACAGTGTTGCTTCGAATATCATATGTTACAGAAAAAAGTGTTGCAATTGAATACAAAAGAGTTGCTTCGAACAAAAAATGTTAATTAAAAAGTGTTGTAATTGTAAATAAAAGAGGTGTTTCAAAAACATTATGTTGCATTTAAAGTATTCAAAAGTGTTGCAATTGTGTAAGAAAGAGTTGCTTTGAAAAAAATGTGTTAGTATCAAACAATATTGCAATTATGTATGAAAGTGTTGCTTATACTTTTTCCTATGAAAGTGTTACCTCATCTATGGTTATGGCAACACGTATATTAGAGTTGCCTTTCGTATGAAAAGTGTTGCTATTGATACGTATGGTAACATTTATATTGGTGTTGCTATTGATATGGTTAAGTGTTGCTATAGACATCAATAGAAACAAGCAAAAATGCAACACTTTATTTTGGTCTAAAGTGTTGCCTATTTTTCAAACGCAACACTTTTATATCCTAAGCCAACACTTAATGGATGTTGCAATAGGCCATCTATGGTGTAGTGAACCGGTGGCCAGAATAAGGAGTTATGGAGGAAATTACGGTTAAAGGAAAAGGAAATTCAAAGTTTGCACATATTAGGGAAAACGATGGTATACTGGCAAGTTCTGTTTCTTTTTCAAACTCAACCTAATCACCACACTGATAATAATAATAACAATAATAATAAAAATAAATTGATGGGTCCATATCATTTAATTTAATTTTTTTTAGAAAATATTATTATCATTATTTTTAATTTGATTGGTTTGTGTCTTTTTAATGCACCAAAATAGGTCTTTCCTTAAGGAGTGTTTGTTGTCTTCTCATATGAGATGAACTCCTAACCTTAGTCGCATTACCGCTCGTGCAATCTCCACCCACACTAAATCCTAGCCGCAATTTACAGCCGCTCTTCTTGCATACCTTGATTGTTCCCATGGAAACAGATAAGGGACTCGTTGCCACATATGCCCATTTACAGATATCCCTAGCCGAGGATGATGAACTAAAAGTTGGAGAGGATGTAATCATTGGAGATGATGTTAGGCAGTACTGGTTCATAGTTGGAAATTTTTTGGCCTGTTCAACACACTTTGAATCTATGAAAAATACTTTTTCTTCAATTTGGAGACATGTGAAAGGTGTTACTATTACCGAAACAAATTAATTCGCGTTAAAGAAAAATGATAAATACGCAATGTATATTCAGAATGTTCCTAACCCTTCACAATATTAACAAAGGGTTCATATGAGTTTAATTAATCAGTAACTCTGTACCTCAATTTAAAATTAAAATCCTTTTAAAATTCAATTATCATATAGACTAAGAATTTAGAAATATTATCATATATACTAGAATCTATACGAAAGGGGTAAAATTCTGTCCAGAAAACGCTCATTGGAGTTTCACAGGAACACAGTGGTCGGTTGTCAAAATTTCATCCGAGTTGTTAGAAACGCGAATTGAGACTACCACGAAATATGCAAAGTTCAGGGGAGTCCAAAAGTACACTCATTTCACTACTAAAATCTCCTAAAAGGTCGAGATCTAACACTTTACCCGTAAAAAATACATGCTTTGTCACCATACTTTTCGACCAGAAAAATAACAATAGTGTCTCAAAATCTTACTTATGTAATAAAGGATTTAATGGTATAATTTTTGTTTCAAGGGGTAGCCGAAATAAAGAGATATGGAGGAAATTAGAGTAAAAGGAAAAAGAAATTCAAAGTTTACAGAGATAAGGAAAACGATGGTATACTGGCAAGTTCTTTTTCTTTACCAAACTCAATCTAATTACCACACTAATAATAATAATAATAATAATAATAATAATAATAATAATAATTAATTGATGGGTACATATCATTTAATTGTTTAAAAAACATTATTATTATTAATTTGATTGGTTAGTATCTTTTCAATACAAGAAAATAGATCCCTTTTCTATAGGTCTTTTCAAAACATTATTATTATAATTTTTGTTTCAAGGGGTGGCAGAAAAAATGAGTTATGGAGGAAATTAAGGTTAAAGGAAAAAGAAATTCAAAGTTTGCACAGATTCGGGAAAACGATGGTATACTGGCAAGTTCTTTTTCTTTTTCAAACTCAACCTAATCACCACACTGATAATAATAATAATAATAATAATAATAATAATAATAATAATAATAATAATAATAATAACAATAATAATAATAAATTGATGGGTCCATATCATTTAATTTTTTTAGAAAACATTATTATCATTATTTTTAATTTGATTGGTTAGTGTCTTTTTAATGCACCAAAATACGTCTTTCATTAAGGAGTGTTTGTTGTCTTCTCATATGAGATGAACTCCTAACCTTAATCGCATTACCGCTCGTGCAATCTCCACCCACACTAAATCCTAGCCGCAATTTACAGCCGCTCTTCTTGCATACTTTGATTGTTCCCATGGAAACAGATAAGGGATTTGCTACCACATACGTCCATTTACAGATCTCCCTAGCCCAGGATGATGAACTAAAAATTGGAGAGGATGTAATCATTGGAGATGATGTTAAGTAGTACAGGTTCATAGTGGGAAATTTTTTGGCCTGTTCCACACACTTTGAATCTATGAAAAATACTTTTGCTTCAATTTGGAGACCTGTGAAAGGTGTTACTATTACCGAAACTAATTAATTCGCGTTTAAGAAAAATGATAAATACGTAATGTATATTCAGAATGTTCCTAACCCTTCACAATATTAACAAAGGGTTCATATGAGTTTAATTAATCAATAACTTTGTACCTCAATTTAAAATTAAAATCCTTTTAAAAGTCAATTATCATATAGACTAAGAATTTAGAAATATTATCATATATACTAGAATCTATACGAAAGGGGTAAAATTCTGTCCAGAAAATGCTTACTGGAGTTTCACAGGAACACGGTGGTCGGTCGTTAAAATTTCATCGGAGTTGTTAGAAACACGAATTGAGACTACCACAAAATATGCAAAGTTTAGGGGAGTCCAAAAGTACACTCATTTCACTACTAAAATCTCCTAAAAGGTCGAGATCTAACACTTTTTCGGTAAAAAAAATACCTGCTTTGTCACCATACTTTTCGACCAGAAAAATAACAATAGTGTCTCAAAATCTTACTTACGAAATAAGGGATTTAATGGTATAATTTTTGTTTCAAGGGGTCACCGGAATAAAGAGTTATGGAGGAAATTAGAGTGAAAAGAAAAAGAAATCCAAAGTTTACAGAGATAAGGAAAACGATGGTATACTGGCAAGTTCTTTTTCTTTGTCAAACTCAACCTAATTACCACACTAATAATAATAATAATAATAATAATAATAATTAATTGATGGGTACATATCATTTAATTTTTTAAAAAAACATTATTATTATTATTATTAATTTGATTGGTTAGTGTCTTTTCAATACAAGAAAATAGATCTCTCCTTGTGAAGTGTTTGTTGTCTTTTCATATGAGATGAACTCCTAACACTAAATGCACTACTGCCTATGCAATCTTCACCCACACCAAATCTTAGTCACTGTTGTTGAAACACATTTCCACATGATTTTGATTTGACAAAAGTATTTAAGTAAATGATAAAAAAATATTCTAACACATTAAATTTAAATGCTTTGATTTATTCACACTAATGTGTTTGTTCAATGTTGAGTTTATTGATTTATAAGACATTAAGATAAAAAGTCTAAAGGCCCATAAGTGGAAGTCAAGCCCAAGTCAACAGATCAAGACCTCACGGCCCAAGAAGATAAAACGCAGTCGTATCAAGTAAAACGACGACTCAGCATGAAGAAGGATCGAGAAGCCTTCTAACAAAAGCTTCAAGAGGAAGCTGCTGAGTTAAGCGACAATGTAGTCAGGTCAGCGGCAGAACAAAACCAACCTATAGACAAAGTATTTCTACTTTGGGTAAAGTTCAGAAGGCGCAGGAAGCTGTTTGGAAGATTTTGCCGTAAATGTCGAAACATTCTGTTTATCTGACGAAAAGCTGCTGAGCACTGCCGTAGACAGAAGATGCAAGAATCTCATTGGCCAACGACACTGAGCACGTCCTGAGTGACAACGATAGGAAGCCGTTAGCCTCCAACGGTTATTTCAAAATTCGAAATTACCGGTGCTTGAAGTGTCACTATATAAAGGCCTCTCAATTGCTTCATTCGATGCAGATCTTCAATTAGTCGAAACACTGACCAAATTCATACTTGAAGTTCTGTGAGAAAAGCAAAGCAAAATCTTACACCAATTTCCAATCATTGTGTAAAAGTCTAGAGTGATTTCATTCATCTAAAGTGTCTTAGAAATTGTTGTTTAGGACAAACACTTTATCATTTCTAGAAGAATAGAAAGGAGAAGCTGAGTACTCGGTTATAGTACTCAGCGGTAGTTATAGAAGTGAGTAGAGGTATAGAGGAAGGTACTCTTGTATACTCAGCTTCTATTGTAAAAGGTCTCGTGCTCTACCTTTAAAGAGCTCAGTAGAGGATTCAAAAAGCTCGGAACGAGTTCCAGGGACTGCACGTAGGCGGAGAGGCCGAACCAGGATATGTCTGCTGAGTAACATATTTCTAACCTTAAACTCCTTTATATATATATTGCTTGCTATAAAACTGACTAAGTAACGAACTCACGCTGAGTTGAGTGCACTAAGAAGCTGAGTTCAGGAATAGACTTAAGTGCTATCTCCTGACTCAAGGAAAGAAACAAACTTAGTCACCAGTTGACTAAGCTTGTGTCTGAAAACTACTTAGCGCCGCTGTGTAAACCTTTTCTTAAAGAAAAGAAGTCAGCCTTAACAGACAAAATTTTAAATAGTTCCTATCCCCCCCTTGGAACTAACCTTGTCACGTTATACGGGACCAACAAGTGGTATCAGAGCTTAAAAGCCCACTGAGCAAGATATAACTATCTTGAGCTGATCCCCACAATGGCTGAAAACAGCACTCGTTTCCTCCCAGGAAATCAGACAACTCAGATTTTACCTGAGGGACTGTCCATTACTCGGCCTCCTCTGTTCTTCGGGTCTAACTATACCTTTTGGAAGAACAGAATGAAAAATTTCATTCAGGCAACAAATATGAGTGCATGGCTTTCTATAGTCCAAGGCCCATTTGTTCCTGTTGAAACTATTGACGGCCAAATGGTTGTTAAAGCTGAGACTAAGTGGACAGAAGATGATCTCAAGAAGCTACAAAATGATGCTTCGACTATAAACATGCTTCACTGTGCATTAGATGCTGCAGAGTACAACAAGATTTCAGGTTGTGAGTCAGAACAGGAGATCTGGAAGAAACTAGAGGCCACCTACGAAGGAACCAACAAAGTTAAGGAGTCCAAGGTGAACCAACACATGAGGTTGTACGAGCTATTTGAAATGAATGATGATGAAGGAATCTCTGACATGAACTCAAGATTCACAAACATAATCAACAAGCTCAAGAGACTTGGCAAGATCTTTACTGAGGAAGAGCAAGTCAAGAAGATACTAAGGAGTCTTCTTAAAAGCTGGCAAGCCAAGAAAACTGCTGTTGAGGAAGCTCAAGACTTAACCACCTACAAGTATGATGAACTCATTGGCTCGCTGCTGACCCATGAGATCTCAATGAAGAACTTTGAGGTGAAGGAGAAGTCTGAAGACAAGAAGCAAAAGTCTCTTGTCATGAAAGCTGACTCCACTGATGGGAGCTCAACAGACGATGAAGAAATGGCAATGTTCACTAGAAAGATGAAAAGGCTGTTCAGAAAGAATGATAAATATTCCAAGAAGCATTACAAGAAGTTTGACAAGTACAAAGCTGAGTCCAGTGACAGCAAGTACAAGAAGGACAGCTCAAAGCCCATCACATGCTTTGAATGTCATCAAACTAGCCATATCAAATCAAGTTGTCCTACCTTGAGGAAGGAAAAGAAGAACGGCAAGAAGGCAATGGTGGCAACCTAGAGTGATAGTGATGAGTCATCATCATCAGAAGCTGATGCCACTGAGTCAGCAAAGATCTGCTTCATGGCTGATGAGCTTGCTGAGCCTTGTATTTCTAAGCACGCTGACCCCTCCATTGCATCTGACGATGAGGTACACTCAACTGAGGTAATATCACTACCCTTGCTCAGAAATGAAATGATTAATGCCCTGAGTGACCTCTACACACTTGTCAAAAAGTGTAACAAGAAGGTTAGAGCACTCAGCAGGCGATGTGACGAGATTGTAGAGGTCAAACTGAGTGACCTTCGATATCTTCTCCAAGACAACTCAACTTTGCATAGAAACGTAGAAATTATGCATAAATTTGTCTCTGAGGTCCAATCAGATTCTAAGAAACTGAAAAAGGACGTCACATCTATTCAAAACCAACTCAAAGTTCCGAATAAAAGAAATATTCCTCTGAACACTCAGTACTGAAGTACTAGTCAGTAGAGATGGAATCCTCAGCAGAATGTCCAGTGTCACTTCTGTGGGAAGAAAGGACACACCACAAAGGTGTGCTGGCATGCTCAGCACTGGGGTGCTGACCAGTCAGTGAGATATCCTAAACAGAAGGTCAGCTGTGACTTCTGTGGGAAAAATAGACACACTATCCAAGTGTGTCGTCATAAGGTTAAATATGATGCTTTACCTGCTGAGCCTAACAAACAAGGAACCAAAAAGACTTGGGTACCTAAAGATAACTAGCTATATTGTAGGTAAGCCTGAGGTGTGCTGAGAAGTCAAAGATGTGGTACATTGACAACGCATGCTCGAGGCATATGACTGGTGATGAAACTCAGTTCATCACATTTGTGCGTAAACGAGGTGGAAGCGTAAGTTTCGGAGACAACAAAAAGGGTAAGATAGTAGGGTCAGGAACCGTTGGTGGTAATTCTACTATTGAGTCAGTCTCCCTAGTCAGCGGACTCAAATATAACTTACTCAGCGTAGCTCAGCTATGTGATAATAGGAGAAAAGTTATATTTGATGACACTGGATGTAAAATATTCGAGGGTAAAACAAATGAGTTGATTTTAACTGCCCCTCGTATTGATAATGTCTTTATGCTGAATTTAGAAAAGAAATTTTCAAAAACTGTAGGCTTAGTGTCAAAGGAAGAAAATTCCTGGCTATGGCACAGGAGACTTGGTCATGTAAGCATGGACCTCCTGGCCAAATTAGCAAGAAAGCAACTAGTTGAGGGACTGCCAGAACTTAAGTTCGAAAAAGATCAATTATGCAGCGCTTGTCAAGCTGGAAAACAAACCAAACAATCTTTTCATAGTAAAAACATCGTCTCAACTAAGTGTCCATTAGAGTTGCTACACTTGGATCTCTTCGGACCAGGCCAACCGCTGAGCTTGGGTGGTAGAAGATTTTCCTTGGTCATTGTAGATGACTTTTCTCGGTACACTTGGATCATCTTGCTGAGTAGCAAGGATGAAACCTTTGAGACATTTTCAACTTTAGTAAGAAAACTTGAAAATGATAAAGACCTTAAGTTAGCTCACATCCGAAGTGATAATGGTGGAGAATTCAAAAACCAACAGTTTGTTGAATTCTGTGAAGCCAGCGGCATTGGCCATAATTTTTCTGCTCCTAGAACGCCTCAACAGAATGGGGTTGTTGAAAGGAAAAACAGAACCTTGGTTGAAATAGCCAGGACAATGCTGAGTGAGCATAGGCTTCCAAAGTACTTTTGGGGAGAAGCTGTCAACACAGCTTGCTACATACTTAATAGGGCTCTAGTCAGACCCATATTAAAGAAGACTCCCTGATGGAATTAAAGGCTAACGTATAGCAGCGGAAATATAAAAATTTTAACCTTTTTCCATTAACCTAAGATTCGTTAATCGTTATTTCATATAAAGAGGGATAGAAGGAAATACCTTAATGAAGATCTATCTACCGTTGCAATCGAAGTGCCCACAACTCTTACTCCGAGTTCCTAAGCACAAGACAAAACACAACCCAAATCAAGTTAGATATCAACCGTATGAAAAGCAATCAAGAATAGATTGCCTCTAACAAATCAACACAAGATCAAGGAATAAAAGAAAGAGATGAAAATCAATTGAATCGGTAGGAAGCGGTGAATATCTCGTCCTCGGCTAGGGGGTCAAAAATTCTCTCTCCTGGAATGCTTGTGTATATCGAAAATCATAATGAGGAGGGTATTTATATTCTCTTGTATCTAAACCCTAGTTATATAGAATTAGGTTACTTAATAAGGATTTAATTCGGAATAGAATTCTTAATTATTATCTATTAATATATCTAAATATAAAGATAATAATAATAACCTTATTGGATAATAATAGGAGTAATTTTAATCTCATTAAAACCCCTAATTTAATTATCCTTTTATTAATTTAATTCATAATCCTAATCTAATTAGGATTGATAAAATCAAATTAATTATTTATGTATTTAATACATAAATTTCGCCCCCCCCCCCTTTAGTTACTGGGCCCTATTGGGCTCAGTTGGACTTCCATCAATTAATTAACATCTGTTTCTCTTTTGGGCTACAAGTCTTATGTGTGACCCATTAGGTTCTTATTGCTTCTAGCCGTATGTAACTATTAAATTAATTTTCACAGAATTATATTTAATCTTTACATAACGGAATGAGTCCGCGAAATGTGATTAGCAAATCCGAAACATTCCCCCAGAGCTATAAGAAGACATGTTGATTCCGTCGTTGACCTTTCTGTATTAGTTACAGTATAATTCAATCCTATATCAGCTACATCCTTGAACTGAATCTTATGACTATGGATAATGTCAAGTCACATATAGCGAGACGTTCGTTTTACTTGTACAGGCAGAGTCAACTCCAATTAGATAGGTTAAGTGAAATCTGTATTTCAAGTCTTAAGCTATCACCTTACAAGGATTTAGAGTCGAGTCTTCCACAAGCGATCCATGGATGCATCTCCCATTTATCGGGAGTGATAAATGCTGAATCCAATGTATAATTATCCTGCAATTACTTCTTGTGATACTCAACGTCTGCCGTTCACACCCCAGAGTCATCTCTGTTAAGGATCGTGTTACAACAGGATCAAAGTATCACATTCCGTAATCCAGAATGACCAATTAACATTCCTTTGAGTCTGAGGATTACTTATACCTATTAATACTAATGAGATGAACAGGTGACAAGGATGAATCTACCCATCCTGTTATCTCAATTCGGGTCCCCAATCCTAATGAACTCCTTTTCATTGGATCCAAGTAACTGTCCAGATATCTGTATATATGAAGCTTGTGAGATCAGCTTTCTGTCTGGACAGATGACATTGTTACATGCAAGTCTCAACAGTGATATGTCAATCCTAAACATATTACTGACTTGGGGTGGTTTTAAGTTTATTAGTTTATTATAAAGTTTCGTCTCACTTCATGCTTGTATGAACACTTTATAATCACTTTAAACAAACTTATGGATTTCCTTTTATTAGACTTTATTTAGTTCTTAAAAGGGATTGCCTTTATACAGTTATGAAACCATATCTCATTAAAACAAATGATATAAAGAACACTTCATTTACATTGAGTTTATCCTAGAACGATTGTCTATAGGACACTAAACCCCAACACTCCCTACGAACTTTGGAAAGGACGAAAGCCCAACATTGGATACTTTCGTGCCTTCGGCTATAAATGTTTCATTCTAAATACTAAAGACAGCCTTGCTAAGTTTGATTCAAAAGCTGATGAAGCTATCTTTTTAGGATACTCAACAAACAGCAAAGCATACAGAGTTTTCAATAAACGAACTCAGGTCTTAGAAGAGTCAGTACACGTTGAGTTCGATGAAACTAACCCTACAGGAAAAGACAAGCAGCTGACTGGGGATGATCCATACTCAGCACCCGCTGACCAAGAGACAACCGCTAAGTCACTACCTCAAGGGCTGACCAAAGGTAAAAGCGAAACTCAAATTGTTTTCACTGACCAATCTATACCGGCAGAGATTGTTGAAACACAACTGATAGGGGTATTTTACCCCTATCTTTTAGCGTGATTTACGGGTTAATTTTAGAAGAAATAAATAAGTTTAGTTACAAAAATAGAGTGTTTTAATAAAACAATAAAATAAAAATGAATCCCGTACTTTTGGTTAATTTTCCGTATTTTTTATCAATATTAGTAAAGAAAATGTCAAGCTAACTCGAGTCCAGAGATTTGTATTTCAGGTACGAGCAAGAAGTGAAAATCTACCCAAACACGCGGGGCGTATCATTCCTTACGCGGGGCGTGAAACATCAGGTCAGAAATAATTGACTTATCTGCAGGCACCACGTGGGATCTAGTCATCAACACGCGAGGCATGTACCACCATACGCGGGGCATGGAACATATGTCAGAAATGATTGGCCTAATCCTGAAAGTCAGACTGCACGGTCTCCCCGAGTCAACTATCCGTACGCGGGACGTGCCACCTTACACGCGGGGCGTGTAAGGAAGTTCTTCAATGAAAAAAGCTCAGAGACTCATTTACACAGGGTGTGCTTCAGCTACGCACGGCGTAAAAGACCCAATTCAAGCAATAAAATCTCAGAAACTCAAACACGCGAGGCGCATCCAGTCTACGCGGGACGTGTTTGAGACAACAAAATCTGGAATTGGTCCACATACAGGAGATTTCTGACGGAATGGGCAAACACGCGGGGCGTTCCACACCCTACGCGAGGCGTATTATGGGAATTCTGCACAAAATCATGCTCCTCCATGCTTGCACCTTGTGGAATTACAATCCTACCCCTAGCTTGATGTGTATAAATAAGAGTGACTAGCACTCATTTCACATACCTTACACCCTTAGACACCTTGTAACATACTCTCTTGAGATTAAATTCTTGTCATTTGTAGTCTTAGATTTTGTTTTTAGGCTTTATATAGCCAAACTCTTCCACCTTGAGAGCTTGTTCGTTGATTCCGGCATTCCATCAAAGTTCCGCTCCATCTCCATGCACCAAGCTCGAAAGCTCCACCATCCAAGTCCTAAGAGACGGCCTTGAGTCCGGTTAGCTAGTTCCGAGGGTGGATTCTTCCCTTTTCACTTGCTAATTAGCTTGAACTCATCCTATGTACTAGGCTTGGTTGTAATTCATATTTACATTCTCCATATTTATAATCTATGATTCATAATCTTCTTTTCTATATATGTGTTGATGTTTGTTACTTGTTTTTATATTCATAATTGATTATTGTGTAGGAGAACGCGATTTCCGACGCCATTCGGGCTATCTTTAGGGATTCATATAGGTGTTGCCTTACCGGAAGTGACAAACCGGAAACCGTAGGAATTGACAAGCCACGGAACTTACGGGCCCTAATTTCTGGTCCCAAGCATTAGACACGCCTTGACTAGGAACCATGTAGTCTAAGTACTTCACGGGCCGGTTACACTACACGTAGTCGTCTTTGCAAAAGCAAACCATCAACCGTATAAACATTAGAAGTCGTTATTTGTCATAGTTATAACTTATCACATCCACATCACTTCATAGAGTTTTGTTACATAAATTCGCCTCACCCGTAGTTAGGAGTAGTTTGTAGTTGGTCCCCATATCAACCTCAAAGTATTCACCGCTTAAATAACGTATAAAACCGAGTCGTTTAATACTTGCAGCTATAAATCCCGTGGATTCGATACCCGGTCTTAACCGGATTATTACTTGATACGACGGGGTACACTTGCCGCTAAGTAGTGACGTCTAGTAAAGATAGAGCATTTAGAAAGATCACATCCATAGTCGTAACGCACTCATCATACATATTTTGTCGTAGAAAAGCTCTACACTAGACGGCACGCATCAAGTTTTTGGCGCCGTTGCCGGGGATTTATAACATCTTGCAATATTAGACAAAAACGTTTTATTGTTAGTTTAAGCATTTTTTTTGTATAAATTGTTTATATATACTTTTACTAACATCATTCTTTCTTGTTGATATTATATTTCATTCTTTTTATGCACACCCGATCTCGGAGTGATTCTCTCGTTCCTATTGATCTTGAGATTGAACGTACTCTTTGTAGGATTCGTAGAGAGAAAATGGCAAACCCCAACGCCGAGGTCAACCAGCCCGAAGGAAACCAAAGGCCGCATGTGAACAACATCCACGGGGGCAATGACACACGTTCGATGATGGAGATCCTTGCTCCGCATCGTCCCCAAAACCGTAACGGAATTGTCGCCCCCACGATACCGGCCAACACATACGAGATAAAGACCGGCATGATCCAGCTGATACAACAATGCGGTCAATTCGGAGGGGAACTCTATGAGAACCCCAACGAACATCTCGACAAATTCCTTATATGTGCCGACACCTCTCGGCAAAATGGTGTTCCTGTTGAGGCTGTGAGACTAAAGTTGTTTCCTTTTTCTTTAACAGGACAGGCGTTGGAGTGGCTACACTCGTTGGAGGCGGGATCCATCACGTCATGGGACGAGCTTGAGAAGGAGTTCCTTTCCTACTATTTTCCACCATCCAAAACGGTCAAGTTACGGACTGATATCACGTCTTTTAGGCAACTAGAATGCGAGGCCCTTCATGCAGCTTGGGCTAGGTTCCGGAAGTTTCTCCGAAACTGCCCCCACCATGACATCCCAAAGCACGACTTGGTAAGCACCTTTTACCACGGTTTAACCCCCACTAATCGTGCGACTATTGATTCCGCTGCAGGTGGGGATCTATTTCGGAAGTCAGCAAGTGAGGCCTACGAGCTCATTCACGAGCTCACGAGAAAAAGCGTGCAGTGGCAAGAGGATCGGCTTGCCGGACCGTCGCGACATTAAATGTTCGCTGTGGAGAAAGAGGCTCCGAAAAGTTCCACAGCGGAAATGAATAAGAAACTTGACGCGTTAATTGCCCAGTTGAGCCTCAACAAAAGTGCACAGGTCCTGATGTGCAATCACTGTGGTGGAGACCACGACGGACTCAATTGCCAAGCCGGTAGCCCTTTCGCCGGCGACATCGAGAGTGTAAGTTATGTAGGAGGCAACCCAAGGTATAATCCTAATCCGAACTCCTATCACCGCCACAATAATAATAACAGCGGTTGGCGGCCTCGGTACCAACACCCGAACTTGTCATATGGCAATAATAATAACGTGTTGAGGCCCCCATCCGGCTTTGAGCAAGAATATCAGGAAAACGGGCTCGGGCAATCACAAGCCATGCCCGGTAATCGGAACGCTCCACCTCCCGACAATGTACATGGCCAATCGGTCACGTCTTTGTTGAAGGATATATTAACCCGTCTTTCCGATAGCGAGGTGTTTTGTAGGGAGCTTAGCTGCCAAGTAGCCCATCTGAACCGTCAGCAACAAGAAAGGCCACTGGGAACCCTCCCGGCGAACACCGAACAAAATCCACGGGGCAAAAATTGGGAATCCGGACAGGCGATAACGCTCATGAATAGTGGAGGTTCGGACCCGTCAAGTTCCAACTCGGACAACTTGCGTTGAGCCGCTGCAAGAGAAAGTCGAGCTACTTCGACTCTAAACGTAGCCTCGGTTTGCGTTCCTCAAACCCTTTGTATATGTGTTTCAAATCCGTTTGTTCTTTTTAGGCACTATTTTTATCAACGAAAAACAAATCCCATACAGATCCAAAATATCTCACGCGGGGCGTACACACCGTCACGCCCCGTGCATCTGAGCCTCTGGCCAAAATCGGCCTAAAATGCACCTTTCACGTAGGGCGTGTTCCCTTCTACGCCCCACGTGATCCCCTTTTTCCTGGCATAAAAAGCCCAGAAACTCAAACACGCGGGGCGCCACTCTGACTGCGCCCCACGTATTTGAGTCTCTTCCCAAAAAGAGCTCAAAACGCACCTCCTACGTGGGGCGCCCCCTAGGGCACGCCTCGCGTAGGACCAAACCTTTAGAGGGCCTAATTTTTAATTTCATGTCTATTTTTGTTTTTGTTTTTCTCTTCTTTTGTGACGTCCTTGGAATATACGTCATTTTAATAACGCGGAGGGCCGTGCAACCTCACACTTTCAGTTTGTTTTGCACTAACAAAAACAAAAATAAATAAAAATCAAATAAACAAACAAAATAGTTAAACTAATTTATTGATTCTTTAAATTTTTCCGACACACTACCCCCCTCGGAAATAAATTGAAAGTTCCGTTATTTGTCCTTAAAATAAAAAGACGGAAGACAAAGGATCGGTTTTAATAAGAAATTTTAGTCTTAATTTTGAAGTTCTAGAATTTATGCAAATTCTAGGTTTATACTAAACAAAAGCATCGAATCCTAACCTACATGTCATCTCCATAATGAAATTTAAAAGGCAATAAAAACGGGATGTTTGAAAGTTTAGCGAAGACTCGATAGTACACAATTTAAACCCGAAATTTTGTGAGGTAATTTTGAGCCTAAAGGAGTTCGTACGAGAACTCTATTTCTTTCACAATTTTTCGAGAGCTTTGACTTCACTCGACTCATAGAGTTTCCACCTAATACCGGGTTAAGTACACCTATTTTGGTTAAAATGGCAATAGATGATAAAATGAGCCCACTTTGTCTAATTCTTTTCTTAATTTATTTTTCTTGTTTTTATCAACCTCTAGGAAAGCCCCTTGAGCCTACTAACCGACTTTTCTTGTTAATACCCTTTTAACAATTAACCCTCTTTTTCATCCTGTTTAAATACCAACAAAATCAATTCGCACCCGAAATAAGTCAAGGCCTTAATAAGTGAGCACCATAAGTTCTCGAGATCGTTTTTGTGCCGCTCTCAAAACAAAAAGAAAAAAAAAGAAGAACATAATAAAGAGCAAAAAGGCATTCTCAAGCTCCATCCGAGCAATTTCGAGTTATATTTTACAAACTTACCAAGGCCAAAATAAAATACGGTGCAATCATCAAAATAGTATTTGAACTCGAGTTTTCAAAAATTAACCACTAAAAAGCCACCCACATTACAACCCCCCTCCGGGTTCATTTTTAATATTGTCTAAACCATAACATAGGAGGAAAAACCCGGATGAAAATGCAAACTCAAAGTGATCTCGGGTAAGTGCAAAGAAGAGTGCTAAAACACCGACCCACCAAAGTTTGAGCGTAAGAGTGAAATCCCTTGGTGAGGTACTATCGGGTTCTCAAAAGATAATCGACCCCCGTTAATATTGCCTATTAATTTTGATCATGGAGGTTTCAAATAAGTTTTGGTCACTCGATTGTTTGCGTGGGTATTCACCGAAAACTTTGCATAAAACTTTAACTTTGAAATCACGCACGTGGTAAAACCGACCGACGGTTTGTTTCTTAATAATCTCAATCCATTGTCTTTCGATTTCTTTTACTTGAGGACAAGTAAAACTTTAAAGTCCGAGGAGGTTTGATAGGGGTATTTTACCCCTATCTTTTAGCGTGATTTACGGGTTAATTTTAGAAGAAATAAATAAGTTTAGTTACAAAAATAGAGTGTTTTAATAAAACAATAAAATAAAAATGAATCCCGTACTTTCGGTTAATTTTCCGTATTTTTGATCAATATTAGTAAATAAAATGTCAAGCTAACTCGGGTCCAGAGATTTGTATTTCAGGTACGAGCAAGAAGTGAAAATCTACCCAAACACGTGGGGCGTATCATTCCTTACGCGGGGCGTGAAACATCAGGTCAGAAATAATTGACTTATCCGCAGGCACCACGTGGGATCTAGTCATCAACACGCGAGGCGTGTACCACCATATGTGAGGTGTGGAACATATGTCAGAAATGATTGGCCTAATCCTGAAAGTCAGACTGCACGGTCTCCTCGAGTCAACTATCCGTACGCGGGACGTGCCACCTTACACGCGGGGCGTGTAAGGAAGTTCTTCAATGAAAAAAGCTCAGAGACTCATTTACGCAGGGTGTGCTTCAGCTACGCACGGCGTAAAAGACCCAATTCAAGCAATAAAATCTCAGAAACTCAACCACGCGAGGCGCATCCAGTATACGCGGGACGTGTTTGAGACAACAAAATCTGGAATTGGTCCACATGCAGGAGATTTCTGACGGAATGGGCAAACACGCGGGGCGTTCCACACCCTACGCGAGGCGTATTATGGGAATTCTGCACAAAATCATGCTCCTCCATGCTTGCACCTTGTGGAATTACAATCCTACCCCTAGCTTTATGTGTATAAATAAGAGTGACTAGCACTCATTTCACATACCTTACACCCTTAGACACCTTGTAACATACTCTCTTGAGATTAAATTCTTGTCATTTGTAGTCTTAGATTTTGTTTTTAGGCTTTATATAGCCAAACTCTTCCACCTTGAGAGCTTGTTCGTTGATTCCGGCATTCCATCAAAGTTTCGCTCCATCTCCGTGCACCAAGCTCGAAAGCTCCACCATCCAAGTCCTAAGAGACGGCCTTGAGTCCGGTTAGCTAGTTCCGAGGGTGGATTCTTCCCTTTTCACTTGCTAATTAGCTTGAACTCATCCTATGTACTAGGCTTGGTTGTAATTCATATTTACATTCTCCATATTTATAATCTATGATTCATAATCTTATTTTCTATATATGTGTTGATGTTTGTTACTTGTTTTGATATTCATAATTGATTATTGTGTAGGAGAACGCGATTTCCGACGCCATTCGGGCTATCTTTAGGGATTCATATAGGTGTTGCCTTACCGGAAGTGACAAACCGGAAACCATAGGAATTGACAAGCCACGGAACTTACGGGCCCTAATTTCTGGTCCCAAGCATTAGACACGCCTTGACTAGGAACCACGTAGTCTAAGTACTTCACGGGTCGGTTACACTACACGTAGTCGTCTTTGCAAGAGCAAACCATCAACCGTATAAACATTAGAAGTCGTTATTTGTCATAGTTATAACTTATCGCATCCACATCACTTCATAGAGTTTTGTTACATAAATTCGCCTCACCCGTAGTTAGGAGTAGTTTGTAGTTGGTCCCCATATCAACCTCAAAGTATTCACCGCTTAAATAACGTATAAAACCGAGTCGTTTAATACTTGCAGCTATAAATCTCGTGGATTCGATACCCGTCTTAACCGGATTATTACTTGATACGACGGGGTACACTTGCCCCTAAGTAGTGACGTCTAGTAAAGATAGAGCATTTAGAAAGATCACATCCATAGTCGTAACGCACTCATCATACATATTTTGTCGTAGAAAAGCTCTACACTAGACGACACGCATCAACAACCAGCTCAAGACATCACTCTACCAAAAGAGATCATAATACCAAGAGGTCACTCAGAAAGTGCCATTCTTGATGCTGCTGAAAACACCCTGATGATAAGAAATCAACTCAGGAGATACCTCATCAACGTAGCATTCGTCTCAGTTCAGGAACCAAAGAGCTTCGCTAAAGCTGAGCCCGATGAGTTCTGGATGAATGCAATGTAAGAAGAACTTGATCAATTCAGAAGAAATGAAGTATGGGACTTAGTGCCAAATCCAAGAAGCCAGAAGACCATAGGAACAAGATGGGTCTTCCATAACAAGCTGGATGAACAAGGGAACGTGGTCAAAGCAAGACTTGTAGCTCAAGGCTATAGTCATCAAGAAGGTATTGACTACGGTGAGACCTTCGCCCTAGTGGAAAGGCTAGAGGCTATAAGGGTTTATGTGCATATGCAAGTTATATGAACTTTAAATTGTTTCAAATGGATGTTAAGAGTGCATTCCTTAATGGAGTTATAAACGAGGAAGTTTATGTTAATCAGCCTCCAGGGTTCGAGGATCCCAAGTTCCCAAACCACGTTTATAAACTCAAAAAGGCTCTGTATGGTCTCAAGTAAGCACCACGTGCTTGGTATGCGAGGTTGACTAGTTTCCTGCTGACTAGAAATTATGTCAGAGGTAAAGCTGATACAACCTTATTCATTAAGAGGAAGGGTAAAGATACCCTACTGGCTCAGATATATGTTGATGACATTATTTTTGGTGCCACTAACGAGTCAATGTGCAAGGAATTTAGTAAGCAGATGTAGACTGAGTTTGAAATGTCAATGATGGGAGAACTCAACTTCTTCCCTGGACTTCAAATCAAACAAGGGAAAAATGGCATCTTCATCAATCAAACTAAGTATGCTAAGTAGATATTGAAGAAGTATGAACTTGAGAATTTCAAGTCAATATCTACTCCTATGGGCACTGACACTGTCCTCTGCGCTGACGAGAATGGTAAGTCAGTAGACAGCAAATTGTACCGAGGCATGATTGGTTCTCTACTCTACTTAACTGCTAGTAGGCTGGACATTCAGTTCTCAGTATGTTATTGTGCTAGATATCAATCTAACCCTAAGGAATCTCATTACATAGCTGTAAAAAGAATCCTTAGATATTTGCAAGGCTCAGTGAATGCAAGTTTATGGTATCTGATAGGGGTCAAAAACCCTATCTTTGGGTACGGTTTTAGGATGGGTTTTAGCGTTATTTAGTTAATAAGCGAGAAATTCTCGCATTTAAATGCTTTTGTGTGAGTTAGTTAGAAATTGGAAATGTTTTATTTACTTTTCGTTGTTCAGGCTCGTTTTATGATCAATTTAGGCAAATACGGCCAAAATGGCATGCATATTATAATTCCGTTATCTTTTGAAGCTAATTGATCCATCAAAAGTCGCACCAAACGAAGCGTTTGCTCAAAATAAGCGATTGGCGGGTCAATTTAGCCTTTGGACTAATGTTGTTTGGAGTTTATGTGCGTGTGCAGGTTAAAACATGATCAATTTCAGGCAAAAATCGTGTCTCGGGGACCCCCGGCAGTCGCTCGGCGAATTGAGCATCGGTGAGCTACCAGCGCTGCTCGGCGAGCTGCCCAGGCACTGCCCAGGCACTGCTCAGGCACTGCCCAGGCACTGCTCCTGCTCGCCGAGCAGACCTGCGGGAATTGGTAAAAAAGACCAATTCTGCCCCCACGACTCCACGATCGGCCCCACGACTTCCTACCTGCATAAGGACACGAAATAGGTCATCAAAAGGGCCCGAGCCACGCCTATAAATAGGATTTTTCCAATGTAATTAAGCATCTTTCATTATTTGTAAATTACTTTAGCTTTCCCCTTGAATTTCCTCTCCATCTCCTCCATTGAAGCTCCTTCAAAGCTGTTCTCGATGAATATTCAAGGTCCATCCTTAAGACCTAGGAAGCCGATTGCAGAGTAGACAGGTTCCTTGAAAGGGATTTTCGTATCTCCTTTTACCTTTCCTTGTTTGTACTCTTTGATACAGTCTATGAATCCTAGGCTAATTGTATCCTGTGACATTATCCTTCATCTTTAATAATATTTTAGCTCTTATTTTGTTCCATGCTTAATTGTTTAATCTTTGTCTTATGCTTTATTCAATTGGTTTAACTCATTCAAAAGCCCCAAAATCGAGTAGGCACATATTGTGAGCTGAATCTGACCTAGTCAGAGCCTAGGAGATTGACGACCTCTTAGTTGATTAAGCCCAAATTGCTGAGCCTTAGACCTAGTTTCGGCCTTACAAGGGAATCACGCACTAGGAACTTCAGGAGGGTAAGTAGGGTTAATCACCTTGAATACAAGTGACTTAGATTAGGTTTTTAATCAATAGACCTAATAACCTAACTTCATTATTATCGTCCATACCATGTTCCTACGGGTAATTGCATTAGTGAAAGATCAATTAGGAGTAGTATAACTTAATTAGGCATAGAATAACTTAGTTAGAACTAGTATAACTTAGCTAGGAGTAGCGTAATTCAACCTAGGAGTAGATTAACTTAAGCAAACAAATTCAAAACCCACAAAGCCTAGATAACACCTGAGACCAAGTAATTCGATACTTGTGGTAAATAAGTCCTGTGGATTCGATACCTGGACTTTCCAGATTTTATTACTTGATAACGACGGGGTACACTTATCCCTTAGTGAGCCTTGCGGTACCGAACGCTCTGAAGGCGCATCAAGTTTTTGGCGCCGTTGCCGGGGATTTATTTCTTCTGCAATATCGAACCAAAGGTTGATTTGTTAGTTTAGGCATTCCTTTGTGAATATCTTTGTTTATATCGTCTATACTTGTTGATATATAATTTCTTTATACTTTTCTATACTTGTTCATATTTGTATACTGTTACTTATCAACTTTTGTTCTAGAACTTCACTTTTTCTCAGCATTCTTTGATCAATGAATTGGCAAGAAAAAGTCGAGTGGCAAGCTCAAAAGTTTACTATCCCATCAAGACAATACATTCATGCCCTGGAGAATGAGGCTCCCAATCCCTCCATGGCCGACTTAAATGAGAAAATGGATATCTTGATGGCGAAACTGAGCCTCAACACCAATGAAAGTGTAAGTTTTGTGGGTAATCACTAAAGGTATAATTCTAACCCCAATTCTTACAGCTTTTATGGTAGTGATTGGAGGAGACCTCAACACTCAAATCTGTCCTACGGGAACCTTAACATGTTGAGGCCTCCAGATAGGTTTGTTAATGAGCACAGGGAAAACGAATTGGGAATGTTCCCTTACGAACAAGCAAACCAAGTTCCTCCACAACCCTCTAGCTCACGAGATGAGGTGCTGTCCCTTTTGAAAGGAATATCAGCCCGACTTACAATCAACGAGGAGGTTTGCAAGGACTTGAGCAACCAATTGGCTCAAATAAACCATGAGATGCAAGAGCAATCCCGAGATGCTCTCCCAGGCATAAAGGAAAACATAGAAATCCCACAAAGGGAATCAGCTCAAGCCATCTCCTTGAGGAATGACAAAAAGGTAGAACCAAGACCACTATCACATGCATCACTCGAGGTAAGTGAGGAACCGGAAGCGGTAAGCAACCCTGGTTCAAAATCTGAAATCCTAAATCATGTGATAGAGATAAAAGATCAAATCAAAACTTGTGTATCTCAACTACCTTTTCCTCAAAAGTTAGAAAAGTTTGGATTTACTCCTTGTTCAGAAGTTTTCATTCTCTTCGACCTACCAAGAGAATCCAAAAGGGAGCAAACCAAACTTTTTCATAATATGTTTAAATTCGGCCTCCTACTTCCATTAAACTTATTTGAGGCTCTTAATCCGTTTTGTAGGTACGGGTTATTTGTTAAGGAGTTCGAGTTCCTAACGCGAGTAGAAGCATACACCTAGGCGGGAATTTTATGTCGAGCTCACCGACTATAACGTAGCACTTCTTGGGAGGCAACCCAAGTTTTAATAAAACTTTTCAGGTTTATTTTATTTATATTATACATTGATATTTTAGTTTAGTTGTCTAGTTTTATTTTATTTTATTTTATTTGAATTTTTTTTAAGTATTCAGGTTTAAAATAAAATTTAAAAAAAAAAAAAATTTGGCCCCAGGAGGCCCAGCTCGGGCGAGCTGGGCACTGCCTCCCAGCTCGCCGCGAGCTGGGCACTGCTCGCCGCGAGCTGCCGCCCAGCCCGCTAATCGGCCGAGATAAGCAACGGTTCGGGATTTTTTTTCCCAAACGGAGCTGAAATAAATAAATAAATAATAATAATAATAAAAAAAATTTGGCACCGCAAATCATCAAGTTTTTGGCGATTGCGATAAAATCAGTAAGTTGTCTTCTCCACCCTAACTTTTTGCACTTGTACTTTATGGTTTGTGATGCAATGTTGGAACTTATTGCATATTTTTAGTGTGAGGAGGAGGGGTAGACAAACTTACAAAAATTGTATAAATTTTTAAATTTTTGTTGCGTCGTGTCTAGTTTAGTTTAGCGTTTTTCGGGTTTTATTTATGTTTTTGCATGTTTATGACCTAAAACCGTGAACCTCCTTCAAATCTAAACTTCGTTATTTGTCCTTGAGGGCTGAGAACCGAATCTAAGATTGCATGACAACTAGTTTAGGTGTAGGACACAATCCTTGTATCTGTAAAAGCATGAGCTAAAGTTTGCATTTAGACCCTACTTTTGAAGAAATGCTAAAATCATTACTTAGGTAGATAACTTAAGAATTGAAGGCATGTGATGTTAAACTTGAGTTTGGGGAGAACTAGTAAACACAAAATTGAAACCCAAAGAATTGTGAGTTGAATTTGAGCCCAAGAGCGAACATCAAAAAGCTCTTTTTCTTGACATTTTTGTGTGAATGCTTTGACTTGTGGAAAGATTACAGATTTTGCACCTAATACTGTGTTGAACCTACATGCAATGATTTGAGATGGTAGACGATGAAATCAGCCTCATTAGAATTAACTTTTTTCTTTACCTTATTTTCTCTTTTTCATCCACTCTAGGAAGCCCCTTTGAGCCTATATTTTTGTAGTTTATAGATTTTTCTTTCGTTCTAACCCAATTTTTGCAAACCATCACTTGGTTTGTTACTTAACCCTAAGTTTTTGCAAAGCTCACATCGAGCCTTTGTCGTTTCTAGCGCTTTATCTTTGTTTATGGCATCATAGTAGCAAGCCAAAAGGCTAAGAAGTGAATGAGCATCACTATCCGAAAAGAAAAAAAAAGAGAGAGAAAAAACAGAAAAAGAAAAGAAAAGAAAAGAGACGAACAAAGAGGGGAGAACTTCATTCCCCAGTTCTTAAAATCAAAACGTCTCAAGAAAACGTCCTAAAAAGAGAATAATGAATGAATAAAAAGCTCAGTCACTTCATATTTGCTAAAGCCATTTGAACTTTGTTTTTCTAGCGCTAGAACTATTAACCCTTGTTGTACCTTTAACCCTCTAACCACATTACAACCCCAATTCGAGGCTGTTTTTGATATCATCGGAGTCATATAGCATAGTAGAGGAACTCGGATGAACGTGCAAAATCAACGTAATCCTAAGCAAGAACATAAGCCGAGAGTAAAACACTTTAGCCACCAAAATTGTGTGAAATGAGTGAACTACCTATGGTGAGGTGTTTTACTTAGCGATCCCCTTAAGTTCGTTTAATTGAACATGTGTCCTTTTTCTTAAAACATATGACCTATGATAATTGAAATGCGGCTTTTGGATATCGTGTCTCTACTTTGTATTTCCGAATGCATGTAATTACAGATGCTCGAAATTGTGTCAAGCACCTAGTCAAACCGGGAGGTTTTCTAGCTTGCTTGTGATTGCGGGTTTAGTTTTTTTAGTTTACTTGGGGACAAGTAAAGTTTTAAGTGCGAGGAGGTTTGATAGGGGTCAAAAACCCCTATCTTTGGGTACGGTTTTAGGACGGGTTTTAGCGTTATTTAGTTAATAAGCGAGCAATTCTCGCATTTAAATGCTTTTGTGTGAGTTAGTTAGAAATTGGAAATGTTTTATTTACTTTTCGTTGTTCAGGCTCGTTTTATGATCAATTTAGGCAAATACGGCCAAAATGGCATGCATATTATAATTCCGTTATCTTTTGAAGCTAATTGATCCGTCAAAAGTCGCACCAAACGAAGCGTTTGCTCAAAATAAGCGATTGGCGGGTCAATTTAGCCTTTGGACTAATGTTGTTTGGAGTTTATGTGCGTGTGTAGGTTAAAACATGATCAATTTCAGGCAAAAATTGTGTCTCGGGGACCCCCGGCAGTCGCTCGGCGAATTGAGCATCGGTGAGCTGCCCAGGCGCTGCTCGGCGAGCTGCCCAGGCACTGCCCAGGCACTGCTCAGGCACTGCTCCTGCTCGCCGCCTGCTCGGGCGAGTAGGGAGCCTGCTCGCGACGAGCAGTGCCTGCTCACCGAGCAGCTCGCCCTGCTCGGCGTGCAGACCTGCGGGAATTGGTCAAAAGACCAATTCCGCCCCCACGACTCCACGATCGGCCCCACGACTTCCTACCTGCATAAGGACACGAAATAGGTCATCAAAAGGGCCCGAGCCATGCCTATAAATAGGATTTTTCCAATGTAATTAAGCATCTTTCATTAATTGTAAATTACTTTAGCTTTCCCCTTGAATTTCCTCTCCATCTCCTCCATCTTCTTCGACCTCCATTGAAGCTCCTTCAAAGCTGTTCTCGAGGAATATTCAAGGTCCATCCTTAAGACCTAGGAAGCCAATTGCAGAGTAGACAGGTTCCTTGAAAGGGATTTTCGTATCTCCTTTTACCTTTCCTTGTTTGTACTCTTTGATACAGTCTATGAATCCTAGGCTAATTGTATCCTGTGATATTATTCTTCATCTTTAATAATATTTTAGCTCTTATTTTGTTCTATGCTTAATTGTTTAATCTTTGTCTTACGCTTTATTCAATTGGTTTAACTCATTCAAAAGCCCCAAAATCTAGTAGGCACATATTGCGAGCTGAATCTGACCTAGTAAGAGCCTAGGAGATTGACGACCTCTTAGTTGATTAAGCCCAAATTGCTGAGCCTTAGACCTAGTTTCGGCCTTACAAGGGAATCACGCACTAGGAACTTCAAGAGGGTAAGTAGGGTTAATCGCCTTGAATACAAGTGACTTAGATTAGGTTTTTAATCAATAGACCTAATAACCTAACTTCATTATTATCGTTCATACCATGTTCCTTCGGTTAATTGCATTAGTGAAAGATCACCTAGGAGTAGTATAACTTAATTAGGAGTAGTTTAACTTAATTAGGCGTAGAATAACTTAGCTAGAATTAGATATCTTAGCTAGGAGTAGTATAATTCAACCTAGGAGTAGATTAACTTAAACAAACAAACTCAAAACCCACAAAGCCTAGATAACACCTGAGACCAAGTAATTCGATACTTGTGGTAAATAAGTCCTGTGGATTCGATGCCTGGACTTTCCAGATTTTATTACTTGATAACGATGGGGTACACTTATCCCTTAGTGAGCCTTGCGGTACCGAACGCTCTGAAGGCGCATCAAGTTTTTGGCGCCGTTGCCGGGGATTTATTTCTTCTGCAATATCGAACCAAAGGTTGATTTGTTAGTTTAGGCATTCCTTTGTGAATATCTTTGTTTATATCATCTATACTTGTTGATATATAATTTCTTTATACTTTTCTATACTTGTTCATATCTGTATACTGTTACTTATCAACTTTTGTGCTAGAACTTCACTTTTTCTCAGCATTCTCTGATCAATGAATTGGCAAGAAAAAGTCGAGTGGCAAGCTCAAAAGTTTACTATCCCATCAAGACAATACATTCATGCCCTGGAGAATGAGGCTCCCAATCCCTCCATGGCCGACTTAAATGAGAAAATGGATATCTTGATGGCGAAACTGAGCCTCAACACCAATGAAAGTGTAAGTTTTGTGGGTAATCACCAAAGGTATAATTCTAACCCCAATTCTTACAGCTTTTATGGTAGTGATTGGAGGAGACCTCAACACTCAAATCTGTCCTACGGGAACCTTAACATGTTGAGGCCTCCAGATAGGTTTGTTAATGAGCACAGGGAAAACGAATTGGGAATGTTCCCTTACGAACAAGCAAACCAAGTTCCTCCACAACCCTCTAGCTCACGAGATGAGGTGCTGTCCCTTTTGAAAGGAATATCAGCCCGACTTACAATCAACGAGGAGGTTTGCAAGGACTTGAGCAACCAATTGGCTCAAATAAACCATGAGATGCAAGAGCAATCCCGAGATACACTGACGCTGACTACGGACGAGACAAACTTGAACGAAAAAGCACCTCAGGAGGATGTCATTTTCTTGGGAGCTGTCTTGTGTCTTGGTTCAGTAAGAAGCAGTCGTCAGTAGCCCTATCAACCACTGAAGCTGAGTACATTACTGCTGGAAGCTGGGTCGCTCAAGTCCTCTCGATTAAGCAACAGCTAGAAGATTATGGTGTTCAGACTAAAACAATTGAAGTCAAATGTGACAACAAAAGTGCCATTGACCTATCAAAGAACCCAATCCAGCACAGCAGGATGAAGCACGTCAGCATAAGACATCACTTCATCAGAGATCATGTACTCAAGGGAGAGATCAAGCTGACCTATGTTCCAACGGATGAGCAGCTTGCTGATATCTTCACAAAGCCACTAGCTCGTGAGCAATTCAACATACTTAGAGAAGCCATTGGTATGGTTAATCCTCTTCAGTAAATTCCAAGTATAATATGTGATATATGCATACCGAGTTGATTACCATGCTGGGTGATTTATGCTAAATCAATATCTATTACGTGCTGAGTAGATATACATGCTGAGTGTTTATCTTAAGCTAAGCTACTAAGCATATGAATTATTCCTTTGCGTAACACTGACTACTCAGAACTTTAAACGTTTGGAATCCTTAACACTGAGTAAAGATCCGTTGTAAAATTTAATGCGAAACACGCAAATTAAATAGCCACCTAGGATGACGTATGCACAATAATTAGAAAATACATGCGCCGAATGTGTTATAAATGCCAGAATCTTTGTCGATTGAGTATCTCGAGGTCAAACGGCCACCTCAACGCTTCAGATAAACTCGACACCTCTATAAATAGTGGACGATTTCCCACTTTTACCTCGTTACGCTTAGAAATTTCTGGTATTCAAATACTCTCTTCTCTAAAAATTCCCAAACTTCTCAAACTTCTCTAAGAATCATGTCTAACGATTCTCAGAACATCTCCGGTGCCGGTTACGACGAAAACCGCTCCGATGAAAACCCTCCATCTCCTGCTCAGCAGGAATATAGCGAGACTCCCACCAAGTCTCAAGAAACTAGTCAGCGTGACCACTCTAAGGTCACTACACCGAGGAAGAAAACCAAGGCTAACCAAGCTACCTCCTTGAAAGGGAAACAAAAGCAGGACAAGGCAAAGAAACCGGTGGAACGCACCTACTCCCTAGTCTACGAGAGCATAAGGGGGTATAAGGTTGACCACTCCCGCTGGTTCTCGAAGGGATTTGTGGAAGCTGAGAAACCCTTCTGTGAGTGGATCTCAAAGAATGGCTGGACCGAGCTGTTCTCGACTCGAGAAGCTACCTATCCTGAGTTAGTGAAGGAATTCTACGCTAACCTAAGAGCCGCTGATGATAACCGGGACTACATGGTCACCAAGGTTCAAGGGAAGGATATCTTCATCAACCCTGCTTACCTTGCCTCACTGCTCAAGCTGAAAAACGAAGGAGCTCAACTCAGAAAATAAGGTGACCAAGATAAAACTAACTACACCAGCCGGTCACATAGGAGAGATATCCAGCACTTCCATGGGTCAGAATCAAAAGATGGCCCATTATATCCTGACAAACTTTCTCTTCCCCAAGATCAATGCTACTTCCTCAGCGTCGAACTTCGAGCAATGCTTCATTTGGCATATGTTGACCTACCAGCCGCTCAACATGCCAGTCTTCCTCATATGTGCCTTTCAACGCAGTACTGGAACTCTTAGATTAGGCTCCCTAATCACCAGGATCCTCAAAGATCACCAGGTGAGTTTGATAGAGGAAATCCATACCTGGGGTACAGAAATTACTGCAGCTGCATTGTTTGGTTTGGTCTATGATCAACCAATTGTGCCCAAGAAAGGAAAAGGGGCCGCTGTTTAGAAAACAAAGGGGATGCTGACCAGAAAGGGAAAGAAAGTAAGGAAAGATCAAGCTGACAAGCAGGACAAAAAGAGGAAATTGTTCAAAGATCTTCAAAAGATAATGTTTCTCCACCGAAGAAGGTTCGGTTTGTATCCAGAGGAACAAAGCCTCAAGTGGCACAAGGACAGGCTGAGTCTAAGTCAGTAGAAAACCTCAAAAGGCAAGCTGAGCCTGAGGAAGAAGAAGAAAAAGAGGACACTACTGATGAGCAACCACTTAGGAAGAAGAAGATCTCTTCTGGGTTAAGTCCCATTGACGTACCCCCACTTGGAGTAGTTATCTCTGAAGACTCTCATTTTGTGAGAAGTCAGGGCATTGTTCTTGAGAAAAATCCCACTGACCAAGATCAAGAAGAATTGGGTGGTCAGTTTGATGCTGAGGAGACAGCAAATGTTGAGCAACATGAGCCATCAGATGTTGACCAACATGAAACAACCTACACTGAGCAGGTTGAAGAAGAAGCTGAGCCAACAACAAAGGATCACACTGATCAAGGGGCAACTTCACCCACTGACTCAATTGAGTCCATTCCTGCTGACCCCTCTCCTCAAAAGACTAAGAGATTAAGGAGACTTAAGAAAAAGGCACATAGATCCCCTATCATTGATCTTATGCATGACTCACCACTGCAGGATCCAATCACTGACCTTTCAGATATGCAGTTTAAGTTCTTCTCAAATCCTACTGAGTCTCCACCAGAGCAACATGAAAAGCAAGCCTCTGTTTCTTAGCCTAAGGAACATGACGACTCAATTGCTCCTCTAAACTAAGGTGATACCGAGCAAGTACTCGAAGTTCCTGCTCCTCAACATGTTGAGATAGCTAAGGAAATACCTGCTCAGGTCAGTGCTGAAACACCTCAACCTCCTCAAACCAGTCAGCTTCAGCCTGACTCTGAGCAAGTAGATAATTCTGTCGATCATCCTCTTCCATAACCACAACTGCAGAATATCAACCAGTCAGCTCCTGCTGGAAATATCAACTCAAGACCAGCCGCTGATCATGCTGGTACTTCTAATATTGAGCAGAACCAAACACCTGCACCATTCGGTTCTACTCGTACTCCGGCAACTGAGCCAAATAATGATGGATCATACTCTTATCTGAATGCCTCTGAGTCTGGTCGAAGAATCATTGACTCAGCTCAAGCTCTACTCCAGGACATCCATCAAACCAACGCCAACGCCGCTGGGTCAGTTCCTATTGAGCCAACTCAACTTTCGTCTGTCACTCAGCTTCTCACAGAAATCAAAGGTCTTAAGGATCTTCTGAGTGTCATGACTTCACTTCAGTCTCAACAGCCCAGACAGGAATCAATAACAAAGCTGGCCGAACTCCAACTGACAATGGTCAATCACATGAACTCTCTTCAGGGTCAACTTCATAACCTGTCAGCTGCGAACACTATGTATGCAACTTCTGCTGAAGTTCATCAACTCTTCAACTAGCTTCACACAGAGCAAGCCAGAACCAATGAGCAACTCTCTTCCTCCTCCTAATGCTCCATTGAGCAAATTAGTGAGGCTGTCCGTCTACTCAACTTGAGTAAGGAAGAGATGGAAACTGACCAACTCAAGACGAATGAAATTCTGAGGTACTCTCAAGTAACTTTCAACCATGTGCGCCACTCAAATGTTCAACGTCAGTATTATGACTCGGCTTTGCTAAAGATGTTTCATCAAGCCTATGCCATGCTGACTGATTCTATAACTTGGGTTGGAAAGTCTCAAGAATACATCCTGAGTATGCTCAGTGCCTCGGCTATCCGGGTTCCCCATTCTGTCTTGGATGATGGTGTTCCTGTTTTTGATGGCATCAATGAAAGCACCCGCAGGCTTAAGGCATTCTCTGTCCGATTAACTCGTGCTGCCCTCAACGACACCTTCATTCCTCCTCCTCCCGATGCTGACAAAACGGGGGAGAAAGAACAAGCTCAAAGAACTCAACAATCAGGAGAAGCATCAGGAAGTCAGCAGAAATCCAAGGGAAAGGGAAAAGCTAAAGAGCATGATGTCCAAATTAACTACAAGAAAAAATAGCTTGACTAGGATTGCTAGATTTAGTTTTGTTAAATTTGTAGCCTTTCCCTTATGTATTTTGTTGTGCTGACCCTTAATACAAAACTATGCATGCATCTACCTTTTTCAAAACTGACTAAATTTATGTGATGCTTACTTATGTTTTGTGCTGAATAGTTAACGTATCTTCATTAAATCAACTGTGTTAATTGTCTACATTGCTTTATGATTGTCTGTTGTGTTGATCTAAAAGTTGACCTCTTTTATATGTCTTCTTAACTAAAACACATTGAACAAAGATATACTCAGCGCTCTCTGATATCTAAATCTTCCGCATAAACTGAGTTAAAAAGAATATGTTCCATGAGCTGACCTATTTTTGAAAACTGACCTTAGACTTACTTGATTAAACCTTGAAATGTTTAAAGTAAAACTAAGTCAGTAGCTCAACCCTTACGGGGGAGTATCTTGAGTAATATAAGGTCAACTATCATGGGGGAGCTAAACACTGAGTTCTTCACTGAATATTTTTGCCAACATCAAAATGGGGGAGTTTGTTGAAACACCTTTCCACATGATTTTGATTTGACAAAAGTATTTAAGTAAATGATAAAAAAATATTCTAACACATTAAATTTAAATGCTTTGATTTATTCACACTAATGTGTTTGTTCAATGTTGAGTTTATTGATTTATAAGACATTAAGATAAAAAGTCTAAAGGCCCATAAGTGGAATTCAAGCCCAAGTCAACAGATCAAGACCTCATGGCCCAAGAAGATAAAACGCAGTCGTATCAAGTAAAACGACGACTCAGCATAAAGAAGGATCGAGAAGCCTTCTAACAAAAGCTTCAAGAGGAAGCTGCTGAGTTAAGCGACAATGCAGCCAGGTCAGCGGCAGAACAGAACCAACTTATAGACAAAGTATTTCTACTTTGGGTAAAGATCAGAAGGCGCAAGAAGCTGTCTAGAAGACTTTGCCGTAAATGTCGAAACATTCTGTTTATTTGACGAAAAGCTGCTGAGCACTGCCGTAGACAGAAGATGCAAGAATCTCATTGGCCAACGACACTGAGCACGTCCTGAGTGACAACAACAGGAAGCCGTTAGCCTCCAACGGTTATTTCGAAATTCGAAATTACTGGTGCTTGAAGTGTCACTATATAAAGGCCTCTCAATTGCTTCATTCCATGCAGATCTTCAATTAGTCGAAACGCTGACCAAATTCATACTTGAAGTTCTGTGAGAAAAGCAAAGCAAAATCTTACACCAATTTCCAATCATTGTGTAAAAGTCTAGAGTGATTTCATTCATCTAAAGTGTCTTAGCAATTGTTGTTTAAGACAAACACTTTATCATTTCTAGAAGAATAGAAAGGAGAAGCTGAGTACTCGGTTATAGTACTCAGCGGTAGTTATAGGAGTGAGTAGAGGTATAGAGGAAGGTACTCTTGTATACTCAGCTTCTATTGTAAAAGGTTTCGTGCTCTACCTTTAAAGAGCTCAGTAGAGGATTCAAAAAGCTCGGAACGAGTTCCGGGGACTGGACGTAGGCGGAGAGGCCGAACCAGGATATGTCTGCTGAGTAACATATTTCTAACCTTAAACTCCTTTATATATATATTGCTTGCTATAAAACTGACTAAGTAACGAACTCACACTGAGTTGAGTGCACTAAGAAGCTAAGTTCAGGAATAGACTTAAGTGCTATCTCCTGACTCAAGGAAAGAAACAAACTTAGTCACCAGTTGACTAAGCTTGTGTCTGAAAACTACTTAGCGCCGCTGTGTAAACCTTTTCTTAAAGAAAAGAAGTCAGTCTTAACGGACAAAATTTTAAATAGTTCCTATCCCCCCCCCTTGGAACTAACCTTGTCACGTTATACGGGACCAACAACTGTTTACAGCCGCTCACTTTGCATGACTGGATCGTTCCCATGGACATAGGTCTCTCCAGCCGAGGATGATGAACTCGAGATTGGAGAGGATGTAATAGATGGAGATGATGTTAGGCGGTACTGGTTAATTGTTGGAAAATTTTTGAATGCTCGTTCCACACACTTTGAATCTTTGAAAATACTCTTGCTTCAATTTGGAGAACTGTTACCAAAACTAATTCATTCGCGTTTAAGAAAAATGATAAATATGCAATGTATATTTAGAATTTTCCTAACCCACAATATTAAGAGTTCGTATCAGTCTAATTGATCAATAAATCTGTACCTAAATTTAAAATTCTAACCCTTTTAAAATTCAATTATTATATAGACTAAGAATTTAGAAATATTATCATATATAATGGAACCTATACGAAAGAGGTAAAGTTCTTTCCAAAAAACGCTCATCGAAGTTCCACTGAAACATGGTGGTCGGTCGTCGAAATTTCATCGGAGTTGTCGAAAGTGCGAATTAAGACTACCACGAGATATGCAGCAATGTTCATCGGAGTCCAAAAGTACGCTCCTTTCACTACTAAAATCTCCTAAAAGGTCGAGATCTAACACTTTTCCAGTGAAAAATACCCGTTCTGATCACCACACTTTTCGACCAGAAAAATAACAATAGCGATCTCAAAATCTTTCTTATGAAATAAAGGATTTAATGGTATAATTTTCGTTTTAAGTGGTGGCCAAGATGAGTTATGGAAGAAATTAGGGTAAAAGGAAAAAGAAATTCAAAATTTGCAGATATTAGGAAAAATGGTGGTGTATTAGCAAGTTCTTTTTCTTTTTCAAACTCAACCTAATCACCACACTACTACTAATAATAATAATAATAATAATAATAATAATAATAATAATAATAATAATAATAATGTTTTCTAAAAAATAAAATAAATTATATTATAGGGACCCATCAATTAATAATAAATAATTGATGGTCCCTATAATTTAATTTATTTTATTTTTTAAAAAACATTATTATTATTATTATTATTAATTTGATTGGTTAGTGAATTTTCAATACAGGAAAATAGATCTCTCCTTATGGAGTGTTTGTTTTATTCTCGTATGAGATGAACTCCTAACCCTAATCGCACTACCGCCCATGTAATCTTTACCCACACCAAATCCTAACTACCGTTTACAACCGTTCACCTTGCATACCTTGATCGTTTCCATGGAAACAGACAAGGGACTCGCTGCTACATACACCCGTTTACAGATCTCTCCAACCGAGTAGATGAATGGGAGATTGGAGAGGATGTAATCGCTAGAGATGTTAGGTTCTACTTGTTCATTGTTGGAAAATTTTTGAATGTCCGTGAATATATGAAAATACACTTGCTTTAATTTTGAGACCTGCGAAAGGTGTTACTATTACCAAAATTGATGAGGAATGATGTTACCTATTTGAATTTTACCATAAACGCGATGTGAACCGAGTTCTTAATGATGGACCCTGGACATTTAATCAAAATTTTCTTATCATCAAAGCATTGGATATCTTAGAACAGGCAACCTAGGTTGATTTATCAGAATTGATTATTTGGGTACATGTGTCAAACCTCCCCATCGGTTTCCAGACCCTGGCAATATGTGGACTACTTGGTGAGAGGTTAGGAAATTTTATGGAATCTAATCCTATGAATTTTACAAGGCATATGAGGAGTTACATGCATATCAAGGTACCTACTAATGTCACCTTGCCCATTCGTACATGCCAAAAACTGAAACAAAGTGGGGGTAATTATTTTTGGGTGGATTTCTGATATGAATGGTTACCTCAATTCTGCTTCTATTGTGGAGTTATTGGTCATACTGATAAATTATGCAGCTTACTATTTGATAATCTAGACAACCCCATGGAGAGACTGTATGGCAGCCATTTATGAGCTTCATTATGAAACACAGGCATACAAGCAGGTCGAGAATGGCTACGGGACCCGCTACTGATGTGGGAGGATATACAGAATATGAGGGGGAACTAAAATTACCGACTCACAATGATAAAGAAATGGAAGATGCTCTCATTGTTGACCCTAAACGTGCTAGGAGAGAAGAAGTTTTTATAAGTACTATAGTTAATTGTTCCGAGTAGTAAAAAAATGGCCAAGTAGCAGGTTCTGGATATTAGATCCGCAAAACCTCATGAGTTGCTTAAGTTGGAACTGTCGTGGATTGGGCAATCCATAAACAGTTTCAGGACTTGGTTCGAGCCCATCCACCTTTGATTCTATTCCTCATGGAAACAAAGGTCAACCAAGAGAAAATGAAAAGGAATTGTAGATAGTTGGGGTTTGATCGTTTTTTTAGCATGGATAATAGTCATGAGGTGCATTAGCAATACTATGGGAAAATACAGTTTTAGTCCAGGTCACATCCTCATCTCAAAATTTTATTGATGCACAAATATCCACTTCTCACCTTCAATCATATCGTCTGACGAGATTCTATGGGTATCCGAAAAGGACTAGGAGACGTGAGTCTTGGGACTTACTATGGTCTTAGAACACAAACCCATCCCAAGCATGGTGCTATCTCGGTGTTCAATGATCTTCTCTCTTTGTCTGATAAGCGTGGTGGCAATCGCCATCCGAACTGGCTATTGGAGGGTTTTCGAGGTGTCGTTGTTGATTGCAAATTATCGAGTATGCCAATGCATGGTCATCTATATGCATGGGAAGTCGAACGGGGAACAACTCATTGGATTGAGGAACGGTTGGATCATGTGTTACATAATTCAGCTTGGAAGGTACAATTCACCAACTCAAAGCTATACAACTTGAGAACGCTATGGTCCGATCAGCCTACATTATTTATTGAATTGAAGACTTGGGTGCAGGTCAGGGGAATTAAATGCTTCCATTTTGAGAATGGTTGGCTACATGAAAAGAAGTGCGAGGATGTTGTGACTGATTCTTGGAAGGACGTGTTCCGCTCTCTTACATATGAAGATAAATGCCTGTGCAGCAGCTCTATAATGCTGGAGTTGAACATTGTGTAGTAATTTCCATTCTGGTTTGACTTTGTTCCATAATCAGATGGCGCGGTTCCGTGGTAGCAGGGACAGGTACGAGATAGAACAGTAAATGATTGCTTTAGTGGAATATGGAAAATTAATTCAGCAGCAGGCTGATTTTTTTGGAGGCAACATGCAAGATTAGTCTGGTTATAGGGTAGCGATACTAATTCCAAATACTTCCTCTGATATAATTCAACTTGTAAAAAACGAAACAATTTCATAGACATGCGAGATAACAATGATGAATGGCGGGGATGGAGCAATGGATTTAGAGACCGTATTGTTTGACTATTTTCGTGACATATTCACCTCAAAAGGCTGTTCGGATAATTCCATTCTCCCTTTAATTCGATAGCAGGCCATATTGGTAGATAACGAGGATCTTACGGCTCTAGTCACAGATGAAGAAATTAAGAATACTTGTTTCTCAATGCACCCGGATAAAAGCCTAGGGCCTGATGGACTTAACTAGGTGTTTTATCAGCATTTTTGGGCGATAATTGGTCCTAACGTCACGATCGCCTGTCACACAATGCTCCATACATCCCAAATACCAGAACCGATGAATGATACTCTGATTGTTCTGATTCCTAAAAAATTGGCAGTTGAAAAGGTAACTGATCTACACCCTATTGCATTATGTAATGTCATCTTTCGAATTATTTCCAAAGTATTGGCAAACAAATTTAAGCAAGTGTTACCCAAATTGATCTCTAAATTTCAAAGTGCATTTTTATCAACCCGGTTGAATACTGATAATATCATTGTAGCCTATGAAGTTATACATAAATTGAAAGGAATGAGATAGGGAAAGAATGGTATTACAATACTTAAACTAGATATGAGCAAGGCCTATGATGTAGTTGAATGGTAGTTTTTGCAGAATGTTTTTATACGGATGGGATTTAATTATAGTGGATTGGATGGCCTTTGATGTGTGTTACTACTGTCAGATATATAATCACTCACACTAGTAAGGAAATTAGGCTGATTATTCCCTCACGAGGTTTGTGTCAGGGAGACCCTCTCTCTCCATTTCTTTTCTTAGTGTGTATAGAAGGTCTTTCAATGCTTCTTCACGGAAAGGAACGTGAGGGATCTCTTCATGGATGTCATATTGCTAGGTCTGCGCCCTTAATCTCTCACCTCTTTTTTGCTGATGATAGTTATTTATTCTTCATTGCAAACTATCAGGTAGCTTTTGTTATGTAAGAGATTCCCTGAACATATGAATCTGCATCAGGATAGAAGATTAACTTTACCAAATCTAATCTCTTCTTCAATCACAATTCCACCGGTGTGATGTAAAATACAGTCACATCAATCTTGGGGGTTGAAGAAGTTGATGATATGGGTTGTTATTTGGGAGCACTAATATCGGTTGGTAGAGGTAAGCCGAGGGTATTTAATTATCTAAAAGAATGGATATGGACATGAATTGCTGGTTGGAAAGAAAAAATCCTCTCCCGGGCAGGTAAGGAGATGTTAATCAAATTAGTATTGCAATCTATTCCATCATATATTATGAGTGTCTTTCTTATGCCGGAGTAGTTGTGTACTAGAGTTAACCGTATGCTTAACAAATTCTGGTGGCAATCTTCGGGGACCTCCAATTTAGGTATCCACTAGCAGCGATCCCTATGTCGTCCTAAAACCAATGGGGGATGGGTTTTAGAAATCTTCAGCCTTTCAATTTAGCATTACTCGTTAAAAAAGGATGGCAAATTCTCCAATACCCAAACTCCTTAGTTTCAAGACTGCTTTAAGCCAGGTATTATCCAAATTCATCGTTCTTGTCGGTTGATCTTAGGTATTATCCAAATTCATCGTTACTTGGCAAAGTATACTGATAGGCTGCAACTTACTCAGGGAAGGAATCTTGTGTAAAATTGGGAATGGTACTACTGTTGATGTCTAGATGGATCCATGGTTTTCGTACGCAAGCCACATGTCTCCCACCAACCTAATCCTCGTCACTCACCCTGCCAAATTTGGTGTGCAGTTTATTGCTTGACGATGGTCACTAGAATCAGGAGGTAATTAATCGAAGGTTTAATGACCGTGATCGGTGCCTCATCATGTCCATTCCATGATGATGCTTGGATCGTCCCGATGGTTGGTATTGGGTATTTGGGAAGGATGGACATTACACGGTAAATAGTGGTTATCGGACGGGTGCTCCCTTGCTTATTACTGCTCCTCGGCTAGTAGATTGGAAAATATGTTGGGCACTACAGGTACCTCCACAGGTTAGGAATTGTCTATGGTGCCTTGTTATCATCATAATTTATAGCATTTTCCGTACTTAATTACTAGTTATTTCGTACCATTTTAATAAGTTTTAATGATATATAGTTTTCTTATATTTTCATCATTTATGTATCTAGGTCATTTTCGTGTGTTTTCAGGCACTTTCACAAGGTTTCATACACCCGACCCTAGACAACCTCAATCGGCATCGGGCGTGAAATAGAAAGATCACATTTGACACTTAAGAGTCTCCAAATTATCTCAATATGATAATATCATATTATATTACAATTGAATTACCAAAGTTCTAACCATAATTCTAACAATAAGCAGCCAACTTCCAAACATCGCCTAATCGGTTGGTAACCTTCTCTATATCATGTAATTTCTCACCTAAAAACATTAAAACATTTAAAAAGGTGAGACAAAACTCTCAGTAAGAAACTATCAGCTACAAAAACCAACTTTATTTCACATAGCTACATATATACATTTATAAAGGGATTTAATCCAAACCTTATAAAATATACTCAAAACGTAAGTTCATAATATAATCAAAGTAGTAAACCAAAACCATAAAAATATATAATCTTGTATCCATTCTTGAGTTCAAAACCTTATAAAATATTGTAATCAAATAAGTGTTTTATCAAACCAACTCGTATTTAATCAAACGTAAAACCTTATATCAAAATCAATCATAACCGAAAACATAATCCAAATGAACTTAAAACATTGTATCCATCCTCGAGTTTCTCCCCTGAAGTACCAATACATAACCACATATATAATCGAGATGTCTCTTAACATTGCCTATCCCATATGGTCTTACCCAATTCACTGCCATACCCAATAGGTCTTCAAACTGTGTACACATGCCATGTCCCTCACTGAACATGATCTTCAAATATAAAACCACCGATCCGGATAACTCTCGATGGATATAAAATCATAAAATCATAACGTGCTCAAATTCCTTTCACAATCAAATTCCAAACTATTTCATAACCATAAATCATTTGGCTTCAATTAGCCCTTTTATATCATAAAAATCATATTTGGACTTCAATCCAAAATAATAACAACAATAACCGTAATAGATTTCTCAATCCAAATACAATTCGTAAGAAATCATCAAATTCATTTTGTTCAATATAGATATATATTGAAACCAAAAACATATGTATATATGTAAATCAACCAAATTAAGCCTTAAATCAACATAATCAAGTAAAATCTGAAATTCACATAGAAGCATAATCAATAGCTTCATTTGAACCGTAATTTCACAATATAAAGCAAAATCATGAAAACCTCAATTTAAAAAATACCTGTATAAACCCTAAAATATCAATTTTTGAAAATTCTTTGATTATATATATATCTATATACATAAAACTCAAAATATAGTTGATAGTTACTTACCTTGGCTACTAATTAAAGACCACAAACCCGTTCAATTCGCCTCTAAACTCTGTTTAAGACATTTCCCTCCAAACACTGCCGAAACTCAAAAACTCTTTAGTTAGGACTTAGATCTATACATAAGGATGCTATGGTTCCAATTTCAAGTGATTCGGACGGTCGAATCTCCGTAAATCGAAGAAACGGTGGAGAAACGACCGAAGAACGACGAAAAGAAAATGAAAGTTAAAAGAAGCAGAACGAAAAAGATAAAAGAAAAGAAAGAATGATCATCATCTCCCACCTCTTCGCAGTATATATTTCAAATTTGACGAATATCCCGTTTGATCCTCCATCTTTATATAATCTTTTAAAATTATCCTAAACTTTTAATTTACATATAAAACCCTCAAATTAACTCCAAACTTTTTCTATAGTACCAAATTAACTTCACACACCCAATAATTATAATATATATTACTATCAAGCTATAAATTCTAGAAATTTAGACACGGACGTGACATTTCATCACAAAGGTGGGGACTCGGAAGTGAAACAAAGCAAAAAATGAAGTTTATTCTAGCCATGCATCTCGTCGAGATGGGTGCTATAAGTGCAATCATCACTTGTTCACATTGCTGGCAGATTTGACATATTTTCAAATTTTAATCATAACTCTCTCATAAGAACTCGGATTGAGGCGATTCAAAATGCTGTGGAAAGCTACGAGCTAGACGAACAATTTACTAACAATGATAATCTCCAAATTCTAAATGTAACAGGGTCAAAATATTGTCACAAGATGACATGATTGTTGAAGCCTAAGATTGCTTTCCCACCTTCACACATTTTCAACTCCTAAGTTGTCAAAGTCTTCCACCACCCTTTTTAATACTTAATTTGGAAGATTAGGGAGTTGGGGGATATAAAAAAGACTTGGTCTTTGGAAGCATGTGTGTCATTTTACTATAAAAGGAGACATTGTGAGCCATTTGAAGACACACCAAGCTTAAGCTTAATTCTTCCCCCTTTCAAGTTAGTTTGTTGATTTTTCTTTTCAAGAATCATTTGTATTTACTGTTGTAATTATTGTTATTGTTCTCAAAGTGTTGTTTGTGCAAAAGTTCATCCAATGAAAATAACTTTCAAGTCACCGAGGAAGTCCGTTCGACAATCGTCATTACAGTTTCTTCTAAACTTTAATCTCTTTTATTACTATGAACTCCATTATCTATCTTTCTAAGGTGTATTTCAGTCAATCATGGGCTAAAACCCCTTTAACTAGGGCTAATGGCGGATCTTAACCTTAATTATGTGGTAATTACGTTTAACCTAATTAAGGTATTGATAACTCGGGGAAAAATCCTTGATCGGAGCACTTCCCTGTGAGGCGCCGTTGGGATCGGCCGGGGACACTCCGATGCCAAAGTCAGTAAGGAAGAACAAGAGAGCAAACTGAATTGACAAAGGGTAAGTAAAAGTGTCCCTTGATAGCCTAGGGATGTAGGCTATATATAGCTAGGAAGTCGTAACCTTCAGCAACTAGAAGGTCTCCATTAATGCTCCATTAATGGCGGTTACTGGTTACCTTTAAGCTGGTGGTTACTGGTTACCTTTAAGCTGGCGGTTAGCTAATTGATAGCTCATTAATGGTCTTTATGACCGAGTCGGCGGTTAGCCGTTACTGTGATGAATCAGGTGAAAAAGGAGATTCGCCTTATAGGTTCGCCAGCGGATCTCACTGAGCTGAACCGTGGAGATCCGCCATCCGATTCTTCTTGCGGCGTTCTCAAGGTGAATATCCCTTTTGGTCCTTGGGATAATATTCTGTCAGTAAGATGAATATCCATTTTCGTATTCTTTGATCCGTCAAGGCGTATGTACGCTCTCCTTGAGAGCTATAGCGGGTCTCCGCTACTCGCTCTCATCGGGCGTATCTCGTTATGGCGTATCTCGCCATGGTCCACGTGGCGTGGCATAATGCTAGAGACTCCTTCCTTTTCCTCATTATTTGCATATTCTCCCCTGCATTAATTATCATTAATTCCACATTAATCATGTATAAATATCTCTTTTAGAAGGAATAATGGTTTGCCATTATTTCTATTAATTTTCCCTTATTCCTTATTCAAGAATAATTTGGGTTGTTATCAGAAGCCCCCCCTAAAGGTATAAAAAGCTCTTTAGGGCTGTCTAAATGGTGTTTTATTTTTCTATCTTGGTGGAAAGTGGACCCGCCCTAGATGGGGGATCATATATGGAAATGATGCGCCTTTTGGGGCTTCCTTATGCGGGATCTTATGAACAAGATCCGCCCTATGTGGGACCATATATGGATATGATACGCTTTTAGGGGATTTTGCTTCTTCGTGGATAGGTGGCCAACCGTATCCATTGTTAGCCTCTAGGGGCTTCTTGAGAGTTATATTTCCTTTAGAAAGGAATAACCTGCCCTTTATGGGACCATTTGTTACTACCCCATAGGATTATGATTCGCCTTTAGGGACTTATTTTCTTCAGTTCTGCCATATTGAGGAGAATGACCCGCCCTTAGGGATCAGTAAGAATGATCAGCCATTTAGGGACTTTTGTGCATTTTGTGGAGGCGAGACTTTGTTATTTCTATGATGAAGACGTGAATTCATTACTTTGACGAAGACAAGGCTTCATTGTTTGGATAAAGACGAGACTTCATTAATTGGATGAAGACGAGGCTTCATTGATTGGATGAAGACGAGGCTTCATGAATTGGATGAAGACGAGGCTTCATGAATTGGATGAAGACGAGGCTTCATGAATTGAATGAAGACGAGGCTTCATTAATTGGATGAAGACGAGGCTTCATGAATTGGATGAAGACGAGGCTTCATGAATTGGATGAAGACGAGGCTTCATGAATTGAATGAAGACGAGGCTTCATTAATTTGATGAAGACGAGGCTTCATTGTTTGGAGATGAAGACGAGGCTTCATTACTTGGATGAAGACGAGGCTTCATTATTTGGAGATGAAGACGAGGCTCCATAAATTGAATGAAGATGAGGCTTCATTATTTGGAGATGAAGACGAGGCTTTATTACTTGGAGATGAAGACGAGGCTTCATTACTTGGATGAAGACGAGGCTTCATTATTTGGAGATGAAGACGAGGCTTCATTACTTGGATGAAGACGAGGCTTCATTATTTGGAGATGAAGACGAGGCTTCATGAATTGAATGAAGATGAGGCTTCATTAATTTGATGAAGACGAGGCTTCATGAATTGGATGAAGATGAGGCTTCATTAATTTGATGAAGATGAGGCTTCATTACTTGGATGAAGACGAGGCTTCATTATTTGGAGATGAAGACGAGGCTTCATTACTTGGATGAAGACGAGGCTTCATTACTTAGAGATGAAGACGAGGCTTCATTACTTGGAGATGAAGACGAGGCTTCATTACTTGGAGATGAAGACGAGGCTTCATTATTTGGATGAACCCTTTGCTTTCCAGAACTATTTTTACTAATGCATTATATCTTTTAGCAAGCAATTTTCTAGAATCTGGTTTAGGATTTCTCCGATTGTTTAGGGTAGGTGGCCAGCCGTACCCCAATGTGTGAACCTTTGTGAAGGTTTAGAAGCTATTCTATTCCTTCTAGAGGAAGTAAAGCTGCCTAGGGGATCAACTTGCTACCTATCTTTGAGGTGAAGCGATCCGCCCGTAGGACTTGTGAACCCTTCTTAGGAAGGGAATGAGAGAGTGTAAAGTCCTTGCGTCCAAGGAATGTTTTAACTCTTTCTCGAATGGTGATCATCTAAAGATGGATCCGCCCATGAGAGTGTTCTCCTATCTTTGAGGAGAAAGTTGAGGGTGTAATGATCTCATGTTTGAGACGATTTTAACCCGCTTTTGATGGTGGTCAATCCTTTTCCTGTCTTTGAGGAGAGATTTGAGCTCATTTGAAAGCTCTTGAGGATCTGTGCTTCTTATCTTTGTGGAAAGGGGATCCGCCCGTGATGGGATCAATTGTCCTATCTTTGAGGTAATTGATCCGCCTGTGGAACTTTTCATTCGCCAGCCACTGGGCGTATATCAGCACTAAAAGCTAGGCAAATGAATATAAGAAGTATGGCGAGAAAGAATAAATTATAAAATATAGGATACTATAACAGTTTAATGCACATATAAGAATATGTAAAAATACTGATTTTTAGGCCCATGGTTCCGTCTTTTCTGAGCAACTAGAACCGCATCCTCAATGATGTTTAACTTATGAGTAATCACATCTGGGCTTACTCCTGTGGGGATCTCATTCTCCTATGTAAATACGCTTTCAGACTCAATGAGAACTTTTTTAACATCCTCTTTGATCTCAAGTTTTAATCCTTTGGCGATCCGCACCCGCTTTCCATCAGCAATAAGGAGCGTTTCTGTGTCGCCCAAAGCTGTAGTGACAAGTTAATATTTCTCACCTTCGTCCTCTTTGGATTGTGGGCGGATTGATAGTGACGCCGAGTATAAGTCTCTTTAGCCACCTTTTGGTTCCCGCTAATCATTACTCCTCCTTTGCTGGTGAGAATGTACATTGTCAAACGACGGATGGAAATTAGGGCTGCAACCTCTGGCCCTTGGTCTGGATAGTGTGACCCGTCACTCCAATGATGTCAACAATGGTTGTTTCTATTTGGATCAGATCAACCTTTAGTTTGGTGAATGCACCTATGGTGATGACATTGCAAGAACTGCCCGTGTCTACCATTACTCGCTTCATTTCATCTCCCATCCTTCAATTGTCAACGCATCTGTATGTGGAGAGATTACTGGACCTGTTTCTGCAAAAGGAGCAATGGAGGGATGTTTTATCCAGAGCGGATATTTTTGCTTTTTCCACGGGTGGCTGATACACTGGTCCATCTGCTATGACATTAATGACACTTTTGAATTTATTTTTGGGATCTGTCTTCTGCTTGTCATCTTGTTATTTGTTATTCTGGACAAAGCTATCTAGTTTGCCAGCTCCCGGCAAGCTTCAGTGTGGTGGCCAACCAATGTGGTGGCCAACCTGTAGTACGCTTTGGCGTTTCTTCCAACAGTTACATGCTCCCCTCATTTGGGTTCGGGATATGTAATGTCCCGCTTATATTGAATCTTTTCTTTTATATTGTGGCAAGTTGGAAGCTTTAAACATTCTGTCCGCTTCGTACCCCAGGATCCGTGCTGTGAATGGCGAATTCATGTTAACTTGATGGCGTACCTTTCTGCATTGTTCTCTTGTCTATATAGAGCGGCATGCACTCGCCTTTCAATCTCATCATTCGTGTGTTCAATGTTGAATCATGATGGTGAAGCCGGTTCTTGATCTGGATCTCGATCATGTTGAGGTTATGCTTGGAGATATGGTTTAACGCGGATGGATGTTGTCACAACCGTGGGAGCCATTTTATCTAGCTTCTGATATCTTGTCTCTGCATCCTTCAACATTTTGCTAACATAATAGATGGAGAACTGCTGACCTTCTTCTTCTTGAATAACCACGGTGCACATAGCTTTATCCATGATAGATTGATACAAATGCAGGTCTCCCCTTCAGATTGGTCTGCTGCACATCAAGGGTGGTTCTGCTAGGAATTGTTTTATACCTTGATATGCTTGTTGACAATCTTTCTAGTACAATGATCCGCCCATTCAACCTCTGGATCTTTCTCACCCATAGTGGGGCTTTCATTTAGGCGCTCTTTTCACCTTTTTCCTCGCATGGCTTTTATTTAGGCGCTCTTTTCACCTTTTTCCTCGCATGGCTTTTATTTTATCTGGATTTGCTCTAACTCCTTTTTGGCCAATGACATAGTCAAGGAATTTTTCTGAAGTGGCTCTGCATATACACTTCTTTGGATTGAGCTTTATTTTTCACATCAGTGTTTGCACTGGTTGTAGTATTAGCAACTCCCTTGTACCTGTGGGTTAGCGATGAAAGAACTCCAGAAGTGGGGCATACTCTGTCCATTATTAAAGGATTGTGGTAAGTCATAAAAACTATATTCACTTACCTTGGGGATCAATGGCTTGATCTATGGAACATACTTCATAGAAAAAGAATGTTTGCATTGGCCTTGTTGGCAAATATCATGTATGATGCAATTCTCTTTATGGAATTTTTAGTTCATCTTGGAATCAACTTAATAATTCCTTCACGTTGGTCACTGCCTCTAGAATGAACTTAGTCAAAGGATAAAACCGAGTAAATATTATATGTCAAACAAATTCATAATAGAATTTTAATCGTGCTTGTTTTAATAATAATATCACGTATAACGGTCATAACCATAAAGATTGTTACTGCACATGAATATCATAATGAATTCTTAATAAATAACCATAATGAGAATGGTTTAAGAATAATGTCCTTTTGTATTTCAATGCACATTAATATCCAAGATAGCATATTTATTTCAAACGTCATAAAAGTTATGACATTCTATATTGGGTAAGATATCTTACATAGTTGCTATTTACTTGCAATTAATATTGTGCATCCATACATTAATGGCATTCAGAGATCATTAAAGCCTCATTTGAATGAGGTGTAATTAAAGAAAGGTAAGTGATGATTTAATAATATAGTTATATATAAAATTACTCTTATATCATTTCATTTGTACGAATAAAATAAAAGAGAAAGGGTAATTTTGGAAGAAAAATACATGTACCATGATTCTCCTCCAATTTGGAGTGTAAGGAAAATTACTCAAAATCCACTCTCACCTACCTTCACATACAATCCTCCAATCTTTAAGGAATTCTCATGTATATCCTAAGAATTTCGCATAAATTAATGTTCTGATCCGAAACCGACACTTGCGCTATTTTGTAGTTAGCTCAGGACATGAAAGTTTTGTTTATCCAATTTAGTAATTCATCAGTCCATAATGGCCTTAATAGTTAGGGATAATTACAGGATAATTACAAATAGGCTCAATATTTTCAAGTCTCTTGTGTTGGTAACAGAAATTCTAACAATGTCAAATAAACAGTTTTTTATATGAATAGACACATCCTTGTAAAAAAGGGAATGAAATAACTGTTTGACAAAACAATATTCAAAAATATGAATTTTTGATATTAAAAGTACTATATAAGAGAAAAGCCATATATAGATGGTGAATTGTACAAGGAAAAACCAAATATGATTTTTTTGTAATTTCTTCTAATAGTTATATGCATGTTCATCCAAAAGACCGACCAGATCTAAATCATTTGTAATTACATGAGCCCTTTTATGATATTTTAATATCAAATGACAAAATCACATTGAATGGATGATTTTTTTTTTGTAAATCCCAAGATTACGGGTTTTATACATGCGTTTGTACTAATTCAATGATAATATCATATTACACTTGTCATGCATAAAAATATGAGGGCATAGTAAGCATGCAAGATTTAATGAAAGATTTGTGTTTATAACTTCATCTTTCACAGTTTATTAGATTTATCATAATAACATGTAATGATATTCATAGCACTTTATAAGAGTGAGGGATCTCAATTTTCTTTAATTAAAAATGGAATAAGAAAGGGGAGGAAACTTATCTGTTTCATCATAAAATTCCAGGTTTAATGTAGAAAACTCTTTCCCACCAATATATGGAGAACTGTATCTTTGGATAGATTTGTTGTACTGATTGAGCCAAAGTTTGAGATTGTGATTTCTATTCTGTTGACTCCATTGTTTTGTTCTTTGTGAAACTCTATACAATCAAGATTTTGTGATCTTCTGTTTGTTAGAGATCCACACTCACCGCACCAATTGATAACTCGGGGAAAAATCCTTGAGCGTAGCACTTAACTGTGAGGCGTCGTTGGGATCGGCTGGGGACACTCCGATGCCAAAGTCAGTAAGGAAGAACAAGAGAGCAAACTGAATTGACAAAGGGTAAGTAAAAGTGTCCCTTGATAGCCTAGGGATGTAGGCTATATATAGCTAGGAAGTCGTAACCTTCAGCAACTAGAAGGTCTCCATTAATGCTCCATTAATGGCGGTTACTGGTTACCTTTAAGCTGGCGGTTACTGGTTACCTTTAAGCTGGCGGTTAGCTAATTGATAGCTCATTAATGGTCTTTATGACCGAGTCGGCGGTTAGCCGTTACTGTGATGAATCGGGTGAAAAAGGAGATTCGCCTCATAGGTTCGCCAGCGGATCTCACTGAGCTGAACCGTGGAGATCCGCCATCCGGTTCTTCTTACGGTGTTCTCAAGGTGAATATCCCTTTTGGTCCTTGGGATAATATTCTGTCAGTAAGATGAATATCCCTTTTCGTATTCTTTGATCCGTCAAGGCGTATGTACGCTCTCCTTGAGAGCTATAGCGAGTCTCCGCTACTCGCTCTCATCGGGCGTATCTCGTTATGGCGTATCTCGCCATGGTCCACGTGGCGTGGCATAATGCTAGAGACTCCTTCCTTTTCCTCATTATTTGCATATTCTCCCCTGCATTAATTATCATTAATTCCACATTAATCATGTATAAATATCTCTTTTAGAAGGAATAATGGTTTGCCATTATTTCTATTAATTTTCCCTTATTCCTTATTCAAGAATAATTTGGGTTGTTATCAGGTATGTTTATCCTTTTAAGAACTAACTTATGATTCTTAATACTTGTTGGAGATGGACCAAATCCCAACTCAAATATAATTAATCATTTATATTGACCGTGATTAAATTGATTAATCAAAACTCATAAGTTGGACCTAATGACCATTTAGTGTGGCTTATTGGTTTTTCGAGGTTTTTTTATGAATCTTATTACAAATCTTAGATTTATTACTTGAGCCGGACCAAAGTGAAGAATAAATCGAAGGTTTAGAACTAAGAAAACTTAATGCTTCTTTAGATTAATTACTTGAGCCGGACCAAAGTGAAGTAATTAATCGAAAGTTTAGAACTAATAGCTCGAGAGGTTTTTGTTGAATCTTAAGTAATCACTTTAGCCGGACCAAGGTAAAGTAGTTTAAAAAGGTTTAGATTAATAAAACTTAATGCTTCTCTACACTACAACAAACGAGCACTTGTGCCACGAATCATGCCACGAAAATGTAAAATTCGTGGCATATTTTTAGTTAGCCACGGGAAAAATGGATTCTACCATAAACTTTTGATCACTTGATGTATTTATGCCATGGTTAAATTTATTCCGTGTAGGATGAGATGAAGAAATTGAAAGAGCAAAGGGAACAAGGGCTTAATGAGAAAACAGATGAACAAATATTTATGGATGTGTTTGGCAAAGACACTCATGGATATTTGCATGCTTATGGACCAGGTAGAAGCATTACAAAGCACTTTCAACTGAAGCCTTCACAGTTGGATCTTGTGCAAGAAGTTGCTGAAATTAAAAAGACCGCATAACAAGCAGTTCTAGATGCACGAAAAGATGCTGAGGATGCTAGAAAAGAGGCTGAGGATGCTAGAAAAGAGGCTGAGGACGCCAAGAATGGAGTTAAAGAAGCTAGGAATGAAGTAGATAAAAAAAATTGCTGCAAACAACCGGGTTTGGGAGAAAAAGCTCAACTGAATATTGCAAGTTGTTGGGCTGCATTATTCTAATAATGAGGATCTAGAAAGTGATAATTCTTCATCTTAAAGTAAGTAACTTTTTTAAATCGTAAATGCATCTACATTTATCTCTAAATGAGGCGGATTCCATATTATTTACTTGACTGAGTTATACTTTAATTCTACTTTATTTGGAATTAAAATATACTCTAATCTAGTGTAGTACTGTGGTTAAATTTAACTAGTCAGCCTGTAAGTGATTTAGTGGCATCTGCAAAAAATTCTTGAATTGCGTTTGTAATATTAATGTATATAAATATTGTCTTAACTTTGATTGTTGATTTTGTAACAGTTGGTGAATTAAACCATTTGGTTTCTTCAACTACGAGTGGGATAACTCCAATCTTTGGAAGCTTGGTGCGAATCTCATTTTTTTCTTATGTTTTTTCTATTATTATTTGTATGGTACTGAAGGGGGAAGAAATTTCTATTAGATACTTTTGATAGATTTTCTTTTCCTGTTGGGATTTTCATTGGATGGATGATAACTAGAAAGACTCATGTTTAATTAATAAATATTATTTTTGAGAAGATTGGTTGAAATTTGAGTCTTTGTTCACTTTCATATTGATTTTAATGAGCTTCATCCATTCAAAATATCATATAATAATAATAATAAATTAAAAATAAATTACCACTGATTATGTTTTCCACAATGATGCTCGTGGCTAGGAAATTTTTACAGCCACAACGAATCTATTTTTGCCACAGTTATGATTGTGGCTAAACAAAATTTCTAACTACAGGTTCTACTTTGCCAAGGTTATGTTCGTGGCTAAACAAGATTTCTAGCCATAATTATTTTACTTTTGCCACGGTTTTGCTTGTGGCTATGTTGGGTTGATTGCCACGGGTTGCTATTACTTGCCACATGTATTTTATTCTTGCCACGAGTTTACCCGTGGCAAAATGATGTGATTAGCCACGGACATTCCCGTGGCATAAGAACTCATTTATGCCACGACCATTATTTTTCCGTGGCAAGTACTTAGCCACGATCACTTGTGCCACGGAAGAATTTCTGTGGCTATGTAGTGTAGCCACGGAAATTTTAAACTTGTGCCACGATTTTAACCGTGGCACAAGTTCCCATTTGTTGTAGATTAATTACTTTAGCCGGACCAAAGTAAAGTAACTAATCAAGAGTTTAGAACCAATCTCGAGAATCTATTAGTTAATAAGAAAATTTGCCATCTTAAAAAGGATAAAACAACTTAAGAAGGTTAATTGTCATTACAAATCAAAGAGGTTAAGTGAAGCTAAAAGCCTTAGTTTCCTCCATCATAAGTAATTTATATTCTTGATTTGTGTAATTCTCAATTCACTTGTTGATTAAGTCTTAACTTGGTTACCCAACAAACTCTACCTTTCAATTGTTTAAATAATAGATAGTAAGCAAAAAGATTAGAGATAAATACACAAAAAATGCCTGTGGTTTACACGTTTTACAAACTCGAACCTGTGGTTTTTTTTTTTGTAAAAGGAGGTCTGTGTTAAACGTCGTTAGCAAACAGAGGCAAAATTGACTAACGGTGTTAAAATTTAAAGAGAAAAGAGTTAATTTGGTCCTTATATTTATTTATTTTATAAATTAACCCCTCTAATTATCTAATTATCACAAATAAACTCCAAAATCAAAAATAAAAATAAAAAATACCATATTTCCATCCTTTTTTAATTTTTGATTTTCATTCTTCTTTCTCTCTCTTCTCTCTCTCTCTCTCTCTTCTTCTTCTTCTTCTTCTTCCTCTCTCTCTTCTTCTTCTTCCTCTCTCTCTTCTTTTCTTCCTCCTCCTCTCCTCTCTTCTTCTAATTTTTTTTAATTATTCTGGAATTTCAGAACGTCTGAAATCCAGACGTTCATCACGTCTGGAAAATCCAGACGTGATGAACGTTTGGATTTCAGACATTCTCCAGAATTCTGGAAAAATTCCAGAATTTCTGGAATTTTTTAGAATTCTGGAAATTCCAAAAATTCTGGAATTTTCTAGAATTCTGGAAAATTCCAGAATTTCTGGAATCAAAATTAAAAAAAAAAGAACAAAAGAAGAAGAAGAAGAGGAAAGGAGGAAGAAGAAGAAGAAGAAGAGAGAAGAGAGAAGAGAGAGAAAGAAGAATGAAAATCAAAAATTAAAAAGGGATGAAGAAGATGGTATTTTTTATTTTTATTTTTTATTTTGGGGTTTATTTGTGATAATTAGATAATTAGGGGGGTTAATTTATAAAATAAATAAATATAAGGACCAAATTAACTCTTTTCTCTTTAAATTTTAACACCGTTAGTCAATTTTGCCTCTGTTTGCTAACGGCGTTGAGCACAGACCTCCTTTTGCAAAAAAAACCACAGGTTCGAGTTTGTAAAACGTGTAAACCACATGCATTTTTTGTGTATTTATCCCAAAATATTAGTACTTATAATCGTTATCCTCGTGGAAACGATATTCTACTTTCACTTTATTACTTGATACACGATTAAGGTGCACTTGCCTTCACATGCATGTATACGTAAAATATGTATTAATCCTCTTCACTGACACGCTGTCTATAGTCGCCAATCTGGTGCGCCGACATTGTCAACTGGATAATATATGTAGTCGTTGTCGAATGGTTGGGGAAGATGACGAGCATATCTTCCTTAAATGTCTTACTGCACTTGATACTTGGTTCTTATATTTTGGTGATAGTGGTATACAACAGGTGGGCTCATTCCGTATCTGGTTAGCAACAGATTTCTCTCGATCGAATATACAACGAGCTGTATAAGTGGCGGTGTTGATTTGGTTGTTGTGGAAGGCATATAATCTATCTGTGAAGCAAAACATGAACTTGAGGCATGGCAGTAGGCTCAAATAGTCTGGATGTGGGGCATGAGAAGTATATCGCCACTAATTATGGCCTCGAAGCAACCACCCGTTAATGCTTTTTTTATAATGTGTACGCTGACATATTCTCAAAGACTAGTTATTGCTCGATAGGCTTCCTTTTGCGGAATCATCAAGGCGACTATATGTATGCAACCTATATGGCTATTGTGGGACACTTTGAACCAATTTTAGCTGAAGCAATGATGATATGGGAAGCTCTCTCTTGGTTGAAGCATAAAATTTTATATTTCCGTTGTGTCTAGGCTTGTCTATTTTCCTTTATTGGTATCAGAGACTACGTTAATCTGTTATTTCATATATGAATATATTGGTTTTTTCAATTAGATTGAATAGATTTATTGTTAGGTTAATTAATCCAAAGATAAATAGTAATTTTAATTATTTGATAATTAAATATGATTATGCATTATTCCTAATTTAATTGTTTTGATAATCATTGCAACGAGATTAAATTTATTTATTGTTAGGTTAATTGACAAATTTGATTTGTTTAATTAATTTAAAAATAAATGAAATTTTAATTTTGATAATTACAACTATGATTCTGAAATTGTTTTAGTTATTATATATATATATATATATATATATATATATATATATATATATATATATATAAATATATAATTTTAATAAAAAAATATACGGCAGCAACCCCGTATATTATAATCCGGGTTGCTGCTGCTGTCTTGCGGCATCAGTAAGGGGTTGGGTCGGGCCGCCCAAAACGGCTCAGCACAACATGTTGTCATGAGTTTTAAAATTGTTTTAAAAGGCCCAAATTTATTTTATATATATATTCATGCTTTCAGAATAAATCTCGTTTGATTATTTATGTATATAATTTATTTAAATGTTTGTTTTTCTTTGTATTTGATACGGGTAAATCAAAGTGTTAAATAAATAATACAAAATAAATTGGATATGTATAATTCTAATTTTGTATAGGTTATATTTATCTAATTTGTATTTGATACACTCTGATTAGATTAAAATATAAAGGATACGAAATTAATAAAGGTTAAAGTTGGATGTGAATTAATTTAAAGGGTTAATTTGATTAATTTAAATATTGCATATAAATAGTTTATGTAATAAACCAATTAAATTTAATTTAATTAAGCTTATGCATGTTTGGCGTTATGAACATTATTAGACCCCTTCTATAATTGTTATCTAGTCTTTTGGTATTTTTGAAATAAGACCTACGTGTCCTGTCTTATCTACTCTCTATTGTATTTCTCTTCTCATCCAAATCCCTTAAAATTAGTTGAAGTATTCTAAAGTAGTGTAGAAATTGATATTGTTGTAAATCAATGCGCCAAGGAAAAGACGGAGGACTTGAAGGAGAAATATGTAATAGTTAGTATTTCCCTAGGGTTGACCTTTTATTCCGTTTCTGGCTCAACGGAATATATTTTAGATAATATGTCCATAACTGCGAATGTAAAATATATGTGTATCTCATGTATGCTAAAGCAAATCAAGACTATGTTAGATTATGAGACTTAAAATATAAATCCCTCATTAATTAAAAGGTAAGTCAATAAGCAAGTTATAAATCAGTTGCCTCCCTAATATTATAATTCAGCCGGCAGTATCTGGGGGCCTTTAGGTTGTTGAGTCACTCAAACTCGGGGTCTTATGGGTAACACCTGAATTATTGAAAATTGTTTTCATGAATATAAGGTTAAGAGTTAAACTAGCCTAGAACAATTGGATGAGTCGCTCATGTTGTTCGAAGCTGGTAGGTAATATGGTTGGGATTAATATTAAAACATATTAGTTGCTAATGTATTTGGCAACCCAACAACCTAGGAATCATATAGTTGATATGATTGATTGCATGGATCTACCTATCGAATGAAGCTAACTTGTTGAGTCGCTCAAGGTGAAAACTTCACTAGATAGGATCCTAGCTTACTAAAGAATTTGTGAAATTCTTCGAATTAATATTGAGGGTTATTGATTTGGAAAAATAGTGGGAGCAATTTAAAACAAGTAAAGTCCTATATATTTAAATTGAATAGATTAAAGCAAATGAATAACATACGTCACTCTTTCTCACTCTCAGGTTATAATTGTATTACTCATATATCATGTCGAAATCGGATCTACGTAACATCCCTACCGACAACAAATTGAATGGTTAACCTTCATCGATTGGTTTCGTAACCTCAAAATTGTTTTGAAGTTCGAAAAGGTAGGGTATGTATTGGATACACCAATACCCATTGTTCCGACTGATGATGCTCCCATTGAAGAGATCGATGTTTATCAGAAGCATCGATCTGATGATGAACATGCAGGATGCATCATACTTGCATCTATGACACCAGAACTTCAGAGGCAACATGAAGAGTTGGATGTCTATTATATCATTATGCACTTGAAAGAGTTGTTTGAGAAACAAACTCGATGCGAATGCTATGAGATGGCGAAGTTGTTGTTTCGCTGCAAGATGCAAGGAGGTTCTTCTGTCGTGACATATTGTGTCAAGATGATTAGTTAAGTGCATCATGAGTTATTCACAGTTCATCAGGAGTCAAGTGTTGACTTACTTTTTGTTGGTCCCGTGTAACGTAGTATGATTAGTTCCAAGGGGAGGGATTAGGAACTAATATAACTTTTTCGCTTAATAATGCTGACTTAATTAAATGTTTGACAATTTAACTCAACTTTAGGTCAGGAAGGCTGAGTGAGATGTGAGACAGCTTTAATCAGATACTGACTAGAGCTATTTCAATTGTGAGTTGGGAAGTAACACTTTAGGCCAGCTTCCAACTCAGCACTCTGATTACTCAGTGTCGGCTTATACAAATTATTTACTGAGCAATTTAAGCAAGCAACACATACATATATATATATACCAATAGAAAAGGTTAGAGATTACTCAGCAGACTTATCCTGGTTCGGCCTCACCGCCTACGTCCAGTCCCCGGAATCCTTCCGAGCTTTTTCAATCCTCTACTGAGCTCTTTAAAGGTAGAGCACAAACCTTTTACAATAGCAACTGAGTATGCAAGAGTACCGTCCTCTATTCGTCTACTCAATCCTATCTACCACTGAACACTATAACCGAGTGCTCAGATTTTCTCTACCACTAAGTACTATAACCGAGTACTCAGCTTCACTCTTCTAACCTTTACAATTGATACAAGATTGTTCTCACAAAACGAAGAACACTTTAGATGAATAAAATTTACTCTAGACTTTTACACAATGATTGGAATTGGGTGTAAGAACTTGCTTTTTCTATTCAGACAGCTTCTCTTTTGGATTTTTTGACTTAGTGAAGATTTTGCTTGTCTGTTTCTCTTTTGTATTTTTTTTTCGGTAATGATCCAAGTGATGAACTTGTCCATTTATAGAGAATTCTGAAGCTTCAATGATTTGAAATCAGACATATCCATTGAGAGTAAACGGTCGTCTTTCATCATTGATTGGTCAGCTTCCAGAACCGCAGGCCAATCCTGTCTTCTTATTTGCGCAGGCTTGCCAGTTTCGTCTTCTTATGCCAGGTTCGTCTTCTAGCGCCAGGTTTGTCTTCTTGCCAAACTTCAGATGGTCCATGCATCTCGAAAAGGTCCTTGAAATGGATTTCCGAGGCTTCTGAAATGTGTCAGACTTTGTCTCACAAGTTGACGAATAATTGGACACTGACTTGATTATCACTCAGCTTGACTTAGCGGCGGCGTCTTGAATATTGCTCAACTTGACTTCGCAGCTTCGCCTTCAAGCTTTCCTGAAGAAGACATTTCTTTCGTAAAGCTGAGTTGCATTCTACTTAGCTCTGCTGTGTGACTTGCTCATGCTGACTTTGTTCTGTCTTTCTTTTAGAGACTTTAAGTTCCTGTTCTCGTTAGTTAATATACTCAACATTGAACAAACACATTAGTACAATTAAATCAAAGCACTTAAATTTAATTGTTTAATCATGGGATTAACTTAAATAATTTTGTCAAATCAAAATCATGTGGAAAGGTGTTTCAACAAACTCCCCCATTTTGATGTTGGCAAAAGTACTTAATCAGGGAACTCAGTGTTGAGCATCCCTCATGATTTTTGACCTTTTTATTCTTCTGAAATTACTCCCTCGTAAGGGTTGCATTTGTTGACTTAGTTCAACTCTAAACCTTCTAAGATTTAATTGAGTGAATCTAAGACTTGAGTCCACTAACTTAGTTCAATTCTAAACCTTATAAGATTTAATCGAAAAGAGCCTAAGGTCAGTTTCTGAAGAAGGTCAATACATGGAACATTTAGACATTTACTCAGTTTTGAAACTCAGTTTAATTCAGGTATTAGAGTTGGGTTCTGGTATCAGAGTTAGATTCAAATATTAGAGTTGGGGTATACTAAGTGTATTTTACTTGATACATTTTTATGTTCACAAGTTTTAAGTTGTTGTTCAATGAGTTTGTATGAGACAGATCAGCATATAAACACAACAAGTAAGCATCACATATATAAAGACAGTTTGGATAAAAGATGCTTATATTTAGAAATACTCAGCTCAACAAGAACATGCCATAAAAACATAAGTTACAAGCTAAGACTATAGACTATTGCTAGTTCTATTTCTTGATATTGGCTTGAACTTGATTTGACTTGGGTTTGGTTTAGCTCGTCTTGGCTGTTCGTTGTTGCTGAATATGGGTGCTCGGGACAGCAGAAGTTGAGCCAGGAGGCTTCTGCTGAGTATCGGCAGCTGGCTGTTTAGCTTTATCTTTCTCCCCTGGCTTCTGCTGAGTTCCAGCAGCTTGCTTAGCTTGATCTTTCTCCCCCATTTTGCCAGCATCATTAGATTGAAAGGGAGGAGCATAGAACTGCCCTTATTGAACAGCACGAGTCAGTATGGATGAATAGTGTTGCATGTGACCCGTACTTTCCTTAAAGACCTGCATGCCATCGGCCATACTTGAAGCAGGGATTTTAATATTGGTGCTGAGCATACTGAGTAAGAACTTAAGAGATTTCCCTATCCAAGTAATTGAGTTCGTCATTCGTGCATAGGATTGATAATACATCCTGAGCAGTGCAGAATCATACGAATGACGTTGAGTATTAATGTGTCGAACATGCGCACGTGTTGACCTGGTGCAGTGCAAAATGTCATTAGTCTTGACCTGGTCAGTGTCCATTTCTTCTTTGCTCAAGTTGAATAGGCGTATAGCCTCACCGATTTGTTCTATGGAGCATTGAGAAGAGGAGGAGATAAGTTCAAGAGCCCCGGTTAGCTTGGCGGTCAGTTGGGTAAAATGTTGAGTGACCTCAGTAGAAGTGGTGGATGATGAGTTCGCAACAGTTAGGGCGTTGATTTTCCCTTCGATTGAGTTCATATGATTAACCATCATCAGCTGAAGTTCGGCCAGTTTGACCATGAATTCTTGTTTGGGCTGCTGAGAGACTAGAGAAGTCATGACACTCATCAGCTCCTTGAGACCTTTGAGTTCAGTCAAAAGTTGCGTGATGGAGGAAAATTGAGTAGGCTCAGCAGGAATGGACCCAGCAGCAATAGCTTGAAACTAATGAATCTCTTGAAGTAGAGTTTGAGCAGAGTGGATGATTCGTCTTCCTGACTCAAAAGCATCCAAATAGGTATAAGGATCATCAGTGTTGTGCTCAGAGGCCATTTTCCGGTTAGCAACAGGTGGAGAATTTTGATGCTGCCCAGAAGTGGAAGTGCCAGCCTGGTCAGCAGCTGCACTTTTATTGAAGCCAGCAGCAGGAGCCGACTGGTTTTCTAACTGCACAGTAGAGGAAGGAAGTGTTGTCTCAGTAGTATTATTGACCTCCTCAGGGTCAGTCTGGAGTTGAGTTGAACTTTAAGGTGGATGCAACTCAGCACTGTCTTTAGCAGGTGGAGTTTCCTTTGCTAACTCTTTATGTTGAGCAGCAGGAACTTCGAGCACTTGCTCAGTGGAAGGATGAGCAGAGGTGTCGGCAGAAATTGGACCCTTAGTGGCTTGTTCCTCAGCTTGAGAAACAGAGGCTTGTTTTTCTTTGACTTGGTCCGGAGTGGGCTCAGTGATGTCGGTGAAGAACTGGAATTGGAGCCCAGTTAAGTTTATGATTGGGTCCCTCAGTGGTGATTCATCCAGCAAATCTATCACGCTGGGCTTTTGAGCTTTGCATTTGAAACGCTTGTCCGCACTGCCCTTTTGAGTTTTGGTTGGAGGAGAAGGGTCAACGGCAAGAGAGTCTGGTGACTCAGAAGAGAAATTAGGTTCAAGGTCAGAGTAGAGAGTCTTTTCAACCTTGTCCTTTACTAGAGACTTAACTCCTTGCTCATCAGTCTGCTCAGCAACAGCTGTTTTACTCGGCTCAGTAGAATGTACTTTGTCAGCTCGAGCCAATTCTTCAGTACAACCTTGATCTTCCTCCTAATCACAAGGTGTCTTTTCCAAGTCAATTTCTTGACTTCGTACAAAATGTGAGTCCGCTGAAATCACAAAGTCAAGTGGGTTAGCGTCTAACGGCTTCAACCCAGAGGTTTTCTTCCTCTTAAGCGGCTGTTCAAGTGTCTCCTCACTTTCCTCAGGGTCAACTCTCTTCTGTTTCTTCTCAGCTGACTCTGGCTTTTCTTGCGCTGGCTCAGCAGGAGCAGCTTTCTTTCTGCCAACTACCACCCTGATTTTCTTGGCAGTTTTATTAATATCCCTGGCCAGTGGGGTTTGGTCAGCTTTTCTCTTTCTTTCCTGCCTAGTGCACTCAGCAGGTTCTGCTTCAACCACAACTTTCTTTCCTTTCTTTGACAGCTCAGCAGTTGTCTCTTCAACCACATCTTCCTCAACATGAGTTTCTTCGACCAAGGGTCCCTTACCCTTCTTAGGTTTGATGGGAAGGCTGTGAGCTAAGCCAAATAGAATAGTTGAGGTGATCTCAGTGCCCTCTATGTCAATTTCCTCCTTTAGGTTGACCTTTTGATCCTGAAGGATTTTGGTGATTAGGGAGCCCATCCTGAGTATCCCCGTGCTTTGTTGAAAAGCCCCAATTAGAAAGACGGGCATATTAAGCGGCTGGTAGGTCAGCATATGCTAGATAAAGCACTGCTCAAAGTTTGAGGCCGAGGAGGAGGAGTTGACCTTGGGAAACAAGAAGTTGGTCAGGATATAGTGGGCTTGTTTTTTAGGCTGACCCATACTTGTACTGGAGATTTCACCTTTATGATTCTTGGGTTTGCAGAATTCAGCTTCGTAATCAATGTGCATGTAGTCATTTGTGCACCTGAGTTCTGATCCTTCTTCCTTCAGTTTTAACAGTTTAGCAAGATAAGAAGGAGTGATGGTGAACTCTTTGTTCTTGATTTTCGTGATCATATAGTCGCAGTCATCATCGGCTACCCTTAGGTTTGTGTAGAATTCCTTTACTAACTATGGATAAGTGGTTCCAGGAAGAGAGAAGAGGTCGGTCTAGCCATTCTTTGATATCCATTCGCAGAAGGGTTGCTCAGCTTGTACGAAGCTTTTGGAGAACCAGCGAGAATGGAAAACTTTGAGATTTTTAACGTTTTTGAGGACCGGAGAGAACGTCCTTTCCTTAGGTTTCTAGTTCTTTTTCTCCTTCTTCTTCTTTGATGAAGTTGGTTGGTCAGTTTGAGGGTTTTCGCGAGGGATGCTAACCTTGGGAATATATTGGTCATGTTGACCATGGTTCTGTTCCTGAGACTCAGAAGAAGTCTCGTGATATTCCTGCTCAGCAGGAGATAGAGGATTTATATCTGAGCGGTCGTTGTCGTATTGCTCGCCGGAGTTGTTCTGGGAATCGCTCGACAAGATATTCTTGAGGGTTTTTGAGAGAGATCAAGTGCAAAATATTTCAAGCGTAAAGAGGAGTTAGTGGGAAATCATCCACTATTTATAGCCGGTGCGTGTTGATCTGATAGGTCGGAATGGCGGTTCATTCTCGAATAGATCAACGACAGTTATCTCTATCATTAATGACACATTCGGCGCATGGTTTTCCAATCATTACGCTTACATCATCCTAGGTGGCTACTTAAATACGCGTGCAAGCATTAAATTTCGCAAGTTGTCTTACTCAGCATCTAGGATACTAAACGTTTGGTGTTCTGAGTGCTCAGTTTAGCGTAGAAGGGATTCATAGTATGTGGAGTAACTCAGCATTTAGCAATCACTCAATATATATAGCAATTCAGCAAGTAATGATTTTATAGCATTCTTATCTAATCAGCATATGATAGTTACTCAACATATTATAATTACTCAGCATGATATAATCACTCAACATACTCAGAATTTTATTGAAGAGGATTAGACATACTGATAGCTTCCCTTAGTATGCTGAACTGCTCACGAGCCAACGGCTTCGTGAAGATATCTACAAGTTGTTCATCTGTTGGAACATAGGTCAGCTTGATCTCACCCTTGAGTACATGATCTCTGATGAAGTGATGCCTTATGCTGACATGCTTCATCCTGCTGTGTTGGATTGAATTTTTAGATAAGTCAATGGCACTTTTGTTTTCACATTTGACTTCAATTGTTTTGGTTTGAACTCCATAATCATCCAGTTGTTGCTTGATCCATAGGACTTGTGCAACACAGCTTCCAGCAGCAATGTACTCAGAGTCAGTTGTTGACAGAGCAACTAACGACTGCTTTTTACTGAACCAAGACACTAGACAGCTTCCAAGGAAGTGACATCCTTCTGAAGTGCTTTTTCGCTCAAGTTTGTCTCGTCGATAGTCAGCGTCAGTGTATCCAATAAGTGTGAAATCGTTCCTGTTAGGATACCATAAACCTGCATTCACTGAGCTTTGCAAATATCTAAGGATTCTTTTTACAACTATGTAATGTAATGAGATTCCTTAGGGTCAGCTTGATATCTTACGCAGTAACATACTGAGTACTGTATATCTAGCCTACTTGTCGTTAGATAGAGTAGAGAGCCTATCATATCTCGATATAATTTGTTGTCTACTGACTTACCTTTTTCATCAGCACAGTGTCAGTACCCATTGGGGTAGATATTGGTTTACAATTTTCCATATCAAATTTCTTCAATATCTCCTTATCATACTTAGTCTGACTAATGAAAATGCCATTCTTGCCTTGTTTGATTTGAAGTCTAAGGAAGAAGTTGAGTTCTCCCATCATTGACATCTCAAACTCAGTCTGCATCTGTTTGCTAAATTCATTGCACATAGATTCATTAGTAGCACCAAAAATGATATCATCTACATATATTTGTGCCAACCGGGTATCTTTACCCTTTTTCTTAATGAATAAGGTTGTGTTAGCTTTTCCTCTGACATAGTTTCTGGTCAGCAGAAAGCTGATCAGTCTTTCGTACCAAGCACGTAGTGCTTGCTTCAGACCGTACAGAGCCTTTTTTAGTTTATAAACATGGTTTGGGAATTTTGGATCCTCAAACCCTAGAGGCTGACTAATATAAATCTCTTCATTTATAACTCCATTAAGAAATGCACTTTTAACGTCCAGTTGGAACAATTTAAAATTCATAAAGCTAGCATATGCACACAGTATTCTTATTGCTTCTAATCTAGCTACGGGTGCAAAGGTCTCACCATAGTCAATACCTTCCTGCTGATTGTAACCTTGAGCTACAAGTCTGGTTTTGTTCCTAACTACGTTTCCCTATTCATCTAGCTTATTGTGGAATACCCATTTTGTTCCTATGGTCTTTTGATTTTTCGGTTTAGGCACTAAATCCCATACTTCGTTTCTCTTGAATTAATCAAGTTCCTCTTGCATAGCATTTATCCAGAATTCATCATGCTCATCTTCTGAGAAGTTCTTCGGTTCATGAACTGAGACAAATGCAACATTACTGAGATATCTCTTGAGTTGATTTCTGGTCATCAGGGTGTTCTCAGCAGCATCAAGAATGGACTTCTCTGAGTATCCTCTTGGAATCTTGATCTCTTTTGGCAGTGTTGAGTTTTCAGGAGTCGGTGTTTCAACAATCTCTGCAGGATTATATTGGTCAGCAAAGATAATTTCAGATTCGTTCTTACCTTTGATCAGTCCTTGAGGTAGTGACTCAGTGGCTCCAATTTGGTCAGCGGAAGCTGAGCATGGGCCATCTTCGATAGGCTGACTTATCTTCCATGCAGGGTCAGTTTCATCGAACTCAATATGTACAGACTCTTCTACGACCTGAGTTCGTTTATTAAACACCCTATATGCTTTGCTGTTTGTTGAGTACCCTAAGAAGATAGCTTCATCAGCTTTAGAATCAAACTTAGCAAGGTTGTCTTTAATATTTAAAATAAAGCACTTGCAACCAAAGGCACGAAAATATCCAATGTTGGGTTTTGGTCCTTTCCAAAGTTCATAGGGGTTTTTCTTAAGTATAGGTCTAACTAAAGCCCTATTGAGTATATAGCAAGCTGTGTTGATAGCTTCATGTTAAGCCCAAAATATACCTAAAATATCATTAGTATTTACATCAGTTTTGCTACGAAATCGTACTGTTTATATCTGTTTAGAATACTTTTATTTCCGAATATGTTTCTTTCTTGTAAGGTACCTAAATATTTGGTAAAATCTAAATAGGAACAAAAAGAGGTTAAAAACAGAAGAAACCCCTACAAAAGGAGTCAAAGACGATGAAGATCAAACGCACCGAAACGAGGACGAGGACGAAGTTGGAAACGGAAGAAATCACTCCGTGTCGCGACCAAGAATCCTCCATTCACGGTCGCGACACGTGTCGACAGATTCTCCCCCTTACCATTTCGAAGGCTAAATATTTACTCCCCCATTCTCAGCCGAGAATTTGGATTCTCGATAAGAGCAGAAATTATGAAAAAGCCATACGTACACGTTCGTTCACAAAGAAACGCGTTCGTTCGATTGGATACGATCGCCTCTTCGTAGCAGACACGTCCCTTAAACTCGACTCTTCAACATCTATAAATAAAGAGTTGATTTCAGAGTTGGAGATATGGAAAATTGAAGAGAAGATTAGTATAGAATTAATGTAGAAATTCTGAGTCAAGCGATTCAGAGTTAGAAGTTCGATTCTGTAAAAAGCAATATGATGTACACACATTGTTTATTAAATAATTTCAAACACAGTAGCATTTAGATTTGTTCATATTAGTTTACATTTTGGTAGTAGATAGACCAGTCTCTATTCCGAAGATTCAGCGAGAAGATTTAGTAGAGGATCCGCCCCGGAGTCTGACAAACTCTAACGAAACCCAATGAAAGGATTGACAACCCGTTCACTTGCAAGTCGTCAAAAGTTTCCATGCTTCTTGTTCTCTGTAAACTTGTATCAAATTCATATTTCATCTAATAAAGTTCATTCTATTCGATAGATTTTTATGTAGCCTTTTTGTAAATGATCCGAAGTGAGTTATGGTATTTTCATTAAAACGTAGTTGAATTCAAAATCTTTACAAGGAAACTTTGTTGAACACTTAGACAAATTGATATCATCAGTAGAGTATTAATTTGGTTAAGGTAGCAATCTAACCCGACCGTAGGAGGATTGACTGCAGTTCAAAGCCTTTTAATTAGAGGAATCAACGTTATTTCATTTTCATAATTTATACAAAGTTTAAAGTTGTTTTCTTTGCTTAATGCAAACGAATACATTTGTTTACTTTTCTAAAGAACTAAACGTTTCTGTTTTGTAAATTTATCCTTAAAGTCAGAAGTGATTTCTAACATTCGTCATACTCTAATCTAATTCTTATTCTAGCAATTTCAAAACCAAATCCAATTAAACGATTTTACGTATTATAAACCTTAAAAGTAAATCTAACTGATTCAAAATAAGTTTTCGTTAAAAAGCGTTCCCTGTGGGATCGATATATTTTATTACTACAAGCGTATACCGTGCACTTGCGGAAATCGCTCAACAAGTTTTTGGCGCCGTTGCTAGGGATCGCCAAAATTTTTGACAAAAAATTAAATTTTTCATGTTATATTTCGAATCTAGGTTTATTCATACTTATTCAAACTTTTATATTTTATTTATTTCAAATTACTAACATATTTATTTTTCAAATTCTGTTTTGAAGGTAGTTTCGGTTCGTGCGAAATTTCAAGTTCATGAGCAGTTCTCGAAGTTCGGACACGCCACCAAACCTATTAGACCCAGAAATTGAAAGAACCATTAAGAAGAACAAGAAAAACAAAAACAAAACTCCAATAAAGACTAGAGATACCGAGCCAGAAAAAATGGCAGATCCACCAACACTTATGGATTACGCTAGGCCAGGTGTGGCCGGTGTTACCAACAGCATAGTTAGACCCCAAATAAATGCAAACCAATTTGAAATTAAGCCTGCTTTGCTTAATATGTTGCAAAATAACGTAACATTTCACGGGTTGCCTAACGAAAATCCTAACACCCATTTGACAAATTTTCTTGAAATTTGTGACACTTTTAAAATAACAGATGTGACTGCCGAAGCAATCAAACTTCGCCTTTTTCCTTTCACTTTGAAGGATAGAGCCAAAGAGTGGTTAACTTCTATGCCAGCCACAACTTTTGCGACTTGGGAGCAACTTGCCCAAACATTTTTATCAAAATATTTTCCATTAGCAAAAACTGCAAGAGTCATAAAAGAGTTAACATCTTTTTCTCAACATGACAATGAAACTCTTTATGAGGCTTGGGAACGATTTAAAGAACTTCAACGTTTATGCCCACACCACCAATTGCCCGACGCACTTTTAATGCAAACATTTTATAATGGCTTAAATCCTACAACTAGAGGTTCATTAGATGCAATGTCGGGAGGGTTATTTATGAAGAAAACGTCAGCCCAAGCAAGAGAACTTTTCGAGAAAATGGCACTTAACAGCAGTATGTGGCCCGCAGATCGTGGACATATACCAATAGCCAAACCATCATCCTCAAACACATCATCAGTTAAAGGTATAGTGAATCTTGATCCAGTAACGATGTTACAAGCCCAATTTTCTGCCTTATCGCACAAAATTGATAGGTTTATGGCACCGTGCGATTCTAATGGTAATACAATCCAGACGGACATGGATTACGAAGGTATGAGCGAGATTGAACAGGTAAATTTTGTCCAAGGGCAAAACCAAATTAATAACCCTTATTCCAATACTTATAATCCTGGATGGAGAAATCATCCTAACTTTAACTGGAGAGATAATAATAAGACGAATGCTAATCAAAATCGTACCAATAATTATCAAAATCAATCAAGAGATACGATTAGCACTTTATCTTCTAAAATCGACAAATTTATTGATGCTATGAGCGGAAAAATAAGTAATCACGACGATGGTTTTAAACGGATCGAGAATAAATTCAATCAGCTTATTAAAAACCAATCATCTAGCATCCACAATTTGGAGGTTCAAATTGGACAACTTGTTAAATCAATTCCATCCCGCAAAGAGGGAAGTCTTCCCAGCCATACGGAGGAAAATTCGAAAGAGCATGTAAAGACTATCACTCTTCACTCAGGGAAAAACTACTTAGGTCTGGAAATGCCCGGAAATTCAACTATACCAGGAACTGATTTACCAAAATCCAAAGAAGATACATTAAACCAAAAAGATACACCAATAAACTCAAGTACAAAAACTTTTGTACCCAAACCACCTTTTCCACACAAAGTCCGAAATAAGGATTATGACAAACAACTTTTAACATTTTTAGACAAACTTAAAAATTTGCATATTAATTTAACATTTATGGATGCGATCACGCAAATTCCCAATTATGGTAAGTTTTTAAAAGATTTAATTTCTAAGAAAATCAGTTGGGAAGGAATTTCATCCATTTCGCTAACTGAAGATTGTAGTTCGATAGTGTCAAGTAATTTGCGTACTAAACTCAAAGATCCTGGATGTTTCACCATTCCGTGTAAGTTGGGAGATATTGAATTCCCAAGTTGTCTTTGTGATTTAGGAGCAAGTATAAACTTAATGCCATTATCTATCTTTAACAAGTTAGGTTTAGAAGAAGATATCAAACGTACCAATATGGTTTTGCAATTAGCGGATCAAACCACTAAAAGACCATATGGTATAATTGAGGATGTTTTAGTTAAAGTTGACAAATTTATTTTTCCTACCGATTTCGTTATATTAGATTTTACGTATGACGTTAATTTTCCACTAATCTTTGGTAGACCGTTCATGAACACGGGACGTGCTCTAGTTGATGTGTCGGAAGGGAAAGTAGTTTTGAGAATAGGAGAAGATAAGATCGAGTTTGATATGAACCAAGCAATGAAATATCCTATGGAGGATTTCTCTTGTATGAAACTTGATTTAATTGAAGAATGTGTTAATGACATTATTCAAAAAGAAAAAGTAATAGAACCTATAATGAGTGAAGAGTTAGAAGATAAGGACCCAGAGCCTTTGATTTGAGAAGATGGACCAGTTCCGCCTTTGATTGTAACTCCCCCTAAATTAGAACTTAAAGAATTACCAAACCATTTGAGGTACGCTTTCTTAGGCGAAGGCGATTCTCTACCTATAATTATCTCTAACAAACTAACACATATTCAAGAAGAAAAATTGAAGGAAGTTGTTAGAAATAGGGTAGGAAGTATGGGATGGATAATTTCAGACTTAAAAGGAATTAATCCTAGTATTGTAATGCACAGAATTCACTTAGAAGAAGATAAGCCACCTAAAGCAGATAGGCAAAGACGCTTAAATCCGAATATGAAAGAAGTAGTCAAAAATGAGATTACTAAACTTTTAGACAATGGAATCATTTATCCTATTTCGGATAGTAAATGGGTTAGTCCAGTCCACTGTGTACCTAAAAAGGGAGGCATAACTGTTGTAAGGAATGACGAAGGTGAATTAATACCTACACGAACCACCACCGGTTGGAGGGTTTGTATAGATTATAGGAACCTTAACAAAGCAACTAGGAAAGATCATTTTCCTCTACCTTTCATTGATCAAATGATCGAATGGATAGTTGGTCATGCTTTCTATTGTTTTCTAGATGGTTACTCCGGATTCTTTCAAATATATATTTACTCAGATGACCAAGACAAAACAACCTTCACATGTCCTTATGGAACATTTGCATATAGAATAATGCCCTTTGGTCTATGCAATGCACCAGCAACATTTCAACGTTGCATGACCGCAATTTTTAATGATTTCATTGAAGATATCATGAAAGTTTTTATGGATGATTTTTCCGTTTATGGAGATTCTTTCGATACATGCTTACAGAACTTGGATAAAGTTTTGTCTAGGTGTGAAGAAACGAATTTAGTATTAAACTGGGAAAAATGTCATTTCATGGTTGACGAAGGAATTTTTTTAGGTCATAAAATATCTGAAAAAGGATTAGAAGTGGATAGAGTAAAAACTTTAGTGATAGAAAAACTACCCCCTCCAACTACTGTTAAGGGAGTACGGTCATTTTTAGGACATGCAGGTTTTTACTGGACATTTATTAAAAACTTCTCTATAATTTCCAAACCACTTACTAATTTACTCATGAAAGATTCAACCTTTGACTTCAATGTAGATTGCGTTAAAGCTTTCGAAACATTGAAAACAGCTTTAGTCAGTGCACCTATTATTGCTAAACCCGATTGGGATTTACCTTTTGAAATTATGTGTGACGCAAGTGACTTAGCCGTCGGATGTGTTTTAGGTCAAAGGAAGGATAAGAAACTTCATGTTATTTATTATGCCAGTCACACACTGTCCGGTGCACAATTAAACTACACCACAACCGAGAAGGAAATGCTAGCAGTAGTTTTTGCATGTGATAAGTTTAGGTCATACTTGTTAGGTTCAAAAGTTATTATTTATACCGATCACGCAGCTTTAAGATATTTATTTGCTAAGAAAGATGAAAAACCACGTCTAATTAGATGGGTTTTATTGTTACAAGAATTTGATATAGAAATTAAAGATAAAAAAGGAGTAGAAAACCTTGTCGTCGATCATCTATCAAGACTCGAAGATGAAAACGGTCCTATAGGTGAGACTATCGGTATACGAGATGATTTCCCTGATGAATATCTCTATCAAATAAAAAGTGTCATGTCGCCGTGGTATGCGGATATTGCAAATTATCTCGCAGCAAACGTTGTTCCGGAAGGATTAAATTTCCACCAAAAGAAGAAATTATTTTTTTACATTAAACAGTATTTTTGGGAAGATCCTTTCTTATTCAGAACTTGTGGTGACAGAATAATTAGGAGATGCATTAGTGAAAATGAATACGGGTCTATAATGTCAGAATGCCATTCTAGTTCTTATGGAGGACATAACGGCGTTAGTAAAATAGTGGCCATGATATTAGAATGTGGATTCTTTTGGCCTACGTTGTTTAAGGACATCCATTCATTTATTATTCGTTGTGACAAATGCCAAAGAACAGGGAATTTAGGAAGGAAAGATGAGATGCCTCTCACGAACATGTTAGAAGTTGAAGTCTTCGACATATGGGGAATAGATTTCATGGGACCTTTTCCCCCTTCTTTTGATAAAACTTATATATTAGTCATCGTAGATTATGTTTCAAAGTGGGTTGAAGCAATCGCAACCCTGACGAACGATTCTAAGGTTGTTGTTGGGTTTCTTGAAGATATATTTTGTAGATTTGGTTGCCCTAGAGTCATTGTAAGTGATGGTGGTACCCATTTCATAAACCAAAGTTTTGATATACTTATGAAAAAATATGGAGTCCGCCACCGCGTGTTAACGTCATACCATCCTCAATCGAATGGTCAGGCAGAGATATCAAATAGAGAACTGAAATGGATTCTAGAGAAAACGGTTTCGTCTTCAAGAAAAGATTGGTCTTGTAAACTCAACAATGCGTTATGGGCATACCGTATTGCATTTAAAACACCAATAGGAATGATGTCATACCGATTAGTGTATGGGAAAGCATGTCATTTTCCAGTCGAATTAGAGCATAGAGCCTATTGGGCTATTAAAAAACTTAATTTTGATTTACAACAAGCAGGTAAGAAACGTTTACTCAACTTAAATGAGTTAGATGAGTTACGTCATCTATCTTACGAGAATGCAAAAATATATAAAGAAAAAGTGAAAAAATGGCATGACGCCAAGATTAAAGTCAAAAGCTTTAGCATTGGGGATAAGGTGTTGTTATTTAATTCACGGCTCCGTTTATTTCCAGGTAAACTTAAGTCTAGATGGACAGGACCATATTTAGTCATTAAAACATTCGACTATGGATCTTTAGAACTTGAAGGCCCTGACGGAGTTCATTTCAAAGTTAACGGTAATAGATGCAAAATTTATTACGAAAATGTTTCAAATAAAGAAATTGCATTCATAACGCACTTTCCTGAAGATTAATTCATTTAAATTTAATATACTTTGGCTTTACTTTGTTTTATTTTTGTTTTGTTCTTAGTTTTAATTTAGTTTAAATTTTTATACATATCAATTTTATGATTTTTAATTATAGGTAGACATTATATTAAGATTTAGATGCATAAAAATATGTTTCAGTCATGATTTTAATCTAATTTTAGGTCATTAGTTCGAATTAGAAGAAATTTGGCAATTCTCAGCCGAGAATTTGGAATTCTCAGTTGAGAATTCACATTTTCAGAATTGACCAAACAGGTACGAAATTTCTGATCTTACCGAGAATTTAGATTCTCGGCCGAGAATCAGATTTATAGGGTTTCGACGTGTGATTTCCACAAGGAAATTAGCATGTCGCGACCGAGAATTGGGATTCTCGGTCGCGACACGGGTATTTTTTGCACCATCAGACCTGTTTCTTCTTCATCCTGCAGACATAGTTTTTCAAAATCGAAAAATTGAGTTTCTTCAACATTTTGAGGTATGAATTTATGACTTTTCGCATCAAAACAACACCTCTTTTCGTTCTATGATTCCTATAAATACATCTTAGAGGTCTAGATATCTGTTACAACCTTTCTTTTCCTCTCTATCAGAACAACATTCTGATTTTCTCAATCCACCATTATCAGCAAAGTAACAGAAACATATTTCTTCTTTTTCATTCCTCACAAAATCATGACTACCAAACACAAATCCCCTAAGAAAGTTGCTGCTTCAAGCACTAAGTGTCCCGACTTGTCCAAGCGTTATGGTGCGCCATTTCCTATCTTCAACCATGACGAAGGCAGGCGCTACTATAGATTTCGCTACACATTTTTCATCGGTATGCTATATATGGATGAGTTTTTAAATAAACAACTCGGCATTAGCAATGACATGAGTCGCTATTTGGAAAGATTGGGATGGACTAAATTCGCCAATATGCGGTTTCCTATAATTGGAGACTAGATTCTCGAATTTTTCTGTACAGTTCTTTTTGTGAATAAACGACGAGTGCGCCTTAGTTTTTATCGAGATGGCGAAATCTTTACTTTTGGATATCCCGAGTTGCATGTCTGGTTTGGTTTTCCCCCGAGGGATACAATCAAACATCATCCTGGCAAAGATATGACATCGACAGATATATGGAGGATGCTAACAGGGTTTTGGCGTTTCAATCCTCGACTCACCTACAACCAATCCTTTCACTCCAACTCAATGTTGTATCTACACAAATTTCTGTGTCACAGTCTGTTCAGTCGCACATTTAGCAGTGTGGTCAGAGACACCGACTTGTATGTTCTTGGCGATATTTTCCAAGGCAATACCATTGATACTTCCAAAATTCTGATGGAGGGTCTTCTTGCCGCTTCTAGATCCAATGATAAAAAGATTGGATTCGGGAATATAATTTGTGGCATAATACTCGGTACCAAGGGTACCATTGCTGTTCCTTGGAGCGAGGCTGAGTCTTTTCCGACTTTGGACTATGAGTTCTTGGAATGTGAAGGCCTCATCAGCGTGTTTTTCGAGCAGGGCCGTATTTTCTTTCTGCACCAGAACGTCAAGCTTTCGTGCAATTGAAAATTGATCGCTATAGGGCTAGAGAAATCCCGATTGATAGGGATGAGTATATAGGATAGTTTATGTTTGTTAGTTTTAATATTGTAAATATTTGTGTGTTGTGTACATGCTTTCTTTGGTTTATTTTATTTTTGTAAATATTTGATTCAATAAGAAATTCTGTTCATTTGCTTAACTTTCTTATTTTTATCTTGATTTATTTTCAATCACTTTCATTTTGACACTTATAAATAATAAATAAGAACTCTAAACTCAGATTGTTTCCAATCAGATAATAATATAAGCAATAAACTAATCAGATGTTTTATCTTTGATTATGACCATACATTCATCACATTAACCCATTAATGTTCTGTCTAACTCACTTATGAATTAATACATTCATGACTTTATATCTATTAATATAGATTCATTTAACTTACTTGGTTTAATGTGCATTAATGTTTCATTCAAATCTTATTTAGAGGTAAAAACCTTTGGTTTTCTTAACATACATGCATTTATATTCATAAGTGATTCATTACTTATTCATTAATAAGGCAAAACCTTTGGTTTTCCTTTGTCAATTAATGTTTTACATTTATGTTTTTAAGTACAGGACCAGTTTTACTAAAGTTCAGGACATAATTTCTCAAGAAATTACACAAACAGGGTCAAAATGCACAAGAACAAGTCACCAGGGCCCAATTCTCGGCCGCGAATTACCAATTCTCGGTAACTTCAGCAAAAACGAGCCACAAATTCGAGAAAAAATTCTCTGATTTTGACGTGTCGCGAACCGAGAATTAGGATTCTCGGTCGCGACACGCGACCTGTATGCACACTAATTTCGGATTTTTGCCTTATTTTCCCACCTATTCCTATTCCTACTCTACCTATACATCACTCTATTTCACCCTATATAACCCTATTCCTTACACAAACCTCACATCACCTCAATTTTTAACCAATCCCCTACTCTAAACTCTTCCCAATACATCACTTTTCCTCTTCCCAATTTATTCATTACCCTTTCTAATCACTTAACCCTTTCAACTCCATATCCATTCATTCATTAAAATACTATTCCCAACTCATCTTCAACCTTTGGTTTTTCTCTCTACCATTCTTCCTCTTTGTCTCTCTTCAAACCCTAACCACTCAATCATGCCTAGAACAAAACGTGTTGGTCACAAGCCCCAGGTTACGGATGCAAACCGCCTTCGTATCCGTTGTGGAGCTCCATTTGACATCAACTCGGAAGAAGAAGCAAGTAGGTACACTCATTTTTCAAAACCTAAGAGAGAGTTCGTGGATATGCCATTCCTAGACTTTGATACGGCAAGGGATTTAAACTTCTCTACTAGGATTAATGCCTTCTTGGACACTTTGGGTTGGCAAACCTTTGCCTCTATGCGATTTCCTCATATTGAGGAATTTATTGTGGAATTCTTGGTCACTTTGGAGATTGATAAGAAAAAGACTACGATTCGATTCCGCAATAATGGTGTCACTTACACTATTAATTATGAAGCTATGGGCAACATGTTTGGCTTTCCTACTAATAATTTCCATGACAAACCTCGTGATTTTGATAATGATACTATTTGGCATACTCTTTCGGGCCAATCTTCTTTCAATTCCAAGAACACCTCTAGCAAAATGATGAGGGATAATTGTTTGCTCTATTTTCACAAGTTCTTGAGTTTTTCTTTGTTGGGCCGGGTTGAGAGCTCAAAAATTCAAGTTCGGGATTTGTTTGTCTTTGATAGCTTGTTTAAGGGATTACGGGTTGATAGCATAGGGATGCTTTTTGATAATTTGTTTCGTGCTTCGAGGGCTCACACCATTCAAGTCCCTCTTGGTAATTTTATTACCGCTATTGTTTTGGGTGCCCGTGGAGAGTTGGCCGATTATGACATGTCTACGTACCGTGGATATGTTCCGCTTTTGAATCTCTCGGCTCTTGAGCGAGCCCATTTGTTGCTCACTACGGTTCCACCGGTTTTTGTATCTTATGAATCCCGAATTCCTCATCTTCGTGGTTCTATGGGTGGCGGAGCATCTAGTTCTCAATTTGCAGGTACCGATGCAGCCGAAGCGGAAGAGGAAGAGGAGGATGAACCACAAGCACAACCACAACCCCAAGCACCTCATGATAATGATCCGGTGGATTTGCGGCGGATTTTGAACCAACTCAATGAGAATAATCGTAACATGAATTTGCGAATTGATGATTTGGTGGAAAATAACATGATGATCAATGACAACCTCAATACCTTGAGGCGGGAGCACACATCAACCCGACGTCGGATGCTTTCATTCTTCCGTCGCCAGAATATCGAAACTTCACCAACTCCTCCGGATTCCCCGCTTAATGTTTAGGTTTTATCTTTTCCTTTTATTCACTTATGTTGTTATGTTGTTTTTAGTTTGCTACAATATTTCTTTTTATTATGTTTGGTACAATTTAATTTTTATGTTGGATGATTTTAATTTGCTAAAATTCTCTATTATTTCGTATGGTTTATTCTTGTGCTACTTTTTCATGTTTTGTCACTTTTTGCACCAATGAGGACATGGTCCAATTTAAGTGTGGGAGGAGATATACGTATATCATTTATACACATACGAATAAATGCAAAGAATACGAACAATAATCATCCGTTTTTACCATAAAAAAACCATATCAATATTCATAAACAATGTTTTCAAATGCAACACATATTGCAACGCAATGTATTAAACATTATTTTTCATATGTTTTTAGGATATGATTATTATTATTATTATTTTAGATTACCATTATCGATAGAGATACTATTTCTATACGGGCATTATTTTTCAAATTTTTCATAAATCTCCGATACGATTTTAAGTAAAAAATTGTCTCAAGTAAATATATTTAAGTAATAAATTCTTTATTTTCAATCTCTATCTTATATCATGCAATTCATGATACAGTAAATCTTATTTTAAATTTTCAATTAGGTTTATAGGCATTAAATTGAACTAACAATTTTAGCTCGGTTTGATTTCGTCTTACATTAACACCAATTGAAGTTTTTAAGGAAACTTTAGCTATAATACATGTTGAATTTTAAGCCAATATAGGTTGAATGTGCTATTTTTCTTTTTCTCAATTTACAATTTTAACTTTTGGCCACGATTGAGACCAACCTTATCACAATCGAGGTATGAAAGGGAAGAAAATTAAGTACCGTTTACTTTTGGCCACGATTGAGACCAACCTTATCACAATCGAGGTATGGAAGGAACGTTTAAAACAAAATAATAAGCGTGTTTAAGTTTAAAGTAACGATTGCGTCCACCCATGGCATGGTCGTTACCTCTTAAGAAAACACTAAGTAAAAAAACACATATAAAGTTACGATCGAGACCACCCTTATCTCGGGCGTAACTAAAGCAAATAAATTAATCCTAAGTACTTATTTAAATTTAATATATTTCATATATTAGTTTAGGTTTGGGAAGGAAATTTTGTGCTTTGAAATGCCTTGAGACGAAAGACTCGATACCATGCGTGCTTATATCGTCCCGAATACTTCAATTCAAAATTGAAAATATAAGACGAATGATATATCGTATTTATACTAAGTTAGTTTGACATTTTGCGTATAAATCTGCCATGCGAAGTTAATCTTTTCTGCTTAACTAATTTAAAAAGGAAAACAAAGATATATGTTTTATTTTCATAAAGAGATTAGTTAAAGAATAAATTCGTTGAAATTTTGCTCGGGACTAGCAAAAGATTAAGTGTGGAGATTTGTTAAGCCCAAAATATATCTAAAATATCATTAGTATTTACATCAGTTTTGCTACGAAATCGTACTGTTTATATCTGTTTAGAATACTTTTATTTCCGAATATGTTTCTTTCTTGTAAGGTACCTAAATATTTGGTAAAATCCAAATATGAACAAAAAGAGGTTAAAAACAGAAGAAAACCCTACAAAAGGAGTCAAAGACGACGAAGATCAAACGCACCGAAACGAGGACGAGGACGAAGTTGGAAACGGAAGAAATCACTCCGTGTCGCTACCGAGAATCCTCCATTCACGGTCGCGACACGCGTCGACAGATTCTCCCCCTTACCATTTCGAAGGCTAAATATTTACTCCCCCATTCTCGGCCGAAAATTTGGATTCTCGATAAGAGCAGAAATTCTGAAAAAGCCATACGTACACGTTCGTTCACTAAGAAACGCGTTCGTTCGATTGGATAAGATTGCCTCTTCGTAATAGACACGTCCCTTAAACTCGACTCTTCAACATCTATAAATAAAGAGTTGATTTCAGAGTTGGAGATATGGAAAATTGAAGAGAAGATTAGTATAGAATTAATGCAGAAATTCTGAGTCAAGCGATTCAGAGTTAGAAGTTCGATTCTGTAAAAAGCAATATGATGTACACACATTGTTTATTAAATAATTTCAAACACGGTAGCATTTAGATTTATTCATATTAGTTTACATTTTGGTAGTAGATAGACCAGTCTCTATTACGAAGATTCAGCGAGAAGATTTAGTAGAGGATCCGCCCTGGAGTTTGACAAACTCTAACGAAACCCAAGGAAAGGATTGACAACCCGTTCACTTGCAAGTCGTCGAAAGTTTCCATTCTTCTTGTTCTTTGTAAACTTGTATCAAATTCATATTTCATCTAATAAAGTTCATTCTATTCGATAGATTTTTATGTAGCACTTTGGTAAATGATCCGAAGTGAGTTCTGGTGTTTTCATTAAAACGTAGTTGAATTCAAAATCTTTACAAGGAAACTTTGTTGAACACTTAGACAAATTGATATCATCAGTAGAGTATTAATTTGGTTAAGGTAGCAATCTAACCCGGCCGTAGGAGGATTGACTGCAGTTCAAAGCCTTTTAATTAGAGGAATCAACGTTATTTCATTTTCATAATTTATACAAAGTTTAAAGTTGTTTTCTTTGCTTAATGCAAACGAATACATTTGTTTACTTTTCTAAAGAACTAAACGTTTCTGTTTTGTAAATTTATCCTTAAAATCAGAAGTGATTTCTAACATTCGTCATACTCTAATCTAATTCTTATTCTAGCAATTTCAAAACCAAATCCAATTAAACGATTTTACATATTATAAACCTTAAAAGTAAATCTAACTGATTCAAAATAAGTTTTCGTTAAAAAGCGTTCCCTGTGGGATCGATATCTTTTATTACTACAAGCGTATACCGTGCACTTGCGGAAATCGCTCAACACTTCACCCTAGAAATACTTTGGAAGCCTATTCTCACTCAACATTGTCCTAGCTATTTCAACTAAGGTTCTGTTCTTCCTTTCAACTACCCCATTTTGTTGAGGAGTTCTAGGAGCAGAAAAATTATGGTCAATGCCACTGACTTCACAGAATTCATCAAACTGTTGATTTTTGAATTCTCCGCCATTATCACTTCGGATGTGAGCTAATTTTAGGTCTTTGTCATTTTCAAGTTTTCTAATCAGTGTTGAGAACATCTCAAAGGCTTCATCATTGCTACTCAGCAGGATAACCCAAGTATATCGAGAAAAGTCATCTACAATGACCAAGAAAAATCTCTTTCCACCCAAGCTCAGCGGTTGGACTGGTCCGAAAAGATCCAAGTGTAGTAACTCTAATGGATGTTTGGTTGAGACAAGATTTTTACTTTGAAAAGACTTTTTGGTTTGTTTACCTTGCTGACAAGCATTGCATAATTGATCCTTCTCAAATCTAAGTTTGGGCAAACCCTCAACTAATTGCTTTCTTGCTAATTTGGCTAGGAGGTCCATGTTTACATGACCAAGTCTCCTATGCCATAACCAGGAATTATCTTCCTTTGACACTAAGCATATATTTTTTGAAAACTTCTTTTCCAAGTTTAGCATGAAAACATTTTCAACACGAGGGGTAGTTAAAATCAATTCATTTGTTTTTCACTCGAGTATTCTACACTCAGTGGCATCAAATACAACCTTTTTGCCGTTATCACACAGCTGAGCTACGCTCAATAGGTTATATTTAAGACCCCTGACTAGGAAGACTGACTCAATAGTAGGATTACCACCAACGGTACCTGACCCTACTATCTTACCCTTTTTGTTGTCTCCAAAACTTACATTTCCTCCTCGTTTATGCACAAGTGTGATGAACTGAGTTTCATCACCAGTCATATGCCTCGATCATGCGCTGTCAATGTACCATAGCTATGACTTCTCTGCGCACCTCAGGCTCACCTGCAATTGAACTAGTTATTTTTAGGTACCCAATTCTTTTTGGGTCCTCGTTTGTTAGAGTCAACAGATGATGCATCATATTTAATTTTGTGACGGCATACATTTATAGTGTGGCCATCTTTCCCACAAAAGTCACAATAAACTACCCTTTGAGGGTATTTCCATTTTTTGTCAGCACGATTGTGCTGAGCATACCATCATACCTTTGTGGTATGTCCTTTCTTTCCGCAGAAGTCACATTGGACATTCCGCTGAGTATTCCACCTTTGCTGACTGGTACCTGAGTACTCAGCTTTTGGATGGAACCTCTTTTTAGCCGATGTATTCAGCTGGTTTTGTATTGATGTGATATCCTTCCTCGGTTTCTTAGAATCTGATTGGACTTCAGAGATAAACCTATGCATGATTTTTAGATTTTCATATTGCCTAGTGTTGTCTTGAAGGAGATGTCGAAGGTCACTGAGTTTGACCTCCTCAATCTCATCACATCGCCTGCTGAGTGCTCTTACTTTTTTATTACACTTTTTGATCAGTGTATAGAGACCACTCGGGGCATTAATCATTTCATTTCTAAGCAATGGTAGAAACATTACCTCAGTTGTATGTTCCTCATGATCAGATTCGTCAGAGAGGTCAGCTTGCTCAGATAGACAATGATCAGCAGTTTCGTCAGCCATGAAACAGATGTTAGCTGACTCGGGGGCATCAGCTTCTGACGAGGTTGACTCATCACTATCACTCCATATGGCCACCATTGCATTTCTGCTTGCCTTCTTGTCTTTCTTTAAGGTGGGACAGCTTGATTTGATGGCCCAGCTTTATGGCATTCAAAGCAGGTGACTGGCTTTGAGCTGTCCTTTTTGTGTCTGCTGTCGTTAGACTCAGCTTTGTATTTGTCACTTATTTTGAATGGCCTTTTGCTGTATTTATCATTTTTCTTAAACAACTTTTTCATCTTTCTTGTAAACATGGCCATCTCCTCATCATCTGATGAGTCAGCTTCTGTTGAGTCAGCTTTCATGACAAGAGATTTTTGCTTCTTGTCCTCAGTCTTTTCTTTTGCCTCAAAATTCTTTATGGAGATCTCATGGGTCAGCAGAGATCCGATGAGCTCATCATATTTGTACGTGGTCAGGTCCTGAGCTTCTTCAACAGCTGTCTTTTTAGTAGATCTGTTTCAATTGTGAGTTGGGAAGTAACACTTTATGTGAGCTTCCAACTCAGCACTCCGATTACTCAGTGTTGGCTTATACAAATTATTTAATGAGCAATTTAAGCAAGCAACACACACACACACACACACACACACACACATATATATATATATATATATATATATATATATCAAGAGAAAGTAGAGATTACTCAGCAGACTTATCCTGGTTCGGCCTCACCGCCTACGTCCAGTCCCCGGAATCCTTCCGAGCTTTTTCAATCCTCTACTGAGCTCTTTAAAGGTAGAGCACAAACCTTTTACAATAGCAACTGAGTATGCAAGAGTACCGTCCTCTATTTGTCTACTCAATCCTATCTACCACTGAACACTATAACCGAGTGCTCAGATTTTCTCTACCACTGAGTACTATAACCGAGTACTCAGCTTCACTCTTCTAACCTTTACAATTGATACAAGATTGTTCTCACAAAACGAAGAACACTTTAGATGAATAAAATTCACTCTAGACTTTTACACAATGATTGGAATTGGGTGTAAGAACTTGCTTTTTCTATTCAGACAGCTTCTCTTTTGGATTTTTTGACTTAGTGAAGATTTTGCTTGTCTGTTTCTCTTTTGTATGTTTTTTTTTCGGCAATGATCCAAGTGATGACTTGTCCATTTATAGAGAATTCTAAAGCTTCAATTATTTGAAATCAGACATATCCGTTGAGAGTAAACGGTCTTCTTTCGTCATTGATTGGTCAGCTTCCAGAACCGCAGGCCAATCCTGTCTTCTGATTTGCGCAGGCTTGCCAGTTTCGTCTTCTTGCGACAGGTTCGTCTTCTAGCGCCAGGTTTGTCTTCTTGCCAAACGTCAGATGGTCCATGCATCTCGAAAAGGTCCTTGAAACGAATTTCCGAGGCTTCTGAAATGTGTCAGACTTTGTCTCACAAGTTGATGGATAATTGGACACTGACTTTATTATCACTCAGCTTGACTTAGCGGCGTCTTAAATATTGCTCAGCTTGACTTTGCAGCTTCGCCTTCAAGCTTTCCTGAAGAAGACATTTCTTTCATAAAGCTGAGTTGCATTCTACTCAGCTCTGCTGTGTGACTTGCCCATGCTGACTTTGTTCTGTCTTTCTTTTAGAGACTTTAAGTTCCTGTTCTCGTTAGTTAATATACTCAACATTGAACAAACACATTAGTACAATTAATTCAAAGCACTTAAATTTAATTGTTTAATCATGGGATTAACTTAAATAATTTTGTCAAATCAAAATCATGTGGAAAGGTGTTTCAACACTTTTGACATCCCTCCCGGAGAGTTATTCACAGTTCATCATGAACTACCAGATGAATGACTTAAAGACCTCTTTTGAAGAGCTTATGAATATGCTCAAGTTTGTTGAGCCCAATGTGAAGAAGGACAAGGTAGTGTTTGCACTTGTTATTGAGGGATCCAAGAAGAGAAAGGGGAAGTTTCCGAATTCCAAAGATCCCAAGAAGAACAAGGGAGCAAAACCACCTCAAGCCAAAGGAAAGCAAGTAAAGAAGACCAAAGGGGAATGCCACTTTTGTGGTAAAGATGAGCATTGGAAGAGGAACTGCAAGGAGTACCTAGCTTCTCTCAAGAAGGGAAATGATGGTGCTTCAACCTCTAGTATGTTCTATATTAAAATTAATTTAATATCACAGTCTTATTCTTGGGTATTGGATACCAGATGTGGATCTCATATTTGTACAAATATGCAGGAACTAAGACAGACTATGGGCTTGAAGAAAGGAGACATAAATTTGCGAGTAGGAAATGGAGCAAGAGTTGCTGCACTCGCAATTGGAGATTATGTTTTGAGTTTACCATCTGGACTTGTAATAGAATTAAGGGAAAAGTACAAAAATAAACCTTGTGGTTACATCTGTTTTCGATCGGCACCCTTATTGTTTAAAAAATTTACAAAATGGTACCTTGAGGTTCATTCTGTTAACAAACACATGCTAAATTGACTAACGGTGTTAAAAGTCAAAGGGAAAAGAGTTAATTTTATCATTTTATTTATTTTATAAATTAACCCCCTTATTATCTAATTATCACAAACAAACCCCAAAATAAAAAATAAAAATCAATTACACCATCTTCTCCATCTCTTTTTATTTTTTATTTTTTTTCTTTCTCTCTTTTCTCTCTAATCTCTGCTAATTTTTTCTCTCTCTAAAATCAATTGAATTTCCATATCTTTCTAAATCTAATGCATCTCTCTTGCAGACAAATCTTCAAACACACAAACTGCAAATTTTAATCTGTTGGATACTCCAATCGCGCCACCATCAACTGATCGCCGAACATTGGCCGAAAAATCACCGGTACACAGTGAACAATGCTCTCCCAGACACCATTATACCCCAAATGGCTTATAAACACAGCTACTGAATCATGGTCTAAAACTGACCTTTGTGGTGTCCAAGCAACAATTTCTCCTTGATTGCTTATTCTTTCAATGAAACCTTCTGGTAATTTTGCTCTTAGATTGTCCTTAAGTGACCATAAAAATGGAATAGTGTTGAATTCCAGAGCTTCAGCTAGTTCATAAAGCTCTTTATCAGGTAATTATGCCACAGTTCCAAAGCAAATGTATGCTACGGATTTTGATTTTTGCCTGTCTAGCCAAGGCAGACAACCTGCATGATCTAGATTGGATGAAGGTAGAGACTCAGAAATAATCCCCAAATTCAGAAAATCTTCGAACATTGATTTGAAATCTTTATTGAGTGGCTTAGGATTGAGTTCTTCGAACGAACTCACAGCAACAGTAGTGGCTTTTGAAAGAGCATCTCCAAGTATAGAAATTGTTTTCAAAAAACATGATTCCCCCAAATTTACAGTTTGTGTGTTTGATTTTAGAGAGAGAAATTAACAAAGAGGAGAGAAAGAAGAGAGAGAAAGAATAAGAAAAATAAGAAATTAGAGAGAGATGGAGAAGATAGTGTATTTGATTTTTATTTTTTATTTTGGGGTTTGTTTGTGATAATTAGATAATAATGGGGTTAATTTATAAAATAAATAAATATAAGGATAAAATTAACTCTTTTCCCTTTGACTTTTAACGCCGTTAGTCAATTTGGCCTGTGTTTGCTAATGGAATGAACCTCAAGGTATCATTTTGTAAATTTTTAAACCACAAGGGTGCCGATCAAAAACAGGTGTAACCACAAGGTTTATTTTTGTACTTTTTCCTAGAATTAAGGAACTGTTTATACGTTCCTGAAATGTCATTATTTCTGTTAGCTGTCTTGTGGATGATGGTTTTAATGTTTCAATTAAGAACTCTAGTTGTGAATTTTATAGAAATGGTATTTTCTATTTTTCAGGAATATCATTAAATGGGATTTATGTGTTGAATGATAAAATTTTTGTTTTCACAATTGATATCAAAAGACATAAGTTAGATAATTCATCTTACTTGTGGCATTGTCGTCTAGGCCATATAAACAAGAGACGTATGCTTAAGCTACACCAAGATGGGCTTATAGACTCAATTGATTGTGAATCAATGGGGGACATGTGAGTCTTGTTTAAAAGGAAAGATGGCAAAGATACCATTTAGCAATAAAGAATAGCGTGTATCAGACACTCTAGGATTAATACATTCAGATGTATATGGTCCTATATCAGTCCAAGCAAGAGGAGAATTTAGATACTTCATTAGCTTCATAGATGATCATACTAGATATGGTTATATCTATTTTATGAAGCACAAGTCAGAAGCCTTTGAGAAGTTCAAATGCTTCAAGAATGAAGTAGAAAATCAAACAGGAAAGACTATTATAATACTTCGATCAGATCAAGATGGAGAATATCTTTCAGATGATTTTCTGAATGATCTAACTAAATGTGGAATATGCTCGCAATGGGCACCTCCCTATACCCCACAACACAATGGTGTATCTAAAAGGAGAACCCATACCTTATTAGATATGGTACGATCCATGATGAGTACCGTATCCCTTCCAAAGACGTTCTGGGGCTATGCTTTGAAAACCGCTCTATTTACCCTAAATCGAGTCCCCACCAAATCCGCCAATTCTACTCCATTCGAACTGTTCATTGGAAAGAAACCAGTGTTCTCATTTTTTAGAATTTGGGGTTGTTCAGCTTTCATTAAACGTATAGTATCAGATAAGATAGATCCTAAATTTGATAAATGTTTCTTCATTAGATACCTAAAGGAAACTGCAGGGTATTACTTCTATCATCAAGATGATCAGAAAGTGATAGTATCCAAACACGTCGTGTTTCTAGAGAAAGAGTTTCTGGAAGAAACACGAATAGGAAGCATGATAGAACTTGAGGAAGTTCAAGAAGAAACACCAGCTGAAACATCGGAAGAGATGGTGGAACACGAGTCTGCCTCATTAGATGAGACACAAGTGCCATTACCCACTCATAGGTTTTAGAGGGTTCGTGAACTCCTAGTTAGATACTGTTTTTTAGTGGGAGACGATGAAGAGGTTCCCCGTATTAGACGATGAACCCGAAACCTACGAAGAGGCTCTTACTAGTCTAGAATCCAAAGCTTGGCTTGAGACCATAAATTCTGAAATGGACTCCATGTACACCAACCAAGTGTGGACTTTGGTTGATTCACCCGAAGGGATAAAACCCATTGGGTGCAGGTGGATCTTCAAGAAGAAGACAGACATGGATGGAATGTTTAGTACCTCCAAAGCTAGGTTAGTAGCGAAAGCATATCATCAAAAGCAAGGAGTTGCCTATGACGAGACTTTCTCTCTTGTAGCCATGTTTAAATCCATCAGAATATTGCTTGCAATTGCCACTCATTTTGATTATGAGATTTGGCAAATGGATGTGAAAACAACTTTCTTAAATGGAAACCTACTTGAGGATGTATACATGATGCAACCTGAAGGTTTCACATCGAAGGATGCAACCAAGGTTTGCAAACTTCAAAGGTCCATTTATGCACTCAAGCAAGCATATAGAAGCTAGAACAAATGTTTTGATGAAACCATAAAACAATTTGGTTTCGAAAAAAACTCTAAAGAGGCTTGTGTTTACAAGAAGATCAGTGGGAGCTCAGTGGTTTTACTAGTACTATATGTCGATGATATACTACTAATGGGAAACGATGTTGGAATGTTGCAATAGGTGAAAATGTGGTTATCTGGTAATTTCTCCATGAAAGACTTGGGAGAAGCAGCTTACATTTTAGGGATTAAGATCTATAGAGATAGATCAAGAAGACTACTTGGACTCTCCTAGTCTACTTATATTGACAAAGTGCTAAAGCGTTTTGACATGCATGAATCGAAAATGGGTAACTTGCCTATGGTCTATGGAATCAAGTTATCAAATTATTAGTGTCATAAAATGGACGCTGAAAATAAATGCATGGTTGTAATTCCTTACTCCAGTACGGTTGGTTCGATTATGTATGCCATGCTTTGCACCAGACCTGATGTAGAGTTTGCACTGAGTATGACAAGCTGCTATCAAGGGAATCCAAGATTTGATCATTGGATTGCTGTTAAGAACATTCTTAAATACTTGAGAAGGACTAAAGACATGTTCCTCATATATGGAAACAAAGAATTGAAAATAGAAGGATTTTCAAATTTTAGTCATCTAACATATGAAAATGATTACAGATACATGTTTATCCTGAATGTGGGTACAGTCAGTTGGAAGAGTTTCAAGCAAGGAAGGTTGCTTTCTTGTCGACTGAATCAGAGTACATCGCAGCTGCAGAAGCAGCAAAAGAGGTAGTTTGGATTAGGAAGTTCATAACAGAACTAGGAGTGGTGCCTGACATTGTGAATCCCATTACTTTGTACTATGATAATAATGGAGCCATTGCACAATCAAATGAACCACATCCTCATAATGCATCCAAGCATTATCTCAAGCGATACCATCTCATTAAAGAGATTATAGCCAATGGAGATGTGAGAATAGAAAGAGCGTCTACTAAGAACAACATTGTAGATCCGTTGACAAAGTCGTTAACCCAAACAGTTCATGATTGCCATTTGAGCTCTTTTGGAATTTGTTTTAGAAACAATTGGCTTTAGTCCAAATGGGAAAATATTGGGTTTTATGTCCTATAGACAATTGTTTTAGGATATAAATATTAATGAATAATTTGTTTATTTAAATCGTTTGTTTTAATAAAATATAGTATGATTGACTATATATGAAGGCATTAATCTTTTATAAGTAAAAGCAATCCTAAGTTTGTTCAAGCAGTTATAAAGTGTTCATACAAGCATGAAGTGAGACTATACTTTATAATAAGTCAATAAACTTAAATCAACCCAACCCTAGTAATATGTTGATGGGGTTGACATATTGTTGTTGAGACTTGCATGTAATAGTGTTTTCTATTAGGAACAAAGAACTGATCTCACAAGCTTTAGATATGAAGATATCTAGACAGTTACATGGATCTGGTGAAGGAGTTCATTAGGATTGGGACCCGACTTGAGATAACAGCATGGATGGATTTAACTAGTGTTAACTGTTCATCTCATTGGTGTTACTAGGTATGAGTAATCATCAGACTCAAACAATCATTAATTAGTGATTCTAGATTATGGAGTGTGATGCATTGATTCTGTGCGAGCACGATCCACTACAGGGGAGGCCCTGAGGTGTGTGAGAGTAGGGTTGGGTGCACATAAAGTAATTGCAGGATAGTTAATGTTAGATTAAGCATTCATCACTCCTGATAAATAGGAGATATATCTAAGGGTCGCTTGTGGTGAATTAACTGAAATCCTTGCAAAGTGATAGAGCTAAGAGTATAAATGAAGATTTCACTTAGCTTATCTTTTCAGAGTTAATTTCACCTAGACAAGTAAAACAGACGTTTCATTATATGTAACTTGACATGTTCCGTAGTTATAAGTGTTAGGGTTTGGTGTCCTATAGACAATTGTTCTAGGATACAAACTTAATGTAAATGAATTGTTCTTTATATCATTTGTTTTAATAAGATATATGTTTTATAACTATATAAAGGCAATCCCTTTTAAGCACTAAATAAAGTCTAATAAAAGGAAATCCGTAAGTTTGTTTAAAGTGATTATAAAGTGTTCATACAAGCATGAAGTGAGACAAAACTTTACAATAAACTAATAAACTTAAAACCACCCCAAGTCAAGTGATATGTTTAGGATTGATATATCACTGTTGAGACTTGTATGTAACAATGTCTTCTGTCCGACAAAAAGCTGATCTCACAAGCTTCATATATATAGATATCTGGACAGTTACATAGATCCGATGAAACGTCGTTCATTAGGATTGGGGATCCGATTTGAGATAACAGGATGGGTAGATTCATCCTTGTCACATGTTCATCTCATTGGTATTAATAGGTATAACTAATCCTCAGACTCAAAGGAATGTTAATTGGTCATCCTGAATTACTGAATGTGAGACTTTGATCCTGCGGTCCCACGATCCTTAACAGAGATGACTCTGGGGTGTGAACTGCAAAGGTTGGGTGTCACATGAGGTAATGTCAGGGTAGTTATACATTGGATTGAGCATTTATCACTCCCGATTAATGGGAGATACATCCAAGGATCGCTTGTGGAAGACTCGACTCTAAATCCTTGCAAGGTGATAGCTTAAGAGTAAGAAATACAGATTTCACTTAACCTATCTATTTGAGTTGACTCGGCCTATACAAGTAAAACGAACATCTCGCTATATGTGACTTGACATCACCCATAGTCATAAGATTCAGTTCAAGGATGTAGTTGATAAAGGATCGAATTGTACTGTAACTAATACGGAAGGGTTAATGACAGAATCAACTTGTCTTCTTAACGGACTCTGGGGGAATGATTACAGACTTGCCAATAACATACTCAGTACATCATTCCGTTATGCAAGGATTAAATATAATTCTTGAAGAAATTAATTTAATAGTTGCATACGGCCAGAAGTAGTAAGAACCTAATGGATCACACATAAGACTTGGAACCAAAAGAGAGATGGATGTCATTAATAGATGGAAGCCCAAATGAGCCCAGTAAGGCCCATTTAATTAGGGGAGGCCGAAATTTATATATAATAAATTAGGGAATTATTTTAATTCCATTAATCCTAATTTGATTAGGTTTGTGAATTAAATTAATTAAGAGATAATTAAGTTAGGAGTTTTAATTAGATTAATATACTCCTATTATTATCCAATTAGGTTATTTATTATTATCCTAGATATATTAGATATATTATAAGATAATAATTGGGAATCCTATTCCGAATTGAATTCCTATTAAGTAACCTATTCCTATCTAACTAGTGTTTAGATACAGGTTATTATATATACCCCCCTAATAAGTGAATTTTGACTAAGCCTATGCCCCTCCCCTTATTGTGATTTTCGAAACATACAATTAGAGAGAGAAAGTGAATTTGCATCCCCTAGTTCGTGGACAAGAATTCATACGGCTTCCATCGATCGATTAATTTCATCTATCTTTCTTTCTCTTTGATCTTGTGTTGGTTAATTAGAGGCAATCTATTTTGGTTGCATCTCATAAGGGTTGATTCTAACTTAACCTCACCGTGTTATACTTTGTGCTTGGGAACTCGGAGAAGAATTGTGGGCGCTTCTTTAACAACGGTAGATTGTTCTTCAAAAGGTATTCCTTCTTATCCCTCTTTATATGAAATAACGATTAACGGATCCTATGGTTAAAAGGAAGTAGGCGAAAATTTTTTATATTTCCGCTGCTATACCTTAGCCTTAATTTCCTTCAATAAGAACTGTCTAAAGGATATAATTGATGAAGGATCGAATTATACTGAACCTAATACGGAAAGGTATGTCAGTATTCAACCTAACTTCTTATCACTCTAGGGGAATGTCTAAGGTTCTGCTAGTAACATCTCTCAAAGTCATTCCGTTATATATTAAGTTGAAATTAATCAGGTTGAATTAATTCCAGTAAATATATATGGCTAGTAGCGATAAGAACTGTTAGGCATGAAATTGACTAAGTTTAACATAATATTTATAAGGGAATTTGGGTGTTATTTATGCTATATTGCAAAGAATAAGGACTGATTAATGTCTTTATGCAGATTAGTAAAGATAAATGCTAAACACGCTGGAAACAGCTTGTTTCGCTACTGCCAAAGAGGAGTGGAGCCTTTCTTAAGTCCAGCGGTCAAACGCCGGATTACTCAATGATGGACAACGACATATCAGAGGTGGCAGAGGCAGAGACAGAGCAGCAGGTGGAGGAGTGTTAAGGTGGCATTACTCAAAGAAGCATGATGACATGAAGTATCAACCCTTGAGTGTTCAAGGGTCAAAGAGGATTTTTAATCATTTCAGTTTATTTTGTTTTAGTATTAGTTGACTTAATTTCTGGAAGGGTACTCGGGTTGTACCAATTTTGTCCCTGTCTTTCTCCTTTAAGTAGGCGTAGCAAAGGAAAGATAGGAAGTTCGGAACATTTGTAGTTTTAGAGATAGAATAGTTATTTTAGAAAGAAAGAAAAAGAGAGCTCGGATGGAGTCTCTGAAGGTTTCAAGAACGACCGATTACTCACTGCTCGATATGAGTGAGTAGTCCATTTTGAATGGGCACGACCAGGCCGAGCCGATAATGTAAGTTTTATGTCATTTTCAATGAATGTTTAGTATTTTGCCAATGTTGTGATTGATGAGGATTTAACTTTCATGCTTCAGCATTTATGCATGTGATAGATGGATGTTAGGACACTGCTTGCATCTTCACTGATATCTCTATTAATCTCCCAACCTTGAAGCTGACCAGTTAGATGGTTGTGTCAAGGGTTTTCTTAATCAGAAATGCAGTTTCGATCTTAATGCAAGAAAGAACGTATCTTTAGGATGCTAAAGGTTCTAGTAAATCTTAGGAACTTAAGAACACACGAAAGTTGACTTAAGCTCGCATTAAAACTGATACTTTGGCTTCATTGGCATTATCTCGTATTCATTGGAATGTTGTAAGGCTTAGCACAACCTGTTCGGCAGTGTCGTGCCTGTTCTATCTTTTAAATCATTACCAAGTTATCATATCTCTTACGGCATTAGACCTCTTTTATCTTAAGTAACCAACATCAAACAATCAAATTAAAAAGGAGAAACCTGTTTGACCCACACGCTTTTTAGCAACAATTTCTAATATAGATTTGAATCTCAATCCCTGTGGAGACGATACTTAACTTATCACTTTATTACTTGTATCTAGTGCACTTGCTAGAGTCTCATCTGAGGACAACAAGTTTTTGGCGCTGTTGCCGGGGATTGAAAGCAACAAAATTTATCTGAAATTTCTGTGAAACAGGGTGTTTTTAATCTGTTTGCTAAGGCGTGCAGGAAACAAAGAAGTTCTTAACCTATTTATACGTAGAGCTGGACCTCCTGTTTTTCCTATCGATCTCGAGTTAGAGAGAACGTGTAGACGAAACAAAGCGGGAGCTCGACGTGCTAGACAGAGAGAAAGATAAAGAGAGAGAAGAATGGCTGGAAGGGTACCACCCGAACAACCAGTTCAACCAAACCAAGAAGAAGAAGGAGAGAATAACAACCCTCCTATTATGCGAATCAGAGATTATTCGAGGCCAACCACAGAGGGACATTCATCATGTATCGTGTTACCCAACGAGGGAAACAACATGTTCAAAGTGAAAGGGTCCATGATACAGATGATCCAGGCCTCCGTACAATTTAATGGGTTTCAATCTGAAGATCCAAATGGGCATATTCAAGAATTCATCACGTTGTGCAACACATTCAGATCGAACAGAGGTGTTTCTGACGATGTAATCAGATTGAAGTTGTTTCCTTTTTCCCTGAGGGATAAAGCGAAGAACTGGCTAAGAAATTTACAGCCAGGAACAATCACAAGTTGGGAAGAGATGGCACGAGCTTTTCTGATGAAATATTTCCCACCACGACAAGCCATAAAACTGAGAAATGAAGTGTCTCGGTTCATACAATAAGAGGATGAGTCGCTGGCAGAAGCCTGGGAGAGATATAAAGAGTTGTTGAGAAGGGTGCCAAATCATGGTATCCCTATGTGGATGCAAATGCAAAATTTCTACAATGTGTTGGAAATTAGGCTAAGGTATAGCAGCGGAAATATAAAAATTTTAGCCTACTTCCTTTTAACCATAGGATCCGTTAATCGTTATTTCATATAAAGAGGGATAAGAAGAAATACCTTTTGAAGAACAATCTACCGTTGTTAAAGAAGCGCCCACAATTCTTCTCCGAGTTCCCAAGCACGAAGTATAACACGATGAGGTTAAGTTAGAATCAACCGTATGAGATGCAACCAAAATAGATTGCCTCTAATTAACCAACACAAGATCAAAGAGAAAAGAAGATGAATGAAATTAATCAAACGATGAAAGCCGTATTAATTCTCGTCCACGAACTAGGGGAGTCAAATTCTCTTTCTCTCTCTAGATGTAGGTTTCGAAAATCACATAGAGGGGAGGGTAAGAGCTTAGCCGAAATTCATGTGTAGAGGGGTATATATAATCGCTTGTATCTAAACCCTAGTTAGATAGGAATAGGTTACTTAATAGGAATTCAATTCGGATTAGAATTCCCAATTATTATCTCATTATATATCTAATATATCTAGGATAATAATAAATAACCTAATTGGATAATAATAGGAGTATATTAATCTAATTAAAACTCCTAACTTAATTATCTCTTAATTAATTTAATTCACAAACCTAATCAAATTAGGATTAATGGAATTAAAATAATTCCTTATTTATTATATATAAATTTCGGCCCCCTCTATTTAAATGGGCCTTACTGGGCTCATTTGGGCTTCCATCTATTAATGACATCCATCTCTCTTTTGGTTCCAAGTCTTATGTGTGATCCATTAGGTTCTTACTACTTCTGGTCGTATGCAACTATTAAATTAATTTCTTCAAGAATTATATTTAATCCTTGCATAACGGAATGATGTACTGAGTATGTTATTGGCAAGTCTGTAATCATTCCCCCAGAGTCCGTTAAGAAGACAGGTTGATTCTGTCGTTAACCTTTCCGTATTAGTTACGGTATAATTCGATCCTTTATCAACTACATCCTTGAACTGAATCTTATGACTATGGGTGATGTCAAGTCACATATAGCGAGACGTTCGTTTTACTTGTATAGGCCGAGTCAACTCAAATAGATAGGTTAAGTGAAATCTGTATTTCTTACTCTTAAGCTATCACCTTGCAAGGATTTAGAGTCGAGTCTTCCACAAGCGATCCTTGGATGTATCTCCCATTAATCGGGAGTGATAAATGCTCAATCCAATGTATAACTACCCTGACATTACCTCCTGTGACACCCAACCTTTGCAGTTCACACCCCAAAGTCATCTCTGTTAAGGATCGTGGGACCGCAGGATCAAAGTCTCACATTCAGTAATTCAGGATGACCAATTAACATTCCTTTGAGTCTGAGGATTAGTTATACCTATTAATACCAATGAGATGAACATGTGATAAGGATGAATCTACCCATCCTGTTATCTCAAATCGGATCCCCAATCCTAATGAACGACGTTTCACCTGATCTATGTAACTGTCCAGATATCTTTATATATGAAGCTTGTGAGATCAGCTTTCTGTCAGACAGAAGATATTGTTACATACAAGTCTCAACAGCGATATATCAATCCTAAACATATCACTTGACTTGGGGTGGTTTTAAGTTTATTAGTTTATTATAAAGTTTTGTCTCACTTCATGCTTGTATGAACACTTTATAATCACTTTAAACAAACTTACGGATTTCCTTTTATTAGACTTTATTTAGTGCTTAAAAGGGATTGCCTTTATATAGTTATAAAACATACATCTCATTAAAACAAATGATATAAAGAACAATTCATTTACATTAAGTTTGTATCCTGCAACAATTGTCTATAGGACACTAAACCCCAACACAATGGTGTGACCAACATTTACAAAATTCAAATCGAATCCATTGCTAACGGTAATCCAGAAGATCTTGAGCCACATGCTTTGTATGACCATATTGAGAAGGTAGTCAGCACAAGTTACAACTGGCACTCAGCCAGAAGTGAAGGGAAGAAGATGGGAAATGATGATGTTGTGTCAAAACTGACAAGTCAGGTAGAACAGCTTGCCCGACAGCTGGGAAAGATAAATGTGTCTTCAATCCACAATGAACCACCATTCAATGACATTTGTGATTTTTGCGGAGGAGCTCATTTCAACATAAATTGTCCCAGAGTTAAGCAAGGAAAGGGCACACAGGCTGAATGTGACTACGCAGGGTATAATCAAAGGAACTAGCCTAACCGTTATTCTAACACATACAACTCTGAAACCAGGAACCATCCAAATGTTGGATGGACAGGCCAACCAGACCAGCTGGGGCAACCACGGTATCAAGACCAGCCAAGGTATCAACAACAGCAAGGAGGACAGTACCAACGACAACCTCAGCAGCAATACAAGCAACCTGTGCCACCAAAGGAAGACGTAGAGCCAGATATGAAAACAATGATGATGCAGTTTATGAAATAGACACAAGCATCAATAAAAAGTCTAGAAACACAGGTTCACTAGATAGCTGCATCCACGTCAAAAGGAAAGGGAATAATGCCGAGCAACACAGAGCCAAATCCTAAGGGCGACGTCATGGCAATCACCCTAAGGTCTGGTAAGGAAACTCAACCAATTGTTTTGACTGATAAGAATGCTGAGTGTGCAGGAACGTCCAAAGAAGCTGAAGGGGAGCAGGAACAGGGTGTTCTTAGTGAAGAAGAAACACGGAAGGCGAACTGCACAGGTAAGCCGGATTAAGAGGAGGGCGAAAGAATGTATAAACCCCCACCACCGTATGTTCCACCTGTGCCATATCCAACGCGTCTAATCAACAGGAAGCTGGAAGAACAGAATTCGAAAGTGTTGGATACCTTAAGGAAGTTACACATCAACATTCCTTTCGTAGAAGCACTGGCACAGATGCCGACATACGCCAAATTCCTCAAAGACATCCTGTCGAACAAAAAGAAGCTGGAAAACATTTCCATAATACAACTCAACAGAGATTGTTCGTCAATACTCCAAAACAAGCAGTAGCTACCCAAAAAGCTCAAGGATCCAGGGAGTTTTTCTATTCCTTGTTCAATTGGAAAGCTAAATATTGAAAATTCACTTTGTGATCTAGGAGCTAGCATAAACCTCATGCCATACTCTGTATATGCAAAACTTGGATTAGGAGAACCTCAACCTACTCGTATGTCCATTCAGTTGGCCGATCGTTCAGTATGCTATCCTAGGGGAGTTATGGAAGATGTGCTAGTCAAAGTAGGGAAATTTATTTTGCCCGTTGATTTCATTATAATGGACATTGATGAAGACTTGCATGTTCCTATCATCCTAGGTAGGCCATTCTTAGCCACAGGGAAAGCATTGATAGACGTAGGCGAGGGACAATTATTTTTAAGGATTAATGGGGAAGAAGTCATCTTTAAGATGAACGAGGCAATGAGACGTGCAAATAATAATGATGACACATGCTGTTTTTTGGATGATTTTCAAAGTCTTTCTACTTTGCAGGAACAGGACACTTTAGAAACTTTATTGGGAGAAGAGGTGAACATATGCGAAGAAACAGGCTGTTCCATTGAATCCAACCTACCGGCACCTCCTTTCGATCCTACTGTTCCTACTCATCAAGAACCACCGGGGATACCAACTGTGCCGGTGACTAAACCAGAATTGAAACCGTTGCCTGCACACCTCGAGTATGCGTTCTTTGAACCACCCAGCGGAAGTCCGGTCATCATATCCTCAAAGTTAACTCCTAATCAAAAGGCGCAACTCATGGCGGTTTTGCGAAGAAACAAGGATGCAATCGCATGGAAAATTGATGACATAAAAGGAATCAGTCCTGCAGTCTGTGTTCACAGAATCTTGATGGAAAAGGAGCACAAACCAACTATCCAACCGCAATGCAGACTAAATCCCCATATCAAGGAGGTTGTGCGAAAAGAAGTGATCAAGCTTCTCGATGCTGGCATTATTTACCCAATATCTGATAGTGTGTGGACAAGCCATGTTCACGTGGTGCCAAAGAAGGGAGGAACAACCGTAGTCCTCAATGAGAAAGATGAGTTGGTGCCTACAAGAACAATAACAGGGTGGAGAGTTTGCGTCGACTACAGAAAGCTCAACGAAGCCACAAGGAAGAATCATTTCCCCTTACCCTTCATTGATCAGATGTTGGAGCGGTTAGCTGGATATGCTTTCTATTGTTTTCTCGACGGGTATTCAAGATACAACCAAATCGCAATTCATAGTGAGGACCAAGAGAAGACAACATTCACATGTCCGTATGGGACTTATGCTTACAGAAGAATGTCGTTCGGGTTGTGCAACGCTCCAGCCACTTTCCGGCGATGTATGATGTCCATTTTTCAGAACATGGTGGAGCGGACCGTAGAAATATTCATGGACGACTTCTCGGTTTATGGAAACTCATTTGATAGCTGTCTAAACAACCTCGAAGTTGTGCTTGTGCGATGCAAGAAGACTCACTTGGTCTTAAATTGGGAGAAGTGCCACTTCATGGTCACGGGAGGAATTGTCCTCGGGCATAAAATTTCAGAGAAAGGGATGGAAGTGGACAAAGCAAAGGTAGAGGTGATAGAAAAGCTAGCTGTGCCTGCCAATGTAAAAGATGTGCAAAGTTTTCTGGGGCACGCAGGGTTTTATCGCAGGTTTATCAAAGATTTTTCAAAGATTGCGCTTCCCTTGTCGGCTCTACTTCATAAGGAATCCGAATTCTCTTTCGATGCAAACTGTTTGAAGGCGTTTGAGCTCTTAAAGACCAAGCTGATCAACTCGCCTATACTGGCAGGACCAGACTGGGAGCAACCTTTTGAGATGATGTGCGACGCAAGCGATACTTGTGTGGGGGCCGTTCTTGGACAAAGGATTGAGAAGAAGTTCCGGCCTATTTACTATGCAAGCAAGACATTAAACGAGGCCCAACAGAATTACACAACTACCGAGAAGGAACTTCTTGCGGTTGTGTATGCCTTCGACAAGTTCAGACCTTACTTAGTGCTATCCAAGGTTGTTGTTCACACAAACCACGCTGCGTTGCGATACTTGTTTGCGAAAAAGGATGCTAAGCCGAGGCTGATCTGATGGTTATTATTGCTTCAAGAGTTTGATCTAGAAATAAAGGATAAAAAGGGAACGGAAAATGTCGCAGCTGATCATTTGTCAAGGATTGATCACCAAGGCAGTCAGGAACAACCAGAGATTGTTGAAAGGTTTCCAGACGAACATATGTACACTGCACAACCTGCGCCATGGTTTGCCGATATTGCTAATTACCTAGCAAGTTCGCTTAAGCTTCACAAACTGTCCACTAATCAGAGGAGAAATTTTTTTACTGAAATTAAATATTATTTTTGGGAAGACCCCTATCTTTTCAGGCTATGCGCTGATCAAATTATTCGAAGGTGTATATCGCAAGAAGAAGGACAGGATGTTCTAAGCCACTGTCATGATCGAGAAGCTGGAGGACACCATAGCGCCAACAGAACTGCAGCCAAGGTTCTTCAATCAGGTTTTTTTCTGCCAACACTTTTCAAAGATGCTCATTTGTTTGTTAGCACTTGCAATGAGTGCCAACGAACAGGCAGCATCTCGGCTAGGAATGCTATGCCCCTCAACAACATAGTTGTTTGCGAAATTTTTGACATATGGGGCATAGATTTTATGGGTCCATTCCCTACATCTTTAGGAAATAAATATATCTTAGTGGTTGTAGATTATGTGAGCAAGTGGGTTGAAGCAATGGCTAGTCCCACCAATGACGCCCGTGTGGTGGTAAAATTCCTGAAAAGGCTGTTTGCCAGATTCGGTGTCCCACGAGCGATCATTAGTGATCAAGGAACCCACTTTTGCAATGCCAAATTTGAAAAGCTTATGGGCAAGCTTGGAGTCTCCCACAGAATTTCCACACCTTACCATCCACAAACGAGTGGACAGGTTGAGATTTCCAATCATGAAATCAAAAGAATTTTAGAAAAAACTGTTGGCAATTCTAGGAGAAACTGGGCAAACAAGCTTGACGATGCTCTTTGGGCATATAGGACTGCCAATAAAACACCAATTGGAATGTCCCCGTTTAGATTGTTATACGGAAAGTCTTGTCACCTTCCTATTGAAATGGAACACAGGGCCTTTTGGGCATTAACTTTCTTAAATTTTGAGCAACAGGCTGTTGGCGATCAGAGAAGACTTTAACTCTACGACATGGAAGAGTTCAGGTTGTTCTCATATGAGAATGCCGTGAATTACAAAGACAAGACAAAGCTGTGGCATGATAAAAAAATCCAGACAAAAACGTTCCACGAAGGTCAGAGAGTCCTCCTGTACAATTCAAGACTCAGGTTGTTTCCTGGGAAGCTAAAGTTAAGATGGACGGGACCTTATATGGTGCACAAGGTGTTTGGTCATGGAGCGGTTGAGATTGGCAGGGAAGGTCAGGAACCTTTTAAAGTGAACGGGCAGAGATTAAAACCATATTTAGAGAACGATCACACAAGGAAGATTGATATTGTTCATTTCCAGGACCCCCCAAGCCAGTAAAAGCACAAAAAGGGTGTTCGCTACAAACACCAATTGTAGCACAAGTAACTTTGCATTTTAATTATTTTAATTTGGTTAAATAGTGTCAAATGTAGTAGATTCATTTAACGTAGAACTGTGATTCGTAATAAGTATCTCATGAACAGGCACAGTGGTAAAACTCAAACCTTTTTCCTAAAGGTGTAGTTTTACAAATGTACCTGTTCAGTAGAGGAGCAGTACCTTGGGAAATTGGGCGGCAAAAGTATAAGTCAGAAAAAAAAGTAGAAACGTCCAATCCTATTCCCATAGGCACTCATCTCGCATGTCTTCCTCGATGAAATCAAACGGATAGGGAGCAATAAATTCGAAATTTAAATCATGACCGTTCGTCACCCCTGCTCCTATTTCGAATGAACACGCCTTTTTGCCAATCTGTCCAGGTGGCGTCCTCTGAATCGACCTCATAATGATAGATTGGCAACGGGACGTATCTTCTCTCCCTACTTAAAGAGCTCTATTTCATTACGGTCATTTGCTCACTGTATTTTTTTTCTTTTTCTTTTCTTCGTTAGTTCTTTTCATTTAGACATTCCATGCTCTGTGCCCTTTACCACTGGGAAACATTATTTAAACTAGAGCACAGCATGAGAACCCGTTGTTCAGGAAAACACGTAAAAGTTGAGGGCTCATCCAAGAAAGAAAAAGCAAAAGGGAAGATGATGGAGCCCAGCACTGTAGCTTTTGTTCCAGACGAAAAACTGGTGAAGAAACTTTCCCAGTTCAAAGACGCAACCATACAGGCTTACTACGAAGAGCTAGCTAAGCTTGAGTTCGGACCCATCCGAACAGTTTGTTGGGAAACCCTAAGGCGGCTAAAGCTTGATGCTCGTGTGCGCGCATTGATGGAGGCAAGCCACTTTGGATGCTTCTTTGAGATGAAGGAACCTGCCTATCGGGAACTGACGCTCGAGTTCTTGGCCACTTTTAGGCACAACGTGGAGATAACCGATCCTGAGGAAGAGGGAAAGTTCAGCTTCCGACTCATGGGTCACACCTAGAGGCCTTCGCTCAACTTGTTCAACCAGATGTTAGGTGTTGCCGATGATGATGACCTTGAATCTGAAAGCTACAAAGAAGCATTTACCAAGACGCCAGATGTCTTTGACCCTACGGTTTTCTGGGAATCGATTTCGGGACAGAAACACTATGACGGTAGCGTGTCCAAGGCTTCCAATGTTGATGACTATGCAGTTCGCTACTTGCACAAGCTAATTTCCGGCACAATATTTGCCCGGGAAAATCAAGCCACCATGCCACATGCAGATCTCACCGCTTTGTGGAGTATGGCAGTTGGGCCAAGAATGAATCTAGACTACTGGTTCGGAGAATACATCAGTGCTTTCTGCAAGAAGAACTCTTCACTCATCTGCTGTGGGAGCATCGTCACCAGGATTGCTGAATCTATCGGAGTTTTTAAGCCCGAAGACCACTCTCGTCTCACGATTGTGAACCACCCGGACCAGATTGACCTCCGGAGCCTACAGAAGATGTTGTTCGGAAAGATGGTAAATGGGAAATGGGTGTGGATGTCGGACTTTGTTACATCAAGGCGAACAGAAAGTCGAAAAATGAAAAGCGAACCAACAGTGTCGGTCTTATCGGATTCTGAACAGGTCGAGAAACCAAAGGACCTGGCCTTCTATCAGAAGTGTGCAAAGCTTTCTAGTGAGGATATAATGGACCGATTCAACGCCATGTTTGCCCAAAATCAAGAAAACCGCGAAATGATATTCGCCCTGGAGCAAAAATACGAGTCACAATAGGGGTCGATCGACATGCTCAAAACCATTTGTATTGAGGAGCATGGCAAGGAAAGTCCTTCTAGTTTTTCTGAAAAGAGTCCGGTAAGATAAATGCCTGAAACACCTCCTAGTGCTAATGTTAATGCTAATGCTGGTACGTCCTCGAAAGGGGAGGGCATTCCTGCCACTGTGGATAGAGAGGTTAACTCCTCTCTCTCCCAACCCACCTGATCTATCCAGATAGTCGTTGTCCTAGCATTTGGTAACCTCTAACACCCTTACTCTTTCAAGTTATGCTCTGCCTGTATTATTATGCTTTCACTTATCTACAATCTGCTGCCGTGTTAATAACATTAAGGACAATGTTTTGTTTTCATTTGGGGGTGGGGATTGTGTATCACAATTTATGCGGGCATGACATGATAAATGCTTTAAATTCTGTTTGTTTAAATTAGTGATTTGATGTAGAACAAATATCCCTTGAGAATCTCTATTGCATATGTCCTTGGTAATTATTGTGATGTTTGTTTTCATTTTCTCTTCCACATGTTTATTCACTATCTATTCGATTGTTTTGTGTTCAGTGGGAATCAAAGAACAGACTGTGCGTGTTTTGATGTAGTGGTTTAGTGTTACTTGCTTGTTTGCATTTTGTGTCCCCAAATCAGGAAGTTCCAAAAATTTTCAAATTTTTTTTCATTCCTCTTTCAAAATTAGTAACCCTTGCCTTACTGCATTTCCCCAAATATAGTGAGAACTTGAGCCTAAGAATGCATCTATGGTATGCATTGATTCTTTTCTGAGAGGGCCAGCGCTCACTATCCTTAGGGAGAATTTGCCTTGGTGCCCTGTTGAAATGGTGATTAGTTCTAACTTTCATAGAAGGAAAAAGGCATTTAGTTTCCCTCTCCGCTACACAAAAAGCCACCTGTGCTTTGCACTCCAATGATTAGGATAACCAACTCGAGCCATGACCTGCTCTTTCTGAAAAACAACGAATGATAGCCCTCTCCCTTCACTTATAACTCTAAACACCCTGAGTTCTGTCTTGTGCTTCGAAAAAAACCAACTGTTTAAAATAAAATCACGTGCTTAAGTTATGCAAATGTAAGCGGTTGAGCAAATATTGCTAAGGAAAAGACTGAAAGGACTTGGGAATATAATGTGGGGAGGAAGGAACCTTTAATGACTGTTCAAAAATAATAAAAAGAGTATTGTGTTATGAGGAAACAGGTTGTGTAGATGGGCTAAAAGGGTAAATAACAGTAATCATTGTAGGCTGTGTAGGTTAAATAAATTGCAAAAAGACAGAGTTCATACACTGAAATAGCCTTTCACTGTCAAACCAGAACCTAAGCCTAACATTACAACCTTTATAAAGTCCTTTGGACTATGTCTGGAGGAACTTTGACCCTTAGATTCGGGACCAATAGGCAAACTCGCACCCTAAGGGTGTGGTGACTGAGCTGAGGAGTGAAATCGCATTCTTTTTCCTATGGTAAGTAAATGCCATGCGAGAGTGAGTGAATTATTCCATTCCTTAGTGAGGCATGATTGGCGAGTAGGTAACTCCTTGTGAAAGAGGAAGTCTAAATTTTAAGATTTAAGGAAGTTCTCGAGCAAAAAGGACACAATGTTTAAGACAAGCTTTAACTCTTCGATGAAATCTTAGCATGCATCTGTTCATTTCCTCATTGCACAAAATAATCTTTGTTCCCCTTATCATTCTCTGAAACAAATTTCATTCCTAACTCTTTTTCTGATTCCTTCTTACAATTTGTTGCTTGAGGACAAGCAAAGGTTCAATTTGGGGGTATTTGTTAGGCATGAAATTGACTAAGTTTAACATAATATTTATAAGGGAATTTGGGTGTTATTTATGCTATATTGCAAAGAATAAGGACTGATTAATGTCTTTATGCAGATTAGTAAAGATAAATGCTAAACATGCTGGAAACAGCTTGTTTCGCTACTGCCAAAGAGGAGTGGAGCCTTTCTTAAGTCCAGCGGTCAAACGCCGGATTACTCAATGATGGACAGCGGCAGATCAGAGGTGGCAGAGGCAGAGACAGAGCAGCAGGTGGAGGAGTGTTAAGGTGGCATTACTCAAAGAAGCATGATGACATGAAGTATCAACCCTTTAGTGTTCAAGGGTCAAAGAGGATTTTTAATCATTTCAGTTTATTTTGTTTTAGTATTAGTTGACTTAATTTCTGGAAGGGTACTCGAGTTGTACCAATTTTGTCCCTGTCTTTCTCCTTTAAGTAGGCGTAGCAAAGGAAAGATAGGAAGTTCGGAACATTTGTAGTTTTAGAGATAGAATAGTTATTTTAGAAAGAAAGAAAAAGAGAGCTCGGATGGACTCTCTGAAGGTTTCAAGAATGACCGATTACTCACTTCTCGATATGAGTGAGTAGTCCATTTTGAATGGGCACGGCCAGGCCGAGCCGGTAATGTAAGTTTTATGTCATTTTCAATGAATGTTTAGTATTTTGCCAATATTGTGATTGATGAGGATTTAACTTTCATGCTTCGGCATTTATGCATGTGATAGATGGATGTTAGGACACTGCTTGCATCTTCACTGATATCTCTATTAATCTCCCAACCTCGAAGCTGACCAGTTAGATGGTTGTGTCAAGGGTTTTCTTAATCAGAAATGCAGTTTCGATCTTAATGCAAGAAAGAACGTAATTAGGACGCTAAAGGTTCTAGTAAATCTTAGGAACTTAAGAACACACGAAAGTTGACTTAAGCTCGCATTAAAACTGATACTTTGGCTTCATTGGCATTATCTCGTATTCATTGGAATGTTGTAAGGCTTAGCACAACCTGTTTGGCAGTGTCGCGCCTGTTCTATCTTTTAAATCATTACCAAGTTATCATATCTCTTACGTCATTAGACCTCTTTTATCTTAAGTAACCAACATCAAACAATCAAATTAAAAAGGAGAAACCTATTTGACCCACACGCTGTTTAGCAACAATTTCTAATATAGATTTGAATCTCAATCCCTGTGGAGACGATACTTAACTTATCACTTTATTACTTGTATCTAGTGCACTTTCTAGAGTCTCATCTGAGGACAACAAGAACCTAATGGATGGAACATGGGCCTTGGAACCGGAGGACGGAACAATAATTTAGAGAGGATATAGGGTGGCCGAATTTTATGTAGTCTAGGGATAAATAATTTAATTGATAATGATAATTGGATTATTATTGTAAATTAAATTATATGATTATGAGATAATGTTAATTAGAGGTTTTAATGTGATTATAACTCTAGTTAATTATCCCTAAACATAAAATAATATCTAATTAGATTAGAATCATTATCTAATTATATTGGAATATAATTTAAGATAATGATAGATATTTAATTGATTATCTAATTAGCAATCATATTTCAAATTAGATTCTAATTAATTAATAATTAAATTAGGGTTAGGAATTGAGAAGTCTATAAATAGACCTCTTCCCCTATGATTTTCGGCCAGCTCAAGTTTGGAGGCTGAAAATTCTCCCGAGATTATTTCTTTTAAATTACTATTTCTTCTATTCCCTCTTTAATCCCGTGTCGAAACTTTAGAGGCAATCAATTTAGATTGTTATTCATTGATTGAATACTAACTGTTTATTTTCTGTTATTGTTTTTCCAATTGACGGTCATCTTCAAATACGGAATTGAAGTTGTGGACACTTTGTTTGCAACAGTAGATTGTTCAATGAAAGGTACGGTTACCCAATCTCTCTTTATATGAAATAAAAATTAAGGGATCTTGGGAAAAGGAAATAGATAAAATAGATAAAATTTTATATTTTTGCTGTGCCTAGACTTATCTATTTTCCTTCAGATGGTATAATTTTCGTTTTAAGTGGTGGCCGGAATAAGGAATTATGAAGGAAATTAGGGTAAAAGGAAAAAGAAATTCAAAGTTTGCAAAGATTAGGAAAAACGATGGTGTACTGACAACTTCTTTTTCTTTTTCAAACTCAACCTAATCACCATAATAATAATAAATAATAATAATAATTAATGGATGGGCTCATATCATATCATTTAATTTTATATTTTATTATTATTAATGGTAGATAAAAATTTGGATGTTATACGTAGCTTTGCCCTCTGCTCTTCTTTTAGAACGGTTTGTACACCTTTTATCTTCTTTTTCCTAACCATAAGAGAATCATCATTTTCTCCTTCTCCTTCATTTTCCTGTTCTTCCTCTTCTCTTCCTCCATCTTCTTTTTCTTCCACGGTCTAATAAATCTTAAATAAACTTTATAGATCTACGGCACAATTGTCAATATAGTCATGGGTTCTCTTAAAACACACACACACACTTTCTCATCATCTTCCATAACAAGTTGAGAATATGGATCTTCATATACTACAAAACAAAATATCCAATGATCAAAGTATAAATAAAAGCACGAACTGGACAAAACACATATTAAAGGTGTGCATATATACAAAACATTTTATTTACTTACATTGAACACTTCTGCTACTTCTTTGAATATCAGGGTTTTTTTTTACCGTTATCCATCTAGTCAGACGTGGGAGGATGTCAATTGCGCACTTGATATAGAACATTTTATTTAATTTCTTTTATCTTATGTGGCGCCTTCTATATCTCGAATATCCAAACATGCACAAAATTTCAAATCAATTAAAATATGTTGATACTAAATTAAATTCACAATATTTATACATGAATCATACTTGAAATATATGCTAGCCTAATTAGTTAATATGGAACGATGATATCGATCTTTCCTTTAATGAAATTCTCAAACTTTTCTTTCTTGACGAATTATAGCCCTTTCCATGGTCTTATATGTCTCCTCCCAAGCAACTACTCTCCATGGAAACTCATCAAACATCTTAGGAAAGTGAGCGAGGTTGATGATATTGTTATTGACTGTTGAGCGATTTCCGCAAGTGCACGGTTTCGCTTGTAGTAATAAAAATATCGATCCCACAGAGATACGTTTTTTAACGAAAAACTTATTTTTGAATCTTTAATTTCGAACTTGTTAGATTTATAAAATGTAAATAAAAAGTGAAAATTGGATTAATTGAATTTAGGAAATTTATTTGATTGAATTTGAAAACTTTGAGTATTTGAAAATGCTGGAATAAGATTATATATTTAGAATAAATCGATTGTTAGAAAGATCTTCTGATTTTAAGGATGAATTTTACAAAACAGGAACATTTAGAACTTATTAGAAAAAGGAATGAATTTGTTCATTTGCATTAAGCAAAGAAAACAACTTAAACTTTGTATTATTATGATGATGAAATAAATGACGGAACCTCTAATTAATTGGCTTTGAACGCGACAAAACCCTTTCGGGATAGTTGCCCTTACTCAAATTAACACTCTTTCGAGATGATAATTTGCCTAAGTGTTCAACAAAGTTTCTTTGTAATGATTTTGAATTCAAGTGCATATTAATGAAAACACCAGCCTCACTTATATTGGATTGGTTACCATAAGTGCTGCATAACGATTTGTCGAATAGAACGGACTTTATTAGATGAAATATAAATTGATACAAGTTTACAGAGAATAAGGAGCATCGAGTTCTTCGAGGGCGTGCAAGTGAAGGGCTTGATCGGTTCCGCTTCCTTGGGTTTCCTAGGAGGTTGTCAGGCTCGGGGGCGAACACTTTACTCAATCTTCTCACTATAACTTCGTAATAGGGATTCGGTCGGCCACTACCATGATGCAAACTAAAACTGGAACAATGTCTAAACGCTACTGAGTTGTAATTAAACTATAAACAATATGTGTACCTCATCTTGTTTTGTACAGAATCTAATTTCTAACTCTCGAAATGTTTTTACTTAGAACTTCGACATAAGTTCTACGCTCTGATTTCTATATCTATATTATAGCATTTCATTACACTTTTTCTCAACATCAACTCTTTATTTATAGATGTTGAAGGGTTGTGTTTGAAGTGATGTATCCGTTGGTTAAGAGTCGTGTCCGTTGTGAAAGGACGTCTTTATCCACTTGAACGAACGCGTTTCTTGGATTTTCAGCATGTGTTAAATGCTCTTGGTGAATTTCTGCACTTACCGAGGATAGTAATCCGCGGCCGTGAATGACGTAGCACTGAGCTTGAGCGACGGACGAAGGGGAGAATTGGTTGTACCGCGCGTGTCGCGGCCGCGGGTCTGGGATCCACTGTCGCGGCCTGGCAGGTTTTCTTACTTCTTGCTTTCGTTCGTGTCCTCGACTTGGCGCTTTCGATTTACGTCGTCTTTGACTCCTTTTGTAGGGTTTTTCTTCTGTTTTAGATCCTTTTTCGTTCCTATTTGGATTTTACCAAATATTCAAGTACCTTGCAAGAAAGAAAGATATTCGAAAGTAAAAGTAATCTAAATAGATATAAATAACACAAATTCGTAATAAAAATGATGTAAATGTTAATGATATTTTAGGTATATTTTGGGCTTAACAAATCTCCACACTTAATCTTTTGCTAGTCCCGAGCAAAATTTCACTGAATTTATTCCTTAACTAATCTCTTTATAAAAAATAAAACATATATCTTTGTGTTTACCTTTTAAATTAGTTAAGCCGAAAAGACTAACTTCACATTGCAAATTTATACGCAAAATATCAAACTAACTTAGTATAAATACGATATATCATTCGTCTTGTATTTCAATTTTTAAATTGAAGTATTCGGGACGATGTAAGCACGCATGTTATTGAGTCTTTCATCTCAAGGCATTTCAAAGCACCAAATTTCCTTTCCCAAACTTGAATTATTAAGTTTTAATTTATTTGCTTAGTTACGCCCGTGATAAGGGTGGCCTCGATCGTAACTTTATATGCATTTGTTTTGTGTTCGCTTAAGAGGTACCGACCATGCCATGGGTGGACGCAATCGTTACTTTAAACTTTAAACACGCTTAATTTTTCTAATTTAAACGTTCCTTTCGTACCTCGATTGTGATAAGGGTGGTCGCAACCGTGGCCAAAAGTACGCTTTACTTATTAATTTCTTCCCTTTCATACCTCGATTGTGATAAGGTTGGTCTCAATCGTGGCCAAAAGTTAAGAATACGATTTATTGATTATAACTTGGAAAAAAGAAAATTAGCACATTCATCCTATATTGACTTAAAATTCAACATGTATTATGGCTATAGTTTCCTTAAAAACTTCAATTGGTGTTAATGTAAGACAAAATCAAAACCGAGCTAAAAAATTTGTTAGTTCAAATTTAATGCCTATAAACCTAATTGAAAATTTAAAATAAGATTTATTGTATCATGAATTTCATGATATGAAATAGAGATTAAAAATAAAGAATTTTTACTTAAATACATTCACTCGAGACAATTTTACTTAAAATCGTGTCGAAGATTTGTGAAAAATATATTTTGAAAAATATTACCCGTATAGAAATATTTATTTCTATCGATAATGATAACCTAAAAATAATCATAAAAATTTTAACTTATGATATTTATAAATGTAAAAATGATATTTCATAAAAAAAAATGTTAAGTTTTTTCATTTGTTGCAATATATTTAAAAGTGTTGCAATATACGTTGCATTTGTATTTTGAAAAACAAGCGATGCATACATTCATTCATTCATTTGCATACATTCATTCATTCGTTTGCATAAAATGATATATGTATATATCTCCTCCCACACTTAAATTGGACCATGTCCTCATGGGGGCAAAAATGGAGATAAAACACTAAAGATAAAACAAACGGAAATAAACGAAAGATATAGCAAAAACATTCATCATAAAATTAATTAAAACTTAAATTGTACGAAACATAAGAAAGAGAAAAATGTACGAAACTGAAATTGAAATAAGATAAGATAAAAATAAAAGATAAAACCTAAGCATGTGGCGGGGAATCCGGAGGTGTTGGTGAAGTTTCCACATTTCGGCGTTGGAAAAATGAAAGCATCCGATGCCGAGTTGAACGATGCGCACGCCTCAAAGTATTGAGGTTGTCATTCATCACCATATTGTTCTCCACCAAATCATCAATTCGCAAATTCATTTGTCGATTATTTGCGTTGATTTGGTTCAAAATCCGCCTTAAATCCACCGGATCATTATCTTGTGTTGCTTGGGCTTGTGGTGCAGCGTCTCCACCTTCCTCCGCTCATTCTTCATCGGTACCTACATTATGAGAACTAGAAGCACCTCCACCCATAGTGCCACGAAGATGTGCAATACGGGTAGCATACGAAATAAAAACAGGAGGAGCCGCAGAAACCAATAAATGAGCCCGCTCAAGAGCCGCAATGTCCAAAACTGGAACATATCCATGGTAGGCGGACATATCAAAATTAGTCAATTCATCCCGTGCTCCCAAAACAATAGCTGTGATCAAATTACCGAGAGGGACTTGAGTGGTATGAGCCCTCGAAGCACGATACAAATTATCAAAAAGCATTCCAATGCTATCCACCTGCAAACCCTTGAACAAACAATCCCAAACAAACAAATCCCGGACTTGAATCTTGGAACTCTCAACACGACCAAAAAGTGAAAAGCTCAAATACTTGTGAAAGAAGAACACACAATTATCCTTAATTAACTTGCTCGAAGTGTTCTTAGAATCAAAAGAAGTTTGGTCAGACAGAGTTTGCCAAAAAGAGTTATTATCAAAATCCCGAGGCTTATCATAAAAGTCACTAGTAGGGAAACCAAACATATTACCCATAGCCTCATAATCAACTGTATAGGTAATACCCTTATTCCGAAAAGAAATTTCTGTCCTCTTTTTGTTCATTGTCAAAGTAACCAAAAACTCAACCACATACTCTTGAATTTGTGGAAAACGCATAGAAGCAAAAGTTTCCCATCCCAAAGTTTCAATAAAAGCAGTAATTTGTGTAGTGAAGTTCAACTTCCTTACCGAATCAAAGTCAAGAAACTGCATATCCACGAACTTGCGATTGGCGTGTGAAAAGTGCTTGAAACGTCCAACTTCTTCTTCAGAATGAATGTCGAAATAAGCCCCGCAACTAACCCTAAGGCGATTAGCCTCAGTGACAGCAGGCTTGTGTCCAACACGCTTTGCTCTAGGCATGGTTATGGTGTTTATGTGTTATGAATGTTAGGGTTTTAGAGAAAAAGATGAAAAGAGAGAAAAGCTTAAGGTTGAAGATGAAGTAGAATGGTTGTGAATTCTTGGAATTGAAAGGTGTAGGTGATTGAAAAGGGTAATGATGAAATTGGGAAAAGGAAAAGTAAGGTATTGGGAAGGGGTAAGAGTAGGGGATTGGTTAAATTTGGAGGTGATGTAAGGTTTGTGTAAGTAATAGGTATATATAGGGTTTGAATAACAAGGTAAATAGTTAGAGTAGGAATAGGAATTGGAATAGGTAGAGTTGAAATAGGAAGAGTAATTAATATAGTTAGAGGTTGAATAGGAAAAGGTGTAAATAGAGGATGAATAGGAAGAAGAATAGGTATAGGTTAAATAGAAAAGGAAAAGGTATAGGAAGAATGGAAAAATAGGTCGAAAACCGGACCTGGAGTGCCTGAATTACGCGTGTCGCGATCGTGGATGTATATCCGCGGTCGCGGATCGCGTTTTTCAACCAACATATCCTCTGAAATTTGAGAAGAAAAATCTGAAGTTACCGAGAATCCAACATTCACGGCCGCGAATCGCGCTGGGCAGCGAATCTTGTGTCTGAAATTTTCTGGATTTTTTCTGATGTTACCGTGGAAGCGCATCCGCGGTCGCGGATCACCTCGTGGCTACCCAAATTCAGCTTATTTACTTCATTTCGTGCATTTTCTTGATAAATTATATCCTGAACTTCTTGAAAAATGAAATCTGTACTTAAAACATAAATGAAAATCATTAAATGATAAGAAAAACCAAAGGTTTATCCTTATTAATGAAAGAAAAAAAAATAAATGAAAATGCTTTAATTAATGAATGTTAAAATTAGAAATATGAAAGGGTTGGAACTAAAATTAATTGAAACATTTATGTGCATTCATTAAGTTAAGTTAAATGAATCTTATGTTAGGAACTTGAAATTTAATTATTAATCAATTAATTAGTTAATGAAATGATTAAGTTTGCATTTAATTGATTCATTGGTCTAAATTTATGAAATTAAAATGTAACCATATAATCAAAAACAAAGTATAATGCAAAAGAGAAATTTTTATTTATTAACATTTATTTACAAACAAACAAAACACAAGCTATGCTAAAAATTCGTCCCCTTCAATCGGGATTTTCTTAGCCCTATATCGTTCTATTTTCAACTGCACGAAGGCTTGTCGTTCGGGTGCAGAAAGAAAATTTGGTCCTGATCGAAAAACTCGCTTCACTAGACCTTCAAATTCTAAAAATTCATAGTCTAGCATCGGGAAAGATTCAGCATCACTCCAAGGAACAGAAATACTTCCCTTGGTCCCTAGAATTATTCCACATATAATATTCTCGAACCCAACCTTCTTAGCCTTGGATCTAGATGCTGCAACAAGACCCTCCATCAGAATTTTTGAAGAATCAACCACGTTGCCTTGAAATATATCGCCAAGGACATAAAGATCAGATTCTTGGACGACACTACTGAATGTGCGACCGAACAGGCTGTGACTCAGAAACTTATGCAAATATAGTATAGAGTTGGAATAGAAAGACTTATTATAGGCAAGTTTTGGGTGGAAAGGCCAGATACCGGTGAGCATTCGCCAAATATCAGTGGACGTCATATCTCTTCCATGATGGCGTTTGGTAGCATCCTTCAAAGGAAAACCAAACCAAGCATGCAATTCAGGATATCCAAAAGTGAAAGTTTTGCCATCCCGACGAAAACTGAGACGCACACGACGCTTGTTAACAAAACGCACAGTGCAGAAAAACTCTAACACCCAGTCTCCAATTATAGGAAACTTCATATCGACAAATCTGGTCCATCCTAGTCGCTCCATGTAACGACTCATATCTTCCTTAATTCCTAATTGATCATTAAGAAAGTCGTCCATGTATAGCATTTCGACAAAGAATGTGTATCGTAGCCTCAAGAAGCGCCTTCCCTCTTCATGATTGAAGATAGGAAAGTTACATCCATAACGCTCTGATATATCCACATGTTTATTGCGTGAAGCAATAACTTTCTTAGATGAAGTGTTTGAGGAAGCCATGATTTTTGGAAAGAGTAAGGAAGAAAAGTTCTGAACTTAGTGTTTGGATTTTATGAATGGTAAGAAAATCAGAGATAGTTCTGATAGAGATGAAAAAGAAAGTGATAGAAAACTGGACCTCTAGTACCTATATATAAGATCCTAGGACGAAAAGAGGTGTTGTTTCGAAGTGAAAAGGCATGAAACAAACCGTTTAGAAATGAGAAAAACTTAGTGTTTCATTCTGAATAGTTACAACTGCTGAGAAAAGGTTCAATCTGGGCAAAATTTCCCCCGTGTCGCGACCGAGGATGCTAACCCGCGGTCGCGACACGCTGATTTTCCTGCGAAAATCAGTTGTCAAAACTCTAAACTCCTGATCCTCTACCGAGAATCCTCATCCTCGGTAAGTTCAGAAATTTTTCCCTTCAATTTTCAATCAGAATTCTCAACTGAGAATCTGAAATCCTCTACAAGTCCAGAAATTTTCCTGACTTCTAGCCATGCCTAAATTCTCAACTGAGAATTTGAAATTCTCTATAAGTCCAGAAATATTTCTACCTCATTAAGAATTTCATATATGTGAATTCTCAACTGAGAATCTGAAATTCTCAACTGAGAATCTGAAATTCTCAACTGAGAATCACTGAATTTTCTAATTTTTATGAAATTCCTAAAAATTAATCATGACTCGAATATATATTTCTATATCTAAAATTCTAAAATGATATAATCTAAAACAAAACAAAAATAAAAATAAAAATAAAAATAAAAATAAAAATAATAAAAGAAAAATGAAATGATTTAAATGTCAGGAAATCTTGTTACGAAACTAGTTCCTATTTCGGAAATATTTTCGTAATAGATTTTACATCGATTACCGTTAACTTTGAAACGCTTACCATTAGTTTCCTCAAGTTCCAAAGAACCATAGTCGAACGTTTTGATGACTAAATACGGTCCGTCCCATCTAGACTTAAGTTTTCCCGGAAATATACGAAGCCGTGAATTGAATAACAGCACCTTATCTCCAACATTAAAGTGTTTGACTTTAATCTTGGCATCGTGCCATTTTTTCACTTTTTCTTTATAAATCCTCACATTTTCATACGCTAGATGACGTAACTCATCTAACTCATTTAAATCGAGCAAACGTTTCTTTCCTGCTTGTTGTAAATCAAAATTAAGTTTTCTAATAGCCCAATAGGCTTTATGTTCTAATTCAACTGGTAAATGACATGCTTTTCCATACACCAAACGGTACGGAGTCATTCCTATTGGTGATTTCAATGCAGTACGGTATGCCCATAGCGCATTATTGAGTTTTTGTGACCAATCTTTTCTTGATGACGAAACAGTTTTCTCTAGAATCCATTTGAGTTCTCTATTTGAGATCTCCGCCTGACCATTCGACTGAGGATGGTATGGCGTTGACACGCGGTGGCGTACTCCATATTTTTTCATAAGCATATCAAAATTCCGATTTATGAAATGGGTACCGCCATCACTAACAACGTACCTAGGACAACTGAATGTACAAAATATATTGTCAAAAAAAGTAATAACTACTTTAGAATCATTCGTAGGGGTTGCAATTGCTTCAACCCACTTTGAAACATAATCAACGGCTACTAATATGTAAGTTTTGCCATTGGAAGGCAGAAAAGGTCCCATGAAATCAATTCCCCACATGTCGAAGATTTCGACTTCCAACACGTTTGTGAGGGGCATCTCATCTTTCCTTCCTAAGTTACCCGTTCTTTGGCATTTATCACAACGAGTAATAAAGGAACCAACGTCTTTAAACATTGTCGGCCAATAGAAACCACATTCCAATATTTTAGCTACCGTTTTATTAACTCCATTATGTCCTCCATACGAGCTGGAATGACATTCTGTTATTATAGATTCATATTCATTTTCTCCAACACATCTCCTAATTATCACGTCACCACATGATTTGAATAGAAAGGGATCTTCCCAAAAATATTGTTTAATATCGAAGAAAAATTTCTTCCTATGTTGGGGAGATAATCCTTCCGGAACGATATAGGTTGCAAGATAATTAGCAAAATCTGCATACCATGGTGACATGATACTTTCTACATGATAGAGATGTTCATCGGGGAAATCATCTCGTATACCGACAGTTTCACCTATAGGACCGTTTTCATCTTCTAGTCTCGATAGATGATCGGTGACAAGGTTTTCTACCCCCTTTTTGTCTTTAATTTCTATATCAAATTCTTGTAACAACAAAACCCATCTAATCAGACGCGGTTTTGCATCTTTCTTAGCAAACAGATAACGTAAAGCTGCGTGATCTGTATAAATAATAACTTTAGATCCTAACAAGTATGACCTAAACTTATCACATGCAAATACTACGGCTAACATCTCTTTTTCTGTTGTTGTGTAATTTAACTGTGCACCGGACAATGTATGACTTGCATAATAAATAACATGTAATTTTTTATCCTTTCTTTGACCTAAAACACATCCTACTGCTAGGTCACTTGCATCACACATGATTTCAAAAGGCAAATCCCAATCGGGTTTAGCAATTATGGGCACACTGACTAAGGCTGTTTTCAATGTTTCAAAAGCTTTAATACAATCTTCATTAAAGTCGAAGGTTGAATCCTTCATAAGTAAATTAGTAAGTGGTTTGGAAATCACAGAAAAGTTTTTTATAAATCTTCTGTAAAAACCTGCATGTCCTAGAAAAGATCTTACTCCTTTGACAGTTGTTGGTGGAGGTAATTTTTCTATTACTGAAGTTTTTGCTCTATCCACTTCTAATCCCTTTTCAGATATTTTATGACCTAAAACAATTCCTTCGTCGACCATGAAATGACATTTTTCCCAATTTAATACCAAATTCGTTTCTTCGCATCTAGAAAGAACTCTATCTAAGTTTTTTAAACATGCATCAAAAGAATCTCCATAAACTGAAAAATCATCCATAAATACTTCCATGATATCTTCGATGAAATCATTAAAAATTGCAGTCATGCAACGTTGAAAAGTTGCTGGTGCATTACATAAACCAAAAGGCATTCTTCTATATGCAAATGTTCCATAAGGACATGTGAAGGTTGTTTTATCTTGGTCATCCGGGTAAATATATATTTGAAAGAATCCGGAATAACCATCAAGAAAACAATAAAATGCATGACCGGCTATCCTCTCGATCATTTGATCGATGAAAGGTAAAGGAAAATGATCTTTCCTAGTTGCCTTATTTAGGTTCCTATAATCTATACAAACCCTCCAACCGGTGGTGGTTCGCGTAGGTATTAATTCACCTTCATCATTCCTTACTACAGTTATACCTCCCTTTTTGGGTACACAATGGATTGGACTGACCTATTCACTATCCGAAATAGGATAAATGATTCCATTGTCTAAAAGTTTAGTAATCTCATTTTTGACTACTTCTTTCATGTTCGGATTTAAACGTCTTTGTCTATCCGCTTTAGGTGGCTTATCTTCTTCTAAGTGAATCCTATGCATTACAATACTAGGATTAATTCCTTTTAAATCTGAAATCTACCATCCTATACTTCCTATTCTATTTCTAACAACTTCTTTCAATTTTTCTTCTTGATTTCCTGTTAATTTGTTAGAGATGATTAAAGGTAGAGTATCACTTCCCCCTAGGAAAGTGTATCTCAAATGGTTTGGTAATTCTTTAAGTTCTAATTTAGGTGGAACTATTACTGAAGGCGGAACTGGTCCATCTTCTCGAATCAAAGGCTCTGGGTCCTTATCTTCTAATTCTTCACCCATTATAGGTTCTATTATTTCTTCTCTTTGAACAATGTCATTAACACATTCTTCAATTAAATCAAGCTTCCTACAAGCGAAATCCTCCATAGGATATTTCATCGCTTGATTCATATCGAACTCGATCTTATCGTCACCTATTCGTAAAACTACTTTTCCTTCCGACACATCAACTAGAGCACGTCCCGTGTTCATGAATGGTCTACCAAAGATTAGCGGACAATTAGCATCATAAGCAAAATCTAAGATAACAAAATCAGTAGGAAAAATAAATTTGTCAACTTTTACCAAAACGCCTTCAATTATACCATATGGTCTTTTAGTGGATTGATCCGCTAATTGCAAAACCATATTGGTACGCTTGATGTCTTCTTCTAAACCTAATTTTTCAAAAATAGACAATGGCATCAAGTTTATACTAGCTCCTAAATCACAAAGACAACTTGGGAATTCCATATTTCCCAATGTACACGGAATGGTAAAGCATCCGGGATCTTTGAGTTTAGTAGGTAATTTGCTTGATACTATCGAACTACATTCTTTAGAAAGAGAAATGGATGAAATTCCTTCCCAACTAATCTTTTTTGAAATTAAATCTTTCAAGAATTTTCCATAGTTAGGGATTTGCGTAATCGCATCCATGAATGTTAAATTTATATGTAAATTTTTAAGTTTGTCCAAAAATGATAACAGTTGTTTATCATGGTCCTTATTTCGGACCCTGTGTGGAAAAGGTGGCTTTGGTACAAAGGGTTTCGGATTAGAGTCAATTGGTGTATCTTTTTGTTTTAATGTATCTTTTTTGGATTTTGGTAAATCATTTCCAGGTAAAGTTGAATTTCCGGGCATTTCCGGACCTAAATAGTTTTTCCCCGAACGAAGAGTGATAGCCTTAACATGCTCTTTCGGATTTTCTTCCGTTTGGCTGGGAAGACTTCCCTCTTTGCAGGATGGAATTGATTTAGCAAGTTGTCCAATTTGAACCTCCAAATTATGGATGCTAGATGATTGGTTTTTGATAAGCTGATCGAATTTATTTTCGATCCGTTTAAAACCATCGTCTTGATTACTTACCTTTCCATTCATAGCATCTATAAATTTGTCGATTTTTGAAGATAAAGTGCTAATCGTATCTCTTGTTTGATTTTGATAATTGTTTATACGATATTGATTAGCATTTGCATTATTATTATTATTACCATCTTTCCAGTTAAAGTTAGGATGATTTCTCCATCCAGGATTATAAGTATTAGAATAAGGATTAGTAGTTTGGTTTTGTCCTTGGACAAAATTTACCTGTTCTATCTCATTCATACCTTCGTAGTCAATGTCTCTCTGGATCGGATCATTAGGATCGCATGGTGCCATAAATTTATCAATTTTGTGCGATAAGGCAGAAAATTGGGCTTGTAACATTGCTACAGGATCAAGATTCATTATACCTTTAACCGATGATGTACATGAGGATGATGGTTTCGCCGTTGGTATATGTCCACGCTCTGTGGGCCACATACTGCTGTTGATTGCCATTTCCTCCAAAAGTTCTCTTGCTTGGGCGGACGTCTTCTTCATAAATAACCCTCCAGACATAGCATCTAATGAACCTCTAGTCGTAGGATTTAATCCATTATAGAATGTCTGCATTAAAAGTGCATCTGGCAATTGGTGGTGTGGGCATAAACGTTGAAGTTCTTTAAAACGTTCCCAAGCTTCATAAAGAGTTTCATTATCATTTTGTGTAAAAGATGTCAACTCTTTGATGACTCTTGCGGTTTTTGCTAAAGGAAAATATTTTTGTAAAAATGCTTGGGCTAATTGGTCCTAAGTTTCAAATGTTGCAGCAGGCATAAAAGTTAACCAAATTTTTGCCTTATCCTTCAAAGTGAAAGGAAAGAGGCGAAGTTTGATTGCTTCGGCTGTTACATCAGTAATTTTAAAAGTGTCACAAATTTCTAAGAAATTTGTCAAATGTGCATTAGGGTTTTCGTTAGGCAATCCGTAAAACGTTACGTTGTTTTGCAACATATTAAGCAAAGTAGGCTTAATTTCAAATTGATTTGCGTTTATACGGGGTCTAACTACACTATTAGTTACACCGGCCAATCCTGGCCTAGCGTAATCCATAAGTGTCGGTGGATCGGCCATAATTTCTGGCTGGTCTACTTTTGTTTTTAAGGGTGTTTTGTCTTTTTTGTTGTTTTTGTTGTTTTTCTTAAGTGTTCTTTCAATTTCTGGATCAAAAGGATCTGGTGGCGTGCCCGAATTTCGTGAACTGCGCATCAACTTGAAATTGTAACACGAGCCAAACTACCTTCAAAACAAAATTGAAAGCAAATATGTTATAAAACTGAAAATAAATAAAATATAAAAGTTGTATAAAAATAATGTATAAACCTAGATTCGAAAATAAAATGCGAAAAATAAAAATTTTGTCAAAAATTTTGGCGTATCCCCGGCAACGGCGCCAAAAACTTGTTGAGCGATTTCCGCAAGTGCACGGTTTTGCTTGTAGTAATAAAAATATCGATCCCACAGAGATACGTTTTTTAACGAAAAACTTATTTTTGAATCTTTAATTTCGAACTTGTTAGATTTATAAAATGTAAATAAAAAGTGAAAATTGGATTAATTGAATTTAGGAAATTTATTTGATTGAATTTGAAAACTTTGAGTATTTGAAAATGCTGGAATAAGATTATATATTTAGAATAAATCGATTGTTAGAAAGATCTTCTGATTTTAAGGATGAATTTTACAAAACAGGAACATTTAGAACTTATTAGAAAAAGGAATGAATTTGTTCATTTGCATTAAGCAAAGAAAACAACTTAAACTTTGTATTATTATGATGATGAAATAAATGACGGAACCTCTAATTAATTGGCTTTGAACGCGACAAAACCCTTTCGGGATAGTTGCCCTTACTCAAATTAACACTCTTTCGAGATGATAATTTGCCTAAGTGTTCAACAAAGTTTCCTTGTAATGATTTTGAATTCAAGTGCATATTAATGAAAACACCAGCCTCACTTATATTGGATTGGTTACCATAAGTGCTGCATAACGATTTGTCGAATAGAACGGACTTTATTAGATGAAATATAAATTGATACAAGTTTACAAAGAATAAGGAGCATCGAGTTCTTCGAGGGCGTGCAAGTGAAGGGCTTGATCGGTTCCGCTTCCTTGGGTTTCCTAGGAGGTTGTCAGGCTCGGGGGCGAACACTTTACTCAATCTTCTCGCTGTAACTTCGTAATAGGGATTCGGTCGGCCACTACCATGATGCAAACTAAAATTGGAACAATGTCTAAACGCTACTGAGTTGTAATTAAACTATAAACAATATATGTACCTCATCTTGTTTTGTACAGAATCTAATTTCTAACTCTCGAAATGTTTTTACTTAGAACTTCGACATAAGTTCTACGCTCTGATTTCTATATCTATATTATAGCATTTCATTACACTTTTTCTCAACATCAACTCTTTATTTATAGATGTTGAAGGGTTGTGTTTGAAGTGATGTATCCGTTGGTTAAGAGTCGTGTCCGTTGTGAAAGGACGTCTTTATCCACTTGAACGAACGCGTTTTTAGATTTTCAGCATGTGTTAAATGCTCTTGGTGAATTTCTGCACTTACCGAGGATAGTAATCTGCGGCCGTGAATGACGTAGCACTGAGCTTGAGCGACGGACGAAAGGGAGAATTGGTTGTACCGCGCGTGTCGCGGCCGCGGGTCTGGGATCCACTGTCGCGGTCCGGCAGGTTTTCTTACTTCTTGCTTTCGTTCGTGTCCTCGACTTGGCGCTTTCGATTTACGTCGTCTTTGACTCCTTTTGTAGGGTTTTTCTTCTGTTTTAGATCATTTTTCGTTCCTATTTGGATTTTACCAAATATTCAAGTACCTTGCAAGAAAGAAAGATATTCGAAAGTAAAAGTAATCTAAACAGATATAAATAACACAAATTCGTAATAAAAATGATGTAAATGTTAATGATATTTTAGGTATATTTTGGGCTTAACATTGACCGAATGAGATGAACTGGTAGTGAAGAAAATGCAATATATAACATACAACATCGCCATGAATACTACATCACAATCTTCTTCGTTGTGTCAATTTATGTTCTCGAAAGCTTCATTATATTTGTTTGTGAGTTAAACTCCGACTTCTTCCAAAGTACATATCTCTCAATCTATTCTTATTATTTAAATTACTCATCCTTTGCAAAAATTGGTTTCATATCACCAGATCTCAACCTAGTGATAAGTCTGAACTCCCAATCTCCAAATTTGAGTTCAAATCCTTTGACGTTGAATCACATCTCTCTATGTTTCGGTTTAAGTGGAGTAACCTCTCTAGTTATTACACCATGAAATATGAGTATATAATGTGCACAATTCCATATCCACCAAATGTCTGAAACAACTTCTCTTAAACAATTCCATTTGATATTTTTTGATAATTTACTCTTCAATTTCTTCATTACATCCAGTCAGCCTTTACTATGATTGATACTTTTGTATTTAAGTTAAAGGGATACTCGAACCTTTTGATGCCTTTCATACTATCACCCTAGAGGTACTCATCTCTTTCTCTTTTTTGAATCCTTCTTAGAAGAATTATTGGTTGAGACCTTCATATTATAAAAAAATGGACATTTAGTGCAAGAGAAACAAGAAAAACAAAATTATTTGGCAGTTAATAAACTTCTTTACAATTAACCCAACTGCGAAAACAAAACAAAGTTAAACTCAGAGTTGAAGCAAATGCGAAACAGATGATAAAACTACAAAACAATTGTCTTTGTAGTGTTTTGGACTATGAAGGTACTCCTCTATTCAATTGTTTTCGCAGTCATGAAAAACCTTTCGGATTAGAAACAACTGCGAAGAAAATTCAACTAAATGATATAAATTTCCTCCGTAGTTGCTTCCATTGCGGAAGATTTTTCATGACTGTGAAACTATCGAGCTGCTGAAATAAGTTATTTCTAACATATTCAATCACACAAATACATCCCAAATAAGTTTACAATGCATAAATATGCTATTAAACACAACTCTAAACCCTAACAAGACCTTAAATGAAAACTATACCCGTAAACCCTAGCAAATCCTAAAAATCACAAGATTTCAAGTTATTAGATGTAAGGAGATAGAAACCTATATTTTTTTCCCGACCATTTCCAATGAATTTGATGCAAAAAATACGTCGAAAATCGTAGCCAAAGTCGCAAATGTTGTTCGCAGAAAGATGTCCGCAGTTGATTCGCATATAATGAGTTGGTGGTTTGAACAAAATTGGGATGTTTTGGAAAAGTAGATAATGGAAGTAGTTAATTTGGCAAAATGTGTTGTAATTGGTCTAAAAATATAAACGAGATTTTCAGGGCCAATTTTGTAATGGGTTAATTACAAATTTAAGCTTATTTGAAAGCCTATTTACATATTAGGACTAGTTGCCTCACTTGTTACCAATCTAGACCCTTTCATTTAGTTTGGACCAAAATACCCTCACTTTCTTTATAACTATAACATCACCATCTCCATACCCCGGTCACCGGGAAATGCAGTATAAAAGAAAATAAAACATTAACGTTAGATCTGGACCGTAAATACGGAGATCTAAGCAAAAGAGGAAAATTGGAGAAGGAAATCGCCATCGTCGTTGAGGAGTCGACAACCATGGGAGAAAACAGAAGCTATTATAAAAGGTGAGGCTTCAGTTTGTCTTTGGGAGAGGAAGAGAGTATGGCAGCCATGGATAGGTAAGGAACTTTAGGTCTTCTCAAAGGTTGAATAAGATTCAGGAAGATGGTGGCTGCGTAAAGATTTTTTTATGTCTTTTCAATGATTTTAATTACTGGGTTAATTAGAATGACATCGGTTGAGTATCTCAAGCTGTCACTTCTCTTCTCGTTTGTTTTTGTTCTTTTTTTTCTGCCTTCTGATCATGTTGCATATATAATTCGCATTGTCACGTTGTCATATAACACAACGTCGCGTTGTCGCGTTTTCATAACACGACGTCACGTTTTCATATAACGTGACATTATATATAAACTATTCTTGTCGCATTGCATATATAACGCGACATAATATATAAACTATTCTTTGTCACGTATTCATATAAGACGACAAGTAATAGTTTAAATATTATGTCGCGTTATATATGCAACGCGACAACTCGATAAGGCGAATTATATATGCAGCATGATCAGAAGGCATCAGAAAAGAACAAAAATAAACGAGAAGAGAAGCGACAACTTGAGATTGCTGCAATATCTAATTGGTTCTAGACTTTAAAAAATCAAGAGGTTTAGAAGAGTTCACACTTCAGAATAAACGTGGCTGTTGACGCTTTGCAGCCATGGAGCAGGGCCGGCCTAGGGCCCAAGGCCGGAGAGAGGCCCAAATTTTTTTTACCTTTATAAATAAATTGTTTATGTTTTACATATTATAAATAAATTCAAACTAGCATAATGGTATTACTTTGTCTTTCAACTAAAGAGAGTATGTGTTTGATTCCCACCTTTGTAATTTTTTTTTGATAAAAATCAATTGGTAAATTTTATATTAAAGGAAGAGAATAGAAGCCGTGGTCACAAGATTTAATATGTAAATGAGATTTTAAAATGACACAAATTTGTAATTAACCCATTTTGTAATTAACTCAAAAATAAAAGGATTAATGCTTCTCCAGCCCCTTAACTTGTCCAAATTGATCATTTTACCCCTCCAACTCATTGAATGTCCTATTTACCCCATTGACTCCATAAAAATGGCATTTCTTACCCCCTTAACTTGTCCAAATTTGTCATTTTACCCATTCTCAACTCATCGAATATCCTATTTATCCCCTTAACTCCATAAAAGTGGTATTTCTCACCACTTATGATCTTATGTACACTCTTAACTCCATAAAAATAGTATTTCTTATCTCTTTATAGTAGTAAAAAAAGTTGAAAAGAGAAAGAATGAATAAAAAATACAAATAACAAGAACATTAATATAAACAAGTTAAATACATTATATGTAGGGATAATGTACCAAAATATGCCTATGATTTTTGGGGAAGTATCAATTTAGGTTCCACTTACAAAATAACATAAATATAGGTTTAACGTTTAAAAAAATTATCAATTTAGGTTTCGAAAACGGATTGTAAGGGGTGAAAAATGTCACTTTTATGGAGTTAAAGGGGTGAATAGAATATTCTATAAGTTGGGGGATAAATGGACAAGTTGAGAGGGTGAGAAATATTACTTTTATGTAGTTAATGGGGTAAATAAGACATTCGATGAGTTGAGAGAGTAAAATGACCAATTTGGGGGTTAGGGAAGTACTATTACGCCAAAATAAAATTGAATATTATGCTTTAGCGTCAGTATTTAAAGCCTTTCCACCTCTTAATGTCCCAACTCAACTACTTCAGCTACCCAGCAGCGCACAGCAGTCACACCTGACACCTACGCATTCCTCTCATACGCGCACTCTCTGAAAATGGAGAAGAATTCATGGGATTTCTGGGTGGACGAAGCACTCTCAAAACTTCAATCTCTAAAACTACTTGCGTCTTTGAGACCAATTTACCTCTCCAAAGAACCTAATTACCTTCCAAAACATAACACAAGCGATGATTACGAGGTGTTTGATGAAATGCAGCACTGGGATCGTTCTTCTGTTCATGTCTCTATGTCTGACTCCACATTTCAAAAATGGCTCCTTGACATTCCCAGTTCAGGTATTGTTCAGAATTTTTCACTTTCTGATACGTTTTTGAAGGGAATGTGATTTTTTTTTTTGGTTTTGTTCAGGAAATGAGATTGTGTGTAGAGGTGGAATACGTGATTTGAATGTTGAGCAGTCGAAGAAGCTACTTCTTTTCTCTAGTAATGATTATTTGGGACTGAGTTCACATCCTACGATTGGGAAGGCTGCTGCAAAGGTTTGTTGGTGTTTACTTATTCTTATGTTCATATGCTGTTGGTAGAAATAAGGTAACGAATTAGCCTTAAAGTTCGGTTTTTCCTGAAGTGACAATTTAGCTCTAGCTATTTTTTTAGCTTTAATATTTGTGAAATGGTGCAATTATAACCATGGGTAAGGGAACTCGGAGCCAAATCATTGCTCGTTCACAACCCAAAAGGTACCCCAAAGGAGAAGATTGCCTCATATATATATATATAAGAGGCATATAACTTTCCAATTAACAATGTGGGATATTTAGCATGCCTTGGTGTGTGACGTCTATATGAGCGAGTGACCAACATTGAATAACATGGCTCCGATAACATGTAATAATCGGATGTTTAACACACCTTTTCATGCTCAATTCATTTGGTGCATAAATCTAATATCAGCGGAGGGCCAACATTGAATACCAATGGTTCTTCTGATAGCGTGTAAATAAAGGTCTAACTCATCCAAAAGGTACCTCAAAAAGAAGAGAATTGACTCACACATATAAGGAGGCATATGACTCTCCAATTAAGCAATACAACAACAACAACAAAGCCTTAGTCCCGAAATGATTCGGGGTCGGCTAACATGAACCATCATATAAAACCGTGAAAATCAAGTCGTGTCAGCGACACAGATTCCCTTAAGCAATATTTGATATTTAACATGATTCCCTTATGTCCAATTCATTTGGTGCGTGATGCTAATATCAATCGGAGCCCCAACATTGAATATCATGGCTCTAATACCATGTAAACAAAGGCCTAAGTCACCCAAAAGATACCTCAAAGAAAGAGGATTGCCTCACACATAGAAGGAGGCATGTAATTCTCCAGTTGAGCAATGTGGGACTTTTTAAACATCTCCCTCAAGCCCAATTCATTTGGTGCATGACACTAATATTATCGGGGACCCCAACATTGAATACTATAAATTATGCCCTGTAAACAAAGGCCCAACTCGCTTAAAAAGGCACCTTAAAGGGAGAGGATTGTCTCGCACATATAAGGAGGCATATAACTCTCCAATTAAGCAATGTGGGATATTTAACACCAAGCTATAATTGCACCATTTCACAAACATTGAGGCTAAAAAATAGCACAATTTTAGCATCAATGTTTGTGAAATGGTGCAATTATAGCCTAGATAACGAAACTCGGGGCTAAGTTGGTACCATTTTACAAAAGTTGAGGCATCAAGTTCTGTTACCCAGGCTATAATTGCACCACAACACAAACATTGAGGCTAAAATGGTGTTATTTTGTACATTGGGATTTAATTGACAATTCTCCAGAAACCTTGAAGCTATTTTGATACCTTATCTCCTTAGTATATAATTACACCTAAACTTGTTACGCTTTTTGCCGCTTGACACACTGAAATTATACTTGCACTTATTACACACCTAAAGGTAACTAGTCAATTTTGGAGCTCGAGTACTCTTATTTTGACGATATGACATGAAATGTGTTTAGATAAAAGTTTGACTTGGCAATGCCTGTCAGCTTTGAATTCTGTCAAATCAACAAATAATGGTGTCAAAGGTCCAAAATTGACAAGTTTAGGGGCTTAATTATTTATTTAGCATGTCCTATACAGAAAGGTTTAAGAGATTTTGAACTTAATGCTAAATCAGGCAGCTCTAGAAGATGGAATGGGACCAAGAGGTTCTGCATTAGTTTGTGGATACACCAATTATCACAGGTTACTTGAGTCTTCCTTGGCAGACTTGAAGAAGAAAGAGGTATATTCCTAGATGATTCAGAATGCCTTACACCAAGTGTTGCCTCCTGAAAAAGGCTAAATGCATATGTATCCTCAACTTCACCCAAAAAAACCGATTGCATCCTGAATTTTGACGATGTGTCATTCGCCTCCTGAACTTTGATGATGTTTCATTTGCCTCCTGAACTTACTTAAAGTGATTTACTGGCCTCTGAATTTGCTTAAGTGACCCATTATCCCCCTAAACTTACTTAAAGTGATTTATTGGCTTCCCGAATTTGCTTAAAATGACCTATTGGCTTCATGAACTTGCTTCAAGTGATACACGCTTCAAGTTGCCCAAATTTCCTCCTACTCTGTCAAGCAGCAATAGTTGGCTAATCATATCACATTAAGCAAGTTCAAGTGGTTAGTGAGATCCTTCAAATTTAGCAGGCCAATCGTTTTTAAGGCCAAATTTAGATGGTTTTGATGTATTCAACATTGTTTAACTTTTGAGACGACGTGTATGTATGTCTTGGACATGTATTTATATTGGCTAAATACATTAGGGGTTCCCCACACTTGGTCCAAAAAACCGATTTCCCTCTTGAACTTACTTAAAGTGATTATCTCCCTGAATTTGCTTAAAATGATCTATTAATCATGTCCAAGACATACATGCATACACCTATGTAGCAGTAGGGGGCTAATCATGTCCTATGTTGAACGGATACGGAAATGGACATGAGAATCAGTATTTTTAAAACATAAACTTCATAAAATAGCCTTTAGACGAAAATGGACGCAAACACGGAAAGCAAAAACGCTACTAAAAAGAAGCGTACATGCAATATAGATCATGTCACATGAAACAAGCTCAAGGGTTAGCAAGACATCATTAAGGTCAGGGGCGAATAAACACTTCGAAAGCTGGGGTGCAAATCTGCACCCCCAGCAGCCTCGTTTTGTGAAGACGGGGCTGAGCCACCCCTCTTAGGGTGGTTCCCGGAGGCCTGGGGTCCCCTCGAGCCAAAGGAAAATAATGCAAGCTGTTCATTTTACAATTGCCTTATCAGATGTAATCTATCATCCACATCACAGATAAAAAGTATAAATTTTTTTATTGAAATCAAAATAGTTCAATTCTTTGATTCCTTTGAGGCTAAATTCTATAAAATATCTACCTTTTAACATGTAGGATATTCAACTGAAAACTGATGCATATCCAATCCTAATTTATACTCTAGGATTGTCTTCTTTGTCCTACAGGGTTTGCTGCTAATATGGCAGTGATGGTAGCTCTTGGAAACATAAGTTCTCTCTTGGTTTCACCTGAAATATCTCTGAAGAAAGAAAAGGTCGCAATATTTTCAGATGCACTTAACCATGCTTCAATAATTGATGGCATTCATCTTGCTGAACGGCAACAGAATGTAGAAGTTCATGTGTATAGACATTGTGACATGTCTCATCTTAGTTCACTATTGTAAGTCCTAAACACTTTGTGACAACTATAAAATTGTGTTTCAATTCTTCTTTGGTCATTCAAGGTGTGTTATCTTTGACAGATCAAAAAGTATGTTGAAGAAGAAAGTTGTTGTCACTGATAGGTTAGTATTCCTGACTACTAGAGTTTGATACATTCTTCTATATTTGCTCCAACTATTTACTCAAGAACTGTACAAGTTCGAACACCCTGCTGTTGAGCAAAATCTATGAAGAATGAGATTTAAGAATGTAGAGTAAACCTACAATTTCAGCCACTTTGATCGTATGTATAAGCCTACTGAAGTGCTAATTATGTTCTTGCAGCTTATTTAGCATGGACGGAGACTTTGCACCGATGTCTGAGCTGGCTAAACTTCGCAAGAAGCATGGTTTTTTGCTAGTCATTGATGATGTAAGTTGTTTTGAAGGTTGAATGATAAATGGACAGCTTTTTTGAGCTATTTGGTACACCCAAGGCTTATTTGAGGGCTGTACTTAATCTGATACAAGAAAAGGTGTTATACTCCAATATGATTGACTAGTGTCTATATAAAGTAGTAATAGTCGGCTCAAATATTCGGAGAAACTATGCGTAATTGCAAAAGAAATAAACTTGCTGAGAGTAGTTTCTTTCAGGCTCATGGAACTTTTATATGTGGCAAAAATGGAGGAGGAGTTGCTGAGGAGTTCAATTGTGAAGAAGACGTTGACATATGTGTTGGAACTCTAAGTAAGGCAGCTGGTTGCCACGGTGGATTTATAGCTTGCAGGTAAGACTCTAGTGTTTACTGATTTAGCAGAATAGACATAAGGCGATAGAAGATGTGCTTCAACATCTTTGAAGGAAATGAATTTTTCTTATCATATCTGATCCATTTTTACTTTTTTCTTATTTGAAACATTGGAATGGAACTTTGTTCGGGTGTTACTCTTTTAGAATCATAACCACTCAACAGTTTTCAAGAACAAAGCCGCCTGGACCACCTAGGTCTCACTTAGGCGCTCAAAATCAAGAATCTGTTTCGATTTTCCCCGCTTAGGCCCTCTGGCTGTTTCTTGGCCACCTAGAAGTTGCTTAGGGGCTGCCTGGCGGCATAAAAACAAAAAATGTTTTCTTTTCCATTATTATTCTGGTTCTTTGCTTTATTATAATTCGCTTTTGAACATTTTGGCATTGTTTTTTGGTGAATTGTGTTTATTATTTCGGATATTTTTGTCTAATTGCATTCTCTACTTGTTTCCATGATATGGTTGATAGGAATTTGTAAACTCAGGGATCAATAATAGAACAATAAAAGAAAGATAATGGAGCTGTTAGTATATTGATGAATAAAATAGTAGAAAGGAATCTCTACAGTGATAAACTACCCCAGGGACAATGTCCCCTCACAGACCTCTGTGACAACAGAAAGGTCCCAAAATAACTAAACATACGCCCCCTCAAAAACAACCTACCTCTTATTATATATCCTCACTACAGGACAGACTCTTACTCACTTTCAAAACCAACCTAGCCTGCCACGACACCATTCTTTCTTTTCCTCCTTTCATAAACTCTCAAAACTTTAGGCCCAGCCCCCATTATCTCAGGCCTGGCCCTTTTGCTATCACTACCACCCTCATGAAAATCAGTCTTGTCCTCAAGACTGAGGTCAGGAAACTGAGTTTTGATGGTAACTTCATCCTCCCAGGAAGCTTCTTCAACACTGCGACCTTCCCATCTAACAAGCAGCTGGTTGATGTCTTCCCCGTCACGTCGAACTTTCCTAGAGGAGAGGATCGATTCTGGAGCGCTAGCCTCATTCATTGAAACTTCGAAACCTTCTGGTAGAGATGCTTCTACTGCACGAGGCTTGTTGGCTAGCTTCAGCATTGATGCATGAAACACAGGGTGAATTTTGGAGCCCTTTGGGAGTTGCAGCTCATAAGCAACTGGTCCGATGCGGCGTTTGACTTGAAAAGGACCATAAAACCGAGCTGCAAGTTTCTGATTCACTCTTCTAACCACCGACTGCTGCTTATGGGGTCGTAACTTCAGAAAGACCCAGTCACCTGCCTCAAACGACACATCCCGCCTGTGTTTGTTGGCCTGTCGCCTCATAGCGTCTTGTGCCTTGGCCAAATTGAACTTCAATTGTGATAGAACCTCCTTTCGATCATTCAATTCCCTAGCAACCCATTCTACTTTGATTTCTTCGGGAACAAATTGAAGAGGAGTCGGGGGCTTCCTCCCGTAAACCACCTCGAAGGGTGACATACCCGTAGATATATGAAAAGAAGTGTTGAACCAATATTCGGCCCACGGAAGCCAATAAGACCACGTACGGGGTTGTTCTACTGCAAAGCATCTGAGATAGGTCTCTAAACAGCGATTCGTTACTTCCGTTTGTCCATCCGTCTCGGGGTGATAAGCGGAAGACATTTTTAGAACAGTACCCTGCAACTGAAACAACTCAGTCCAAAATTTACTCATAAATACGGGATCCCGATCACTTACTATTGTTACCGGAATACCATGGAGCCTCACCACCTCTTTTACAAAAACATCCGCAATGGATTTAGCGGAGTAGGGATGTTTGAGGAGTACAAAGTGTGCATATTTGCTCAGCCGGTCGACAATCACTAATATTGTATCAAAACCCTTTGACTTCGGAAGACCGGAGATAAAATCCATTGATATGTCTTGCCACACTACATCAGGTATGTTCAAAGGCTGTAATAACCCGGCTGGTGCAAGTGTGGATGCCTTATAACGCTGACAGACGTCGCAATTTCTCACAAATTCTTGGACAACCTTGCTCATTCCGACCCAATAAATATTTGCCGCCAACCTCCGATAGGTTCTGTAGAAACCTGAATGTCCCCCGGTAGGAGAGGAATGATGCTCGTTCAATAAGGCTAGGATTTGAGATGACTGAGCAGAGATAACTAACCTGTTCTTATAGAGAAGAATTCCATTGTTAATTTGAAATCCCGGCCGGGAAAGAGGATCAGCCTGTAAATCTGCCCGAATCTTATTCAAATATTTATCGTTCTCGGCCTCTTTGATTAATTGAGCTCCATCTTCCCACTGTGGATAGGATGCAATCATAGTACCAAATTCCCCTTCATCCCCCCTTCGCGAAAGAGAGTCTGCTGCTGAGTTCAACTTGCCAGGCTTGTAAAAAATTTCAAATTGGTACCCGAGGAGCTTTGCTACCCAATTTTGTTGATCGCAGGTAGTAATTCGCTGGCTAAGGAGATGCTTCAAACTTTTCTGATTAGTGAAGACTCGGAATTTTCTGCCTTGGAGGTACGTTCGCCAGTGTTGGATTGCGAGAGCTAACCCCATGATCTCTTTATCGTAAGCTGACTTTGATAAATTCCTGTCTGTTAATGCCTTACTGAAAAAAGCAATTGGCCTACACTGTTGCATTAGGACAGCCCCCACTCCTCTTCCGTTGGCGTCGCACTCTATATCGAATACCTCTTCAAAATTAGGCAAGGCCAAAACTGGTGCCGTAGTAAGTGCTGCTTTCAATGCCTCAAAGGCCTGCTGAGATGACCCAGTCCATAGGAAACCGTCCTTCTTTGTCAGCTCCATGAGAGGTCGAGCAATCTTGCCGTAATTGGCAATAAATTTCCGATAATACCCGGTTAATCCGAGGAATCCCCGTACGCCTTTTACTGATTTTGGAACCGGCCACGATATTACTGCTTCAACCTTTGTGGGATCCATAGCTACGCCCTCTCCAGAAATAATATGACCGAGATATTCTACCGATCTCCCTCCAAATTGGCATTTGTTGTAATTAGCCACGAACTGCTGCCTCATAAGTATACCTAGAGTAATCTCGACATGGTGCAAATGAGTCTCCCAATCCGGACTAAATATCAGAATATCGTCGAAGAAGACCAAGATAAATTTCCGCAAATATGGTCTGAAGATTTCATTCATTGTGGCTTGAAATGTTTCGGGGGCGTTTGTCAATCCAAACGGCATTACCAAGTACTCATAGTGGCCATCGTGTGTCCGGAAGGCTGTTTTCTCAACGTCCTCGACCTTCATTAAAATTTGATGGAATCCGGCTTTCAAATCAACCTTCGAGAAGTAGTGAGAACCATGAAGTTCGTCAAGGAGTTCATTCACCACGGGAATTGGATACTTATCGGGCACGGTTACCCGATTCAAAGCTCGGTAATCTACACACAACCTCCACGACTCATCCCTCTTCTTAACCAATAAGACCGGGCTAGAATATGCACTGCAGCTGTGGCGAATAATGCCCTGTTCCAGCATGTCTGCAACTTGCCTTTGTATTTCGTCTTTGTGGTGGTGCGGATATCGATATGGGCGGACACATACCGGACCGCTTCCTGGTATTAAGGTTATGGCGTGAGAATTTCTCCTCGGAGGTGGTAGTCCTCGGGGCTCTCTGAAGATCTTTTCAAATTTCTCTTGAATCAGCTTCAAGCTTCCCAATTGAGACTCAGTGAGTTCATGTGGATTTTGAGAATGGACTGATTTCCCAATGATCATATCATTCTCCTCGCCCTCCAGCAAACAGTTTAGCGGTGTAATCGACTCGCTCCCCATTTTCATTCTTCCTACCAACTCAATCAATTGCCCGTTTTGCCAAAACTTCATCTTTCGCTGTCCCCAATCGTGACTGACTTCTCCTAGGGTCCGTAACCATTCAATTCCTAGAATTAAATCAAGCTTCCCCAATTCAAAAGTTAGAGCCCTGACCTGACAATTGAAGGAACCCATTCACAATTTGATCAATGGACAATGTTCTGTGATCTTTACTGTGTGACCATCGCCTAACCTGATGCTGATCTCTCTGCCTTCATCAGTTGGAAGCCCCAAATATTTCACCAGGGATTTGGAGATAAAATTATGGGTGGCACCACTATCCACCAAAATTGAAATCGGAATACCTTGGATCTCCCCTATGACCTTAAAGGTCTTGAGTTCACTATCATTGTACTCAATCGAGCCGTTACGCTCTAATACATGACATTCTCCTCTAACGATCTCGGCTTCCTCATCCTCACCTGAGGGAACTGCTTCTGCCAATACAATTTCACCGTCGGCGTCCACGTCTTCATCGTCGGCCAATAACAGGATATGGAGCTTTCCCTCTGCACATCGATGTTGTGGTGAGTAAGGTTGGGAGCATCTGAAACAAAGCCCTTTTCTTTTGCGTTCATCCCACTCTCTTTGGGTAATATGTTTGGTGCCCCTGTTTTTTAGAATTGAAGTGTTTGCAGTAGAAGAAAGAGATGAGGCTCTAGAAGAATCAGCTCTTGGGCCATTAAAATTTCTTACCTCTGAACCATCCCACCTAGGTGAACTTGGGCCTGATGTATTTCCTGCCCTATTAGGCCCATTTCCTGTACCATAATTCAAGAGAGAGTACGGACGTTTATCTTGAGCATTCCAACTCCTTCCTCTGGAATTTCCGGCGCCGCCCCTTTCCCTGTAAATCGTGGCTTCGGCCGTCCGTCCGAGTCTCATAGCTTCTAGGCGAGAACTAGGGTTGTGCATCAACACCTTGTCTCGAACCTCTTCCTTCAAACCGTTGACGAAATAACCCACATATTGCAGCTCTGGTTGACGGGGAACCAGTGAAGCCACTCTTTCAAAGTATTCTATGAACTCAATCACCGTTCCGGTTTGTTTCATCGCAGCTAACTCTTGATAAGGATTCTGAATATCAAGGGAACTGAAACGTTGAAGGAGTTCCTCCCTGAAAACGTCCCAAGACAGCAGTGGGGACGATTCCTGTAATACCGAAAACCAATTTATTGCCGAACTCTCCATACAAATCTCGGCGTTTGAAATCCACATTTCCTCCGGCGTCTGGTTAATACGGAAATAGGTTTCTGCCCTGGTGAGCCACCCCTTAGGGTCCACACCGTCAAATAGGGGCAACTTCACTTTCCGGCCGCCCAAATGATTATCGAATGGTGGTCCTCCTCCACTTGAGCTAGGAGTGGTTGGAGCCATAGCTAGTTGGCGTCGAACCTGCTGTGTTTGATTTGGACCCAATATCATCGCTCTTCCGCCGCTTCCTGTCGTACTCGCTGCCTGTGGCTTCCGGCCAGCAGAGACCGTTTCTTCACTCTCTCCGGTCAGCACATCCATCTTCCTTGCCAGGTTAGCTAACTGAACTTTAATCTCATCCATTGAGAGTTCCATGGAAGTCATGTTTTGTGACAGTCGAGTTACCTGACTTCCCACCCCAGAAATTTGTTTCTCCACACCAACAATCCTAACAGCAGTAGCATCAAACCTGTCTTGGACCTTCGGATCCATCTCGCCGCTGGTATTGGACATCCGGCAGGTCGGACCAATGATAGGAATTTGTAAGCTCAGGGATCAATAATAGAACAATAAAAGAAAGATAATGGAGCTGTTAGTATATTGATGAATAAAATAGTAGAAAGGAATCTCTACAGTGATAAACTACCCCAGGGACAATGTCCCCTCACAGACCTTTGTGACAACAGAAAGGTCCCAAAATAACTAAACATACGCCCCCTCAAAAACAACCTACCTCTTATTATATATCCTCACTACAGGACAGACTCTTACTCACTTTCAAAACCAACCTAGCCTGCCACGACACCATTCTTTCTTTTCCTCCTTTCATAAACTCTCAAAACTTTAGGCCCAGCCCCCATTATCTCAGGCCTGGCCCTTTTGCTATCAATGGTTGAAGACTTTAAGGATAGTGTTTCATAGTTTTCGGTTAATAATATTACTTATGGACATTATTTTTACTTATTTCAATTGTTTCGATGATATTGTAGTTGAAATAGTTTTTTTACACATTTTTAAAGATATATGTTATAGTTATTAAAGGCTCGCCTTTGGCGCCTGGCGCAGGCCTTAGCGCCATGACACCCTCATGGCGTGGTGCAAACGCCATGGCGCACGCCTGGTTCGCCATTTTGTGCCAAAGGGCAGTTGCCAAAGGCGCACCAAGGCGCGCCTTGGTGACATAGGGGCAATTATATGGTTTTTATGACGGTTACATATTTGGAACAAGTGTTCTGAAGGGTCCCAAATGAGAAAAAAAACAAATATCAAAAAGGAAGAGAGAGATTATATGTTTGAATTAATTAGAAGAGGAAGCGACATAGTCTTATTATAAGAGGAAGAAGTTTAGTAGAACAAAACACATAAAACAAATTCAAACAAAAACAAAGCAGTCAAGGGGAATTTGAATTCAACATGAGTGATGAATTTGGAGAGTTTTGATCGGGATTAGAACTTAGGCTTTAATATTCAACTTTAGCTTTCTAACATGGGTTTTATTTTGCATTTTAAAATTTATTTATGCTTAACAATATTGTCATGATTTAGTATTCATTGCTTTTTTATGTTAGTTTTATAGTTTTATAATTTTTGTTTTTGCAAGTGCGTATTGTCTCGCCATGGCAAAGGCTTCTGGACCCATGCACCTTTAATAACTATGTGTACTAATATACATGTTTTTCTATATTAAATCATTTTATATTATTATGTTTAAATAGTATAATACATTTTTAATTGCATTTATATAAGAAAATATAAAAATACAAAGTTGATTAATCCCCGATTAATCTCCGACCAATCCTGTATGCCCAACTAGAGCCTAGCTTTATTTACAATCTATCTATTTATTTAATGCTCTAGTTATCATTACCAACACTCTTGTTATGTTGATTCTATATGAACAGCAAAAAGTGGAAAAAACTTATACAAACAAGGGGCCGCTCATTTGTATTTTCAACTTCAACCCCAGTCCCAGTTGTTGCTGCTGCTCATGGTAAATCTATATAATTTCGGGTTTTTTGGCTTAATATATAAATTACACGCCTGAACTTGTCGCTTTTTACCTTTTGGTACCCTGAACTTATACTTGTGAAGAAAACAATTACAATTGTAATTGTTATATTTCATCTTATTGGAAAATAACATGTATAAGCGTGTTTACATAGTACAACATTTTAACCGATATGAAACCTATACTATAACAGAGGAAAGGAGGTGTTAACTAACATAATTATTAACAGTTTATTTTTGTGTACAGCAGCAGTTTATATTCCAACAGCCTCCCCTCAAGATATAGTTGTACCAACAGTAAATAACTTCATCTTGATCAATGCAGTAGCCATTTGTATACCAGTTAAGGGTTTAGTAAGTAAATAGGCCAATTGGCTATTTGTTGAAATATATGGGGTGCATATTAAGCCTTCCATCAAATGCTCTCTAACTATGTGACAATCAAGGTCCACATGTTTCATTCTTTCATGAAAGACCGGGTTAGCAGCAACATGTATGGCTGTCTGATTATCACAGTACAAAGGTATAGCAATGACTGGTGCAATTTTAAACTCTCCTAAAATATAGCTTAACCACTTTACTTCACATGTAGTTGTAGCCATAGCTCTGTATTCTGCCTCTGCAGAACTTCTACTAACCGTGCTTTGCTTCTTAGACTTCCATGACACTAGAGATGAACCTAAAAACACACAATACCTAGTAATAGACCTCCTTGTTACTTTACATCTCCCCCAATCAGAATCACAGTAGGCTGTCAATAGCCTTGTATTTGAGTCTGCTGCATAGAAAAGCCCTTTAGTTTGAGTACCCTTTAGGTATCTAAGGACATAAAGAGCAGCATTCATTTGTAATTGAGTAGGAGCACCCATGTACTGACTCAATTGCTGTGTGATGTAGGCTATATCCGGGCGTGTGAACCCTAAGTATAGAAGCCTTCCTACTATTCTTCTATATCTGTCAGGTTGAGCAAACAATTCTGACTCGCCAGTCAATTGTACACCTGTTTGAAAAGGATTAATTACTGATGTTGCTTCATTCAAGCCCGCATCTTGAATTAAGTCATGAATGTACTTGGTCTGTGATATGACCAACCCTTGTTGTGATCTAGCAAGTTCAATGCCAAGAAAAAATTTGGCCTCTCCCATATCCTTTATAGTAAAACATTACTTAAGATGATCTTTCACCTGTTGAATGAGATTAATTGAAGTTCCAGTCAGTAACACATCATCTACATAGACAATTACTACAAGAAAATCAGTTGCAGTAGTCTTTGTAAAAAGACAATAATCATGAATAGACTTCACAAATCCAAGTTGAATAAGTTGCTTAGAAAAAGCTTTGTTCCACACTGCCTACTTTAAGCCATAAAGAGACTTATCTAGCTTGCATACTTGACCTTTCTGTGCCTTGTGATACCCCTATGGTGGAATCATGTAAAGTTCTTCATTAATTGACCCATGCAAATATGCATTGTTGATATCAATTTGATGAATTGGCCATCCTTTGGCAACTGCCAAAGCTAGGAAAACTCTGACAGTTACAACCTTAGTAACTGGTGAATAGCTCTCATGGTAATCTACTCCATATTGTCCTCTTGCTACAACCCTTGCTTTGTATCTGGAAATAGTGCCATCAGTTGCATACTTAACTTTGAATATCCATCTAGATGAGATAGGCCTCTTTCCTTTAGGTAAGGAAACTAAAACCCATGTGTTATTTGCTTCCAAAGCAGTTCCTGCTTCCCAGTTAGGATCTCCTTGTGCCTCTCTATATGTCTTGGGCTCTTGAATTTTGGCTATGTTGCTCAAAAAGGCTGTGTGATCAGCAGACCACGTAAAGACATTTGTTGTATCTGTACTGCTATGTTGAGCTTGATTGATCAGAAAATCACTCATCCATACAGGCTTCTTCTGAACTCTGTTAGACTGTCTTCTACTTGAATTTTGTACTTGTGGTAATAAGTTATTAGAAGTGTTGACTGACTGTGAAGAGCTAGAACTTCTAGAACTTGAAGAATTAGAACTATTAGGACTATTGATATTTTCTGAGGTAACTCTGTCATTTGGCAATGGACTATGCAAATCCTCAGATTCTGCAGGAAGTGTCTCCACACTGCAATTCTTCTTTTCTTCTTCTATTATGACAGAATCATTAGAGACAAGACTAGGCAATGTGGGAAAAAATTGTCATCTGTAGATAATTTGATTGAAGAGTTAGATGCATAAGGAAAAACATTTTCTAGAAATTTAACATCTCTAGATACTTCAATTTGTTGAGTATTAACATTATACATCCTCCAACCCTTCTGTCATGGTGAATCTCCTAAATAAACACATTTATGAGATTTGGCAGCAAATTTGTCTTTCTTAGGCTGGAGAGTTAGGACATGTCCTTGACAACCAAACACCCTAAACCTATCATAAACAGGTTTCTTCCCATACAAAACTTCATATGGTGTTTGCCAATTTAACACTTTAGTTGGTGACACATTTAGAAGTGATGTAGCATGCAACAATGCTTCACCCCAAAATTTGTTGGATAACTGTGCCTGTTGTAATAAAATCCTTGCCACAGTTCCCAAAGATCTGTGCCTACGTTCTACTACATTCTGCTACGGAGTGTAGGTACATGTCTTTTGATGTAAGATCCCAAACTTATCTAGCATTTGCCTCATTGACTGATTCACAAATTCAGTGCCATTGTCGGTTCTTATTTGTTGAATTGATACTCCAAATTGTGTCCTAACCATATTAATGAACTTCTCAATTAGACGTGGTACCTGATCTTTGGTTTTGAACAAAATAGTCCAAATAACTCTAGACATGTCGTCAACAATGGTTAACATGAATCTATCCCCTGACAATGATTTTCTTTTATAAGGCCCCCAACAGTCAATGTGTAATAAAGCAAAAGCTCTTATTGATTTAATGTGACTGCTACAAAATGAACTTCTTACTTGTTTGGATGTAATACAAATATGCTTTAGCTTTTCAATAGTCATATGACCTAACCTTTTATGCCAAAGCTCTACATTATTCTTAGTATCTATATCAGATGTCAAGCCTGCATGCACAACTCCTTCATTCTCCCCATGCTCCCTAGCAAATGAAATGTCAGATACATAATAGAGACCATTATGTATCCTGCCAACAGCTAGAATCTTCTCAGAATTCTGGCCCTGCAAAATGCATTTCTTAGACAAAAATTTGACCTCTAACTGTTGTTCTCTTAAGTAACTGACTAACTGATAACAGATTATATTTGAACTGTGGAATGTAGAAAACATTCTTTAATGTGAAACCAGTACTAGATATCATTTCTCCAATATGAGTGACTTGTTTGACTGACCCATCTAGCAAAAATACCTTTCAAGGAACAGCTAATTGCACTACATTGTCCATTTTCTCACAAGCACTGCTCATGTGTGCTGTGGGACCAGAATCAACTATCCACCATAAATTCAAAATATTATCTTGAGATTTAGTGGAAGTATGCTTACCTGCACAAGCGCCTGCAAAAGCAGAAAAATCTGCACCCGTTCCTCCACCAGAATCAACTGTTTTGCCTTTCATTAATTTGGTGATTTCCTTCTGCACTAACTGTTTGACCATCTGTGTGTTACCAGAATCATCAGAATCTGAGTCAGTATTATCAAGTGGAGTAGATCCTTCTTGAGTAAAATTGGCCTGTTGATTTCGAGATCCTTGAACTCCTGAAACTCTTCTTCCCTTGTACCACTCCGGATAACCTTTCAAATGAAAACATTCATGCTTTTCATGTCCTCCTTTCTTACAATGATGACAAAATTTATCCTCCTTTCGCTTGAATCCTGTGCGAGAATTAGACGAATTAGAAGTAGATCTGTAGTTCTTTGTTGCTGCAGACCTTGCATTTTGTGTTTTGTGACCTCCAGTAGTAATATTAGCAAAATCTGCTTGTGTTTCATGAAAACTGACATCACGTTGTTTTTCAATGCGCAATAACATTGAATAAGCACGATTTACAATAGGTAGCGGATCTAGCAAAAGTATTTGATCACGCACATGATCAAACTCAGAACTGAGACCAGAGAGAAACTGCATCAATTGCTCTGCGTGACACATCTTTTGCGATTTTGCGAGATCCTCCACATTTACAAACCACAATGGGCTTAAGAGCAGCATATTCATCCCATAGCCTCTTAATTTTGTTGAAAAATTGAGCTAACGTAAGCGATCCTTGATGAACTGCACAAATCTCTCGACGCAAATGAAAAATCAGAGGACTGTTGCTATCTCCATATCTTTGCTCAATTTTTTTCCAAAGTTCATAAGATGATGGTGAAAAGAGAAATACATCTCCTAATTCACGAGATAGAGAGTTGATGATCCATGAGAAGACGAGATCGTCTTCTTCCTTCCATCGTATGTACTCTGCTGATGTATCATCATCAGGAACTTGATTTTTCAAAATGAAATTTGTTTTTCTTTTGGCAATCAGTGCTAGAAGCATCGATCGTTTCCAAGAAATGAAGTTTTGTCCAGTTAGCAATGTGCTAACTAGAACTAAGCCAGGATTATCGAAATGATGCATACTCTGCGATTTGCGATGGTTGTGAACTTCAGAATCATCAGAACTAGGTATTTCTTCATTGTTGTTTGAATCGCTGTGTTTAGATCCATTTTTGCTTGAATCTGGAGTTTTGGAAGACATCTTTTCAGATTGTAAAGCCTACAAATAGGTTTCTTCTTTTCAAATCGTTTCATGAACTGGTAGAGAGAGAGTAGCGAGAGAAAATTCAATGAGTCACTGGATCTATTTCTAGTGCTCTGATACCATGAAGAAAACAATTACAATTGTAAATTATATTTCATCTTATTGGAAAATAACACGTATAAGCGTGTTTATATAGTACAACATTTTAACAGATATGAAACCTATACTATAACAGAGGAAAGGAGGAAAGGAAAGAACTGTTAACTAACGGAATATTAACAGTTTATTTTGGTGTACAGCAGCAGTTTATATTCCAACAACTTGAAACTTATGAGATACCTAAAACTCGTCAATTTTAGGGCAAATTATTAGAAGTACCCCGGTTCTCCATGTCAAATGGAAGACCTTCCATACATATTTTGACACGTGTAATATGGATCCACGTATATTATAAGAGGTCCCACTATTTTAATTATTACGTGGGGTCACAATACACGTGTCCAAATGTGAATTGGGGTCCTCAGAGTGACATGGAAGACCCAGTGCTTAATATAAGAACTCCAATTTTAGACCTCCGACACTCTTATTTGTTGATTTTCCACGCTTTGAAGTTGACATGGCACTTTTGAGCCAAACTTTCAATTCAACTAAACATATAAGAGTGCCGAAGGTCCATCTAGAGTCTTTGGAAATGCCTTAAGCATGCATACTTGTTTTTGACATTCATATTAAAGATATGTTTCATAAATAATCAGAAACTTAATCCTTAAAACCGTGATCTGCCAGCTGCAGTAATTGTAGCAAGAAAGGAAGTGTGGCGTAGACGGGCGGTTTGGAAAAGAGTGCAAGAGTTTCAGGCTTTAACTGGAATCCCTATCACAAGTCATATTGTTTCCCTTATTATAGGGAGTGAAGAGAAAGCCCTCGAAGCTAGCCGGTTCTCTCTCTTTCTTCTACACATTTAAATTAGGCAAAAAGCATCATGACTTTCATCATGACTTTCTTCTATACATTTAAATTAGGCAAAAAGCATCGTGACTTTCACCAAGTTTCACCGAGGCTTCTCATAGTACATAAATAATAACTATTCTGAAGCTGTCTTGAAACTTTATATACACACAATAACTCTTAGTTTCACCAACTCTTACCTTGGTGGAACCTTGTGAAAATCTTGATGAAACTCATGAGGAACATAGTGAAAACCGGACTGGACCGGCCGGTTCGAACACGAACCGGTCAGGTGTCCGGTCCAGTTGAGACTGAATAAACCGGACTGAACCGTGTGAACCGACCGGGTCAACCGGTTCGACCGTGAACCGGTCTGGTTGAGCGGTTTGGTCCGGTTAATCATTCATCCATATTTAGTTAAATAAAATAAATATGTAGGAGGGATTCGAACCTAGGCCATTAGCTATGACAATAAACACCTTACCACTAAGCTAGCTTTCAACCTATGTTTAATAACAACACTATATAGTTATATATTATAGGGTAAAGTTCAAATAAAACCCCTGTGGTTTCACTAATTTTCAGATAAAGAACTGTGGTTTATTTTTTGTCAAAACGAGGACTGAGGTTTTCAACTTTAGCAAAATAAGGATTTTTTCGATTGATTCTATTAAAATCACCCTTAACAACTTCAAAAATGACATATTTTAAGAACTACTAATATTCTAAGCAACTTTAATTCTTCAACTTTTTTATTTCGAGATTATTTAGATGATGTTTGGTAAAGAGAGAGAAAGTTAATGTTTAGAGAGAGAAAGTTCCAAAAACAGATGATTTTCTAAAATCGAAAATGTAGTTCCATAGAAAATATGACATTGAACAACTTTAATTCTTGAAAATTTTTATTTTCATGTCGTTAAAGATAGTTTTAATAGCATTATTAAAAGTGTGAAACCTCAGTCCTCGTTTTGACAAAAAGTAAACCACAGTCCATTATCTGAAAATTAGTGAAACCACAGGGGTTCTATTTGAACTTTCCCCTATATTATACTAATACTAAAAATTTAAAACTTAAAATATTATTTAGTATTTATTTTTTTATATATTTTAATAAATATTATTAAAAATTTAATTGATCTTTACAATATAAACAAAATTTACTTGGTATTTAAATTTTAAATATACATAAAATAAAATTTAAAGCTCTTAATAAATTTAATAATTTAAATTAAATTAAAAAATATATATTTATTTATTTATTTATTACGTCATCCGACCAATCCAAGCCATCTAATCTGACCAAGTGACCCGTGATCCAGTTACAAATCCGGTTCGATGTCCGGTTCGGTTCTAATAACATTGCAAATAACGTTTTATTCACTGAATTTTATGTTTAAAGATTACTTTTCTAGTCAAAAGGCGTTTAATGAAAAAAATAAAAATTAAAAAAAAATAAAAAATAAAAAAAAGAATAAATAAATAAAATAAAAAGATTAAAAACTTAATGTATCGAAATAAAAGATATAGTACTCAATCCACTGAAATCAAATCAGAATGATAAAATGCCTCGGAATGCTTTCTATTTGTCCAGCAGCAATTGACTCTTCTAATTTGACATGGATCAGGTACTTGTTGAAATGTGGTTTTCATGTTATTCCCATCGGGCCTCCAACAGTGCCTCCAAACTCGTGCAGGTTTTTTTATCCTATCTTTCATTATTCGTTTGGTAAAATGTAATGACCTTCGTAATGGAATGAGAAAATCTTGAATTAAATTTTGTTGTAGAAATCTTGTAATCCTCATTACATAGAAAAATGACTTGAATTCTCATTACATTGTTATTTAACATCTCATTTCTCAAATCTCACCTCTCAATCTTACATCTCATTCTTGTAAAAAAACGCAAAAAGTAGAAAAACATGAAAATTGAAAACGAAAAAAATGAAAAAAAAAACGAAAAAATGCGAAAAATGAAAAACCGAAAAAGGAGAAAATAGAAAAACGGTGAAAAATGTTGAAAATGGAAATTAAAAGAAACGAGAAAAATGTAAAAAGATAAATATGAAAAAGCGAAAAACTATATACTAATTATTGATTTCGATTAATCTAATTTTGTATTTGATTTCGATTTGATTTTTCACATTTTTCGTGCTTTTCACGTTTGCCATGTTTTTCTTTGATTTTAATTATGTAAATAAAATTTTATGATTGCATTTAATTAGGAAAATATAAGTATTGTAATGATTATTACATTCCATCATAATTGTCAACCAAACATGGTAATAGAATCACTATTCCATTCCATTACATTATAACTTTGATTACATTACGACCTTGATTACATTACATTACATTACGGCATACCAAACGGGACCTTAATGGTTTCAGGCTGAGACTTTTTTCTTTCTTAATCAATTTAGTGTATTTTTGGAGTAAATTACACCCATGGTATGTGAACTTTACTCATTTTTACGATATGGTCACTAAAATTCAAAATGTAACATAACATTATGACCACTAAATTTTAATTAACGTCTCACAATGACTGTTGGGGATCTCAAAATGGAAATGATTTTGGAAAGTGAAAAATGTGGTTACATGGTAATTGTGGTTCTAAACAACTTTAATTCTTGGATATTTTCATTTTAAGATCATGAGTAGTCATTTTGAGGCATTAATTAAAGTTGTGTGACCATAATGTTAGAAAGTGTAAAGTTGAGTGACTTTTATGTTATGTTTTGAAATTTAGTGGTAATATCGTGAAAATGAGCAAAGTTGAGTAGCCATGGATGTAATTTACCTTATTTCTTGGCATATATTGTGCACTTTGTGGTTTAGCCGATTTGTAAAGACAGTCCGGTGGTTTAAAAGTTTACAAATAGGGTCTACTGGTTTGTGTAGTTTGCAAACTCGGATATTTCATAAAAAATTTGTTGTGGTGAGTTTTTTACCTTAAAAATGAGCTATTTTAAGTAATTTAAATAGCTTGATTTTGTAAATTATCTCATATATAAGGCCCAACTTTGCAAATTAACCTATGAAGCACAGACTCTTCCCCGGGGTCGCCGTGGCCGTGTCGGACTCCCCGGACTCGGGGACTCGGCGGTGACATGGGACACGGATGGGACTCGGCAGTGACACGGTAGGGACTCGGGGGACACGGCGGGGACTCGGCTAATGGTGAAAATATGTAAAAGTTTAGGGTTTTTTTTTAATCTTTTAAAACCTATGGTTCAATTACAAAATTTGACAAGAAAAAAACCTAAACTACATCTAATTCTCACCTGTGTATCGCGATTATAAACGCTTAAAGCTTCTTTCTCTTCCTTCTTCGATTTGTTTTGTGATTTAGCAAGTTTTTTATATATATTTTATATCTAATATATATATAATTAATTATATAGAATTTGCCGTATCCCGCCGCATCCGTGTCTCATATTTTCTAAAAATGCCGTTTTCCGTGTCCGCACCCGTGTCGGTGCTTCATAGAAATTAACTAAACCACAACTATTTTTTGATTGAAAAATTGACTCACAGATCCTTTAGCTCCAAACTTTATAATCCTAAGACTCTGGTTTTTAAACCATGAAACTGTATTCATAAACTGAGCATACCATAATAGTTTATTTTTGTACTTTTCTTTTTCCCTATGGCGCATAAACTTTACTATTACTTTCATTATGACTCCTGAACTTTAAAATCAAGCGTTATGGTCCCTGAACTTTGCACTTTATTACAGTAATGACCATGTTTACCGTTACCCAAATCCAAATGATCAATGCCGATCTTAAAATGGAAAAGTTAAAAAAATTAAAGTTGTTAACAACACATTTCTAGTGGAACCACGTTGCAATTTTTCAATCACCATTTTCAGAGCGCTCTCTAAACAACTGTTTTCTCTCTCCTAACCAAACAACACACAAGCGATCTCAAAACCAAAAGTTTAAGAATTAAAGTTAATATAATATACGATAGCTTTATAATAAAGAATTACATGCTATTGGTCATCGTGCTCAACGGTAAAAGGAGCCATAATGTTAGTAAAATGTAAAATCAAGGGCCATAACTTCTAATTTTAAAATTCATAAACCATAATGAAAGTGAGAGAAAGTTTATGAGCCATGGATGCAATTTACCTTAAACTGAACTTTGCTTTTTCTTTTTTAACAGTGTAACCAATTTTTCATGATATGACCATTTCAAAACGTAACGTAAAGCCACTCAACTTTATACTTTCTAACATTATAATCACTAAACATTAACTAACACCTCAAAATAACAATTAATTAACTTAAAGTAGAAATGTTCTTTAAACCACATTTTTGTTTCCAAAATCACAATCCTTGGAGTTTTCTTTTTTTTTTAAATGCATTTTCTCTCTTCTAACCAAACAACACTTAAATGAGCTCATAATGAAAATTTTGAATAATTAAAGTTTCTTAGAATATCATCAATTCTTAGAAATTTTTTATTTTATTTTGATGTCGTCAATGGTTATTTTTGATTGAAGTTTAGTGGTCATAAATGTTAGAAAACTTAAAGTTAAGTGACTTTTATATTACGTTTTTAAAATTTAGTAGCCATATTGTAAAAATGAGTAAAGTTTCGTGGTCATGGTGTAATTTACCCATAAAATAGCGGGTAAATTACATACGTGGTCTACAACATTTGTTCTATTTCACACTTTGGTGTACAACTTTCAATTTTGCACACTAAAATATACAATTTTTTGGTGATCTCTCACTAAAGTGTACAACCAATAATTGTAACTGGTCAATGCGAAGTCAACATGCCACTCTAGCAATTTGACATCCATAAAAGTCAAAGTTGGCCAGTCAACACAGTTAACGAGCCACGTCAGCATGTTTGACTTTTATGGAGATCATATTGCTAACATGGTGTGTTGATCTCGCATTGACAGGTCACAATTATCGATTGTATACTACCCTAAAATAGCTCAATGTACTAAATTAACATTAACACCGAATTAATCCAGCAATACATTTTTTGTTCCTGTCGAGAATTAAAATATTATGGAAATTTTGCTCTTTTTAGTATAGTTTGAGGACTATAGATGTAATTAATCTAATTTTATGTTTTTTTTTAAATAAAATTATAGACTACGAGTGACACTATGTGCAACTCACTCAGAAGATGATTTGAAGGAATTGATAGCTGCACTATCAAGTTGCATCAATCTACAAGAGATTGGCGGACACAACTTAACAGGGTATGCTAGACTGTAGGAGATTAAAGCACCAAATGAGATATTAGCATCATATTAATTATATTTTTTTATTTTATTTTATCATATTGGAGTTGATGTATTTATTTCATTGCCAAGTTCAAATCTGGCATTTGTGTTTATATAATGACTAAAGGGATACCCTCGCTTCGCTTCGGAAGCAAATAAATTAAGTAAAATTATAGATCATGTATATTTACTCAGAAAATAATCGTTCTTAATATTGTATAATTATACAAAGAAAATAATTAACTTAGAACTCTTTAATATAACCATTAAATTCTAATCTAACACCTATTTACCTTAAAAAACATTTAATATAACCATTAATTCATGCTCTTACTTAAGAACGATTCATATGCCCTTACAAATAATTTAAAAAGCACAAACTTTACGAATAATTAAAGTTTCTTAAAATATCATCAATTATTAAATTATATGAAAATATCATGTCAGTATGGATAACAATATTTTTCTGTCAGAACTATTAACAGTTGAACTTCTACACTTAAACTCATTGGAGTATCTATGAAATCCAGCATTGAACTCTGCAGAAAAGTGAAGCTCCTCAAATCCATAGTATATGCTATGAAATAATAATAATAATAAAAAAGTAAATTTCAAATAAAACCCATGTGGTTTCACTAATTTCAGATAAAGAACTGTGGTTTACTTTTTGTCAAAACGATGATTGAGGTTTTCAACTTTAGCAAAATAAGGACTTTTTCGATTGATACTATTAAAATCACCATTAACGACTTCAAAAATGACATATTTTAAGAACTACTAATATTCTAAACAACTTTAATTCTTCAACTTTTTTATTTTGAGATTATTTAGATGTTTTTTGGTAAAGTGAGAGAAAGTTAATGTTTAGAGATAGAAAGTTCTAAAAAAGATGATTTTCGAAAATCGAAAATGTAGTTCCATAAAAAACCACAGGGGTTTATTTGAAATTTACCCAAAAAAAAAAACCATACAAAAAGGGTGTTGTTAAACATAGCCTCAATTTCCCACCTCTAGCCTCGTGAAAGGACGAAAATACCCTTTGAGGCTTTGAGGTGGGAAATGGAGGAAAAATACCTCTCTCGGCACGCGGGCGTGAGGTAATCACGCCTCACCCTGTGGTGAGGCGTGATTACCTCACGCTCGCATGAATAAATCCCAAAAAAAATTTGTTGATGATTGTGGGTAACTCGAATTAACCGTTTAGAAATAAAAATTACGGCATTTTAACTCGGATTACACTTTAACAAATAAAATTTAACAACATAAACATTAAAATAGAAATTAATAAACATAAAAGAGTATATATAATATCAAAAGTGTTAAAATGTAATAAAAGAGTACATATAATTACGACATTTAGTTCGCCCGACGCCACGCGTCCATAAACTCATCTATCTCCCTCTTAGTGAGTGGACCATCCTCGTCAGATCGGTGGGTAGCCGCTAGTTGGGTGACACGTCACAATCAGCTAACCCTCTGCAAAAAAATAAATAAATATTAAAAAATAAACACATATAAACTAATACTAAATAATAATATTAAATAATAATAAACTTACAAATTCGCTGTTGGCGCTAGCATACTGGACCGATCCATCCTGTGGTGCATGAAGGAGATGAGGATGCGAATATCGCATATACCAGTCCATGTAAGCAGCATCATAGGCAGTGGGATCGTATCCAACTGGCCGGCATCTCCTCCGATCAATGCCCCGAGCCGATGGAAATCTCCGCCAGGTATCCTCAACTGTGACAGAGGAATGCGCGAGCCTGTACGATAAAGACCTCCATGGTCGTACTGCTTTATCAGGTCTAATACGCTCAGCTAGGATAGGCTGAGTATATCCGACCTGTCGCAATGCTCAATCCGGCATATACGGCTCGACAATGTCTCTACACCGTATCCAACCGGCGTAGGACACTCGAAACCGATCATCATAGGGGACAGGACCATAAGGCAACCACGTCACCTGCAAAAAAAATAATACTCAATAATAAATAATAATATACTATAAATAATACTGAAATTAATACTAAAATTTTATAAAATACATCTGCTGCCGTCATACGGTCCAGCTGCCCAAGTATGGTATCTAGTCGGGTGGTCGTCTTGCCTGGTACCTCGACCTCCCATCTGCATGCACGGGCCTGGTCAGCTGGGATCATGTGAGCTAGTCTATGCGGCAGGAACACTGGAAATACTCGTATATCCACGCCTGTAGTAGGGTCAAACATCCGCATATACCAGAACAGTCTCCTCTGCTCGCTATCCCCAGCTGCCGATACAACGTGGCAAGTATAGCAGACCCCCATGAAAGTCCAGCTGCCCCTCTGACACCGCCGTAAACCTCAGCAAGATGGGCCGGCCTAATCCTATCTCCACTCTTGTCAACAAACAAAGTGGATCCGAGCATAAGCCACATCCACGGGGTAAATTACATACGTGGTGTACAACCTTTACCTATTTTCACACTTTGGTGTACAACCTTCAATTTTGCACACTAAAATATACAACCTTTTGGTGACCTCCCACTAAAGTGTACAGCAGGTAATTGTGACCGGTCAACCCGAAGTCAACGCGCCACCTCAGTAATTTAACTTTTCTAAAAATAAAAAATTAACCCAATAAATATAACATTACTTTTATATCCTTTATAAAATCATCTTCTTCGACCTCCACCCTTATTTTCTTTCTACTTCATTTTCAAAAAATTATTTCTCTTCAACCTTCATATTTGTGTTTTCTTTGTACTCCATTTTCAAAATGATTTCTCTCTCTAACTCTCATTCTCTCTCTAACTCTCATCTTTCTCTTATTTTCTCTCTCATCACTTCTCTCTCTAACTCTTCCATCTCTCTCTAATTTTATAAGCTAGTTAAGAAATTATTACGCTAATACATGCCCAAATGTATAGAACATTGTAAGAAATGCAGTTCAGAAGAAATTTCAGCAGACTTTTGTTACTATTCCGGCTACTCTTCGTCTGTTCTTCCATGATTGTTTTGTTCAGTTGATTATTATTTGTTAATTTATTGATTAATTCTTGTTTTGTTACTGAGAAATACATTAATTAGTTCATTAAGTAATGTTTGTAGGGATGTGATGCTTCGGTGATAGTTGCTTCGACTCCGAACAATAAAGCGGAGAAAGATCATTCGGATATTTATCATTGGCCGGAGATGGATTCGACACCGTGATTAAGGCTAAAGCCGCCGTGGACACTGTCCTTAGTTGCAAAAATAAGGTGTTCATGTGCTGATATTCTTGCTATGGATACACGAGATGCTATTGCTCTGGTCCGTCTCTGCCAATTTCTTTTTGTCTTTTGTTTATTTTTGTTTTTTTCTTTTTATTTTGAAACCATTTGGCCACATTCGAGTAGGTTTTATTCATGTGCTAAAAATTACAAATGGTAATCAAATGGTCCAATTTAATAATTTTGTTGAGGTTCAATTAAACAACGATATGGAAATAATTAAAATGGCAGTCAGGTGGACCTTCATATGGTGTTGAATTAGGAAGACTTGATGGATTAAGCTCAAAAGCTGGCAATGTTAATGGGAAATTGCCTCAGCCAAATTTTAGCCCTTGTTTGGGAGGAGGTTAATGAAAGTAAATGGGAGTAATTGAAGGTTAAGTATTGAGTTAACCTTGTTTGGGAGTTATTTTTTTAGAGTAAATGGAGATTAATGGGGTTAAATGTTTACTTCCTCTAACCTCCAAACTCTAACCTCCAAATTGGGGGTTAATGGGAGTAACGTAAACTTTTTTAAAATTTCTTGTCTCTACAGAGTAAATTTAACCTTCCTTCCCCTCCATATTTAAACTCCCAAACAAGGTTAAACATTTAACCTCATTTACATCCTATAAACTCCCAAACAAGGTTAATTGTTAACTTTCCGTTCCATCACTTTCCTTCCCTTTCTATTACCTCCTTTAACTCTCCCCTCCATTAACCTCCAAACTCCCAAACAAATTGAAGCAGCTTAATTCTATGTTTGCTGCTCATGGGCTTTCCCAAGCTGACATAATTTTATAAGCTAGTTAGGAAATTAATCTTATAAAGAGTTAGAGAGAGAAGTGATGAGAGAGATGAGAGAGAAAATAAGAGAGAGATGAGAGTTAGAGAGAGAAATCATTTTTGAAAATGGAGTACAAAGAAAACAAGTATGAAGGTTGAAGAGAGAGAAATAATTTTTTGAAAATGGAGTAGAAATAAAATAAGGGTGGAGGTTGAAGAAGATGATTTTATAAAGAGTATAAAAGTAATGTTATATTTATTGGGTTAATTTTTTATTTTTGGAAAAGTTAAATTGCTGAGGTGGCGCGTTGACTTCGGGTTGACCGGTCACAATTACCTGCTGTACACTTTAGTGGGAGGTCACCAAAAGGTTGTATATTTTAGTGTGCAAAATTGAAGGTTGTACACCAATGTGTGATAATAGGTAAATGTTGTACATCACGTATGTAATTTACCCCACATCCACGATGTGGCCCGAGTAGCTTCATCCCTACCCTCGATGACAAGCTTGTGTACAACATCAACAAATACACCTCCACCACTCCAGAGATGTCGGGTCGGCGACAGAAGCTGCTCCCGATCCACCCCGAACATCATCATGCACATGACATGCAGCCGGTCAGTAGTGGGAGACTCGGACACCATCGCACCATCGACCGGGATACGAAGAGTCTGCCATACATCATGCAGTTGGATAGTCATCTCCCCGAACGGCATGTGGAAGGAGTTCGTATCGGGTTGCCACCACTCCACGAACGCAGTCAACAGCGGAGTGTCGAGGTTCTTAAACATGATAGATGGAAGGTGAGACAACCCAGTCTTCTCGATCATATCCTTCAGCTGTAAAATGACACATATACAATTACTGATTGTTTTTGAGGTTTATAGTTAAAAATACAAATTACAATAAATGTTGACAAACTAAATTATTCTTACCTCGGGTGACGCACCAGAAAACCACACCCACAAATTCTGACATGCTGTTGATCTGTTGTAGCATGTCAGAAACGACCGAAGCTCTCCTCCCAGCATCCGTGAGGCAACATGTCCTAGAAAACTAGGAATCACGGAACCATCAATGGGGCCACTATCCACCGGTCTACTAACAATCTAGCTCTCGTCCTCACTAGCTTTGGGACGTTTGCTGGTCCCTGAAATATAAAATTATACTAAAATTATTAAAGTATACTAAAATTATACTAAATTTATAAAATTATAATAAATTTATAAAATTATAATAAATTTATACTAAATTTATAAAATTATACTAAAATTATATTAAAACTATTAAATTATACTTAATTTATAAAATTATACTAAAACTATTAAATTATACTAAAATTATACTAAATTTATAAAATTATACTAAACTATACTAAAGTTATAAAATTATACTAAAATTATACTAAAACTATTAAATTATACTAAAATTATACTAAAACTATTAGATTATACTAAATTTATAAAATTATACTAAACTATACTAAAGTTATAAAATTATACTAAAGTTATACTAAATTTATAAAATTATACTAAATTTATAAATTTATACTAAAATTATAAAATTATACAGTAAAACCTCTATAAATTAATACTCGATAAATTAATAAACTCTTTAAAATAATAATTTCTTCTGGTCCCGACTTGGGCCAGTTCAAAAAATGATCAATTTTAATAAATTAATAAGATAATAATTTTCTGGAACAACCCTTTATAAATACATTGTATTATTACCTCTATAAATTAATAATTTCTCAAATAAATATGTGAAATATATATAGATATACATACTTAAGATAATTTAGCAAAATATGAATCTATAGTATTTTATTTTTTCTTAAAATTTAAATCTAGTTGAATTTCATCTCTAACTATTATCAGTGAATTCAAAAGTTCCGCTATATCCTTGTCAAATTGTAACAAAAAATTGTAAAGAGTGAATGATGCTATAATTGTTTTCTTTCTTCTGACTGGTCTCAAAGGTACCGAATCATCCCTAGCTTCATCCTCAATTGAATTTTTCATAACGCTCGATACAATTTCTTCTAAACTTTGGATTTGTATGCATTCATTGTTTTCATTCTTGTGATCGGTCATGGTTGATTTATTGACATCTTTTAGATGAGAAGCCATTTTTGGTATGATTTGAAACAACACTCCATGTAAATTTATATAATAATTCATTAACTATGATACATTGAATATTTTTAACATAAATACAATGAACTTCCAAGTTCAATTAACTTATATAATGCAAATTTAATTTTATTTGTTCATTGATTTTAGATAAAAACTTTACTTAAATTAGTAATTTAAAATTTATTTTTTATAAAAAATTAAAATCACTCTATAAATTAATAATTATTAATTTATCGATTAATTAATAACTCTATAAATTAATAAAATTCTATGGTCCCAACATTATTAATTTATAGAGGTTTTACTGTACTAAACTATACTAAAGTTATAAAATTATACTAAAGTTAATAAAATTATACTAAAATTATACTAAAAAATACATGTACTCGCAAAGCGACCTCCTCTGCGCTGGATCGGCTGTCTAACCGGGGTCGGCTGCTCATTGACATCCTCATCGACATCCTCACCCTCGCGATCACGTGCAGCTGCAGACTGTCGCAGTACCTGGGCTACCACATCCAAGTAGTCTTTCACAGAATCGCTATCAGGTTCTTTGTCATCAAAATTCGTCGCCCCCTCTGATCCAAGAATATCGGGCTGATCCACAATCGGACCCCTCCGCACCTGCTCCGTCGCATCCCCTCTCTGCCTACGACCAGATATATCAATACCACGCAATCTCGTATGCCGTGGTGTATCATCCTCGTCGTCCATATCTAGACGACGAGCAAATGACGGGATGGATTTCCCCCCGATAGTAGGCCGCTCCGTCTACAAAAAATTACACTAAATTAATCTAACATTGTAACATATAGATTATAAATTATACTAAATTAATTTAAATGTAAATATAATTAAAAAAAACACCCTCGGGCGTATGAACATCACGCCCAAACCACTGGTCAGGCGTATGAACATCACGCCCGACCACTGGTTCGGGCATTTGGCTATCACGTCCGCACCACTGGCCGTACGTGATGTTCATACGCCGGAACCACCGATCGGGCGTGATGTTCATACGCCCTACTGCGATTCCGGTGATTTCAAAGAAACTCTCACAGATCCAAAAACGAAGCGTAAATCAACAAAAAAAACCCGTAAATCGTACCATTTTGGCTTTTCCTTTTCTCCTTTGTCACCATCCATGATTTGGTTCAAAAATTAATCCGGATTTGATCAAAGAGTCTATAGGATTCTTGAGAGGTTTTGTCTTTTTTCAATTTTTGTAAAAAGGGTAGTTCGGTCAATTCCCGAGGGTAGAGGTAGGAATTTGTGGCTAGGTATAGCAATTCACTACAAAAATCATACATGTGATGAACTACCTTTTAAAGAAACTCATTATCACACCTTTTCTTGCCGCCGCCCACCTCCTCCTTCTCACATTTTCTTGCTGCCGCCCACCTCCACCTCCTCCTCCTCTGCTCTCTGCTTTCTTCTTTCTTCCATTTCCTTTTCCAAATCCGATTTTTACAACCTTAAGCTAGAACAAAGCAACCAGATCTAGTCGGAGGAGGGAGAAGGAAGCTTGTATTCCTTCTTCCTCCTTCCATCCATGGCTGTATTTCTGTTTTTCTAGCTTGTTAGTGTTTTCCTTTTGTTTTTGTTTCTTTGTTTTCAGTTGAAAACCCATACCTTGCTTCGGATTTTCTCCATCTGATTCGCATCTGTTAGCTATATCTCCGTCGTTTACACTTTTTTTAGATTTAGCAAGAGCGGAAACGTTTTATTTTATACATAGATATACAGATCTACGGAGTTACACCAGTAAAAATGACTCAGATCCAGGTAGTCCAGTTGGTCGAAAGAAACTAAATGATGACGATTGGCTTGCAGTGGCTTTCATATGGAGTTGGATTCGGGAGAAGTATGAGTTTTGTCGTTTTACTATTTTATTTGTACCTTTTATGGTTATTTTTGCTCTTTGTAGTCCTTATATTTCCTTTATGGATATTGTATTAGGCATTAGCCTGTACTTCTGTAAGGTTTTATCCCTTGCTATTTTCTTGATGTACTTGTATTTTATCATCTAATGAAATGATTGAGTATCTTTATCACACAAAAAAAACTCATTATCACAGTCAACTTACCTTGAGCTCGATATAATATTTAATCATAATATCCCCTCTTTCACATTGAGGCTCTTAGTTTGCTCTTTTAGTTTGCTCTTTGGGTTATGACAAAGAGAGAAATTATCCTTTTTTTTCATTAAATTAACTGCTTAACAACTCTTCATATCATAAATAAGGGTTCGCAAATAATAAAATTTCATTTGAACATACCAGTCTTGATCACATGCATTTTAATGAGCATGTAGAATTTGCTCATTCACCGTTAAATCTAGGCTTATTAGAATCATAAGGTGGAGATTCAAAGCATCATGAGGCTTAGATTTAATAAGCCTATATCTAACGGTGAATGAGCAAATTCACCGTGGTCATTAGGGTCCATGTGAACACTACTGTATAAGTGCAACCTTGAATAGTTAAAAAATCATAAAAACATAAATGATGAATAATTATTGATAACAAACATGGAAAAAATACATCTTCATCAACCATCGTTCACAAAAGAATCAAATGTCAGTAAGACGTGGAGCTTTATAAAATGGTAAAACAACTAACATTTAAAACAACATTTGAAAATTGAAGGCATTAAGGTATTTTAAGAACAAAACAGAGAACAATTTTAAAAAATCACCAATCTTAACATTAAGAAACAAAATTGCCCATCTCTTCTCGAGAAAGAAGTGGGCTTCTTTGTAAAATTGTGCTCAAAATTCAAAATTAGAACCGGAATAATTTTTTTTTATTTTTTTTATTAAAGATGGAGGCAGACGGAGGAGAATCCCACCGCGTGGCCCAGAATAAAAAGAAAAGAAAATTGTTCATACAATATTCAAAGCCATAAAAAAGCAAAATAAAAGCTAACGAAACCGAAACTGAACGACATCATTACAATCATTAGAAATTTCATGCCTGCAAAATTACGGAGCTGAGTCCCACAAATGCAGAGTAGTAGAAGTGACACCGTAACGAGCAAGACAATCAGTGACTTTATTACCTTTGTGAAAAATATGAGTGACCACTAACTGCAAACCAGAGCATAATGGTTTGCATTTCTTCCATCTAGGCCTTAAATGTCAGGGAACTGAGATGTTATTGTACCTAAAGAGGTTAACAACATATATGGAATTGACTTTCAACCACAGATTGAACCACCCACGCTCACAGGCATGCTCAATTGCAAACATAGCTCCCATAAGTTCTGCCTCATACGCAAAAGCAGGTGAAATGGAAAAAGAAAAAGAGCCAACTGGTATACCTCTACTATTGCGGTAAATACCTCCAGCTCCTGCCAGTCCAGGGATGCCAAAAGATAAACCATCAGTGTTCATTTTTAGCCAATGAGCCGGAGGGCGTTTCCAATGAACCTCTAAGATAGTTGGAGCTGAAGCAGGTCTGCGAACAATGAATCTAAAAACTGATCATTGCAAATTGTGTGTGTTTTTTTTTCTTAAATTACATATCAATTGTTCTAGGAAGTCGGTGAGAGACAAATGCAACAGATCTACGACCACTTCCGAAACACCTAGGGTTAAATTAGGTACCATTGTAAATCATGAAGAATAAAACTAACACCTGCATAAATCACACGAATTGGAGAACCCAGAATCCCAAAGCGTTCTGAATGAAGAATCTGTGAGAAAAAAATATCAATCTGGAATTAGATGTGGCTCCTGGGTTTCCAATCGATCTCAGAATGGTGTACATAGAAGCATGAATCTCATCTTGGCTACGGCAAAGGTCAACAGCTAAAACAATGGATTCCATCTCCAATCGTTGTTCATGTTCGATGATTAAGAAAAGAAAAAGGACATGAAGGAGGAGTTGAGAATAGGAAGAGGCAATTGATGAGTTTAGCGTAAAAGAAAACTGATGAACAGATGGAAAAACAAAATAACTTTTTTTATTAGTTTAAGTTTAATGATAATTTTCAATGCAACTGAAAATTAAGAAAGAACAAAAATAGATGGACAATGATTTTCGCACTATACTTTCTAGTTTTGACCAATGTTGTCAGGCTCGGACCGGACCGGCCGGTCCGACCGGTCGAATCGGGAACCGGTGAGGAGACAGACGGACGGGATAATTGAAATTAATAATGATCTGAAATAAATAAAAATAAAAAATGATTTGATATTAAAAAATAATAGCAAAATCGATCAAGTTAAGGACCTTATTACAAGGCGGCATTCGCGTCGCCCACGTCGTGGGTGTGCGCCCCTAACCCGGTGATTACTCGATTGCACCCCCTCCTCCCTGCACGTGAGAGAGAATTTTCCCTAGTAATTAGTTAAAACCTTGTAAAGCCCATTTACTTATAAACTAGTTAGGTTTTTTATTTCTTTCCTATGTGGGATGTGAATACTTAATTTCCTTTTATTTTCTTCCAAACCATTTCATTTCAAGTCGTTCACTTTGAGCATCAATTTCTCATTCATCAATTGTCCGTTTTGAGTTTATAATATATTTTTAAAAAGATCTCATGACATAGAATACGTTGATATGTTTCAATTTATTATGAACTTAATTTGTTCATTATATATTTAAGACTTAAATTAACCAAAAAAAAAAAAATAACAAACCAAAAGTAGTTTATAATTTATTTTGAATATATATAATGCATAAAAAATAATTTTAAATTAATTATATATATTTAATATATATAAATATTATTTATTTATTTATTACGTCATCTGGTTCGACCAATCCGAGCCATCCGATCCCACCAAGTGACCCGTGACCTAGTTACCAGTCCGGTTTGATGTCCGGTCCGGTTCTGATAACATTGGTTTTGACTTTTTTTTCCCACAAATCGCAAATTACTTCATAAAGTTTTTTTTTGGTAGAATAGGAAGGCTCAAGGCCCGGAACAAACAAACAAAGGGAAAAGAGAAACTAAAAACAATAACAAAAAACTAGAGAGTGCGAGTTAGGGAAGGGGCCGTAATTCTGAACCATTCTACTTAGATACGATCCTCTGTTATCGGAAGAGAGAATCTTTTGAAGGCCTGCAGGAGGCACATCAATCTCATGATGGCCCAAACAATAAGAACCTGCGAAGTTCGCCAACCAGTCAGCAGCACAGTTGCCTTCTCTAAAAGTATGCATAAAGACAACCCTACAATCTCTATCACGAAAACATTAACTGTAAAAGATTAAATAGTATTTATTCACAAAGAAAATAGTCATATTTACAGAAATAATCTTCAGTCATAACTTAATGGCAAAAGCATCCTGAGGCCCCTGATCTTTTATTGTTTGTTGCATTAAGCCCTCGATCTTTTATTTAGACACATTGAGCCCCTGATCTTTCATTGTTTGGTGCATTAAGCCATCGATCTTTCATTTAGACACATTGAGCCCTTGATCTTTCATTTATGGATATATTAGACCCTTGCTTAAATCAATTCATATATGTGTGTATTAAGGGTCTGTTTGGTTCAATTATTAGCTGATAGATGTTGCTATTGTTGTTAGCTATTTGTGGTTGTAGTAAGCTGTGTTTGTTGTTGTTGGTTGTTTGTTATTAGTTGTTTAATTATTAGTGTTTGGTAAAATTATACTGAACTGTTGCTGTTAGTATTTATTTCTAATATGGACCTGTTTTAAATTAATCAACAAATAAATTATAAAATAAAAATTATATTATACAAATTAATAAAAATAATTTATATAAAAAATAAAAAATTTATTAAAGGCAACAAAACCTTGTTTTTCGATAATTCTGTTCTAGAAATAAAAACAATATTAAAAAGGAAACACATTTTGTGGAAATAAGAAGGATAATTTTATCAATAACAAGTAATTACAAACAGCTGTCCATGAAAAGCTCTAAAAAAGAGCTTTTCATGAAATAGCTTTTCCGTCGAGTTTAGGCGGCACACATTGTTAGGGTGATTCGGCCTACTTAAGTAAATAAATAAAAATAAAAGTTTATTGACTAGAATAAATATAGGGTAAAAAGTAAAAAGAAATTACAGAAATCAATTTACACTAGGTTTTTCTAAACTCGATCTTCTCCTTTCCCATTTTATGATTTTCAGTATTGGAATTGTCAAATTGATCATCTCCTTTCCCAAACTTGATGGAAAATTTTCCTTTAAAGTTAATAAGGACCGGATCCATAACATAATCAATGACTAAGGACTCAATGTGGAAAAATACTTGATCAAGGACTTGATCCGTAAGACATGCAAAGTTCAGAGATTCAATTATGCTTTTTTCCCATAATGATATATATGTCTTTATTTTATTTGTCAAATTAAAAATGCAGTCCAAAAGTTCTCCTCCCTTTGTCGTATTGATTCTGTGCAAACGATGGATACTGATTCATGTGACCCTGCTATATGTAACTGTTGTGCTTTGGATAGCAGTCAAAAGGATACTACGCTATCTTAGAGGCACATCGACTTTTGGTCTCCATTTTTGTCCAAATCGTTCTTCACCCCAGTTCGAATGCTAATGCGTGAAACTCACTACCCCAATTTGATTGATTGTTGTATAAGAATTTTGCTAACAGAACAAGCATGACATAGGGTAGACTTATTTGCGAAATGAAAAAGAAATTTGATTACTGCCTAATAGTTTTTTACTACAACATTAGAAGTAGGGTGAGTTACAAATAAATGTCATGTGGTTTCACGGATTTACAAATAGGTACCTGTGGTATTTTTCATTACAAACGTAACCTTCTATGATTTACAAAATTTTCATTTTTTGTTGATTCTGTCAAATTTGGTCAATAATGACTTAAAAATGAAAAATTTCAGGTTAAATGATATTTTAAACAACTTTAATTCTTCAAGAGGTTTATGTGGTATTTTTTTATGAGAGAGAAAGTTAATGTTTAGAGAGAGAAAACTTTGAAAATGGTGATTTCGAAAAATTAAACATTGTGGTTCCATAGTAAATATGATACTAAACAACTTTAATTCTTGAATTTTTATTATTATTTTGAGGCCGTTTTCAGTCAAATTTGACAAGATCAATAAAAAATGAAAATTTTACAAACCACAAGGTTGTATTTGTAACGAAAAATACCACAAATATCCATCTGCAAATCTGTGAAACCACGTGACATCTATTTATAATTAACCTTAGAAGTATATCCCAATCGGGCATGGCAAATACAAAAACTAGCAATATTAGCTCGAACTAAAGGTGATTGCTGAAGAAAACGAGTACAACGTCCATGCTCACTTCGGTCTTCGTATAAATTTTTCTCATTGCCAAATCCTTAATATGAAAATAATTACACAAAAATTCAACAAAATACCACAGTCTAAGATATTTGATGTGATGTGATGCTAACACTTTTATATAAAAAAAAAAACTGTTAAAATGCTAACAACTAATTCTGCCACATATAAATTAATCACAATTTTTTTTTTTGTCAAAGTGTTTAAAATGTTTACTATATTACTAATATCGTTCAAATATACAAAAAAGAAAAAAATATGAAACTGCTTCAATTTGTCGATAAATTTGTTTCAAATGTTTGATGCGACAATTAAATAACAATAAAACCAGTTCTTTCAAATTTTTTGTAACATAGGATTAAAATTGGTTTTACTTGGAAGCGTTAATATTAAATTTGATCATTTTTATGTTCTTCACGTTTTAAAAAATACAAAAGTCAAATTTGATCATTATTCTCTTTCTTTTAATAAAAAAAAATGCTATGGGTACGTGGGATATCTCCAGAGTTAGAGAACGCCTCAAGACCATAACACTTGTACATTATTCTAACGGCTTAATACATCAAAAGCCCTCTGAACTTGTTTAAAAAAATTGATTGACCATTTAAACTTACATGGTGTTAGCCCTTTGGACTTGTTTAAAATAATATATTGGATATTTGAATTTGTTTAAAGTGATCTATTGGCTCCTGAACTTATTTATAATGATCCATTTGCCTCATTAATTGCAAGAAAGATAATTAGGCTATAAAAAAACTTATCAAGAAATCGAACTGTGTCGTGACAAGTGCCACCTTAAAAGCGATTTCTATTTCAACTAAACTCTAATTATTTAAATTATACCTTAATTCACATTTTGATACCTGAACTATATCCTAATTCATATTTTGATATCTGAATTATATTTTTCTATAAAAATATACATGAATTAGCGATGACAGAACAATTTAATCTATTTTACTGGTCACTGGCCGATTAATGCGGCAAATTTTAATCAAATTTTTGGGACCCACAATGATTACAAAAATGCCCTTTGATTAAATACAAAACACTACTGTCTCCCTCTTTAATGGCCTTTCTTCCTCTTTATCTCTCTCCTTGATGGTCTCTTCTCTCTCCTTGCCCCATCTTCATTGAGAATCCGGACATGGAAACCCCTTGTTCTTCCTTTTTCTTCTTATGTGTAACACCAGCTGCAATACAATCATCATGATTTAAACATGGATTATGAATTGAAGAGATAGAATCCTGAAGTTCTTTGATCCACCACTCTAGAAACCTCTTCCTCTATCTTGTCGGTCGATTCATCAACCGTGGAATTCATTGATGAATCTATGAAAACCTCCTCCGATCGACTGAGAATCTTATTGATCCAAATCATCGTATAAACTTAATTGGTTAGATTAATGGCTTAATACGCATCCAGCCCTCTAAACTTGTAACTTTTTTCACCTGGCCCCCTCAACTTAGGGGACAACCTCTCAACCCCCTCAACTCTCCAAAAACATCACATACAACCCCTTATACCCCTATGTTCGGTCAAAATATTGACCTGTCGTACTTGACTGTTGACCACACCAATATCACGTGTCATTTTTTTTATTAAAATTTTCCATTCTGACATAAGAATTCTGATCGAAATCCATCTCTCGTAGTTGCTCGCCGAGCAAGGGTCTCAATGGAAAAATTTAATAAAAAATGACACGTGGCATTGGTTTGGTCAACAGTCAAGCGCGTTTTCTACACGGGTCAATATTTTGACCGAACTTAGAGATGTAAGGGGCTGTATGTGATGTTTTTGGAGAGTTGAGAGGGTTGAGAGGTTGTCCCCTAAATTGAGGGGGCTAGGTGAAAAAAGTTACAAGTTTAGGAGGTTGGTGAGCCTAGATTAATCTTACAAAGAAAGCAGCTCAATCGAAGGGGGAAAAATCACTTTCCTCCTCCCCTAACATACGTTATTGCTTATAATTATAATAGATATATGATGTGAAACCTGAAACCCGAAATCGCTTGGAAATGAATTCTTTCATTGCCCAAATTTGTAGTTAATCAATTGAGTTAAAATTGTTTGTAGGTTTTCTCATACAGATCTTGAGAGAGAAAATCTGGAAGAGAGAAGGAATATCGAGGGGAGAGAAGAAATGGAACAGAGAGAAAGAAATCTACGATAGAGAAGAAATGGAAGTGTAGAAAAAATTGGGCCGAGAAAGAAAATCGAGGAGAGAGAATGGAAGTGGGGAAAAAATTTGGTCAATTTTTATTAAAATTGGTCAATGTTAGGGTTGACTGGTAAAATTAGAGGTGGCAAAATGATATACGACCCGATTACACGACACGAACACGATACGAATTTTTAGTGTTAGTGTTGAGCTTAATAGGTAATGGGTCATTTTTGGGTTGACACGAAACTGACACGCTAATTTTTGGGTTGGGTTAGTGTTGATATGTAAACCCAAAAACGACACGAAATGACACGGATATTAAAAATTATTATTATATTCTCTCGTGTTTTTTTATGTCACTTTATTAATAAAGATAATAAAATTATAATTATTAATTGCAAATATTGATTTGAATTTCTTAAATTGTTATAAACACATTACATGACCCTCTAACATGATATTATCGAACTTTTCGATAATTATTGTTAACATACTAATCTAAAAATGATATAAAATGTTTAAAAACAATATCATATCTTCTTATATTTTTAAGAGTTATTATTAATATATATGCATAACAAAACTACATGTAACCCGAAAACACGACACGAAATCGACACTAACCCGAACAGGTTAACACGACTTTGGCACGAAAGTTTTTGGGTTGGGTTTGAGTTTACTCTTTTTGACACGAATCCGAAATGACACGACACGAACACGACTCGAACACGATAATTGTCAGATCTAGGTAAAATAGATTAAATTGTCTAGCCATCATTATTAGAAGCATCTGGTTCTCCATGTCAAATGGAGGACCTTCCATACATATTTTGACACATGTAACATAGACCCACGTATATTATAAGAGGTCCCACTATTTTAATTATTACGTGGAGTCACACTACACGTGTCCAAATATGAATTGTGGATCTTCCGAGTGATATGGAAGACCGGATGCTTAATATAAGAACTCCATCGTTAGTTCAAATATATTTTTATAATATAATATAATTCAGATATCAAAATATAAATTAGAATATAATTCAGATACCATTAATATAATTTACTTCAGGTTGTGAATAAATACTATATAATATAATTGCAAGGACAGAGAGAAAGAAGACTGTAATTAATTAATGAGACAATATGTTGATCCATGCCTTCCATCCTGATGCTTTCTTTGCCACTATTTCTGATCTTCCTTCTGTCATTTGTGGTTGCCTTTGCTTCTTGCATAGCACAAACTTCCTGCTTCCTCCTTTTGATCCTATTGTCTCCCATGGATTCAGAGCTTTTTGTTTTTTACAAAAGAAAAAAAAGTTAGGAGTAATTAAATTAATTATATATATATATAGGTGTTGTGGAAACGATTAGCAAATTGAAGGTTAAAGTATAAAACAAATAGAGAAAACACCAGAATTGAACGAGAGAAAGAAAGAGAAATCAACTAAGACTTGGAATTAAAAGAAGCTTGTTGTGAGATGCTTTAAGCCTAAATCCCCAAACCCAATATATAGCATTAGAAAAACTTTAGGCTTAATGAATATTTACACTCTCAAACTTGACACGTTTTGCTTATTGGCATCATGAACTTTTAAAATAACTTATAACACACTTATAGTTGACTTTAAAAACCAATCACATACCTATAGTTGGCTTTAAAAACCTATCAGACATCTATAATTGGCTCATTTGGACATTTTGCATACAAAATCGTTAGTATGCCATATTTGACAGATGAGATGGCATGTGGCCACCTTATTTTTCAAAGATGACATTGGGTTTTGTGTTTAAAAGGTCTAAATGAGCCAACTATAGGTGTCTGATAGGTTTTTAAAGCCAACTATAAGTGTTTAATAGGTTTTTAAAATCAACTATAAGTGTGTTATAAGTTATTTTAAAAGTTTAGGGTGTCAATAGCAAAACGTGTCAAGTTTGAGGGTGTAAATATACATTAAGCCAAAACTTTACTAAGTTATATTATTTTTCCATTGTGGAATACAACTAAGGCTGTAAGCGGGGCGGGACGGGACATGGATTGCATTAACCATCCCCGACCACTGGTCTATCGGGGATTCCCTGCCCCGTCCCCGAATAACATATGGGAAAAATTTCGCTACCATCCCCGCCCTGTAAGGAATCCCCATCCTCGCGGGAATCCCAATCCGCGTTTAAGTTTTTAATTGCTTTACTTTTTTCAAGGTTTCTAAAGTTTTGATTATCCAAGATCTTCATCTTTAGTGCATGCATTACTTATGAGTTTTCAATTTTTCAATTTTATAATTTCTACTCCTAATTGCATATGTTCCATTTTAATTTTAAACCAACCTAATTAGAGCTCTTACTTCATCTATCTTAATTTATTTTTAGAATATATTATGTTTTAAACCAACCAGGTTACAACTCAATCTTTTTAGTTTATCTAAATCATATATTTTTTTTATATTCAGGTATTTAGTCGGGGATCCCCGTTGGGGACATTCGAGTACGGGAACGGGGATAAGACACTTATAACCATACCTGCCCCGTCCCCGACTGTCGATGACAATAAAAACCATCCCTGCCCCCACGGGGATTTTCCGTCCCCAACAAGCCGGGTCTCCAACGGGGATGCGGAATCTCCAACTAATTGACAGTCCTAATAACAACATATATACGTCTCATTTTCCTCTTCTTCCCTCTTGACTTCCAATGTAAGATTGGAATGAGAACCGATCTTTCTACAATAGGTAAAGTGAATAAAAAAGAAGCATACCATCAGAAGCAGTGTAGAGAAGGAAGTCATTGGGATGAGAAGAACCAAGAAGAGGAAGACGACCTTCTCCAGTATATGTCTTTAAAGCAGTATGAATAACAGAACTAACTACTTCATCATCATTCACTACAAATCTTAAATCTCCTGCACTTCCCAAAACATTTATACTAATCAATAATCTATTCTTCTTCTTATGATTATTATTCCTCCAATTTCTCTTCATCTTTTTCTGTAAATAATACCAAGATTGCTTTGAAATCAAGAAATCAAAAGAAATCAAGAAAGAAAGAAAGAAAGAAAGAATGAAAGAAATTAAGAAAGAAAAAATCAAGAAATCAAGAAAGAAAGAAAGAAAGAATGAGAGTGTCCACCATTCAAATGTTTAGGATTTGGAAGTGACAATTGGGATTATTAAGCTTTTTATTTAAGCTTTACATCCTCCCATAATCTTGTTAAATATTGCATTATTAACCTTTTTTTAATATTTATATCAATATTTCTATCAATTATTGAATTGTTTGTTTTTTTTAAGAGCTTAAGAGCATCTCCAACAACCTCTTAAGTTGACTATTAAGTTAAAATTTGAGAGAGAATGAAAATTCATCTCCAACAGCCTTTTATTGGCTCCTCAAATCACTAAGAGCATCTCCAATAAAGGTGCTTAAAAGAGTGCCAAAACTTACTAAAATATAGTATTTTATTGTCTCTTTCATCCACATCATTTTTTAAACTTTTACTTAAAAAATGCTCCAATAGAGGTTGCTTAAAAAGTTGTCATTATAATCCTACAAATTATTATTTTATTATAAATAAAATGTTCCAGATTTTATTATTTATAGGAGAGTATATTAAAAAATAATTAAACAAGGTTGCCAAGAGGTTGCCAAAAATTGGCAACTTTCCTTGGCACCCACAATCACTCCAATAGTGGGCACCCTTTAAAAGTTGTCAAACCTGATGCCACATCAGCTGGCACTCTTTTAGGCACTCTCTATTGGAGATGCTCTAAAAGCATCTACATCCTCTCTATTAATAGAGAGTTTCTCTCCACCTCTTAGTGCCTCCTAACTTCATTTTTTATTATTAATTTATTATTGATGTGTCTCTCTCCTCACACTATTTGTAATGTAACAATAAAAAATAATCTTAATAATAAAATAATAAATAAGGAGTGAATATAAGGAGCATTGTTGGAGATGATATATCTTAGTCACTCTTAAATCACTAAGAGTCAATTATTTATATTATTTTTAGAGAGCTCACTAAGAATCTCTTGGAGATGCTCTAATACATCATTTTCTGAACTTGGCTAAAAAAGTTAATTGACCCCTGAATTTTAAAAGTATTCTTATAGTTCTCTGAACTTTCATAAAATGTTCAATTAGTCTCCTAAACTTATGTCAAATGTATCAATTAATCCAGGGCCGGCCCTGGGCATAGGTCCAGGGTGCGGCGGCCTAGGGCCCAATGCTGGAGAATGTCCAAAATTTTTTTAGTCTTATATGTATATATGAAAGTTATTTTTTTAATATAAATAGTGATAAAATCACATAGGATGAACCATTTCTTTCTGAAAGTACATTGATTAAAAAAAAAAAAAAACATACCCAACTTTTACATTTTTAGGGGCTCTTATTGCTTATTTTGCCTATAGCTCCTAAATTATTAGTTATATCTCCAATTTCCCTCCATCTTTTTCTATAAATAATACCGATATTGCTTATCAAGAAATCAAGAAAGAGTGTCTACCATTCAATGTTTAGGATTCTGGAAGTGAAAATTGGGATTATTAAGCTTTTTTATTTAAGCTTTGCATCCTCCCATAATCTTTTTTAATATTGCATTATTAACCAACTACCTTTTATTCTCTTTTCTAAATATTTATATGAATATTTATATCAATTATTGAATTATTTGTTTTTTTAAGGTTTGTTGTTTGAATTTGTCCAAAAGATTGATTGATTCCCTGAACTTTTAAAGTGTTCCGATAGTTTCCTGAACATGTATAAAATGTTCAGTTAGCCCCCTGAACAATTAATCAATCGGTTGTAAAAAAAGGTAAGTTAAATGCGGAAGATATGTTGCACGCATCTAAAAAAAATAAAACAAGCAAGATCATGGTATGTGATTCTAATATTAGAGAAGAAAACTATTTATAGTTTTTTTTTTTAAAATAATACCAAGTTTTATTAACTTAAATCAGATGAAAGAATATTGCTAAGAAAATATGGTGGACTTTGTTGAAACACCTTTTCCACAAGATTTTGATTTGACAAAATCATCCATGATTAAGAGGCAATTAGATTTAAATGCTTTGATTTAATTGTACTAATGTGTTTGTTCAATATTGAGTGCAAAAAAAAATATATAAAGTTAGACAGGACAAAAGTCAGCATAAGCCAAGCTGAGTGGAACGGAACTCATCATGAAAGAATAGAAGCTGAGTGGAGTAAGAACTGAGTATCAGAAGTCTCCTTCAAAGTTGCCAGAACGAAGCTGACTAAATTAGAAGACTCCTTCAGAATTGTATAAACAGAACGGAGCTGACTAAGAAGGAACTCAGCATGGAAATTGAACATTCGAAGATAACGAATGAAGCTGAGTGACAGTCAGGATAGCATGAAGGATCCGTTCACTAAAGGACAAAGTCTGCCAATCTTCTGCACCAATAATTGAAGCCTCGAAAATACACAGAAGACTAATTCCAAGAAACATGGGTCAATGGATTATTGGTAAAAGACAACTGCCACAAAAAGACAAGTCTGTAGGAAGAAGACAAGGCTGACACCTGAAGAAAACAGATGACAGGATTGGCCTACAAAACTGAAGCTGACCAGAAGCTGTCTACTAAAAGAGCCGTTTTGGAATCAACGGACACACCAAATTCAAATGGTCTAATCTCCAGAATTCATCTATAAAATGGACAAGGATTTCACTTGGACATAAGCCGAATTACAAAGAAGAAAAATCCAAGAGAGAAATCTTCAAAGCACTCAAATACAAAGATCTTACACCAAATCTTCTATTCTTTGTGTAAATGCTAGAGTGATTCTGTGTAATCTTCTAAAGTGTTCTTTACTGAAAAGAGAACAAGTGTTTATCAATTGTAATATTGAGAGTGTATGCTGAGTGCTTGGTTGTAAGCATTCAGTGGTAGAAAAATCTAAGTGTTGGGTTGTAGTACTTAGTAGGAGCTGAGTAGACGAATAGAGGACCTACTCTTGCATACTCACTGCCTTGTAAAGGGTTTGTGCTCTACCTTGAAAGAGCTCAGTATTGGATTGAAAATCCCAGGAGGAACTGGGGACTGGACGTAGGCAGAGAGGCAGAACCAGGATAAGTCGTGCTGAGTAACTTCTAAACTCTTTCTCTCAATATATATATATGTGCATGTGTTGCTTGTGATATTTACTCAGCATATAAATTGTTAAAACTGAAACTGAGTAAATCTGAGTGCTGAGTTGGAAGCTGACCTCTCAAGAGTCAATTCCCAACTCTCAAGTCAAGCAGTCTTAGTCAGCATAGAACTAAAACTGTCTGACCAATCAATCGGCCGTGCTGACCAACACGCTGAGTTAACAAACTCTTAAAATAACATTAAGTCAGCATAATTAAAAGCGAAAAAGTTACATTAGTTCCTATCCCCCCCTTGGAACTAATTACTAGGGACCAACAAGTGGTATCAGAGCCTAAGCTCACTACTCAAAGATCTAACAATCTTGAGCTGATCCCTAAAAATGGGTGAGAATAGCACTCGTTTCCTTCCCGGGAACCAAACAACACAGATACTCCCTGGGGGATTATCAATCACTAGACCTCTCATATTCTTTGGGTCAAATTATACATTCTGGAAGAATAGGATGAAGAACTTTATTCAAGCCACAAACATGAGTGCATGGCTTGCAATTGTTCAAGGTCCACATGTGCCATACAAAACTGTTAACAATGAGAAAATTGTTAAAAGTGAAGCTGAGTGGACAGAGGATGACCTCAGAAAATTATAAAATAATGCTTCGGCTATCAATATGCTTCAATGTGCTCTAGATGCTGCAGAATACAATAAGATTTCAGGTTGTGAGTCAGCACAGGAGATCTGGAAGAAGCTGGAAGTGACTTATGAAGGCACCAGCAAGGTCAAGGAATCCAAAGTGAACCAACACATGCGATTGTATGAGCTGTTCGAGATGACTGACAATGAGGACATCTCAGCAATGAATGCCAGGTTCACCAACATAATAAATGAGCTTAAAAGAGTCGGTAAGAATTTCACTGAAGAAGAACAAGTGAAGAAGATCTTACGAAGTCTTCCCAAAAGCTGGCAAGCCAAGAGACAGCTGTAGAGGAAGCTCAGGACTTGACCACATACAAATATGATGAGCTGATCGGTTCCTTGCTGACACATGAAATCTCCATGAAAAAATTTGAAGCTAAGGAGAAAACCGAAGATAAGAAGCAGAAATCATTAGTGATGAAAGCTGACTCCACTGAAGCTGAGTCAACTGATGATGAAGAAATGGCCATGTTTACTAGAAAAATGAAGAAGTTGTTCAGAAGAAATGACAGAAACAGCAAACGACCATACAAGAGAGGAGACAGACATAAAGCTGAGTCCAGTGACACCAGATACAAAAAGGACAGCTCCAAGCCTGTCACATGCTATGAATGTCATCAAACTGGGCACATTAAGTCAAGTTGTCCTAATCTAAAGAAAGATAGGAATGGAAGCAAAAAGGCAATGGTGGGCACGTGGAGTGACAGTGATGAGTCAACATCGTCTGAAACTGAACAGAATGAAACAGCCAACATATGTTTCATGGCAGATGATGGAGCTGACCAATCTCAATCTGAACAAGCTGATCTCTGGAGATTCTGAGCAGGAGGAAAACAACAATGAGGTAACACCCTTACTTTTGTTTAGAAATGAGATGGTAAATGCCCTGAGTGATTTACATAAGCTAACTAAAAAATGCAATAACAAAATAAAATCACTCAGCAGGCGATGTGACGAGATTGAAGAGGTCAAGCTGAGTGACCTCCGATATCTCCTCCAGGACAACTCAGATTTACATACCAACATGCAAATCATGCATAAGTTTGTCACGGAGGTCCAATCTGAGTCAAAGAAACTTAGAAAGGATGTCACAACCTTACAGAGTCAAGTGAATGGCTCAACTAGAAATAAACCTCATGCTGAGTACGCAAGTACTAGTCAGCATAAGCAATTCACTCAATGTGAGTGTTGTGGAAAAAGGGGGCACACAAAAGATGTGTGTTGGAATAACAAGCGGATTGTCCAATGTGACTTCTGCAGAAGAAAAGGGCATTCCACAAAAGTATGCTGGCATGCTCAACACAACAATGCTTACTATACTCAGTACAACCCTCAAAGGGTACCTTTTTGTGACTTCTGTGGTAAGCCTGGCCACACTATAAAAGTATGTCGTCACAAGTTGAAATATGACTTTGCACCTGTTTACACTAACAAGAAAGGACCCAAAAAGAATTGGGTACCTAAAAATGAATAGTTTAAAATGCAGGTCAGCTTGACATGCGTGGAGAAATCAAAACTTTGGTATATAGACAGCGCATGCTCAAGACACATGACAGGTGATGAAACTCAGTTCATCACACTAGAGCTTAAAAGAGGAGGTAGTGTAAGCTTTGGAGACAACAAGAAGGGTAAGATAGTTGGCTCAGGAACTATCGGAGGTAACCCTAAAATTGAGTCAGTCTCCTTAGTTAAAGGTCTCAAATATAATCTTCTAAGCGTAGCTCAGCTTTGCAAGAGTGGAAGAAAGGTTATATTTGATGATACTAAGTGTCAAATACTCGAGGGAAAAACAAATGATTTGATTTTAACAGCCCATCGTGTAGAAAATGTTTACATGTTGAGTTTGGAAAAACAATTTTCAAAAAGTATATGCTTAGTGTCTAAAGAGGACAACTCCTGGCTATGGCATAGGAGACTTGGGCATGTCAGCATTGACCTCCTAGCCAAATTAGCTAGAAAGCAACTAGTTGAAGGATTACCCAAACTAAAATATGAAAAAGATCAACTATGTAATGCTTGCCAGCAAGGTAAACAAACCAAAAAGTCATTTCATAGCAAAAATATTGTCTCAACCAAAAGACCATTGGAATTACTACATTTGGATCTTTTCGGACCTATCCAGCCACTCAGCATGGGAGGTAAGAAATTTTCCTTAGCTATTGTAGATGATTTCTCTAGGTATACTTGGGTCATCTTGCTGAGTTGCAAAGATGAAACATTTGAGATGTTTACCACATTAGTCAAAAAGCTTGAAAATGACAAAGACCTAAGAGTAGCTCACATTAGAAGTGATAATGGTGGAGAATTCAAAAACCAAATGTTTGATGAATTCTGTGAAACTAATGGTATTGACCACAAGTTCTCTGCCCCTAGAACTCCTCAACAGAATGGAGTTGTTGAAAGGAAGAATAGGACAATAGTAGAAATTGCTAGGACAATGCTGAGTGAAAATAGGCTTCCAAAGTATTTTTTAGGAGAAGCTGTCAATACAGCATGTTATATATTGAATAAGGCCTTGGTAAGACCTATATTAAAGAAAACTCCTTATGAACTTTGGAAAGGACGAAAGCCCAATATTGGATACTTTCGTGCCTTTGGGTGTAAATGTTTTATACTCAACACTAAGGATAATCTGGCAAAGTTTGATGCCAAAGCTGACGAAGCGATCTTTCTGGGGTACTCAACAAACAGTAAAGCATATAGAATTTATAATAAAAGGACTCAGGTAGTAGAAGAGTCAGTCCATGTAGATTTCGATGAAACTGACCCTGCAGGAAAAACAACTCAACACACAGAGGAAGAACCCAACTCAGCTTCTGCTGACCAGAATGGACATGCTGAGTCATCAGCACAAGAGCTGACCAAAGGTAAAAACGAAACAGAAATTACCTTTGCTGACCAATCTGTTCCTGCAGAGATTGTAGAAACACCTGCTCCAAATGACTCAACATTGCCTAAGGAAATAAAAATTCCAAGAGGACATTCAGAAAAGTCCATTCTTGATGCTGCTGACAACAAGATGATGACAAGAGATCAGCTTAGGAAGTTCCTCAACAACGTTGCCTTTGTATCAGTACATGAACCGAAGAACTTTGCTGATGCTGAGCATGATGAATATTGGATCAATGCTATGCAAGAAGAGCTTGACTAATTCACAAGAAATGAGGTATGGGATTTAGTACCTAAGCCCAGAAATCAAAAGTCCATAGGGACTAAATGGGTTTTTAGAAACAAACTAGATGAGCATGGAAATGTTTTGGGGTTTTGTGTCCTATAGTCAATTGTTGCAGGATACAAACTTATTGTAAATGAATTGTTCTTTATATCATTTGTTTTAATGAGATATATGTTTTATAACTATATAAAGGCAATCCCTTTTAAGCACTAAATAAAGTCTAATAAAAGGAAATCCGTAAGTTTGTTTAAAGTGATTATAAAGTGTTCATACAAGCATGAAGTGAGACAAAACTTTATAATAAACTAATAAACTTAAAACCACCCCAAGTCAAGTGATATGTTTAGGATTGATATATCACAGTTGAGACTTGTATGTAACAATGTCTTCTGTCCAACAGAAAGCTGATCTCACAAGCTTCATATATATAGATATCTGGACAGTTACATAGATCCGGTGAAACGTTGTTCATTAGGATTGGGGATCCGATTTGAGATAACAGGATGGGTAGATTCATCCTTGTCAACTGTTCATCTCATTGGTATTAATAGATATAACTAATCCTCAGACTCAAAGGAATATTAATTGGTCATCCTGAATTACTGAATGTGAGACTTTGATCTTGTGGTCCCACGATCCTTAACAGAGATGACTCTGGGGTGTGAACTGCAAAGGTTGGGTGTCACAGGAAGTAATTTCAGGGTAGTTATACATTGGATTGAGCATTTATCACTCCCGATTAATGGGAGATACATCCAAGGATCGCTTGTGGAAGACTCGACTCTAAACCCTTGCAAGGTGATAGCTTAAGAGTAGAAATTCGGATTTCACTTAACCTATCTTTTTGAGTTGACTCGGCCAATAACAAGTAAAACGAACGTCTCGCTATATGTGACTTGACATTACCCATAGTCATAAGATTCAGTTCAAGGATGTAGTTGATAAAGGATCGTATTATACCGTAACTAATACGGAAGGGTTAACGACAGAATCAACCTGTCTTCTTAACGAACTCTGGGGGAATGATTACGGACTTGCCAATAACATACTCTGTACATCATTCCGTTATGCAAGGGATTAAATATAATTCTTGAAGAAATTAATTTAATAGGTTGCATACGGCCAGAAGTAGTAAGGACCTAATGGATCACACATAAGACTTGGAACCAAAAGAGAGATGGATATGATTAATAGATGGAAGCCCAATTAAGCCCAGCAAGGCCCAAATACTAGGAGGGGGCCGAAATTTATATATGTTAGTAAGGAATTAATTTTATTCCATTAATCCTAATTAGATTAGGATTGTGAATTAAATTAATTAAGAGATAATTTAATTAGGAGTTTTAATTAGATTAATATTCTCCTATTATTATCCAATTAGGTTATTTATTATTATCCTAATTATATTAGATATATAGTGAGATAATAATTAGGAATCCTTTTCCGAATTGGATTCCTATTAAGTAACCTATTCCTATCTAACTAGGGTTTAGATACAAGCTAATATATATACCCCTCCCTATAGTGAATTTCGACTAAGCCTCTAACCTCCCCCTATAGTGATTTTTGAAATTACTAATTAGAGAGAGAAAAAGATTCCTAATTATATACCCCTCCCTATAGTGAATTTCGACTAAGCCTCTAACCCTAGTGATTTTTGAAATAATTAGGAATCCTTTTCCGAATTGGATTCCTATTAAGTAACCTATTCCTATCTAACTAGGGTTTAGATACAAGCTAATATATATACCCCTCCCTATAGTGAATTTCGACTAAGCCTCTAACCTCCCCCTATAGTGATTTTTGAAATTACTAATTAGAGAGAGAAAAAGAATTCTCATCCCCTAGTTCGTGGACAAGAATTCATACGGCATTCCATCGATTGATTAATCTTATTCATCCCTCTTTCTCCTTGATCTTGTGTTGGTTAATTAGAGGCAATCTAATTTGGTTGCATCTCATAAGGGTTGATTCTAACTTAATCTCACCGTGTTCACGAAAGAAGGAAAAACAATCAAAAGGGAGAAATTCGTTTTTCTTCGCCTACATCAGGTCAGTTCACTATTTCGTGGATTCCCGGAGATTGAACCGTCGGATCGTCGCGATGTTTGGACAGTAGCTTCTAGACATATTCTTCCATGTTTCCACCGAAGGGATTGTCGTTCGGAGGTCTGGAAGGTCTGTTTCAGATAGGGGCAGATTGGTGAATAGTTTACATCACCTTTGAAGTTGTGGGCACTTCGTTTGCAATGGTAGATTGATCATCGAAAGGTATTTCTTCTTATCCCTCTTTGTATGAAATAACGATTAACGGATCCTATGGTTAAAAGGAAGTAGGCTAAAAATTTTATATTTCCGCTGCTATACTTTAGCCTTAATTTCCTTCAGTGGTATCAGAGCCATCGTTAAATCCGTTATTTCATATATGAAAATATAGAAGTTTTGAATAGGATTGAATAAATATTTATGGTTAGGATTAATTGACAAATAGTATTGATTGATTAATTCTAAAGATAAATAAAGTTTTGATTAATTGTTAATTAAAACTGATTATGCTTATGTTCCTAATTATTTCGGTTGATAATCATTATAACAAAATCTATTAGTTTTATAGTTAGGTTGATAAAATTAGTTTTATTAATTCTAAATGATAAAACGGAAATCTATTGTAGATTATCCTATTTCTGAAAACCGTTTTAAAATTGTTTTAGAACTGATATATATATATATATATATATATATATATATATATATATATATATACATATATATATATATATATACATATTTATTATATAAAAAAAAATATGACAGCAGCCCGAGTCGCGCCCAACGGCGCGACTGGCTGCTGTCACGCGGCTGCTGCCTCGCGGCAGCGCCCGCGTGCGGCGCAGGGGCGCAAGGCGGCAGCGCCCCGCGTGCCCTAAGGGCTACTGCCAATCGGCAGCGGCCCGCCCTCGGGCCCGGCCCGATACCCACTTGATTTTAAAATAGGTTTAAAATCATTTTATGTAAATATATGTTTCAGAAATTAATAGTTTTCTATTTTGATTATCGAATGAATAATTCGTTTAAATGTTTGTTTTTACCAATATGTAAATCAAAGTGTTAAATGAATTAAAATCAAAATAAATGGGACGAGCATAATCAACGTTTTATATGGTTATATTAATCTAAGGATTAATATAAAGATACAAAACGATTAGAAGTAAAATTGGATGAAAGTTAATTTGACGAGTTAATGTGATTAACCTAAATATTACATAAGCTGGTTATGTAATCAACCAATTAAATTTATTTAATTGAGTCTATGCATGTTTGGAGTTATGGACATATTTGGACCCTCTTTTAGTCTTTTGGTATTTTTGAAATAGGGCATGCGCGTCCTGCCTTTCTACTATCTATTGTAATTTCTCCTCTCATCTAATTCCCTTCAATTCAGTTGAAGTTTTCTTATAGTAGTATAGAAATTAATATATAATTTCAAGGCGCCAAGGAGAAGACGGAGGACCTAAAGAGAAATATGTAATAGTTAGTATTTCCTTAGGTTTGGCCTTTTATTCCGTCTCTGGCTCGACGGAATAATTTAGATGATATGTCCATAACGCCAATGTATGTGAATGTATGTATGTCTGATGTATGCTAAAGCAAATCAAGACTAAGTTAGATTATGAGACTTAAATAAAATCCCTCATTAAAAGGTTAAGTAAATAAGTAAGTTATTAAAATCGGTTGCCCCTCCCTAATATTATAATTCAGCCGGCAGTACTGGGGGCCTTTGGGTTGTTGAGTAAACTCAAGCTCGGGGTCTTATGGTAACACCTGAATTATCGAAAATCATTTTTCATGAATATGGGGTAATACTTAAATTAGATTATGATAATTGGATGAGTAAACTCATGTTGTCATAAACTAATGGGCAAAACGGTTGGGATTAATATGAATAGCATATTAGTTACTAATGTGGTTAGTAACCCAATAACCTAGGAATCACATTAAAGATGTGATTGATTGTATGAATCTACCTAATGAATGAGACTAGCTTGTTGAGTAAACTCAAGGCGAAATCTCAGGAGTTAGGATCCTAGCTCACTAAAGGATTTGTGAAATTCTTCGAATTAATATGGAGGGTTATTAATTTGGCAAAATAGTGGGAGCAATCTGAAATAAATTAAAAGGCCTATAATTTTAAATTGTTATACTTTAAAGCAAATGAATGACATAGGTTTACTCTTTCTCACTCTCAAGTTTAATTAAACACTCTTAAAATCATGACTAACACCAATCTGCAAAATATACTTACCGATAACAAATTGAATGGTTCAAACTTCACCGACTGGTTTCGTAACCTCAAAATTGTTTTGAAGTTCGAGAAAATTGGGTATGTACTTGATACATCGATACCCCCTGTCCCTGAAGATGATGCTCCCATCGAGGAAATTGATGCTTATCAGAAGCACAAGGCTGATGATGATCATGCCGCTTGCATCATACTTGCATCGATGACATCGGAATTACAAAGGCAACATGAGGAGATGAATGCCTATTCTATCATCATGCACCTAAAGGAATTGTTTGGGAAACAAACTAAGTGCGAACGCTACGAGATATAAAAACTGTTATATCGTTGCAGGGTGCAAGAGGGCACATCTGTCCTGACACATTGTGTCAAGATGATAGGCTATATTACCAAACTTTCTAGTATTGAATTTGTGATGGACAACGAATTAAGTACCGACTTGGTTCTTCAGTCCCTCCCAGAGAGTTATTCACAGTTCATCATGAACTACCAAATGAATGACTTGCAAACCTCTCTTGAAGAGCTTGCAAACATGCTCAAATCAGTTGAGCCCAATATGAAGAAAGACAAGGCCATACCGGCTCTTGTAATCGAGGGATAGAGGAAAAGAAAAGGGAAAATTCCCAATTCTAAACATCCCAAGAAAGGTAAGAAAGATGTGTCCAAGGGAAAGGAAGTTAAGAAGCCCAAAGGAGAGTGCCACTTCTGTGGTAAAGACGGGCATTGGAAGAGAAACTGCAAGGAGTATCTAGCCACCCTCAAGAAGGGAAAAGGCGGTGCTTCTTCATCTGGTATGTTCTATATTGAAATAAATACGGTTTCATTGTCTGAATCTTGGGTACTTGATACCGGATGTGGATCTCATATTTGTACAAATATGCAGGAGCTAAAACAGACTAAGGAACTAAAGAAAGGAAGCATAAACTTGCGAGTGGGAAATGGAGCAAGAGTTGCCGCCCTCGTAATTGGAGATTATGTTTTACTTTTGCCCTCTGGGCTTGTAATAGAATTAAGAAATTGTTTATACGTTCCTGAGATGTCTCGTAACATTATTTCTATTAGCCGTCTCGTTGACGACGGTTTTCATATTTCAATAAAGAACAATAGTTGCAATTTTTATAAAGATTCGATCTTTTATTTTTCAGGAATATCACAAAATGGGATTTATGTGTTAGATGATAAAACTCCTGTTTTTGCAATTGATACCAAAAGACATAAGCTAGATAATTCAACTTACTTGTGGCATTGTCGTTTAGGCCATATAAACAAGAGACGAATGCTAAAGCTACATTCAGATGGGCTTATAGATCCAATCGATTCTGAATCATTGGAAACATGCGAATCATGTTTAAAAGGTAAAATGACGAAGACACCCTTTAGCAATAAAGGTGAGCGGGTATCAGACACTCTAGGACTCATTCATTCAGATGTATGTGGTCCTATGTCAGTCCAAGCAAGAGGAGGATTCAGATACTTCATTAGCTTCATAGATGATCATACTCGCTATGGTTATATCTACTTGATGAGGCACAAATCAGAAGCTTTTGACAAGTTCAAATGCTTCAAGAATGAAGTGGAAAATCAAATAGGAAAGAAAATAAAAACACTTCGATCTGATCGAGGTGGCGAATATCTTTCTGATGATTTTTTGAATTATCTAACTGAATGTGGGATATGCTCACAATGGACACCTCCCTATACGCCACAACACAATGGTGTATCCGAGAGGAGAAACCGTACCCTATTAGATATGGTACGATCCATGATGAGCATGACCTTACTTCCAAAGACGTTCTGGGGCTATGCCTTAGAAACTGCCCTCTTCACCCTAAATCGAGTACCAACTAAATCCGCTAGTTCCACGCCATATGAATTGTTCGTTGGTAGGAAACCCGTGTTCTCTTTCATGAGAGTATGGGGTTGTTCAGCATATGTCAAACGCGTTGCGTCCGACAAATTAGATTCTAAATCTGATAAATGTTTCTTCATCGGATACCCTAAGGAAACTATGGGATATTACTTCTATCATCCAGATGATCAGAAAGTAATCGTATCCAAACATGCAACCTTCTTAGAGAAAGAGTTTCTCGAAGAAACACAAAAGGGAAGCGTGATTGAACTCGATGAAGTTCAAGAGGAAGAAACACCGACTGAAACAACGGAGGCGGTCGAGGTACCCGAAGAAGTCCCATTAGATGAGACTCCAGTGGCACCTATTCGTAGATCACGAAGAGTTCGTGAACTCCCAGTGAGATATGGTTTTCTAGTGGGAGATGATAACGAGGTTCCCGTGTTAGACGACGAACCCGAAAACTACGAAGAGGCTCTTACTAGTCCAGATTCTAAAGCATGGCTTGAGGCCATAGATTCTGAAATGGATTCCATGTATACTAACCAAGTTTGGACTTTGGTTGATCCACCCGAAGGGATAAAACCTATAGGGTGCAGATGGATCTTCAAAAAGAAGACTGACATGGATGGAAAGGTTAGCACCTACAAGGCTAGGTTGGTAGTGAAAGGATATCGTCAAAAACAAGGTGTTGATTATGACGAAACCTTCTCTCCCGTTGCTATGTCCAAATCAATCAGAATCATTCTTGCAATTGCCGCTCATCTTGATTATGAGATTTGGCAAATGGATGTGAAAACAGCTTTCCTAAACGAAAACCTGCTTGAGGATGTATACATAATGCAACCTGAAGGTTTCATATCAAAGGATGCAAATAAAGTTTGCAAACTTCAGAGATCCATTTATGGACTCAAGCAAGCATCTAGAAGCTGGAACAAGCGTTTTGACGAAACCATAAAACAATTTGGTTTCGAACAAAATTGCGAAGAAGCTTGCATTTACAAGAAAGCAAGTGGGAGCTCTATAGCATTTCTCATACTATATGTGGACGATATACTGTTAATGGGAAATGACATTGCTCTTTTACAGTCAGTGAAAATATGGTTATCCGGTAACTTCTCAATGAAAGACCTCGGTGAAACAGCCTATATACTTGGTATAAATATCTACAGGGATAGATCACGTAGACTGCTTGGTTTTTCACAGGCTACATACATTGAAAAGCTGCTAAATCGGTTTAGCATGCTTGAATCGAAATGAGGTAACTTACCCATGGTACATGGAGTAAAGTTAAACAATCATCAATGTCCTAAAACTGATGATGACAAACGACGCATGGTTGTAGTCCCGTACGCCAGCGCGATCGGTTCGATTATGTATGCTATGCTATGCACTAGACCCGACGTAGCGTTCGCGTTATATGTAACGAGTCGTTACCAAGGGAATCCGGGAGACGAGCATTGGATTGCCGTCAAGAACATTCTTAAGTACTTGAGAAGAACTAAAGATATGTTTCTAGTGTACGGAGAAGGAGATCTTAAAATACAAGGATTTTCAGACGCTAGTCATCTCACGGATGAGAATGATTTTAAATCCCAATCAGGATACCTGTTTATCCTAAATGGGGGCGCGGTCAGTTGGAAAAGTTCCAAGCAGGGAAGCGTAGCTTTCTCTGCGACCGAGTCAGAGTACATCGCTGCTGCGGAAGTAGCAAAGGAAGCAATTTGGATTAGAAAGTTCATTACAGAACTAGGTGTGGTGCCTGACATTGTCAATTCCATTACTCTGTACTGTGATAACAATGGAGCCATTGCGCAAGCAAAGGAACCAAGGTCTCATAATGCATCCAAGCACTACCTAAAGCGATACCACATCATTAGAGAGATTGTGGCTAGAGGAGATGTGAGAATAGAAAGAGTACCTACAGAGGACAACGTTGCAGATCCGTTGACAAAGCCTTTAACCCAGAAAGTACATGATCGTCATTTAACTTCTACTGGGATAAGTTTTAGAAACAATTGGCTTTAGTCCAAGTGGGAGTATGTTGGGGTTTTGTGTCCTATAGTCAATTGTTGCAGGATACAAACTTATTGTAAATGAATTGTTCTTTATATCATTTGTTTTAATGAGATATATGTGTTATAACTATATAAAGGCAATCCCTTTTAAGCACTAAATAAAGTCTAATAAAAGGAAATCCGTAAGTTTGTTTAAAGTGATTATAAAGTGTTCATACAAGAATGAAGTGAGACAAAACTTTATAATAAACTAATAAACTTAAAACCATCCCAAGTCAAGTGATATGTTTAGGATTGATATATCACAGTTGAGACTTGTATGTAATAATGTCTTCTGTCCGACAGAAAGCTGATCTCACAAGCTTCATATATATAGATATCTGGACAGTTACATAGATCCGGTGAAACGTTGTTCATTAGGATTGGGGATCCGATTTGAGATAACAGGATGGGTAGATTCATCCTTGTCAACTATTCATCTCATTGGTATTAATAGGTATAACTAATCCTCAGACTCAAAGGAATGTTAATTGGTCATCCTGAATTACTGAATGTGAGACTTTGATCCTGTGGTCCCACGATCCTTAACAGAGATGACTCTAGGGTGTGAACTGCAAAGGTTGGGTGTCACAAGAAGTAATTTCAGGGTAGTTATACATTGGATTGAGCATTTATCACTCCCGATTAATGGGAGATACATCCAAGGATCGCTTGTGGAAGACTCGACTCTAAACCCTTGCAAGGTGATAGCTTAAGAGTAGAAATTCGGATTTCACTTAACCTATCTTTTTGAGTTGACTCGGCCAATAACAAGTAAAACGAACGTCTCGCTATATGTGACTTGACATTACCCATAGTCATAAGATTCAGTTCAAGGATGTAGTTGATAAAGGATCGTATTATACCGTAACTAATACGAAAGGGTTAACGACAGAATCAACTTGTCTTCTTAACGGGCTCTGGGGGAATGATTACGGACTTGCCAATAACATACTCTGTACATCATTCCGTTATGCAAGGGATTAAATATAATTCTTGAAGAAATTAATTTAATAGGTTGTATACGGCCAGAAGTAGTAAGGACCTAATGGATCACACATAAGACTTGGAACCAAAAGAGAGATGGATATGATTAATAGATGGAAGCCCAATTAAGCCCAGTAAGGCCCAAATACTAGGAGGGGGCCGAAATTTATATATGTTAGTAAGGAATTAATTTTATTCCATTAATCCTAATTAGATTAGGATTGTGAATTAAATTAATTAAGAGATAATTTAATTAGGAGTTTTAATTAGATTAATATTCTCCTATTATTATCCAATTAGGTTATTTATTATTATCCTAATTATATTAGATATATAGTGAGATAATAATTAGGAATCCTTTTCCGAATTGGATTCCTATTAAGTAACCTATTCCTATCTAACTAGGGTTTAGATACAAGCTAATATATATACCCCTCCCTATAGTGAATTTCGACTAAGCCTCTAACCTCCCCCTATAGTGATTTTTGAAATTACTAATTAGAGAGAGAAAAAGAATTCTCATCCCCTAGTTCGTGGACAAGAATTCATACGGCATTCCATCGATTGATTAATCTTATTCATCCCTCTTTCTCCTTGATCTTGTGTTGGTTAATTAGAGGCAATCTAATTTGGTTGCATCTCATAAGGGTTGATTCTAACTTAATCTCACCGTGTTCACGAAAGAAGGAAAAACAATCAAAAGGGAGAAATTCATTTTTCTTCGCCTACATCAGGTCAGTTCACTATTTCGTGGATTCCCGGAGATTGAACCGTCGGATCGTCGCGATGTTTGGACAGTAGCTTCTAGACATATTCTTCCACGTTTCCACCGAAGGGATTGTCGTTCGGAGGTCTGGAAGGTCTGTTTCGGATAGGGGCAGATTGGTGAACAGTTTACATCACCTTTGAAGTTGTGGGCACTTCGTTTGCAACGGTAGATTGATCATCGAAAGGTATTTCTTCTTATCCCTCTTTATATGTGATGACCCGCGAGGCTAAACCGGGTCATATTCATTTCGCAGGCCCAGCCCATACTTAGACCTATGGTCTAAGATCGGATGAGACCCGAATAAAGGAAGCGGGCGCAGCGAGTAACCGCCCCGAATGGGACCCGAATAAGCGGAAACGGGTGAAGCGAGTAACCGCCCCGAATTCCTAAACGGAGCATCAAGACTCCCACTCAGAACCACGTTCGTGGCCATGAAAGCCACGAAAGGGACATGGCCTAAAAAGGGGGAACCGCCCTCAGAACGTGGCCCACTAAGGAGTAACCGCCCTCGGCGGTTACCTAAAAAACACCTATAAAAGGCCTTAAGAATGAGGGAAAAAGGTACGCTCACAATTTTTCCCGCAATACTATTGTCAAATTACCAACCTTCTTACAAAAACTGACTTGATCGTTGGAGAGTTTTCCCGGAGATCCTGTCCCCGGTTCTGTTTTGCAGGTAACTCTGGCAGAGAATATCAAATCGGATCCGGCAAGTTATCATTGGTGCGGTGAGCGTGGACCTTTTTTACCAACATTTGGTTAAAGTTACGCGAAGAACATGTCAGAACCATCACGAACGACCGGCGTTACCACTAGATCAACCAGTATGAACTCCAGGGGACCACGGATTACGAATTCGCAACCTGCAAGTACACAGCCTGTGGTGCCTAGCTCATCGGGTCCTTCGGGACAATTGAGTCCCTTATTGGAAGTCCAAGTGCAAACTGAGATGGAAATGTCCAATAGTGATTTCGTGCAGATGGCAGGACAAGTCTTGGCTTCGAACATGAGCCAGGCGGCTGGAGATCGAATGATTAATTTACTAACTGCCCTCGCCGAACACAATACCGCCGTGGCGGATGCTCCTCAAGAACCTGTGGTTATCTCAACACAATCACCGACTATCCCTATCATATCGGCCCTCCCGCAGCCATCTCAGGCGCCAAATCAAGGCACTCTTCCGCTACAGCAAGTGGAACCTTTTCCTCACAGACATTCGGAGTTGATGACTCCTGGGCGAGAGCACACATGGAACTTTGATCCTATAACGGGACAGCGGTTAGTCCCCCAACAGGCACACGTCTTAACACCGATGGGCGGATGGATTCCACCCAGAATTCACCAGCAGCGGATGGAAGAAGTCCGGTGAATACCCGATATTGACTTAGAAGATCAATTACGAAGCATGATGGAGCGAATGGGGTACTCGCCTAGGCCGAGAGCAGAGGTCCAGAGCGATTCACCTTTTGCCCCTTCGTTGCGGGAATTCATTCCAGATCACAGAATCAAAGCGCCCGCGATACCTAAATACTATGGGGATCCAAATTCTGATCCTGAGGCTCATGTCAGGAACTACAGAGAACTAATGGATGTTGCAGGAGCGAGTGAAAGCATCATTTGCAGGTTATTCTCGACAACTTTGGGCGGAGCCGCATCTGATTGGTTTCGATCTTTACCCGCAGAATCTATTCACAATTGGCATCAATATAGTCGGGATTTCTGTGCGAAATTTGTGGGCTGTAAAGCAGCGGATGTGACGGATAGGCAGCTGAAGGAGATCAAACAGAGGAACTATAATTCCCTAAGGGAATTTGTTGTCGCATTCAATGATATTCTGGTGCGATTGCAAAACCCGGATATCGTGAGCATCCGCAACATCATAGCAGATGGAACCACAGATTGGAGTATGCGGGAGGAAATCATCCGCAACAAGCCGCGCACAGTGGCCGAACTCATGAAAATAGCAAAGGAATTCATGGAAGTGGATGATGTCAACAGGGAACATAGGGCTCAAACCCGGCGAGAAAGAGATGCCGCTAGATCCACTTCGGACAATCGGCGCCAGACCCAGTCCAAAAGTAATTTTGTTCGAAGAGGCGATCGCCCCTTTCAAAGTGGCGGATATCAGACACCATTAAACACGACTTGCCAGGAGGTGTTACTTTGGATCGAAAAGAGCCCCCTGAAGAAGGATGTGCGGTTCCCCGAGGTAAAAGGTCGAACCAGTTTGGGGTGACATCCTAACAAATATTGCAGGTTCCACAGACTGAACGGCCACGACACGAACGATTGCTATGAATTGAAGAAGGAGATTGAAAGGCTGATCGAAAGGGGCAAGCTGAATCAATTTGTACGAAAGGAGACTAGTGACGAGAAAGCAACGTTACCACATCAAGAAGAGGCAAGGCCCGAAAAGAAGCAGAAAAAAGGAGTGATAAACGTGATAGCCGGCGGGATCTATGAGCCTCCAACAAAAAGAGCTCGCCGTGAACAGCGAAAAAGCAACACTCATAGGGGGGATGCCCTCAATTACTCATTCGCGCGAATCATGGAGCCGCATGCGGATGCTTTGGTGATTACAATGGCTGTAGAAGGATGGGACGTCAAGCGGGTCCTTATTGATACTGGCAGTTCTTGTAATGTTATTACTCGGACTGCATTCAACAAGTTGGGAATTAATGACGAGCGAGTGGAACATACATTCATGGATGTAACAGGTTTTGGGGGTCAATCCTCTCAAACAAGTGGACAGGTGGTGTTGGAGGTAGAAATGGGCGATAAAAAGCTAAAATGGCGAGGTGATTTAGAATTCGCAATTGTTGATCTCCCATTGGCCTACAACATAATTCTGGGACGCCCATTCCTGTCAGAAACGGAGTCGCTCATCTCAATGAAGCATTTAACATTACATTTACCAACACACCAAGGGCGAGTCATAGTTGAAGGTGATCAACTTGTATCTCAACAGGCCTATACATTGTCACTTGAACCAAAGCCAGACGAGGAAGATAGGGTAGAGGAGAAGTTGCCAGCGGAAGCATTGGGAGAAACGGAACTATTCGCCATCTCAAGCGACAAAAATGTGCGAATAGCGATGGGCCTCCCCGAAGAAACGAAGAAAGCCATTGCCGAGGTGCTGGTCCAATGTGAGTCGGCATTTGCCGCCCCAAATGAAATACTGAAAGGAATAAGTCCAGACGTAGCAACCCATCGTTTGAATGTAGACAAAGGTGCAACCCCAGTGCGACAGAAAAAGAGAGGACATGCTCCTGAGCGGCAAAAGGCGATTGAAAAAGCAGTGGCGGATTTGCTAAAGTCGGATGCAATTCGAGAAGTCACCTATCCGGAGTGGTTAGCCAATGTGGTGCTAGTCAAAAAGCCAAATGGAACGTACAGAATGTGCGTCGACTTCAAAGATCTGAACAAGGCATGTCCGAAGGATATGTATCCGCTTCCTAACATTGATATATTGGTAGATGGAACTGCAGGATATGAAGCTTTATCATTCACCGACGTGAAATCCAGTTACCATCAGATACCCATGGAGAAGGCGGATGAAATCAAAACATCGTTCATAACTCACCAGGCGACTTATTGCTTCAAGGTGATGCCCTATGGATTGAAAAACGCGGGAGCAACATACCAGAGGATGATGAACAAGATATTTTCAGACAAATCCGGTGAGAACTTCTCGATCTACGTTGATGACATGATCATCAAAAACAAGAAAATGCAAGACCACCCGCAGGATATCAAAGAAATCCTGGAAGTGCTAATCAAATATGGCCTCAAATTGAACCCAGAGAAATGCACATTCGGAGCAAGAGCGGGAAAGTTCCTGGGTTTCATTGTTAGCGGCAAGGGAGTTGAGGCGAATCCCGAGAAGGTTAAAGCAGTAATGGAGATGAAAACGCCGAGGAGCATAAGAGAAGTACAGAGACTAAGTGGGCGGTTGGTGGCATTAGGGCGATTCATATCATGCTCAGCTAGGAGATGTCTACCTTTCTACAATGCCATCAAAAAATCCAAGTCCTTTGAATGGACGCCGGATTGTCAAGAAGCATTCGAGGGGATAAAGTGATTACTGTGTTATCCGCCCTTAATGGGTAGGCCGGAGGATGGAGAAGATTTATTTCTCTACGTATCCGTCACCAATATGGCGATATGCACTGTGATGGTGCGAGAAGAAGAAGGGCAACAATATCCAGTGTACTACGTGAGCAAAGTCCTGAAGGATGCAGAACTCCGGTATTCGAAGTTGGACAAAATGGCCCTCGCAGTGATAACCACGGCGGCTAGATTGAAACCATACTTTCAGGCGAATACTATCATTGTGAGAACTGGCATCCCAATGCGAAAGGTATTACAGAAACCTGACGCATCCGGCCGGTTGATGGAATGGTCAATTCGCCTGGGAGAATTCGATATTCGCTATGAAGGGAGACCAGCGCTAAAGAGCCAAGTACTCGCCGATTTCGTGAACGAATTCACCTGGGATGACGATGAATGTCCGAAGGCACAAAAAGAAGAGTGGAGCATGTACACAGATGGGGCATTATCTACAGATGGAGCTGGGCTAGGAGTCGTCATCAAGGGCCCGGAGGTTATTCGCCCGTGCTATGCAGCAAAATTAACTTTCAAAACTACCAATAATGCCGCAGAGTATGAAGCAATGATATGCGGATTGAAGTTGCTCAATGAACTCACCCCAGAAAGAGTGGTAATCTACAGCGATTCCAAACTCATGATAAACCAGATCACAAAAAATTATCTGGTGAAACAGGAGGAGCTAGTAAAATACCATCAGGTAGTCGGCAGATTGACACAAGAGTTAACGCACAAGGGAGTCGTTTGGGAGATGGTGCATGTTCCGCGAGGCCAAAATGCAAAGGCTGACGAATTGGCAAAAGCAGCGGCAAGTAGAGAACCATGGAGTCAAAAGACATGCAATTTGGAAATAAAATCGGCACCAGCATTCGAGGTCGATCAGATTATGGTCATCGAAGAACTGGAAGACGATAAAGATTGGCGGATGCCCATTCGCCAATATCTGGAGCAGAGAGATTTACCGGTTGATAAGAGCTTAGCCAGAAAGCTAATTGGGCAGTCAGCTCGATACTCAATTCGGGATGGAACTTTGTATCGGAAATCGTACACATGTCCATGGTTGAAATGCATTGGTCGCAACGAAGCAGACTACGTGCTGCGAGAATTACATGAAGGAATTTGTGGCGCGCACGAAGCTTCGGCGGCGTTGGCAAGAAAGGTCAAACTGATGGGATACTACTGGCCCAAGGTGGTGGAAGATTCCCAGAAGATGGTTGTGGGATGTCACAATTGTCAAATACATGCGAATGAAAAGCATGTTCCCGGAGCCGAACAAATCGCTACAATGACGGCGTGGCCATTCGCAACATGGGGAATCGATATAGTGGGTCCATTCCCAGAAACGACAAAGAAAAGGAAGTACTTGATAGTCGCAGTTGACCACTTCAGCAAATGGGTAGAAGCGGAGGCAGTAACCGCACAAACACCTGAGCGAATGATCGAGTTCTTATGAGAGAACATTATCATGCGATTTGGAATCCCGCAAAAGCTTATAACCGACAATGGCACCCAGTTCAACTGTGCCAAGTTCAAAGCATACTGCGAAAGCATGGGGATCAAAAATCATTTTTCTTCCGTAAACCATCCCCAATCGAATGGTATGACGGAGGTTACCAACAGGGCCATGATTCAAGGCATCAAGAAGCGGCTAGGAGACAAAAAAACAGGTTGGGCGGATGAGATACCCCATATGTTGTGGGCATACAGAACCTCTGTAAAGGCAGCAACAGGCGAAACACCTTTCTCGCTAGTTTATGGAGCCGAAGCAGTCCTGCCTGTTGAAATCAAGTCGCCCACAGATCGGATAATTTATTATTGCGACACATAAAATCCTATCAACATTAGAGATGCTTTGGATTCTGTGGAGGAACGAAGAGAAAAAGCTTACATGCGAATGGCAGTATACCGCAATAGAATCAACAAATATCATGACAGAAGAATGCGAAAAGTAATAATCAATGAGAACGACTTGGTCTTGAAAAAAGCGGATAAAATACAATCCAGAGATGGCAAAGGCAAGCTGGGCGTCAACTGGATCGGACCATACAAAGTATCCAAGAAGCTGGGACCAGCCACTTTTGAAATAGAAGAAATGAGCGGAAAGAAGCTCCCGCGCACCTAGAATCTAGAGAATCTACGCCTATATAAAAAGGCCGAGTAGTTCGAGGAAATGACGAGTACTCTTTTTCCTTTTATGAGTTTTTCCCATTGGGTTTTCTGATAAAAGGTTTTAATGAGGCTTTGATCCCACACAGTTGGTGTACCTATGTGATTACGCATCACTCGCAAAACCCTTAGGGTTAAACTCAAAAAACACATAAATGTGTTGCCTATTAAAGAAAGGCGGATGCATGATTACGCATCACTCGCAAAACCTTATGATTAACCTTATAATTATATTATTTTCGAAAGAAAAATAATAGAGTAAGGCATAAAATTAAGCGAATAAACGAGTACTCAAAAATTACAAAAAGGGTTTGGCCACCCTAGCGAAAGCAAAAATTACTATGAAGAATTACAAGTATGAAGTCGGCAAAAGGCAAGGATCATACATGAAAATAAAGTGACAATAATCGCACGTATAGGCAAAGCGGCAAGTGAAAGAAAATTAATATATACGGGCAGTTTGTTACATACAAAAAGTCCAAATATAAATTAAACTATGCTACAGCTTCCTCTCCTTCACCCCTATTGCTTTCCTCGCCTCCAGCGACTCCCTCATCTCCTCCAGTGGGCGGATCTACTTCAAGCGAATCCTCAACCCTCGAATCAATAACTGCTTTAGAGGGCGGTACCTCTTGCTCAGGCTGAGAGATGTCCTGCGGTGCCCCTTCTTCCGCATTCTGGGTAGGGATCTCGCCGATAATTGGAGATTCCTGAAAACTCTTCCAATCTAAGAGGAGTACCTCATCCATATCAGCATCCTCAGCTTCCAGCTTGTCCCACTTCTCAGTTAAATCCTTTTCAGGGATGGGAACCTTGGGGCGGTTAAGTACGAGACCCTGATGTCCATGCTCATAAGCGGCATGAATCCGCTCCCCATACCAGTAGATGCGGGCACCGTCTTCAGCCAGAATTTCCTCAGCCCTCTTCTTTTGTGTCTCCTTGGAATCAGCTAGATCATCGAGGGCCTTTCACAGCTCATCGGACTTAGCCTGAAGAGATTTAAGAGCCTCCTCCTTCTCGCTCACAGCCTTTTGAAGGGCGCCTTCTAGGACCTTCACCTTCCCTTGGACATCATCATAAAGCGACTTCAATTCAGTACCAAGACCTTCCAACTCCTTGGCTCGCTCGGCATCCCTTCGAAGAATGCCCTCAGCGAAATTGATAATCTGTATATAAAACGGCTCACGAATAAAAAAGGGCGAATAGAAATAGGCGGTTACAATGGATACAAGATCCTTGAAAGAGAATGACAAGCAACAATATACCTCTGCAGAACGCTTCTCGATCCCCTCCACAGCGGTAGGGAGCGGTACTTGTTCGCGTACACGGGAAGCAGAGGGAAGCCGCCCGAGGACATTGCATATGGAAGAGACAATGTCCTTGCAAGAAAAACTCACGGCCATGCCAAAGGTCCTAGTCCACCATCCGCTGATGTCGGGAATTGGCTGCAAAGGCGTAAAGAAAAATATCAAGAGAACAGCAGATAGCTCATGAGGAAAAAAGTAGAAATATAGAAAGAGGGAATAGATCAGGATACCTCATGAATTGGGGTACTGCTCTTTCCTTTGGATGAGGCGGATACGGGTGTACCGCCGACAGTAAGGGACACGGAGGTGTTCTTCTTCTTGGGACGAGAAGACTCTGTATCCGCACTTATCTTCCGCTTCCTCGTCAAAGGAAGATCCTCGGAGGCAGAAGCGGGACCTTGTGAAATGGAGGCCCTTACAGGAGAAGCCGCCTCAATGGAAGGAATCGTTCCTCCAGAAGAATCCGTCCCTACAACGGAGGCGGTTCCCGCCATCCGCTTCTTCCTTCTCGCTAGGGCTTTAGCCTCCCGATCTGCAGCGATTTGAGATAAAGGATCACCCCTGCAAAGGGTTAAAAGAAATCATCAACTTGGAAATAAAAAGTACCTTGTACAAAAACGCGATAAGGGATATAGACCACGCGATCCCCCTCGCGGTAGGCAATCGCTACTCGGCTCCTTAGCATACGGAAGGCCTGATCATATGTCCATACAAAAGGAGGAGTACTCTTCAGGAACTTGATGACGGCGGATTCTTCCTCGCTGGGATAACCGAAGTTCAAACTCTTCACATTGGGCCGGCCCCAATGGCGAAGGAAGTTCGGATTTCCCTCATTAAACTTGATAAAAAAGTAAGAGCGATCCCACTCGCGGATCTTGTTCAGTTTCTCGTCAAAACCATAGTATCCGCTCTGGCGGATGAAAGTGAAATACCCCGCCGAACTCTTGAAATGATGAAGCTTGGAGAAAATTTTAAGCGAGAAAGGAACCTCCAAACAATCCGCCAGAAATTTATCCAGGGTCAAGTCGGCCCATCCATTTGGATGTAACTGCCCGGGTGCGATTCTGTAACCGCTGAGGATGGAAGCAATCTCATCCGCCAGCGGATAAGTGAAGCCGCAGATAATCTGGGCGACGAAAATGGTGAAATACCCCTTTGGGTAATCGCCCGGTCCTCTATCCTCCTCGGGAATGATGGTCTCGAGACCTTGGAGCCAAGGATATTGCACCCGCAAATCCTCAATGGTCTCGCGACAAACTAGGCTTCCCGACCTGTCCCTCTTTGGTAACAAACGGGGGGTTGGGACAGGTGGCGGAATCAACTTCTTAGGGTCAAAACCTAGACCCTCGTCGGTTGTATTCGCCAGGTGGAGGAAGTCAGTGGGGTGGGAATCAGACCCATGAGAACTGGTTGAAACTTCATCAACCATCTCATCAACTTCATGAGAAACCTCGCGGACGTAGCTCTCATCGAACGGTGCGAAGTCAAGGTCGGGGTTCGACATGTTGAGGAAAAGAAATAAACAGAAGTAAAAAGCCGAACGAGGTACAAATTATGAAGAGGAAAACTTACATGGGAAAGACAACACAGAGAAATGACGGAAATAAGAGGTCAACGCCGGAAAAGATGACGCCGAAAAAGAAATAACGAAAGAGGAAAAATTCACAAGTTTTTGAATTTTGAATAGACAAGCAAAAACGAAGCGTCCCCTATGAATAGACCCTAAAGGGCTCTTGTATCAAACTAAAGGGGAGGCATGTGATGACCCGCGAGGCTAAACCGGGTCATATTCATTTCGCAGGCCCAGCCCATACTTAGACCTATGGTCTAAGATCGGATGAGACCCGAATAAAGGAAGCGGGCGCAGCGAGTAACCGCCCCGAATGGGACCCGAATAAGCGGAAATGGGTGAAGCGAGTAACCGCCCCGAATTCCTAAACGGAGCATCAAGACTCCCACTCAGAACCACGTTCGTGGCCATAAAAGCCACGAAATGGACATGGCCTAAAAAGGGGGAACCACCCTCAGAACGTGGCCCACTAAGAAGTAACCGCCCTCGGCGGTTACCTAAAAAACACCTATAAAAGGCCTTAAGAACGAGGGAAAAAGTTACGCTCACAATTTTCCCCGCAATACTATTGTCAAATTACCAACCTTCTTACAAAAACTGACTTGATCGTCGGAGAGTTTTCCCGGAGATCCTGTCTCCGGTTCTGTTTTGCAGGTAACTCTGGCAGAGAATATCAAATCGGATCCGGCAAGTTATCAATATGAAATAACGATTAACGAATCCTATGGTTAAAAGGAAGTAGGCTAAAATTTTTATATTTCCGCTTCTATACTTTAGCCTTAATTTCCTTCAAAATGTTGTTAGGAACAAAGCTCGACTTGTAGCCCAAGGCTATAGTCAGCAAGAGGGCATTGATTATGGTGAAACCTTTGCACCAATTGCTAGATTAGAAGCTATATGTATATTGTGTGCATATGCCAGTTTCATGAACTTCAAATTGTATCAAATGGATGTTAAAAGTGTTGGTCACTGGTGATTAGTTCCAAGGGGGGTGTTAGGAACTAATATAACTTTTTTTTCGTTTTAGTTAAACTGACTGGAAGTTATTTTGAGAGTTTATTAACTCAACTTTTGGTCAGCTTGGTGAGATATGTTTCAAGACAGCTTTAGTTAGATGTTGACTAAAGTTGTTTTCTTGTGAGTTGAGAATTGACACTCTTGGAGGTCAGCTTCTAACTCAGCACCACTTATTTACTCAAGGTCAGCTTAGGCAGTTTATGTGCTGAGTAAATATAGCAAACAACACATGCAATATAAGAGAGAGTTCAGAGATTACTCAGTATCACTTATCCTGGTTCGGCCTCTCTGCCTACGTCCAGTCCCCAGAGTCCTCCGGGATTTCTGAATCCAATACTGAGCTCTTTAACGGTAGAGCACAAACTGATTACAAGGCAGTTGAATATGCAAGAGTACCTTCCTCTATTCGTCTACTCAACTCCTACTAAGTGCTACAACCCAGCACCTAGATTTCTCTACCACTGAAATGCTTACAACCAAGCACTCAGCTTAACACTCTCAATATTTCTATTGATCACAAACTTGTTCTTTTTGAACTAAAGAACACTTTAGATGATTACAAATCAATCTAGCATTTACACAGAGAATAGAAAAGTTGGTGTAAGATCTTTTTGTATTTGAGTGCTTTCAAGATTTTCTCTCCTTGTATTTTTCTCTTGATGCTTCAGTAATGATCCAAAGTTCTTCATTGTCCTTTTATAGAAGGAAATTGCAGATTTGGATCGTTTGAATTGTTGTTACCGTTAACACCAAAACGGCTCTTTTGGGGAACATCTTCTGGTCAGCTTCAGACTGTTCCGCCATTCCCTTTCTCTGTTTTCTTCAGACGTCAGGTTTGTCTTCTTGTGTCTGGCTTGTCTTTTTATGCCAGTTGTCGTTTACCAATAATCTAATGACCCATGTCTCTTGGAATTAGTCTTTTGTGTATCTTCGAGGTTCCAATTATTGGTGCAGAAGATTGGCAGACTTTGTCCTTTAGTGAACGGATCCTTCATGCTGTCCTGACTGTCATTCAGCTTCGTTTGTTCTCTTAGAATGTTCAACGTTCATGCTGAGTTCCTTCTTAGTCAGTTCTGTTCTGTTTGTATAATTCTGAAGGAGTCTACTTATTTAGTCAGCTTCGTTCTGGCAACTCTGAAGGAAGCTCTTGATGCTGAGTTCTACTCCACTCGGCTTCGTTTGTTCTCTTATGCTGAGTTTCGTTCCACTCAGCTTTGGCGTATGCTGACTTTTAACCTATTTAACTTTATATATATTTTTGCACTCAATATTGAACAAACTCATTAGTACAATTAAATCAAAGCATTTTAAATTTAATTGCCTCTTAATCATGGATGATTTTGTCAAATCAAAATCTTGTGGAAAGGTGTTTCAACAAACTCCCCCATTTTGATGTTGGCAAAATACATAATTATGGAACTCAGTTATAAGTTACCCCATGATTGATATTTTTGAAATGACTCCCCCGTAAGGGTTGCACATATTGTCTTAACTTAATTCTAAACCTTCCAATGTTTAATTGAATTAGTTTTAAGACACTTGTGTATGCTGACTTAGTTAAGTGTTGGATTTTTCAAGATCTGATTTTTCTTTAAATTTTAAGTCAGCTTTCAAGTATGTTGTTACTCAGTTTATTACCTAAGTGTTATTGTAACTGAGTATACTTTACTTCTTAATTTGTTTGTTCAAATTTATCGACCAGTTTGAGGAAATTGTACTTGACATAGATGTAAGCAAAAAAGAAAGATAAAGTCAACCAGGACATATAAATGTTCCTATGCAAGTGCTAAACAAACAACATTTACTAGATTAGACTACATCTAGTTCTACTTCTTCTTCTTCTGAGCTTGGTGGTCAGTATGAGCAATTCCTTTGCCTTTCTCTTTACTTCCAGAAGCATTACCTGCAGGCTGAGGCTGAGTTCCTCCTTGACTTGTCTCCCCCGTTTTTCCATCATCGGGTTTGTAGAGGAAGGTTTCATTTCGAGCTGCAGATGAGAGATACTAGGAGTAGCGCTGAAGCCTCTTAGTGATTTCACCCAAGCCATCAATGACTGGTACACTATCGTCCTGGATATGCCTAGGAACCCGAAGGGAGCTGCTGATCATGCTAAGGAGGCATTCATGGGATTTGCTCAGCCAGGTGAGCGAGCTTGTGATCTGACCAAAAGATTGATGGTACAGCTTTAGCAGGGCAGAATCATAAAACATGCGTTGGGCATTGTTGATGCGTATTGCCTTCATGATAGCTTGTGAAAAGCTCATGAGTTCACTATTGGAGATTGGATCAACATCCATTTGTGCTCTGTCGATGTTGAGTAGTCTGACTGCTTCACTTAGTTGGTCAATAGTACACTAAGAAGAGGAGGATACTAAGTCACGTGTACTGGTCAACTCAGTATGAAGCTTGGTGAAGCATTGTTGAAGTTCGGCAGAGGTGGCAAACTCAGCATTACCGGGTGGACTTGATTTGGTCAGCTCAGCATTCAGCTTGGTAAAGCAATCATCCAACTCAGCAGAGGTAGCATACTCAGTATGGGCAGTGGCACTAGATTTGGTCAGTTCCGCATTTAACTTAACAAAATATTCTTGCAGTTCAGTTGAAGTTGCATACCCTGGATTGACTGCCGACAATTTTTGAACTTGCCCTTCAAGTGAATTCATATGGGTTGCCATTGTAAGCATCAGTTCGGTCAGTTTTGCTATTTGCCCTTGATTCGGTTGCTGAGTTTGAACCGTAGTGATAATGCTAACTAGATCTTTTAGTCCTCGAAGTTCATTCAGAAGATGAGTAATACCTGATGATAGGGGTCAAAAACCCCTATCTTTGGGTACGGTTTTAGGACGGTTTTTAGGTTTATTTGGCTAATAAGCGAGCAATTCTCGCATTTAAATGCTTTTGTGTGAGTTAGTTAGAAATTGGAAGCATTCTATTTACTTTTCATCGTTTAGGCTCATTTTGTGATCAATTTAGGCAAATACGGCAGAAATAACACGCTTAATAGAATTCCGTTATCTTTTGAAGCTAATTGGTCCGTCAAAAGTCGCACCAAACGAAGCGTTTGCTCAAAATAAGCGATTGACGGATCAATTTGGCTTTTGGACTAATGTTTTCTGGAGTTTTTATGCGTGTGCAGGTGTAAGTTCGGACGAAAAAAGGTATAGAAGTCACTCAGCACGGATCGAGCATGCTTCGGGCGAATTGAGCATCGACGCGCAGCCCGGGCGCTGCTCGGCGAGCAGCCCAGGCACTGCCCAGGCACCGCCCAGGCACTGCCCAGGCACCGCCCAGGCACCGCCCAGGCACTGCCCAGGCACTGTGCCTGCTCGCCGAGCAGGCCACCAGGCGCCTGCTCGGCGAGCAGGGGCTGCTCGTCGCAATCCTGCTCGGCGAGCAGCCTTTCCTGCTCGGCGAGCAGACCTGCGGGAATTGGTCAAAAAGACCAATTCTGCCCCCACGAAGCCACGTTCGGTCCCACATCTTCCTACACCAATAAGGACACGAAATTAGGTCAAAACGAGACCCGAGACGCAGCTATAAATAGGAATTTCCAATTGTAAATTAGATATCTTTTGTTTTTGTAATTTTCTTATCTTCCACCTCGAGAAATCCTCTCCACCTCCTCCAAAAACCTTCAAACCTCCATTGAAGACGCCTCCGAAGCTCCATTCACCGAGGATTGCTCGAGCTCCATCCTTAAGTCCTAGGAAGACGCCTGCATTGGTTGACAGGTTCCCTGAAAGGGATTTTTCTTCTTTTATAACTTGTTTATCCTATGATACATGCTATGAATCTTAGGCTTATTGTAACTTCGTGACAATGTTCTCCATCTTTGATTAATATAATAGTTTTGTTTCTTCAATTGTTTTAATGCTTTGAATCTTTGTCTTACGCTTTGTTTGATTGGTTTAACTCATTCGATAATCCCAAAATCAAGTCGGCACATATTGCGAGCTGAATCTGACCTAGTCAGTGCCTATAGGATTGACGACCCTATAGAAGATTAAGCCCAAATTACTGAGCCTTAGAGCTAGTTTCGGCCTTACAAGGGAATCACGAACTAGGAACTTTAGGAGGATAGGTCGGGTTAATCGCCTCGAACACAAGTGACTTAGATTTTAATTCAATTGTTTAAACAATCTATTTCCATTATCATCGTATCCCTCCATGATCCTTTAGATGATTGCATTGACAAAAGATCACTTAGGAGTAGTTTAACTTAATTAGGGGTAGAGTAATTTAGTTAGGGTTAGAATAACTTAGTCAGAATTAGATAATCTAGTTAGGATTAGTGCAAACCAACCTAGGAGTAGATTAATTAAACAAAACCAACTCAAACCCCTTAAGCCTAGATAACATTCGAGATCGAGTAGCTTGATACTTGCAGAAATAAATCCTGTGGACGATAACCTGGACTTAAACCCAGAAATTTATTACTTGATAACGACAGGGTACACTGCTGCCCAGCGGCGGTGCTCGGCCGCGATAAGGAATTTTTTTTCGAGATTTTTTTAAAATCCCGAACGAAGCTGAAATAAATAAATAAATAAATAAATTTGCCACCGCAAATCGTCAAACTTTTGCGATTGCGATAAAATCCGTAAGTTTTCTTCTCCACCCTAACTTTTTACACTCGTACTTCATGATTTATGATGCAATGTTGGAACTTATTGCATAATTTTAGTGTGAGGAGGAGGGGTAGACAAACTTACAAAAATTGTATAAATTTTTAATTTTCGTTGCGTCGTGTCTAGTTTAGGTTTGCGTTTTGGTGTTTTATTTTTGCTTTATTTATGTTTTTGCATGTTTAGAACCTAAAACCGTGAACCTCCTTCGAATCTAAACTTCGTTATTTATCTTTGAGGGCTGAGAACCGAATCTAAAATTGCATGATAACTAGTTTAGGCGTAGGACACAACTCTTGTATCTGTAAAAGCATGAGCTACAGTTTGCATTTAGACCCTACTTTTGAAGAAATGCTAAAATCATTACTTAGGTAGATAACTTAAGAATTGAAGGCATTTGATATTAAACTTGAGTTTGGGGAAAACTAGTAAACACAAAATTGAAACCCAAAGAATTGTGAGTTGAATTTGAGCCTAAGAGCGAACATCAAAAAGCTCTTTTTCTTGACATTTTTGTGTGAATGCTTTGACTTGTGGAAGATTACAGATTTTGCACCTAATACTGTGTTGAACCTACATGCAATGATTTGAGATAATAAACGATGAATCAGCCTCATTAGAATTAACCCTTTTCTTTACCTTGTTTTTCTTTTTCATCCACTCTAGGAAGCCCCTTTGAGCCGACATTTTTGTAGTTTATAGATTTTTCTGTCGTTCTAACCCGTTTTTGCGAACAACAATTTGGTTCGCTACTTAACCTTTGTTTTTGCAAAGCTCGAACTGAGCCTTTGTTTTCTTCTAGCGTTTTATCGTTGTTTATGGCATTATAGTAGCAAGCCAAAAGGCTAAGAAGTGAATGAGCATCACTATCCCAAAAGAAAAAAAAAAAGAGAAAGGAAAAACAGAAAAAGAGGAAAAAAAAAGGGAGAAAAGAAAAGAAAAGAGACGAACAAAAGGGAAGAACTTCATTCCCCAGTTCCTAAAAATTTAAACGTCTCAAAAAGAAATCCAAAATAAGGGATGAATAAAAAGCTCAGTCACTTCATATTTGCTAAAGCCATTTAAACTCTGTTTTTATAACGCTAGAACGTTTTAACCATTATTGTACCTTTAACCCTCTAACCACATTACAACCCCAATTAGAGGCTGTTTTTGATATCATCGGAGTCATATAGCATAGTAGAGGAACTCGGATGAACGTGCAAAATCAACGTAGTCCTAAGCAAGAATATAAGCCGAGAGTAAACACCTTAGCCACCAAAAATTGTGTGAATGAGTGAACTACCTATGGTGAGGTGTTTTACTTAGCGATCCCCTCAAGCTCGTTTAATTGAACATGTGTCCCTTTACTTAAAACTATGACCTATTGTAATTGAAATGCGGCTTTTGGATATCGTGTCTCTACTTTGTATTTCTGAATGCATGTAATTACAGATGCTCGAAATTGTGTCAAGCACCTAGTCAAACTGGGAAGTTTTCTAGCTTGCTTGTGATGGCGGGTTTAGTTTTTTAGTTTACTTGGGGACAAGTAAAGTTTTAAGTGGGAGGAGGTTTGATAGGGGTCAAAAACCCCTATCTTTGGGTACGGTTTTAGGACGGTTTTTAGGTTTATTTGGCTAATAAGAGAGCAATTCTCGCATTTAAATGCTTTTGTGTGAGTTAGTTAGAAATTGGAAGCATTCTATTTACTTTTCGTCGTTTAGGCTCGTTTTGTGATCAATTTAGGCAAATACGGCCGAAATAACACGCTTAATAGAATTCTGTTATCTTTTGAAGCTAATTGGTCCATCAAAAGTCGCACCAAACGAAGCGTTTGCTCAAAATAAGCGATTAACGGATCAATTTGGCTTTTGGACTAATGTTTTCTGGAGTTTTTATGCGTGTGCAGGTGTAAGTTCGGACGAAAAAGGGTATAGAAGTCACTCAGCACGGATCGAGCATGCTTCGGGCGAATTGAGCATCGACGCGCAGCCCGGGCGCTGCTCGGCAAGCAGCCCAGGCACCGCCCAGGCACTGCCCAGGCACCGCCCAGGCACCGCCCAGGCACCGACCAGGCACTGCCCAGGCACTGTGCCTGCTCGCCGAGCAGGCCACCAGGCGCCTGCTCGGCGAGCAGGGGCTGCTCGTCGCAATCCTGCTCGGCGAGCAGCCTTTCCTGCTCGGCGAGCAGACCTGCGGGAATTGGTCAAAAAGACCAATTCCGCCCCCACGAAGCCACGTTCGGCCCCACATCTTCCTACACCAACAAGGACACGAAATTAGGTCAAAACGAGACCCGAGACGCAGCTATAAATAGGAATTTCCAATTGTAAATTAGATATCTTTTGTTTTTGTAATTTTCTTATCTTCCACCTCGAGAAATCCTCTCCACCTCCTCCAAAAACCTTCAAACCTCCATTGAAGACGCCTCCGAAGCTCCATTCACCGAGGATTGCTCGAGCTCCATCCTTAAGTCCTAGGAAGACGCCTGCATTGGTTGACAGGTTCCCTGAAAGGGATTTTTCTTCTTTTATAACTTGTTTATCCTATGATACATGCTATGAATCTTAGGCTTATTGTAACTTCGTGACAATGTTCTCCATCTTTGATTAATATAATAGTTTTGTTTCTTCAATTGTTTTAATGCTTTGAATCTTTGTCTTACGCTTTGTTTGATTGGTTTAACTCATTCGATAATCCCAAAATCAAGTTGGCACATATTGCGAGCTGAATCTGACCTAGTCAGTGCCTATAGGATTGACGACCCTATAGAAGATTAAGCCCAAATTACTGAGCCTTAGAGCTAGTTTCGGCCTTACAAGGGAATCACGAACTAGGAACTTTAGGAGGATAGGTCGGGTTAATCGCCTCGAACACAAGTGACTTAGATTTTAATTCAATTGTTTAAACAATCTATTTCCATTATCATCGTATCCCTCCATGATCCTTTAGATGATTGCATTGACAAAAGATCACTTAGGAGTAGTTTAACTTAATTAGGGGTAGAGTAATTTAGTTAGGGTTAGAATAACTTAGTCAGAATTAGATAATCTAGTTAGGATTAGTGCAAACCAACCTAGGAGTAGATTAATTAAACAAAACCAACTCAAACCCCTTAAGCCTAGATAACATTCGAGATCGAGTAGCTTGATACTTGCAGAAATAAATCCTGTGGACGATAACCTGGACTTAAACCCAGAAATTTATTACTTGATAACGACGGGGTACACTTATCCCTCAGATCGGGTTCTTCACGGAATCCGCATCACCTGACAGGTGGGAGGACTCAGCTTGAGTAGATTGGTGACCATCAGCTTGAGTAGTATTGAAATCTTAAAGCAAGGACTGAGCAGAAGCAATGACACGTCGGCCAGACTCAATAGCATTCAAGTATGCAAATTTAGCAGCATTAGACTCAGAGGCTGGTACTGAGTTTGATGGTGGTGGAGGAGTTGGCTCTCTGCCAGATTGAGTACCTTGATTGGTACCTGGACTTTGATTGATTGGATGAGCTGAGTTATCAACATGTTATGTTGGAGGTGGAGTTTGATTAGACAAGTTAGTCTGCTCAGCTTGGAGAGGTGAAGTTGAAACAGAGGGTGTGCCACCTTGAGCAGCTTGGATTGGATCGTCAGGGTTTTTGGCTTGTTCCTCATCCTGGGTAACAGAGGCTTGTTTTTCTACAGGATTTTCTGGTGGTGACTCAGTCACATTAGAGAAGTACTGGAACTGGATTGTAGAGAGGTCAGTTTCAAGCTCATCAATAGGAAAGTCGTCCATGAGATCAATTTGCTTTTGCGTCTTCTTTTTAAGTCTTCGTCGTGTCGGAGCTTTTGGGGATGAAGGGTCAGCTTGAATTTCGTCGCTGGACTCAGTAGCAACTGTCTCCTCTTCTACATGTTGCTCAACTTGACCCTTAACAACATCACTTTCTCTTTCTCCCTGCTCAGCATCATCCTGAGATTTCTCAACATTGGTAGGTTCTTCCTGCTCAGTATTAAATTCTTCCTGATCAGTATTGCATTCTTCCGCAGCATGTGTTTCATTCGCAACTTGTTGCTCAGTTCCTTTCTCAGTTGCATTGTCTAGGTCAGTTCCATGACCTGTAGAGATAGCTTCATCTAGGGGTGCAGTTTCAACTAGTTGTAAGGTGTTAACCTTCTTTCTTTTCATCAAAGGGGATTCAGGGGTTTCCTCTTCATCCTCAGGCTCTTCTTGCCTTTTTCTCTTCTCTGCTAACTCAGCTTGCTTTTTAGCCTTGTCAGCTTTTGCTTTTTCCTGAGACACAAGTCTCACCTTTTTGGGGACAGCATGGATGTCTTTAGAGCAAGTTTCAAGAGCCTTCCTCTTCTTCTTCTTCTACTCAGGCTGAGCTGTCTTAGGGGACTCAGCATGAGCCTCCACTTCTTTTTCAGGTTCATGTTCAAGCTCAACTTCTGGGTGCTCAGCTTCTTCATCTTCCTCAGCATCTCCAGCTCCTTCATATCCCTTTAAGGGTTGATTGTACAACAGTCCATCCAGTAGAACTGCAGTGATTTCACTCCCCAATGTACTTGTTTCATTCACCGTCTCTATCTGCTTGTCCTTAATAATTTTTGTAATGAGAGAGCCCAAGCGGAGTTTCTTACCACTTCGTTGAAAAGCTCCAACTAGGAAGACGGGAAGATTGAGCGGAGTGTAGGTCAACATGTGCCAGATGAAGCACTGTTCGAAGTTTGATGCGGATGAAGCTGAGTTGAGTTTGGGGAAGATAAAGTTGGTCAGCATGTAATGAGCCATCTTTTGTTCTTGCCCCATGCACGTGCTGGGGATTTCGCCTTTGTGATCCTTGGGTTTACAGAACCCCTTTATTTTATCAAGCGTCTCTTTTGGTACTTTCTCCTTAGTGGTCCTAAACTCAATCCCTTCGTCTGGTAAGTCTAGTAACGTGGCCAGATAGGCAGGTGTAACGGTGATTTTCTGACCTTTAACCGAGGTCTCCAAATAATCAGAATCGTCTTCATCAACATGCAGATTCAAGTAGAATTCCCGTACTAACCTGGGGTAAGTTTTTCCTGAGAGAGAGAAGAACCCCGTCCACTTGTTCTTCTCGATCCATTCACAGAATGGTTTCTCAGACGAGACGAAGCCTGGAGAAAACCATCGGCATTTTAGAACCTCCAGATTGGTAATCTTTTTGTGAACCTTGATCATGGTTCTTTTCACTGGTTGTGAGGAACCGGCGAGGTCGGCTTGATTAGGTGTGTCAGAGGTTTGTGTGAGGTTAGAGATTTGATTCTTTCCGGAAGCCATTGTTACAGATGAAGGTTTGAGGTTTTTAGGGAGAGAGAAGGATTTGATTTCAGAGAATCGTAGGCGTAAAGATGTGTGAGTGGGGATTCTTCCACATTTTATACATATTTTCGGCGGCCCTATTCAATTAACTAGCCGTTTTGCCTAGGGACGATCAACCGATAAGGATTCTGTCATTTATGACATCTTCGGCGTATGGGATTTGTCATAAATGTGCATCTTTCCAAGGTGCCAGAATTTACACGTGTAGGCACTTATTTTAAGCGAATGGGTTTCTACGGGATTTCGTTAGAATTTGAAACATTCGCGATGTTGAGTGCCTGGCTTTCATGAATTTCCTATCTCTAAGTAACTCAACATATGTCAATCACTCAGCATGTTCATCAACTCAGCATAGGGTGATGACTCAATATGTTTATCTACTCAGCATAGAATGTTTACTCAGATTTTATGCCTACTCAGTATCATCACTCAATATATATGTCAATTCAGCATAAGGTGGCTTTTCTTTTTTTTCAAACTTAGTAAGGAGTAGATATTTATTGTTAATTTACTCAACATGGCATTAGCACAATCCTTCAAATTTCCACTCACATGGCAATTATTCAATTTATACAGATTTAGTTAGAGTGGATTTGACATACCAATTGCTTCCCTTAGTATATTGAATTGTTCTCGTGCCAAGGGCTTTGTGAAGATATCTGCAAGCTGATCATTTGTTGGCACATAGGTCAGCTTGATCTCATCTTTTAGTACATGGTCTCTGATGAAGTGATGCCTTATGCTAACATGCTTCATCCTGCTGTGTTGGACTGGATTCTTTGATAGATCAATGGCACTTTTGTTATCACATTTGATCTCTATTGTCTTTGTTTTGACTCCATAATCCTCAAGCTGTTGCTTTATCCATAGGACTTGTGCAACACAGCTTCCAGCAGCCACATACTCAGCTTCAGTTGTAGATAGGGCTACGGATGATTGCTTCTTGCTGAACCAAGATACTAGACAGCTTCCGAGAAAATGACATCCTCCCGAAGTACTCTTCCATTCTAGCTTATCTCGTCCATAGTCAGCATCAGTGTATCTAATGAGTGTGAAGTCATTTGAAGTTGGATACCATAGACCTGCATCAACTGAGCTTTGCAAGTATCTAAAAATTCTTTTTACAGCAGTTAGATGAGATTCCCTGGGGTCAGCTTGATATCTAGCACAATAGCATACTGAGTACTGAATATCAGGTCTACTAGCTGTGAGATAGAGTAAGGAGCCTATTATACCTCAATAGAGTTTACTATCAACTGACTTACTCTTCTCGTCCTTGCATAGGACAGTATCAGTACCCATGGGGGTTGATATTGGTTTGCAATCTACCATGCTGAATTTCTTTAACATTTCCTTAGTGTACTTAGACTGACTTATAAAGATGCCATTCTTACCTTGCTTGATTTGAAGTCCAAGGAAGAAGTTGAGTTCACCCATCATGGACATTTCGAACTCAGTTTGCATCTGTTGACTAAATTCTTTGCACAAAGATTCGCCAGTAGCACCAAATATTATATCATCTACATATATCTATGCTAGTAGGGTATGCTTACCCTTTTTCTTAATAAACAAGGTTGTGTCAGCTTTTCCCCTGACATAGTTCCTGGTCAGCAGGAAATTGGTCAAACTCTCATACCAAGCTCTTGGAGCTTGCTTTAGGCCGTAAAAGGCCTTTTTGAGTTTATAAACGTGGTTTGGAAACTTTGGATCTTCAAACCCAGGAGGTTGATTAACATATACCTCTTCATTTATAAGGCCATTAAGAAACGCACTTTTTACATCCATTTGGTATAGTTTAAAATTCATGTAACTGGCATAGGCACACAATATACGTATAGCTTCTAGTCTAGCAACATGAGCAAATGTTTCTCCATAGTCTATACCCTCTTGCTGACTATAGCCTTGGGCTACAAGTCGAGCTTTGTTTCTAATCACATTTCCATGCTCATCTAGCTTATTTCTAAAGACCCACTTGGTTCCTATGGGCTTTTGATTCCTAGGTTTAGGTACTAAATCCCATACCTCATTTCTGGTGAATTGGTCAAGTTCCTCTTGCATAGCATTGATCCAATACTCATCTTGCTCAGCATCGGCAAAGTTCTTTGGCTCATATATTGAGACGAATGCAACATTGCTGAGGTATTTTCTAAGCTGATCTCTGGTCATCACTTTGTTGTTGGCGGCATCAAGAATGGCTTGTTCTGTATGTCCTCTTGGGATCTTTATTTCCTTGGGCAATGTTGAGTCGTTTGGAAGAGGTGTTTCTACAGTCTCTACAGGAATAGATTGGTCAGTAAATGATATTTCAATTTCTTGCTTACCTTGGGTCAGCTCCTGTATAAATGACACAGAGGCTTCTGGTTGATCAGCGGAAGCTGAGCTTGGTTCATCTTCTTTAGGCTGAGCTGACTTACCTGTAGGGTCAGTTTCATCGAACTCAACATGTACAGATTCTTCTACAACCTGAGTTCTTTTATTAAATACTCTATATGCTTTACTGTTTGTTGAGTACCCTAAAAAGATCGCCTCATCAGCTTTAGCATCAAATTTAGCAAGGTTGTCTTTTGTGTTGAGTATGAAGCATTTACACCCAAAGGCACGAAAGTATCCAATGTTGGGCTTTCGTCCTTTCCAAAGTTCATATGGGGTTTTCTTAAGTATAGGTCTAACTAGAGCCCTATTCAGTTTGTAACATGCCGTGTGAACAGCTTCACCCCAGAAGTACTTTGGAAGCATGTTTTCACTCAACATAGTCCTAGCTATTTCGACAATAGTTCTATTTTTCCTTTCAACAACCCCATTTTGTTGAGGTGTTCTAGAAGCGGAGAAATTGTGGTCAATACCACTGATTTCACAAAACTCATCAAACTGTTGGTTTTTGAATTCTCCACCATTGTCGCTTCTAATGTGAGCTACTCTTAGGTCTTTGTCATTTTCAAGCTTTTTGATCAATGTGGCAAACATCTCAAAGGTTTCATCCTTGCTACTCAGCAAGATGATCCAAGTGTACCGAGAGAAATCATCTATAATAACCAAGGAAAATTTCTTACCTCCCAAGCTGAGTGGCTGGATAGGTCCGAAAAGATCCAAGTGTAGTAATTCCAATGGTCTTTTGGTTGAGACAATATTTTTTCTATGAAATGACTTTTTAGTTTGTTTGCCTTGCTGACAAGCTTTACATAGTTGATCTTTTTCAAACTTTAATTTGGGTAATCCCTCAACTAATTGCTTTCTAGCTAATTTGGCAAGAAGGTCCATGCTGACATGCCCAAGTCTTCTATGCCATAGCCAGGAGTTGTCCTCTTTAGACACTAAGCATATGTTTTTAGAAAACTGTTTTTCTAAGTTTAACATATATACATTTTCTACACGAGGGGCAGTTAAAATCAATTCATTTGTATTTCCCTCGAGTATTTGACACTTAGTATCATCAAATACAACCTTTCTGCCGCTCTTACAAAGCTGAGCTACACTCAGCAGATTGTATTTGAGACCTTTAACTAAGGAGACGGACTCAATGGTTGGGTTACCTCCGATAGTACCTGAACCGACTATCTTACCCTTCTTGTTGTCTCCAAAGCTTACACTACCACCTCGTTTAAGCTCTAGTGTGATGAACTGAGTTTCATCACCTGTCATATGCCTTGAGCATGCGCTGTCTATATACCATAGTTTTGACTTCTCCACGCATGTCAAGCTGACCTGCAGTTTAAACTATTCATTTTTAGGTACCCAATTCCTTTTGGGTCCTTTATTGTTAGTATAAACAGGTGCAAAATCATATTTTAACTTGTGACGGCATACTTTTATGGTGTGGCCTGGCTTACCACAGAAATCACAAAAAGGTACCCTTTGTGGGTTGAACTGAGTATGATCAGCATTATTGTGTTGGGCATGCCAACATACTTTTGTGGTATGCCCTTTTCTTCCACAGAAGTCACATTGGACAATCCGCTTGTTATGCCAACACACATCCTTTGTGTGCCCCCTCTTTCCACAACACTCCATTGAGTGGATTGCTTATGCTGACTAGTATTTGCGTGCTCAGCATGGGGTTTATTTCTTTTTGAGCCCTTCCCTTGACTCTGTAACGTTGTGATATCCTTTCTAAGTTTCTTTGACTCAGATTGAACCTCCGTGACAAACTTATGTAAGATTTGCATGTTGGTATGCAAGTCAGAGTTGTCCTGGAGAAGATATCGGAGGTCACTTAGCTTGACCTCTTCAATCTCATCACATCGCCTATTGAGTGCCTTAATCTTTTTGTTACACTTCTTAGTTAGTGTATATAAGTCACTCAGGGCATTTACCATTTCGTTTCTAAGCAAAAGTAAGGATGTTACCTCATTGTTGTGATCCTCCTGGTCAGTTTCATCAGAAAGGTCAGCTTGCTCAGATTGGGATTGGTCAGCTCCATCATCTGCCATAAAACGTATGTTTGCTGTTTCATTTTGCTCAGCCTCAGATGATGTTGACTCATCACTGTCACTCCATGTGGCCACCATGGCCTTTTTGCTTCCCTTCTTCTCTTTCTTGAGGTTGGGATAAATTGACTTGATGTGCCCAACTTGATGACATTCAAAACATGTGACAGACTTCGAGCTGTCCTTCTTGTACTTGTCACTTGACTCAGCTTTATACTTGTCATTTCTTCTAAATGACCTTTTGCTGTTTCTATCATTTCTCCTGAACAGCTTTTTCATTTTTCTGGTGAACATGGCCAATTCCTCATCATCAGTTGACTCCGCTTCAGTTGAGTCAGCTTTCATGACAAGTGACTTTTGTTTCTTATCTTCTGATTTTTCTTTCTCTTTGGCTTCAAAGTTTTTCATAGAGATTTCATGGGTCAGCAGGGATCCAATTAGCTCATCATATTTGTAGGTAGTCAAGTCTTGGGCTTCTTCTACAACTGTTTTCTTTGCTTGCCAGCTCTTGGGCAGACTTCTCAGAATTTTCTTCACCTGTTCTTCTTCAGTGAAGTTCTTTCCAAGCCTTTTTAGCTCATTTATAATGTTTGTGAACCTTGCGTTCATTTCTAAGATGTCCTCATTCTCCTTCATTTCAAACAGCTCGTAGAGTCTCATATGTTGATTGACTTTAGACTCCTTAACTTTGCTTGTGCCTTCATAGGTTACTTCAAGCTTCTTCCAAATCTCCTGTGCTGACTCACAACCTGAAATCTTATTGTATTCTGCAGCATCTAACGCACAGTGAAGCATATTTATAGCCGAAGCATTATTTTGTAATTTTCTGAGGTCATCCTCTGTCCACTCAGCCTCACTTTTAACAATTTTCTCACTGTTAACAGTTTTGTATGGCACATGTGGACCTTGAACAATTGCAAGCCATGCACTCATGTTTGTGGCTTGTATAAAGTTCTTCATCCTATTCTTCCAAAAAGTATAGTTTGACCCAAAGAATAGGGGAGGTCTAGTGATTGATAATCCCTCAGGGAGTATCTGTGTTGTTTGGTTTCCTGGAAGGAAACGAGTGCTATTCTCACCCATTTTTAGGGATCAGCTCAAGATTGTTAGATCTTTGAGTAGTGAGCTTAGGCTCTGATACCACTTGTTGGTCCCTGGTGATTAGTTTCAAGGTGGGGTTAGGAACTAATATAACTTTTTTTTCGTTTTAGTTAAACTGACTGGAAGTTATTTTGAGAGTTTATTAACTCAACTTTTGGTCAGCTTGGTGAGATATGTTTCAAGACAGCTTTAGTCAGATGTTGACTAAAGTTGTTTTCTTGTGAGTTGAGAATTGACACTCTTGGAGGTCAGCTTCTAACTCAGCACCACTTATTTACTCAAGGTCAGCTTAGGCAGTTTATGTGCTGAGTAAATATAGCAAACAACACATGCAATATAAGAGAGAGTTCAGAGATTACTCAGTATCACTTATCCTGGTTCGGCCTCTCTGCCTACGTCCAGTCCCTAGAGTCCTCCGGGATTTTTGAATCTAATACTGAGCTCTTTAACGGTAGAGCACAAACCGATTACAAGGCAGTTGAATATGCAAGAGTACCTTCCTCTATTCGTCTACTCAACTCCTACTAAGTGCTACAACCCAGCACCTAGATTTCTCTACCACTGAAATGCTTACAACCAAGCACTCAGCTTAACACTCTCAATATTCCTATTGATCACAAACTTGTTCTTTTTGAACTAAAGAACACTTTAGATGATTACAAATCAATCTAGCATTTACACAGAGAATAGAAAAGTTGGTGTAAGATCTTTTTGTATTTGAGTGCTTTCAAGATTTTCTCTCTTTGTATTTTTCTCTTGATGCTTCAGTAATGATCCAAAGTTCTTCATTGTCCTTTTATAGAAGGAAATTGCAGATTTGGATCGTTTGAATTGTTGTTACCGTTAACACCAAAACGGCTCTTTTGGGGAACATCTTCTGGTCAGCTTCAGACTGTTTCGCCATTCCCTTTCTCTGTTTTCTTCAGGCGTCAGGTTTGTCTTCTTGTGTCTGGCTTGTCTTTTTGTGCCAGTTGTCTTTTACCAATAATCCAATGACCCATATCTCTTGGAATTAGTCTTTTGTGTATCTTCAAGGTTCCAATTATTGGTGCAGAAGATTGGCAGACTTTGTCCTTTAGTGAACGGATCCTTCATGATGTCCTGACTGTCATTCAGCTTCGTTTGTTCTCTTAGAATGTTCAACGTTCATGCTGAGTTCCTTCTTAGTCAGTTCTGTTCTGTTTGTATAATTCTGAAGGAGTCTACTTATTTAGTCAGCTTCGTTCTGGCAACTCTGAAGGAAGCTCTTGATGCTGAGTTCTACTCCACTCGGCTTCGTTTGTTCTCTTATGCTGAGTTTCGTTCCACTCAGCTTTGGCGTATGCTGACTTTTAACCTGTTTAACTTTATATATATTTTTGCACTCAATATTGAACAAACTCATTAGTACAATTAAATCAAAGCATTTTAAATTTAATTGCCTCTTAATCATGGATGATTTTGTCAAATCAAAATCTTGTGGAAAGGTGTTTCAACAAAAAGTGCATTTCTTAATGGCTTTATAAACGAAGAGGTATATGTTAATCAACCTCCTGGTTTTGAAGACCCAAAATTCCCAAACCACGTTTATAAACTCAAGAAGGCCCTATATGGCCTGAAACAAGCTCCAAGAGCCTGGTATGAGAGGTTAACCAACTTCCTGCTAACCAGGAACTATGTCAGAGGAAAAGCTGACACAACCTTGTTCATTAAGAAAAAGGGCAAACATACCTTACTTGCACAAATCTATGTAGATGACATAATATTTGGTGCTACTGACGAATCATTGTGTCAAGAGTTTAGCAAACAGATGCAGACTGAGTTCGAAATGTCCATGATGGGGGAACTCGGCTTCTTCGTTGGACTTCAGATCAAGCAAGGTAAGAACGGCATCTTCATTAGTCAGTCCAAGTACACCAAGGAGATGTTAAAGAAGTTTGATATGGGAGACTGTAAGCCCATATCAACCCCTATGGGTACTGATACTGTCCTATGCAAAGATGAGAAAAGTAAGTCAATAGATAGTAAACTTTATCAAGGTATAATAAGCTCCTTACTTTATCTCACTGCTAGTAGACCTGATATACAGTACTCAGTATGTTATTGTGCAAGATATCAAGCTGACCCAAGGGAATCTCACTTAATTGCTGTAAAAAGAATTTTTAGATATTTGCAGAGCTCAGTTGATGCAGGTTTATGGTATCCAACTTCAAATGACTTCACACTCATAGGATACACTGATGCTGACTATGGACGGGATAAGCTAGAACGTAAGAGTACTTCAGGAGGATGTCATTTCCTTGGAAGCTGTCTAGTATCCTAGTTCAGCAAGAAGCGGTCATCAGTTGCTCTGTCTACAACTGAAGCTGAGTACGTTGTTGCTGGAAGCTGTGTAGCTCAAGTCCTATGGATAAAGCAACAACTTGAGGATTATGGAGCAAGAACTGAGACAATAGAGATCAAATGTGACAACAAGAGTGCCATTGATCTATCCAAGAATCCTATCCAACACAGCAGGATGAAGCATGTCAGCATAAGGCATCACTTCATTAGAGATCACGTACTAAAGGGTGAGATCAAGCTGACCTATGTGCCAACAAATGAACAGCTTGCGGATATCTTCACCAAGCCTTTGGCTCGTGAGCAATTTAACATACTAAGGGAAGCTATCGGTATGTCTAATCCTCTTCAATAATTCTAAATATTTGAATAAATATTGAGTGATTGTCATGCTGACTGATATCAATCTAGTAACTACTGCACATTGAGCTTAATAGTCTATGCTGAGTAGATACAAATGTTGAGTAAATATTTTGTGCTGAGTAGATAAACATATTGAGTAATCACCTTATGCTGAGTAGATGTACATGCTGAGTGATTAACATATGTTGAGTTACTAAGAGATAGAAAATCCATCTACGTAGAATTAAATACTCAGTATCATAAACGATTCATATTCTGGCAAACTGAGTAAAAGCCCACTTGTACCAATGAACAATGACACGTGTAACAAATCATACCTAGAAAAATGCAAGTAATAATGAATACCCATGCGCCGAACCTGTCATAAATGGCAGAATCTTTGTCGATTAAAATCCCAAGAAGAAAACGGCTAGTTCATTAATTAGGAATGGTTCAAGACTCTATAAGAAGTGGAAGGATCCCCACTCATTACTATTTACGCTTAAAATCTTCTGAAATCAAATCCTTCTCTCTCCCTAATCCTTAAAACCTTCATCTGTAACAATGGCTTCCGGCAAAAACGAAATCCCTAACTTCACCACTCAGCTTGGCCAAACCTCTGGCAAACCCACTCAAGCTGACCCCGTCGGTTCATCAAAGCCAGTAGAAAGGAACATGATCAAGGTCCATAAGAAGGTCAACAACTTGGAGGTTCTAAAATGCAGATGGTTCTCTCCAGGATTCATCACTTCTGAGAAACCGTTCTGTGACTGGATCGAGAAGAACAAATGGACCGGTCTCTTCTCACTCACCGGAAAAACATACCCTAGGCTGGTCAGAGAGTTCTATTCCAACATGTTTGTTGATGAAGAAGATGCTGACTATTTGGAGACCACGGTCAAAGGACAGAAAATCACCATAACCCCTGCCTATCTAGCTACTCTGCTAAACTTACCAGACGAAGGAATGGAGTTTAGGACAACAAAATAAAAGGTACCAAAGGAAAAGCTTGACCAGATCAAGGGGTTCTGCAAACCCAAGAATCATAAAGGAGAAATACCCAGCACCTGTATGGGGCAAGAACAGAAGATGACACACTACATATTGACCAACTTCATCTTCCCCAAACTCAACTCAGCCCCATCTGCCTCCAACTTTGAGCAGTGCTTCATATGGCACATGCTGACCTACACCCCTCTCAACCTTCCGATATTTCTGGTTGGTGCGCTCCAGCGAGGAGGTAAGAAACTTCGGTTAGGTTCTTTAATCACTAAGATCCTCGAAGATAAACAAATCGAGACCATAAATGAAACTAATACCTTGGGAAATGAGATCACAGCAGCTCTGCTGGTTGGATTATTATACAATCAACCATTGAAAGGATATGAAGAAATTGAAGATATTGAGGAAAATGATGAAGCTGAAAAGGAAAATGTGCCTGAGCATGAGCCTAAGAAAGAAGTGGAGGCTCCTGCTGAGTCCCCTAAGGACAAGAAGAAGAGAAAAGCGCTGGCAACATGTGCAAAAGATATTGACGCAGTGCCCAGGAAGAAGCGGGCTATGAACAGAGCTAAGAATGTTGATACTGACCAACCTCAAGGTACACCTAGGTCGGCAGAGAAAAGAAAGAGGCCAGAAGAGCCTGAGGATGAAGAAGAGGAAACTCTGGAATCCCCTTTGATGAAAAGGAAGAAGGGTCATACCTCAAAGACAATTGAAGCTAATCCCTTGGATTGGGTTGTACCTCCAAAAGGCCATAGAATTGACCTAGACCAAACTCATGCTGAGCCGGTCAAAGATGCTGAGCAAGAAATTTCTGTTGAGGAAGAAGTCAATACCGAGAAGGAACAACCTACTGATGTTGAGCAACATCAGGATGATGCTGAGCGGAGAATTGAGGAAGAAGAAAATGTTGCTGTTGAGGATCACGTTGAGCAACATGAGAATCCAACTGTGGAAGAAGAGACAGTTGATACTGATGAGGACGTTATTCATGCTGACCCATCTCCTTCTAAAGAAACAAGGTTCAAGCGGCTCAAGAAGAAAGCCCATAAGACTCCAGCTCTTGACCTCCTTGCAGACTCTCCTCTTCAAGAACCATTTACTGACCTATCTGAGCTACAGTTCACATACTTTGCAAACGATACTGAGTCTCCTTCAAAAGAAAAACAAGCCTCTGTTACTCAGGATGAGGAACAAGCCAAAACCTTTGAAAATCCAAATCCAACTGCTCAAGATGGAACAAATCCTGCTTCAACTTCACCCACTCAAGTTGAGCAGGTCAACATGACTAACCAAACTCCACCTCCAACACATCATGTTGATAAATCAGCTCCTGAAGCCAATCTGCATCAAAGTCCTGTCACCAATCAAAATGATCAATCTGGCAAACAGCCAACTCCACCACCATCAAGCTCAATTCCAGCCTCTGAGACAAATGCTGCTCAATTCACATACTTGAATGCTACTGAGTCAGGACGATGAATCATTGCCTCTGCTCAATCCTTGCTTCAAGATTTGAACCCTCCTCAAGCTGATGCTACTAGATCTTCTCATGCTGAGTCCTCCCAACTGTCTGGTATCACTCAGCTTCTCAATGAACTAAGAGGACTCAAGGATCTTGTAAGCGTTATGACCACCGTTCAAACTCAGCAACCCAGGCAAGACCAAATAGCAAAGTTGGCTGAATTGGTACTCATAATGGTGAACCATCTGAACTCGCTTGAAGGCAAAATCCAACAACTATCGGAAGTTAATCTAGGGTATGTAACTTCTACTGAACTTCAAGGCTATTTTGCTAAGTTAAATGCAGAACTGACCAAATCAAGCGCAACTGGGAATCCTGAGTATGCTACCTCTACTGAGTTACAAGACTGCCTTATCAAGCTAACTGCTAAACTGACCAGTACGCGTGAATTAGTATCTTCTACCTCTCAGTGCACCATTGACCAACTGAGTGGAGCAGTAAGTCTACTCAACGTCAACAAAGCACAGATGGATGTTGACCCAGTCTCCAATGGTCAACTCTTGAGCTTTTCCCAAGAAATTATGAAGGCAATGCGCATCAACAATGCTCAGCGCATGTTTTATGACTCTGCCATACTAAAGATGTACCACCAATCTTTTGCTCAGCTCACCAATGCGCACACCTGGCTTAGCAAATCACATGAATGCCTACTCAGCATGATTAGCAGCTCTCTCCGGGTTCCTCGCCATATCCAAGATGACAGTGTCCCTATAATTGATGGCTTGAGTGAAAGCACAAAGAGGCTCCAGCGTTACTTACATTTCCTCTCCACTACAGCTAGAAACGAAACCTTTCTTTATATACCCGATGATGGAAAAACGGGGGAGAAAAGCCAAGACGGAACTCAGCTTGCAAGTAATGCCTCAGGAAGTAAAGATAAAGGCAAAGGAGTATATCGAGCTGACCATCAAGCTCAGGACAATATGAAGGAAAAGAAGAAGAACTAGATATAGCTTAGTCAATGTTTAGAACTTAGCATAGAATCTTTCCTCATATGTTTTTGCTTAATCTATGACAAGTACCATTTTCTCAACCTGGCTGATAAAATTGAACAAACAAATTAAGAAGTAAAACATACTCAGTATACATTAACACTAAAATACTTATGTAATAAACTGAGTAACAACATACTTCTAATATTTTTGAAAACTGACTTAAATCCAATTAGCTCAGATCTTGAAAAATCTAACATTAAACTAAGTCAGTATACACAAATGTCTTAAGGTTAATTCAATTAAATCTTGGAAGGTTTAGAATTAAGTTAAGACAATATGTGCAACCCTTACGGGGGAGTTATTTCAAAAATAAATCAATCATGGGGTAACTTATAACTGAGTTCCATAATTATGTATTTTGCCAACATCAAAATGGAGGACTTTGTTGAAACACCTTTCCACAAGATTTTGATTTGACAAAATCATCCATGATTAAGAGGCAATTAGATTTAAATGCTTTGATTTAATTGTACTAATGTGTTTGTTCAATATTGAGTGCAAAAATATATATATAAAGTTAGACAGGACAAAAGTCAGCATAAGCCAAGCTGAGTGGAACGGAACTCAGCATGAAAGAATAAAAGCTGCGTGGAGTAAGAACTGAGTATCAGAAGTCTCCTTCAAAGTTGCCAGAACGAAGCTGACTAAATTAGAAGACTCCTTCAGAATTGTATAAACAGAACGGAGCTGACTAAGAAGGAATTCAGCATGGAAATTGAACATTCAAAGATAACGAATGAAGCTGAGTGACAGTCAGGATAACATGAAGGATTCGTTCACTAAAGGACAAAGTCTGCCAATCTTCTGCACCAATAATTGAAGCCTCGAAAATACACATAAGACTAATTCCAAGAAACATGGGTCAATGGATTATTGGTAAAAGACAACTGCCACAAAAAGACAAGTCTGTAGGAAGAAGACAAGGCTGACACCTGAAGAAAACAGATGACAGGATTGGCCTGCAAAACTGAAGCTGACCAGAAGCTATCTACTAAAAGAGCCGTTTTGGAATCAACGAAAACACCAAATTCAAACGGTCTAATCTCCAGAATTCATCTATAAAATGGACAAGGATTTCACTTGGACATAAGCCGAATTACAAAGAAGAAAAATCCAAGAGAGAAATCTTCAAAGCACTCAAATACAAAGATCTTACACCAAATCTTCTATTCTTTGTGTAAATGTTAGAGTGATTCTGTGTAATCTTCTAAAGTGTTCTTTACTGAAAAGAGAACAAGTGTTTATCAATTGTAATATTGAGAGTGTATGCTGAGTGCTTGGTTGTAAGCATTCAGTGGTAGAAAAATCTAAGTGCTGGGTTGTAGTACTTAGTAGGAGCTGAGTAGACGAATAGAGGACATACTCTTGCATACTCACTGCCTTGTAAAGGGTTTGTGCTCTACCTTGAAAGAGCTCAGTATTGGATTGAAAATCCCAAGAGGAACTGGGGACTGGACGTAGGTAGAGAGGCCGAACCAGGATAAGTCGTGCTGAGTAACTTCTAAACTCTTTCTCTCAATATATATATATATATATATATATATATATATATATATATATATATATATATGTGCATGTGTTGCTTGTGATATTTACTCAGCATATAAATTGTTAAAACTGAAACTGAGTAAATCTGAGTGCTGAGTTGGAAGCTGACCTCTCAAGAGTCAATTCCCAACTCTCAAGTCAAGCAGTCTTAGTCAGCATAGAACTAAAACTGTCTGACCAATCAATCGGTCGTGCTGACCAACACGCTGAGTTAACAAACTCTTAAAATAACATTAAGTCAGCATAATTAAAAGCGAAAAAGTTACATTAGTTCCTATCCCCCCCTCCCCTTGGAACTAATTACTAGGGACCAACAGACTTGCCCACTCACTGTGAACAGATACAGAATTGACTGCTTTTGCTAGAGCATGGACATCCGAATTCGCTGAACGCTTAATAAAGGAGATAGAGCACAACTCTAAATCTCATAATAAATGAATACAATTAGAAATAACGTCAACTAATACGAATGACCTTCTAAACCCATTTGAATTGCCATGACTATGATGAGACAATCTGACTGAATTTGAATTTTCTCAATGAGGCGACGCATCTTAATCCAACTTAAAGCTTCTTTAATACACATGGTTTCGGCTAGTTGAGGACTGAGATTTCCTTGAAAAGCTCTCATCTTAGATAAAATGCATTCTCTATAGTGATTACTTGATGATATCATAGATGGAAAAAAACTTTTGATGCAAGGATTGAAAAGAAAAGAAGAAACTTGACAAAGGACCGGACAAAACTAAACTTATCAAACGACGAGACAATTCTCTGAAAATGAATGATTAATTGATCTTCAAATTGTGAATGATAGTTAAATAAGTAAGAACTTTTTTTTAATATATTTTAATCTGTTTTGTGAATTATATAATAACATTCTAAGACACGTCCAACATATTTGGAATTATTATGCTTTCTATTTAAGCATTGCATCCTCTCATAATCATTTTTAATATTGCATTATTTTTTTTTGGTAGAAAATATTGCATTATTAACCAACTACCTTTTTTTTTAATATTTATATCAATACTTATATCAATTATTGAATTATTTGTTTTTTTAAGTGATTATGTTGTTGAAAGTCAACTGTACGAAATTTAGATGGAGACATTTAACAAAATAAAATATGTAATAGTTTTTGTTTTGGTCTGTTTCGCAAATAGTTGTTAACTGTTAGTGGATTATATTAGTTGTTAGCCAATTACTTTATTGGTATGCTGATTTGATTAGCAGATTGTATAATTTTTTTTGGTAAAACATACTTGATTGTTAATAGCTGTTTGTGTAAAATGACAAATAAAGATATAATAAAGTCTTTATTTAGGTAAAAATATCATTTAAAAGAGATGCAACAATAAGTTAATTGAAAAAGCTCCTAAAATGATTTTTTTCAAAATTAGTTTTTTCAAACCTATCTCCATCGAGCACCACTATTAAAAGTTTGACTAGTAAAAACCTCTAAAGTAATTCAAATCTCTAATTTTACAAAAAAAAAAAAAAAACTCTACCAAATATAGGGATGACAACGGGTAGGATACCCACGGTAGTGCCAATCCCAATCCCAAATCCTTATCCGTTTATTTTTTAATTATCCGTACTCGTCCTATTACCCTAACGGGTATACCTTTTGGATCCCATACCCGTCCTATTTAATTCACGGGTACCTGCGAGTACCTTTATCCGTTAAAAATCAATACATAAAACAAAAATTTTACAAATTTAACAAAGTATAAATTTAATAAATCATCAATCTAAAAATTAAACAAATTGAACCTTAATCAATAAAAATAAAGTAGTTTAATAGTATTATGCAATGATTGAACAACAAAAGATTGAGGTTTGAATCCAACATCTTACCTCTAAAAAAATAATATTTTTTAATATATAAGAGATTTATGATGGGTAATGGGTACCGAATACTCTAGGAGTAATTCTCATACACGTCATATACTCGTTACGGATAATGGTTTTGATCTCATACTCATCTTATACCCTTTTATATACAGTACGATAATCCCGGATACTACCCGTGAATATATTGCTATCCCTAACCAAACACAGCTTTTACAGCACCGTCCATTTATTTGTTAATAAATATATATAAAGGACACACAGGTACGTCCGTATTTGTTCAATAATAAATAATATATAAAGGACACACACAGGTACGTACGTAGCCCCCACGTCAATATATACAAGACATTTGAAAATCCGGTAAATTACACCCATGGCCACTGAACTTTACCCATTTTCACATTATGGCCACTGGACTTCATTTCTTCCTGGTATGGCCACTGAACTTTACACTTTTTAACACCGGTGGCCACTTAACGCCTCAAAATGGCCGTTAGCGGCTAAAAATAAAAAATTCAAAGCATTAATAATATTATAAGGAACTTTAATTTTTGAAATTTTTTGTTTTGGGATCATTTATGTGTTGTTTGGTTATGAGAAAGAAAGTGAATTTTTAGAGAAAGAAAGCTCCAAAAAATGTGATTTTCAAAAATAAAAAATGTAGGTTCATGGTAAATGTCGTTCTTAACAACTTTAATTCTTGAATATTTTCATTTTGAGGTCGTTAACGGACATTTTGAGAAGTTAAAATTGAGTGACCACCGGTATTAAAAAGTATAAAGTTCAATGGCCATACTGAAAAGAAATGAAGTTCGGTGGCCTAATGTGAAAATGGATAAAGTTCAGTGGCCATCGGTGTTATTTACCCTTTGAAAATCAACTTCAAATATTTTAGGTTTAATACCTTCTGAGCCCCCAAGTTGTCCTCATACTGCAACTCACCTCTCGAATTTAGACTTGTGACAACTAACCCCTCAATTTACTTATTTGGACAAACAACTCTTCAAATTACTCAATTGGAACAAATAACTCCTCAAATTGTTTATTTTGGAACCAATAACCCCTAAACCCAAAAAAACATTAAACATAATATTACATCGGAAATAAAATATTTCCAAAATATATGTTGCTAAATCTAATTAATCTACTGATAGATTAACTAAAGGGCAAAACAAAAAACTCCCGAAATCACAAATGTTAATCTATTTAAAAGGTTATTTGTTCCAAATAAACAAATTGAGGAGATTAGTTATCAAAAGTCTAAGTTTAGGAGCTTAGTTGCAATATATGGACAACTTAGGGGATTGTGGAAGTATTAAGCCAATATTTTACCATGAATTCTAACTCCAATTAATAACAACAATAAACTAGTTTCGTGTCAACTACATATACTTAGGCTCTGTTCTTTATCGCTGAAAAAATTGAACTGAACTGAATTGAACTGAACTGAACTGAATACTGCTGAATACTGAACTGAATTTAACTGAATACTACTGAATACTGAACTTAACTGAATGATACTGAACTTAACTGAATGTTACCGAACTTAACCGAACTTAACAATAATGATGATATTAGACTTTAAAATAATTTTCATGATAATATTGGACATTAATGAACTTATAATAATAATAATAATAATAATAATAATGGTTCTAATAAATTTAATAATATCAATAATAAATAAATATATTATTAAAGATAAAACTAAATTGAATATCAAATAAAAGCCCGGGATGATAAAATCTTGGCTCGATAAAAGCCTATGAAATTAAATAAAAATAAGTCTAATTTAAATTAAAAATACAAATTACATACAAACATAAATTTATATATAATTTAAAGCCTATGAAATTAAATACAAATCTTCATATGAATACAAACTCTTAACTTTTTATTTTAATTAAGGCTTAAAGTGCAAAAATAACGTTTTGGGTCAGAAGTAATTTTACCTCTAACGTCTAAAATTGTGGAATTTTATCCCTAACATTGATAAATTGGATAAATTTGAGAAATAATTCATAATATGGATGCAATTCCTAATTTTTAAATATGGATGCATACTTTAGTTTTATTTTTTTTATTAAACCATATATACTTTAATAAACTATCATTTCTTAGTTTTATCTAATTTATAGATAATGATAAACTATAAATAATAATAATAATAAATAATGATAAATTATAGATAAATAATAATAATAATAATAAATTATATATAAATAATTATAATATAATAAATAATGATAAATTACTGAATGCTGAAACTGAATGCTGAACTGAACTGAACTGAACTGAACTGAACTGATTGTTACTGAAATTAAGTGATAAAGAACAGGGCCTTACACCCTTGAAATAAATAAATAAATAAATAAATAAATAATAGTAATAATCAATTATATATATATATATATATATATATATATATATATTCAATGGGTGTTTGGTTAGTTAGTTTTGCTGAAAATAACTCAAAATTTTAATTTAATTACAAGTATCTTAAGCGGCGAAGCCAGTCCAGTGCCTATGGGCCGGAGCACCCAGGCTACCGACTGAACTACAACCTGTAGACAATCACAGATTTAAGGGGTGATTTGAAAATCCACTAGTCATCGGATAACGCTAAAAACTTCCATAGAAATTATGTACTGAGATTTTTTTTTTTCAACAAAAACATTAAAAAATATCGATTAAACACTCATATATCACCAACTCTCCCATTAGTGATGAAGTTACTGCTCAATGTTCAAACCCGTGGGCATACGGGTCGGGTCATATCGACCCAAGGAAAGCCTTCTCACCTCACCTGGTGTCGTTTATGATAACTCGAATGAAGACTATATAACATTCATGCGTTCATTGGGTTATCGTCTTTCTGATGTTCAAACATTTGTCAATGACCCTAATCTCTTTGTTCGACAAAGTTTAATGATCCAGGAGAGCTCAATTATCCGCATTTTTGGTATTGTTCACCAACAAAAAACAATCAAATACACTCGTGAATTGACCAATGTCGGTAATGCTGGTCAACATATAAAAGTTGCGGTGAATGCACCGGCAATGGTAAACGTGACAGTGCAAGCATCGATATTGGTGTTCAAAAGTTTAAGGGTATAAACAAAAATATACAATAACATTTAGAGCAAAGGAAAATGTGAAGCCGATAAGTAGGACTATAAATGAGCCGAGCCGCTCATGAGCGGTACGGTGATCGGCTCGATTCTGCTCGATTTGAAAACGAGCTGCTCGTGAACATGATTTACTAGCTTGGTTCGTAGACGAGCCGAACTTGAACGGACCAAAGCTCGGCTCGATTACAGCCCCGATGATAAATGAAGTGGAATTAGTACAAAACCAACAATATAAAGTTAGAAATCCAATTACGTTTACATTGGAATAAAAATATCAATATATAAAATTCGAATTTATATATCTATATTATTTATATATTCTACGTGACTATATAATATAAAATGATAATGGTGTAAAATGAGTTATATCAATCCGATTTTTTGTAAATTGGTTATGGTGTGAAAAACTTAGAAAAGCGAGGTGTACTACATTTAAGTGCTGTAAAATTATTTAAATATTCTATATGATTATATAATATAAAATGATAATTGTGTGAAACGAGTGGTATCAATCCGATTTTCAATAAATTGGTTATGGCATGAAAAACTTGGAAAAATAAGTTGTTTTTTTCCGGAGTATCATAAAATTTCTTGAAAAACTTAATATTTCTAAATTTATTTATGATTTTTTTGGACATCCTATTATTAGATTTTCTATAATTTACATCAAGTTAAAATATGGTCCTAGTATATTATATAGTTAATGTTTGATAAAATAAAATAATAAATCCTGTTGGCCAGTTCACATAAGGGTATAATCAATCATCATGTTTGATTAACGAAAGGGTACATTGAATCCTATTAGTTCATTAATGAAAAGGTACCTTATGGATGAAGAGATACCTTGATGGAAGGTATATTTATAGAACATAAATCAGAATTGGTCCTCTCTCTAACCTATCTAAAAGTGATTTTCTCTCCATCTAGAAAATTTGTAAAGTCTAAAGGGTTCAAGTGAGAGAAACACAATTCTTGTGATTCCAGAAGAACTCGGATTATAATCATCATGGATCCAGGTACGATCTTCTGACTGTTATTAAGTGTTTGTGAAAATCATCTTATTCAAACATCTAGACAATTATGTTTGTCTAATATTATGATGAAATCTTAAGATTTCTAACACCTATGTCATTAAGGGTATGTAAGTGACGGAAAAAATCTGATATCCGGAATCTGCTTTCCCCTTCATTGTTCTTCTCATAAAAAATATATCATTTTTTTTTTCTTGTGTGGGTATTCCTGCCTATTCAATATATTATTTTAATTAACTGATTGCCACTTTTTATAAGAGATGTTTGGATATTTTTGGTGGGTCACACTTGATGGGACTCGATCCGATTGGATCCGGTCCGATTGAGTGAAAATACATGACTTTTGTATATATATATATAAAAGAAATGATTGAGTGAAAATACATGATTTTTGTATATATATAAAAAAAAGAAATGTTCTTTTTCATGGTAAGTTACAGTAAAAACTAAGAAACAGAACATTTTTCTTCTCATCTTTCAGATTTATTCTTTATGATTGCAATCAGAGTTTCTACTTAAGAATCCTACAATTAGACATGGGTCGGGCTCGGGCTCGGACTGGGCTCGGGCATAAGATATGAATCCCAAACTCGTCTGTCCAAGCCTATCTGTATATTAAAAAATATATTATAATTTATATAAATATATATATTATAATTTATAAAATATCACAACAAACTTAAGTTTTTTTTGAAAAAAAATAATATTTATATTTATGTTTATAAAAATATATTATATATATATATATCGGACCGGGCCGGGCTGGGTCCATGTAAAATTTGTAAAGCTCAAGCCCGTCCAGTTTTTGGCGGGCTTATATGGGCTTAGACCGGACCGGATCTGACAGCATTTTAATGTGTCCAAACCCGACTAAATGGGCTTGGGTCTGGGCCTGGGCAGACGGACTCGCCGACCCATGATCAGGTCTACCTACAATAGGTATCATAAAACTAATCTTCATAGTTGTTGGAAAATTTTAAATACAATTATATTTTAATTTAAATACCAACAAACACCTCCTTTCATGAACAGTCGTGTCCGTCGTGAACATTCGTGTTCGTACATGAACAGTCGTGTCTGTCCGTGTACAGCCTTGTTCGTTCATGAAAAGATATATCCTTTCAAGTTCTGTTTGTATAGAATGGATTGTCAAAATCATAAGTTGTTGATAAAAAATATTATGTGAATGTTTATGTTCTCTATCTGTTCATAGTGTTTTTATTTTACTCCGGTGATAACGAGACAACGCACGGTTTGAGTTCGCTTGCGTAATCTGTTGTATCCTCGGAGACGATCGTCAATAGCGACGACATCGTCTTAAGGAAATTGTTAATACAAATATCAGATTTGTCTAACTCTTTCCTTTTAATTTCTAGTTTTACTGTTTGTATATTTTTTCTGTGTTCGTTTTGTTTTTTGGTTAATCACATCCAATAATTTTTGGTGAGTCACTTTTGATGGAATCCGACCTGATTAGATCCGGTCCGATTGAGTAAAAAACATGACTTTTTATTCTGTATATAAAAAAAAAGAAAGTTCTTTTTCATGGTAAGTTACAGTAAAAACTAAGAAACAGAAAACTCTTCTTCTCATTTTTCAGATTTGTTCTTTGTAATTGCAACCAGAGTTTCTACTTAGAAATCTTACAATAGGTACCGTGAAACTAATCTTCATAGTTTGTCAATTTAAATTTGATGTAATTATATTGTTTGATTCATGTTTATGATCTTTGGATATGATTAAAATCACTTAATAATTCATCAGGGGTAAAGAAGAGGACGGTGGGTTCGGGATAACAGATTTTCTTCCGTAAACGACAATATACTTATTAATTATTTTCTCATGGTGATAAATAAAGCACAAGTATAGTATTATCCCAAATAATGGCAAAAGATAAAGTAGTAATCCGACAACTAATCACTTCTTTTATTTATTTGTTTGTTTCCATTTAATTTTCAGCACTTTATTAATTTTATATGAATTAATTTTAAATAAAATTATATGGTTTTTACGTTTTTTTGCTGATCAATATTTATAGGGTTTTTTTTTTTATAAAACAAACTATGTGGTTGATAAATTTTTTTATTTTAAGTTAACTTTGCCAAATTTAGTCGATAACGATTTCAAAAAGAAAATTTTCAAGAATTAAATGATATTTTAAACAGCTTTAATTCTTCAACTTTTTAAGTTGGAGGTTATTTATGTGTTGTTTTTTTTACGAGTGAGAAAGTTAATGTTTAGAGTGAGAAAACTCTAAAAATAATGATTTTGAAAGATAAAAAATATTGTTCCATAGTAAATATGATACTAAACAATTTTAATTTTTAAAAATTTTCATTTTGGGGTCGTTATTGCCAAATTTGGCAAAATCAATCCAAAATAAAAATTTGCCAACCACAGGTTTGTTTTGTAACAAAAAAAAACACAGATACCATTCTACAAAAACGTGATACTACATAGGGTTTAATTAAAATTATCAGTGTAATTTGTAATGGGTTAATTACTAATCTAGCCCATTTGAGAGAGTCCGTTAACATATTTGACACACTTCCATTTCATTTTACCAAATTAGACACTTTCATCAATTCTGGACAAAAATACCCTAACCTCCTCCAACCTCCTTCTCTTTTTCATTTCTTTCAAATTCTTACAACAAAATTCAATAATTCAACCCAAGATCTAAGCACATCCATACATTATTCAAATTCATGTAAGTATTCTTTCTTCATTTTACATACACATTATTCAAGTGCGCAGTTGGTTAGTTGAATGTTTTCTCGTTGAACCCGTCATTTCCTATTTCCTCTATTTTTATCGCATCGATAGTTGCTCCTATCGCATTTGCGACGAAAGTTGTCGTATTTGTGACAACAATTGTCGCATTTGCGATAGAAGCAACTGTCATTGCAAATGCGATAGGAGCAATTTTGTCAAAATGCGACAACTTTCGTTGCAAATGCAACATGAGTAACTATCGATGCGATAAAAATGGAAGAAATCGGAAATGACGGGTTCAACGAGAAAACATTACCAACTCCTTAGTTGAAATGTGTATGTAAAATGAAGAACGAAGAAGATGGAGAAGGGAATGAGAGAGAGAAGATGAAAAGAAGAGAGGGCGAAGAAGACATTTGAGAATCTGAGAAAGAAAGTGAATTGAAATAAAGGTATTTTTGCCCAAAATGGATAAAAGTGTTTAAATTTATAAGATGAAAAAGAAGTGTGTCAAATATGTTAATGAATCTCTCAATGAACTAGATCAGTAATTAACCCAATTTGTAATACTTTATTTTATAAATAAAATATATCCGGTACCTCTCTATTTGCAAACTCTTAAATCAGTCGAATCACAAATTCGACAGATTTTTTTTTTCCGTACTTTACCTTAAAAAAATTTAATTGATTCCTGGGAAATTAAAATTTAGTAATTGAAAAGCTAAAATTTGGTAAGCACACATAGTGCTAAAATATCTTTTTTGCTAAATAAAGCACAATACGACATTGACATTCATGTTAATAATCGGGTAAATTACACCTATGGCCACTGAACTTTACATTTTTTTAACATTGGTAGCCACTCAATACCTCAAAACGACTGTTGACGGTTAAAAATAAAAAATCCAAAGCGTTAATAATATTCTAAGAAAATTTAATTCTTGTAAATTTTCATTTTGAGATCATTTAGGTGTTGTTTGGTTAGGAGAGAGAAAATGAATTTTTAGAAAGAGAAAGCTCCAAAAAATGTGATTTTCGAAAATAAAAAATGTGATTTCATGTTACATGTCGTTCTGAACAACTTTAATTCTTGAATATTTTCATTTTGAGGTCGTTAACAATCGTTAGCGGTCATTTTGAGAAGTTAGTTAAAATTGAGTGGCCACCGATATTAAAAAGTATAAAGTTTAGTAGCCATACTGGGAAAAAATGAAGTTCAGTGGGCATAATGTGAAAATAGGTAAAGTTCAGTGGCCATGGATGTAATTTACCCGTTAATAATCCAATACCAATATAATTTGCTACTTCCAAAATAAAAATAAAAACAATAATAATAATAATTTGCTATCATTTCAGTTGGACCATTTCCTCAATACTTGTTAAATCAAAGCAAAATATGCTATCAGGTTCCTAAAGTTTCAATATTTTATATATCAAACCCTATATCATTAATTTTAGGGTAATTAATTTATTAGTCCTTATATTTTGACAAAACACACTGTTTAGTCCCTGTATTTTCAAAAACACATGGTAAGGTCCCTAACATTTTTTATCAATGAACTGTTTAGTCATTCCGTCTGTTTGTTAGATTTTTTTACCGTTTATGACTTCAGAAATGACTAAATTATCTTTTATTATTTACCTTCAAACTTTAGAAGAGAAAATCCAATTTAAAAGAAGCTATTTGTATAGAGAACAAGAAAAAGAAAAGACCCAATGCATACGAATTTGAACGATTAAGAAGAAAATCAAGAAAAAGAACATTCAAAGTTGATTTCAGATGCATTAGAGTTTAAAGGAAAGGAAAATAAAGGAAAAGAAGAATGCAAATCCAAATTGACTAACATAATCTTCATGAGAGTCTAACGGAATGGACTAAACAGTTCACCGAGAAAAACGTTAGGGACTAAACAGTTCACTGAGAAAAACGTTAGGGACTTTACCGTGTGTTTTTGAAAATATAGGGACTAAACAGTGTGTTTTGTCAAAATATAAGGACTAATAAATTAATTACCCTTAATTTTAACGAGCTCCTCATTAACGGTTTTGCCACGATTGTGCTCTATATATATATGGGTAAATTACACCCATGGCCATTGAACTTTACTTATTTTAACATTACGGTCACTGAACTTCAATTCTTAACAGTATGACTGCTAAATTTTACACTTTTTAATACTGGTGGTTATTCAATGCCTCAAAACGGCCGTTGACAACCTCAAAATAAAAAATTTGAAGAGTTAATGATATTGTAAGGAACTTTAAATCATAAAAAATCTCGTTTTGATATCATTTAATTGTTGGGTTAGGAGAGACAGTGAATTTTGAGAAAGAGAAAGCTACAAAAAAAAATGTGATTTTGCAAAATAAAAAATGTAGTTTCATGATAAATGTCATTCTAAACGACTTTAATTTTTGAATATAGTTTCATGATAAATGTCATTTGTAGGAGTTGGTTAAAGTTGAGTGGTCACCGGTGTTAAAAAGTATAAAGTTCAATGATCATATTGTTAAGAATTAAAGTTTAGTGGTCATAATATTAAAATTGATAAAATTCCAGTAGCCATGAATGTAATTTACCCGTGTTTTAAGACTTTAACTTGAATTATTTTTGAAAGAATTAAGATTAGACCTATTTTTTGCCTCCAATTTTATTTGTAACATTTATTTTTGGAAGTATTTTTATATGTCACCTTTAACTTATTTTGAATGAAAAATTAATAGATTTATTAAGATACAAAAATACCCCTAATGTTTTGGATTAAGAGCAATTTTACCCCTAACGTTTAAAATGGTGTAATTTTACCCCTAACGTTTTTAGCCAAGAGCAATTTTACCCCTAACGTTGACAATTGGGTCAATTTCAGAAATAATTCATCAAACTGTTTGCTCGGTCATGAATCTTACGTGCGTCATTTTCACACTAACAAATCACAAATATATGTTGGGATGTGAAAAAAATATACTGTCTTTTGTACGAATTAGACAAAAAAAAAATCAAAAAATTCACCGAATTTATAAATGTTAATCTTCAATTCTATTATTAAATTTCAAAAAACATGAAATCATTTTTTTAGAAAGAATTGATATGAAATTGGTGCAAAATAAGGAACAAAAATATCTGTGTTTTATAATAGTGTCTGAAATTGACCCAAATTATCAACGTTAAGGGTAAAATTGCTCTTGGCTACAAACGTTAGGGGTAAAATTGTACCATTTTAGACATTAGGGGTAAAATTGCTCCTGACCCAAAACGTTAGGAGTATTTTTGCACCTTAACCCATTTTTTTATAAAAAAATATAATAAATTAATTACTTTTTCATATAAAATTGGTTGAATGTCATATATAAGAATCGGTCTTGATCACATGCACCTTAATGAGCATGTAAAATTTGCTTATTCACCGTTGGATCTAGGCTTATTAGAATCTTAAGGTAGAGATTCAAAGCATCATGAGGCTTAAATCTAAAAAACCTATATCTAATGGGAATGACCAAATTCACTTGCTCATTAAGGTGCATGTGAAAATTCCTGATATAAGAATAATCGAGAAAATTTTATCAAAAAATATAACATGAATTAAATGATAAAATTTTAGATATAAATGAGTTAATAATAAAGATTTAATCCATTTCAAAAAAATAAAATAAAGATTTAATCCTAAAATAATAAAAGTTTATCAACCTCATAATGTGCAGCAATCATGAAGTATTCTTTTTCCACTCTGCTCATCGAGTGTATGAATACTCAATTTGTGGCTTTTGCAAAGTAAAGGAAAATTAAGGGCTAAATTACAAATTTAGTCCAACTAAAAGGATCCATTTATATATCTGACCTTATTTGCTTCCATCTCACTAAATTAGACACTTTCATCCACTTTGGACAAGAATACCCTTATTTCAATTCACCTTCTTCTTCTTCAGACTCTCAACGTCTTCTTCACCATCCCAAACCGAAGAAAAGACGGTGGTTTATAGAGAGAAGAGATTATGTTTCGTTCAACCTTTGAAGAATTAGTGTCTATGGAAGAGGATTAGGATGGAAAGCTCAAAAAATAAGAAAGAAAAAAAAAACAATTGAACTGCTGCGATGTTGCATTTGTGACGAATTCGTCACAAATGCGACAAGAATTGTCGCATCTGCGACAAGAGTTGTCGCATTTGCGACGAATACGACAACCGTTGTCGCATTTGTGACGAAATGCGACCACTATTGTCGTATTCAAAATACGGTAAATTTCGTCACAAATGCAACAACAATGGAGGAAAATGGTGGAAAATAGAGGAAATTGAAACGATACCATTACAGATGAAGAAAAAGGCAAGACCATCGAGAAAAACAGGCGTATAAGCTAAAAGCATATCATTTCTACGGGTAATTAAACATAATACTTCAATAATCTCAAAAATGCTAATGATTGGTATCAGAAATTGAAGAAAATGAACCGAAGAAGAAGAAGAAGAACCAGAAGAAGCGGATGAAGCGGAAGAAGAAGAAGCAAGAGCAGATGGATCGATCGAATAGAACTAAGGGTAATTTTGTCTAAAATTGATGAAAGTGTCTAATTTGGTGAGATGGAAGCAAAGTGGGTTAGATATATAAATGAACCCTTTTAGTTGGATTAGATTTGTAATTACCTCAAAAATTAATAAGTTAATTTAGGCTAAATCGAAATTTAAATATTAAAGCAATTCTAAAGTTCATAATACTTACAAATTAGTTTAAACTAGTTTTTCACCCGTGCTTTGCACGGTCTTTTTATTTGTTTTCATCGACATTATGTAGATTCTTGACAAATTCAAAAAGTTATAATTTAATAAATATATAAATATTATTGTAGTCATTTGATAATTTATTATGCAGTAAAGTATTAATGAATAATTCAGTTTGTTTATTATTAAATAATTCTTTGAAAACTACATTTTATATATGGTTACATAGTTTTCCATTTACTTTGATTGCTAAGAGAATTGAGGCTTACACAGGTTGAATCACGGTCATTCGAGGCCAAACCGTTGCATTATGTAGATAAAATGATATATTTTAATATGAAAAAAATTGTAATAAAAATATATATTTTAACCTATATAAATCATGTTATATTTCTTTGAATTCAACGATCTCAATATAATCATCGTCATGCAAAATTTTGAAAGTGAAAAAAGCATTTGATAGTTGTACAAAAACTTAAAATATAATATATAAAAGAACAATTCATAATCTTTAAACTCAAAATTTAATAGTCAATATTAGTAATATAATTACAATTTACTATTGAACTTAGAGATGGTAACTGGTACTCTAACCGCGAGTATCCGACACTACCCGATCTTAATGGGATTATCCGCAGAGTATGAAACAGGTATGGATAAAAAAAATACTCGTAAAGGGTATAAGACATATATGAGAATTCCTCTCGAGTACCCGATACCCACCATATATTCGTACTTTCATCCGTTGATTTTAAGTCAATTTATATTTATTGGTTAAGATTGGTTTAGAATTTGGAAAATTTGTTAAATTTATAGATAAATTATGTATGGATGCTTAAATTTATTATTTAAGGTATCAAAATAAGCTTAAGGTTTTTTAGGGAAGTACCAATTTAGGCTTAACGTTCAAAATAGCACCAATATAGACTTAACGTTTACAACATAATATCAATTTAGGCTTAACGTTTATAATATAGCATCAATTTAGGCCTCACGTACAAAATAGCACCAATATAGGCTTAACGTTTACAAAATAATACGAATTTAAGCTTAACGTTTACAAAAATATATCCAATTTAAGCTAAACGTCATAATTAAATTAATCATATTATATTCTTTCCCTATTAATTTTATATGTTACTTTTTATTTAGTTCTATATTCTTATTTATTATAATACAATTAATTAGTATTCTTACCCTTAAGATCTTATATTTGTTTTTCATCAATGATTCCATTACTACTAAATTTCATTGCTCATGTAATATATGTAAACTAAAAGTTTCGAAATATTCAATTACTTTTAGCTTGCATATATTACATGAGCCATAGAATTTAAGAGTCATGGAATGGTTGATGAAAACAAATATAAGGTTTTAATGGGCAAGAATACTAATTAATTATATTATAATAAATAAGAAAATATAACTAAATAAAAAGTTAACCTATAAAGTTAATGAGAAAAGAATATAATATGGTTAATTTAATTATGACGTTTAGCTTAAATTGGATATATTTTGTAAACGTTAAGCTTAAATTCGTATTATTAAGCCTATATTGGTGCTATTTTGTACGTGAGGCCTAAATTGATGTTATATTATAAACGTTAAGCCTAAATTGATATTATGTTGTAAACGTTAAGCCTATATTAATGTTATTTTGAACGTTAAGCCTAAATTGGTACTTCCCCAAAAACCTTAAGCCTATTTTGATACCTTATCCCTTAAATTTGTCATATTTTTTAGGGCTAATTTCAAATAAAACCCCGTGGTTTCAGGTTTTTTAGAGATCGGTACCTGTGGTTAGCAAAAAAAAAAAATATATATATATAAATAATATAAAAGTGATCTTAAGTTTCTCTTTTTTTCAATTGAACTCATTACAATTCTATAATTCTGTTTTTAAATAGGAAAAGGATCAGTCGAAGGTAATTATAACAAAAGAAAAATGAGTTTTCCTATTTCATGCTAAAAAAAATCAGAGACCACAAAATTGGTGAAATTAACACCAACTCCACCACCTGCATTCTCTGAATTCTCCTTTAAAAAGGTGCAGCCCCATTCTAGCCCGATTCTAGATCCATTTGATGCCTCTAAGAGTTGAGTGCACTCCACCACCTGCATTCTCTGAATTCTCCTTTAAAAAGGTGCAGCCCCATTCTAGCCCGATTCTAGATCCATTTGATGCCTCTAAGAGTTGAGTGCTTATGTAGTGCTTCTGCTTGTAGTATTACAAATACACATTAAGTTTACTTGGGATGTTATAAGCAATTCATAAATAAGGACTTGTGAGGCTTTTGTACAGACACCTTCTTTGCAAACAACTTCTCAAATTCATCAATAAAATACATAAGAAACAGCTAACAAAATTCATCTTTAATCCATTTGACACCAGAAAACCTAAAAATTCATCTAAACTCAACCAAGATTTTTAAACTCAACCAAGATTTTCAAAATTTGAGGATTAAAGAACAAATAAAAGCTCCATATCAGTAGAAAATAAACATTTTGAGTTAATGCACCTGATTAAATACTTATACATCGATCTTCATTAAGTATCAAGCAAGTATCTGATCCGAGAATGCTTATTTAATGCACCATTATATTTCCAATTTTAATGCACCTGATTAAATACTTAATACTTATACATATCAAGCATATAAATGTTTCCTAAATCTGAGTGTTAGGTCCATTATAAAAAACTTCCATTTTACCAATTTCTTTGTGCAAAAATGACTATAGAATTGTTGAAGTGTAAGGTCCATTATCTAAAACTTTCATTTTACCAATTTCAGATTCACACTTAAAAACAAATCGATTCTCACTCACCTAATGAACAGATAGAAGGCCAGAATCTCGCGCACCTGATGAACAGATCCAATCACACTTCCAATAACTGCATATTTCCATTGATTAGCTTTTTCCATCAATTCTTCTTAATAACACTTAAAAACGGGCCTAGTGGTACTGCAGAATGAAAGTAAAGAGAGCTAGAAAAAAACTTAAGAATACAATTGAAACAGGTTAAATTGAAAGATAATTCTTAAATTCATTGTGAGACAATGTTACAAAAGTAAATGGTGAAGGTTCACTGTGTCTACCTCTTCACATACTCCACTTGAAATATTAATGTCATTCCAAAAACCCTACTAAAGAGGAGTGTCCAACATAATTGGTAACCATCAAGAGCATCAAGTGAATGGCATTAAATCAGAGAGTCATTTACAAATTTTGAACTTGAAAATGCTAGAGTCTCAAATTGAATTGAAATAGAAACCTTTAGAATATGGGAAGACAGTGTGAACCTTCACCAATTCACAATTCTAGACCATACAATGACAACTACATGGGAAGCATTTGAAAAAACATCACCAAATTAACATGTCCATTAAAATGAAATTCCTACTTACACGTTAGAAATATATGGAAATATAATAACAAACTCGATTTAACCTGAACTATTTGGCTGGCTACATCTGTTGCTGTGTCTACCTCAATATCACAGGAGAAGTAGAGATTGCGAATATAACCTGAAAGAAGGTCATTCAGTTATCATTTAATGAATTATTAGTGAGTAACATGCTAAATAACTAAAAGTTGCAAAGAAAGGGAACATGTAGAATCAGCTATTCAGAGAGATGGGTCAAAAATTGAGAAAGAGAAACTGCTCATCTGCAAACATGGATGCAAAAATTGAATGGAAAATCATAATTCCGAAAATCAGATATAAAACAAAGTGATATAGGTTGAATCAATAAGCCTTTACCCATTCTCCATCAAACACCCAGAATCTGCAATCTCTGCTCATCTGCAAACATGGATGCAAAAATTGAATGGAAAATCATAATTTCGAAAATCAGATATAAAACAAAGTGATATAGGTTGAATCAATAAGCCTTTACCCATTCTCCATCAAACACCCAGAATCTGCAATCTTCATGCAAAAAATCGTAAACTATAAATCGATGACAAAACTCGCAAATTCAAATTGAGAATCAATCAAAGAAATAGAAGAAATTAAAATCACCAGAAGAGTATCGACCAATTTGAGATCGAGGAAAACAGAGAAGGAGAAAATGGAAATGTAATTGGGCCATGAGAGTAAGAGAGAGAACCCTAGAAAAATTGAGCACGGTATCAAGTCCTTCACCATTTTGTGCATCCGAGAGTGAGAGAGAGGAAGTGAATACCGAGAGAAATGAGAAAAAGGAAGGCAGTTAAGATGGACAACGTGGGAGAAGATGTGGGGGTGGGTTTTTTGAGCGCTGGAACTGTGAATCGGTTTCTTAGATAGATAATTAAATAATTAAATAGTTTTAATTAGTAATTAGTAATTAGTAATAATGCTACAAAAATGACACATCAGCAGATGAGTTCTTTAAAAAGAGACACATCAGCCATATCATCTACAGATTTAGATTATATATAGATTACAACTATAAACAATTTACTAGTTAATTTGATTATAGTAATTTAATAAACAAATTACTAAATTAGGTTTTTAAATGTAAAAATTAAAAAAAAAAATACATGTAAAATAGTAACGCCATCTACTATCCTACGCGACTGTATATAAATATTAGGGTAAAGTACGAAAAAAATGCTCGTAGTTTGCCTTATTTGTAATTAGAGATCTGTGGTTTAAAAGTTTACAAATAGAGGTATGTGGTTTACTTTTTTTACAAAACAAAGTATATAAAATTAAACTTTTAAGTAATTGATGACAATAAGAGCGTTTTTTAATTTTTTTTTCAATTACATTTATATATTGACAAAACATAGATCCAAAAATCAAATTGCAATTGTGTAAAATGACCTTAAATATCAATTTAGTTCGTAAACTGTAGTAAAAAACGTGAAATTCCACCCTATTATTATTGTTTCGATTTAGAAAGTTGTTTTTTTCGGAGGTTGTGTTTTGTTGATATGTAAGAATAATTTTTTTTAAGATAAAAATGTATTTAGTTGTAATCAGAACGTAACTGTGTAATTGTAATACTTTATTTTCTAAATAAAATATATCACATACCTTTATTTGTAAACTTTTAAACCACATGTCTCTATTTGTAAATTGGGTAAACCGCATGCGTTTTTTTCGTACTTTTCCCTAAATATTAAGAATCATAGATTTTCTTTTTGATAATTATATAAGATTTTTAATTGCCTATTATATAATTTTTTTTTGAAACAACCTATATACTCTAAAACTTAGCCAGTATATATATCTTTTAACTATAGTCATATTTCGGTTCGGTTTGGTTATTTCGTAAAAAAAAAAACGAACCAACCAATATTACCGATATATTTCAATATTTAAAACCGAATCCAAATCTATTAGACCGAAAATCGAACTAAAAAACTGAAATTCATCAGTTCGGTCGGTTATTTCGATCCGGTTCGGTTTTTAAACACCCTAAGTATAAATTAATCAAAATTGATTCTCTAGAATCAATTTTGATTAACATATATTTAGGGTGTTTAAAAACCGAACCAGACCGAAATAACCGATCGAACCGATGAATTTCGGTTTTTCAGTTCGGTTTAAAACCCAATTTTTTTTTTCTTCCTCACTTCCTTTATCTGTAATCGTGGTTGTGAGTATTTTTTATATAATGTAATTGTGAGTATTTTTTTTATAATGTAATTCAGTTTTTGTTCAGTTTTTTATATACAGTTTTTTTTTTTGAACCATAGTTTCATTTTGTTTCATCAAAAAATATTTAGTTTCATAGTAATATTTTTTTTGAACCATAATATTTTATTTTTTATATTATATTTTATTTACTTATTAAATATATTAGTTATCTAATTACTTTTAATTTTATCGCATTTTGATTTCGATTCCAAAATTTGAACCAAACACTTGTAAAAACAATTTAATTCTGATTCCAGATTAAACCAAACAAAAGAAATAAATAAGCATTTTGATTCTGATTCCGTAGTATTTCGATTCCGATTCTGATTCTGAATTTTAAACCAAACACTCCCTAAAACTCTTCATTTTGAATTGAAAAAGTAAACAGAAACATGAAAATGAGCAACCAAACACTCATGCACAATATAAAGCATATAAATTTTGTTTATTATTAATAAATATATGAAACTCTTTTTTAAATACTTTTCTTCACTGTTTGTTGTTTTTGTTTGCTGTTATGGTTTGTTTTTTTACTGTTGGAAAAAATTGTTTTTTCAGAAAGTAGAGATTGTCTGCTTTTATAAAAAGTTATTGTCACTAAACACCTAAAACTCTCACTTTTGAAGTGAAAAAGCAAACAGAAACATGAAAATGAGCAACCGAACATCTCCTAAATAATATAAATTTTCCTTTACTATAGGTTTAATATCTTCCCAGCACTCTCAAGTTGTCCAAATACTGCAACTAACCTTCCGAACTTAGACTTATGACAACTAACCCCATCAACTTGCTTATTTGGAACAAATAAGCCCTCAAATTACTCAATTGGAACAAATAACTTCTCAAGTTGCTTATTTAGAACAAATAACTCCTAAACTCAAAAAACATTAAACATAATATTACATCAGAAATTAAAGATTTCAAAATATCAGTTGCTACATATAACTAATCTACTGATACATTAACTAATAAAGGCAAAAAAAACTTCCGAAATAACCCATTTAAGTAGGGATGGCAACGGGTAGGGTACCCGCGGGTAGTGTCAATCTCAAATCCTTATCCGTTTATTTTTTAATTACACGTATCCTTCTCATTACCCTAACGGGTATATGTTTTGCATCCCATACCCGTCCCATTTAATTCACGGGTACCCGCGAGTACCCTTACCCGTTAAGAATCAATTAATAAAACAAAAATATTACAAATTTAACAAAGTATAAATTTAATAAATCATCCATCTAAAAATTGAAAAAATTGAACCTTAATCAATAAAAATAAAGTAGCTTAGTGGTATCACTTAATGGTCGAAAACAAAAGGTTGGTGTTCAAATCTCACATCTTATATCTAAAACACAATAATATTTTTTAATATATAAAAGACTTATGACGGGTACTGGATATCCTAGGGGGTCTTCCCATTACCCTAACGGGTAATGGTTTTGATCTCATACCCGTCTCATACCCTTTTATACATGGTACGAGTAGTCCTATTAGAGTCAGGTACGTAGTGTCAGGTACCCGCAGGTAGGGTACCCGTTGCTATCTCTATATTTAAGGGATTATTTGTTTCAAATAAGCAAATTGAAAGGATTAGTTGTTATAAGTCTAAGTTTAGAGGATGAGTTATAATATTGGCACAACTTGAGAGGGCTTGAAAGATATTAAGCCTTTACTATATAATGAGTACATGGAACACGAGATAGAGATAGTGGACAAAGCATAATTATTGCTTTTCAAGTGGACTATTTGTGTGGACAAATATATATGTTTTATTTCATGTTCAAATTTGTTCATACTTTTGTTTTCCCATTATCTGGCGTTGTTTCAGATTGGAGCAGTGTTCACATGTTTAAATTATTTAGAGACTGAAGTAATTTTACCTATAATATCTAAAATAGTATCCATTGACAGTCAAGAGTAAATTTACCTTTAATGTTATCAAATTGTGCAAATTCGAGAAATAATTTATCAAACTGTCTTCTCGGTCATGAATCTTGTCATGTACACTTCACTTATGAATCATTTTATCACTCATTAGTAATATATTATAAACATATGATTAGACGTGAAAAAAATAAAATAAATATATTGTTTATTGTATGAGTTGGATCTCTAACAAACAAGAGATCACAAAATGCCTCATTAGTCATTTTATCACTAATTGGTAATATATTATAAACATCTGATTAGACTCCATTGTCTAAAATATACTGTTTATATAGTGTGGGAAAGTGTACCTCAATAGCTTGGGATGCAAAGTTATTTATATTATGATTGTTGTAACCATCAATCTGGTAACTAGATATTCTCCATTAATGCATCATTAATGGTAGTTACAGTGTTCATTCAAATATGGCCGTTAACTCATTTATGGAGCTATTACTTGCCATTAATGGTTTCAGTTTCCATATGGGAAGACGGAGCCGACATCCTTTGGGCGTATCGATGCCAGATGGCGGATCCTCCGAAGTATAGCGGTTGTGAGCCTCTTTAAGATGTCTGATCATTCCAAGACGTATTGTTAGATCCCAGGATCCCACGTGGTGTATAATTTGCCTCGTACGCCATCCAGTTGGCGTATCCTTGGCCGTAGCCGTTGGCTAAATGCTCCTTCACTTATTTAGTTTTGTGAAGCTTTATGAATTGGCCATTTGATAATATTTGGATGTTATCAACTTTACATGTGAGTTATTTTATCACTCATTAATAATATATTATAAATATAGGACGTAAAAAAAAAAAAAATATACTGTCTATTGTATGAGTTGAAAAAAAAAATTGAAGCTTTTCTTAAATATCTATTGGTATTTATTTGATAGTGTATTTATAAATGGTGAAAGTGGGAGGTTGGAGAGAGAAAGAGAGAGGGGGTTGAGGTAAAAGAGTGAGGTGAGTGATGAAGTGAGGTGTCAGTTGCCTATTAGGTAAGGTTTAATATTTTAAAAATATAATAAATTATAAAATATAAAATAAATAGGGTGCCAAAATTACCTATCCGATCTTTTGATTTTGACTGTCACTTCAACATTTTTAACACTGTTAGATAAAAATATATATGTTTGCTAACGGATTGAAGTACATAGTACCATTTTAAAAAAAATTAAATTATGTGAGTTGATGTAACCACAAGGTTTATCTTTGTACTTTCTCTTGGGAAAAGTACAAAAATAAACCTTGTGGTTTAGATTATTTTTAAACATAAATTATGTTAGTTTAAAAGTTGAAAAACATGTATCTTGTGGTTGATTCCGTTAGTAAACACAGTCTAAACTGACTAACGACGTTAAAAAAAAGTCAAATGACAGTCAAAATCAAACTGTCAATTTTGAAATTGACTCACAAATAACGAAATCAACCCTTTTTTATCCCCAAATATCTTCAATTGCATCTTTGTTGAAATGGAGAAACCTAAATTAGAGTCTGAGACGATTCTACCATTGTTGGTTGATGAGAGAAAAAGAGAGATCTAAGAAAAAGAAAAGATGATAAGTTTAAATTTTGGTTCTTGTTTTGAGATTTGTTGGTGAAAATTAGATAACAACGGATTAATTTATAAAATAAATAAATATAAGGACTAAAATAACTCTTTTCCCTTTGACTTTTTTTTAACAATATTAGTTAGTTTAAACTGTGTTTGCTAACGAAATCAACCACAAAGTACCTGTTTGTCAAATTTTAAACCACATAGTTTATGTTTAAAAATGACCTAAACTACATGATTTGTTTTTGTACTTTTCCCAAATTTCTATTGACAATGATAATTTAGGGTTAGTTTTAAATAAAATTTATGTGGTTTCATGTTTTTACAGATCATTACCTGTGGTTTTTTTGTTACAAAACAAACCATGTGGTTGGCAACGTTAGTCCTTTTTGGATTGACTTTGCCAAAATTAGCCAATAATAACCTCAAAATGAAAATTTTAAAGAATTAAAGTTGTTTAATATCTGAAACCACATTTTTTACTTTTCAAAATTATAACTTTTGAAGTTTTCTCTTTCTAAACATTAACTTTCTCTCTCTTAAAAAACAACACTTAAATAGCATCAAATCTAAAAGGTTGAAGAATTAAAATTGCTTAAAATATGATTTGATTCTTGAAAATTTTCATTTGGAGGTCATTATCGACCAAATTTAGTAAAGCCGACCCAAAATGGCTAATGCCAACCATAAAATTTGGTTGTAAAAAAACCCACAGATATCGATCTACAAAAACGTAAAATCAGATAGGTTTTATTTAAAATTCATTCAAAAATTTATATTAAAAATATAAAAATTTAAAAAGTGAATTGATGGTAAGGTGTCACTTTAACTATGGACCATTTCTAGCTGCAATAACAAATATTCCTCAAGAATGATAAAGACTTGAGTCTCCTCTACTCCACTCTTTATGGTCTTCAATTGATCTTAGATCCAACCCGATCCTAGTCCGCTAAAGTCCATCTATTTTTGGACGGGTTTTAGATTAATAAAACTAGTATAGGTTAATCCAGTCGGATCTGCTTATTAATATTAATTAATTAATAAATATATATTTAGATATTAAATATTTATTTTTAAGTATAATATTTATTTTTTATAATTAAAAATTATATATATATATATATATATATATATATATATTTAGATGGGTTTATATGGGTTGGGTTTGGGATTTGATTTTTAAGTCTGAGTCCGTCTAAATTAATAGCGGGCTGGACTGGACTTGGACTGAACATTTTTACCTAAAACCGGATAGGTCCGGTCCGGCCCGGCCCATGGACAGGTCTAATGTGACTGTTATTTTTTTTTTGTAACTACTTTTCTGAAAGTAGAGATTATTCAGCAAAATTTAATTGGCCACTAAAGGGTTTCCGACGATCTCGAACCGAAAAATCAGATAAACTATAAAAAAAACATACTTATTTAGGGGTGTCAATGAGCCTTGGTATTTCGCAAACTATTCGAGTTCAAGTCGGTCAAAGCTCGGCTCGATAGGGCTTGACTCGAGTTCGGATCGGCTCGAGCGCTAATAAGTCTGAGCTTGAGCTTTCTTAGGTTCAACTCGAAAACTCGCAAATAGGTTAGATTAGTTTTAATTAATATATATATTTCACTAATTATATATACATATATAGATATATTATTGTTTTAAATTTTTCTTTCGTTAATTATTATTAGTTTTCATCAGAATTCACAACTCACATAAAAATTAACCCATAAGAAAATGACACAAAAAAGCTTAGATTGTTGGATCTTTAGTTAGAAAATTAGATTTCGATAAGCAACAAAATGCATTACAAACTTAATATATATTTCATTGTTTAATTTTTTTTTTGTGAGTTTGTGGTCTCCGACCACGAGTATCATCTACTATTCTTGATTCTCAGTGATAACATGTTATTGTTTTTCTTTATATATTTTTTAAACTCATATAGAATATGTTATAAGGTATTTTTTTGGTCTCTTATGCTACTACTTATTCTATGTACATATAATGAATTTTGTTAAATCTCGTCAGAAGCTCGATAAAAGCTAAGTGATTTGGTCAAATCTTGACTCGGTCAAAACTCGTCAAAGTTCGGTTCGAGAGAGCCTGACTCGAAATATTGACGAGCCAATATCAAGCCTACTTAGGTTCGGCTCGACTCATTTATATCCCTACACAGCACGAGTAAGCCTGTTGGATACTAGATTTCGTAAGTTTGAACATGCTGTCATCGGCACAGTTTTAAAAACACTCAATGCCGGTAGTATTGTTCTAACATTTTTTCCAAACTTCAACCTTTCATTACACGACCCAAACCTTCCTTCCACCTTTAAGATTCAAGTACAGCTAATTGGTGCTGAACAAATCTCAACAGCTGTTGCAGCAACAATTCACCACCAACTCATTTATCGGCTCCAGAATCATGCACTTGACATGCCAACCCAGAGTACTTCATCTGAAGCCTTGTTTTTAATTACGGAGGAAGATAATAATCCAACAATTGTACAAATCCCTCGCCAGATCTCCAGGGAAGAGCTTACTCAATTGATGCCTCTTGAATGGCTCACTGCATATGAGAAATTGCACCAGATTTCTCAGCCCGTCCAAACCACTTCTTCATCCTTTCAAAACAGGGAAGATGGACTGGTAAAAACAGTTTTTCAGCCCCCAAGGCACTCCTTTCACCAAGCCATGATGATCTCTCCGGCCTCTTTTCCGAGAGAAAAGAAAATTCCCATCCATAGTTTTGGGCCTGATGGTCGACACACCTATGTTTCACACATAGATGGTCATTTCATCTGGGATGTTCCCGGTAGTGGGATGTGTGATCCATCGTGCGCATGTGTAGAAGATCTTGATTCTGATGATGATTCTTGCGATAATTACTCGCACAAGAAAACAACAAAGCCATCCAAAAAAGGAGCATGTCGCTCGTCCTCAACCAGAGCTCCGACAAAGCCTGATGATGATGATGCACCTTGGATCGGTATCCATCCCAGAAAAGATATCACTCCAGACCCTCAATTTAAGGTCACCCCAGCTTATCTAAAGCCTCTTGCAATCTACAAAAGGGAGCTTGAATTTCTTGCAAAATTAAAAAGACGGTGTCATCCTTCTCCACCTGTTAATTCTCCAGAACTACCACCTCTTGTACAACCATGCATGATGAACACCAGTTTTACCCCAGAAGATTTCCCACCTTTGACAAAACAAACCAACACCCAGTCTAAAACAGTATCCTTTCCTTACATACCTTCCCATACTGTTACCCACACTGGCCATCTTGAAGAACCTAAACCCTTTGAGTCTGTGCTAAACTGGCAGACTGACAATGCCATAGCCCAGAATAATTATCTTCAAAAGATTGATCACAAGCTTGAGCATATGGTTTCCTCCCAGAAACACATGTCCCAAAAGGTTGATTCTTTGACAGAGTTTGCACTCAAAACGCAGAAAGATCTGACACAGCAGATCCAAAAGGTTGACAACAATCTTCGAACTTTGATCTCTCAGCGAAGATTTGGTCAAGAATTCAACCAGAAAGAAGCTGAGATTAGGAGGTTAAAAGATCAGTTAGCTCAAGTAGAAGCAGACTTGGCAAAGGTTCAATCTCAACCTTCAACTTCTCCTCCAGAATTTGTGGATCCCTTTTCCAGATCCCCTCATCATTTTTCACCTTTTCCACCTCCAGCATAAACATATACTCCTTTTCAGATGATCCATGAACAACTTCAAGCTCCACCCACAAAAGTTTTATCTTCTTCCGGCTCATTTGAAGAAGATTCTCCGAAGCCAAAACATCACAGGCCCTCAAAAGACAAACAACCTATGTTTTCCAATATGGCTTCCATGATTAACCATCTCACCACTGTCCCGGAGTATTCTACAAACTCCTCAGAAGGAACATCTGAAGATCTTCCTTCAGAACCTGATGCTGATATTACTGATATTACTCAGATACTCATGGCTGATGAACAACATTCTTCTGCACCAACCCCTGGTGTGACAGAACCCACAGTTGAAGAACCAGCTGATGAAGATTTTATGTTCTATGAAGAACCTAAAACTACCAAGCCAACATCTGGTCCTTGGTTCACATTTGATCATCTCCCTCCTCATCGATGGCGAGACCATCTCCATGAAATGGCAGCATGGATAGATTTGCAAATGACTAAACAAGATGTCACCATGAAGGAGGTGCTAACTGAATTTGTCTCCCGGTTTACAGGCACGCTTCGAGAATGGTACCAAAGTCTTGGACCATACAAGATGGCCGCCTTTCTCAATCTTCCAACTGCTAGTCATGCTCTGGGAGAAATCCATCAACAGTTCATCGGCGATCCTAAAAAATATCACAACCAGATGAAACAAGAATTCTTTGATATGAAATGCTGCTCTTTGAAGAAAAAAGATCTAGACTTTCATTATCAAAGAATGGTGAAGAGGTACTACATGCTAAATGGGTATAATGATCCGAATCTTCGGTACACTTACATTGCCTCTCTACCAACCGAACTCCAACCAGAGTTACAACGTCTCATCACAGCTACAGGTAGAAATTTCGCCGACATCAGCATTGGGGAAATTCACCAATTCACTCTTCTTGCTCTAGAGAAATTGTGTGAGCAACAACGCCTCTTCAGCAATATCATGTCCCAAAGAAATCTTGCTCAGAAATTTTGCAACAAATCTTACCTACATATCAAGTGCAAGGATAGCAAATGTGACTGTCGTCCCTCAAAGAAGAAACACTACAGGAAGCTCTCTAGACTCTCTAAATTCCCTAATTCATATCAAGGGTCCAGACGGCAGAAACGATTCAAGTTTTTCAAGAAAAAGACCAACAGGAATAAGCGGACTGATCGGTGTTACATTTGTGGTCAAAAGGGGCATTACGCTCGTAAATGTCCAAATCAGCCACAAAAGGCTCAAAAATTGGTCCAACAACTTTCCTACAGTCTTGAAGATGCAGATGTTGAATCCTTGTACTCAGAGCAAGATGAAGCAACACCAGAAACCATCTTCGCCCTTGAAGATTATACAGATTCTTCTTCTTCAGAAGATTCTGATGATGATTTTCCAGTTTCTGATGATTTGCTTCCCATCTATTCCCTACAATCATGCTCATCAGAGAGTCTTACTCCCACTTATCCCCTGGTAAATATTCATCTATTGCCGTCCAAATATGACAGACCCATTTCTGTTATTGGTCTTATGGATACTGGGGCTCAAAAGACGATGGTTAATCCATCAATTTTGCCTAATACCTCATGGGAAACCCACTATGAGTATTTCAAGGCTGCAGATGGCAAGGTATTTTCCACTACACTCAGATCCAAAAAACCCATTGGGATTCAGTTTTTCCCTAACTGTATCATTTGGGTCAAAGTCCTTGGATCGACACTTCCAGACAAAGACATCTTAGTTGGTTTTGATGTCTACCAGAAAGCTAAAGGGTTACAAATTCTTCCTGAAGGGATTCGTTTCAAACGACAATTAAAATTGTACACGTGCGTCCCTAAGATGTACTCCCTAGCTGAAGTCTCACCAGATTTTCAACAAATTACAAAACTTCTCTTGAAGTCATGTGCTGATTCCCACTCGCAATTCTCGCATCCCTCACCACTTTGGAAAAATAAAGATTTCTTCATCAAATTGCCTTTCAAGCTTAATGAAGATGTCAATCCTACAAAGGCAACGCATCCGGGCATGACACCTGCTGACCTTCTCCTGGCAAAAGAAGAATGTGCTCAATTGTTGCAACAAGGCTTGATAGAGCCAACCACATCTCCTTGGGCTTGTCAAGCATTTTATGTCGAGAAGCGGTCAGAAATAGTTCGTGCAAAGAAAAGGCTTGTGATTGACTACAAGCCCCTCAATGGATTTCTAAGAGATGACAAATTCCCCCTTCCAAGGATTAATTCCTTATTTGTCCATCTCAATGAAGCCCATATCTTTTCAAAATTTGATCTCAAAGCAGGTTTTTGGCAGCTTGGGATTCATCCAGAAGATCGTTACAAGACAGCATTTTGCATTCCTACAGCACAATATCAATGGAGAGTTATGCCTTTTGGGATGAAAACAGCCCCATCTCTGTTCCAAAAGGCCATGATTAAGATTTTTGAGCCCATCCTTCATAGTGCTCTTATCTACATTGATGATATCTTACTCTTCTCAAAAAACGTCCAGGCCCATAATAGTCTTTTGGCCCAATTCCAGCACATTGTAGACCAGCATGACATAATGCTTTCTGAAAAGAAGAGCATTATTGGACAGGACTCAGTGGAGTTTTTAGGCATGAGATTCCATGATGGCCAATATCAGCCTGGACCCCACATTTCTCAAGAATTATTGAAATTCCCTGATGAGAATCTTTCTGTAAAGCAAATTCAGCAATTCTTGGGAATCATCAATTACATCCGGGAATTCATCCCTCATGTCTCTGAGCACACTAGCCAATTATCAAAAATGCTGAAAAAGAATGCACCATCGTGGAGTCATGTCCAAACTAAAGCTGTTCAGCAACTTAAAGTTGTGGCTCAAAATCCTCCAGCATTAAAGATACCTGGCACTGGAAAGCGTGTTTTACAAACAGATGCTAGTGATGAACATTGGGGTGCATTGCTTATTGAAGAAGTTGATGGAACTTCTCATTACTGTGGACATGCTAGTGGACAATTCAAAGCTGCAGAGCAACATTATCACACCACGATCAAAGAGATTCTTGCGGTAAAAAATGGTATAAAGAAATTTGAATTCCATCTCATCGGCCATCATTTCACTGTCAGAATGGATAATTCATCTTTTCCGAAAATCCTTGAATTCAAAAATAAGTCTCTCCCTAGCCAACAATTATTGAGACTTAAGGACTGGTTTGCAAAATATGACTTCCATGTGGAGCATATAAAAGGACATCAGAACCTCATCCCAGACTTGCTTTCCAGACCACAACCTTCACTTATTACCTCTATAGCCTCCCTACCTTTCATCTTCATGGCATCCTCTACTCCTAAGAATCCTGTAGCCCTTCGCCCCTTTCCTCCTAGAACTAATTTCAAAAATATTTTTGAAATTCAGTGCTATGCCAAAACCCACCTGTTTGTTCACTTCAAAGACTTCCTCACTGCAAGGAACCTCCCTAAACCTGATGAATTTTACCAAGATTGCCCTTTCCTTATTCTTTTCCGTCTGAAACCCACACAAGATCTCCTCTCTTCCGAATTATGGTGCATTTGGTGCTTAACGGTTCTCTATTCCATTGCCATTGAAATACCAGTCTTGGAAATGTTTCATCACCTCCATGAAGAACAGCAATGTGATTCTCTATTATGGACTTTAATGGACTGGTATGCCCCCCTTTCGTGGTGGCGAAAGGAACTCCAGAAAATAATTGAAAGACTCAAGCTCTGGGATAGTGCAACGTCCCATTTATCAACCAGTGCAGTCTTTATCATCCACAGGCCATACTTCCAAGACATGCAAGGGAAATTTTGGACTCAAAATGAAGCTTATGAGTGGAATACTTTCTTAACTCCAATACAGGAAACCAAAGGCAATGAAAAAATGGCACTAAAAAATTATCTTTGTTGCCTTAATGGTTATGATCTCAATACTAACCAAATTCTTAGTACAACACTGTACCCTGCCAAGCCAGTCAACATTCACTTAGTGTCAAATCGGACTCCATTTATGGCTTCACAACAACAACTAGAACCAGGACAAGCATCTTCTTCCAGATCAAGACCACCTCAAGTGCCACCTCAAGCAACTCAAGTGCCACCTCAAGTGCCACCTCAAGCAACTCAAGTGCCACCTCAAATGCCACCCCAAGCAACTCAAGTGCCAACTCAAGAACCTCAAGTTCCACCTCATTACTTCCAAGATTCCCAAGACCCTTATCCGGACCCACGAGTAAGGAAAGGACCATGGTACGAATCTCTGTATGGCGACATTGATTCGGATGATGAAGACTGGAAGAACTTCAATCTCTCTCCTAGTCATTACATATGAAAATATCCAGAAGACATAAGTGCCACTTGTCCAGAAAGTTGTGGTTTAAGTATCAAGTTTGTATTTTTCTTGTAATAATAATCTAGTGTGATGTGATGTGTAATAAGAAAGATAAGATTCTTATCTTTCTTAAAGATAATGGTGTGGTGTGTAAGAAAGGTAAGATTCTTATCTTATCTTTCAAAAAGATAATGGTGTGATGAGTGGTGTGTAAGATAAGATAAGATGTTATTCTTATCTTTTTATTTTGTCTTGTTCCTAAGGTTTTTCCTATATAAGGAAGCCTTAGCTCATTTGTAAGATCATCCTTTGCTTCCATTGTAAAATACTCTTTGTGTAATAAAAGTTATGGCTTTCTAAATCCTTCTCTCTTTCCAAAGTACTTTCTTAATTTAATATAATCATATCATATCTTAGACAATGATCCTAGTTTCTGGTCTCCTTGCAATAAAAGAACCATGTCGTGGCCATTAAGAGTGTAAGAGGCCTTCGTTTCGGTGTGAATTGCAGGAAATTGCAGGAGCTCCCATGTCCCCTGAACTTTACTATTTTAACATTGTGGCCACTGAACTTCAATTCTTAACAGTATGGCCACCGAACTTTACACTTTTTAACACCGATAGCCATTCAACACTCAAAACGACCGTTGACGGTCTCAAAATAAAAAATTCGAAGAGATAATGATATTCTAAGGAACTTTAAAAATTTTCATTTTGAGCTCATTTAGGTGTTGTTTGGTTAGGAGAGAGAAAGTAAATTTTTAGAGAGAGAAAGCTCAAAAAATGTGTTTTTTTAGAATAAAAAATGTGATTTCATGGTAAATGTCGTTCTGAACAACTTTAATTCTTGAATATTTTCATTTTGAGGTCGTTAACGGCCATTTTAAGGAGTTAGTTAAAATTGAGTGGTTTTTTTTTAAAGTTGTGCGCAATGCACTTATATTAAACAAATGACCCAACTCACCCAATCCATGTGATTCGAACAAATGACCTCTACAGTCACAGGTAAGCTCTCAACCAACAGACTAAGAGGTTCACCACAATTAAATTTGAGTGGGTACCGGTATTAAAAAAGTGTAAAATTCAGTGGTATACTGTTAAGAAATGAAATTCAATGACTATAATATTAAAATGGATAAAGTTCAGTGACCATTGGTGTAATTTACCCCACAAATTCTCCACTTGAAAGCAATAATTCTGCTTTTCCCACTATCTCGTGTTCCACGTAGTGATTTATATGGATATGTTATTTTCTGGCTTTTGCGAAGTAAAGGATTATCCATATTATTTATTTATTGTTAGAAAGTAAAAGAAAAAAGAAAAAAAAAGCATAACATATTTTATCATTTATCCATGAATAACATTTATACTCATAGCCATTCAACTTTATTTATTTAGCCCACTAAATTTCAAAACGTGATATAAAAATCACTTAATATTATGCTATTTAATATTATGATCATTAAATTTTAGTTAATGGCTTAAAATGATAGTTAACAACTTTAAAATAGAAATGTTCAAAACTTAAAGTTGTTTAGAACGATATTTACCATGAAATCACATTTTTTTATTTTTCAAAATCACCATTTTTACAGATTTCTCTTAAAAAAATCAATTTCCCTCTTCTAACCAAACAACACATAAATGAAATCATAACGATAGTTTTGAAGAATTAAAGTTGTTGAAAATATCATCAACTTTTGAGATTTTTTTTTATTTTGAAGTCGTCAACGGTCATTTTAAAGTATTGATTAAAATTTAGTGGCCATAATATTAAAAAAATGTAAAATTTAATAACTTTTATATTATGTTTTAAAGTTTAATAGTCATGCAGTAAAAATGAGTAGAGTCCAGTAGCTTTACCAATGCATAAAACCAAAATGATTTATTTTTTCATTTCTAAATGTTTTTTATTGAATAGACTTTGACTTATAAGTTTTACAAATTGTTAGCATTCATATTTAATTCTAAATTGTTGTCCTGTTCCACAATAAATCTCTTTTAAAGTAACAAGAATTAAAAAATATAATTAATTTTAATTTAAAAGCTTTGTTACCTTTATAGTAATTGCATTCGCTATTAATTAATTTTATCTATTTCCAAAATAAATAAAAATCAACTTAAATAGAAGTATATTTAATAAAAGTCAATTAATGTACATGGATTGAATCAAAACGTCATGTATTATGGAAACTATATATAATGACATAACAACTATATGTTTTTGCATTAACAATATGGGAACAACAATGGCTACTTTTTCAGTTCTTGTTCTTCTTTCACTTCTTCCATTCTCTATTGGAGATAAGCAAGTATACATTGTCCACATGAATCATCACTCTAAACCCGACTCGTTTTCAACTCACCGTCAATGGTATCAATCTCTTACTTCCACCTCTGATTCGATCCTCTACACGTATACCACCGTCTTCCATGGCTTTGCGGCCTATCTAGACCTCGAAGAAGCGCAATCTCTCAAAAATCACGAACACGTCCACAACATTTTCGAAGATCAAGTCTACTCAATCAGAACCACTCGCACCTCACAATTCTTAGGTCTAAACTCCAACTTTAACTTCATCGAAGGAGGCGAATTTTGAGACATCGAACGAGCTTCTGACGATATTATCGTTGGTGTTCTTGATACTGGGGTGTGGCCGGAGTCCGAAAGTTTCCGCGACACTCCCGTCCCGAAAAGTTGGAAAGGTAAATGCAAGTCTACTAAAGACTTCGATCATAAACTCTGCAACAAGAAATTAATTGGCGCCCGTTATTTCCTCAAAGCAAGAGCGAAATCCGGAGCGAAAGATCATCTCTCGGTGAGGGACTATAACGGCCACGGGACACATACAGCTACGACAATAGGTGGATCTCCCGTCGCTAATGCGAGCATGTTCGGTTTAGCGACGGGGACTGCCCGAGGAATGGCGGTTCGAGCCCGAATAGCTGCCTATAAGGTCTGCGGCGATAACGGCGGCTGTAATTCTGCTGATATTCTTAGTGGAATGGATCAAGCTGTCCGAGACGGTGTTCATATAATATCTAATTCGATCGGATTTCAAGCCAGTCCGTATTATTCTGACGCTGTCGCTATTGGTGCTTATCTTTCGACGCGAAAGGGAGTTTTCGCTTCTTTCGCCGGAGGTAATGCCGGACCTACAAAATCGACAGTAGACAATGTAGCTCCATGGATGATGACTGTGGCTGCCGGAACCATAGATCGAGACTTTCCGGCTAATGTTATTCTCGGTAACAAAAAACGATTTTCCGGCGAAAGTTTCTACAGCGGACCGGGAATCGGATCTAAACCGTTGAGTTTAATCTATCATAAAGGGAAGAATAGTTCGAGTAATTACTGTTTGGAAGGTACGCTTGAGCCGGAATTAGTGAGAGGAAAAGTTGTGGTCTGCGATTATGGGGGAACGGACAAGCGGAGAAAGGGATGGTTGTACGGAAAGCCGGAGGAGCTGCGATGATTTTGGTGGTTGATACGGTGGTGAAAGTGTTGGATTCGGAAGTCGATTTGGCGCCGGGAATGGTGGTCGGGAAGAAAAACGGCGATTTGATTAAGGATTATATTAAGTCTGATCCTAATCCGACGGTAGTTATTGGATTTGGAAACACTGTGGTGGGAGTTCGGCCGGCGCCGGTGGTGAGTTCGTTTAGTTCGAGAGGGCCGAATAGTATCACGCCGGAGATCTTGAAGCCGGATATATTGGCGCCCGGAGTGAATATATTGGCTGCATATTCTGAGGCTGCTAGACCAACGGGGTTGAAGGAGGATAAGAGGATTGCTAAATACATTATTATTTCAGGTATACTCTGTTTTTGCTGTTTTATTTAGGTGCAAAAATGGGTTAAATGAATTCGTGGTTAACTCAACTCCAATTTGTTTTAATAAAAATACTCAATTTTGAGTTTTGTAGCGATTCTAATGGTTAAAATACATCGGAATGATATCATGATTGACACATGAGTATGAGTCAACCCAGATGTCTAACTGAAACATGATATCTATTTATGCGCCACCTAGCAGCCATATGTCGATTAATTTTATGGAAAAAAAAACAAAATCATTTCGGTTTGACATCTAAGTTAACTCATGCTCACGTGTCAGCCATGACATCATCTCGATGCATTTTAACCATTAAAATCACCGGAGTGACTTAATTGGGATAATACTCAAAGTTTAGTGATTTTATCAAAGACAAATTGAAGTTGAGTGACCATTTTGAAACAACTATGTAAGTTTAGTGACCAGCGACGCATTTAACTCGTGTAAAAATATCTCCAATATTTCCGTCGGGAGCAATTGAGATAATGTGTAAAAATATCTCTAACGTTAATAGTCAGAAGCAATTTTACCTCTAACGTCTAAAATGATATAATTTAACCCTAACGTTGGCAACCAAGAGAAATTTTACTCCTAACATTGATAAACGAAGTCAATTTGAGAAATGATTCATCAAAATATCTTCTCGGTTATGAAACTTGACATCTATACTTCACATGCGAGTCATTTTATCACTAATTAGTAACAGATCATAAACATATGATTAGACGTGAAATGTTTTTATTGAAAAATTATGAAATGTACTGTCTATTATATCAGTTGGACAAAATTCTCTTGGTCAATGTTAGAGGTAAAATTGCATAATTTTACACGTTAGGGGTAAAATTGCTCCTAGCTTAGGAGGATTTTTGCATCTCATCCCGGAGCAATTTTATTTCTAACGTCTAAAATGATGCAATTTTCTCTCTAACTTTGGGAGCTAAGAGCAATTTTACTCCTAACATTGACAAGTTGGGTCAATTTAAAAAATTATTTATCAAACTGTCTTCTCGGTCATAAATCTTGTCATTTACACTTCACACGGCACCATTTTATCACTCATTAATAACAGATCACTAACATATGATTAGACGTGGAAAAAAATTCACTGTCTTTTGTACGAGTTATACAAATAATTTCAAATATTTGACCAAATTGATAAATCTTAATCTCCAATTCTATTATTAAATCACAAAAAATCTGATTTTTTTTAGAACCAACTGATATACCATTGGTGCATAATAAGAGATAAAATTTATGTGTTCTACAATAATATTAAGGGTAAAAATGTTCTTGGTTGTCAACGTTAATGGTTAAATTGTACCATTTTAAACATTAAAAATAAAATTGCTTCTGACTATAAACATTAAGGATATTTTTTTTTTGGTATGTTATCCATTTTTTTTTTTTGAATTGGTATGTTATCCATTTATTAAATACTTTATTAGCAATGGGATTTAATAGAGGAAATGGTTTGAATAACTAATTTACTCTTACCTTATTAGGGATGAATTGAATGTTTTATACTCCAACTTTAATCTATTTACATTTTGATGTTTTTAATATTAATATAAAAATGTAATTTTTTTTTATAAAAATGTACTTTTAATATTTAAAATAAAAATTTAAGAATAAATAAATTTTATGTATTAAAATATAAATATGTTAAGTTTATGTATAAAAGATATGATTTACCTATTAATAAATCAGTTATTTAAATAGATTGGTGGATTAAACTATTGAATAGAATAAAAATTAGTAACATTATAATGTAATATAAGGATAAATAGTGTAATAAACTATTTATCTTATTTTTATTATAAAATAAACTAGGCATTATATTTATTTGGGTCCCTAAATTTAAACTTTAAAGTCAATTAGGACCTTAAACTATTAAAGTCATCAATCAGGTCTCTGAACTAATCAAAATTCATCAATTGAATACATATCTTATCTTAAAATCAAAAACTATGATTGTTTGATATAAACAGTAATAATCTCTATGTTAGTTCAATATAGATTGTAGAAAAGGGTCTGAAACTGTTTAACAGAATGATTTTCTACAAGGCTTCAATTGATGATTTTTGTTTAGAATATGGCCTCAATTGATGATATTTTATTAGTTTAGAGATCTGATTGATGATTTTGATAGTTTAAGGTCCTAATTGACTTTGATGCCTAATTTAGGGAGCCAAATAAGTATTATGCCAATAAACTATGATATTTTTATTAGTTTTTTTTAGATATTTTTTATTAGTTAATAAGGCCTTTTCACTATTGAGTTGAAAACGATTCAATGTTATTTTAAAAATAAAAAATTGAACTCAATTTCACAAGTTAAATACACCGCTGGGGCCGGTTTCCTGTTGCGTTAGGGTTTTCCCAGTCAGAAATATATCTGAGTTTGAATCATGTTGACGTGTCATCTAAATCATCATTTTTTATCGCAGAAATCGTCAAAGTGACATAAATAATTAAAACAAAACTAAAAGTTGAGTAATTTTACAAATTGAAGTTAAATAACCATTTTAAAATAACCATACAAATTTAGTGAGTAATGATACATTTAACCCTTTCTAACACAGGACAATTTAAATCGTATGGTAAACATATAACTAATTCTTTATCTTATAAAATTAAGGGTAAATAATTTATTAGTTTTCTCGTTTTTACTTAACATATTGTTTGAAATTTTTATTTTGAAAAATGCATTATAAGGTCCTTAGTTTTTGTTACTATAGTCTTTTAGTCATTCTGTCTATTTAAAAAATAAAATAACCACTATATTTGACATAAACAGGTAAAAATAAAATAACATAATAACAAAGCCATTTTGTATCACAGTATGGTTGCCCTGAAAATTAAGATATGTTTGGTAAAAATCTAAAAAAGAATAACAATAAGAGCAAAGGGTACCGTGGCAAAAAAATATAGATCTTATAATGTGTTTTTAAAAATAGAATGACTAAAAAGTGTTGTTAGGTAAAAATGTGTGTTTTTCAAAATAGGATGACTAATAAATGTTTTTTTTTAAAAATTGCGCACAATGAGCTTACATTAAGAAGAAAGAAAAATCTCAACCGCATTCGGATGTGATTCGAACCCATGAACTCCCTAATCCTAGGTAAGCTCTCAACTACTAGGCTAATAAATTATTTATCCCAAAATTAACTAGTTTAGGACTAAATTGACATTTTTTCATGACTTCATAAACCAATTTTAATTTAGTGCATTTATTTTCACTTCAACGGTTAAATTACTACCTCCGTCCCATAATATAAGTTATTTTAGACATTTTCACACAAATTAAGAAATATAATTAATATAGAGCCTAATTAATGAATTTTACATGGATTAACTTAAAAAAAGTTATCTCTCATGTAATGGTTTGGAATGTTAAAAACACATAGATCAAGACAAACAAATTTAATGTTTGGAACGAAAAACTAAACTAAAAAATCTTAGAAAACCAAAACGACTTATACTTTAGAAAAAAAAAGTGACTTTCTAAAACGACTTATATAATGGGACGGATGGAGTAGTATTTAGGGCCTGTTTGGTTCAGCTGTTCGCTAATAGCTGTTGCGATTGCTGTTAGCTGTTAGCTGTTTGCAGTTGCAGTAAGCTGTTAGCTGTTGCTGTTAGCTGTTTGTTATTAGTTGTTTAATTACTCGTGTTTGGTAAAATTATATTGAACTGTTGCTGTTCGGATTTAAAATGTCTAAAATGGACATGTTTTAAATTAATAAACGATGAAATTATAAAAGGTAAAATGTCAAAAAATGCCTATAACGTTTACAACTAGGAATAGTTTTACTTTTAATGTCTAAAATATTGCAATTTTACACATAACGCTGGTAGCTAAGAGTAATTTTACCCCTAACATTGGCAAATTGGATCGATTTCAGATATTATTAGAAAACATAGATATTTTATTTCTTATTCTACACTAATTGCACATATTAGTAGTTCTAAAAAAAAGATTTCATATTTTTTTGTGATTTAATAATAAAATTATAATTTAATATTTATAAATTCGGTGAAATATTTGAATTTTTTTGTCAAACTCGTACAAAAGATAATATATTTTATTATTTTTTTAGAATTTTTTTTTACTTCTAATCATATGTTTGTGATCTGTAACTAACGATGGTAAAATGGTACACATGTGAAGTGTAGATGACAATATTCATGACCAAGAAAACAGTTTGATAAATTATTTCTCAAATTGACCCAACGTATCAATGTTAGGGGTAAAATTGCATTGGGCTGCCAAAATTAGGGGTATAATTGCACCATTTTAGACGTTAACGGTAAAATTGTTTCTAGCTATAAATGTTAGGGGTATTTTTGCACCTTATCCTATTATAAAATAAAAAATATGTTACACAAATTAATAAAAATAATCTATATAAAAAATAAAAAATTTATTGAACACAATAAAACCTTATTTTTTTGGTAATTATATTGTAGAAATATAGATAATATTAAAGAGCAAACATATTTTATGGAAATAAGAAAGATAATTTTGTCAATAACAAATAACTGCAAACAGCTGTTTATGAAAAGCTCCAAAATGCTGCAGTTTCCAGAGAAAACGCTAAACATTACAATTATATAAACCTAACCAAACGCTATATTTCCTGCGGTTTGGAGTGAAACGCTAAACGTTCATCCGAAAAGCTGAAACAAACACCCTCGTAATATTTCAATAATGATCTCTGATACAATGTTGCAACAAAGAATTTAAAATTGTCCTTCAAGCTCAAAAAAGTTACATGAATAGAATGGTCTGACTCTGCTTTATATTTACAAAAGTGTCATTGTTGCATTATTGTTGAGCGTCGTTAATATTTTATTTAATGAATAGAAGTAATTTGGATGGAAATTTTGACAGGCACGTCCATGGCATGTCCACATGTATCTGGAGTAGCTGCATTGCTAAAGGCAGCTCATCCAAATTGGAGCCCAAGTGCTATTAAATCAGCCATCATGACCACTGCTTACGCGTATGATAACACACACTCTCCCATTACTGATGAAGTTACTGCTCAATCTTCAAACTCGTGGGCATACGGATCGGGTCATATTGACCCGAAGAAAGCCTTCAACCCTGGTCTCATCTACAATAACTCGAATGAAGACTACGTAACATTCTGGTGTTCATTAGGTTACCCTCTTTCTGTTGTTCAAGCAATTGTCGACGATCCCAATCTAACTTGCTCAACAAAGTTTAATGATCCAGGAGAGCTTAACTACCCGTCATTTTCGGTGTTGTTCACCAATAAAACCACGGTCAAATACACTCGTGAATTGACCAATGTCGGTGTTGCCAAATCTACATACAAAGTTGTGGTGAGTGCGCCACCAACTGTGATCGTGACGGTGACACCATCGCTATTGGAGTTCAAAAAGTTAGGGGATAAGCAAAAATATGCAATAACATTTGTAGCCAACAAAAATGTGAAGCCAATAAGTGATGCGGAATTTGGTTCAGTCGTTTGGAGCTACCAACAATATAAAGTTAGAAGTCCAATTGCATTTACATGGAAATAATAGTACATGTAAAATATCGGGTAAATTATATTTATAGCCTCTAAATTATAACAGTTATAAATAAATTACATTTTTACCCGTAAAATATCCGATTGTGGATGTATCAATTACCTAAATGAAGGAGTTTAATGTATTGTGTTTGCATATGTGTTTGTAATACCATATAATGGGAATATACGTGCCTTTTAAACTCGTGTCATAAAAATTTGCTTGAGAGTCTTATTTAGGAATGTAAAATTGGGTTATATGATCGTGTTATGTGATCTAAATATTTATCGAGTTGTAAAATATCAATCTCCAACTCTATTATTAAATCATAAAAAATGTAAAATAAAAGATTGGTGCAGAATAAGAAATAAAATATTTATGTTTTTTTTTTTATAGAAACAGGAAAGGAAAACAAACAACAAAGAAAACTAACCCGGGATCAGCCTAGGAAGGCTAACCCCAATCATATCCTCTAAAAGAAGAGACGAAAGAAAGATGAGAGGATCAGAAAGGGTAGAAACACTTAACATCCCCTCATGCCCAGCTACTGCCAAGCGATCCGCAACCCAGTTCTATTCCCTGTAAATGTGGCTGAACTTTAAGAACTCAAAGGAAGGGTGAAGCCTTAAAATAGCTTTGATAAGATTTTGGCTGCTAAGACAAATAGGCTGGTTATCAGAAATCCTGTTGATTGCCTCTATGTTATCAGATTCCACAGATAACCTCTTAACACCCAGGCTAATGGCAAGCTTGATACCCGAGAGAATACCCCAAAGTTCCGTCGAAAAGGAAGAACCCATCCCCAGGTTCTGGGTAAACCCAGATAGCCAAACGCCACTTGCATCACGAAGAACTCCTCTGGCAGCAATCTTGCCATTGGTAAGGCAGGAGCCATCCGTATTCAGCTTCACCACCCCTTCTCTTGGCTTGCTCCAACCAACGAGGTGGACCTCTCTTCTCTGGGTAGACCTGGCAAGGGGATCCCCTTTGAAGCTTTCAGTAATAATAGAGACTTTTTTCGAGAAGAAATCAAGTAAGTCAGGAATAAAAACAGCTTTATCAGAAAAAATCTCCTCATTCCTCCACTTCCAAATTTGGTGATAGATGATAGCAAAGAAAATGTCACCATGCTCCATGTTAGCCAATAATTTCCCACTAGCACCATCAGAGAACCAGTCATAATCAGAGTGGGCCATGAAAGAAGGAAGAATGTGGTGAGGGAGAATTTCCTTCCACACCTCTTTACTTTTAGAGCAATCCCTTAGAGCATGGCACAAAGTTTCAACATGGCCTCTGCATCTACTGCAAGCTCCTGAATCCGCCAAGTGCCGTCTGTGCCTATCCGAATTAGTAAGCAACCTGTTCTTGACTCCTAGCCACAGGAAACTCCTAATACGGTAAGGGATTTTAAGAGTCCAAATGGATTTCCAAGTATCTGAGAGAGGATCGGCCCTATTAGGGGTAAAAGCTTCAAAGGATGACTTGCAAAAATAAACGCCATTGTTAGTCAGGGCCCAGCGATGCCTATCATTGTCTTCATCATGATTACTAATCTTAACTCCTCTAATTCTAAGAAAAGTCTCCAGGTTAAAGAAGGTATCAAACTTTGACCAGATCCAGTCTCCCTCAGAGTCCACCACATTGGGTGTAAAATTGACTCAACTTGTCAATATTAGGTGTAAAATTGTCCATAATTGCCAACGTTAAAAATAAAATTGTATTATTTTAGCGGTTAAGGGTAAAATTACTCCCGACTATTAACGAGTATATTTATACATTGTTGCTCGAACTCGATGATAAAAAGTTCATCACGCGTAATAGCTGAGAAAACAGATATATATGGAGAAAACAAAAGAAATAATTGAAACTAAATTCTGAGAAAATCAAGTTTGCTATTATTGTACCCAAAAAAAAGTAAATTACATCTATAGTCATTGAACTTTACTCATTTTAATATTATGACCGTTGAACTTTACTCATTTTAACAGTATAGCCACTGAACTTCAATTTTTAACCATATGACCACTGAATTTTACATTTTTGAACATAAGTGGCCATGCAATGCCTCAAAATCACTGTTGACATCCAAAAAGTAAACAAATTCGAAGAGTTTATGATATTCTAAGAAACTTTAATTCTTGAAAATTTCCGTTTTGAGATTATATTTCAGTGTTGTTTAGTTAGGAGAGAGTGGATTTTTAGAGAGAGAAAGATCCAATAAAGGTAATTTTGAAAAATAAAAAATGTGGTTTCATAAATGTCATTCTGAACAACTTTAATTCTTGAATATTTTAATTTTGAGATTGTTAACGGTCATTTTAATGAGTTAATTAAAGTTCAGTGGTCACCGATGTTAAAAAAGTCTAAAGTATAGTGATCAGACTGTTAAGAATTGAAGTTAGTCGCTACAATATTAAAATATATAAAATTCAGTAGCCATGGGTGTAATTTACCCTACAAAAAATTGTGATATTCTCAAAATTAAAAAATTATATATTTATTTACAATTAATTTAAAAATTTAGGGGTAAATTACACTCATGGTCACTGAACTTTACTCATTTTAACATTGTGGTCACTAAACTTCTTTTTAATATTGTGGCTAATAAACTTCAACTTTTAATGGTATGACCACTAAACTTTAAACTTTTCAACTATGGTGGCCACTTAACTTTTAACTAACTCCTCAAAATGATTGTTAACAACCTCAAAATAAGAATATTCAAGAATTAAAGTTGTTCAGAAAAACATTTACCATGAAACCACGTTTTTTATTTCTAAAACCACATTTTTTGGAGCTTTCTCTCTCTAAAATTCATTATCTCGCCTAACCAAACAACATTTAAATGGCCTTAAAATGAAAATTTTCAAGAAGTAAAGTTCCTTATAATAACTTTTAACTCTTTAAATTTTTTATTTTCAGACCATCAACAATTGTTTTGAGACGTTTAATGGCCAACAATGTTAAAAAATATATAATTCAATAACCATAATGTTAAGAATTGAAATTCAATAGCCACAATATTAAAATCGCTAAACTACATGAGTGTAATTTACCCACAATTTTAGTTAGTTAAAATAGAAATTCAATGGCCTTTATTTTCCACTTCACGGTTAAATTAGTATTTACTATTTTATTTAGGTTTAACATATTCCTATCCCTCTGCATTTGTCTAAAAGAATCAATTGCTCTTTTATATTTGGGTTAAGGGTAAAAATATCCCTAAAACTTTAGGTCATAAGTAATTTTATCTCTAACATCTAAAATGGTATAATTTTACTCTTAAAGTGGATACCCAAGAGCAATTTTACTCCTAACATTGATAACACGTATATTTTTGTTCTTTATTCTGCACCAATTGCATATCAATTCGTTCTGAAAAAAGATTTCATATTTTTTATAATTTAATAATAAAATTGGAGATTAATATTTATAAATTCGGTGAATTTAAATTTTTTTTATCCAATTTGTACAAAGGACAATATTTTTTTTAATTTTTTTTCACATCCCAACATATGTTTGTGATTTGTTACTGATAAAATGACGTACCTGTGAAGTGTAGATGATAAGATTCATAACTGAGAAGACGCTTTGGTAAATTATTTCTTAAGTTGACTCAATTTATCAACATTTAGGGGTAAAATTGATTTTGGCATCCAACGTTAGGGGTAAAATTGCATCATTTTAAACGTTAGGGTAAAATTAACTTTTTAAAATATTCAATTTATCCTCTGAACTTATTTAAAGTAACCTATCAACCTTTTAAAATCTATGTGACGGAATAAAAAAATATTTTGAAAAGGTTGAAAAGTACACACGTTAAACAAGTTCAAGAAGCCAATAGAGCAATTTAGGAAAAGTTGTGGAGCTAATATGTATCTTTCAAATAGTTAATAGTTACTTTAAACAAATCCAGAGGTTAATAAAACTTTTAAGTTTACTAAAACTTTTTCAAATAATAGGGAACATTCAACTGTTTAAACAAACGGTCGAACGTACTTGTGCTTGGCCATAACTACAACTGTTCTCTGAATTTTTAAAAGTTTCAAATCACCTCTCTTTTTATCCAATTATATTTAATTACCTCATATTTCTCAATTGAATTTAATGAATGTAGAAAATGAGACATGCGCTCCACTACGTGAATTTGGACGAATTTTTTTGGCAGACTCATCCAGTTTTATAAAGTCGCTAGATGCTAGTCGGACGAACATAACCCCCAAAGATTAATCGGGAATTAATAAAAAATTAACCAGATTTGTACTTTTTTATTTTTAGATTTATTTAAATAAATATTATATAACCACATTTAAAATATAGATTATACTATTTAAAAAAATAATAATAAATATTATATAATATAAAAATATAAATATTATCGATTTTATCCGCTTAAACCAACTTGTCCATCTAACCGACTTGACCGATGTTACCCGGCTTGACAGTCTAGACGGAAGAAAATCGGGCTCCCGACTTATGTGACCATTTATACATAATTAGACAGTGTTGTAAATATCATATATTGACCGACTGTTCACCGACTTGACCGTTCTTTACAACACTTGGTACATCCATGGCATGCTGTCGAGTTTCTGGAATAGTAGCATTACTAAAGGCATCTAATCCAAATCGGAGCGGAAGTGCTTTCAAATCAGCCATCATGCCCACTGATTACACATGATAACACAAACTTTCCCATTAGCGATGAAGTTACTACTCAATCTTCAAACCAATTGGCATACGGGTCGGGTAAAAATTCACTCGGAAAAAATCTTCTCACCTGGTCTCGTTTATGATAACTCGAAGACTACATAACATTCTAGTGTTCATTAAGTTACTCTCTTTCTGTTGTTCAAACAATTGTCGACGATCCTAATCTCACTTGCTCAACCAAATTTAATGATCCAGAAGAGCTTAATTACCCGTCATTGACCAATTTGTTTGTGTTGCTGAATCTATATACAAAGTTGCGGTGAGTGTGCCACCAACTGTCACCGTGATGGTGACACCATCGGTATTGATGCTCAAAACGTTAGGGATAAGCAAAAATATGTGCAATAACATTTGCAGCCAAGAAAAAATGTGAATATCAGGTAAATTACATTTATAGCCTCAAAATTGTTACGATTATAACCAGTACAATTATCTACTGTGGATGTGTTAACTACTTGAATAAATGAGTTTTTTTTTTGTTCGCATATAATGGGAACATATAGATATATAACCTATTAGTTCCTGAGTTTATATATACTAGACTGAGTTTTTCTATTTCCAAAAACATATTATAAAGTTTCTGAATTTTGATAAAAAAAGTATCTACTTGATCATTCCATCCATAAATTTTACATAGATACCTGTATCTTTTGATCATGAATTAATTTATATAAATATATCCATTAATTAAGTTTTATATAAATTGCTTTTGTTGTATTAATTCAAATGAAAAGTAATATTATTTCTCTACAAAAAAGTAATATCAGTAATAAAATTGTATTAATATTTAAGGTAGTTTTAATTAAAAATAGGCTATTAAATTTATAATAATGTAATATTTTAATTTGAATAATAGTTAATCTATATTTTAAATTTATAATAATGGTTCTTGAGAACTCCTGATTTTATTTGATTTTATTTGTTCTATATCGTATTCTAATTTTCATTAATGAAATTTTCCTTTTTAATTAAAAAAAAGTAAGGTTGGTTTGAATGGTTACGGACCTCAAGTTCGTTACATAAAACTTTAAGTGAATTACTATACCTAGCCACTAATTCCTACCTCTAGCCTCGGGAATAGACCGAACTACCCTTTGCTCAAAAATTGAAAAAAGACAAAAGCTCTCAAATACCTCATACACTCTTCGATCAAATGCGGACTAGTTTTTGAACCAAATCATGGATCGTGAAAGAGGCCGTAAAAGGAAAACGAAAACGGTAAGATTTACGGTTTTATGTTTTTGATTTGCGGTTCGTTTTTGAATCTGTGGAAGAAATTTAAAAAACGTTGGAATCGCAGTCGGGCGTATGAACATCACGCCCGACCGGTGGTTCCGGCGTATGAACATCACGATACGCCCGACCGGTGGTTCCGGCGTATGAACATCACGCCCGACCAGTGGTGCGGGTGTGATAGCCGAACGCCCGAACCATAGGTCGGGCGTGATATTCATACGCCCGTCCCATAGGTCGAGCGTGATGTTCATACGCTCGAGGGGTTTTTAAAAAAAAAAAAAACAATTATAGTTACATTTAAATTAAATTGTTAAATTTTTAGTATGATTTGATTATAATTTATATGTGAAAGTTTGTTATTAATTTGATTATAATTTATATGTTATATTTTTAGATTAATTTAGTGTAATTTTTGTAGAAGGAGCAGCCTATACTACCGGGGGAAAATCCATCCCATCATCTGCTCGTCGTCTAGATATGGATGACGAGGAGGATACACCACGGCATACGATATTGCGTGGTATTGATATATCTGGTCGTAGGCAGAGAGGGGCTGCGACAGAGCATGTGCGGAGGGGTCCGATTGTGGATCAGCCCGATATTCGTGGATCAGAGGGGGCGACGGATGACTGGAGTGATAATTTGGAGGTGGTAGCCTAGGTACTGCGACAGTCTGTAGTTGGACGTGGTGGCGAGGGTGAGGATGTCGATGAGCAGGCGACCCAGCGCAGATGAGGTCGCTTTGCAAGTACATTAAGACGGAATAATTTCCGTCTCTCATTCCGTCAAGCAGATCTGCGGGATTTCTCCCGCCAGTTCATTTTGACGGAAAATTTCATTCCGTCTCAAAATTCCGTCTCAAACCTTGACGGAAGGTTTAGACGGAATTCCGTCTCATATTTGTGACGGAAATATTTTCGTCACAATATTCCGTCATAGTTTCACAGTTTTCTAGTAGTATAATTTTAGTATTATAATTTTATAGTTTTAGTATAATTTTATTATAATTTATATTTTTTTTAATCAAGTATAATTTTATAGATTTAGTATAATTTTAGTATAATTTATATTTCAGGGACCAGCAAACGTCTCACAGTTAGTGAGGACGAGAGCTGGACTGTTAGTAGACCGGTGGATGGTGGCCCCGTTGATGGTTCCGTGATTTCTAGTTTTCTAGGACATGTTCCTCACGGATGCTAGGAGGAGAGCTTCGGTCGTTTCTGACATGCTACAACAGAGCATTATCATGTCAGAATTTGTGGGTGTGGTATTCTGGTGCGTCACCCGAGGTAAAAATAATTTAGTTTGTCAACATTTATAGTAATTTGTATTTTTAACTATAAACCTAAAAACATTCAGTAATTGTATATGTGTCATTTTACAGCTGAAGGATATGATCGAGAAGACTGGGTTGTCTCACCTTCCATCTATCATGTTTAAGAACCTCGACACTCCGTTGTTGATTGCGTTCGTGGAGCGGTGGCAGCCCGATACGAACTCCTTCCACATGCCGTTCGGGGAGATGACTATCCAACTGCATGATGTATGGCAGATTCTTCGTATCCTGATCGACGGTGCGATGGTGTCTGAGTCTCCCAGTACTGAGCGGCTGCATGCCATGAGCATGATGATGTTTGGGGTGGATTAGGAGCAGCTTCTATCACCGACCCGACATTACTAGAGTGGTGGAGGTGTATTTGTTGATGATGTACATAAGCTTGCCATCGAGGGTAGGGATGACGCTACTCGGACCACATCGTGGATGTGGCTTATGCTCGGATCCACTTTGTTTGTTGATAATAGTGGAGATAGGATCAGGCCGACCCATCTTACTGATCTTCACGACGGTGTTAGAGGGGCAGCTGGACTTTCATGGGGTTCTGCTACACTTGCCACGTTGTATCGGCAGCTGGGGATAGCGAGCAGAGGTGACTGTTCTGGTATATGCGGATGTTTGACCCTACTACAAGCGTGGATATACGAGTATTTTCTGGTGTTCCCGCCGCATAGACTAGCTCACATGATCCCAGTGGACCGTCCCCATGCATGCAGATGGGAGGTCGGGGTACCAGGCAAGACGACCGCCCAACTAGATACCATACGTGGGCAGTTGGACCGTATGATGGCAACAGGGGTATTTTATAAAATTTTAGTATTAGTTTAAGTATTATTTATAGTATATTACTATTTATTATTGAGTTTTAGCTTTTTTTTTGCAGGTGACGTGGTTGCCTTATGGTACTGTCCCCGATGATGATCAGCTTCAAGTGTCCTACGCCGGTTGGATACACTGTAGAGACATTGTCGAGCCGTATATGCCGGATCGAGCGTTGCGACATGTCGGCTATACTCATCCTATCCCAGCTGAGCGTATTAGACCTGATAAAGCAGTACGACCATGGAGTTCTTTATCATACAGACTCACGCATTCCTTTGTCACAGTTGAGGATACCTGGCAAAGTTTTCCATTGGCTCGGGGCATTGATCGGAGGAGATGCCGGCCAGTTGGATACGATCCCACTGCTTATGATGCTGCTTACACAGACTGGTATATGCGATATCCACATCCTCATCTCCTTTATGCACCACATGATGGACCGGTCCAGTATGCTCGCGCCAACAGCGAATTTGTAAGTTTATTATTATTTAATATTATTATTTAGTATTAGTTTATATGTGTTTATTTTGTAATATTTATTTTTATTTTTTTTCAGTGGGTCAGCTGGTTGTGGCGTGTCACCCAATGAGCGGCTACCCACCGATCTGACAAGGATGCTCCACTCATTAAGTGGGAGATGGATGAGTTTATGGACGCGTTTCGTCGGACGAACTAAATGCCGTAATTATATGTACTCTTTTATTACATTTTAACACTTTTGATATTATATGTACTCTTTTATGTTTATTAATTTTTATTTTAATGTTTATATTGTTAAATTTTATTTGTTAAAGGGTAATCCGAGTTAAAATGTCGTAATTTTTATTTCTAAAAGGTTAATTTGAGCTAACCACAATCATCAACAACCAATTTATTCAGAGATTTATTCACGCGGACATGAGGTAATCACGCCTCACCCTGTGGTGAGGCGTGATTACCTCACGCCCGCGTGCCGGGATGATGCAGATCGGGTTCGGGACGTGTTAGTTTTAATCATAAACTAACAAAGAGGTTCTTCTCAAGCTAAACTTGAAGGATTGAATCCCGGGTTTTACGGACTAAATCCGTAGGAAATCAAAGATTCCCCAGTGTTGAAGGTTTCAAACCTTAACAAACTTCAATGAAGAAGAAGATATATTTTGTATTGATAAAAGTTGCCTTCTTACAATGGAAATGATGAATTTATATCATCCAAGACCTAAAGATGAAATTACAATAAAGGGTAATTACTTATAACTAAATAGATAAACCTTAAAGGGGTAAGGTGGGGTAAGGGAAAACAAGTGGCAAACTAGTAAATAAGAGCTAAAGACAAAACAACAATTATTAATGGCAAAACAGTAAATATAGTGGGCAGGCTAGTGTCAGACTTGTTCCCCCTTGGTGAGCAAGTAAACCCTATTCTCCTTGGTGAGCAAGTAATCCCAAGCCCCCTTAGTGAGCAAGCAATCCCAGAAGTAGATCCACCGAGGTAGATACATCGAGTGGATCTGCCAACGTAGATACATCGATTAGATCCGCCGAAGTAGATACAAGGAGTATATACACCGACGTAGAAACAACAAGTAGATACGTCGACGAGGTTACGACAAGTAGATACGCTGATGTAGATACCTCGAGTAGATACGTCGAAGTACATCCGCCTAAGAAGATACTTGAGGGAGATACGTCGAAGGAGATCCTCCCCACATAGATGCTTGAAGGAGATACATTCAAAGTTGGTACATTGAAGTAGATCCGCCCAGGGGATATTGGAAGTAGATATGTCGATGAGTAGATCCGCCCAAGTATATGCCTGAATGAGATACGTCAATGCAGATCTGCTAAAAGGATACTTGAGGGAGATATGTTGAAGTAGACACGCCGGAGGGGATCCACCCAAGTAGATGCTTGAAGGAGATCCATCGAGGTAGATACACTGAGGTAGATACTTCGAGGAGATCCATCGAAGTAGATCCGTCAATGAGATCCATCGACGAGATCCATCAAAGAGATCCGTCGAAGGAGACCCATCACTGAGATCCATCGGTGAGATCCATCGGTGAGATCCATCGAAGAGATCCGTCATCGGTGAGATCCATCGACGAGATCCAACGAAGAGATCCGTCGATGAGATTCGTCGAAGGAGATCCATCGAAGGAGATCCGTCGAAGGAGATACACCTAAAAGTAAAGATACACTTGGACTTTAGGTATGTCTTCCTCCTCTTCTGAATCACTTTCCCCACATACTTGACGAAATTTGTTGCCTTGCTACTTCCCTAACCTAAACTTGGAATTTGTCGAAAAGATGTCCGCATCTCGAGAGATGTATTTTCCCCCATTTCATCATTTCACGGGGCTAGAGGTGAGAAATTGAGGTTATATTTAACAACATCCAACTTTAATTGGGAGTAGATCCATCTAAAAGTTGTGACAACAAGATAAATTACAAAAAAAAAACTATTTTTTTACTAGAATCATACATGTTAAAATTAATTAGTAATTATTTCATAAATTTTAATTTTACTCATTATATTAAAAAATTATTGATTATTTAATTTATTTTTCATTTAATCGATAGTTAATTAATAAATTAAAAATTCAATAGTACATAAATTATAAACATCATACAAAATAAATATGATGTGAAATATATATTTGAATTAAATACTAAATTCTTGTAAGTTTTGATTACTCATTTTTAAATAAAAATACATTGAATTATAATATAATTTTATATTGGTATTTATTTATTTTTGGTTTAATATCATCATAGCCCTCTCAAGTCGATTGACCTTCTAAAATTAGACTTGTGACAACTAACTCCCTCAACTTGCATATTTTGAACAAATAACATCTGAGATTGCTCAATTGGAACAAATAACTCCTCAAGTTGTTTATTTAGAATAAATAACTCCTAAATCCAAAAAAACATTCAACATAATATACATCAAAAATAAAAGATTTCAAAATATCAGTTGTTACATCTAACTAATCTACTGATATATTAACTAAAGAGGAAAAAACTCCCAAAATAACCTATTTACGGGGTTATTTGTTTCAAATAAACAAGTTGAGGGGGTTAATTATCACAAGTCTAATGTTCGGGGGGTTAGTTGCAGTATTGGGCTAACTTGAGGGGGCTTGGAGGATATTAAACCTTTACTTTATTATAAAATTGATATTAGTTTATATCTCTTGTTTTAATATAATAAAAATTATATAAAACTTCATTAAATATAGGGTTAGCTGCAAAAATATCTCTAATGTTTTGGATCGTGAGCAATTTTATCTCTAATGTCTAAAATGGTGCAATTTTACCCCTAACTTTGGAAGCCAATAGCAATTTTACCCCTAACGTTGATAAATTGGGTCAATTTCAGACACTATTATAAAACACTGATATTTTTGTTCATTATTCTGCACCAATTTCATAACAATTCGTTCTTAAAAAAAGTATTTCATGTTTTTTATAATTTAATAATAGAATTGGAGATTAATATTTAAAAATTCGGTGAATTTTTTGAATTTTTTTATGTCTAATTCGTGCAAAAAGATAATATATTTTTATTTTATTTTTATATCCCAACATATGTTTGTGATTTGTTACTGATAAAATGACATACGTGTGAAGTTTAGATAATAAGATTTATAATGACTGAGAAGACATTTTGATGAATTATTTCTCAAATTGACCCAATTTATCAACGTTAGGGATAAAATTGCTTTTGGCTTCTAACGTTAGAGGTAAAATTGCATCATTTTAGACATTAGGAGTAAAATTGCTCTTGACTCCAAACATTAGGGATATTTTTACATCTTAACCCTTAAATATATATCAAAATTAATTAGAAATAGAAAGTAAACTTTTTTTTTTGGGTAGGAACAGGAAAGAAAAAACAAAAACAAGAAAAAAACCTAACTCGGGATTAGCCTAGGGAAGCTAACCCCCACTACATCATCCAAGAGAAGCGAAGAAAGGAAATCAGGAGGAGAAGAGTAAGTTGTGACACCCCACCTCTCTTTATGACCAGCCGCCGCCAGACGATCCGCCACCCTGTTCTGCTCTCTAAAGATATGGCTGAACTTGATGGACCCAAAGGACGAACTGATTCTCTTAATATCTTTAATCAAATTTAGGCTATTTAAGCAAATAGCTTTATTATCAGATATCATTTTGATAGCCTCCAGATTATTAGATTCCACAAGTAGCTTATCCACACCCATTTTTTTAGCAAGACTAAGGCCAGAAAAAATGCCCCAAAGCTCAACCAAAAAGGACGAACCCAAGCCAACATTTTGAGCAAAACCAGACAGCCAAGCACCCCCCTTGTCTCTCAAAACTCCACCTGCTGCAATTTTGCCATCTTTAAGGCAAGAGCCATCTGTATTAAGCTTCACCATACCTTCCCTAGGCCTTCTCCAAAAAATGAGGTGAATAGCCTTTCTCTGGGTAAATCTAGCAAGAGAATCAAACCAATAATATAATATAACTTCTTGGCAAAGAAATCAACCAAGTTAGGGATATAAACCGTTTCTGCTCCAAAAATCTCCTTATTCCTCCAATTCCAAATCTGGTGGCAAACAATTGCAAAGAAGATCTCACCATGCTCCAGGTTAGCCAGCAATTTCCCACTAACACCATCTGCAACCCAGTCAAGATTAGAGTGGGATACGAAAGCATTAATCAAGTGGTTGGGGAGAACCTTCCTCCACACCTCTTTACTTCTAGTACAATCCCTCAAAACATGGCAAATGGTTTCCTCATGCCCTCTGCACCTACTGCAAGCACCAGACTCCACCGGATGGCGCATTTTCCTATCTGAATTAGTAAGCAATATATCTTTAATACCAAGTCACAAAAAGCTTCTAATTATGTAAGGAACTTTAAGGGCCCAAATCATCTTCCAGATATCAGAAATCGGACCCTTCTTAATATGGCTAAAGGCCTCATAGGCAGACTTACAGGTATAAGCTCCATTATTGGTTAAAGCCCAACAATGACTATCCCTATCCTCCTCCTTGCTACTAATCTTCACTCCTCTAATTCTCAAGAGGACATCCATAGTGAAAAAGGACTCAAAGATAGGCCAAATCCAGTCTCCTTTAGAATCCACCACATCTGCAATCTTCCATTGGCAAACACTAACAGGGGGCGGGGGATTGCAAACTTCTAACAAAGATTTATCACCAATCCAGATGTCATTCCATAAGCTGATCGATTTACCATTACCCACAGCCCACCCAATCCCAGAACAGAACTCTGAGAACACAGAACTAAGGCCTTTCCAGAAAAAAGAACAGTTTATAACTCTCTCCTTAGGGCCTCCAAAAATCCTATCTCTTCTATACTTTCCGCATAATAAGCGAACCCAAAGAGAAGAAGGAAGTTTCCACATCCTCCAAAGAAGCTTCATTAATAACACTTTGTTATTATCCTTAGCTTGTCTTATCCCCAGGCCCCCTATGTTTTTAGGCTGACAAACCTCTCTCCACGAAACAAGATGGATCTTTTTACTCTCATCAGAGTTCCCCCAAAGAAACCTCCGATTAATTTTATCAAGATCATTAAGAACATGCTCAGGCAATCTACAAGCTTGCATAATGTGGTTAGGAACCGCACAATTAATAGACTGAATGAGAGTAAGACGGCCTGCAAGAGACAAAGAAGTAGCTTTCCAACTGGCACATTTGCTAGAAGTTTTATCTAGAGTCTCTTTAAAGGAAGCATTGGATACTCTATCACTATGGATGGGAACCCCAAGATACTTACCCAAAGAGTTGGTTAAAGGAATACCAAAAATATCGCTCAACTCTTTACAAGTTCTCTTACTCATGTTTTTAGAGCACAACATCCTAGATTTTTGGATATTGAGCTTTTGACCAGAAGCAGCATAGAAACAGTTTAAGGTATTCATAACCACACTAATTTGCTCCTCATTCCCTTCCACAAAGATCATGTCATCATCAGGAAAGAATAAGTGAGTAATAGTGGGACAGAATCTATTGATAGACACCGGGTGGAAAGTCCCATTATCAACTGCCTCTTGGATCAGGTGGGTCAACCTTTCCATAGCGATAACAAAAAGAAAGGGGCTCATAGGATCCCCTTGACGAATGCCTCGGGAAGGAGTGAACACCTCCGACATATCACCATTAATCAAAACCTGAAAAATAGGAGAAGAAATGCAGACCTCTATTAAGCTCCTCCACCTATCCGAAATTCTAGCTCTCTTCAGATTATCGAGCAAAAAACTCCAGTTAATGCGGTCATAAGCTTTTTCCAAATCCAGCTTAAGAGCCACAATACCCTTCTTCCTCTTTTTGATTTTCATAGAATGAACCATCTCCTGGGCAATAACCACATTATCCGTCATCTGTCTGCCAGGAACAAAACTGCCTTGGTTCTGACTAATTATCTCTAGAAGAATGCAACGAAGTATATTAGCCACCATTTTTGTAATAGCTTTATACAACACATTACAAAGACTAATAGGCCTCATTTGTAAGAAGGAAGAAGGCTTATCCACTTTCGGAATCAGAACCAGAAGGATTTTTATTAACAAGCCTAATATCATCCGGGTTCCTAAACACACCTTCAATAAAACTATAAATACCGTCCTTCACAGTATCCCAATGCTTATGATAAAAACCAACAGGGATGCCATCGATCCCAGGAGCTTTAGTGGCTCCCATACTAAAGACCGCCTGATCAATCTCTTTTTGTTCAAAAGGTTGGAATACATCCTGAATCATATCCTCCCCTAACCTGGGAAACATAGTACTAGACATAGCTTTATCCAGATCTACATAAACTTCTTTTAATAAGTCTTTATAAAAAGTAAGGGCCAAGTGACGAATATCTTCATCCTCATAGACCCAATCACCATTCATATCTTTAATAGCATCAATTCTATTTCTATGCCTTCTGATAATAGTAGAAAGATGGAAAAACCTGGTATTCCTATCCCCATCTTTCATCCAAGCCTTCCTAGACTTTTGAAACCAGAGTAACTCTTCATGCCTTAGCACAGCTTCCAGCTCCTTCTGAAGAGTTCTAAGAAGACCATCCAAACTATGATTAAAACTAATCTCCAAACTGCGTTGAATTCCCTCAATTCTGTTTAACAGTTTAATCTTTCTTCTGGTAATATGGCCAAAGGTCTTTTTATTCCACTCCACCACATTCCTTCTAAACCCCTCAAATGCAAGAATCACATTAGAATGAGGCTTCCAATTATTCTGAATAAAGTTTTTAAACTCCGGGTGAGATTCCCAGGCCACTTGGTACCTAAAGGGTCTTTCTCCTTTCAGATGATGACCTCTTACTAACTTAACTAAAATAGGACAGTGGTCAGAATGACAGAAAGGAAGATTCAGAACCGTCACCTTAATAAATCTACCAATAGCCGCAACATTAGCATACACTTTGTCTAAACGAACAAAAGTATTGTTTCGTTTCCAAGTGAATCTATGGCCAGCGGCCCCAATATCTGAAAGACCACACATAGCCATATTATGTTTGTGATTAAGACACCGGTTCATATAATGGTTACCACCACCTCTTTGATCGCTCATAATGCCAATATCATTAAAATCACTAGCCACAAACCAAACATCCTCTATGCTTGTACTCATAGAATACAAAGTCTCCCACAACCTTTTGCGATTAGCCAAAATAGGATCCGCATAAACAAAGGTAATAAAGAAAGGTTTATTCCCAGGAAAAGTAACCTTGCTATGAATAAATTGTTTATCCATACTAACAATGTCGATATGAACACGATCAGGCTTCCAAAAGAGCCAAATCCCTCCAGCCCGACCAGTAGCTTCCGATCTAACACAATTCCAATTTTTAAACTTACTAACCACCTCATCTTCTTTAATACCACTGATCTTGGTTTCTATTAAAGCAAAACAAGAAAGATTAAATTGCTTAATTAAATCTTTAACATGGATATGAGTAGCCTTGCTAGCCGCACCTCTAACATTCCACACAAACAAATCCATCAAAAAGGAAGACTACTATGTTGAAACACCTTTCCACATGATTTTGATTTAACAAAAGTATTTAAAAAATGATAAAAATATTCTAACACATTAAATTTAAATGATTTGATTTATTTACACCAATGTGTTTGTTCAATGTTGAGTTTAACAATTTACAAGACATTAAGATTAAAAAGCCCAAAGGCCCATAAGTGGAAGTCAAGCCCAAGCCAACACATCAAAGATCATTTGGCCGAAGATCTCAATACGCGATCGTTTTGTACCAAGCACAAGCTCAACATGAAGAACGATCGAGAAGCCTTCTCTCAATTGCTTCACGAAGAAGTTGCTGAGTTGGACGACAAGAAGTACAAGGACAGCGGAAGACAAGAACCAACTTCCAGACAAAGTATTTATACTTTGGGTAAAGTTCAGAAGGCGCAGGAAGCTGTCTCGTGGACTTTGCCTTAAATGTCGAAACATTCTGTTTAACGGTCGAAAAGCTGCCGAAGACAGAAGATGCAAGAATCCCATTGGCCAACGACGTGTTGGGAATTAGGCTAAGGTATAGTAGTGGAAATATAAAAATTTTAGTCTACTTCCTTATAAGCATAGGATCCGTTAATTATGAAATTAATCAATCGACGAAAGCCGTATGAATTCTTGTCCACGAACTAGGGGATGCGAATTCTTTTTCTCTCTCTAGATGTAGGTTTCGAAAATCACATAAAGGGGAGGGTTAGGGCTTAGTCGAAATTCATACATTAGGGGGGGTATATATAATACCTTGTATCTAAACCCTAGTTAGATAGGAATAGGCTACTTAATAGGAATTCAATTCGGAATAGGATTCCTAATTATTATCTTATAATATATTTAATATATTTAGGATAATAATAAATAACCTAATTGGATAATAATAGGAGTATATTAATCTAATTAAAACTCCTAATTTAATTATCTTTCTTAATTAATTTAATTCACAAACCTAATCAAATTAGGATTAAGGGAATTAAAATAATTCCTAACTTATTATATACAAATTTTGGCCTCCCCTAATTAAATGGGCCTTACTGGGCTCATTTGGGCTTCCATCTATTAATGACATCCATCTCTCTTTTGGTTCCAAGTCTTATGTGTGATCCATTAGGTTCTTACTACTTCTGTCCGTATGCAACTATTAAATTAATTTCTTCAAGAATTATATTTAATCCTTGCATAATGGAATGATGTACTGAGTATGTTATTGGCAAGTCTGTAATCATTCCCCCAGAGTCCGTTAAGAAGACAGGTTGATTCTGTCGTTAACCCTTCCGTATTAGTTATAGTATAATTCGATCCTTTATCAACTACATCCTTGAACTGAATCTTATGACTATGGGTGATGTCAAGTCACATATAGCGAGACGTTCATTTTAATTGTATAGGCCGAGTCAACTCAAATAGACAGGTTAAGTGAAATCTGTATTTCTTACTCTTAAGCTATCACCTTGCAAGGATTTAGAGTCGAGTCTTCCACAAGCGATCCTTGGATGTATCTCCCATTAATCGGGAGTGATAAATGCTCAATCCAATGTATAACTACCCTGACATTACCTCCTGTGACACCCAACCTTTGCAGTTCACACCCTAGAGTCATCTCTGTTAAGGATCATGGGACCACAAGATCCAAGTCTCACATTCAGTAATTCAGGATGACCAATTAACATTCCTTTGAGTCTGAGGATTAGTTATACCTATTAATACCAATGAGATGAACAGGTGATAAGGATGAATCTACCCATCCTGTTATCTCAAATCGGATCCCCAATTCTAATGAACGACGTTTCATCGAATCTATGTAACTGTCCAGATATCTATATATATGAAGCTTGTGAGATCAGCTTTCTGTCGGACAGAGGACATTGTTACATACAAGTCTCAACAATGATATATCAATCCTAAACATATCACTTGACTTGGGGTGGTTTTAAGTTTATTAGTTTATTATAAAGTTTTGTCTCACTTCATGCTTGTATGAACACTTTATAATCACTTTAAACAAACTTACGGATTTCCTTTTATTAGACTTTATTTAGTGCTTAAAAGGGGATTGCCTTTACATAGTTGTAAAACATATATCTCATTAAAACAAATGATATAAAGAACAATTCATTTACATTAAGTTTGTATCCTGCAACAATTGTCTATAGGACACTAAACCCCAACACAACGCTGAGCACGCCTAGAGTGACAACGACAAGAAGCCGTTTCCCTCCAACGGTTATTTCAAAATTCAAAATAACTGGTGCCTCAAGTGTCTCTATATAAAGGCCATCCATTTGCTTCAATCGATACAGATCTTCAAATAGTCGAAACGCTGACCAAATTCATACTTGAAGTTCTATGAGAAAAGCAAAGCAAATACCTTACACCAATTTCCAATCTTTGTGTAAAAGTCTAGAGTGATTTCAATTCATCTACAGTGTCTTAGCAATTGTTGTTTAGGACAAACACTTTATCAGTTCTAGAAGAATAGAAAGGAGAGGCTGAGTACTCGGTTATAGTACTCAGTGGTAGATATAGAAGTGAGTAGAGGAAAATAGGAAGGTACTCTTGTATACTCAGGTTTTATTGTAATTCGTGCTCTACCTTTAAAGAGCTCAATAGAGAATTCAAAAAGCTCGGAACGCGTTCCGGGGATTGGACGTAGGCGGAGAGGTCGAACCAGGATAAGTCTGCTGAGTAATATCCTTCTAACCCTTAAACTCCTTTAATATATATTGCTTGCTTAAAACTAACTAAGTAAAGAACTCACGCTGAGTTAAGTTTGCTAAGAAGCTGAGTTCAGGAATAGACTCTAAGTGTTATTTCCTAACTCAAGTAAAGAAGCAGACTTAGTCACAAGTTGACTAAGCTTGTGTCTTGAAACTACTTAGTGACGTTGTGTAAACCTTTTCATAAGAAAAGAAGTCAGCCTTAACGGACAAAATTTTAAATAGTTCCTATCCCCCTCTTGGAACTAACTTGTTACGTTATAAGGGACCAACAAGTGGTATCAGAGCTTAAAAGCTCAATGTGCAAGGTTTAACTACCTTGAGCTGATCCCCACTATGGCTGAAAACAGCACTCGTTTCCTCCCAGGAAATCTTACAACTTAGATTTTACCTGAGGGGCTGTCATTACTCGGCCTCTTCTATTCTTTGGGTCTAACTATACCATTTGGAGGAATAGAATGAAAAACAACAAATATGACTGCATGGCTATCTATAGTCCAAGGCCCATTTGTTCCTGTTGAAACTATTGACGTCCAAACGGTTGTTAAAGCTGAGACCAAATGGATAGAAGATGATCTCAAGAAGCTACAAAATCATGCTTCAGCTATAAAAATGCTTCATTTTGCGCTAGATGCTGCAGTATACAACAAAATTTCAGGTTGTGAGTCAGCGCAGGAGATCTGGAAGAAGCTGGAGGTCACCTACAAAGGAACCAACAAAGTGAAGGAGTCCAAGGTGAACCAGCACATGAGGTTGTACGAGCTCTTTGAAATGAATGATGATGAAAGAATCTCTGACATGAATGCAAGATTCACAAACATAATCAACGAGCTCAAGAGACTTTGCAAGATCTTCACTAAAGAGGAGCAAATCAAGAAGATACTTAGGAGTCTTCTTAAAAGCTGGCAAGCAAAGAAAACTGTTGTTGAGGAAGCTCAAGACTTAACCACCTACAAGTATGATGAACTCATTGGCTCACTTCTGACCCATGAGATCTCAATGAAGAATTTTGAGGTGAAGGAAAAGTCTGAAGACAAGAAGCAAAAGTCTCTTGTCATGAAAGATGACTCCACTGATAGGAGCTCAACAGACGATGAAGAGATGGCTATGTTCACTAGAAAGATGAAAAGGCTATTCAGAAAGAATGACAAATATTCTAAGAAGACTTAAAAAAAGTTTGATAAGTACAAAGCTGAGTCCAGCGACAGCAAGTACAAGAAGGACAGCTCAAAGCCCATTACATGCTTTGAATGTCATCAAACTGGCCATATCAAGTCAAGCTATCCCACGCTGAGGAAAGAAAAGAAGAACGACAAGAAGGCAATGGTGGAAACCTGGAGACAGTGACGAGTCTTCATCATCAGAAGCTGATGCCACTGAGTCAGCAAAGATTTGCTTCATGGCTGACGAACTTGCTGAGCCGTGTGTTTCTGAGCATGCTGACCCCTCCATTGCATCTGACGATGAGGCACAATCAACTGAGGTAATATCCATACCCCTGCTCAGAAATGAAATGATTAATGCCCTAAGTGACCTCTACACACTTGTCAAAAAGTGTAACAACAAAGTTAGAGCACTCAACAGGCGATGTGACGAGGTTGAAGAGGTCAAACTGAGTGACCTTAGATTCCTTTTCCAAGACAACTCAGCTTTGCATGACAACATGGAAATCATGCATAAGTTTGTCTCTAAGGTCCAATCAGATTCTAAGAAACTGAAAAAGGACGTCACATCTATTCAGAAACAACTAAAGGTTCCGAATAAAAGAAATAGGATAAATTCCAAAAACAACCTCTGTGGTTTGATGTTGTTCAAAAAAAACCCTTGCGGTTTGTTATTACCAAAAAAAAAGGACTGTGGTTTACGCTGTTACCCGAAAAAACGGAAAAAGGGCTTAACACTGTTAAAAATACTGACGTGGCAAGGGGTAGAGTTGGAAAAAAAATTTAATTTATTTTTTCTTTCTTCTTCTTCTTCTTCTTCTTCTTCTTCTTCTTCTTCTTCTTCTTCTTCTTCTTCTTCTTCTTCTTCTTCTTCTCCTCCTCCTCTTTCTTCTTCTTCTTCTTCTTTTTTCTTCTTCCCTTCTATCTCTTCTCTTCTTCTTTTTTTCTTCTTTTTTTTCTTTTTTTTTAAATTCTAGAATTCTGGAAAATTTCCAGAATTCTGAAATTTTCCAGAATTCTGGAAAGAGTTGGAATTTATTTTTTTATTTTTTTTTCTTTCTTTTTCTTCTTCTTCTTCTTCTTCTTCTTCTTCTTCTTCTTCTTCTTCTTCTTCTTCTTCTTCTTCTTCTTCTTCTTCTTCTTCTTCTTCTTCTTCTTCTTCTTCTTATCACAAATAACCCCAAAATCAAAAATAAAAATAAAAAAATACCTTCTTCTTCTTCTTCTTCTCCTCTTCTTCTTTTTTCTTCTTCCTCTCTCTCTCTTCTCTTCTTCTTTTTTTGTTTTTTTTTAAATTCGAGAATTCTGGAAATTTTCTAGAATTCTGGAAAATTCTAGAATTCTGGAATTTTCCAGAATTCTGGAAAATTTCCAGAATTTCTGGAAAATTCCAGAATTCTGGAACAGAATTTTGGACGTCTGAACCAGACGTTCAACGTCTGAAATCCAGACGTTGAATGTCTGGATTTTAGAAATTAAAAAAAAATAGAAGAAGAAGAGGAGAGGAGGAAGAAGAGAGAGAGAAGAAGAAGAAGAAGAAGAAGAAAAAAAAAACAAAAACAAAAACAAAAAAGAAAAAAGAAAAATAAAAAAAAATTCCAACTCCACCCTTGTGCCACGTCAGCATTTTAACGGTGTTAAGCCCTTTTCCGTTTTTTCGGGTAACGGCGTAAACCACGGTCCTTTTTTTTGGTAATAACAAACCACAAGGGTTTTTTTGAACAACATCAAACCACAGGGGTTGTTTTTGGAATTTACCCAAAGAAATATTCCTCTGAACACTCAGTACCGAAGTACTAGTCAGCATAGATGGAATCCTCAACGGAATGTCCAGTGTGACTTCTGTGGGAAGAAAGGACACACCATAAAGGTGTGCTGGCATGCTCGATGTCACGGGGCCCATCCGAAGGCCTAGCCAATCCCCCGTGTGGCGCCGAGGTTTCCTCGACACTTGGCCAGCCAACACCATCCGAAGGGGTCTATCCCCTTTTAACCGAAGGCATCCCGTCAATTCATATATCCGTAATTCGTCCCGGAGGAGTTTATCGTGGGTAAGCCTCCACGTATAAAGAACTCGCACTATGGGCCCACCCAAAGTGTCCGCCGGGATTCCACCCGAACGGAGACATCCGCCTCCCTTCCTAAAGGCCGGATGCCTGACTCTCCTAGTCCCTAGTGGACTAGGGTGGATCACTTAAATCAGTCCCGATAATTGGCCCAGGGGTTGGAGGAGATCCGACATCTGAGACCCTGTCCCCCCTATAGTGTGTCTTATACCAACTCGGGTCCTGCTGTCGCCAGACATACATAAGCCCCATTCACCACAAATATTCCGAAGGTACGTCTAGAGGTTCCCGTTTGTTCTAATCTTTTATGGAGATCCCTTATATAATATATTAGTCCTATAGCCTTTGGATCATGCGGGGAAAGTTTCCCCATTTGGGAGAATTGAGATGGACATTCTCCACGGGCCCGATCTTCCTGCCGCTGCCGAATTCCCCGCCGATGGCCAGATTTTCCACAATTCTGCTGCAAACCTTCTACGATGCCTATATTGTGCCCATATTAACACCTCGGTCCAAGCCACAGGCTGAGATTTGCCTACGGCCAAATCTCCACCCGTGACACTCTCCCCCACTTGGATTATCAACGACCTCGTTGATGGATTCGAAAGGTGAACATGACTTCACCCAGAACAACAACCCAGCTTCTGCAATAATCGATCGTGGCTTCATCATCCACACTAAACTCTGCTTGTTTTGAGTTCTCCGACCTTTACCCTTTGAAAACTTGATTCGATTCCAACCACCATTCCGCGACTTGCCAAATCTTCAACTGACGAAGAACTTTAGCCACTGCACTTGAAAGATTATACTTCCATAATAACAGAAACAACAAGAAAATTAGTCAAAGTGTGAAAAATGTGAAAAATTTCTTCTAGTGTTTCTAATATCATTTATCCGAGTATTCCATATCTTATACAATTTTATACTTATATTCATAGTCCTTATAGAGATTATACTTATATTATACTTACGTCCAAGGCCCTTACGGGTCCATTCCCCCTCCCCCACTTGAGGTATCGCTTCTCTCAGCGATAGAGGAGAAAGGGGTTTGGAACACCGATGACAAACCTGAATACCATCTTGCTCCCACAACCAATTCTCATATGAAAATTAATCATCTATGTTTGAACCGAATGCCCAACCATCAAATTGCATTCCAACTGTCATCATGATTCCCAACTGTCGACCCACTTCTTCATAGCCGGTAGACTCCATATATGCTCGTGATTGTTGCTTGATCGCATTCTCGATGATTGTCGACGAATACAACTTCATGATCGCTTTGCTAATAGCATCTTGCAAAACAAACACTAGCACACCGTATTATTTTGAAAAAGTTTTGTGAATGTTGGTATTTCCATACACGATTAACATGGGAACTACCCGAATGAAAGTATGATCACCAACATTCACAAAACTTCCATAATAAAGGAAATAATTCATCAAGAAAATATTATAACATCAAATTAATATAAAAACTACCACCCTTGGTTCTGCCTCCAATTATCATCGTTTTGGGCTACCTCGCCATCTCCCTCGGATGAGTTCGTGGTCGAACTTGAAACCCAGCATTAAAATCCCCAGCATTGAAAGCGAGAACTAAAACCATGCATTAAAACCCCCAGCATTGAAAGCCAGCACTAAAAACCCCGAGGTTTTTTCCATCGATGGTCTTACACTCTTCCTCCGTTACATCTTTGATTAAGCTCGTTCTCACAATCACTGCCTTCGTAGGATCTGATAGGATTGCCTGGTCATCTCATCTTTCAGCTCATTAGTAGACTCCCTCTTATCTGGTTGGGGATGTTCCCAGTTTGCTAAAACTTTTGCTTGTTAACTTCTTAATCATCAGACTCGTTGGCTCAATGTGCTCGCCTGTCTCGAGCTTCATAGAGTTAAAAGTACCTGCATAAAACACATTTTGCACAACAATATGTTTTACATTCAATATATTCTTACACTATAACAATTTTCTGCACGGAACTGCATCCGGCATGAAACGCATTCTGTCTAGGACATATCTTGTCTGTTGTTGAGACTTCTCGAATCCGTCAGGCTTGTTGGGCTTCCAACATGCAAAACTACATCCATTTTGTTATTGAGGCTCCACCATTTCTGCCTGACGTGATGATTCATCACACTATTCCGCTTCCTTCCATTGATGTCTCATTAGGCTTAAGGATTACTCCATTGAGTTTGAATGAACGCACGATCCTAGGTTAGACTTTGCTTTATCTCCCCCCTCCAAAAGGCTTCCTCTTATGGTTTCCTCAAAGCTCAAATCATCACTTTAATACCTGCACCAAAACACACGTCTGGTTCGTACATGAGATGTTTTGGGCGTCCCCTCCACAGAGCTCACTACAAACTCGGAATAGATCTACGAATTATCTCGGGCATCCCCTCGATACATTCATAGTCGCACAACAAGGGTACCCCCGACCCTGATTCCAAAAAGGCCTCTGCCCGTATATATTCACTAGTTGGCCCCTACCAACAATTTACTCGAGTGATCACAGCCAAATTCACAACATTTCCACTTTTTTGTTAGGGCCCCGGGGCATTAAAATCAACACATTCCGTTATAGGACCACTTTGGGTCGACCGAGTTCACGCCACATTCTACCCGATTCCCACAATCACTTCCGAAGTCTATCTTTTGTGATGATAGACGAGGCAACAATGCCTATTTGATATGCATATATTCCGTATTATTGTCAATTTTCACCGTATGGATAGTTTCCTAGTGGTGTGTTTATGGATGTAGTGTGATATGGGTGTGTTATGGGACTAAGGATGTGGTCTCTCTAATTGCTCTAAATTTACTAGACGACACTACTTAGGGGCAAGTGTACCCCGTCGTATCAAGTAATAATCCGGTTAAGACCGGGTATCGAATCCACGGGATTTATAATTACAAGTATTAGACGACTCGGTTTCGTATGTTATTTAAGCGGTGATTACTTTGGGGTAAAGTAAGACACAATCACACACTATTCCTAACTATTGGCGACACAGATTTGTGTAACTAAAACTCTATGAAGTGGGGCGTGTACGTTAAGTTATAATCACGATAAATAACGACTCTAAATGTATACGGATAATGGTTTATTCTTGCAAAGACGACCAAATGTAATGAGACCGACCCGTGAGGTACTTAGACTACGTGATTCCTAGTCAAGGCGTGTCTAATGCGGGGGAACTAGAAACTAGGGTCCGTAAGTTCTGTGGTTTGTCAATTCCTACGGTTTCCGGTTTGTCAATCCCGGTAGGGCAGCACCTATATAATTCCCTAAAGATAGCCCGGATGGCGGTGGTAATCGCGTGCTCCTACACAATAGGCAATTATCAATATCAAAACAAGTAATAAACATTAAAACGTAAAGGGAAATAGAGATTATGAATCATAAATTATAAATATGGAATGTATAGATGAAATACAACCACGCCTAGTAAATAGGAAGAGTACAAGCTAATTAGCAAGTAAAAAGGGAGAATCCGCCCTTGGAACTAGCTAACCGGACTCAAAGCCGTCTCCTAGGTCGTGGAGGTGAAACTCTCGAGCTTGGTGATGAATGATGGAGCGGAACTTTGATGGAGCGTCGGAACAACCTGACAAGCTCTCGAGGGAGAGAGTTTAACTACAAAATCTGAATCTAAATTACAAGGAAATGAAAGAGTATAGTCTAGCTCTCTAGTATGTAATTGGTGTCTTATGAGGTTCAAGAGCTATCTATTTATAGAAATCAAGCAAGGGAAAGTTGGTAATTTCACAAAGTACAAGCATGGAGCAACATTATTTGGTGCAGAAAACCCATGATACGCCCCGCGTAAAGAGGTTTACACCCCGCGTAAGTGCCCATTTCTTGTACCTGAAATACAACACTTGAGAGCCAAGTTAGCTTGACGTTTTTATTTCCTAAACTAATAAAAAATGACGGAATTAAACTAAAAGTACGAGATTTATTTTTATTTCTTTATTTATTCAAAATACTTTATTTTTACAATTAAACTTATTTATTTTATCCAAAATCATCCCGTAAATCATGCTAAAAGATAGGGGTAAAATACCCCTATCAAACCTCCTCGGACTTTAAAGTTTTACTTGTCCTCAAGTAAAAGAAATCGAAAGACAAGGGATTGAGAAAATTAAGAAACAAACCGCAGGTTGGTTTTGCCAAGTGCGTGATTTCAAAGTTATGGTTTTGCACAAAGGTTTTGGTAAGTACCTACGCCGACAGCTGAGTATAAAAACTTGTTCGAGACCTCTATGATCAAGATTCAATAGGCAATATCAACGGGGATTGATTATCTTTTGAGAATCCGATAGTACCTCACCAAGGGATTTCGCTCTTACGCTCAATTTTAGGTGGGTTTGTGTTTTATCGCTCTCCTTTGTACTTACTCGAGATCATGTTGAATTTGCATTTTCATCCGGGTTTTTCCTCTTAAAATATGGTTAGGCAATATTAAAAAGGAACCCGGAGGGGGGTTGTAATGTGGGTGGTTAGTTTTAGGGAGACTCGAGTTCAAAAATACTGATTTGTGCTTGCACCACATTATTGCTTATTTTGGCCTTGGCGAATCTCATAAGATGTACTTCAAAATTGCTCGGGTGCAGCTTTGAGAATGCCTTTTTGCTCTTATTGTATCTTTTGTTTTGATAGCGGCACAAAAACAATATTTTGAAGGCTAATGGTGTTCATTTGCTAAGGCCGTGACTTATTTCGGGTAAATCAGGTGCAAACTGATTATGTCGGTAGTTTGAACAAGAGGAAAAAGGTTTCATGTTAGGAAGGTGTTAACAAAAAAAAGAATTCGGTTAATAGTCTCAAGGGGGGTTTCCTAATGTTTAATGAAAACGAGAAAAATAAATTAAGAAAAATTAGCCTAAGTGGATTCGGTTTATCATTTATTGCCTTTTTTCCAAAAATAAGTGTACTTAACCCGGTATTGGATGCAAATTCTATGAGTCGAGTGAAGTCAAAGCTCTCAAAAAATTGTGAAAGAATTAGAGTTCCCGTACGAACTCTTTTAGGCTCAAACATACCTCACAAAAATTCGGGTTTAAATTGTGTACTATCGAATTTCCGCTAAATTCTCAACTATCCCGTTTTTATTGCCTTTTCAAAGTTCATTATGGAGATGACAATTGGTTTAAGACTCAATACCTTAGTTTAGTATTAACCTAAGCTTTGTACAAATTCCCTAATTTCAAGACCAAGACTAAAATTTCTTTATCGAATCATTCCTTTATGTTCCAACACTTTTAGTTTTAATGGCAAATAACAGAACTTTAATTAATTTTCAAAGGAGGGATAACGTGTCGGAAAAATTTAAGAGAGTTAATAAATTAGTTTAATTATTTTTTTATTTTATTTTTATTTTTGTTTTTGGTAGTGCAAAACAAACGTTAAGTGCGGGGTTGCACGTCCCTCTGCGTTATTTAAATTGACGCCTATTCTAAGGGCGTCGCAAAAAGAAATGAAAACAAAAACAAAAATAAAGTGAAAGAGAAAGAAAAAGAGGACCCTTAGTGGTCAGGGGTTACGCGGGGCGTGCCCACAGGGGCGCCTCGCGTAACCAATGGATTTTGCAATGTTTTTGGGGCAGAGACGCAAATACGCGGGGCGCAGAAAGAGACGCCCCGCGTGTTTGCGTTCCTGAACTGTTTTACGAATGAAAATAAAGGGGGCGCGGGGCGTATTGTCGGGTACGCCCTGCGTAATCTTATTAAAAGACAGTAGAATGAACGCACAAAGAACACGAAATGCAAAAGGAAATTGCTGATATAATAAGATAGAGGAAAAATACATCAATAACAGAAAGAATAACAACAACAACATAAGAAAACAACAAAAAGAAAGGGAACTACTGCTGAGGTGGAGGTGGAGTGCCACGGAGGTTGAAGTAGGAAGCGAAGGAAGCGGTGAGGGCGTCGAAATGAGTGTCGAGATGAGCCCGATTCTCCTGCTGTTGCGCCTCGAGGGTATCAAAGTGGGTGTCAAAATGGGCTCGATCACGACGTTGCTTGTCCTCGAGGATATCCAACTGTGCGTAAATGGCATTGAAATCGTGAAGCGGTGGGGGACTAAAATTGAGACCCAAATCTGGGTCCGAATCCCCTCCCACATCGGAGTTGGCAGCCCCCGAAGTTTCACCCGGACCGGAAGTAGGGGTAGTCAAGAATTTAAAGGCATTTTTGTCTATGGGTCGAGGCACAAGACGTGGGAGGTGCTTAATGGCGTCGGAGCCGAGGGTGGAGAGGGCGAAGATGGTAACGAGGTGGCCAAACCCGAGCTTAGCCCTTTTCCGGATAGGTGTTGCACGGAGGTGAAAAGCCACATGGTAGGCAAGGTCATAGGTAAGTCCGTTGACGCAACAATATAGGGCCAACAGTTCATGTTTGTTGACCTTGGTGGACTCCGACTTCCCCGTGAAGTAGAAGGAGATGAAGCGGTGAAGCAATTGGAGAATGGGGTCACGGATACTAGCCGGGTGGAGGCTGGAGACGTGGTAGTCATTGGACCCGGTAATGGATGTCCAAAATTCGGAGGCGGAGACACCGTCGGGCCAATGGGCGACACTAGGCTCCACTTGGTGAGTGAAGTGGTTGCGGAGCCATTGAGTGTCAATGGTGAAGGGGCGGTTGTGGAGGCGAAAGTTAAAGAGGGCGGCCCCGGGCACATTGTTGGAGGTGAGGGAGGTGAAGAACTCGATTACCAAGGAGGGATACATATGGTATTCCATGCTATACATGTCATACCACCCGAGGGCATAGAGACGAGCTTCAAAAGGCGTGCCAAGGTCGTGTTGATCGAGCACGCTTCGTGGGATGTATGGGAGCTCCATGACGGTGGCAGCACAAAGGACTTCGTACCGGAGGGCTTCCTTCTCGTTGAGAAGGTGGAAAGGCGCCCGGTACAGGTGGGTAAGTGGTGGAGTGTCTTCCTGGTCGGGTGGTGGTGGCTGTTGGTTTTGGGTGGACTGGGAAGAACGTGAGGTGCGAGCTCGGTGAGCTTGCATTTGTTGGTCGAGGGGGGTGTTAATGGCGGCTCATTTACTTCGGGTCATGGTTAAGGTGATGAATGGGGAAACCTTGAGAGAAGATGGGAAAGGCTTGGGAATGGTTGTGGAGAATAGTGAGGGAAGAAGAGGAAGAAAGGTGGAGATATAAATAGGGGAAAAGGGGGGGGGGGAATCCAAGCAAAGCTCGGATTCCTAGAGGGGTACGCGGGGCGTGAAGGGGCCACGCCATGCGTATCCCTCTCCCTGACGTTATTTTACGCAAGATGATTGAGGTACGCACGGCGTAATTGGAGTTACGCCACGCGTAAATGTGGTTACGCCCCGCGTAAGAGGACGGAAGATGAAGGACTTTTTGTGGTTTTTGTAATTTTCTTACCCTTTTTTTACTTTTGGATTTATGAATGTTTAATGATTTTTAATTGATCTTATGATTTTGATGTTTTATTTATGACTCTTTTTAATTTTTATTAGTTTATAATTAAGGAGGTAGTTAATGGAAATTTATTGTGGAGGGAAGTTAAAAATTTGAATTTGGAAAGTTGGGAATTGATAGGGTGGAAGAGGAGGTGGATTGTGGAAGTGGAAAAGGTGTATGGGGAAGAGGGATGATTAGAAGTTTAAGAGATGGGGGGTTGCCATGGGGAGTTATGATTCACAACTCCCCGAGGATACGCGCGGCGTACCATGAGGTACGCCCCGCGTGTCCTTCACGTGGCAATTTTTTTTTATTTTTTTTTCATATACGTACGCGAGGCGTAAATATAGATACGCCGCGCGTAGTGTGTTCTTTACCCAGCAAAAATGGCAGGAATACAACTACGCGGGGCGCAATGGTCTGTACGCCCCGCGTATTTGTTCGATTTTGGATTACTGTTGGATTTGTTTTTTTTTAAAAAAATAACATAAAGGAAAAAGGAAGAAGGCAAAAAAATCCATCGTGATGCAAAGTAAAGAAGAGGAATAATGTTTATGATGCATATATACAAATGGTTCGAGGGACTCAAACCGAGGCTACGTTTTGAGTCGACGTAGCTCGACTTTCTTGTTTGGCGGCTTATTGCAAGATGTCCGTGTTGGAGCTGGACGGGTCCGAACTCCTATCCTTGAGGAGAGTTACCACTTGCCCGGATTCTCAATTCTTACCCCGCGGATTTTGTTCAATATTTGCCGGGAGGGTTCCTAGTGGCCTCTCTTGTTGTTGACGGTTCAGGTGGGCCACCTGGCGGCTAAGATCCCTGCAAAATACTTCGCTATCGGAAAGACGGGTTAATATGTCCTTCAACAAAGACGTAACCGATTGGTCATATACACTGTTGGAGGATGGGGCGTTTCGATTTTCGGGCGCGGTTTGTGATTGCCCGAGCCCGTTTTCCCGAAATTCTTGCTCAAAGCCGGATGGGGGCCTCAACACATTATTATTGTTGCCATATGATAAGTTCGGGTGTTGATACCGAGGCCTCCATCCGCCGTTATTGTTCTTATTGTGGTGAGAATAGGAGTTCGAATGGGAATTATACATTGGGTTACCTCCTATGAAACTTACGTTTTCGGCATTGCCGGCGAAGGGGCTACCGATTTGGAAATTAAACGCATCATGGTCCCCACCACAGTGAGTGCACATCATGACTTGTACACTTTTGTTGAGGCTTAATTGGGCGATTAACGAGTCAAGCTTCTTGTTTATTTCTGCCATAGAGCTTTTTGGAGCCTCTTTCTCCACAGCGAATGTCTGGTGTCGCGACGGGCCGGCAAGCCGATCCTCTTGCCATTGTACACTTTTCCTTGCAAGCTCATGAATGAGCTCGTAGGCCTCACTAGCCGACTTCCGAAATAGATCCCCACCTGCAGCGGAATCAACAGTTGCACGGTTAGTGGGGGTTAACCCGTGGTAAAAAGTGCTTACCAAGTCATGCTTTGGGATGTCATGGTGGGGGCAGTTTCGGAGCAACTTCCGGAATCGAGCCCAAGCTGCGTGAAGGGCCTCGCATTCCAACTGCCTAAAGGACGTGATATCGGTCCGTAACTTGACTATTTTGGATGGTGGAAAATAGTAAGAGAGGAACTCCTTTTCAAGTTCTTCCCATGACGTGATAGATCCCGCCTCCAATGAGTGTAGCCACTCCAGCGCCTGTCCTGTCAACGAAAAGGGAAACAATTTTAGTCTCACAGCCTCAACGGGAACACCATTTTTCCGAGAAGTATCGGCACACATAAGAAATTTATCCAAATGTTCGTTGGGGTTCTCGTGGAGTTCCCCTCCGAATTGACCGCATTGTTGAATCAGTTGGATCATCCCGGTCTTAATCTCATATGTGTTGGCCGGAATCGTGGGGGCGACAATTCCGTTACGATTCTGGGGACGATGCGGTGCAAGGATCTCCATCATCGAAGGCGTATCATTGGCCCCACGGATGTTGTTCACGTGTGGCCTTGGGTTTCCGTTGGGCTGGTTAACCTCAACGTTGGGGTTTGCCATCTTCTCTCTCCGTAACCTACAAAGAGTTCGTTTAATTTCGAGATCAATAGGTACGAGAGAATCACTCTTAGATCGGGTGTGCATAAAGTAAACAAGTATAAAAGAAGTATCAACAAAAAGAATAATGTTAGCAAATGTATATATAAACACTTTATACAAAAAGAATGCTTAAACTAACAATGAAACGTTTTTGTCTAATATTGTAGGAAACTATAAATCCCCCGCAACGGCGCCAAAAACTTGATGCGTGCGGTCTAGTGGTGTGTTTATGGATGTAGTGTGATATGGGTGTGTTATGGGACTAAGGATGTGGTCTCTCTAATTGCTCTAAATTTACTAGACGACACTACTTAGGGGCAAGTGTACCCCGTCGTATCAAGTAATAATCCGGTTAAGACCGGGTATCGAATCCACGGGATTTATAATTACAAGTATTAGACGACTCGGTTTCGTATGTTATTTAAGCGGTGATTACTTTGGGGTAAAGTAAGACACAATCACACACTATTCCTAACTATTGGCGACACAGATTTGTGTAACTAAAACTCTATGAAGTGGGGCGTGTACGTTAAGTTATAATCACGATAAATAACGACTCTAAATGTATACGGATAATGATTTATTCTTGCAAATACGACCAAATGTAATGAGACCGACCCGTGAGGTACTTAGACTACGTGATTCCTAGTCAAGGCGTGTCTAATGCGGGGGAACTAGAAACTAGGGCCCGTAAGTTCCGTGGTTTGTCAATTCCTACGGTTTTCGGTTTGTTAATCCCGGTAGGGAAGCACCTATATAATTCCCTAAAGATAGTCCGGATGGCGGCGGTAATCGCATGCTCCTACACAATAGTCAATTATCAATATCAAAACAAGTAATAAACATTAACACGTAAAGGGAAATAGAGATTATGAATCATAAATTATAAATATGGAAAGTGTATAGATGAAATACAACCACGCCTAGTACATAGGAAGAGTACAAGCTAATTAGCAAGTAAAAAGGGAGAATCCGCCCTTGGAACTAGCTAACCGGACTCAAAGCCGTCTCCTAGGTCGTGGAGGAGAAACTCTCGAGCTTGGTGATGAATGATGGAGCGGAACTTTGATGGAGCGGCGGAACAACCGGACAAGCTCTCGAGGGAGAGAGTTTAACTACAAAATTTGAATCTAAATTACAAGGAAATGAAAGAGTATAGTCTAGCTCTCTAGTATGTAATTGGTGTCTTATGAGGTTCAAGAGCTATCTATTTATAGAAATCAAGCAAGGGCAAGTTGGTAATTTCACAAAGTACAAGCATGGAGCAACATTATTTGGTGCAGAAACCCATGATACGCCCCGCGTAAAGAGGTTTACACCCCGCGTAAGTGCCCATTTCTTGTACCTGAAATACAACACTTGAGAGCTGAGTTAGCTTGACGTTTTTATTTCCTAAACTAATCAAAAACGACGGAGTTAAACTAAAAGTATGAGATTTATTTTTATTTCTTTATTTATTCAAAATACTTTATTCTTACAATTAAACTTATTTATTTTATCCAAAATCATCCCGTAAATCACGCTAAAAGATAGGGGTAAAATACCCCTATCACCCAACAGTCCATTCTTACGACACTTCGTCTCATCCCGATTCCGACAATCCGCTTACGGACACTAGTACAGAAATGCTTACTTGTGTCGCACTTTTTCAGGTTGTTGTGTCACACTTTTGTGCGACACAACAGGGGTGCGACACAAGAACTTTGTATCGCTCTTGAGAGCGACACAATCTACTCATCTATTGTATCGTTTGTTACACGCGTGCGACACAACATATGATACTTCTTGTGATGCACTCCAAGAGTGCACGACACAAGCTCCCTGGTTAATCCGGTACACTTTGTGTCGCTCCTTCACCACGCGCGACACAAAATATTTTTTTTTTAAAAAAAATTTACAAAATTTTCCAGCATCCAGCATAAAATTTTATAATAAAAAATTTACACTAGTGGAAAAAATGCCATTTGCATTGGCCATTTTGGGATGATGCTTTTTAATTTAAAAAAATAATAATTTGGATTGAATGAAGCTCTATAGGGTATCAATAATATGCTATATCACACCGTGAAAAAAACAATAGAATATTTATAATATTCATTTACATGAAAGTACAAATAAGATTAATTCAAAAATAATGATCCAGGAAAAAAAACTACAAATGAAACCATTGAGTATATATGGATTCATGTATGAATAAACAAACAAACCTTCATAATTACAACATGATCCATCCAGTAACTTGGGACATCTTGTTATGTCTGCTGGTGCACTTGATCGTAATTGCATATATACTACTATGCTCAGACTAATAACATCAATGCTACCACCATAAGTTGAGTTTATCAGCAGGCTACTGAATTTGGCCTCAATCACTTATAATAAGATGATGGATAAATATAAGTTGAGTCCGGACTCTCCCCCACTTAAAGGGGTAGTATCTTGTATCATTTTCCAATTCCCGTTGGTTATTTCTGCATTCCCACAAATTGGGTAAAAGTTTCACAATATGGCCCTGGCAAACCACGGGCTTTACATTAGTCCGAAAAGCATCCCACAATAATCTCAGTTAAAAGCATCGTAAAAATATTGTCCGTCAACTCATTGGGGAAGTTTGTTATCACCTACCCGGCAAAGAGCTTCCTTAGTTAAGGCCTCAATGCCCACTTCGTAAAGCCTTTGCAAGGTTTAGGTTCTGATACCACTTGTCACGGGGCCCATCCGAAGGCCTAGCCAATGCTCCGTGTGGCGCCGAGGTTTCCCCGACACTCGGCCAGCCAACACCATCCGAAGGGGTCTATCCCCTCTGAACCGAAGGCATCCCGTCAATTCATATATCTGTAATCCGTCCCGGGGGGGTTTATCGTGGGTAAGCCTCCACGTATAAATAACTCACACTATGGGCCCACCCAAAGTGTCCATCGGGATTCCACCCGAACGGAGACATCCGCCTCCCTTCTCGAAGGCCGGATGCCCGACTCTCCTAGTCCCTAGTGGACTAGGGTGGATCACTTAAACCAGTCCCGACAACTGGCCCAGGGGTTGGCGGAGATCCGACGCCTGAGACCCTGTCCCCCCTATAGTGTCTTATACCAACTCGGGTCCTGCTGTAGCCAGACATACATAAGCCCCATACACCACAAATATTCCAAAGGTACGTCTAGAGGTTCCCGTTTGTTCTAATCTTTTATGGAGATCCCTTATATAATATATTAGGCCTATAGCCTTTGGATCATACGGGGAAAGTTTCCCCATTTTGGAGAATTGGCATGGACATTCTCAACGGGCACGATCTTCCTGCTGCTGCCGCAATTCCCCGCCGATGGCCAGATTTTCCACAATTCTGCTGCAAACCTTCTGCGATGCCTTTGTTGTGCCCATATTAACTGCTTGGTCCAAGCCACGGGCTGAGATTTGCCTACGGACAAATCTCCACTCGTGACACTCAGCACTAGGGTGCTGACCAGTCAGTGAAATATCCTAAACGAAAGGTCAGCTGTGACTTCTGTGGGAAAAATGGACACACTGTCCAAGTGTGTCGTCATAAAATTAAATATGATGCTTTACCTGTTGTGTTGGGGTTTAGTGTCCTATAGACAATTGTTGCAGGATACAAACTTATTGTAAATGAATTGTTCTTTATATCATTTGTTTTAATGAGATATATGTTTTATAACTATATAAAGGCAACCCTTTTTAAAGCACCAAATAAAGTCTAATAAAAGGAAATCCATAAGTTTGTTTAAAGTGATTATAAAGTGTTCATACAAGCATGAAGTGAGACAAAACTTTATAATAAACTAATAAACTTAAAACCACCCCAAGTCAAGTGATATGTTTAGGATTGATATATCACTGTTGAGACTTGTATGTAACAATGTCTTCTGTCCGACAGAAAGCTGATCTCACAAGCTTCATATATAAAGATATATGGACAGTTACATAGATCCGATGAAACGTCGTTCATTAGGATTGGGGATCCGACTTCAGATAACAGGATGGGTAGATTCGTCCTTATCACCTGTTCATCTCATTGGTATTAATAGGTATAAGTAATCCTCAGACTCAAAGGAATGTCAATTGTTCATCCTGAATTACTGAATGTGAGACTTTGATCGCGTGGTCCCACGATCCTTAACAGAGATGACTCTAGGGTGCGAACTGCAAAGGTTGGGTGTCACAGGAGGTAATGTCAGGGTAGTTATACATTGGATTGAGCATTTATCACTCCCGACGAATGGGAGATACATCCAAGGATCGCTTGTGGAAGACTCGACTCTAAATCCTTGCAAGGTGATAGCTTAAGAGTAGAAATACAGATTTCACTTAACCTATCTATTTGAGTTGACTCGGCCTGTACAAGTAAAATGAACGTCTCGCTATATGTGACTTGACATCATCCATAATCATAAGATTCAGTTCAAGGATGTAGTGTTGAAACACCTTTCCACAGGATTTTGATTTGACAAAATTAATTAAGTGAAATTAAATATTCTACAACACACTAAGTTTAAATGCTTTGATTTATTGTTACTAATGTGTTTGTTCAATGTTGAGTTTATAATTGCAATAAGACTTAAAGATCATAAGGCCCAAGCCCTATATGGAAGTCAAAGCCCAAGTCAAACAAGGCCAAGCTCACTCAGCCCGTGTTTTCCAAAACGCTGCCGTTGAATATCAAAACGCAGCTGAGCAAATGAAGAATCCAGAAGATCCACATAGACAACTTTCGGAATGAAGCTGCTGAGCTGTCTCGACAAAACGTACAAGATAGCTGCTGAGTACAAGACAACTTCAAGACCAAGTATTTCCTCTTCCGGTAAAGAACAGAAGACGCAGGAAGCTGTCTGTTTGACATTACCCAATTTGGAGGAACATACTGTCACACTGATCGAAGATCAGAAGATGCTGGAATCTGATTGGCTAAGAGAACTGCTGTGCAGACTGAGTGAAAGCGACATGAAGCCGTTTCCCTCCAACGGTTATTTCGAAATTCGAAATAACCAGAAGCTCTCACAGCTCTCTATAAATAGAGCATTCAGAATCTTCATTCAATACAGAACTTTGAGCAATAGCTGTTACGCTGATCAAACGCATACAAAAGTTCTGCATACAAAAGCAAAGCAAATCTTACACAACAATTTCATATCTGTGTAAAAGTCTAGAGTGATTGATCTTCAATCATCTAAGGTGTTCTAGCAATTGTTGTTTAGGACAAATCTTAATCATTTCTAGAATTAGAAAGCAGAAGCTGAGTACTCGGTTTTAGTACTCAGTAAAGTAGAATAGAAGTGAGTAGAGGTATAGAGGAAGGTACTCTTGTTATACTCAGCTTCTAACTTGTAAAGGGTTTCGAGTCTCTACCTTTAAAGAGCTCAGTAGTGAATTGGAAATCTCGGAACGTGTTCCGGGGATAGGATGTAGGCTTAGAAGAAGCCGAACCTGGATAACACCGCTGAGTGAAGTATTTCTAACCTTTAACTCCTTAATATATTGCTTGCTTAATATAAACTAAAACTGACCAAACAAATTGGTCAAGCTGAGTTGTGCGCTATAAACGGATTAGTTCAGGAATAGACTCTAAGTGCTATTTCCTGACTTAAGCAACGAAACTGACCTAGTCACCAGTTGACTAAGCCAGTGTCTTGTTGATTACTCAGCGCCGCTGTTACACATTCTTTTCTTAAAGAAAAGAAGTTTTCCCCAAAATATTTAAAAAGGTCAAATAGTTCTGATCCCCCCCCCTTTGGAACTATATTTGCAACCTTACAAGGGACCAACAAGTGGTATCAGAGCACTAAAAGCTCATTACTAAAGGTCTAACAACCTTGAGTTGATCCATACCATGGGTGAAAACAGCACTCGGTTTCTCCCTGGAAACCAGACAACTCAGATATTACCTGAGGGGCTGTCCATTACTAGGCCTCCCCTATTCTTCGGGTCAAACTATACCTTTTGGAAGAATAGGATGAAGAACTTCATTCAAGCTACAAACATGAGTGCCTGGCTATCTATAGTCTAAGGCCCATTTGTACCTGTGAAAGTTGTTGCTGGCCAGTCAGTTGTTAAAGCTGAGGTTGAATGGACAGAGGATGATCTCAAGAAGCTACAAAATCATGCTTCGGCTATAAATATGCTTCACTGTGCGCTGGATACTGCAGAGTACAACAAAATATCAGGTTGTGAGTCAGCACAGGAGATCTGGAAGAAGCTGGAGGTGACATACGAAGGAACCAACAAGGTGATGGAGTCCAAGGTCAACCAGCAAATGAGATTGTATGAGCTGTTCGAAATGAACAATGATGAGGGTATTTCTGAGATGAATGCAAGATTCACCAACATCATAAATGAGCTCAAAAGACTTGGAAAAATCTTCACTGAAGAAGAGCAAGTCAAGAAAATACTCAGGAGTCTTCCTAAGGATTGGCAAGCCAAGAAGACAGCAGTCGAAGAAGCTCAGGATCTAACCACCTACAAATATGATGAACTCATTGGCTCTCTGCTGACCCATGAGATATCCATGAAGAATTTTGAGGTGAAGGAAAAGACCGATGACAAGAAGCAGAAGTCACTTGTCATGAGAGCTAACTCAACTGATGATGACTTGACCGACGATGAGGAGATGGCTATGTTCACCAGAAAAATGAAGAGGCTGTTCAAAAGAAATGACAAATACTCCAAAAAGCCTTATAAGAAATTTGATAAATATAAGGCTGACTCAAGTGACAACAAATACAAGAAGGACAGCTCAAAGCCCATCACATGCTTTGAGTTCCATCAAGCCGGACACATCAAGTCAAGCTGCCCAACGCTGATGAAAGACAAAAAGAATGGGAAGAAGGCAATGGTGGCAACATGGAGTGACAGTGATGATTCTTCATCAACTGAAGCTGAGGCCACAGAGTCAGCAAAGATATGTTTCATGGCTGACGAACTTGCTGAACCATGCATTTCTGAGCATGCTGACCAATCTGATGAGTCAGATAATGAAGAGCAATCTAATAAGGTAATCTCACTCTCTCAACTCAGAAATGAAATGGGTAATGCCCTGAGTGATCTTTATACACTTGTCAAAAAGTGTAACAAAAAGATTAAAGCACTCAGTCGGCGCTGTGATGAGGTGGAAGAGGTAAAACTGAGTGACCTCAGATACCTTCTTCATGACAACTCAGTTTTGCATGAAAATATGAAAACCATTCATGAGTCTGTCTCTGAAGTCCAGTCAGTTTCAAAGAAACTGAGGAAGGATGTCACAACCATTCAGAACCAATTAAAGGTTCCAAACAAAAACAATTTTCCTCTGAGAACTCAGTACCAAGGTAATCAGAAGAGAAGAAATCCCCAGCGAAGAGTCCAGTGTGACTTTTTGGGGAAGTTAGGACACACCACTAAGGTGTGCTGGCATGCTCAGCACTGGGGTGCTGACAAGTCAGTAAAAATTCCGAAACAGAAGGTCAGTTGTGACTTCTATGGAAAAGGTGGCCATACTGACAATGTATGTCGCCACAAGATAAAATATGATGCTTTACCTGCTGAACCTAACAAGCCAGGACCCAAAAAGAATTGGGTACCTAAAAGAAACTGACTACAATGCAGGTAAGCCTGAGATGTGCCGAGAAGTAAAAAATGTGGTATATTGACAGCGCATGCTCAAGGCATATGACGGGTGATGAAACTCAGTTCATCACGTTTGAACGTAAACGAGGAGGAAGCGTAACTTCTGGAGACAACAGAAAGGGTAAGATAGTAGGATCAGGCACCGTTGGAGGTAATCCCACTATTGAATCTGTCTCCCTAGTCAGCGGACTCAAATATAACTTAATCAGCGTAGCTCAGCTATGTGATAATGGGATAAAAGTTATATTTGATGATATTGGATGTAAAATATATAAGGGAAAAACAAATGAGTTAATTTTAACTGCCCCTTGGATAGACAATGTCTTCATGCTGAACTTGGAAAAGAAGTTTTCAAAAACTGTATGCTTAGTCACAAAGGAAGAAAATTCCTGGCTATGGCACAGGAGACTTGGTCATGTAAGCATGGACCTCCTGGCCAAATTAGCAAGAAAGCAATTGGTTGAGGGACTGCCTGAACTTAAATTTCAAAAAGATCAACTATGCCACGCTTGCCAAGCTGGAAAACAAACCAAACAATCTTTTCATAGTAAAAACATTGTCTCAACTAAACGTCCGTTAAAGTTACTACACTTGGATCTCTTTGGTCCAGTCCAACCGCTGAGTCTGGGTGGAAGAAGATTTTCCTTGGTCATTGTAGATGACTTCTCTCGGTATACGTGGGTTATCTTGCTGACCAGCAAGGATGAGACCTTTGAGACATTTTCAAACTTGGTTAAAAAAAATGAAAATGAGAAAGACCTAAAATTAGCTCATATCCGTAGTGATAACGGTGGAGAATTCAAAAACCAAAAGTTTGTTGAATTCTGTGAAGCCAGCGGCATTGACCACAATTTCTCTGCTCCTAGAACGCCTCAGCAAAATGGGGTTGTAGAAAGGAAGAACAGGACTTTGGTTGAAATAGCCAGGACAATGCTGGATGAGCATAGGCTTCCAAAGTATTTTTGGGGAGAAGCTGTTAACACAGCATGCTATATTATAAATAGGGCTCTAGTCAGACCTATACTTAAGAAAACCCCTTATGAACTTTGGAAAGGACGAAAGCCCAACATTGGATACTTTTGTGCCTTTGGCTGTAGATGTTTCATTTTAAATACCAAAGATAGCTTAGCCAAATTTGATTCAAAAGCTGATGAGGCTATCTTCCTAGGCTACTCAACAAACAGCAAAGCATACAGAGTTTTCAATAAGAGAACCCAAGTATTAGAAGAATCTATACATGTGCAATTCAATGAAACTGACCCTGCAGGAAGATACCAGCCGCTGATAGAAGATGAACCAAACTCAGCTCCTGCTGATCAAGAACCAGCTACTGAGTCCTTCACAAAACGGCTGACCAAGAGTAAGAGTGAACCCAAAATTACTTTCACTGACCAATCTACTTCTGCAGAGAATGTTGAAACACAGATAGAACAAGACATGAATCTACCCAAGGAGATAAGAGTTCCTAGAGGTCATTCAGAAAATGCAATTCTGGACTCAGCTGGGAATACCCTGATGATAAGGAATCAACTCAGGAAGTATCTCGGCAATGTAGCTTTCGTCTCAGTTCAGGAGCCGAAGAACTTTGCCGAAGCTGAGCATGACGAATTCTGGATGAATGCCATGCAAGAGGAACTCGACCAATTCAGGAGGAATAATGTATGGGAGCTAGTGCCACATCCAAGGAGCCAAAAGACATTGGAACGAGATGGGTCTTCAGGAACAAGCTGGATGAACAAGGAAACGTAGTCAGAAACAAGGCAAGACTTGTAGCTCAGGGCTACAGTCAGCAAGAAGGTATTGACTATGGTGAGACCTTTGCCCCAGTGGCAAGGCTAGAAGCAATTAGGATTTTATGTGCATATGCATCGTATATGAATTTTAAACTGTTTCAAATGGATGTTAAAAGTGCATTTCTTAATGGAGTAATAAACGAGGAGGTCTATGTCAATCAGCCTCCAGGGTTTGAGGATCCCAAGTTCCCAAACCACGTTTACAAACTCAAAAGGCTCTGTATGGTCTCAAGCAAGCACCATGTGCTTGGTATGACAGGCTGACCAACTTCTTACTGACTAGAAACTATGTCAGGGGTCAAGCTGATACAACCTTATTCATTAAGAGAAAGGGTAAAGATACCCTGCTGGCACAAATATATGTAGATGACATTATATTCGGTGCTACTAATGAATGTATGTGCAAGGAATTTAGCAAGCAAATGCAGACTGAGTTCGAGATGTCAATGATGGGAGAACTCAACTTCTTCCTCGGTCTTCAAATCAAACAAGGAAAGAACGGCATCTTCATCAGTCAAACTAAATATGCCAAGGAGATATTGAAGAAATATGAACTAGAACATTGTAAGCCAATATCCACTCCTATGGGCACTGACACTATCCTCTGTGCTGATGAAAATGGTAAGTCAGTAGATAGCAAGTTGTACCGAGGTATGATTGGCTCTTTACTTTACTTAACAGCAAGTAGGCCGGACATTCAGTTCTCAGTATGTTATTGTGCTAGATATCAGGCTAACCCTAAGGAATCCCATTACATAGATGTAAAAAGGATCCTTAGATATTTGCAAAGCTCAGTAAATGCAGGTTTGTGGTATCCAAATACTCATGACTTTACACTCATTGGATACACTGACGCTGACTATGGATGGGACAAGCTCGAAAGAAAAAGCACCTCTGGAGGATGCCATTTCCTAGGAAGCTGTCTTGTATCCTGGTTCAGCAAGAAGCAGGCGTCAGTAGCCCTGTCCACAACTGAAGCTGAGTACATTGCTGCTGGAAGCTGTGTTGCTCAAGTCCTATGGATTAAGCAACAGCTTGAAGATTATGGTGTTCAAACAAAGACAATTGAAGTTAAATGCGACAACAAAAGCGCAATTGACCTCTCAAAGAACCCAATCCAGCACAGCAGGATGAAGCATATCAGCATAAGACATCACTTCATCAGAGATCATGTACTCAAGGAAGAAATCAAGCTGACTTATGTACCAACAGATGAGCAGCTCGCTGATATCTTTACAAAGCCTCTAGCACGAGAGCAATTCAGCCTACTGAGAGAAGCCATTGGTATGTTTAATCCACTGTCTTAAATTCCTAAGTAGAAAATGTGATATAATGCATGCTGAATGAATGTTAACATGCTGAGTGTTTTCTTTAAAGAATATCTGTCAAAATCACACACAGAGTAACTCATGCACACTGAGTAAGTTATCTCAGACCGAGTAACTAATTACAGTCCCTATCCGTTGCACAAAACTGACTACTCAGAATATGGAACGTTTGTACCAACAAATGCTGAGTAAAGGTAATCATTAGCATTCAATATAAACGCACGCGTCATGACACCTATACAACGCATGCGCCGAATACGTCTTAATGTGTCATAAATGTCAGGGTTTCTGCCGATTGGACAACCCAAGGGCAAAACCGACTTAAGTCTCAAACGGAAACCTAAATCAAAATCTATAAATAGTGGGCATTTCCCCACTACCTTCTTCTTACGCGCACAGAATTCTCTCAAATTCCAGAATTCTCTAAGAACTTAAGAACTTAAAAACTTAAGAATTTCCAAGATGACTAAAACCTCCTTCAACATCTCCTGTACCGGTCGTACCAAGGCCACCACCGATGAACCTACACCAAACAAAACCTCCACTCAGCTTTCTCCATCCAAATCCACTGCACATGGGAAAGAAAAGGCCACTCAACCTCAGGGACAACCGGCTAAACCAAGACAGTACATTCGCGTCTTCGAGAATGTGCGAGAATGGAAAGTGGAACCCTCTCGGTGGGTATCTCAGACCTTCATCGACTCAGAACAACCGTTTTGTGACTGGATAAAGAACAACGGCTGGACTGAGTTGTTCTCACTTCGATTCCCCACCTACCCTGACTTAGTTATGGAATTCTACCATAACTTGAAAGCTGATGTAAAGGACCATGACTACTTGGTCACAGAAGTTAAGGGAAAGACTATCTTCATCAACCCCACGTATTTGGGATCCTTACTCAGCCTCAAAACTGAGGGTGTTGAATTAAGGCGAAATGGTGACCAGGACACTATCGACTACGATAAAACCTTCTGCAAGCCTGCTGGGTACATAGGAGAAGTAGCCAGCTCCTTAATGAGTCAGCATCAGAAGATGGCCCATTTCCTTCTGGTCCACTTGATCTATCAAAAGATCAACTGCAACAGCTCAGCCTCACACTTCGAAATGTGCTTTATCTGGCACATGCTGACCTTCAAACCGATCAATATGCCGATATTTCTAACAGCCGGATTCCTACGCAGCACAAACCATCTAAGGCTAGGGTCCCTCATCACAAAGATTCTAGTTGACCACAAGGTTGACTTGTAAGGAGAACCCTGCTCGAAAGGACCAGAGATCACAGCAGCCGCATTACGTGCTCTCAAATTCAACCAACCCTTGAAGAAGGGAAAGTTCATTGAGCAGCCAGAGGATCAAGCTGAGGAAGCACTACCTGCTGAGGTGATTGTTCCAGCAAAAGGCAAACGGACAAAAGCTCCTGCTACAAGAAAAAGGAAACCTACGGGCACTCCTTCTAAGGAAACTGAGCCTCAGTCCAAGAAATCCAAATCAGCTGCTGAGTCCAACATAGACACTACTCAGTCAGCTGAAAAGCGCTGCAGGCAAGATGAGCCTGCAACTGAGGGTACAGCTGCTGCTCCTCAGAAGAAGCAAAAGACTTCTGCCCTTTCACCCATCGAAGCACTCCCACTTGACTTTGTTGTCACTCCGGACTCACATTTTGCTTAGCATCAAGCTGATGAAACTAAGCAACAAGAAGATGAGGTAGACCTAGACGAACACTTCATCACTCAGCTCGAGGAAGAGCTTGAGAATGACAGTTATGAAGATGAAGGGAATGCACAGGAGCAAGAGGAGGAAGCTGACTCTGAAAGGACAACTAGTGAACATGATCACACTGACCAAGTTCACACCGAGTCAGCTGATGGAGTTGTACAACAAGAGACAACTGACCAGTACACTGCTGATGAGAATGTGGATGTCTCTCCATCTCAGACTGGTGTAAATCAAGCTGACCCTCCTCCTGTACAAAAGCCTAGAAGGAGACTGGTAAAGGCCTGCATCCTCGACCAACCAGTCAGTGCACCAGTGCATGATCCTTCTAAGGTTAAGATAACCTTTTTCCGAAAACCACTTCCAGCTACTCCATCTCCTTAGCCCTCACAAGAAGTGGAAAAACAAGCCTCTGTTTCTACTCAGGAACATGCCGAACAACTTAACCCTGTAAACCCTCCAATCCAAACCGAGCAAAATCTCGAAGAAAACACAGCCCCAGTCAGCTCTGAACCCATTCAACCTAACTGCTCTACTGAGAATGAACCTGCTAACCAACCAATTATTCCATCAATAGTTGGGCAGAACCCAACAATAACTCCAGTCCCTGACCCAGCAACCTCTTCTTTATCTGGTCAAACTGATATCTCTCAGGCCACAACAAATGTTACTGAGTCCAGTCAATAAATTCTTGACTCAATACAGGCTCTGATTCGAGACATTCAGCATTCAGCTCCTCCTGCTGCTGCCATCCCTCAAATGGAATCTACTCAGCCTTCTCAGGTCGCTCAACTTCTCAACGAAGTTAAACTCAAAGAACTGCTGAGCATTCTACTCTCTTCTCACGCACAACATGCTAGGCAGGATTCGATTGTTAAGATGGCAGAGATCCAGTTGACAACAATACAGTGCCTCACTTCTCTATCTTCACAGATCCAGAACTTGTCAGATGCGAACCCAAATCTCGCCACTTCATCTGAGGTAAAGATGTTGTTTGCTCAGCTTCACACTGAACAGAACAAGACAAATGCTCAGCTTGCAAACACATCTCAATGCTCAATGGAGCAACTAAGTGAGGCAGTTCGTCTACTAAACCTTCACAAAGAGGAAATGGACACCGATCAGCTCAAACAGGATGAGATACTAACCACTTCCCAGAAAATTTTTGACCATATTAGACATACAAATCTTCAGCGTGAGCATTATGACACTTCACTTCTCAAAACCTTCCACAACTCCTTTGCTGTGCTGACAGACACAATTACATGGCTGGGAAAAGGACAAGCCTATGTACTCAGTATGCTCAGTGCTGCTGACATCGGTATCAATCCTGAGGTCCTAAGCAACGGTGCTCCTATCTTTGATGGGTTAGACGAAAGTGCTGATCCCTTAAAGGTCTTCTCAGCTGAGCTCACCAAAGCTGTTCTCTTGGATTCCTTCAAGTTGCCTCCACCTGGTGCTGGCAAAATGGGGGAGAAGAAAGATCAGCGAAGAACTCAAGCTGAAGGCAGTCAGCAAAAGAAGAAGAAATAGATAGCTCATTAAAACTTAGTCTATACTTAGCTTATTTCCTTCTTCTTATGTTTTCATGTATGCTGACTATCTAATATAATACTTGCAATTTTTTTTTTGTTTCCAACGTGTGTCATTTATTAGTTAATGCTAAGTATTATGAATGCATCTTCTAAACTCAGAAAGTAATGTTTGAACTTGTATAAACCATTGAACAATTAATTACTCAGCACTCTTATACTATACAAATCTTCCGTTGAAAACTGAGTAAAATAGAATATATCCCATAAGCTGGCCTATATCTGAAAACTGATCTTAGACTTATTCAATTAAACCTTAGAATGTTTAGAATAAAACTAAGTCAGTAGCTCAGCCCTGACGGGGGAGTTCACTTAATCAAAAAGGTCAACTATCATGGGGGAGCTCAACGCTGAGTTCCTTGCTGATTAGTTTTGCCAACATCAAAATAGGGGAGTTTGTTGAAACACCTTTCCACAGGATTTTGATTTGACAAAATTAATTAAGTGAAATTAAATATTCTACAACACACTAAGTTTAAATGCTTTGATTTATTGTTACTAATGTGTTTGTTCAATGTTGAGTTTATAATTGCAATAAGACTTAAAGATCATAAGGCCCAAGCCCTATATGGAAGTCAAAGCCCAAGTCAAACAAGGCCAAGCTCACTCAGCCCGTGTTTTCCAAAATGCTCCCGTTGAATATCAAAACGCAGCTGAGCAAATGAAGAATCCAGAAGATCCACGTAGACAACTTCGGAATGAAGCTGCTGAGCTGTCTCGACAAAACATACAAGACAGCTGCTGAGTACAAGACAACTTCAAGACCAAGTATTTCCTCTTCCGGTAAAGAACAAAAGACGCAGGAAGCTGTCTGTTTGACATTACCCAATTTGGAGGAACATACTGTCACACTCACCGAAGATCAGAAGATGCTGGAATCTGATTGGCTAAGAGAACTGATGTGCAGACTGAGTGAAAGCGACATAAAGCCGTTTCCCTCCAACGGTTATTTCAAATTCGAAATAACCAGAAGCTCTCACAGCTCTCTATAAATAGAGCATTCAGAATCTTCATTCAATACAGAACTTTGAGCAATAGCTGTTACGCTGATCAAACGCATACAAAAGTTCTGCATACAAAAGCAAAGCAAATCTTACACAACAATTTCATATCTGTGTAAAAGTCTAGAGTGATTGATCTTCAATCATCTAAGGTGTTCTAGCAATTGTTGTTTAGGACAAATCTTAATCATTTCTAGAATTAGAAAGGAGAAGCTGAGTACTCAGTAAAGTAGAATAGAAGTGAGTAGAGGTATAGAGGAAGGTACTCTTGTTATACTCAGCTTCTGACTTGTAAAGGGTTTCGAGTCTCTACCTTTAAAGAGCTCAGTAGTGAATTGGAAATCTCGGAACGTGTTCCGGGGACAGGACGTAGGCTTAGAAGAAGCCGAACCTGGATAACACCGCTGAGTGAAGTATTTCTAACCCTTAACTCCTTAATATATTGCTTGCTTAATATAAACTAAAACTGGCCAAACAAAGAGGTCAAGCTGAGTTGTGCGCTATAAACGGATTAGTTCAGGAATAGACTCTAAGTGCTATTTCCTGACTTAAGCAACGAAACTGACCTAGTCACCAGTTGACTAAGCCAGTGTCTTGTTGATTACTCAGCGCCGCTGTTACATATTCGTTTCTTAAAGAAAAGAAGTTTTCCCCAAAATATTTAAAAGGGTCAAATAGTTCCTATCCCCCCCCCTTTGGAACTATATTTGCAACCTTACAAGGGACCAACATGTAGTTGATAAAGGATCGAATTATACTGTAACTAATACGGAAGGGTTAACGGCAGAATCAACCTGTCCTCTTAACGGACTCTGGGGGAATGATTACGGACATACCGATAACATGCTCTGTTCATCATTCCGTTATGCAATGAATAAATATAATTCTTGAATAAATCAATTTAATAGTTGCATACGGCCAGAAGTAGTAAGGACCTAATGGATCACACATAAGATTTGGAAACAAAAGAGAGATGAATATGATTAATAGATGGAAGCCCAATTGAGCCCAGTAAGGCCCATATTAAGGAAGGGGTCGAAATTTATGTATATTAGGGGAAGGAATTAATTTATTCCACTCTTCCTAATTTGATTAGGATTGTGAAATTAAATTAATTAAGAGATAATCAAGTTAGGAGTTTTAATTAGATTAATATACTCCTATTATTATCTAACTAGGTTATTTATTATTATCCTAATTATATTGGATATATAGTAAGATAATAATTAGAAATCCTATTCCGAATTGGATTCCTATTAAGTAACCTATTCCTATCTAAACTAGGGTTTAGAGACAAGCTAATATATATACCCATCTTTCACTAGAATTTCGACACACACAAAACCCTCCCCTACATGTGATTTTTGAAATTGCTTCTAGAGAGAGAAAGAAAGAATTCCATGTCCAAGTTCGTGGACAAGAATTCATACGGCTTCCGTCAATCGATTAATCTATTCCATCTCTTTTCTCTTTGATCTTGTTTTGATTTGTTAGAGGCAATCTAATTTGGTTGCATCTCATAAGGGTTTATTCTAACTTAATCTCACCGTGTTCACGAAAGAAGGAAAAACAATCAAAAGGGAGAAATTCGTTTTTCTTCGCCTACATCAGGTCAGTTCACTATTTTGTGGATTCCTGGAGATTGAACCGTCGGATCGTCGCGATTTTTGGACAGCAGCTTCTAGACATATTCTTCCACGTTTCCACCGTAGGGATTGTCGTTCGGAGGTCTGAAAGGTCTGTTTCGGATAGGGGCAGATTGGTAAACAGTTTACATCTCCTTTGAAGTTGTGGGCACTTCGTTTGCAACGGTAGATTGATCATCGAAAGGTAATTCTTCTTATCCCTCTTTATATGAAATAACGATTAACGGATCCTATGGTTAAAAGGAAGTAGGCTAAAATTTTTATATTTCCGCTGCTATACCTTAGCCTAAATTCCAACATTGGTATCAGAGCTATCGTTAAATCCGTTATTTCATATATGAAAATATAGAAGTTTTCAATAGGATTGAATAAATATTTATGGTTAGGATTAATTGACAAATAGTATTGATTGATTAATTCTAAAGATAAATAAAGTTTTGATTAATTGTTAATTAAAACTGATTATGCTTATGTTCCTAATTATTTCGGTTGATAATCATTATAACAAAATCTACTAGTTTTATAGTTAGGTTGATAAAATTAGTTTTATTAATTCTAAATGATAAAACGGAAATCTATGGTAGACTATCCTATCTCTGAAAACCGTTTTAAAATTGTTTTAGAATGTTTTCAGAAATTAATAGTTTTCTGTTTTGATTATCGAATGAATAATTCGTTTAAATGTTTGTTTTTACCAATATGTAAATCAAAGTGTTAAATGAATTAAAATCAAAATAAATGGGACGAGCATAATCAACGTTTTATATGGTTATATTAATCTAAGGATTAATATAAAGATACAAAACGATTAGAAGTAAAATTGGATGAAAGTTAATTTGACGAGTTAATGTGATTAACCTAAATATTACATAAGCCGGTTATGTAATCAACCAATTAAATTTATTTAATTGAGTCTATGCATGTTTGGAGTTATGGACATATTTGGACCCTCTTTTAGTCTTTTGGTATTTTTGAAATAGGGTCTGCACGTCCTGCCTTTCTACTATCTATTGTAATTTCTCATCTCATCTGATTCCCTTCAAGTCAATTGAAGTTTTCTTTTAGTAGTATAGAAAATTAATATGTAATTTTCAAGGCGCCATGGAGAAGACGGAGGACCTAAAGAGAAATATGTAATAGTTCGTATTTCCTTAGGTTTGCCCTTTTATTCCGTCTCTGGCTCGACGGAATAATTTAGATGATATGTCCATAACGCCAATGTATGTGTGAATGTGTGTCTGATGTATGCTAAAGCAAATCAAGACTAAGTTAGATTATGAGACTTAAATAAAAATCCCTCATTAAAAAGTTAAGTAAATAAATAAGTTATTAAAATCGGTTGCCCCTCCCTAATATTATAATTCAGCCGGCAGTACTGGGGGCCTTTGGGTTGTTGGCCAAAGTCAAGCTCGGGGTCTTATGGTAACACCTGGATTATCGAAAATCGTTCTTTCATGAATATGGGGTAATACTTAAATTAGAGTATGATAATTGGATGGGCAAACTCATGTTGTCATACACTAATGGGCAAAATGGTTGGGATTAATATGAATGACATATTAGTTACTAATGTGGTTAGTAACCCAATAACCTAGGAATCGCATTCGAGATGTGATTGATTGAATGAATCTACCTAACGAATGAAACTAGTTTGTTGGCTAAAGTTAAGGCGAAATCTCAAGAGTTAGGATCCTAGCTCACTAAAGGATTTGTGAAATTCTTTGAATTAATATGGAGGGTTATTAATTTGGCAAAATAGTGGGAGCAATCTGAAATAAATTAAAAGGCCTATAATTTTAGATTGTTATACTTTAAAACAAATGAATAACATACGTTTACTCTTTCTCACTCTCAGGTTTTGTTTAAACACTCACTCTTTAAAATCACGACTAAAACCAATCTGCAAAACATTCTTACCGATAACAAGTTGAATGTTTCAAACTTCACCGACTGGTTTCGTAACCTCAAAATTGTTTTGAAGTTCGAGAAAATTGGGTATGTACTTGATACACTGATACCCCCTATCCCGAAAGATGATGCTCCCATCGAGGAAATTGATGCTTACCAGAAGCACAAGGCTGATGATGATCATGCCGGTTGCATCATACTTGCATCGATGACGTCGGAATTATAAAGGCAACATGAGGAGATGGATGCCTATTCCGTCATCATGCACCTAAAGGAATTGTTTGGGAAACAGACCAGGTGCGAACGCTACGAGATATCCAAATTGCTATATCGTTGCCGGATGTAAGAGGGCACATCAATCATGACACATTGTGTCAAGATGATTGGCTATATTACCAAACTTTCTAGCATTGAATTCGCGATGGATAACGAACTAAGTGTAGACTTAATTCTTTAATCCCTCCCAAAGAGTTATTCATAGTTCATCATAAACTATCAGATGAATGACTTGCAAACCTCTCTTGAAGAGCTTGCAAATATGCTCAAGTCAGTTGAGCCTGATATAAAGAAAGACAAGGCAATACCGGCTATTGTCATAGAGGGATCAAAGAACAGGAAATGGAATTCTCCCAATCCTAAATATCCCAAGAAAGGTAAAGGAGCCATGCCCACTAAAGTTAAGGGAAAGGAAGTGAAGAAGCCCAAAGGAAAGTGCCACTTTTATGGTGAAGAAAGGCATTGGATAAGAAACTGTTTGGTGTACCTAGCTACCCTCAAGAAGGGAAAAGCCGGTAATCCAACATGGTATGTTCTATATTTCGATAAAGAACAAACATTGCAATTTTTATAAAGATTCGATCTTTTATTTTTCAGGAATATCACAAAATGGGATTTATGTGTTAGATGATAAAACTCCTGTTTTTGCAATTGATACCAAAAGACATAAACTAGATAATTCAACCTACTTGTGGCATTGTCGTTTAGGCCATATAAACAAGAGACGCATGCTAAAGCTTCATTCAGATGGGCTTATAGATTCAATTGATTCTGAATCATTGGAAACATACGAATCATGTTTAAAAGGTAAAATGACAAAGACATCCTTTAGCAATAAAGGTGAGCGTGTATCAGACACTCTAGGACTCATTCATTCAGATGTATGCGGTCCTATGTCAGTCCAAGCAAGAGGAGGATTCAGATACTTCATTAGCTTCATAGATGACCATACTCGATATGGTTACATCTACTTGATGAAGCACAAATCAGAAGCTTTTGACAAGTTCAAATGCTTCAAGAATGAAGTGGAAAATCAATTAGGAAAGAAAATAAAGACGCTTCGATCCGAACGAGGTGGCGAATATCTTTCAGATGATTTTTTGAATTATCTAACTGAATGTGGGATATGCTCGCAATGGACACCTCCCTATACACCACAACACAATGGTGTATCCGAGAGGAGAAACCGTACCCTAATAGATATGGTACGGTCCATGATGAGTATGGCCTTACTTCCAAAGACGTTCTGGGGCTATGCCTTAGAAACTGCCCTCTTCACCCTGAATCGAGTACTAACTAAATTCGTCAGTTCCACACCATATGAATTGTTCGTTGGTAGGAAACTCATGTTCTCATTTATGAGAGTATGGGGTTGTTCAGCATATGTCAAACGCATTGCGTCCGACAAATTGGATTCTAAATCTGATAAATGTTTCTTCATTGGATATCCCAAAGAGACCATAGGGTATTACTTCTATCATCCAGATGATCAGAAAGTAATAGTATCCAGATACGCAACCTTCTTAGAGAAAGAGTTTCTCGAAGAAACGCAAAAGGGAAGCGTGATTGAACTCGACGAAGTTCAAGGGGAAGAGACATCGGCTGAAACAACAGAAACGGTTGAGGTACCCGAAGAAGTCCCATTAGATGAGACTCTAGTGGCACCTATTCGTAGATCACGAAGAGTTCGTGAACTCCCAGTTAGATATGGTTTTCTAGTGGGAGATGATGATGAGGTTCCCGTGTTAGACGACGAACCCGAAAACTACGAAGAGGCTCTTACTAGTCCAGATTCTAAAGCATGGCTTGAGGTCATGGATTCTGAAATGGATTCCATGTATACTAACCAAGTGTGGACTTTGGTTGATCCACCCGAAGGGATAAAACCCATCGGGTGCAGGTGGATCTTCAAAAGGAAGACTGACATGGATGGAAAGGTTAGCACCTACAAGGCTAGGTTGGCAGCGAAAGGATATCGTCAAAAACAAGGTGTTGATTATGACGAAACCTTCTCTCCCGTTGCTATGTCCAAATCAATCAGAATCATGCTTGCAATTGCCGCTCATTTTGATTATGAGATTTGGCAAATTGATGTGAAAACAGCTTTCCTAAACGGAAACCTGCTTGAGGATGTATACATGATGCAACCTGAAGGTTTCATATCAAAGGATGCAAATAAAGTTTGCAAACTTCAGAGATCCATTTATGGACTCAAGCAAGCATCTAGAAGCTGGAATAAGCGTTTTGACAAAACCATAAAACAATTTGGTTTTGAACAAAATTGCGAAGAAGCTTGCATTTACAAGAAAGCAAGTGGGAGCTCTATAGCATTTCTCATACTATATGTGGACGATATACTGTTAATGGGAAATGACATTGCTCTATTACAATCGGTGAAAGTATGGTTATCCGGTAACTTCTCAATGAAAGACCTTGGTGAAGCAGCCTATATACTTGGTATAAAGATGTATAGAGATAGATCGCGTAGACTGCTTGGTCTTTCACAGGCTACATACATTGAAAAGGTGCTAAATCAGTTTAGCATGCTTGAATCGAAACGAGGTAACTTGCCCATGGTACATGGAGTAAAGCTAAACAATCATCAATGTCCTAAAACTGATGATGACAAACGACGCATGGCTGTAGTCCCGTACGCCAGCGCGATCGGTTCGATTATGTATGCTATGCTATGCACTAGCCCTGACGTAGCGTTCGTGTTATCTATAATGAGTCGTTACCAAGGGAATCTGGGAGACGAGCATTGGATTTCCGTCAAGAACATTCTTAAGTACTTGAGAAGGACTAAAGATATGTTCCTAGTGTACGGAGAAGGAGATCTGAAAATTGAAGGATTTTCAGACGCTAGTCATCTCACAAATGAGAATGATTTTAAATCCAAATCAGGATACCTGTTTATCTTGAATGGGGGCGCGGTCAGTTGGAAAAGTTCCAAGCAGGGAAGCGTAGCTTTCTCTACGACCGAGTCAGAGTACATCGCTGCTACGGAAGCAGCAAAGGAAGCAGTTTGGATTAGAAAGTTCATTACAGAACTAGGAGTGGTGCCTGACATTGTCAATCCCATTACTTTGTACTGTGATAACAATGGAGCCATTGTGCAAGCAAAGGAACCACGGTCTCATAATGCATCTAAGCACTACCTAAAGCGATACCACATCATTAGAGAGATTGTGGCTAGAGGAGATGTGAGAATAGAAAGAGTACCTACCGAGGACAACGTTGCAGATCCGTTGACAAAGCCATTAGCCCAGAAAGTACATGATCATCATTTAACTTCTACTGGGATAAGTTTTAGAAACAATTGGCTTTAGTCCAAGTGGGAGTATGTTGGGGTTTAGTGTCCTATAGACAATTGTTGCAGGATACAAACTTATTGTAAATGAATTGTTCTTTATATCATTTGTTTTAATGAGATATATGTTTTATAACTATATAAAGGCAACCCCTTTTAAAGCACTAAATAAAGTCTAATAAAAGGAAATCCATAAGTTTGTTTAAAGTGATTATAAAGTGTTTCATACAAGCATGAAGTGAGACAAAACTTTATAATAAACTAATAAACTTAAAACCACCCCAAGTCAAGTGATATGTTTAGGATTGATATATCACTGTTGAGACTTGTATGTAACAATGTCTTTTGTCCGATAGAAAGCTGATCTTACAAGCTTCATATATAAAGATATAGGGACAGTTACATAGATCCGATGAAACGTCGTTCATTAGGATTGGGGATCCGACTTGAGATAACAGGATGGGTAGATTCGTCCTTGTCACATGTTCATCTCATTGGTATTAATAGGTATAAGTAATCCTCAGACTCAAAGGAATGTCAATTGGTCATCCTGAATTACTGAATGTGAGACTTTGATCACGTGGTCCCACGATCCTTAACAGAGATGACTCTAGGGTGTGAACTGCAAAGCTTGGGTGTCACATGAGGTAATGTCAGGGTAGTTATACATTGGATTGAGCATTTATCACTCCCGACGAATGGGAGATACGTCCAAGGATCGCTTGTGGAAGACTCGACTCTAAATCCTTGCAAGGTGATAGCTTAAGAGTAGAAATACAGATTTCACTTAACCTATCTATTTGAGTTGACTCGGCCTGTACAAGTAAAACCAACGTCTCGCTATATGTGACTTGACATCATCCATAGTCATAAGATTCAGTTCAAGGATGTAGTTGATAAATGATCGAATTATACTGTAACTAATACGGAAGGGTTAATGGCAGAATCAACCTGTCTTCTTAACGGACTCTGGGGGAATGATTACGGACATACCGATAACATGCTCTGTTCATCATTCCGTTATGCAATGATTAAATATAATTCTTGAATAAATTAATTTAATAGTTGCATACGGCCAGAAGTAGTAAGGACCTAATGGATCACACATAAGACTTGGAAACAAAAGAGAGATGGATATGATTAATAGATGGAAGCCCAATTGAGCCCAGTAAGGCCCATATTAAGGAAGGGGTCGAAATTTATGTATATTAGGGGAAGGAATTAATTTATTCCACTCTTCCTAATTTGATTAGGATTGTGAAATTAAATTAATTAAGAGATAATCAAGTTAGAAGTTTTAATTAGATTAATATACTGCTATTATTATCTAACTAGGTTATTTATTATTATCCTAATTATATTGGATATATAGTAAGATAATAATTAGAAATCCTATTCCGAATTGGATTCCTATTAAGTAACTTATTCCTATCTAAACTAGGGTTTAGAGACAAGCTAATATATATAGCCCTCCTTCACTAGAATTTCGACACACACAAAACCCTCCCCTACATGTGATTTTTGAAATTGCTTCTAGAGAGAGAAAGAAAGAATTCCATCCCCAAGTTCGTGGACAAGAATTCATACGGCTTCCGTCAATCGATTAATCTATTCCATCTCTTTTCTCTTTGATCTTGTGTTGATTTGTTAGAGGCAATCTAATTTGGTTGCATCTCGTAAGGGTTGATTCTAACTTAATCTCACCGTGTTCGCGAAAGAAGGAAAAACAATCAAAAGGGAGAAATTCGTTTTTCTTCTCCTACATCAGGTCAGTTCACTATTTCGTCGGATCGTCGCGATTTTTGGACAGCAGCCTCTAGACATATTCTTCCACGTGTCCACCGAAGGGATTGTCGTTCGGAGGTCTGGAAGGTCTGTTTCGGATAGGGGCAGATTGGTAAACAATTTACATCTCCTTTGAAGTTGTGGGCACTTCGTTTGCAACGGTAGATTGATCATCGAAAGGTAATTCTTCTTATCCCTCTTTATATGAAATAACGATTAACGGATCCTATGGTTAAAAGGAAGTAGGCTAAAATTTTTATATTTCGGCTGCTATACCTTAGCCTAAATTCCATCATGTTGAACCTAACAAGCAAGGACCCAAAAAGAATTGGGTACCTAAAAGTAACTAGCTATATTGCAGGTAAGCCTGAGGTATGCTGAGAAGTCAAAGATGTGGTATATTGATAGTGCATGCTCGAGGCATATGACTGGTGATGAAACTCAGTTCATCACACTTGTGCGTAAACGAGGTGGAAGCGTAAGTTTTAGAGACAACAAAAGGGGTAAGATAGTAGGGTCAGGAACCGTTGGTGGTAATCCTACTATTGAGTCAGTCTCCCTAGTTAGCGGACTCAAATATAACTTACTCAGCGTAGCTTAGCTATGTGATAATGGGAGAAAAGTTATATTTGATGACACTGGATGTAAAATACTCGAGGGTAAAACTAATGAGTTAATTTTAACTGCCCCTCGCATTGATAATGTCTTCATGCTGAACTTAAAAAAGAAGTTTTCTAAAACTGTATGCTTAGTGTCAAAGGAAGAAAATTCCTGGCTATGGCACAGGAGACTTGGTCATGTAAGCATGGACCTCCTGGCCAAATTAGCAAGAAAGCAATTAGTTGAGGGACTGCCAGAACTTAAGTTTGAAAAAGACCAATTATGCAACGCTTGTCAAGCTGGAAAACAAACCAAACAATCTTTTCATAGTAAAAATATTGTCTCAACTAAGCGTCCATTAGAGTTACTACACTTGGATCTCTTCGGACCAGTCCAGCCGCTGAGCTTGGGTGGTAGGAGATTTTCCTTGGTCATTGTAGATGACTTTTCTCAGTACACTTGAATCATCTTGCTGAGTAGCAAGGATGAAACCTTTGAGACGTTTTCAAATTTGGTAAGAAAACTTGAAAATAATAAAGACCTAAAATTAGCTCACATCCGAAGTGATAATGGTGGAGAATTCAAGAACCAACAGTTTGTAGAATTCTATGAAGCCATCGGTATTGACCATAACTTTTCTGCTCCTAGAACGCCTCAACAAAATAGGGTTGTTGAAAGGAAGAACAAAACCTTGGTTGAAATAGCCAAGACAATGCTGAGCGAGCATAGGCTTCCAAAGTACTTTTGGGGAGAGGCTGTTAACACATCATGCTATATTCTTAATCGGGCTCTAGTCAGACCCATATTGAAGAAAACTCCCTACGAACTTTGGAAAGGACGAAAACCCAATAATGGATACTTTCGTGCCTTCGGCTGTAAATGTTTTATTCTAAATACTAAAGACAGCCTTGCTAAGTTTGATTCAAAAGCTGATGAAGCTATCTTTTTAGGCTACTCAACAAACAGTCGAGCATACATAGTTTTCAATAAATGAACTCAGGTCTTAGAAGAGTAAGTACATGTTGAGTTCGATGAAACTAACCCTATAGGAAGAAACCAGCCGCTGACCGAGGATGATCCACACTCAGCACCCGCTGACCAAGAAACTGCCGCTGGGTCATTTCCTCAAGGGCTGACCAAAGGTAAAAGTGAACCTCAGATTGTTTTCACTGACCAAACTACACCTGCAGAGATTGTTAAAACACAACCAGCAAAAGACATCAATCTCCCAAAAGAGATTAGAATACCAAGAGGACACTCAGAGAGTGTCATTCTTGATGCCGCTGAGAATACCCCGATGACAAGAAATCAACTCAGGAGATACCTCAGCAACGTAGCATTCGTCTCAGTTCAGGAACCAAAGAATTTCGCTGAAGCTGAGCACGATGAATTCTGGATGAGTGCAATGCAAGAAGAACTTGATCAATTCAGAAGAAAGGAAGTATGGGACTTAGTGCCAAATCCAAGAAGCCAGAAGACCATAGGAACAAGATGGGTCTTTCGCAACAAGCTGGATGAACAAGGGAACGTGGTCAGAAACAAAGCAAGACTCGTAGCTCAAGGCTACAGTCAGCAAGAAGGTATTGACTACGGTGAGACCTTTGCCCCAGTGGCAAGGCTAGAGGCTATAAGAATTTTATGTGCATATGCATCTTATATGAACTTTAAATTATTTCAAATGGATGTTAAGGGTGCATTGCTTAATGGAGTTATAAATGAGGAAGTTTATGTTAATCAACCTCTAGGGTTTGAGGACCCCAAGTTCCCAAACCACGTTTATAAACTCAAAAAGGCTATGTATGGCCTCAAGCAAGCACCACGTGCTTGGTATGAGAGGCTGACCAATTTCCTGCTGACTAGAAATTACGTCAGAGGTAAAGCTGATACAACCTTATTCATTAAGAGGAAGGGTAAAGATACCCTGCTGGCTCGGATTTATGTTGATGACATTATTTTTGGTGCCACTAACGAGTTAATGTGCAAGGAATTTAGCAAGCAAATATAGACTGAGTTTGAAATGTCAATGATGGAAGAACTAATTTCTTCATTAGACTTCAAATCAAACAAGGGAAAAATGGCATCTTCATCAATCAAGCTAAATATGCCAAGGAGATATTGAAGAAGTATGAACTTGAAAATTGCAAGCCAATGTCTACCCCTATGGGCACTGACACTGTCCTCTGCACTGGCGAGAATGGTAAGTCAGTAGATAGCAAATTGTACCGAGGTATGATCGGCTCTCTATTATACTTAACAGCCAGTAGACCGGACATTCAGTTCTCAGTATGTTACTGTGCTAGATATCAATCTAACCCTAAGGAATCTCACTACATAGCTGTAAAAAGAATCCTTAGATATTTGCAAAGCTCAGTGAATGCAGGTTTATGGTATCCCAATACTCATGATTTCACACTCATTGGATACACTGACGTTGACTACGGACGAGACAAGCTTGAACGTAAAAGCACCTCTAGAGGATGCCACTTCCTTGGGAGCTGTCTTGTGTCCTGGTTCAGCAAGAAGTAGGCGTGAGTAGCCCTGTCAACCACTGAAGCTGAGTACATTGCTGCTGGAAGCTGTGTTGCTCAAGTCATATGGATTAAGCAACAACTTGAAGATTATGGCGTTCAGACTAAGACAATTGAAGTCAAATGTGATAACAAAAGTGCAATTGATCTATCATAGAACCCAATCCAGCACAGCAGGATGAAGCATGTCAGCAGAAGACATCACTTTATTAGAGACCATGTACTCAAAGGTGAGATCAAGCTTACCTATGTCCCAACGGATGAGCAGCTTGCGGATATCTTCACGTAGCCACTGGCTCGTGAACAATTCAACATACTGAGAGAAGCCATTGGTATGTTTAATCCTCTTTAGCAAATTCCAAGTATAATATGTGATATATGCATGCTGAGTGAATTACCATGCTGAATGATTTATACTATCATATGCTGAGTAGATATATATATGCTGAGTGTTTATCTTAAGCTGAGCTACTAAGCATAAGAACTATTCCTTTGCGTAACACTGACTACTCAGAACGTTAAATGTTTGACATTCTTAACACTGAGTAAAGATCTGTTGCAATATTTAATGCAAAGTAAGTGAATTAAATAGCCACCTAGGATGACGTAAGCGCTATAATTAGAAAATACACGCGCCGTATGTGTCATAAATGCTAGAATATTTGTTGATTGAGGATCTCGAGGTAAAATAGACAACCCAACGTCTTGGATTAACTTAACACATCTATAAATAGTGGATGAATTCCCACTTTTATTTCTTTACACTTAGAAAACTTTCGCATTCCTAGTTTCTCTCTAAAATATTCCCAAATCTTCCCAAACTTCTATGAGAATATGACAAAAGTTTCTCTGAATATCTCCGGTGCTGGTTTCTCTGATAACCGCTCTGATGAAAATCCTAAATCATCTACCCAGCGTGACCATGCTAAAGTCACTACACCGAGAACGAAAGCTCAAGCTGTCCAAGCTACCTCTTCAAAGGGAAAACAACAGCACAAGGACAAGGGAAAGAAGACTGTGGAATGGACCTACTCTCAGGTTTACGAGAGTGTGAGGGGGTACAAGATTGACCACTCTCGATGGTTTTCAAAGGGTTTTGTGGACGCTGAGCAACCCTTTTGTGAGTGGATCAAGAATAACGGTTGGACCGAGTTGTTTTCAGTTTGTGATGCTACTTACCCTAAGCTGATAAAAGAATTCTACGCCAACCTAAAGGTCGCAGATGATAACCGGGACTACCTGGCCACCAAGGTTCAAGGGAAGGATATCTTCATCAACCCTGCTTATCTTGCCTCACTATTCAAACTGAAGAATGATGGAGCCATACTCCGTAAATCAGGTGACCAAGATAAAACCGACTACGTCCAGAGTTTCTTTAAACCTGTTGGTCATGTAGGAGAAATTTCAAGTACCTCCATGGGTCAGCATCAAAAGATGGCCCATTACATACTGACCAATTTCCTTTTCCCCAAAATCAACTGCACCAACTCAGCAACCAACTTTGAGTAGTGTTTCATATGGCACATGTTGACCTACAAGTCGATAAACATGCCTGTCTTCATAATCGGTGGGTTTCTAAGAAGTACAGGAACCCTTAGGTTAGGCTCCTTTATCACCAGAATCCTCAAGGATCAGAAGGTAAGCTTGGTTGAGGAAATCCACACTTGGGGCATAGAAATTACAGCTGTTGCGTTGTTCGGCCTGGCATACGACAAACCGATCATGCCAAAGAAAGGAAAAGGGGAGGCTGTCGAGGACACCGAGGGGATGGAAACCCGTAAAGGAAAGAAGGAAAGAAAGAGGAAAGCTATCCAAAGCACCTCTAAAGAAGTTGTTTCTCCATCAAAGAAGCTTAAATTTGTACCTCGAGGAACTAAGCCTCAAGTGGAACAAAAACAAGCTGAGTCTAAGTCAGTTGGCAAGAGACCTAGGTAAGTTGAGCCTGAGGTAGAAGAAATAGAGGAGGTTGATGAGCAACCGTTAAAGAAGAAGAAGAAGATCTCTTCTGAACTAACTCCAATCGATGCCCTTCCAACTGACTATGTCATTCCTGCTGACTCACATTATGCACAGATTCAAGGCATTGACGCTGAGCAATAGTTAGATGACCAGGAAGAACAAGACCAATTGGGTGGTCAGTTTGTAGAAAAAGAACTGGGTGAACAGTTTGAGGAAGAAGAACTGGATGATCAGTCAGGATGACACTGAGGAAACAGCTGATGATGAGCACTATGAACCAATCAACACTGAGTTGGTTGACGAAGAAGCTGAGCAAACAACATATCTTCTCGCTGATCAAAGGGAAACCTTACCTACTGAGTCCATTGAGTCTATTCCTGCTGACCCCACTCCTCTAAAGATCCAGCAATTATGGAGACTTAAGAAAAAGGCTAACAAGACCCCATTGATTGACCTTCCACATGACTCGCCATTGAGGGATGAGATCACTGACCTAACAGATACACATCTTAAGTTCTTCTATGATCCTATTGAATCTCAACCAGAACAACAAGAAAAGCAAGTCTCTCTTTCTTCGCTAAAGGAACATGCTGACTTAAATGCTTCAAAAGAACCCGTCAATACCGAGCAAGTGCTCGAAGTTCCTACTACTCAACACGTTGAGTCAGCTAAGGAAATACCTGCTCAGGTCAGTGCTGATGTTTCTCAACTTCCTAACTCCAACTAGCGTCAACCTGATATTGAGCAAGTTCAAGATTCTGCCGAACCACTAATTCCTCAACCACAAATACAGACTATTCATTCAAGTCCAGCCGCCAATAATGCTGGAACTTCTAATCATGAGCAGAACCAAACACCACCTCCATTCAGTTCTACTCCTTTTTTGGCATCTGGGCCACCTAATGATGGATCTTTTTCCTATTTGAATGCCTCTGAGTCTGGTCGAAGAATCCTTGACTCAGCTCAAGCTCTACTCCAAGACATCCATCAAACAAACGCCGATGCCACTGGGTCTGTTACAATTGAGCCAACTCAGCTTTCGTCTGTCACTCAGCTTCTCACCAAGATCAAAGGTGTCAAGGAACTTCTGAGTGTCATGACTTTATTACAGTCTCAACAGCTCAGATAGGATTCATTCATGAAGCTGGCCGAACTCCAGCTGACTATGGTCAAGCACATGGACTCTCTTCAGGATCAAATTCAAGCTATGTTAGCTGCGAACCCAAACTATGCAACTTCTGCTGAAGTTCAGCATCTATTCAACCAGCTTCACACTGAGCAGGCCAAAACCAATCATCAACTCTCTTCCTCTTCTCAATGCTCTATTGAGGGAATTAGCGAGGCTGTGCATCTGCTAAACTTAAGCAAGGAAGAAATGGAAACTGACCAGCTGAAGACGAATGAGATTTTGCAATACTCCAACCAGATCTTCACACACGTGCGTCATACAAACGCTTAACGTTAGTACTATGACTCAGCACTGCTTAAGATGTTTCATCAAGCCATTGCTCTGCTGACTGACAATATCACGTGGATGGGAAAGTCTCAAGCATATTTCCTAATTATGCTCAGTAAGTCGGTCAGTATTCCCCGCTCAGTGTTGGATGATGGAGTTCCCATTTTTGATGGTATTACGGAGAGCACGCGCAAGCTTAAGGGATTCTCTGCGCGATTGACTCATGCCGCTAACCATGATACCTTCATTCCTCCTCCCACCGATGCTGGAAAAAAAGGGGGAGAAAGACCAAGCTGAAAGAACTCAGCCTCAAGGCGAGACAAGTCAGCCTAAACAAAAAGGAAAGGCCAAGATTGTGCACCAAGCCCAAGTTAATTACAAGAAGAAATAGCTTCACTTGTATTGACTATGATAGCTATCTTCTGCCTTTAATATCTGTATTCTTTTTGTGCTAACTTTAATTCAAAACAATTATATGCATCTTTTTCATACTGCCTAATCTTATGTGATGCTTACTTAAGTGATTGTTATAATTGATAAAACGCATCTTCATTAACTCAACTGTGCTAAACTGTCTACATTATTTAATGATATATCTGCTGTGTTGATCAATATGTTAACCACTTCTTATATGTCCACTTAACTAAAACTCATTGAACAAAGCAATACTCGGCGCTCTCTGATATTTAAACCTTCCGCTTAAACTGAGTTAAATAGAATATGTTCCATGAACTGACCTTTTTCTGAAAACTGACCTTAGAATTACTCGATTAAACCTTGAAATGTTTAGAGTAAAACTAAGTCAGTAGCTCAACCCTTATGGGGGAGTAATTTGATAAAATAAGGTCAACTATCATGGGGGAGCTCAACACTGAGTTCTTCAACTGAATATTTTTGCCAACATCAAAATGGGGGAGTTTGTTAAAACACCTTTCCACATGATTTTGATTTGACAAAAGTATTTAAGTAATGATAAAAATATTCTAACACATTAAATTTAAATGCTTTGATTTATTTACAATAATGTATTTGTTCAATGTTGAGTTTAACAATTTACAAGACATTAAGATTAAAAATCCCAAAGGCCCATAAGTGGAAGTCAAGCCCAAGCCAACACATCAAAGATCATTTGGCCCAAGATCTCAATACGTACCAAGCACAAGCTCAGCATGAAGAAGGATCGAGAAGCCTTCTTTCAATTGCTTCACGAAGAAGCTGCTAAGTTGGACGACAAAAAGTACAAGGACAGCGACGGACAAGAACCAACTTCCAGACAAAGTATTTCTACTTTGGGTAAAGTTCAGAAGGCGTAGGAAGCTGTCTCGTGGACTTTGCCTTAAATGTTGAAACATTCCGTTTAACGGTCGAAAAGCTGCCGAAGACAGAAGATGCAAGAATCCCATTGGCCAACGACGCTGAGCACGCCTGGAGTGACAACGGCAGGAAGCTGTTTCCCTCCAACGGTTATTTTGAAATTCGAAATAACTGGTGCCTAGTGTCTCTATATAAAGGCCATCCATTTGCTTCAATCGATGTAGATCTTCAAATAGTCGAAACGCTGACCAAATTCATACTTGAAGTTCTGTGAGAAAAGCAAAGCAAATACCTTACACCAATTTCCAATCTCTGTGTAAAAGTCTAGAGTGGTTTCAATTCATCTAAAGTGTCTTAGCAATTGTTGTTTAGGACAAACACTTTATCATTTCTAGAAGAATAGAAAGGAGAGGCTGAGTACTCGGTTATAGTACTCAGCGGTAGATATAGAAGTGAGTAGAGGAAAAGAGGAATGTACTCTTGTATACTCAACTTTTACTGTAAAAGGTTTTGTGCTCTACCTTTAAAGAGCTCAGTAGAGAATTCAAAAAGCTCGGAACGCGTTCCGGGGACTGGACGTAGGTGGAGAGGCAGAACCAGGATAAGTCTGCTGAGTAATATCCTTCTAACCCTTAAACTCCTTTAAAATATATTACTTGCTTAAAACTGACTAAGTAAAGAACTTACGCTGAGTTAAGTTTGCTAAGAAGTTGAGTTCAGGAATAGACTCTAAGTGCTATTTCCTGACTCAAGTAAAGAAGTAGACTTAGTCACAAGTTGACTAAGCTTGTGTCTTGAAACTACTTAGTGACGCTGTGTAAACCTTTTCATAAGAAAAGAAGTCAGCCTTAACAGACAAAATTTTAAATAGTTCCTATCCCCCCCTTGGAACTAACTTGTTACGTTATAAGGGACCAACATACTAGACCACAGGCCCAACACCCTAAGCTAGGTATTTATTAGGGGCTCCTAGGAGTCTTGAAGAGGTACCCGTAGGTCCTCTTTTATCCCCAAATTCCAAGGAACTTTGGCTACTCTTCTGAGTACCTTTAAGTTTTTTCATACTTGTTTTATTAACACCCATAGTCTTCCCGTTTTTATTCTCAAGACAGTTTTTTAGGATATTAACCTCATTGTACCTCTTCTTCCCAATAGGTCCATTCGTCTTTGAAATACTCGGGACCTCCACACTGGCCTCAAACAGAGGGTTAACAGCCTCCCCATCATTATTCCTTGGCTCCGCAGATTCCAACCCCGGCATGCTCAGATCTAATTGCTCATCAGAATCCTGAGCATCCTCAATAGAAAGAACCCCAAACCTGGAACCTGAACCCAGGACCTTCTCAACACTAGATTCTACTGCCTTATTAGGGGGGGGGGGGTTTCCCTTAATTTTGGGATTGGTTTGACTTATCACAAAGTCTTTACTTATGTCAGAGGGATGATTCTGAACAACTGGCGCCCGAGTCCTTCGCCTACCTGACCTCTTTGCCAACATCCAGGGGCCAAAGTTCCTCCCCTCACCTTGAAACCCCTATTCTTTCTCTTTCTCCGCTTCCATCACCACTTCACCCACCTTTGCCCTTTTAGGACAACCTTCAAAAGTATGCCTAAACATACCACACTCATAGCAAATATTATGAATACTGTTAAGCCCAAAATATACCTAAAATATCATTAACATTTATATCATTTTTATTACAAATTCGTGTTATTTATATCTGTTTAGATTACTTTTACTCTCGAATATCTTTCTTTCTTGCAAGGTACCTAAATATTTGGTAAAATCCAAATAGGAACGAAAAAGGATCAAAAACAGAAGAAAAACCCTACAAAAGGAGTCAAAAACGACGTAAATCGAAAGCACCAAGTCGAGGACACGAACGAAAGCAAAGAAGTGAGAAAACTCACCATGCCGCGACAGTGAATCTCCAACCCGCGGCCGCGACACGCGTGGGTTAGCCATTTTTCCCATTCGTCCGTCGTTCAACTCAATGCTACGTCATTCACGGCCGCGGATTCCTATCCTCGGTAAATGCAAAAAATTTACCAAATGCATTTTACACATGTTGAAATCCAAGAAACGCGTTTGTTCAAGTGGATAAAGACGTCCTTTCACAACGGACACGACTCTTAACCAACGGATACATCACTTCAAACACAACCCTTCAACATCTATAAATAAAGAGTTGATGTTGAGGAGAAAGGAGATATATGAAATGTTATAATATAGATATAGAATCAGAGCGTAGAACTTATGTCTAAGTTCTAAGTAAAACATTTCGAGAGTTAGAAATTAGATTCTGTACAAAACAAGATGAGGTACACATATTGTTTATAGTTTAATTACAACTCAGTAGCGTTTAGACATTGTTCCAGTTTTAGTTTGCATCATGGTAGTGGCCGACCGAATCCCTATTACGAAGTTACAGCGAGAAGATTGAGTAGAGTGTTCGCCCCTGAGCCTGACAACCTCTAAGGAAACCCAAGGAAAGGAACCAATCAAGCCGTTCACTTGCACGCCCTCGAAGAACTCGATGCTCCTTGTTCTCTGTAAACTTGTATCAATTTATATTTCATCTAATAAAGTCCGTTCTATTCGACAAATCGTTATGTAGCACTTATGGTAACCAATCCAATATAAGTGAGGCTGGTGTTTTCATTAATACGGAGTTGAATTCAAAATCATTACAAGGAAACTTTGTTGAACACTTAGGCAAATTATCATCTCGAAAGAGTTTTAATTTGAGTAAGGGCAACTATCCCGAAAGGGTTTTGTCGCGTTCAAAGCCAAATAATTAGAGGTTCCGTCATTTATTTCATCGTCATAATTGATACAAAGTTTAAGTTGTTTTCTTTGCTTAATGCAAATGAATAAATTCATTCGTTTTTCTAAAAAGTTCTAAATGTTCCTGTTTTGTAAAATTCATCCCTAAATCAGAAGATCTTTCTAACAATCGATATATTCTAATATATAATCTTATTCCAGCATTTTCAAGTATTCAAATTTCCTAAATTCAATTAAACAAATTTTCACTTTTCATTTACATTTAATAGTAAATCTAATAAGTTCGAAATTAATAATTCAAAAATAAGTTTTTCTTTAAAAAACGTATACCTGTGGGATCGATATTTTTATTACTACAAGCGAAACCGTGCACTTGCGGAAATCGCTCAACAAGTTTTTGGCGCCGTTGCTGGGGATACGCCAAAATTTTTGACAAAATTTTTATTTTTCGTATTTTATTTTCGAATATAGGTTTATACATCATTTTTATACAACTTGTATATTTTATTCATTTTCAGTTATATAACATATTTGTTTTCAATTTTGTTTTGAAGGTAGTTTGGCTCGTGTAACAATTTCAAGTTCATGCGCAGTTCGCGAAATTCGGGCACGCACCAGACCCTTTTGATCCAGAAATTGAAAGAACACTTAAGAAAAACAAGAAAAACAACAAAAACAAAGACAAAACACCCTTAAAAACCAAAGTAGACCAGCCAGAAAATATGGCCGATCCACCGACACTTATGGATTATGCTAGGCCAGGAATGGCCGGTTTAACTAATAGTGTAGTTAGACCCCGTATAAACGCAAATCAATTTGAAATTAAGCCTGCTTTGCTTAATATGTTGCAAAACAACGTAACGTTTTATGGACTACCTAACGAAAACCCTAATGCACATTTGACAAATTTCTTAGAAATTTGTGATACTTTTAAAATTACTGATGTAACAGCCGAAGCAATCAAACTTCGCCTATTTCCTTTCACTTTGAAGGATAAGGCAAAAATTTGGTTAACTTCTATGCCTGCTGCAACATTTGAAACTTAGGACCAATTAGCCCAAGCATTTTTACAAAAATATTTTCCCTTAGCAAAAACCGCAAGAGTCATCAAAGAGTTGACATCTTTTACCCAAAATGATAATGAAACTCTTTATGAGGCTTGGGAACGTTTTAAAGAACTTCAACGTTTATGCCCACACCACCAATTGCCAGATGCACTTTTAATGCAGACATTCTATAATGGATTAAATCCTACGACTAGAGGTTCATTAGATGCTATGTCTGGAGGGTTATTTATGAAGAAGACATCCGCCCAAGCAAGAGAACTTTTGGAGGAAATGGCAATCAACAGCAGTATGTGGCCCGTAGAGCGTGGACATATACCAACGGCGAAACCATCATCCTCAGATACATCATCGGTTAAAGGTATAATGAATCTTGATCCAGTTGCGATGTTACAAGCCCAATTTTCTGCCTTATCGCACAAAATTGATAAATTTATGGCACCATGCGATCCTAATGATCCAATCCAGAGAGACATTGATTACGAAGGTATGAATGAGATAGAACAGGTAAATTTTGTCCAAGGACAAAACCAAACTACTAATCCTTATTCTAATACTTATAATCCTGGATGGAGAAATCATCCTAACTTTAACTGGAAAGATGGTAATAATAATAATAATTCAAATGCTAATCAATATCGTGTAAATAATTATCAAAATTAAACAAGAGATACGATTAGCACTTTATCTTCAAAAATCGACAAATTTATAGATGCTATAAATGGAAAGGTAAGTAATCAAGACGATGGTTTTAAACGGATCGAAAGTAAATTCGATCAGCTTATCAAAAACCAATCATCTAGCATCCATAATTTGGAGGTTCAAATTGGACAACTTGCTAAATCAATTCCATCCCGCAAAGAGAGAAGTCTTCCCAGCCAAACAGAAGAAAATCCGAAAGAGCATGTTAAGGCTATCACTCTTCGTTCAGGGAAAAACTACTTAGGTCCGGAAATGCCCGGAAATTCAACTTTACCTGGAAATGATTTACCAAAATCCAAAGAAGATACGTCAAAACAAAAAGATACGCCAATTGACTCTAATCCGAAACCTTTTGTACCAAAACCACCTTTTCCACACAGGGTCCGAAATAAGGACCATGATAAACAACTTTTATCATTTTTAGACAAACTTAAAAATTTGCATATAAATTTAACATTCATGGATGCAATTACGCAAATTCCTAACTATGGAAAATTCTTGAAAGATTTAATTTCAAAAAAAGATTAGTTGGGAAGGAATTTCATCCATTTCTCTTGCTGAAGATTGTAGTTCGATAGTATCAAGCAAATTACCTACTAAACTCAAAGATCCCGGATGCTTTACCATTCCGTGTACATTGGGAAATATGGAATTCCCAAGTTGTCTTTGCGATTTAGGAGCTAGTATAAACTTGATGCCATTGTCTATTTTTGAGAAATTAGGTTTAGAAGAAGACATCAAGCGTACCAATATGGTTTTGCAATTAGCGGATCAATCCACTAAAAGACCATATGGTATAATTGAAGACGTTTTGGTGAAAGTTGACAAATTTATTTTTCCTACTGATTTTGTTATCTTAGATTTTGCTTATGATGCTAATTGTCCGCTAATCTTTGGTAGACCATTCATGAACACGGGACGTGCTCTAGTTGATGTGTCGGAAGGAAAAGTAGTTTTAAGAATAGGTGACGATAAGATCGAATTCGATATGAATCAAGCAATGAAATATCCTATGGAGGATTTCGCTTGTATGAAACTTGATTTAATTGAAGAATGTGTTAATGACATTATTCAAAGAGAAGAAATAATAGAACCTATAATGGGTGAAGAATTAGAAGATAAGGACCCAGAGCCTTTGATTCGAGAAGATGGACCAGTTCCGCCTTCAGTAGTAATTCCACCTAAATTAGAACTTAAAGAATTACCAAACCATCTGAGATACGCTTTCCTAGGCGGAAGTGATACTCTACCTATAATCATCTCTAACAAATTAATAGAAAATCAAGAAGAAAAATTGAAAGAAGTTGTTAGAAATAGAATAGGAAGTATGAGATGGCAAATTTCAGATTTAAAAGGAATTAATCCTAGTGTTGTAATGCATAGGATTCACTTAGAAGAAGACAAGCCACCTAAAGCGGATAGACAAAGACGTTTAAATCCGAACATGAAAGAAGTAGTAAAAAATGAGATTACTAAACTTTTAGACAATGGAATCATTTATCCTATTTCGGATAGTGAATGGGTTAGTCCAATCCATTGTGTACCCAAAAAGGGAGGCATAACTGTAGTAAGGAATGATGAAGGTGAATTAATACCTACGCGAACCACCACCGGTTGGAGGGTTTGTATAGATTATAGGAACCTAAATAAGGCAACTAGGAAAGATCATTTTCCTTTACCTTTCATCGATCAAATGATCGAAAGGATAGCCTGTCATGCATTTTATTGTTTTCTTGATGGCTATTCCAGATTCTTTCAAATATATATTTACCCGGATGACCAAGATAAAACAACCTTCACATGCCCTTATGGAACATTTGCATATAAAAGAATGCCTTTTGGCCTATGTAATGCACCAGCAACTTTTCAACGTTGTATGACTGCAATTTTTAATGATTTCATCGAAGATATCATGGAAGTATTTATGGATGATTTTTCAGTTTATGGAGATTCTTTTGATGCATGTTTAAAAAACTTAGATAGAGTTCTTTCTAGATGCGAAGAAACGAATTTAGTATTAAATTGGGAAAAATGTCATTTCATGGTTGACGAATGAATTGTTTTAGGTCATAAAATATCTGAAAAAGGATTAGAAGTGGATAGAGCAAAAACTTTAGTAATAGAAAAATTACCCCCACCAACAACTGTCAAGGGAGTAAGATCATTTCTCGGACATGCAGGTTTTTACAAACGATTTATAAAAAACTTTTCTGTGATTTCCAAACCACTTACTAATTTGCTTATGAAGGATTCAACCTTCGATTTTAATGAAGATTGTATTAATGCTTTCGAGACATTGAAAACAACTTTAGTCAGTGCACCCATAATTGCTAAACCCGATTGGGATTTGCCTTTTGAAATCATGTGCGATGCAAGTGACCTAGTAGTAGGATGTGTTTTAGGTCAAAGGAAGGATAAAAGATTACATGTTATTTATTATGCAAGTCACACATTGTCCGGTGCACAGTTAAATTACACAACAACAGAAAAGGAGATGTTAGCCGTAGTATTTGCATGTGATAAGTTTAGGTCATACTTGTTAGGATCTAAGGTTATTATTTATACAGATCACGCAGCTTTACGTTATATGTTTGCAAAGAAAGATGCAAAACCGCGTCTGATTAGATGGGTTTTGTTGTTACAAGAATTTGATATAGAAATTAAAGACAAAAAGGGAGTAGAAAACCTTGTCGCCGATCATCTATCAAGACTAGAAGATGAAAACGGTCCTATAGGTGAAACTGTCGGTATACGAGATGATTTCCCCGATGAACATCTCTATCAAGTAGAAATATCATGTCACCATGGTATGCAGATTTTGCTAATTATCTTGCAACCGATATTGTTCCGGAAGGATTATCTTCCCAACAAAGGAGGAAATTTTTCTTCGATATTAAACAGTATTTTTGGGAAGATCCCTTTCTATTCAAATCATATGGTGACGGGATAATTAGGAGATGCGTCGGAGAAAATGAATATGAATCTATAATAACAGAATGTCATTCCAGCTCATATGGAGGACATAATGCAGTTAATAAAACGGTAGCTAAAATATTGGAATGTGGTTTCTTTTGGCCTACGATGTTTAAGGATGTTGGTTCATTTATTACTCATTGTGATAAATGCCAAAGAACGGGAAATTTAGGAAGGAAAGATGAGATGCCCCTCAAAAACATATTGGAAGTTGAAATCTTCGACATGTGGGGAATTGATTTCATGGGACCTTTTCCGCCTTCCAATGGTAAAACCTACATATTAGTAGCCGTTGATTATGTTTCGAAGTGGGTTGAAGCAATTGCAACCCCTACGAATGATTCTAAAGTAGTTATTAACTTTCTTGACGACATATTTTATAGATTCGATTGTCCTAGATTCGTTGTTAGTGATGGCGGTACCCATTCCATAAATCGAAATTTTGATATGCTTATGAAAAAATATGGAGTACGCCACCGCGTGTCAACGCCATACCATCCTCAGTCGAATGGTCAGGCGGAGATCTCAAATAGAGAACTCAAATGGATTCTAGAGAAAACTGTTTCGTCATCAAGAAAAGATTGATCACAAAAACTCAATAATGCGCTATGGGCATACCGTACTGCATTTAAATCACCAATAGGAATGACTCCATATCGTTTAGTGTATGGAAAAGCATGTCATTTACCAGTTGAATTAGAACATAAAGCCTATTGGGCTATTAGAAAACTTAATTTTGATTTACAACAAGCAGGAAAGAAACGTTTACTCAATTTAAATGAGTTAGATGAGTTACGACATCTATCGTATGAAAATGCGAGGATTTATAAAGAAAGAGTGAAAAAATGGCACGATGCCAAGATCAAAGTCAAACACTTTACTGTTGGAGATAAGGTGCTGTTATTTAATTCACGGCTCCGTATATTTCCAAGAAAACTTAAGTCTAGATGGACCGGACCGTATTTAGTCGTCAAAACATTCGACTATGGTTCTTTAGAACTTGAGGAAACCAACGGTAATCGTTTCAAAGTTAACAGTAATCGATGTAAAATTTATTACGAAAATATTTCCGAAATAGGAACTAATTTCGTAACAAGATTTCCTGACAAATAAATCATTTCATTTTTCTAATAGTTAGTTTTTATTATTTTTATTTTTATTTTTATTTTGTTTTATTTTAGATTATATCATTTTATATTAGAATTTTAGATATATAAAAATATATTCAAGTCATGATTTTAATTAATTTTTAGGAATTTAATGTTAATTAGAAGAAATTTTGTGATTCTCAGTTGAGAATTTGGAATTCTCAGTTGAGAATTCACATATATAGAATTCTTAAGAAGGTAAGAAATTTTCTGAACTTATAGAGAATTTAAAATTCTCAGTTGAGAATTTGGATAAATTTAGTGGCTAGGAAAATTTATGGACTTATAGAGGATTTGGGATTCTCAGTTGAGAATTTTGGGTTCAATAGGTTTCAAATTGAAAGGAAAATTTCTGGACTTACCGAGGATGAGGATTCTCGGTAGAGGATCAGAAATTAGGGGTTTTGACAACTGATTTCCGCAGAGGAAATCAGCGTGTCGCGACCGCGGATCAGCATCCTCGGTCGCGACACGGGGAATTTGTGCAGAAATTCACCCTTGTTCTTCAACTTTTCAGCAGACACAACTTTTCGGAAACGAATAATTGCGTTTCTTCATTTTTAAAAGGTCTGTTTCATGCCTTTTCACTTCAAAACAACACCTCTTTTCGTCCTAGGATTTTATAAATAGGTTCTAGAGGTTCAGTTTTCTGTCATTTTCTTTTCATCTCTATCAGAACAATTCTCTGATTTTCTTACCATTCAACAACCCAGAAATTAAGTTCAGAACCTTTCTTCCTTACTCATTCCAAACACCATGACTTCCACAAACACTCATCCTAAGAAAGTTGTTGCTTCACGCAATAAGCGTGTTGATATATCAGAGCGTTATGGATGTAACTTTCCTATCTTCAATCATGAAGAGGGAAAGCGATTCTTGAGGCTTCGATACACATTCTTTGTCGGAATGCTATACATGGATGACTTTCTTAATGATCAGTTGGGAATTAAAGAAGATATGAGTCGCTACATGGAACGATTAGGATGGACCAGATTTGTTGATATGAAGTTTCCTATAATTGGAGACTGGATATTATAGTTCTTCTGTACGGTTCGTTTTGTTAACAAGCGTCGGGTGCGTCTTAATTTTCGTCGGGATGTCAAAACTTTCACTTTTGGATATCCTGAATTACATGCTTGGTTTGGTTTTCCCTTGAAGGATACTACCAAACGTCATCATGGAAGAGATATGACATCCACTGATATTTGGCGAATGCTCACCGGCATCTGGCCTTTCAACCCTAAACTTGCCTATAATAAGTCTTTTTATTCCAACTCTATGCTATATTTGCAAAAGTTTCTGAGTCACAGTCTGTTCGGTCGCACGTTCAGTAGTGTCGTCCAAGAATCTGATCTTTATGTACTTGGAGATATATTTCAAGGCAACGTGGTTGATTCTTCAAAAATTTTGATGGAGGGTCTTGTTGCCGCGTCTAGATCCAAGGCTAAGAAGGTTGGGTTCGGGAATATTATCTGTGGAATAATACTAGGGACCAAGGGAAGTATTTCTGTTCCTTGGAGTGATGCTGAATCTTTCCCGATGCTAGACTATGAGTTTTTAGAATATGAAGGTCTAGTGAAACGAGTTTTTACATCGGGACCAAATTTTCTTTCTGCACCAGAACGTCAAGCCTTCGTGCAGATGAAAATAGACCGCTATAGGGCTAAGAAAATCCCGATTGAAAGGGATGAATTTTTAGCATAGCTTTTGTTTATTTTGTTTGTAAATATGTTGTACATATTTCTATTTCAATAAAACTTTCTCTTTTGCATTATTTCCTATTTTTGATCATATGGTTACATTTAATTTCATAATTCTACACTAATGCACCTATTAAATGCAAACTTAATCCATTCATTACTAATTAAATGATTAATAACTAAGTTTCAATTCCTTAAATAAAGATTCATTTAACTTACATTAATAAATGAACATAAATACTTCAATTAATCTGAGTTCCAAACCTTTCCTATTCTTAATTTAATATTCATTAATTAAAGCATTTTCATTTATTTTTCCCATTAATAAGGATAAACCTTTGGTTTTCCTTATCATTTAATGTTTTACATTTATGTTTTTAAGTACAGATAACATTTTCAAGGAGTTCAGGATAGGATTTATCAAGAAATTGCACGAAATGGAGTTAATATACAGAATTTGGGTAGCCACGAGGTGATCCGCGGCCGAGAATGACTAAATTCTCGGTAACTTCAGCAAATTCCCCAAAAAAAATTAAGAAAAAATTGGCTGAAACACGCGATTCGCGGCCGCGGATACGCGTCCTCGGTAACTTCAGCAAAAATCCTTCCAAAAATTCAAAGCAAAAATTCGCTGCACAACAAGAGCCGCGGTCGCGGATGACCGTCCTCGGTCGCGACACGCGTTGTTTATGCAACACCTAGTCCGGATTTTTGGCCTATTTTTCCACCTCTTCCTATTCAACCTCTACCTATTACTTTTCCTATTCAACCTCTACCTATTCCTCTTCCTATTCCTACTCTACCTATTAATCTTCCTATTCAACCCTATATATATACCTATTACTTACACAAACCTTACATCACCTCCAATTTTAACCAATCCCCTACTCTTACCTCTTCCCAATACCTTACTTTTACTCTTCCCAATTTCATCATTACCCTTTTCAATCACCTAACCCTTTCAACTTCAAGTCTCCATACAACACTTCTACTTCTTCTTCAACCTCAAGCTTTTCTCTCTTTTCATCTTTTTCTCTAAACCCTAAACACCATAACCATGCCTAGAGCAAAGCGTGTTAGACACAAGCCGGCTGTCACTGAGGCTAATCGCCTAAGGATTAGTTGCGGGGCTTATTTCGACATTCATTCTGAGGAAGAAGTTGGACGTTTCAAGCACTTTTCAAACCCCAATCGTAAGTTCGTGGACATGCAGTTTCTTGACTTTGATTCGGTAAGGAAGTTGAACTTCACTACACAAGTTACTGCTTTTATTGAAACTTTGGGATGGGAAACTTTTGCTTCTATGCGTTTTCCCCAAATTCAAGAGTATGTGGTTGAATTTTTGGTTACTTTAAAGATGAACAAAAAGAGGATAGAAATTTCCTTTAGGAATAAGGGTATAACCTATACCGTAGATTATGAGGCTATGGGAAATATGTTTGGTTTCCTTACTAGTGATTTTTATGATAAGCCTCGGGATTTTGACAATAACTCTTTTTGGCAAACTCTTTCCGACCAAACTTCTTTTGACTCTAAAAACACTTCGAGTAAGTTGATTAAGGACAATTGTGTGTTCTTCTTTCACAAGTATTTGAGTTTTTCACTTTTTGGTCGTGTTGAGAGTTCCAAGATTCAAGTCCGGGATTTGTTTGTTTGGGATTGTTTGTTCAAGGGTTTAAGGGTTGATAGCATTGGAATGATTTTTGACAATTTGTATCGTGCTTCGAGGGCTCATACCACTCAAGTCCCTCTCGGTAATTTAATCACCGCTATTGTTTTGGGAGCACGGGATGAATTGGCAACTTATGATATGTCCACCTACCATGGATATGTTCCGGTTTTGGACATTGCGGCTCTTGAGCGGGCTCATTTGTTGGTTTCTGCGGCTCCTCCGGTTTTTATTTCTTATGCTACCCGTATTGCTCATCTTCGTGGCACTATGGGTGGAGGTACTTCTAGTTCCCATAATGTAGGTACCGAGGAAGGAGGTGCGGAGGAAGGAGCGGAAGATGAACCACAAGCCCAAGCAACTCGAGATAATGATCCGGTAGATTTGAGGCGGATTTTGAACCAAATCAATGCAAATAATAGACAAATGAATTTGAGAATTGATGATTTGGTGGAGAACAACATGGTGATGAATGACAACCTTAATACTTTGAGGCGTGAGCATAGATCAACTCGGCATCGGATGCTTTCGTTTTTCCGTCGCCGAAATGTGGAAACTTCACCAACACCTCCGGATTCCCTGCCGCATGCTTAGGTTTTATCTTTTATTTTTATCTTATCTTGTTTTAATTTCAAATTCGTACATTTTTATTTCTTATGTTTCGTACAATTTCAGTTTTAATTTAATTTTATGATGAATGTTTTCTTTGCTATATCTTTCATTTCTTTCCGTTTGTTTCATCTTTAATGTTTTATCTCCATTTTGCACCAATGAGGACATGGTCCAATTTAAGTGTGGGAGGAGATATATACATATATCATTTTTATGCAAACGAATGAATGACCGAATGTATGCAAATGAATGAATGAATCTATGCAACACTCACTTGTTTTCAAAAATACAAATGCAACGTATATTGCAACACTTTTAAATATATTGCAACAAATGAAAAAACTTAACATTTTTTTTTATGAAATATCATTTTTACATTTATCAATTAAACATAAGTTAAATTTCTATTATGATTATTTTTAGGTTATCATTATCAATAGAAATAATTATTTCTATACAGGTAATATTTTTCAAAATTTTTCACAAATCTTCGACACGATTTTAAGTAAAAAAATTGTCTCGAGTAAATGTATTTAAGTAATAAATTCTTTCATTTTAATCTCTATTTTATATCATGAAATTCATGATACAATAAATCTTATTTTAAATTTTCAATTAGGTTTATAGGCATTAAATTGAACTAACAATTTTTAGCTCGATTTTGATTTTGTCTTACATTAACACCAATTGAAGTTTTTAAGGAAACTATAGCCATAATACATGTTGAATTTTAAATCAATATAGGATGAATGTGCTAATTTTCTTTTTCCCAATTCATATTAATTAATCAATAAATCGTATTCTTAACTTTTGGCCACGATTGAGACCAACCTTATCACAGTCGAGGTATGAAAGGGAAGAAATTAATAAGTAAAGCGTACTTTTGGCCACGGTTGCGACCACCCTTATCACAATCGAGGTATGAAAGGAACGTTTAAATTAGAAAAATTAAGCGTGTTTAAAGTTTAAAGTAACGATTGCGTCCATCCATGGCATGGTCGGTACCTCTTAAGCGAACACAAAATAAATGCATATAAAGTTACGATCGAGACCACCCTTATCACGGGCGTAACTAAGCAAATAAATTAAACTCAATACTCATATATAATAATTCAAGTTTGGGAAAGGAAATTTGGTGCTTTGAAATGCCTTGAGATGAAAAACTCAATAACATGCGTGCTTACATCGTCCCGAATACTTCAATTTAAACATTGAAATACAAGACGAATGATATATCGTATTTATACTAAGTTAGTTTGATATTTTGCGTATAAATTTGCCATGCGAAGTTAGTCTTTTTGGCTTAACTAATTTAAAAGGTAAACACAAAGATATATGTTTTATTTTCATAAAGAGATTAGTTAAGGAATAAATTCAGTGAAATTTTGCTCGGGACTAGCAAAAGATTAAGTGTGGAGATTTGTTAAGCCCAAAATATACCTAAAATATCATTAACATTTTTATCATTTTTATTACAAATTCGTGTTATTTATATCTGTTTAGATTACTTTTACTCTCGAATATCTTTCTTTCTTGCAAGGTACCTAAATATTTGGTAAAATCCAAATAGGAACGAAAAAGGATCAAAAACAGAAGAAAAACCCTACAAAAGGAGTCAAAAACGACGTAAATCGAAAGCACCAAGTCGAGGACACGAACGAAAGCAAAGAAGTGAGAAAACTCACCATGCCGCGACAGTGAATCTCCAACCCGCGGCCGCGACACGCGTGGTTTAGCCATTTTTCCCCTTCGTCCGTCGTTCAACTCAATGCTACGTCATTCACGGCCGCGGATTCCTATCCTCGGTAAGTGCAGAAAATTTACCAAATGCATTTTACACATGTTGAAATCCAAGAAACGCGTTCGTTCAAGTGGATAAAGACGTCCTTTCACAACGGACACGACTCTTAACCAACGGATACATCACTTCAAACACAACCCTTCAACATCTATAAATAAAGAGTTGATGTTGAGGAGAAAGGAGATGTATGAAATGTTACAATATAGATATAGAATCAGAGCATAGAACTTATGTCTAAGTTCTAAGTAAAACATTTTGAGAGTTAGAAATTAGATTCTGTACAAAACAAGATGAGCTACACATATTGTTTATAGTTTAATTACAACTCAGTAGCGTTTAGACATTGTTCCAGTTTTAGTTTGCATCATGGTAGTGGCCGACCGAATCCCTATTACGAAGTTACAGCGAGAAGATTGAGTAGAGTGTTCGCCCCTGAGCCTGACAACCTCTAAGGAAACCCAAGGAAAGGAACTGATCAAGCCGTTCACTTGCACGCCCTCGAAGAACTCGATGCTCCTTGTTCTCTGTAAACTTGTATCAATTTATATTTCATCTAATAAAGTTCGTTCTATTCGACAAATCGTTATGCAGCACTTATGGTAACCAATCCAATATAAGTGAGGCTGGTGTTTTCATTAATACGCAGTTGAATTCAAAATCATTACAAGGAAACTTTGTTGAACACTTAGGCAAATTATCATCTCGAAAGAGTTTTAATTTGAGTAAGGGCAACTATCCCGAAAGGGTTTTGTCGCGTTCAAAGCCAAATAATTAGAGGTTCCGTCATTTATTTCATCGTCATAATTGATACAAAGTTTAAGTTGTTTTCTTTGCTTAATGCAAATGAATAAATTCATTCGTTTTTCTAAAAAGTTCTAAATGTTCCTGTTTTGTAAAGTTCATCCCTAAATCAGAAGATCTTTCTAACAATCGATATATTCTAATATATAATCTTATTCCAGCATTTTCAAGTATTCAAATTTCCTAAATTCAATTAAACAAATTTTCACTTTTCATTTACATTTAATAGTAAATCTAATAAGTTCGAAATTAATAATTCAAAAATAAGTTTTTCGTTAAAAAACGTATCCCTGTGGGATCGATATTTTTATTACTACAAGCGAAACCGTGCACTTGAGGAAATCGCTCAACAAATACCTTCATATTCAATGAAATAAACAGTATTCTGAACACAGAATTTAGACAGAAGAGGATTAGCCAGATAAATATCAATGCATACTCTAGCAAATTTACCTCTAACTGCCCCAATAGTGGTTTTGTCCACATGGTGAACTTTACCAACTAGGCCACCAATTTTATTAAGAAAGCTTTCATTATAGTATTCAATAGGTAAACCCGGGAATCTTACCCAAGTAAGAATCCTATTAACTGAACATTCATCAGGATTGAAGTTAGGGACCCTGTAGACACCGAGTCGGAGGACCTGTGACGAAAACCTGAAACAAGGCGGTCGAAGCGATTGATTCCGGAAGTTTTGAAAAATATATAAAGAATAATAAGCTGAGGAAAATTAACGGCACGGCGCGGGCACACAACGGAATCCCGCACGCGGACGACGATGGTTGAACGCCCGCTTGACGGCTCGAGACGTGCGCGCGGCGTCCATCGGACGCACCGCGAGTGGCACGCTCTCGACGCCCGAGCAATGCCTGGGAACGCTGGCGGTGCGCGCCCTTGTGGGCCGTTGAGCACACGTGCCTGGCAGCGCGGGGCGCGCGTTCGGCGGCCGCGACGTGCGAGCGTCTAGCTGCGCGGAACGCGCGCTCGGCGGCCACGGAGTGCACGCGTCCGACGGCGCGGGGCACGCCCCGAGGGTCGCCGGGCGGGCACCCAACCACATCGGGCGAACGCCCAACGCGTCGGGCGGACGCCAGACGAGGGTTGGGCGCGGGCGCCCAACCTCGCGTTGGGCGCTCGCCCAACGAAAGTTGGGCGATCGCCCAACATTGTTGGGCGGCCGCCCGACCACAATGGGCGACGCCCAATTTTTTTTGGGCGTCGCCCATTGTTCCGGGATCCGTTTCCCTATATAAGGGCACGGATCCCAAGGTGAAAAGAGGGGGGATTTTTGGGAGAGCTTTCTCACACTAGATATTTTTCTAGAGAGAGGAAGTGGATTTTTTGGGAAAAAAATATTTTTTTTTCCTAAAATTGAAAATCTCTAAATTTCCTAAGTTCAATTTTTACTAAATTTTTAATAAAAAACGGGAGCTCGCGGTTCGTGGAATCAATCGGCTTCGACTGTCAGATACCGAATTAAAGGTATTATCCGAGGACTAGACTCTTTATTTTATTTAATTTATTCTCTCCTTCTATTTATTTTTTTTATGCTATAGTTTTTATTCCTTTAGTTATTTATTTATTTTGTCACGTTTTATTTAATTAACGTATTTATTTAATTTTCGTTTCGTGTTAAATAAAATTCGGTTTTGTTTTAAAATAAAAACCTCGTTTTGGATATCCCAATACGAACCGTGATCCGAGAAAAGGTAGTTCGGGTATCGAAAATGTTGTAATTATAAGTTTTTTTATTTAAAAGAGGTTTCCAAATAACATTTTAAAATAAAAACATCGTTTTAGGAACTTCCGTGTTCGACTATGATCCATCTTTGGTAGTTCGGAAGTCCAAAACGATTGAATTAGATTTAATTTAAAGCTTTTGAATAAATCTGGAAAATATTAGAGTGCTGCTGTAATTTGTCAATTCTGTCACTAAATGCTGTTTACCGACGGATTTTCCGTCGGTAAATCTGCCAAAATATAAAAAATGCCATTTCAGTCCCTTTTTCTTAACTTTTAGACTTTTAATCCTTAGTATATATATATATATAATTATGTAATATATTCTTTTCAAATTGTTTTAAGACTTTAACATATATAATTATTTTAGGAGATTGGTATTCCATTTTTATTCTAATTTTTTTGTATATGTACATATTACTTTCTTTTTTATTATTATTCATTTAAATTACATTAAATTCTATTTTAAATGTTATTTACTTGGGCATTTTGGGAAATAATTAGTAGATATTGGGAGATGAACATATAGTCCTTTTAACATTAGGATTATACTAGTTATGTATATATATATAGTTTTGGGGTATATTTGGGTTATCTTAATTATTGTTAAATAAAATTATTTTGAGTGATAAATGCTATTTTCCTATTTATGAATTTCATTCACTATTTTCTTATGTTTAAAGTATAAATATATTATTTTCATTATTCTTTCTTATATATGTATTAGATAGTATATTTTCTTTTACTCTTATTTTGTGTCTTTTAGGCTAAAATGTGTAAATATATATCTATATTATCTTCTTTATTTCTTTTGGTCATTTATAAGTCCATGTTTCAAATGGGCTTCACTTGGAAAAATTAATTTTTGGGCCTAAATGTGTTTATTGATGTAATTATAATAGTTAGAGAGTCCATTAAATAAGTGGAGAAAATAAGTCACAAAAAGAGAGTTTTCAATTAAATTATTTAAGCTAATGAGCTTTCTTAAATCTCTAATGTAGATAAATAGAGTCATTTTGGTTGATATTTCAAATCGTCTTCAAAACACCACGTTTTAAAACCTTAGTCCGTTCCAACGACGGATTAAGCGAACATTGTAATCAAAATCGTTTTCTTTGTTAATAATGGAGATTTTGAATCGCTTTCTTAATGAATTTGTACAAAATAAAATTGACTTGTATGTTTAACCACGTTTTCTTATTAAAAGGCTTTTACTTTAACGTTTTCAATTACTCGAGTCGTTCCAACGGCGACTCGAGTAAGCTTCATCAAAACGGGGTTTTAAAACGCACCTAAATCGTTCCAACGGCGATTAAGGTGCGAACCATGTAATAAACATCGTTTTGGGGAAATAAGTTAATAGACACACAACATAACATTTAAATACGGTTGTAAATAAATCACTTCTTTCTTCCCCCTCTCTGTGTATGTATAAACATAAATGGGTGATTCTTTACTGATGTGGCTTTTCAATATCATATGCTCAAAATGGTTTCCAAAAAGAGAAAGAAAAGGGTTTAAAATGAATTTTAAACTTAAAGAAGTATACGATTAGTCCGTTATCGCCTAACATGCTGAGTAGGAGGCCGGTGGTTCATAACCGGGCGATGTCGGGGTGCCTAGTAGCCTTTCTCCGGAAAGGAGCTAGCCTTCTCGGCTCGTACCTAAGTTTCCCGAACCCACACCGGTCTCCCGCAAGGGATCGGTGTTCATTTTCCCATTCGTGGGTGGCGACTCTTCCATATCTCCGAGCTCCGGTCCTGCCGAGCAGCTTGATTCCGCGATTGGTTGCTTTCGGCGCCAATCACCGCTTACATCGCCATGAGGTTGTCCACCCCCCGGTCCGCCCGGGAGATTAGGCCGCGGCACCTCGTCTAACAAGTGGCGACTCTGCTGGGGAAGCGAGAAATTTGATTCCGGAAGGCATGCACTAAGCCCTTAACGGGGACGGATCGTTTTACTTCTTTTCGTATGCATTCACGAGCATTATTGCAAACCCTTTGGGTAAGTTCCGCCAAATCTCTAGCGAGAGTCCATTCGTCGCTCGAAAGAGGATAGCGTAAGTTCCCCCTTATAGTAAGGCGCCAGAGGGTCCCCATCCATTCGTTAGGGGCGAATCTGTGCGGTCCTGTGAGGTCCCGCGGTCAGCCGTGTCAGCATATAGTAGCCTTAGAAGTTTCCATAGGATTACCCGTTACTATTTTTGATGTGATAAATGAATCAGTTCGTGTTTTCAAACCGCCATGATACGTGTCTAATCCTAAACTATGTAAAGAAAATGAGACGACGCGTTAATATATACTCATGAATCGACATACTAGTTACCCTAAAACATCGAAACGATTTGAACTAAAGACGACTTAGTCATCTCGTATGAATGAACATGTGCGACCCGCCTTGTCCCTTTCGGTGTCCCGACGAAGGCACGTGTTCAGGAAATACGTTATGACGTAAGCACGTATTAGTATGAATCGGTTCGGTGTTAAGGATAGTTATATTTCAATACAAGAGACTATATTAACGGTAGCCGTTATTCACATTCTTTAAATAAATTGGGTTAAAACGAGATCACGACGAAACGAAAACGAAGAACATTTCTGTTTCGAACGACCTTGTTGTAACGTGAAAAGTTTCGCACAAGTAGCCCGTCCCTTCCGAATAAAAGACGAGCTTTTACGTTATGCCTTGTGTCATTCTTAAGAGAAATGGACGTGTCCGCAAAAGGTGACTAAGAAAAGAAAAGCGAAAAATGAACTAAACGACCAAAATCATTCCAAATCTACGATATATGTCAATCCCGAGAGTAGTTAAAGAAAATAAACCAATACCGTTGAATACGTGCCTCGAACGAGTGTATACCCCGTTTAAAATCTCGAAGCCGAATTAAGCCAAACCATATAATTGCGCCATATGGACGAGACTGCGGGTTTTGACTAACGACTCGATCATTTCGACCGTTACCAAAACTGCAAGAAATATGGCCCGATATACGTGTTTGCTTAAATCGTGCCTAAAGGAAGGAAAACGGTGATATCCTCACTTCGAATAAACACGCGATTCAACGAAACGTTGATTTTCTATAACCACACTGAGATGATATATCCTGTGGATTGGGAGGAACAAAGAGTTGTAATTAGCCGAAAGATTATCGTGCGCTCAAAATAAGACTCACCGTCTTTTCACGTAGCAAAATGAGCAAACGGATCCTCGACGCTAAGAACAAACGCGTTACGCGATGAGTCCGTTCCCTAAAATAAAATCCAAAAGTGATTCCATCACTAAATAAACACGTGGTTACGTCTCTCGATAGATCCAAAAGATCCCGTTGTAATCCAAAAATCGAGACATGAACCCACGCGAATAAAAGGGAACGAGTCATTGACAATAACGAACGATTGGACTAGAAGAATAACTCGAACCATGTCTAAAAATCGAGATGCGCTCAAAGGGAGTCAAAACCCGAATTAACGCATCTCGCGAAAGGACAAAAGACGAGTTATTCCGAAAGGACAATCCAACTTGGTCGATTTCTTGGTCACTGAACGTTGATACGTCAAAACGAACTGTATTGTCTGATGAATGATTTATTTTTCTGCAATAATCGACGGCATCACGCGTCTCCTGGACCGCAATGTGAGCCCCAAACCCAAAATCCTAGGAAAGAGACCTGGACCAACGAGTGTGTGGAGGAATAAGGGTGGAAGAGAGATGTTGTGATACATGTAAATAGAACTAACGTTTGTTCTTCTTATCTTATAATCGTAAATAAATAAACGCACACACCACGAATCATGCATATAAAACCATGCATACATACTAATGGATACCGTTCGCGCAGACGTCATCATTAAGCGGTTGTGGTTTCGTGAGAATAACTGGCTAGTCGGGCAGTTTGATCAGCTACAGATTGACGGTTCCGAATCGAGAGTAGTGGCTTCTGAATCATCTTCGTTCAAGGGAGCTTAATATTCAGTCAATATGTCTACACCGGATGAGAGAATATCAAGGTTAGAAATAGTGGTAAACAACCTCAACATTAAGAGTAACAAGAGTAGCAGTAAACCAGTTGAGAACATTATGAGCACGGGTCCCCGTTTTGGAGGTAACTATCAGGATTGCGTAACAAGCAGTTTGGGGAAGAGAAAGCAAAGGGAAGAGGAATGGAAGCAGCACATCACTCAGGAAGTGCACGATCTACGTGGGGTAAGCTCTGGAGGTCAAGACTTTTATAATCTGAAAAACTATTCGTCGGCAACGGCTTTGCCTTTGAAGTTCCGGCTTCCTGACATGAAGAAGTTTGATGGAACTGGGGATCCTACCGCCCATGTGAACCAATATGTGGCAGCAATGGAGCACACAATTCTGACTGAGGAACAGATCTTGGGGCTGTTCAGTGCTTATCTGGAGGAGGGTGCCCTCGTGTGGTTTCATGCGTTGCCACTGGTGACAAAGAGGGATTGGAAGGAGTTAATGAAGTCATTCATCGCCTAATATAGCTTCAACACTATGTTTGAGGTCACTTTGAGGGAGCTAGAGAGCACCAAGCAGCAGGCTGGGGAGTCTTTGTCCGACTTTATGAGTAGGTGGAGAGCTAAGGCAGCAGTTATAAAACAGAAGCCGTCGGAGCAGGATCAGATCCGGGTGGTAATCAGCAACACTTTGCCGCACGTTAAGAATGAGTTGCGGTGCATGCCTTTCACCGATTTCAATCAGATATATAGCTACGCTTTGACAGTTGAAGGGGAGGGAGAGCCGAAAAGAGCCTATGCTAAACGGACGAAGTCGGGGTATAGTGCCGGAGGGCCAAGTTCTAATGTAGAACCTGCCGCAGTAAAGGTGATTGAACTCAACGCTATCGGGAAAAGGCAGTTCCCCAATTTGATCTGACATACGCAAAAGTTTTTGAACGTCTGCAGAAGAAGGTGTTGTTAAAAGCCCTTACCCCGTATAACAAAGCCCAACCTACTCCGCAGATTCGGGCTAGAGGGTATTGTGAGTTCCACAGCAGTTATGGACATACGATTGAGAATTGCGAAAGGCTGAAACACGAAATCCAAGATTTGATTGAGGAGAAGAAGATAGCTGATCCTTCGTCAGCAAACCCTTCCGTTAGGCGCAATCCATTGCCTAATCATAGGGTGAGCGTGATCGGAGTTGGTTGGACGGAAACTGTAGTGATGGAATCTTTTGAGGAAGATGTAGAGGAGTTGTTGGACTCCGTCGAAAGAAGCAATGTGGGAAATGGTTTGTATGTGTCCTTCTTGGGTGAGGAACAAGAGGAAGAACCAATAGAGGAGGGATCAGATGGTGGAACACCATATGACGAGGATAGTGCCGAAGAGACCGGTGAAGGGGCGTCTCGGACTATCGTGCCAAATTTGGGTTTGTTCAGTGGAGGAAGGGATCCCGAAGTGCACTTGCGTGAGTATATGCACGACATGTTTATTGAATCCTTCGGGGTAGATGAAATTGCTCAGTGGTTCCACCATTCGCTGGTAGGTGAGCCTTTGCAATGGTTCCATTCATTGCCCGACTCTTGCAAGCACGATTGGGATCGGTTGTCGGATTTGTTTCTTGAAAAGTATCAGAGAGCTGAGGATAGAACCGCGGAGCACTTTGCAATGCAGATTGGACCCATCAAGCGTCCATTGCCAAGGGTGAGCAAGTATAACGGCAATAAGGACCCTATGGAGCACCTTCACTTCTATTTGTCGGCTATGATAGCCTTGGGTTTCAAAGAGGAAGAGATCACTAGCTTGTTTTGTAATTCATTGATGGGTGAACCGCTGATGTGGTACATGTCGTTGCCGATGTATGTTAAGACCGATTGGGCAGCTATGACGAAGAGATTTATCAAGGAATATACGGTATGGATGCTAGCAGAGCAAACTCCTGATTCCCCGTCTTACCAAACACCTGATGCGGTGTTAGCGATGCCTAGGTATGGTGGATACCAGGATCCTGTAGAGCATGCGAGGATATTCCGCGATCATATGTATAACGCTGGATTCCCACAGTGTGAGTTGCATGAACATTTTCCGGAAACCTTGATGGGAGAAGCCTTATTGTGGCATCAGGGTCTGTCAGAGGAAGAGATGTGCCATTGGATACTGCTCCGAAATGCCTTTGTGGCGAGATATGAAATGTACATTCCATGGACGGGATCCCTGGATGATCTGGACAGGATTAGGCAATTCCCCGAGGAACATTTTGTGGATTATGCTAGAAGGTGGAGGCACCGTTATGAGCAGTGTAATGAGACAATGAGCGATAAGGTGCAGCTTATGTGCATACAACGAGGCGCTATTCCGTTGGCCGCAAGAAGGATGAGTAGAGTGTCCCTCCGTGACTATGATGAGTTGATAGGTTGGGCTTTGTATGGATCAGCGGATCCCTTCTTCCTGAATCCGAGTGTTCCTCACGTCATGGATTTAATGGTCGTAGACATTTGGGCGAGTTCCTCGGACGAGGAGGATGCCAATCGAATTAACATCTGGGACGAGTCGGAGGACAAGCCGGAAGTTGCGGTGATGATGAGATCAGGTCGTGTGGCCGAGGGAAAGGCACCAATGGTAGAGACTGAGATTGGAGAAGGTTCGGCTCCTAAGCCCGACGACCAATTTCTTGAACAGTTGAAGAAAACGCAAGCTAAGTCTACGGTCTGGGAAGTTTTATGCCACTCTAAGTACCATCGTGAGAACCTGATGAAGGAGTTGCAGAATTTGGTGATCTCCACCGACACTGAGCCGGCAGCGCTAGTAGGGGCAATAATGGCCCGAAAGAAGACTGAGATCACGTTTACCGACGAGGATCTCCCAGAAGAGGGGAAGGCTCACAACAAGCCATTGTATATCCGAGCGGAAATTAACGGGAAGAAGACTAGCTGTGTTATGGTCGATGATGGATCGGCCATTAATGTTTGTCCTTTGAAGCTCTTGTCCAAGTTGGGAGTGGAGAGAGGAGATTTGACAGCTTCTGAAACAGTGATCAGAGCATACGATGACAGCCGTAGGCACATTGAAGGAGTCTTTAAGGCCAAATTGAAAGTAGGGCCGCATGAAGAAGAGACTGAGTTCACGGTGCTGGATATCCCGGTAACCTTTGCTGTATTGTTGGGACGCCCATGGTTCCACAAGTTGGGAGGTGTGCCCTCCACGCTCCATCAGATGATCAAGTTCCCCTTCGGGGAGGACATAGTAACAATTAGAGCTGAGAAATTGAGCTCGGTGGCAGCATTGGGAATTGAGCCTCAACTTTTCTCCGGATTCCAAGTCTCCGGGATTTACGAATCGAGCATGACCACCGATGTGGTGAAGATGATGAAAGGAGGTTTCATCCCGGGAATGGGATTAGGAGCACACCATCAAGGGCTGTCGGAGTTTCCAGATTTTAAAGGTCAGAAAACCCGGAGGGGTTTGGGATATGAGCAGGGGAGTCCATCCAACATGAGTGCAGAAGGGAAAATAGGCTTGAGGAAGCATTTTGTAAGCGAGGGGCATGGAAAGCCATATTCGGGAACCTCCGAGTCGTGGACTAGCACGGAAGGAAAGATTCTGCCAGGGTTTGAAATCTTCAATGATGTCGCCGACTGGGGCAAAGGAAAGGCAAGCTGCTTTGTCGAGGAGATCATGATGCTGGATTCAAATGCCGAGGAGCAGGTCATTACCATTGAAACGGCTACAGGAGCTGAAATTGAGCCTAGTACCTCGAGAGTATATGAGAAGTCCAAAGATATTGAGGATGAAAATTGTATTACTGCTTTGTTTGAGTCTGATGATGTAATCACCCACGCTATCAATGAAATGAATTCCGATTTTGCTTACTTGCTTGATGTTGATCATGATCATTCCATGCATTCTCATTCATATAACATGCCTACATTTGAAATCAATACAATAGAAATGTCAACTTTCAATCTTGGTACGGATGAAAATCCTAAACTTATACAAATTGCTCAAGAATTAACTATTGAAGAGAGAAAAGAATTTGAGAGAATAATTAAAAAATACGAAATTGTATTCGCGTGGACATACGAAGACATGCCTGGAATCGATCAATCAATCGTAACTCACCGCATTCCAACATATCCCGAGGCGAGGCCCGTAAAACAGAAGCTCCGACGTATGAGACCCGAATGGGCAGATAAGATCAGAGAGGAGGTGAAGAAGCAGTTAGAAGTAGGATTCATCGAAGTGATCGACTATCCCCCTTGGGTCGCAAATGTAGTGCCCATCGCAAAGAAGGATGGCAAAATGAGGATGTGCGTTGATTACAGAGATCTTAACAAGGCATGCCCCAAGGATGAGTTCGCATTGCCTCATATCGACGTATTGATCGACAGTGCAGTGTCAAGCGTCTTACACACGAATGTGGACGGTTTCATGGGCTACATGCAAGTTCAGATGGCCGAAAAGCACAAAGCGAAAACCTCGTTCACAACTGAGTGGGGAACATACTGTTACAGAGTGATGCCATTTGGTTTGAAAAATGCCGGGGCAACCTACCAGCGAATGGCTACAGCACTGTTCCATGATATGATACACAAGGAGGTAGAAGTCTACGTGGATGACATGATGGTCAAATCAGAGACAAGAGAAGGGCATTTTGCCGCACTCGAGAAGTTTTTGGCCCGAATTGCAGAATTCAAGCTAAGATTAAACCCGAAGAAGTGCTTTTTCGGCGTTTCGTCGGGGAAAATCTTAGGCTATGTAATCGGAAATAAGGGAATTGAGGTGGATCCCGATAAAGTGAAGGCTATAAAGGAAATGCCAGCGCCGAGAAATGAGAAGGAAGTGAGGGGGTTTCTGGGGCAGGTTCAGTATATCAGCCGGTTCATAGCAAGACTCACCGCAATCTGCGAGCCAATCTTTAAGTTGTTAAGGAAAGACCAACCCATCGTTTGGAATGATAAGTGTCAACAGGCGTTGGAGAGTGTCCGAAGTTACTTGTCTAATCCGCCAGTGTTGAGACCGCCTAAACTGGGAAAGCCGCTTCTCCTCTATGTAGCGATTGAGGAGCGATCTATTGGGGTGATGTTGGCTCAAGAGGGAGACACCGGCGTGGAGCACGCGGTGTATTATTTGAGTAAGAAGTTCCTAGAGTATGAGCTCAAATACAACATGATCGAAAAGACATGTGTGGCAGTGGTGTGGTTGACGAAGAAACTGCGGCACTATTTCCAATCATATAAAGTGATCATTATTTCTCGGATGAACCCCGTGAAGTATCTATACCGAACTCCATCCTTGACGGGGAAGTTAGCCAGATAGTTGTTGCTTTTGTCCGAGTTTGACATTGAATATGTGACGAAGAAGGTTATCAAAGGAAGAGCCGTGGCAGAATTTTTGGCTAATCAACCCCTGAATACAGAAGAAGAAGAGATAAGCTATGATTTCCCCGATGAACATTTGAATGCAATCGAAGTCATACCATGGAAAATGTTCTTCGACGGAGCAGTTAATTCGAGTGGAGCCGGAGTAGGAGTACTACTTATCTCACCGGAAGGAGAAAGAATCCCGATGGCGAAGAAGTTATCCTTCCCTCTTACTAATAATATGGCCGAATATGAAGCGTGCATTTATGGTTTGGAGTCATTAGCAGCACTAGGAGCATCATATGTCGAAATTTAGGGTGACTCCAAGTTGATCATCGAACAGGCACAAGGAAACTGGGAAGTGAGAGAAGAAAGGCTACGTCCGTATCTAGATCAGCTAGAAGGGTTGGCATTAAGATTCAAAGAATGTCGCTTCTATCACATTCCTCGAGCTCAGAATCAGGCCGCGGATGCCTTGGCCACTTTGGTGTCAGTTTGGGACAACCCCCGTAACCTTGCTTCGAAACCATTGGTATTAAGAAGATCTCACAAACCGTGCTACGAAGACGTAATGCTGTTAGGGGCAGATGAAAAACCGTGGTATTTCGATATCGTGAACTTCATGAAAAATGGAACATATCCGGCAGAGTCAGAACCTAGGGATCAAGCTGTGATTAGAAGGCTAGCTCGTCAGTTCGTCTTCCATAACGACTTGCTTTACAAAAGGCACATTGACGGATTACAACTAAGATGCTTGGATGTGGGTGAAGCCCGCGAAGCGATGGAATCAGTACATTCGGGAATTTGTGGAGCCCATATGGGAGGAGCAGTACTCGCTAAGAAAATTATTAGGCAAGGCTTCTATTGGCTCACCATGGAAAGGGATTGTAACGAGTATGCGAAGAAATGTCACGATTGTCAAATCCACGGCGATTGCAGTCATCTTCCGGCCATGGAATTACACGTGCTAGCACCTATTTGGCCATTCGCTGCTTGGGGCATTGACATCATTGGCGAAGTAAGGCCTAATGCTTCAAATGGACATAAGTTTATTGCAGTCGCCATCGATTATTTCACCAAGTGGGTAGAAGCAGAGTCGGTTAGCAAACTGGGATCCAAGCAGATGAGAAAGTTCATTAAAAAACACTTGATCACCAGGTTCGGAGTGCCTCATCACATGATCACGGATAACGGAGTCCAGTTTCAGGGGGAAGTAAGGAATCTTTTCCGAGAATATGGCATTGAACATCACAGGTCTTCTCCGTACCGTCCATAGGCTAATGGGGCAGTAGAAGCAGCTAATAAGAACCTTAAAAGGATCCTCGTAAAGACGGTAGAATCACATCGGAACTGGCATGAGCACCTCCCTCTCGCGTTGTGGGCTTATCGCACGACAGTCAGAACCTCGACTGGGGCAACACCATTCTCTTTGGTGTATGGCACAGAAGCAGTTTTGCCGATTGAGATTGAAAAGCGATCATTGAGAATCGCAGTGGAGGCAGAAATTCCCGAGGCGGAATGGGTAAAGAGGCGATGCGAGCAGTTGGCTTTAGTTGATGAGAAAAGGATGGAAGCCCTTTACCATGTACAGTTGTATCAAAGAAGGATGGCTCGGGCTTTCAATAAAAAAGTCAAGACCAGTCCTATCAAAGAAGGAGATTTGGTGATGAAACAGATCCGTGTGACGCACACCGACCCGAGGGGGAAGTTCAGGCCTAACTGGGAAGGACCATTCATCGTGAAGAAGATACTAAGCAAAGGAGCGGTGAAGTTGACCACAATGGACGGCATGGAATTCTCCGAACCTATCAATCTGGATAGGCTTAAGAAATACTTTTCGTAAAAAAAAAAAAAAAGAGAAAAATAAAGAAAAATTCCCGATAGGTCGAAAACCCGCAAAGGGCGACCTATGCAACAATAAGGGAAATCCCAATGGGTGAAAACCCGAAAGGGCACTCATTTAAAAATTCCGGGATAGTAAAAGGAGAGAAGAAAAATCGCCGGGATCCGAAAACCGAAAGGCGGGTCCTGGTAACAATAGTTATGACTTGAGCAATTACAAAAACAATGTGTAAGAGACTAAGTATTTCTGTTGTTTGTAAATAAATAAAGGCATGAATATATTTGACGAGAATGATTGGAATCATCATAATCTACTGAATGCATGGTAATATGAATCACGAGTTATACATTTCCTATCCTACTTTTCACAAAAAGCCTACCTACTATCCACCCCACTCCCTATACATCAGCTATACATCGGAGAAACCCTAATAAAAGCTACAAAGCAACAATGAAAGCTACGAGCCTAATCCGCAGATAGTGTCTCCTCGGCAGCACGCGCTCTCTCATCAGAAGCTCGCGCTCTCTCATCAGAAACCCGTGCTCTCTCATCAGCAGCTAGTACTCTCTCCTCTGCAGCAAGGCGTCTGATCGACTCATCACGCGCCCTCTCCTCGATGGCAAGGCGACCCTCAGTCTCCCGTCGCATCACCCCCGACCAGTGGTCGTTCCTCTCTTGATACACACGACCAACTCGGGCATCAGCTTCCCGCATTAGCTCACTCTGTCTCCGCTCATGGGCATGAAGATCACTCTACAAGAAAAAAAAAACAAACAAAAAACAGATAAGAGGCAGCATAGGCAAAAACATAAATCATACATACATGCATACATTTCACTACACTAAAGTACAATAATGATACATACCAGGTGGTCGGTGCAGCGCAAGCTGAGGCAATCTCGTAGGAAGCCGGATAGATCCACGTAGTCTGTACAGGTCTCCCTAGTGGTCAGTGAAGCGTCCGAGGGATCAAACGGGACCCTCGAGGAGAAGATAGGAGGGGCCGCCTCAAATCCCGCATAAGGTGTCCCAGACTCGTCATAGCGGATCGTAGCATAATCCCTCCCGTAGCCTGGTATAGGCACGCCTATGGACGATCTCTCCGGTCGGGCTGCGCTGGAGGACTCGTCGACGAAGTAGGGCTGCTCGCGCGCTGGTGTCTGAGTCTGAGTGCCATCAAAAAAATCAGATAAGTGGGCACTCCTCCAAGATCCCTCCTGCAAAAAAAAAACACACAATAAAACCTCCTAGCATATCGTGAATAAAATTAAGGGGGAACGGAATCACTTACCGGAACCTCCTCCTGATCGAAGACTGCCGCGATAGCCTCCCTCGAAAACACGTCCGTCACCGAATCTACCTCCATCGCTGTCGCTGGGGCATCCCTCGCGCCCAGTAAAGTAGACAAGTAAGGCTCGCGGCCCCCAGCGTGAATCCACACCGCTCTACCAACATACCTACGGGTCAGGTCCCGACGAATGACCGATAAAGGCAGGGTCCGCACCGCGAACATAGAGATGGGGATCTCACCCGGCGTCCAATGAGCGTCTCTAACCCCGGTAATGCCTCGATCCCCTAGATACCACGCCCGCACGCAGGGGCCGGTGAGCACACACTGCTGCTCCTGGATCATCGACACGTATGCATACTCAGGGCCGAAGTCGAGGTCATCCCACCTGAACTGAATCTAAAGCAAAATACATAAAGAGAAAGTCAGAAAGGCTCAAACCAAAATCTGGCACGATGGGGCAAAATCTACCTGACTCAGGGTCAGCGAGTCGATCCGATCCAGAAGCCGCGACACTGTCCGACTCCTCTCAGCGCTCAAGTCGAAGTCCCTCCATCGAGTCATAAATGGCGGCCTCGGCACTCTCGGTCGAGGTCGAGACCGGCTAGGAAGGATGTGTCTCTCGTATGCCCACACCTGCGGTAAAAATGAGGACTAGGAGTGTGAAAAATGCGAAAAAGATAAGACGGATAAGTCAAGAAGGTGTCACATACCAGCAGGGCAAAGGTATAACCGCCGAAGTCCTTACGCTTCCGGCAAGTCAGATCCAAGAACTTGTAAAGAAAGGCTAAGCCTGCCCCTGCCCAATCATAAGAAGCCGCTGCATCCAGATCGCTAAGTGCCTGAATGAGACCTGCGTGTACCTTCCCGCCCTTCGTGCGGAAAATCGTCTCACTCAGAGCATATACTAAGAAACTACGAACCGCCAGGTCGGTAGCGTCAGTCTCGCAGAAATCACGTCTACTCAAAAGGCTCGCGGTAGAGACAAACTTCGCCGGAGTAGACTTGGCGCATAGACGAACTCCCGGTCCAATCAAGGTAGCAAGCCTAGCAGGGTCGACCCGTGGTCGCATCATACCAAGGTGGAAAGGGACGGGAGTGTTGCTCCCTCGCAATCCTATCAACAGCGAAAAATCTCGAGGCGAGATGGTCATCTCCCTAAAGGAAAGGTGGAAGGTGTGGGTCGAGTCAACCCACCGCTCGCATAAGGCCCGTAGGCCAAAAGGATCGCATACCCCGTTGGTGCGGGGCAGCGCTGCAATAAAGGGCTCGAAGCCCAACTCTTGCACACGGGCTCTCGCCGCGGCACCTAGCCTATCATACCATGAGTGAATCTCGGCGGTGGTCCCCGAAATCTCAATGAACTAAAAAGAACAAGACAAGAAAATTTAAATACTGCTCCTAAAGTATGCATTTGATAAGAACGCGTCAAGAACAGGTATTCTTTCATTATCTAACCTAGAGACATCCGGTCAGTTAGGACCAATTTTCTGTAAAAAATCTCTCATGTAGGGTCCTTCACGTAAGGTTGAGTCAATTCTTTGATCCACTTTCGTCTGCGGCGACGAGGAGCGTAGATTAGGTTTTACTATTCACATACGTTAACGGGCATTAGGTAAGTTTTTACTATTCACGTCGTTTTCACTATTCACGTGCATTAGCTAAGTTTTTACTATTCACGTTATCACTATTCACGTGCACTATTCACGTTTTTACTATTCACGTGCATTAGCTAAGTTTTTACTATTCACGTGCACTTTTCACGTTTTACTATTCACGTTTTACTATTCACGTGCATTAGCTAAGTTTTTACTATTCACGTTGTCACTATTCACGTGCACTATTCACGTTATACTATTCACGTGCATTAGCTAAGTTTTTACTATTCACGTGCACTATTCACGTTTTTACTATTCACATCGTTTTTACTGTCAACATGCATAAATTCATAGTGTACTATTCACATGCATATAGCGCGCATTCTTACAAAAACAAACAGGTGTTACGTGTAAATAAAGGAATTCACGTTTTCTAGCTAAAGTCCTCTAAAGCAGCCTAAGAGTTAGCATGCAAATCATGTTCGTATAGGAATGTTAAAGCCTAGAGTTCAAATCAAATAAAAGTGAGAAACCACTTACCTCGTTGCAGCGTGTCCTGCTCAAGTGAGTCGTAGGGTCGTGGAAGGTATCCACTCTATCCAGGTTTACATAAACCTCGTCCATGCCTCGGGTGTTATCCCATTCGTCTAAATCCATCCCGAGAATAATCCAAATTGAAGTCTAGTGAGAGAAAGAGGAGAGAGAAGGTGTGGGGTTGAAATGAAACCCCACCACCTTATATAGGAAAAGGGAATGGCATTCCCGTAAATAGTGAAAAAAGTACAATTTGACATAAAGGTAAAAAGTAAATAATTAATTACCAGGTGCACAGACCTCCGATTTGCAGTCCGTTTCAGCCTGCATTTCTCCCAGACAGTGATTAACATTGTCAAAACATCAATTCCAGACAACAGCTAATTTTTACAGAACAGTGACACCAGTCGAAATACAGACGACAGTCAATAGAAAAACAATATGTAGTCTATTTCATTTCGGACTCAGACGTGTGCCCATCGAATCGTCGAGCTGATAGCTCTAGTGAGAAAATACAGACAACCGTGTGGTAAGAAAATCCAGAAACAGAACCCGCTTTTTTGCCATTTGACTCACGGTCGCAAACCGAAGTTGCTTTTGAGCCATTTGACTCTCGGTCGTAGACCGGAGTTGCTTTTGAGCCATTTGACTCTCGGTCGCAGACCGGAGTTGCTTTTGAGCCATTTGACTCACGGTCGCAGACCGGAGTTGCTTTTGAGCCATCTGACTCACGGTCGCAGACCGGAGTTGCTTTTGAGCCATCTGACTCACGGTCGCAGACCGGAGTTGCTTTTGAGCCATCTGACTCACGGTCGCAGATCGGAGTTGCTTTTGAGCCATCTGACTCATGGTCGCAGACCGGAGTTGCTTTTGAGCCATATTTACCTAAGATCGTAGACTAGGGTAGCGGTTTAGCCATTATCCCCACAGTCGTAAATCAGGGTAGCTGTTTAGCCATTATCCCCGTAATCTTGAAATAGGGTAGCTGTTTAGCCATTATCCCCGCGGTCATAAACTAGGATAGCTATTTAGTCATTATCCCCGCGATCGTGAACTAGGGTGCAGCCCGAAGCAGAGTCTGATGCAGTCAGAGAGCAACGCCAGAGCGCGCAGCGCAAAGGTCAGGTATGATTCCTCCTACTCGTTACGTGTCTTTTACTTTTATATGTTTTACATTGCATGTGTTATGTTAGCAAAAACATTTTCGAACCACACACATCACTGTCAAAATAGAAAAGTAGGGGCAACTGTAGACACCGAGTCGGAGGACCTGTGACGAAAACCTGAAACAAGGCGGTCGAAGCGATTGATTCCGGAATTTTTGAAAAATATATAAAGAATAATAAGCTGAGGAAAATTAACGGCACGACGCGGGCACACAACGGAATCCCGCACGCGACGTCCGTCGGACGCACCGCGAGTGGCACGCTCTCGACGCCTGAGCAATGCCTGGGACCGCTGGCGGTGCGCGCCCTCATGGGCCGTTGAGCACACGTGCCTGGCAGCGCGGGGTGCGCGTTCGGCGGACGCGACGTGCGAGCGTCTAGCTGTGCGGAACGCGCGCTCGGCGGCCACGGAGTGCACGCGTCCGACGGCGCGGAGCACGCCCCGAGGGTCGCCGGGCGGGCACCCAACCACGTCGGGCGAACGCCCAACGCGTCGGGCGGACGCCCGACGAGGGTTGGGCGCGGGCGCCCAACCTCGCGTTGGGCGGCCGCCCAACTATTGTTGGGCGGTAGCCCAACACTAGGTTGGGCGGCCGCCCAACCACAATGGGCGACGCCCAATTTTTTTTGGGCGTCGCCCATTGTTCCGGGATCCGTTTCCCTATATAAGGGCACGGATCCCAAGGTGAAAAGAGGGAGGATTTTTGGGAGAGCTTTCTCACACTAGATATTTTTCTAGAGAGAGGAAGTGGATTTTTTGGGAAAAAAACATTTTTTTTTCCTAAAATTGAAAATCTCTGAATTTCCTAAGTTTAATTTTTACTAAATTTTTCATAAAAAACGGGAGCTCGCGGTTCGTGGAATCAATCGGCTTCGACTGTCAGATACCGAATTAAAGGTATTATCCGAGGACTAGACTCTTTATTTTATTTAATTTATTCTCTCCTTCTATTTATTTTTTTTATGCTATAGTTTTTATTCCTTTAGTTATTTATTTATTTTGTCACGTTTTATTTAATTAACGTATTTATTTAATTTTCGTTTCGTGTTAAATAAAATTCGGTTTTGTTTTAAAATAAAAACCTCGTTTTGGATATCCCAATACGAACCGTGATCCGATAAAAAGGTAGTTCGGGTATCGAAAATGTTGTAATTATAAGTTTTTTTATTTAAAAGAGGTTTCCAAATAACATTTTAAAATAAAAACATCGTTTTAGGAACTTCCGTGTTCGACTATGATCCATCTTTGGTAGTTCGGAAGTCCAAAACGATTGAATTAGATTTAATTTAAAGCTTTTGAATAAATCTGGAAAATATTGGAGTGCTGCTGTAATTTGTCAATTCTGTCACTAAATGCTGTTTACCGACGGATTTTCCGTCGGTAAATCTGCCAAAATGTAAAAAATGTCATTTCAGTCCCTTTTTCTTAACTTTTAGACTTTTAATCCTTAGTATATATATATATATATATATATATATATATATATATATATAATTATGTAATATATTCTTTTCAAATTGTTTTAAGACTTTAACATATATAATTATTTTAGGAGATTGGTATTCCATTTTTATTCTAATTTTTTGTATATGTACATATTACTTTCTTTTTTATTATTATTCATTTAAATTACATTAAATTCTATTTTAAATGTTATTTACTTGGGCATTTTGGGAAATAATTAGTAGGTATTGGGAGATGAACATATAGTCCTTTTAACATTAGGATTATACTAGTTATGTATATATATATAGTTTTGGGGTATATTTGGGTTATCTTAATTATTGTTAAATAAAATTATTTTGAGTGATAAAGGCTATTTTCCTATTTATGAATTTCATTCACTATTTTCTTATGTTTAAAGTCTAAATATATTATATTCATTATTCTTTCTTATATATGTATTAGATAGTATATTTTCTTTTACTCTTATTTTGTGTCTTTTGGGCTAAAATGTGTAAATATATATCTATATTATCTTCTTTATTTCTTTTGGTCATTTATAAGTCCATGTTTCAAATGGGCTTCACTTGGAAAAATTAATTTTTGGGCCTAAATGTGTTTATTGATGTAATTATAATAGTTAGAGAGTCCATTAAATAAGTGGGGAAAATAAGTCACAAAAAGAGAGTTTTCAATTAAATTATTTAAGCTAATGAGCTTTCTTAAATCTCTAATGTAGATAAATAGAGTCATTTTGGTTGATATTTCAAATCATCTTCAAAACATCACGTTTTAAAACCTTAGTCCGTTCCAACGACGGATTAAGCGAACATTGTAATCAAAATCGTTTTCTTTGTTAATAATGGAGATTTTGAATCGCTTTCTTAATGAATTTGTACAAAATAAAATTGACTTGTATGTTTAACCACGTTTTCTTATTAAAAGGTTTTTACTTTAACGTTTTCAATTACTCGAGTCGTTCCAACGGCGACTCGGGTAAGCTTCATCAAAACGGGGTTTTAAAACGCACCTAAATCGTTCCAACGGCGATTAAGGTGCGAACCATGTAATAAACATCGTTTTGGGGAAATAAGTTAATAGACACACAACATAACATTTAAATACGGTTGTAAATAAATCACTTCTTTCTTCCCCCTCTCTGTGTATGTATAAACATAAATGGGTGATTCTTTACTGATGTGGCTTTTCAATATCATATGCTCAAAATGGTTTCCAAAAAGAGAAAGAAAAGGGTTTCAAATGAATTTTAAACTTAAAGAAGTATACGATTAGTCCGTTATCGCCTAACATGCTGAGTAGGAGGCCGGTGGTTCATAACCGGGCGATGTCGGGGTGCCTAGTAGCCTTTCTCCGGAAAGGAGCTAGCCTTCTCGGCTCATACCTAAGTTTCCCGAACCCACACCGGTCTCCCGCAAGGGATCGGTGTTCATTTTCCCATTCGTGGGTGGCGACTCTTCCATATCTCCGAGCTCCGGTCCTGCCGAGCAGCTTGATTCCGCGATTGGTTGCTTTCGGCGCCAATCACCGCTTACGTCGTCATGAGGTTGTCCACCCCCCGGTCCGCCCGGGAGATTAGGCCGCGGCACCTCGTCTAACAGACCCATGGCCTTAAAGCCAGAACATGATTAGCAATAATATAAGGACCACTATTGATAACAACATTAAAGTCCTCCGTCCTAGTAAATTTGATAACATAATAGTCATTCTCTAAATCTGTAATGGTAACTTTCCTTTTTTTGTCCATTGAGCCTGGATCCTCTGAGCGAAATAATTGAAACTAATTCTTTTACCAAGCACAGTTACAATTAAAGCAAGCTTCCATTTAGATCTGAGTGCACATTTATCCGCCGAAGAAAGCCGAATCATAGGACATAACGGGTCATCATGTTCTCCATCCTCCTTATCAGAGTCAGAATAATCCTCCTCAAAATCATCCTCAATGATCTCTTCATCCAACACGGTTTTCTCCTCCTCCACAACTCCCATCACAGTATCCTTCCATGATAATTTTAAATTCCCTGGACAAAAGGAAACATTGGATTCCTTAACAAAATCAGCCGACTTCACGCCTAAAAGGCTCGACATTCTAATCCCATCAGAATCACCCTCCCTGCCTAATTCCTTCAAATCCGGCCTCCCTGCTAGGTCCGCCCTCGCCTCACTCTTTCCCCAAACAGCCAGATCTGCACCTTCCAAATCCGCCGGCGCCGAACCTCTAGTGGATCAAGCTGATCCTGCCGCTTCAGGGATGCACATCATCCCACCCCCATCACCGCCACCCTTCTGAACTCCGCTCCTCCGCCGCTCCCTCCCTTGCATGTGCCGCCGATGACAGGCCACCGCCGAATCTGGACCGTTCCTGGTGTCTCTCGCCATCCCTCCCGCTATCTCGTTCTCTCGGTCGATCTCTCACCATCGCTCACGCTGTCGCCAGAAATATGCTCTCTACAGAACACGCGTTAGAAAGTAAACTTATGATTTTATATCAAATCTATTGATGAAGATATTAAGCTTTGTTTGATAACTCATCTAACCACTTAAATTAAAATAGGATAAATTCCAAAAAAATCCCTTGTGGTTTCATGTATTTCACAAAAAACCCCTGTGGTTTGTTTTTACCAAAAAAAGGAGGGTGGTTTACGCCGTTACCCGAAAAACGGAAAATGACTTAACAATGTTAAAATAGAGGGGTAAAATTAGAAATTCCGATTTTTTTTATCTTCTTCTTCTTCTTCTTAATCGGAAATCTCAGATTTTCAATTTCTGAGAATCTGGAATTTTTAGATTTCCGATTTCGGAAATCTGGAATCAAAACTAAAAAAAAAAAGAAGAGAAGAGAGAGATGAAGAAAAGAAGAAGAGAGAGAGAGAGGGGAAGAAGAAGAAGAAATAAAAAAATTGTTTTTCCAACTTTACCCATTGCCATGTCAGCACTTTTAACGGTGTTAAGTTATTTTCCGTTTTTCGGGCAACAGCGTAAACCACGCTCCTTTTTATTTTGTAAAAATAAACCGTAGGGATCTTTTGTGAACATGAAACCACTGGGGATTTTTTTGGAATTTACCTATTAAAATATTAAGCATTTATTTAATTTAATTGTGTTTGATAAGAAATGATTCTCCACCACTTAAATTAAAATGTTAAACATTTATTTAATTTAAGTGTGTTTGGTAAGAATGATTCTCCACCATTTAAACTATTCAATTAAGTTAAAAATTACTTATTTTGATAAATTAAAATATTTAACTTAACATTTTAAGTTAAATATTATCTACTAATATTTTTATATTCATCATTTATATGTAGTATTTAATAAACAGTTATACATTTATTTTTATTTTTTTTGGTAGAAAAGGAAAAGAAAAATGAATAACAACAAACTACTCAGGAATTAGCCTAGGGAAGCTAACCCCAATCCTATCTTCTAAGAGAAGATGAGAGATGAAACTAGGGGAAACAGGAAGGGTAGTAACGCCTAACGTCCCTTCATGGCCCGCCGCCGCCAAGCGATCAGCAACACGATTCTGCTCTCTAAAAATGTGTCTGAACTCTACGAACTCAAAGGAGGAGCAAAGCCTTATAATAGCTTTGATGAGGTTGCGACTGTTAAGACCCATAGAATGATTCTCAGAAATCATTTTGATTGCTTCCAAATTATCAGACTCCACAGAGAGCCTCTTAACACCCAGCCTTTTAGCAAGATTGATTCCAGTAAGAATAGCCCAGAGCTCCGCAGAAAAGGAAGAACCCAACCCTAAATTCTGGGAGAACCCAGAAAGCCAGACGCCCCCTACATCTCTAAGCACACCTCCAGCCGCAATCTTACCGTTACTGAGGCAGGAACCATCAGTATTCAGCTTCACAACCCCCTCTCTTGGCCTGCTCCATCCCACGAGATGGACATCACAACACTGAGAGGCTCTGGCAAGGGACTCTCCTTTGAAACTATCGATAATAGAGAAAAGTTTTTTCGAGAAGAAATCAGCTAAGTTTGTCATAAAAACAGTTTTATCTCCAAAAATCTCCTCGTTTCTCCATTTCCAAACTTGGTGACAGATAATAGCAAAGAAAATGTCACCATGCTCCATGTATGGAAGCAACTTTCCTCTAACACCATCAGAGAAACAGTTATACATTTATACTTATAGCACTTATAATATTTAGAGTAAATAATTATAAAGTCTTTATGTTTTTTTTGTTAACATGCTAGTAGGTCTATCATATTATTGTAAGGTCCATCAATTCTTTAATCCTTCCATATTTTTTTATAGATGAAAGTCCAAATTGCCCCTAGTTATTTAAATAAAAAAAACTTAACTTTTAGTTTCAAATTTAATCTAAATAGTTTTAATAAAGTTTATGAAGTATATATATACACACCGATATTTATATAATTGTATACACTAATCATTAAAAATATATTTTTATTCTCTTAAATTTTTATTTTTTAATATAATATCTTTAAGCTACATTAAATATTAATAAAAAAATTAAATTCATACCTTTTTTCTTCATTTATAAAATTTATTAGAGATAAATAAAGATTACTTTTTACAATTTATTTTTACAATTAATTGTCATGACCCATCCCACGGACCGTGACCGGCGCTAGGGAATGGGTAAGCGCAAGCTACCGGAACCCGTAGCAAGCCTTAATATAATATACGATCAACCTTACCAATAGTCTTAACATAATTTAATATTAAAACCTTCAAAAAGAAACACACAACATAATCCTCAAACTGGTACTGCGATCTAGAATATAAATTTTTAACATAATTTTTAAATAGTCATACATAATAAGATAGATGTGCTGCCCGAAGAAAGATTGTGGGATGCAACAAACTTCTAATCACCTGAAAAATTAAAGGAGTCAAACCTTCTATAGTGAATTAATTATATGCAATGCATGAGTAATTTAACATTTATGTCACACACAGTAATAATAATGAGAATAATAATAATAATAATATATAATATATAATATAAGTGATCACACAATATGCTTTTCAAAAAATTGTCTTATAAATAAATAGATATATGGTTTAATACGTGTGTTGGACCATAAATCTCAATACCCGATCTAACAATCCACCAATAATCACCATTTCACTCATATCCAATAATTGGGGGACCGAGAATAACTCAACCGACCACACGCCCAGTTAGCTGGAGGACCGAGAATAAATCAATCGATTCCGCACCCAGCCTCACTTAAATCCAAAATCCACATATCATATAGCCCGAGAATATCTCAACCGAGCTTATCCATATATCACAACATTCACAATACTAGTATCATCAATATCCAATAACCCGATAGTACCTGTGCGCACAAGGTCCTGATGTCGCTCACCAGGAAGCATGTCCATAACACGTATTTATCCACAAAATAATTACGTATGAATTATTATAAATAATAATACACTTTTATAAGTGAACATAATACTTTACTTGAAATATTATGAAATAATTTATTATGAATGCAAATACTAAATTAAAAATGCAAAACATATAATTAACTCATAAATTGCTCCTAGCCGACTGTCCTAATTTTCAGGTACTGCTGCTCCTCCTACTGATTGAGTATCTAAAAAAGATAATACTATTTTTAGAATTTATATAAGTTTAGGGAAATATTAAAATTTATTTTGTCTCGTTTTACGGATTGTCTACCGAAAATTCGACAGTCTCCCCTATAAAACGAACATCCCCCTAGTAATAACTAGGATCAACCCTGCAATAAAATACACTTCTATATTCAAAAATGTCCAAAGTCGAAACCGGTACTCATAGACTGCAATTATCAACCCGGTTGGACATCAATCATCCGACAGTTCCATAACTGTCAGTAATTCCAATACTTTACTTCCAAAATTACTCAAAATCAAATAACATATAAACATATATACTTATAATTCATTTTCATCATATCTATATCAACCAAATTAATTAACCAATATCTTAAAAGCATAATTAATTAATTATGCTTAGTCCAATCTCCCTTCAACCTTTATTTTTAAAATTATATATTCTGAAATTTATTTAAATAAGGATCCAAAAATCATTTTTAACCCAACTTAATTTATTTTCCTTAATTTCACCCAACTATATACTTTCGTAATTTATCGAGACTAAACGGTAAGGAATTTGGCCAAAGTCCAAGAATTAATGTTGCTCCAAATAATATTTAGAACATTCTAAACTTAACCAAATAATTATTCTACACTTATTTCGCATGTCACCGGAAAATATCACCGGTGTTCGGGATCCGCCTATGAGAAAAATTAAAGTTGATTGTTTTGCGAAACTAATTATACCACTTTGTTCCTTATGATTTCAGGAGTCTAGAATCACTCTCAAAACACCCAAAATCGACCGGAAAATTAAACTTTGATTAGATTTCTTACTTTTTCCGGTGTAGCTCCGATTACCCCTCAAAACTCCTTTCATGCATCAAAATCTAGTGCACCCCCAAGTAAATCGACCCCCTAAGTCCATTTTTAGTGTTAGAATTGCAAAATAATGAACATAGGACCGAAAAATTGAGAGAATAGAAAAAGTGATGAATTTTCTCTCTCTAAACGATTTTTAAAAACTCAAAATCTCACCATAAAACTTACATACACTTGTAGCTAGAGTTGAGAGCTTCGTTTCGGTATAAAGAACGCCAAAAACAGTGAAGAAATGATGAAGATTGAGGTTAGAGAATAGGAGGAATGGAACAAAGCTTCAATGTAGTGTATGAGGAAGAAGAAGACTGCGCGTATGTATGCAGTGTTCTTATTTGACTTTTCGTCCATTTACATATTAGTCCCTACATTTGTAATATTTTTTTTTTAAATTTCTCAAAAGTAATTATACTTTAGCTTTAACTCCTTCTAATTAATTCAATTAAGCAAATAGCTTAATATATATAATCATGGGGCATTACATTAATATAGTTTTGCTCTTATTTTAATAATTTTTGAAATATTTTTCGTTCATTTTTAATCAACAAAATTGAAGAAATTACATAAATAATCATATTTGATTTTTTTTTTTTACAATTAACTATCCTCAATTTTTGTTTTTATCATCACATTGTATTTTTATTTTAAAATATGAGCAAATCATATTTTCAATTATTAATTTGTCTTATCCTTTTTTTTGAAAGGATGTGTCTATCCATATAGTAAAGGGTGTTGACTCAAAACGAGTTTTTCAAAAAAAATTATATTATTAGACTCGTCTAAATTAGACGGTCATTTTAAGATCCCTGAAGCTCAATTAAAAAATTTTCTGGTGAATGGAATCCGGGTGGACGTTTTATGGCGAGAAATAAAGTGCCCAGAAATTTCTCAAAACATTCCAGAAAATATAGAACATTATTCTAAGAAACTTTAATTCTTGGGTCGAAGCAGGATTTCTTACGGTTAAGTCCTAATAAAACGTATGCTTTAATTTTATCAATTTTACATGCTTCAACAATTTATTGGGTCAAAACTGTAAGGAATCTTGCTTTGAGCCAAGAATTAAAGTTTCTTAAAATGATGTTTTACATGTTTTGGTAATTTTCTGGGTACGTTTTTTGTCCTACTTACATTGTTCCAAATCAGTGTACCATTTGTTCCAACATAATACGTATATTATTCCAACAGAAAATTGTTTTATTTCTTTTCTTTAAAATACATTTTCTCGATATTTCTGAGCTCCTTTTTGAAAAAAAAAATTTATACTATTATACTCATCTAAATTAGATGGTCATTTTAAGATCGCTGAAGCTCAAGTAAAAAAAATTTCAATGAACGGAATCCGGGTGGGCGTTTAAAGTGCCCAGAAAATTATTAAAAAATTTCAAAACATGTAAAAAATTATTTTAAGAAACTTTAATTCTTGACTCAAAACGTGATTTGTCTATCCATATAAAAACTGTCTATTAAACATTATTGAATTTTTTTTTTTTGACAAACATGAGACATTTGTAAATATTGAGTCTTAGGATTTTCATGTAACTTGACCTAAGGCTACTAAATTAAATTTCTATAATTATATAAAATTTAATAAATTAATTACTCAATATTGTAGAAATTATGTAGGAAAAAAGGAGAAAAAAACATAAAATAGTAAAAGTAGATATTTTATTAAAACATTTAAAAAAAAAAAAAATTGTGCACAATGCGCTTACATTAAAGAAGAAAGACAAATCTCCACCCCACCCGGATGTGATTCGAACCCATGACCTCCCTAGTCATAGGTAAGCTCCCTAGATATTTTATTAAAACATATAGTAAAGGGTAATTTTAGTATTTTAAAATTTATTTGGTATAATTTGACCATTGACTCAAACATAAGGACTAATGACTTGATGAAAACAAAAACTGAAGGACTATATAATTATTTCTAAAAATAGAAGGAGTGACTAATGTATTAAGTAAAATCTAAAGACCTTATAATTATTTATCCTAATATTTAACACATAAAATTCAGTACTTATTTTTTCAGCATTTAATTTCAATTTTTATCATACATCACTTAAATACTTAATTTTGTTAAAATCAAGAGATTTTATAATATATTTCTAAAAATAAAGACACTAGTTAATATAATATGTACAAACTTCGAAATTAATAGATTATTTACTTTATGCATAAGTAATAAAATTATTCTTAAAAAATTTCTATTTTCAATAGATTTTATATTAAAAACTTAAAAATTTAAAAAGTGGATTGATGTTGAGTTGTTACTATAACAATGGACCATTTCTAGCTACATGAACATATATTCCTCAACAATGATGATGACTCAAGACTCCTCTCCACTCTTTATGGTCTTTAATTTATATCACACCCGACTCAAAACGGCATCAGGCGTGAAGGAAAAACGGGATAACGAACTTCTACAGTCTAAAAGTCAAACATATTTTTTAATATGTAAAAATTTATTTGAACTGCCTAAAGTTTTATTAATTATTTGGCTTGGACTTCATAATTCTATCAAGCTTCCTACATATCCCGAACGTCTTTTAATATTTAAACCGGGAATCAAAGCCACGTAGTTCTACATATTTTAGGTAGTTCTCTTAACTTAGATAATTCTCAGAGAAGTTTTAACTTGTTGACACATCGATTAACATGATAATGATTTAATTGTATATTTCACTTTATTACTATAATTTTATATTTCATTTTATCAAAACGAATCAAATTGAATAAACGTTTCGTTAAACTAGTTCATAAAAGAAATAAACGTTTGAAACCGATGCTTTATCAAACCAACTCGTAAACAAACGCTTTATCAAATCAAATCTGTAATCAAATAAACTCGTAATTAATCAAACGTAAAACCTTATATCAAAATCTTAACTGATGACCAAAAACATAAAACCTTATATCAACATCAACTCATAACCGAGAACTTAAAATCTTATATCAAAATCAACTCGTAATCGAAACATAGAACCTTATATCAAAAACCTCATATCCATTCTAGAGTTTCTCCCCTTACGTATCAATCCATAAACCTCATAAACCATATATAGTCGATACGTCTCTTTAACCTTGCCTAATCTCATATTGGTCTTACCCCACACTTCGCTGCCAATACCCGACTAGGTCGTTACACTGTGTACACAGGTCATGTTCCTCACTGAACATGGTCTTCAAATATCACAACCACCAATCCGGATCACTCTAGATGGATATAAAAATCACAAAATCACAATATGCTCGAGTATCTTTTCACAATCAAACGTTTAATTAATCCATAATCATAAAACCATTTGACTTCAAATAACAATTTTCGCAAAAATAATCACAATCGTTAAAATCAAATAATCTTTTATTATAACTAAAATTGTTAAAAATTCGTATAAAATCACCGATTCATAATTTAATCGAACTCCAAGAATTAAATAGCTCAAAATATTATATTGATAAAATTTAATATTATTAAAAGTAAATATGCTTATCGAACTACTTTTGATACCGAAACAAAAATTCTAAACCAAATTACTATTAGACTCGTTAAAGCACGTTATGTATATTCGTCCTAATTTTATATTCAATTTATCCTACTACTTTTATATTCAAATTAGTGTACCAACTTTTATATTCAAATTTTAACAAATATCCGTATTAATCCTTCTAATTTATAACGTGTTTTAACTCGACAATTTAAAGTCACTTAAATATTATACAAATAATTTAAAGCTAAATTTTAAACCAAACACTTTTATTGGAATATTCTCGTTTGTCACCAAAATTGTAACGTGTAAACTAAATTGGTATCGTTAATTCCAACCAGAGGTTCAATTAGACTCGTGACACCGCTCAGAGTCTATCCGTACTAATTTTATTCAATTTCTTTAAATATTCCTGAACCTATAAAAATTCAAATTCTAACAATTTAATAATTGGCTAACGTCTATTTCTTCCGGTACCGAAACCTCTAAAGAACTGTCTAATTAAAACCGATATATAACTGTCTAATTAAAACCGTCTTAAAGAGAAAATAACATTAGCTCTTATAAGTGTAAACATTCTAGATTCTAGACTGCCCACATGAGACCGTTTACTTTAGCTCAGGATCGTTGATCGATTATGTTTTGTTTTTCAAGAAGAAAAAGAAAACGAATGAGAAACATTATCAATCCTATACAGGGGCGTCTACAGGGGGGCCTGGGGGTGTCCGGGCCCCTCCAGCCGCCAGAACCACCATGGTCACGAGTAGTTTCGGCCCCCTCAAATATTAGTGTATATACACTATGCGTAGTAATATTTCATTGTATAAAGGTAGATGAGATGGTTAAAACACTTTCTTCTTTTTAAAAGTTTGAAACTAGTATTGAACTAATAAAAAAAAAATTAAGTATATTCCATTACGTGTTTGGCTTGTCCAAAATTCAAAATTTCTAATTTTTTCGGCATGTTAGGCATTTCTAAATCCAAAATTCTAATTTTTATTGGTTTGTTAGGCCTCTATAAATCCAAATTTCTAATATATTGGCCCTTCTAAATCCTTTTTTTTTGCCTGTTAGGCCTTCATAAATCCAAATTTCTAATTTTTTTGGCTTCTTAGGTCTCCTTAAAATTAGTTCTTGATAATTCAAATTATAACACGTATATATACAAAAAAAAAAAAAATTAAAAAAGTTTGAATTAGCAAAAAAAAAATTTCCCGGACACACGTGTAAAATCGGCCCTCCCACCGACTAATCTTGTATTCGCCACTGATCCTATGTAAACCCTTCCATGATCAAAGCCCCCCAAAACTACAGCAAAATCACATCTTATATTGTTATTTTATTTGATTTTTGGTTCGCCCCCACTCCAATTTCATTTTAGATATATTTATGATAAATGAAATCTTATCAATGATAACACATGTCTATTCATGAAAAATTTATATACATTTGGCAAGCTTCTATTACTATATACTAAAGCTGTAGACAAAATAACTGACGGTCATCTTGTTAATCTCTAAAAGCTGATATGTTATTTTCTAATTTTTTTTGTGATTATTTAATTTATTTCCCAATCTATGTCACAGATATTGATGGTTTACTGTTTCAAAATCCTTATCGTGTCCACCTTCTTCAGTTACGGTTTCAAAACCCACTTCCATCAACTGTTTCTCCCTTTATATCTTTCTCTCAAATCCATCCAAAACTGTCTCTCAAATATCTACTACTACTACTTCATTTCCGATTTCATCAATTGCTCCAGTCTCCCTCTCCTCGATTGCGATCTCTCTCTCAATCTGATGCGGATTAAATAAATCTGAGAGTTTTAAACCGTAAACTCACAAAGGCTAACAACTTATCTAGCTAAACTAGAAGGAGCGGATCCTAATTCATGGACTAAATCCATAGGAATAGTGAAATCCCCATTGTTGAAGGTATAAAACCTTAACAAACTTCACAAGGAAGAAGATGATAAATTGTATTTCATAAAAGTTAACCTATTACAAAGAGAAAGAGATGAATTTATAGCATCTCAAAAAAACCTAATTGCCAAATTACAAAAAGGGTAGACTATCTACTAATTACAATATAAATAAAAAGGGTAAAGTAGGGTTAATGGTAAAGGGGTGGCATGCTTGTAAATAAGGAGTGGTAGAGTTGTAAATAGGGAGTGGTCCCAAGTATGGAGAACTTGGGGAGGAAGTATTCTTGAGCTGAAACACGCCCCGCGTGTCACGTACTACGCCCCGCGTGAAAGCGTCTCTGAGTTTGAATGCTCCGAAAGTGGTCTTGCATGCCCCGCGCCTGAGGAGACACGCCCCGCGTATGAGGAGGCACGCCCCGCGTATTAGGAGGCACGCCCCACGTACATGAGCTCCTGAAACTGGTTCTCTTTGAAGGTTCGATCCACGCCCCGCGTACTAGACAACACGCCCCGCGTGGACTGCCCACGTGACCCCCTTCTCGCGTGGTTTCTTCCTCTCTCTTGGCCCCGGATTCACGCTCCGCGTGTCCTCTCTCACGCCCTGCGTACAGGGACAAGATGTCCTCATCATTCTCCTCATCTTCAAAAGAGTTGGACCCCAACTCAACTATAGAATAAGACTTATGCTCGGTAGGGTTTAGCCACTCCATATATTGTCGGCTTCTCCTTCTCTTTATGAACTCTTCCCACACCTCAACTCGTGTATTGTCCCCGGTGCTCATCCCCTATAAGACTTGCCTCAATATCCGACCGACATCGAACGGAATATCTCGATGAAGTTGATCAAACCAATCTGTCCCAATGTCTTGGAAGCTCCTCCACACTCCCATGACATGTCTAACCGACCAACCCCGGGTCTCCTCTTCCCCCGCTTCACGAATACGAACATGGAACACAACTTTACTCCGCTCATAGCCGACATGAAATGGGATGTCCCGCCGACACTTGTCAACCCATTTTGGAGTGATCCCAAGAACACTCATATCAATTCTTTCTTTTTCTTGGGCTAACAATCTCGCGGTTTCTCGAGTCGCCACTTCACTAACTTGGCCACTATCTCGCCATTCTTGAGCTCCTCCCATTTTCTCAACATTATCCGGTCGGCCATTCCCGTTCACCAAATATCCTATGAAGCTCACTCTCTTCACTATAAGATCACGCCCCATTGACTCCTCATAGGGTTGTCGTTCCCTCAACAAACATAACATATATCCCAACACATGCATCTCAATCAAGAACAAAATAACAAGTTCCGAATTTACCAAGTGGGAGGCTCGGCTCATTCCTAATGTGCACGTGCTAGGAATCTCATTCCTTCCTAGAGGCGTCACAACGTACTCTTTATCCGTTTCCTTGAAGCTCAAGCGATCATAAGGAAGACATAGCATACGACCTCCGGGATCCCATGCAATGTCACGTGGTATCTTCCCCAAAGGTAGAATGCCCCGTGGTTATCCATTGAAAGATACATACTTCCCATCTTCGGACATTGGTCCCACATCTCCACTTTCCTCCATTCCCTTCCGGAACTCTCGATCATAATAGTCAAGTTCATCATCATTGACGAGTTCAATGTCGAAGTTTCCTTCTCCATCAATCTCCTTTCTAAGCTCATCTTCTTCTTGGCCATACGGAATTTCGCTTCCCTCTTCATCCACAATCCGCTCTCTCCCACGACCTATCGTTCCTATTGGCTTCTCTCCATAGCTCAAGCCGACTATCCCACGTGCTAAGCCGCTTGACTCAAAAGACATGCAACCACCCATCATGGTGGAACCACCAACATCTCTCCCATCACCATATTCATCAACCTCCATATAACAAGTGGGTTCTTCATCATCCGACAAGAGATTAACAAGCCCAAGGTCACTCTCCCATTCTTCAAGAATAATACCCCCACTTTCCTCACACACATAAGTAAAGTTAGGCTTAAGGGGTATTTCATCAAACACATGGGGAGCATGCCTTACAACATTGGTTTCCCCAACACCCTCACCTACAAACAACCTCCCCTCCTTATCCACAAATGAAGCTAAATCCTCCTTCACAATTTCATTATCAATAAACTCACAAGAAGAATCTAAATCCATTTCATCATCACAAATAACATCACCAACATCTTCCATAGCAATAGGAATATCCAAAACTTCAGTAGTAGAGATTGGAAGCTTAGGAGTTACCTTTACCACATGTGATGGAGAAAAGATTAGTGATGGATCTTTAGGAGGGACCTCCATGGTAGGTTGAGAAGGTTTTCGGTATTCTTGCTTGAGACTCTCTACGGATGTCGCCATCTCTCTCATTAGCCCTTTCATCACCCGAAAATCCTCCTTGTCACTTGCTTGCTGCCTTCTCACCATGGATATGAGATTGTCCAACCGCTGGTTGACGGTTGCTACATATTTTTGGGATAACTTTGGTTGAACCATAGTCGAAAGAAGTCTCCGTTCAAGGAAAACGATCGGCTCTGATACCAAATGATGCGGATTAAATAAATCTCAGAGTTTTAAACCGTAAACTCACAAAGGCTAACAACTTATCTAGCTAAACTAGAAGGAGTGGATCCTAATTCATGGACTAAATCCATAGGAATAGTGAAATCCCCATTGTTGAAGGTATAAAACCTTAACAAACTTCACAAGGAAGAAGATGATAAATTGTATTTCATAAAAGTTAACCTATTACAAAGAGAAAGAGGTGAATTTATAGCATCTCAAAAAAACCTAATTGCCAAATTACAAAAAGGGTAAACTATCTACTAATTACAATATAAATAAAAAGGGTAAAGTAGGGTTAATGGTAAAGGGGTGGCATGCTTGTAAATAAGGAGTGGTAGAGTTGCAAATAGGGAGTGGTCCCAAGTATGGAGAACTTGGGGAGGAAGTATTCTTCAGCTGAAACACGCCCCGCGTGAAAGCGTCTCTGAGTTTGAATGCTCCGAAAGTGGTCTTGCATGCCCCGCGCCTGAGGAGACACGCCCCGCGTATGAGGAGGCACGCCCCGCGTATTAGGAGGCACGCCCCGCGTACATGAGCTCCTGAAACTGGTTCTCTTTGAAGGTTCGATCCACGCCCCGCGTACTAGACAACACGCCCTGCGTGGACTGCCCACGTGACCCCCTTCTCGCGTGGTTTCTTCCTCTCTCTCGGCCCCGGATTCACGCTCCGCGTGTCCTCTCTCATGCCCTGCGTTCAGGAACAAGATGTCCTCATCACAATCCAAATAATTTCTGCTTCATCATGATAGCCGCAAGTTCTTTCAGACGGTAATTTCTGCTTCATCACTATAGCCGCAAGTTCTTTCCGCCCTCACTCTCCTTCATCTGTTCGTCCTTCGCAAACGACAACTTCAAGGTAATGTTTCTCAAATAGACAACTTTGGAGAATAAAGAAGTCTTCCAAAACAAAGTTGTTGCAGGGATATCAAGGTAAACACTCATGGTTAATATATTGTACATTTCCTTACTTCCATGAGTTTCAACATTAATTCATATATATTATGATTTTTTTTTATTTCCCTAAAATTTGCAATTGATTGGTTTCTTTCTTTTTCTTTTACAAATAGTTTCGCTTATGAAATTCTGTTGCAATGTCTCTTTCCATGAGAAAACATTCTTTTATCTTTATGTGGCTAGGTAATCTTTCTTTATTATTAATTTCCCTGTAAGTGAACGTCTTTAGGAATCATATATTGTTGTTCAACTTAATCTGTTTCTTTAGAATAACCCAAAATACAAAAAAAAAAAAAGTATTGTTCAACCTTCAACCACTTTGAACTTAGTAGAAGTAATGGTTGCTGGAACATATCACTTAAGCCTGTTCATCAGTTTACAAGTTCAGAATAAGAAAAGCATGTTTGAGGTAGTTGTTGCTAAAGTATTAGAGCTTCTTGCTTAAGATCGAAATGGAGCCGTTTCTCGGCTTTGTATATAATTGATGTATAATTGCTTTGATATTTTTTTTTTGTATCTGTGATTATAGTATGTATTAAATTAAATGGAATGTAATCAACACGACATCTGTTTTATAAATCTGGAGAAAAATTTAGCTTCTTGGATGTCATGATATCAGGTTATATCCAAAATGGTCTGATAGAAAGAACAATTTCTCTTTTACACAAGATGCAAATGTCTAATGTCAATCCAAATCCTGTCGCAGTTACAAGCAGTTTGAAATAATTGGTTAAAGAACGTAATAATAATAAACGTAAAAAATTATAATTTGAGATGTATTTGGCTTCAAGTTTTAAGTTTATATGATCTTCAATTTACTTTGTAATCGATCTCTCCTTGCCACACTCTTTTTTCTTGCCAATGACTTTGTCTTTCTCTGTCTTTGTCTTAACTTATTTATTGGTTTATCTTGTTTACATTTGTTTATGTTGTCATTACCCTTGCTTATGGACAACACTTATGATAATGGACAACACTTACGATAATGGAAATAATTAGATGTATGAATTTTTAAACTTTTGATGTATATGGATTAATTTAAACTTTTTCGTTCTTTCACATTAATTGTATCACGATAATCAATGTTTGGATATATACATTTGATTGTACTTATCATAATCTAGAACTTAGAATTAATGTGAGAACAACTTTACAATTTAAGTTAATGTAAGCACAATTTTATAATTAAAGGTTAAATAGAAAAATGAGTGCATTACTTGATGTTTAATTATAATTGTTGGCCTAAAATTAATAAATTTTATTTTCATATATATAGAAAGCTTATATTTAATTTTAGGGTATAATTTCCATTTTTCTAAATAAAAAAAATAAAAATGATGAAAAATATGAAAAATCAAAATAATAAATATATATAAAAACTAACCTCTAGCTCGATGAGCTAGAGGTCGGTCCTCGCCCGGAGCCCGTTTTCGGTCATCGGCTTCTCCAAACGCACCCGGATACAACCACGGGCTAACCTACGAAGCCTAGTCCATCCCCACATCTAGGTCCAAGCCTTAAAAGTCTCTCTAACCACAAGGTAGTGGGGTGATGTGGCATGGAAGTTAGTGGTGGTTTGTGGAGGTTGAGGAAGTTAGTGAGGTGGCAAGTTAGTGGGCAAAGTTAGAGAGAAAAATAAGGGTTAGTTTGTGATTAATTACACAAATTACCGTCTCAAAATGCTATAAATAGACCCTCCATTCTTCATAATTAATCACTCACTCAACACAACAAAAATCTCTTCCTAAAGGTTCTTTCCAATGCTCTCCTTTAAGTTCTTAGTTCTTAAGTTCTTTGTTTTTGTTCTTCAAGTTCTTAGTTTTAATTCCTTCTTTTAGTTTCTTTTAGCTTTAATCCAAGTTCCAATAGACTTTTTCCAAGTTTTCAATTCAATTTAGCATTCCTAAGCCTTTAATTTGCTCAATCCTTAGCTAGAATTCTGTTTCCAAATTAATTTTTCAGATTCTTCCAAGTATTTTCAAAGCCCGATTTCGTCCATTTCAATTCATTTTTTGCTTTCGATCCCTTCAACAAAGTTGTTCCTGACGTCTTGAATTTCAATCTAGTATATTTATTTTTCCAATTTCGTGCTCAGAAACTATTGTTACAATCCAATCTTTACACCCCAAATTCTTTTAGCTAGTCTGTTCCCAGAATTTTCCAGATTCGTCCACTTGTTTTCAAAACTCAATTTCGTCCATTTAGAGTCCGTTTTAGCCTTCGATCCCTTATAGAAGTTTGTTCCTGACCTCCTAAAGTTAAATTTAGCCTATTTACTCGTCCAATTCTATGTTCTTAAGCACTCAAACGAGTCCACCGAAGTCAAAGGTTAAATCTGCCTCATTTGCCTACCACACGTTTTGACATTGCCAAGATCATATACCATACGGGCCCAACCGACCGCTGCCCTCAGAGAACTTCAAGCCGACATCAAAGTTCAACGTCCAACCGAGATAGCTATTGTGGCTCCGAGTTTGTCGTTGAATTTCAATTTTATTTTAATTGCATTTCAATTCCTTGTATTGATTTGTTTTTTTCCAATTCAATTGATTGTCTATATGTTTAGTATAGACATTTTCAATTGTAATTCATTTTCAATTTCATGCTTTTTGAACATATGTATTCAAACCTTGATCAAATCAATAAAATACCAAATTTTTCACCAAATCTCGTGTGAATTTCGCACTTTTAATTTCTTTATTTTACCCGTCTTCAATTTATACACTTAGCTTAAATAAAAATAATTAATCTAGCAAAGTTTTTATAACGGCGCTAGAGACCCAAGAGGGACTTTTTCAATCCTTGCGTCCCTCGCCAATCGTTTCGATTAGAATTCATGTTTTTGGCGCACAATTTCATAAACTTAACCGTCTTTCATAATTGAGAAATGATTTCTCTGGCACGCCCGCACCCTAATCACACGTGACAAGGTTGAAATTAGCATATTTTGAAAATATCGCTAACAATAACTAATAATGAAATGACGAATTTGTGGTTAATGAACTAATTTGGTAATTAATAACCATGATGAGTTTTAAATTTAAGGCTTTCCCAATATTTAAAAATATATCCATATGTAAACCTTAATTAGAAATATAAGGTAAATTATACTTATACTCTGGCTTTCATTTTCATTATGGTTTTTAAATTTTAAAATTGAAGATTGTCATACTTGAATTTTGCATGGGAGATGGCTACAATTTTAATCACATAAATTGTATGTACATACGTGTGGACAGAGAAAATTAATTTTTAATAGTATACTTATTTGAGTTTAAAATTCATTAAGTTATCAATATTAGATCTTTAATTCTACCATTTCAAATGTCAGATGTATTATTGCTTTTAGAAAATTGACACTACTTTACGAAAAATTTATAAAACATTACGGAAAATAAAAAAATAATTTTAATTATATCCACCAAACCACTTTACGAAAATTGGCACTACTTTACGGAAAATCTATAAAATATTTACAAATTTCTATAACATTTGTATAATTCTACGGAAATTAATTATTTTTGGTAAATTATTAATAAAAAATAATTTTAATTCTATCCACCAAACAACTTTACGTAAATTGACACTACTTTACGGAAAATCTATAAAACATTTACAAATTTCCGTAACATTTTTATAATTTTACGTAAATTAATTATTTTTTGTTAAATTATTAATAAAAAAGTAATTTTAATTCTATCCACCAAAATTGACATTACTTTACGAAAATTCTATAAAACCTTTACAAATTTCCGTAACATTTCTACAATTTTACGTAAATTAATTATGTTTTGTTAAATTATTAATAAAAAAATAATTTTAATTCTATCCACCAAACCACTTTACGAAAATTGACACTACTTTACAGAAAATCTATAAGACCTTTACAAATTTCCGTAACATTTCTATAATTTTACGTAAATTAAATATTTTTTGTTAAATTATTAATAAAAAAATAATTTTTATTCTATCCACCAAACCACTTTACGTAAATTGACACTACTTTACCGAAAATCTATAAAACCTTTACAAATTTTCGTAATATTTGTATAATTTTACGTAAAATAATTATTCTTGGTAAATTATTAATAAAAAATAATTTTAATTCTATCCACCAAACCATTTACGTAAATTGACACTACTTTAGGAAAATCTATAAAACCTTTACAAATTTCCCTAACATTCTATAATTTTACGTAAATTAATTATTTTTTGTTGAATTATTAATAAAAAATAATTTTAATTCTATCCACCAAACCACTTTACGAAAATTGACACTACTTTACGGAAAATCTATAAAACCTTTACAAATTTCTATAACATTAGTACAATTTTACGTAAAGCAATTATTTTTTCATAAAATATTAATAAAAATAATTTTAATTCTATCCACTAAACTATTTTAAGTAATTGTAATACTTGACGTAAAATCCATAAAATCTTTACAAATTTCCATAATATTTGAACAATTTTACGTAAATTAATTTTTCGGGAGTTTTTTTTGCGCTTTAGTTAATGTATCAGTAGATTAGTTAGATGTAGCAACCGATATTTTGAAATCTTTTATTTCTGATGTAATATTATGTTGAATGTTTTTTAGGGTTTAGGAGTTATTTGTTCTAAATAAGCAACTTTAGGAGTTATTTATTCCACTTGAGCAATTTGATGAGTTATTTGTTTAAAATAGGATTAAGGTACAAAAATACCCCTAACGTTTTGGGCCAGGATCAATTTTACCCCTAACGTCTAAAATGGTGCAATTTTACCCTTAACATTGGAAGCCATGAGCAATTTTACCCCTAACATTGATAAATTGATTCAATTTGAGAAATAATTGATCAAACTGTCTTCTCGGTCATGCATTTTGTCATTTACATTTCACATGTGCATCATTTTATTAGTAACAGATCGCAAGCATATATTGGGATGTGAAAAAAAATTAAAAAAAATATACTGTCTTTTTGTACGAACTAGACAAAAAAAATCAAAAAAATCATCGAATTTATAAATATTAATCTCCAATTCTATTCTTAAATTATAAAAAATATGAAATCTCTTTTTTAAAAACGAATTGTTATACAATTGGTGCAGAATAAGAAACAAAAATATATGTATTTTATAATAGTGTCTGAAATTAATCCAATTTATTAACGTTATGGGTAAAATTGCTCCTGACTTCTAACGTTAGGGGTAAAATTGCTCATAATCTAAAAAGTTAAGGGTATTTTTGCACCTTAACCCTTTAAAATAAGCAAGGTGGGGGATAAATTATCACAAATCTAAATTCGGGGTCAGTTACGTAAAATTATAAAAATGTTACGGAAATTTGTAAATGTTTTATAGATTTTCCGTAAAGTAGTGTCAATTTACATAAAGTTGTTTGGTGGATAGAATTAAAATTATTTTTTATTAATAATTTACCAAAAAATAATTAATTTACGTAAAATTATAGAAATGTTACGAAAATTTATAAAGGTTTTATAGATTTTCCGTAAAGTAATGTCAATTTACGTAAATGGTTTGGTGGATAGAATTAAAATTGCTTTTTATTAATAATTTACCAAAAATAATTATTTTACATAAAATTATACTAATATTACAGAAATCTGTAAAGGTTTTATAGATTTTCGATAAAGTAGTGTCAATTTACGTAAAGTGGTTTGGTGGATGTAATTAAAATTAATTTTTTAATAATTTAACAAAAATAATTAATTTCCATAAAATTATACAAATGTTACGGAAATTTGTAAATGTTTTATAGATTTTCCGTAAAATAGTGTTAATTTTCTTAAAGTGGTTTGGTGGATAGAATTAAAATTATTTTTTATTAATAATTTAACAAAAAATAATTAATTTACGTAAAATTATAGAAATTTTACGGAAATTTGTAAAGGTTTTATAGATTTTCCGTAAAGTAGTGTCAATTTTCGTAAAGTGGTTTGGTGGATAGAATTAAAATTATTTTTTTATTAATAATTTAACAAAAAATAATTAATTTACATAAAATTATATAAATGTTACGGAAATTTGTAAATGTTTTATAGATTTTTCATAAAGTAGTGTCAATTTACATAAAGTTGTTTGGTGAATAGAATTAAAATTATTTTTTATTAATAATTTATCAAAAATAATCAATTTCCGTAGATTTATAAAAATGTTACGGAAATTTGTAAAGGTTTTATAGATTTTTTGTAAAGTAGTGTCAATTTTCGTAAAGTGGTTTGGTGGATAGAATTAAAATTATTTTTTATTAATAATTTACCAAAAATAATTAATTTCCGTAGAATTATACAAATGTTATGGAAATTTGTAAAGGCTTTATACATTTTTCATAAAGTAGTGTTAATTTTCGTAAAGTGGTTTGGTGGATATAATTAAAATTATTTTTTTAATAATAATTTAACAAAAAATAATTAATTTACAGAAATTTATAGAAATGTTACGGAAATTTGTAAAGGTTTTTTAGATTTTTCATAAAGTAGTGTTAATTTTCGTAAAGTGATTTGATGGATATAATTAAAAAATTTTTTTATTAATAATTTAACAAAAAAATTAATTTACGAAAAATTATAGAAATGTTACGGAAATTTGTAAAGGTTTTTTAGATTTTTTGTAAAGTAGTGTCAATTTCCGTAAAGTAGTTTGGTGGATAGAATTATATTCCACCTTGTGTAACTTTAATTTTCCCTATTTAGTGGTAACCTATAATAGCAAGTCAACTTTTAATATAATTTAATTTATTTTAAATTAATTTGACACATGTCGCAATACTATTTGTTATTTGTTATTGAAATAAAGTAAATTTACTTTGTTTTTAAAGGAACTGAGAATAGCCCGCACCATCAAATATTAATCATTTAATGTATATAATATATTCTGACATAAAAATAAACATGGACAAGGAAGTCACAATTTATCTATATGGATGTGGTTTGAGGTTTTTGTTGGGACTGGAGACTATTCTTACTCTATGTCATTATCGCCAATATAAATAAAAAATTTAGTTTTTTTATTATTCATAAAATTAAGAAAAATGTATAAAAATAAACTTGGATTAAGATGCAAAAATACCCCTAACATTTTGGATCAGGAGCAATTTTACCATTAACATCTAAAATGGTGCAATTTTGCCCCTAACGTTTGTAGCCAAGAGCAATTTTATCCCTAACGTTGGTAATTTGGGTCAATTTTAGATACTATTATAAAAAACAGATATTTTTGTTCATTATTTTGCACCAATTGCATATCAATTCATTCTAAAAAAGGATTTCATGTCTTTTGTAATTTAATAATAGAATTTGAGATTAATATTTATAAATTCGGTGAATTTTTTGATTTTTTTTTGTCTAATTCATATAAAAGACAGTATATTTTTTTTTATTTTTTTCACATCTCAACATATGTTTATGATTTGTTATTGATAAAATGACGCACATGTGAAGTGTAGAAGATAAGATTCATTACCGAGAAGACAGTTTGATGAATTATTTCTGAAATTGATCTAATTTATCAACATTAGGGGTAAAATTGCTCTTGGCTACAAACGTTAGGGGTAAAATTGCACCATTTTAAATGTTAGAGGTAAAATTGCTCCTAACCCAAAACGTTAGGGGTATTTTTGCACCTTAACCCAATAAACTTTATATCATGGTTTAAAACTTTTCAAATAGGAATATAATTTATTAATTTTACATTTAAAAGTATGAATAGTTAATCTGTAAAGTTAAACATTTTTATTTTCTTCCATAATTTACCACATCACTTTTTTTTTAATTTTCCAAATCGCTTTAATTTAGGGTAAATAGTCACAAGAACAAATTTTGAATGAATGATAGAGTTTGTAAACTGCAAGGAATATCTATACAAATTGGTTTTTTAAGGTTAATTATAAGTAGATGTCTTTTTATTTTGCTGATTTGCAGATTGGTATCTGTGATATTTGTTTTTACAAACGCAACATTGTGGTTTGTAAAATTTTGTGTTTGGATTCACGTTATCAAAATTTGGCCGATAACAACCTTAAAATAAATAAAAAAATTAAGAGTTAAATGATATTTTAAACAATTTTAATTTTTTAGGTTTGAGGTTATTTATGTTTGGTTTTTAATGAGAGAGAAAGTTAAAGTTTAGTAGAGAGAGAAAACTCCAAAAATTATGATTTTGAAAAATTAAAAATATGGTTCCATAGTAAATATAACACTAAACAACTTTATGAGTCAAATTTGGCAAAATAAAAAAATAAAAAAATTTACAAACCACATGATTGCATTTAAAAAAATACTATATTTTATCAAAAAAAAAAAAAAACCACATTTAAACATTTACAAGTCCGCAAACCATATGCCATCTACTTATAATTAACCTCTATTTTTATACTTATCTCTGAAATAAATACAACTCATTTTTTAATTAAATTAATACATTAATTTTATGAGATATTTATATTTTTGAGGGTAAATTTCAAATAAAACCCCTGTGGTTTCACTAATTTTCAGATAAAGGATTGTGGTTTACTTTTTGTCAAAACGAGAATTGAGGTTTCACATTTAGATTAATGCTATTAAAACTATCTTTAACGACTTTAAAATGAAAATTTTCAAGAATTAAAGTTGTTCAATGTCATATTTTATATGGAACTACATTTTCGATTTTCGAAAATCATCTTTTTTGGAACTTTCTCTCTCTAAAAATTAACTTTCTCTCTCTTTACCAAACTTCATCTAAATGATGACAAAATAAAAAAGTTGAAGAATTCAAGTTGCTTAGAATATTAGTAGTTCTTAAAATATGTTATTTTTGAAGTCGTCAATGGTGATTTCAATAGTATCAATCGAAAAAATCTGTATTTTGCTAAGTTGAAAACCTCAATCATCGTTTTGATAAAAAGTAAACCACAATCCTTTATCTGAAAATTAGTAAAACCATAGGGGTTTTATTTGAAATTTACCCTATTTTTAATGGTATTTAATTATTAACTATAGTATAATTAAATGTTCTTGTGTTAAGGACATTTCTGCATACATATATGCATGTTTAGGATACAAGTGTCACTGTGACATAAGGATACAAAACCTAGGGAGTCCATTTAGGTAGTTGTAGTTTATTATATGCTTAATCACTTCTTAGCACTTTCAATTTGTCATTTTTTCACTTTGCCTGAGGGGACAACCTATTAGCCCTAATAAATGTGTACTTTGTGCCATCTATGTTCCTACATGCATTGCATACACCTTCGAAGATATATTATGTGTCCATTCCGATACACTTTCTGCATCCTGATGTGAACTCTTCCTGCATTGCTTTGAAACATATATATAAACCTAAGGGGCACGAAGTGTCACATCTTGGTAAGTTGAGAAGGCCAATAGGATGCACAATATGAATTGAGGGGACTAATCAATACCATATAGACACATAAAGCAACATGAAGTGTTATATTTGTTGAGTTGAGGGTAGCTAACTTTGCAAATGTCTCACCATCTCCTTGAATTTGATTATTTCATTTCACCAACTTCTTGAACTTGTCCATAAAAGTAGATTAGCTTCTTGAACTATATAAGTTGGTATTATAGTTCTTGTATTTGAGGAATAATTCATCAAACTGTTTTCTCGATTATGAATCTTGCCATCTACACTTCACATGTGAGTCATTTAATCACTCATTAGTAACAAATCATAAACATATGATTAGACGTGAAAAAAATTAAAAAAAAATTAAAACATATATTGTCTATTTGACGATTTGGACAAAAAAAATCAAAATATTTAACCGAATTTATAAATATTAATCTTTAATTCAATTATTAAATCACAGAAAAAATGAAACCTTTTATTTAAACGAACTGGAATGAAATTTAGTGCAGAATAAGAAACAAAATATATGTGTTTTATGATAATATCGAAAATCGATCCAACTTGCCAATATTAGGGATACAATTGCTCTTGACTGCCAAAAAGTGCACTATTTTAGACGTTGGGGTATTTTACACCTTATCCCAATATTCTATAAGTTTAACACATCATACATATACTTAACAAATATAAAGTTCTCATCTTAGTGCGCTTAGTCGTGTCAATGAGAGTCGGGATTCATAGCATTGTTGTCGTATTGCTAAAGTGGCTCCATTTATCATCTTTTTTATGGAGAATGCTATTTATTTTTTAGGGCTTCTCCTGCAGAATCTGAGGTTGTTCAAGCTGTCCTCCAAGAATATTAGCTTGCCTCAGAACAAGTGGTTAATTTCCATAAGTCAGCTGTTTTCTACAGTTAGAATATGTCAGACGATGTCCGTAATACCATTTTTCGGGTTTTAGGGGTGGAGGAGACTAATAATCAGGGAAAATACTTGGATTTGTCATTGTTATTTGGTCGCAGCAAGAAGTGCTCCAGTTTTATTAAAGATTGTATATAGTTGCGGTCCTAGAACTCCAAAATTCTTTCTAGAGCGGAGCGAGTAAGGAGATTCTCCTTAAGATTATGGCTCAAGGAGTGCCTAATTATGCAATGAATATTTTGTTACTGTCTTTGGGTCTCTATCAAGAGCTTGAGAAAATGTTTAACGCCTTCTGATGGTGTCATGGTGGTCGGGGCATTCATTGGCTGAGGTAGGAGAAGTTATGTTTACCTAAATTCACTAATTTAGGGTTTAAGAAGATTAAAGAGTTTAACCTCTCTATGTCAAGGAAATAGTGTTGGAGATTCGTTACAGATTCTAATTCTGCAACAAATTCTGAGTTGGCAAAGGGTGGGATGCAAGAATCCCACACGAAATTGGACCAGCTGATCGTGCCGAGATTAGGAGAGAGGATGGAATAAAATTCTTTCACGTTAAATTTGCCCTTCACCGCAGGCTTCCACACACAAAAGTCTAAATCTTCATAACCTTAAATTTAGTGAAGAATTCTGACCAATCCACCAATGCGTTTGCTCTCGGACTTTCGCATAGAAGAACATTGTTTTGTTGCATTAAATAAATTTTATTATTATTATTTTGTATATAGATTATTATTATTGATTTATGTAACACATTTTTATTTTATAATAGGATAAGTTGTAAAAATACCCATAATGTTTATAGTTATGAACAATTTTACTCTCAACATCTAAAATGGTACAATTATTAGCTAACGGCAACCGCAACAACTATTAGCTAACAACTGAACCAAACAGGCCCTCAGTGCCCATTTGTTTCCATTTTTCGGAACTGTTTTTTATCATTCAATACTAAACAGGAGATAAAAAGTGCTTGATAAAATACCGAAACATCTAGTTTTTGCAAAAATAAAATAATATGTACTGCTTATGAACAACAACAGTAAACAAGTAACAGCAACAACAAATAACAAACATAAAAAGCTGAAGCAGATGGATCCTTAGTTGGGAAATAATCTATCTAAAGAATATCCGACGACCGTAACTGAAAAATCGAATAAACTATAAAGGTAATTTTTGGAAAATAAAAAATGTGGTTTCATAGTAAATATCGTTCTGAACAACTTTAATTCTTAAATATTTTCATTTTGAGATTGCTGACGGTCATTTTAATGAGTTAGTTAAAGTTACGTGGCCACCGATGTTAAAAAAAGTATAAAGTATAGTGTTCAGACTGTTAAGAATTGAAGTTAGTGGCCACAATGTTAAAATAAATAAAATTCAATAGCCATGTATGTAATTTACCCTAAAAAAATTGTGATATTCCTAAAAATTATATATATATATATATATATATATACAATTACTGGTATGAACTTTAAGGTCTGAACTTTATTCATTTTAACATTGTGGCCAATGAACTTGAATTCTTACTGGTATGACCACTAAACTTTACACTTTTTTACTATGGTGGCCACTTAACTTTCAATTAACTTCTCAAAATGATCGTTAACAACCTCAAAATAAAAATATTCAAAAATTAAATTTATTCAGAAAAACATTTACCATGAAATCATGTTTTTTATTTTCTAAAATCACATTTTCGGAACTTTCTCTCTCTAAAAATCCACTCTCTCTCCTAATCAAATAACATTTAAATCACCTCAAAACGAAAATTTTCAAAAAGTAATTCTCCCAATCCCAGCTTTGATCAACAGTTCATTACTCTTTCACCATTCAGTTGGTCAGCACTATGGATTGGTTTTATCACACGTGACAGTAATGTGGAATTGGCACACCAAATATCAGTCTAGAAGTGGATCAGCCCACCATCCTCAACCAATATGTTTGCCCCTTTAACATTTTTGTAAAAATTTATACAATGCGCTTACATTAAAGAAAAAAGAAAAATCTCCACCAGATCTGGATGTGATTCGAACCTATGACCTTCCAAGGTATAAGTAAACTCTGAACCACTAAGTTAAGAGTTTCACCACATATTTACCCCTCTAATAATTAAATCCGAGATCAGTGATTGGTTTCTTGAGGCACAAAAAATATAAATACCATCTTGTCCTCTACCACGCTCTTTTATCAAGACTTTCCAGTTTAATTTATCAAGCATGGCTACATTGAAATTATGAGAAGTCCTAGAACTTTATAGTATATTTTTAAAAATAATAATACTAACTAGTATAATATATTAAAATCTATAAACTAATAAATTATTTACCTTATATTATATTTATCCACGTAAGCAATAAAATTATTCTTAAAAAATACATAGATTTTATATTAAAAATTTAAAGATGGATTGATGTTGAGGTGTCACTCTAATAATGGACCATTTCTAGCTACATAAACAAATATTCCTCAACAATGATGATGACTCGTCTCCTCTCCATCCTTTATGGTCTTTAATCTATCTATATGGATATGGTTTGAGGTTTTTGTTGGGAATGGAGACTATTCTCACTCTATGTCACTATCACCAATATAAATAAAAAAATAATTATGTTTTTTATTATTCATAAAATTAAGAGAAAGGTATAAAAAATGGTTTCATCTAATTACTAAAACAGTATTTGTGGCTTAAAACTTTATAAATAGGAATATAATTTATAAATTTTACAGTTAAAAGAGACGTGAGTCTATTTTTCAGTCAAATAATACTTACAGTATAGTTAATTTGTAAAGTTAGACCTTTTATTTTATATAATTTACAATGTCACTCTTTTTAATTGTTCCAAATCGCTCCAATTTAGGGGGAACAATTTTTGAATGAATGTCTGAGTTTGTAAACTGTAAAAAGTACAGATTGGTCAAACTACAAGGTTTATTTTTAATTGTGATTTTGTTGATTTGCAGATTGGTATTTGTGGTATTGGTTTTTGCAAATGCAACTTGTGGTTTGTAAAATTTTGTATTTGGGTTCACGTTATCAGAATTTGGCCGATAACAACCTTAAAATAAAAAATTTCAAGAGTTAAATGATATTTTAAGTAACTTTAATTTTTTAGGTTTGAGGTTATTTATGTTTGGTTTTTAATGAGAGAGAAAGTTAATGTTTAGAGAGAGAAAGTTAATGTTTAGAGAGAGAAAACTCCAAAAATTATGATTTTGAAAAATTAAAAATATAGTTCCACGGTAAATATGATATTAAACAACTTTAATTCTTGAAAATTTCCATTTTGAAGTCGTTATCGGACAAATTTAGCAAAGTAAAAAAATGAAAAATTTTACAAACTACGTGATTGCGTTTATAAAAAATACCACATTTACGCACCTACAAATTCGCAAACCACATGGCATCTACTTATAATTAACCTCTGTTTTTATACTTATCCCTAAAATAAATACAACTCATTTTTTAATTAAATTAATACATTAATTTTATGATATATTTATGTTTTTAATGGCATTAAATTATTAATTATAGTATAATTAAATGTTCTTGTGTTAAGGACATTTCTCCATACATATATGCATGTTTAGGATAAAAGTGTCACTATGACATAAGTATACAAAACCTAGGGGAGTCCACGTAAGGCTTTGTTTGATAAACCACTTAATTGCTTAAATTAAAATGTTAAACACTTATTTAATTTAATTGCGTTTGATAACGGTTGTTTTACCACCACTTAAATTAGTTAATTAAGTAAAAAACCACTTATTTTGATAAGTCAAAATATTTAACTTATCATTTTAAATTAAACATTATCAACTAATATTTTTTTAAATGAAATCATTCAATATTTTCAGCACTTATAATATTCGGTACTTAAAATTCAGTACTTATTTTTTCAGCACTTAATTTTCATATTTATCAAACAGTACCTAAGTAGTTGTAGTTTATTATAGACTTAATCACTTCTTAACCCTTTCAATTTGTCATTTTTGCACTTTGCCCCTTCAATTTAGGGGACAACTTATTAGCCCCTAATAAATGTAATACTTTGTGCCATTTATGTTCCAACATGCATTGCGTACACCTTCCAATATATTATGTAGCCATTCCTGTAAGTCGTTGTTTTCTATCACTTGCTGATGATGCTGAGTCAACAAGTCAGCATAGTAAGTCGTTGTTGTTTTCTATTACAAGAATGATGCTGGGTAATCAAGAATGGTGCTGAGTTATCAAGTCAGCATAATTGTAAGCCAACCAGTCAGCATGATTGTAAGTAATCAAGTCAGCATGAGTAATTCAACAAGTCAGTATGATTGTTGTGTTATCAAGTCAGCATGGCTGTGGGCAGCATGGTACTGAGGTGTTAATACAGGTCAACATGTTCGTGCTGTGTTCAGGACAACATGGTCTTGCTGTGTTACCACTAGTCAGTAGGTCTTGCTGAGTTAGTACATTTTGAGTAAGGATATTTTGGGTATTTTCACAATCTTGTAAAGGCTATAAAAGGTCTGGGTTGGGAAGTAGTTTTATACGAGAGATCATTCTTAGACTAAGTCATTAGTGTACACTGTGATATACTGAGGTGGGGATTGGGAAAACACGAGAGTTTCTGGGGAGGAAACTGTTTCAATCTTGTTGTAATCTCCATTGATTAGTGAAGTTGCTGGATGTAGGCAGTTAAGCCGAACCAGGGTAAATTCTGTGTGTATTCTTTTGATTGTTGTTTCAAGATCCAATCTGTGATCTTTGTGAACTTTGTTTATCTGTGTGGTTGATTGATCGTTCGAAGTATAGTTCAACAATTGGTATCAGAGCTAATCAAGAATAGAGAAATGGGTTTTACAAAGATCGAGATCGAGCGTTTCAATGGTAAGGGAGATTTTGCTCTATGGAGAAAGAGGATGAAAGCAATCTTGGTTCAAATGAAGGTTGCGATGGCTCTGAAGGGCGAGAAGGAACTTCCAGCGACAATGACGAAGGAGGAGAAAGAAGATCTTCTTGAATTGGCTTACAGTACGATCGTCCTGTATCTTGGCGACAAAGTGCTGAGAGAAGTCTCGAAGGAAACCTCAGCTGCTGGGGTTTGGCTCAAGCTTGAACAGTTGTACATGACGAAGACACTCACCAATCGGGTTTATCTTAAGGGAAAGCTTTTCGGCTTTAAGATGAACGAGGACAAGCCAGTTGAAGACTATCTTGATGATTTCTCAAAGATCATAATTGACCTAGAGAACATAGAGGTAAAGATTGAAGATGAAGATCAGGCCATAATGATCTTGAATTCTTTACCCCAGTCTTTCAGTCATTTCGTTGAAACCATGAAGTACGCTAGAGAAACACTAAGTCTGGAAGAAGTTCTTATGGCTCTAAAGTCAAAACAGATTGAGGCCAGCACCAACACTGAAGCTGCAGAAGGATTGGTTGTTCGTGGAAGGTCTGAGAAAAAGGACTCTCACAAGCCAAAGAACAAGAACGGAAAAAAGTCCAAAACTCCATCCTCAAGCAATAAAGAAGGCAAGGTCTACAAGTGTTTTCACTGCCATAAGGAAGGACATTTCAGGAAAAACTGTCCTGAGAGGAAGAAGAGTCAAGGTCAGCCTAAAGATCAAGGCGAAGCCGTTGTGGTAGAAGAAGGTTATGAGAGCACTGAAGTTCTTGCTGTCACTGATAAAGATCCAAACACTGACTGGATCTTGGACAGCGGATGTACGTTCCATATGACTCCCAACAGGACGTGGTTCGAAGACTTTCAAGAAGAAGGTGGGAGGGTTCTTCTAGGCAACAACAAGTTGTGCAAGGTACTGGGTCAAGGCTCCATCAGGCTGAAGATGTTCGATGGTCAAGAAAGGATTATGACCGGTGTGAGGTATGTGCCAGAACTGAAAAGAAATTTAATTTCTTTGGGTACGCTTGATAAACAAGGATACAATTATAGAGCCGAAGGGGGTATCATAAGAATAGCTAGAGGATCTTTAGTTGTTATGAAAGGTACCATGAGTAATGGCCTATACACACTCTTAGGTAGTACTGTGTTAGTCTCTACAGCAAATCTCACCGAGTCTAAAACTGATAGAACCAATCTTTGGCACCTTAGACTAGGTTACGTGAGTGAAGTTGGTTTACATGAACTTAGGAAACATGGTTGTTTTGGTAAAGATCACATAGGAAAGATAGATTTCTGTGAGAACTGTGTCTTAGGGAAGTCTAGTAAAGTCAAGTTTCCTAAGTCAGCAATACATAGAACCCAGGACATTCTTGAGCACATTCACTCTGACCTATGGGGGCCAACAAGAACTAAGTCTCATGGTGGGAGGACCTATTTTATGACCCTTATTGATGACTACTCTAGAAGAGTATGGGTTTATATTCTAGCTCATAAGAATGAGGCTTTGCAAACGTTCAAGGATTGGAAAGTGTTAGTGGAAAACCAAACAGAAAAGAAAATCAAAAGGTTGAGAACCGACAATGGTTTGGAGTTTCTTGACAAAGATTTCATCACTTTGTGCAAGAAGTCAGGTATAACCAAACATCACACCGTTCCTGGAACTCCACAGTAGAATGGCCTAGCAGAGAGGTATAATAGGACTATCCTAGAGAGAGTTAGGTGCATGTTAATCCAATCCAGTCTCCCTAAGTCTTTCTGGGCTGAAGCAGTGCAAACTGCGTGTTACCTAATCAATAGGTGTCCATCATCTACTATAGGTTTTAAAACACCTATGCAAATGTGGTCTGATCACCCTGAGGATTATGAAAAACTTAGAGTTTTTGGTTGTTCAGCTTTTGCACACGTTAGACAGGGAAAATTAGAACCTCGGGCTCTAAGATGTGTTTTTATAGGCTACCCTATAGGAGTCAAGGGCTATAAGTTGTGGTGCCTAGAACCTGGTTATAAGAAATCCATAGTCAGCAGAAATGTTGTGTTCAATGAGATGGATTTTCCTTATCAGAAAAACCAAGAGAAAACTCAGTTAGAACCGAGTAGTCCTAAGTCCATTCAAAACCTTGAGAGTGTTAAGAATGAGGTGGAGCTTGAAGAAAATAGTGAAAACACCCGTAAAACCGAGCAAGAAGTCAGTGATGGTAATGCTACTGAGTCCAGTCAAAGCTATAGACTTGTTAGAGACCGTGAAAGAAGAGTCCCTAGGGCCCCGGTTAGATATGGTTTTGAGGACCTTGTAGCTTATGCATTTAGCGTTGCTAAGGAAGTACAAGAATCTGAACCTATAACCTATAGGGAAGCTGTGAATTCGGTTGACAAGGAACAGTGGCTTAACGCTATGAAGGATGAGATAAAATCCCTTGATAAAAATGAAACTTGGATTTTGGTAGATAAACCTCCTGATAAGAAGTTGGTCGGTTCAAGGTGGGTGTTTAAAAGAAAGGAAGGGATACCTGGTGTAGAGAAACCTAGGTTTAAAGCTAGGTTGGTGGCCAAAGGGTTTACTCAGCAGGAAGGTATAGACTTTAATGAAATCTATTCACCGGTTGTTAAACATAGGTCTATAAGGATTATTCTCTCTCTTGTAGCTCGTTTTGATCTAGAATTAGAACAGTTAGATGTCAAAACAGCTTTTCTTCATGGGAACCTGGATGAGGTCATATATATGCAACAACTAGAGGGTTTTGAAATAGGAGATAAAGACCAGCGGGTATGTTTGCTTAAGAAGTCTCTATATGGTCTGAAACAGTGCCCTAGACAATGGTACATGAAGTTCGATGAGTTTATGATAAGTCAAGACTTTCATAGGTCTAGTTATGACTGGTGTGTGTATAGTAGAGACCTTAGTGATGGCTCTAAGATTTATCTCTTGTTATATGTTGATGACATGCTTATAGCTTGTCACAACAAAGCAGCCATAAATCAGTTAAAGGCACAACTAAACACACGGTTTGAGATGAAGGATCTCGGGTCAGCATGAAAAATTTTAGGGATGCAAATTTCTCGAGATAGAGGAAGAAAGAAGTTGTTCCTAAGTCCGTCAGTTTATCTGAGCAAGGTGTTAGAACGTTTTGGTATGACGAATTCAAAGGCCGTTCTCACTCCACTTGCAAGTCACTTCAAGCTGAGCAGTAAGCAAAGTCCTCAAACTGATGAGGAAAAGGAAGACATGGAGAGGGTGACATATTCTAGTGTTGTAGGCTGTCTAATGTACGCGATGGTCTGTACACGTCCAGATTTGGCTCATGCTGTGAGTCTCATCAGCAGGTTCATGGCAAATCCAGGAAGAGCTCATTGGTCAGCGGTGAAGTGGGTGCTGAGGTATGTCAAAGGCTCACTGAGTAAAGGTTTGAGTTATGGTGGAGCTGAAGCCTTAGTGGATGATGTAGCAGGTTTTGTTGATTCTGATTATGCTGGTAGCATTGACACCAAAAAATCCCAAACCGGGTACGTATTCACTGTGTTTGTAACAGCAATAAGTTGGAGGGCAAGTCTACAGTCAGTTGTGACTCTGTCAACAATCGAGGCTGAGTTTATTGCCGTCACAGAGGCAGTCAAGGAAGCAATGTGGCTGAGAGGAGTCTTAACAGAACTTGGAGTGACACAGGTTGATGGTTTAAAGATTTACTGTGATAGCCAAGGAGCTATACATCTATCAAAACATCAAGTTTTTCACGAGCAATCCAAACACATAGATGTGATAATGCATTTCGTCAGGGATGTGATTAGCACTGGTACTGTTCAGGTGGTGAAAGTGGGAACTGAGGATAACCCAGCCGACGTGCTGACCAAATCTGTTTCAAGCAATAAATTTGAACATTGCCTGAAACTCGTTAGAATGGTCAGTGGTCCTTGAGTGTATTTTCTTCTCTAGTTGATGGAGTGATTAGAAAGACAAGGTGGAGATTGTAAGTCGTTGTTTTCTATCACTTGCTGATGATGCTGAGTCAACAAGTCAACATAGTAAGTCGTTGTTGTTTTCTATTACAAGAATGATGCTGGGTAATCAAGAATGGTGCTGAGTTATCAAGTCAGCATAATTGTAAGCCAACCAGTCAGCATGATTGTAAGTAATCAAGTCAGCATGAGTAATTCAACAAGTCAGTATGATTGCTGAGTTATCAAGTCAGCATGGCTATTGGCAGCATGGTACTGAGGTGTTAATACAGGTCAACATGTTCGTGCTGTGTTCAGGACAACATGGTCTTGCTGTGTTACCACTAGTCAGTAGGTCTTGCTGAGTTAGTACATTTTGAGTAAGGATATTTTGGGTATTTTCACAATCTTGTAAAGGCTATAAAAGGTCTGGGTTGGGAAGTAGTTTTATACGAGAGATCATTCTTAGACTAAGTCATTAGTGTACACTGTGATATACTGAGGTGGGGATTGGGAAAACACGAGAGTTTTTGGAGAGGAAACTGTTTCAATCTTGTTGTAATCTCCATTGATTAGTGAAGTTGTTGGATGTAGGCAGTTAAGCCGAACCAGGGTAAATTCTGTGTGTATTCTTTTGATTGTTGTTTCAAGATCCAAGCTGTGATCTTTGTGAACTTTGTTTATCTGTGTGGTTGATTGATCGTTCGAATTATAGTTCAACAATTCCGATACGTTTTTTGTATATATTCTGATGTGAACTCCTCTTGCATTGCTTTGAAACATATACATAAACTTAAGAGGCACGAAGTGTCATATTTTAGTAAGTTGAGAAGGTTAATAGGATGCACAAGATGAATTGAGCGGACTAATCAATGTCATATAGACACATAAAGGGACATTAAGTGTTATGGTTATTGAGTTGAGGGTAGCTAATAGGTTATCCCCTAAGTTGCAGGGGAAAACTGAAAAAAAAATACATATAATACATCACCAGCTCCCTAAACTTGTCCATAATAGTAGATTGGCTCCCTAAACTTTGCAAACGTCTCACCAGCTCCTTGAATTTGATTATTTCATATCACCAACTCCTTGAACTTGTCATAAAAGTAAATTAGTTCCTTGAACTTTATAAGTGTCCCATCAACTCCCTAACCTTGCTTATTTTGTAATAATTTATAAATACAAAAAAAAACTATTAAACCTTAAAAATACATCTTCAGCTATTTGAGAGGTAATTTTTTCTATTCTCTTGCCTTTTAACCTATTATAAGAGTTAGTGTTACATGTTTGAGAGATCGGATGGATGGAGATTGAGAGTTGGTGTTGGGCTTGGCCCAAATATAATTTGTGAAATAAGCCCACCCATGTGTCTTCTTGTGTCTTTGAGTTTTTCAAGTGGAAAAACATCCCACTTGCTTTCAAAGCACTTAGTGGAGATGTTTATAAAGAAGGTCCTCACATGCTTGGGGTGTGCCTCAAGGGGTACCCATTTTTGTGAAAGGGTGAGGACCTATCTTCATGGTTGACCACCACCCGACCGACTGAACCGAACCGGGCTGGACCGGGTTGGGTTGGGTTGGTGTGGTGTGGTGTAAAATGTATATTTTTTTATTGAAAAAAATTAATTAATATTATTTTTAATTTCGGAAATTAATTTTTTATTTAATTATTTTTTACTCTGATTCAGTCTTTGTGAACGTTGTTCACAATGTCCATTTTTTCAGAACGTGTATTCAGTCTCCTCCACCTTCCAGATTTTCCTCCTTCTCGTTCTCCATGAAATCAGAGCTCAAACAGCTCTTTTTCTTGTATAAATATGTGATGTGAGACTGCCTTCAATACACAATTTACTTTCATTCATTCTTTAATTTTTCGAAACTGAGCAAGTAAATAGAGAGTGTATACAGAACGATTTTCGTACGGTGCAATACGAAAATCGTATTTAATAGGGCTGTTTTATCCTGGAGGCGACCGGAGTTCATACTATTTGCTAAATTCCGGCAGTTCTGCGAACGTCTTAAAGAAAGCGACATTGTCCGCGACTCTGCCCATTTAATTTTGTTCGGTCTGTACCTATTTTCTGAGTTCGAGCAACAACAATTTTAAGACGATTCAATTACTGCTGATGGCTACCGAACAATCAAATGGGATTGCTGAGATTAACAAACCATTCCGGTTTGAAGGAGCTCATTTCCGAAGATGGAGATAGAAGATGATGTTCTACCTCACAACAAAGAAGGTAGCTTCTGTTCTAACTTCGGAAAAACCAATTGTTCCTGAAGATGGTGACGAGGCAGATGTTCATGCTGCTGTTCGTGCTGCTGAGAGATGGACAGCAAATGATTTTCTATGCAAAAATTATATACTCAATGGACTGACTGACGATCTGTATGATTACTACACTGCTGAAGAAAAAACAGCAAAAGAAATTTGGGAAGCTCTGCAGAGGAAGTATGACACTGAGGAGGCCGGATCGAAAAAATACGTTGTAAGTCGCTACCTCAAATTCCAGATGACTGATGACAAGTCAGTGGAAATTCAATCTCATGAATTACAGAAGATAGCACATAAAATTATTTCAGAAGGTATTCCTTTAAATGATCAATTTCAAGTTGCTGTCATAATTGACAAATTGCCTCCTTCGTGGAAAGATTTTAAAAATATTTTGAGGCACAAAACAAAAGAATTTTCGATGGAAAGTTTGATTACTCGCCTCCGAATTGAGGAGGAAGCTCGAAAACAAGACTTAAAAGAGGAAGTGCTTATGGTTTCTAATAGCACTAAAAGGTCCACTGCGGTTCTGAAACCCACTCAAAAGAATTTTAAGAATCAGAACCGCAAACCAATCCAAAATCGCAACACCCGAGTTAATTTGAATTGGAACCTTCAAAGGAACCAAAATAGGCCACAACAATAACCACCTAGAAATGATGCTGCTTTCCTATGCTTTAATTGTGGGAAACCAGGTCATATGGCACGTAAGTGCAGGAACAGGCCAATCACTACTCCTAGTGTTAACCTGACTGAAGAGCAACATAACTTTGTTGCTATGATTTCTGAGATCAACCTCATAGCTGGATCAGATGGGTGGTGGGTAGACACTGGTGCCTCTCGCCATGTTTGCTATGATAGAAGTATGTTCAAAACATACAGTGTTGTGACCGAAGATAAGAAAGTGTTATTGGGTGATTCCCATACCACTATTGTTGCTGGAATTGGTAGTGTGGAATTGAACTTCACATCTGGAAAAACCTTAACTTTGAAGGATGTGATGCATACTTCTTATATGAGAAAAAATTTGGTTTCGGGCTATCTACTCAACAAGGCTGGTTTTACTCAAACTATAGGAGTAGATTTATTTACTTTGACTAAGAACAATGTCTTTGTAGGAAAAGGTTATGCTACTGAAGGCATGTTTAAGTTGAATGTTGAGATTAATAAAGTGAATGCTTCGGTTTACTCCTTGTGTACTTTTAAGGTTTGGCATGCTCTTTTTGGGGTAAATTACACCAATGGTACCTGAACTTTACATAGTTTACACTTTGGTACCTCGATTACATTTTGTCCCAAAAATATACCTGAAGTAACAATGACCAGACAATTTAGTATATTTTTACCGGTTATGACCGGTCAACGCGAGTTTCATGAGTTAATTACATTAACGGTGCCCGAACTTTACCATAATTCACACTTCGATACCTGGATTTTATTTTATCCTAAAAACATAACACAAGTAAAGGTGAATGAAAGGTTTAGTTCATTTGATCGGTTAGTGACCGGGTAACATGAACTAAACATTGGGACTCAGCATACACTCAATTAACATAAAAATTATAATATTGTCATTTATGAGCTAAATGACAATATTATAATTTTATGTTAATTGAGTGTATGATTGGTCTCAATTTTTAATTTAAAATAGTCAAACTCGAGTTGATCAATCACTTATCTGTCAAATATACTAAAATATTGAGTCATCTTTACTTGAAGTGTATTTTTTGGACAAAATGAAATCTAGGTACCAAAATGTGAATTCGGGTAAAGTTCAGGTACCATCAGTGTAATTTACTCGTCAAAATCGTATTGACCGGCCATTAACTGGTAAAATACACTTAATTGTCCGATCATCATTACTTCAGGTATATTTTTGAGACAAAATGTAATCTAGGTACCAAAGTGTGAATTATGGTAAAGTTCAGGTACCATTGGTGTAATTTACTCCTCGTTTTTATCATGTTAATAAGCGTATCATTAAGAATATGAGTAACTTAGGATTAATTCCAAAATTGAATCTGAATGAATTTCTTAAATGTGATTATTATAGTCAGGCAAAAATCACAAAACACCTCATAAATCTGTTGTTAGGGATTCTGAACCTCTAGATTTAATTCATTCAGATATATGTGAATTAGATGGAAAGTTGACTAGAAATGACAAACGGTACTTTATAACCTTTATTGATGATTGTTCTAACTTTACTTTTGTTTATCTTATGAAAAATAAAAGTGAAGCATTTGACATGTTTAAGTTGTTCATAGTTGAAATAGAAAATCAATACAATAGGAAAGTCAAGAGACTTCGTAGTGATAGAGGCACAGAATATGGTTCTAGCCTGTTTATTGATTTCTATAAAAGACATCGGATTATACATGAAACCACAACACCTTATTCACCAGAAATGAACGGAAAGGCTGAAAGGAAAAATAGGACACTTACCGAATTTGTAGTACCTATTATGCTTAGTTCAGGTGCTGCCTCACATTGGTGGGGAGAAATCCTTTTGACTGTTTGCTATGTGCTAAATAGGGTCCCTAAATCCAAAAGCAAAATCACTTCTTATGATATCTTGAAAAATAAAACACCTAGTCTATCATATTTTAGAACTTGGGGTTGTTTGGCTTATGTTAGGATTCCTGACCCTAAGAGAGTCAAACTTGCTAATAGGGCTTATGAATGTGTATTTATTGGATATGCTATGAATAGAAAAGCATATAGGTTCTATGATTTGAATGCAAAAGTCATCTTGGAGTCAAATGATGCTGACTTTTATGAAGATAGGTTTCCCTTTAAATTGAGAAATAGTGGGGGTATATCATCTAGCAGCATACCTGCTACTAGACCTATAGTGCAAAAAGAGATTGAGGAATCTGAACCTAGGAGAAGTAAGAGACCTAGAGTATCAAAAGACTTTGGTTCTGACTTTTATGCTTTCACAGTAGAAGAGGATCCACTTACCATACAAGAAGCCTTAACATCATTAGATGCTGACTTATGGCAAGAAGCCATTAATGATGAAATGGACTCACTTGAGTCAAACCAAACTTGGCACTTGGCAGACTTACCACCAGGTTGTAAACCAATATGTTGTAAATGGATCCTTAAGAAGAAACTGAAACCTGATGGCTCAGTAGACAAGTTTAAGGCTCGCCTTGTAGCTAAAGGCTTTAGACAAAGAGAAAATGTTGATTTCTTTGATACTTATTCACATGTCACTAGGATTACGTCTATACGTGTTTTGATTATTATTGCTTCTGTGCACAATCTAGTAGTGCACCAAATGGATGTCAAAACTGCGTTTTTGAATGGTGAACTAAAAGAAGAGGTTTATATGGATCAACCTGAGGGCTTTGTAGTCTTTGGTCAAGCCCATAAGGTATGTAAGTTAAATAAGTCTTTATATGGGCTAAAACAAGCACCTAAGCAATGGCATGCAAAATTTGACAACTTGATTATTTCAAATGGCTATAAGGTGAATGAAAGTGATAAGTGTATCTACTATAAATATGAAAATGGTCTTTGCACTATTATATGCCTATATATTGATGACTTGCTTATTTTTGGATCTAATATTCATGTTGTAAATGCTGTTAAGTCAATGTTGTGTGAGAACTTTGACATGAAAGATCTACGAGAAGCCAACGTCATTCTTGGCATAAAGATAACTAGGTCTGAAACTGGAATTTCTCTAGATCAATCTCACTACGTTGAGAAGATTCTAAAGAAATATAACTACTTTGATTGTAAACCTGCATGTACACCTTATGACCCTAGTATAAAACTTTTTAAGAACACTGGAGACCGTGTAAGACAATCAGAGTATGCTAGCATAATTGGCAGTCTTCGTTACGTCACTAATTGTACTAGACCCGACATCACGTATGTCGTAGGACTGCTATGCAGATTTACTAGTAGACCTAGTGTGGAGCATTGGAATGCTATAGAAAGGGTCATGAGATACCTTAAAAGAACCATGAAACTTGGATTACATTATCAAAGGTTTCCAACAGTCCTTGAAGGATATAGTGATGCTGACTGTAATACCTTATCAGATGATTCCAAGGCTACTAGTGGTTATATTTTCAATATAGCTGGTGGTGCTGTTTTATGGAAGTCTAAGAAACAGACTATTCTAGCTCAATCAACCATGGAATCAAAATTGATTGCACTAGCCGTGGCTAGTGAAGAAGCAGGTTGGTTGAGAAGTCTGTTAGCTGAGATTCCCCTATGGGAAAAACCGATTCCAGCTGTATTGATCCACTGTGATAGTACCGCGGCTATTGCTAAGATTCAGAATCGTTATTACAACGATAAGAAACGACAGATACGTCGTAAGCACAGCACTGTGAGAGAGCTACTCACTAAAGGAGCTGTTAGAGTGGATCACATACACTCAGAAGAGAATTTAGCCGATCCTTTGACGAAAGGATTAGCTAGAGAGAAAGTCCATAATACGGCAAAGAGTATGGGACTTATGCCCCTACAGTGATGAGTTACACACAATGGTAACCCAATCTATAGACTGGAGATCCCAAGAAATAGGTTCAAAGGGTAATAACAAGTTGTGTGGTAATATGAGTCAGATCATGCAATTAGAAGCATGAATATCCTGAAGCGATTTGAGGTTGAGATAATAGAAACTCTTAATGAAGTCTATACTCCATTTGAAGTGAAGTACCTAGCTACAGGAGTACTTTTGATAGACTCACCTATATGAATGTGGAAGTGAGGCCGCTTCCTATGAGTTTAGGGCAAAACTCTAGAGCATTCATTAAACCGGGATAGACGTGCAAGGCTATAAACGTAGGGGCTACTAGAACTACAGTCTGAAAAGGTTATGGCGTGATATACGTCAGAGATAGAGTTCAAGACTACGAGTCATTCTAGTAAAATCTGAACTATACTCACTACGCAAAGGTTCAAATCGAAAGATACCTCTGCTTATGTCTGACCTTATGTAACTGCTCAGTAAAACGATTTCAAAAATTCTAGTGGGGGATTGTTGGGCTTGGCCCAAATATAATTTATGAAATAAGCTCACCCATGTGTCTTCTTGTGTCTTTGAGTTTTTTAAGTGGAAAAACATCACACATTGCTTTCAAAGCACTTAGTGGAGATGTTTATAAAGAAGGTCCTCACATGCTTGGGGTGTGCCCCAAGGGGTACCCACTTTTGTGAAAGGGTGTGGACCTATCTTCATGGTTGACCACCATACGCGCGCGCCCACTGCCCGTCCAACCGAACCGGGTCAGGCCGGGTTGGGTTGGTGTGGTGTGGTGTAAAATGTATATTTTTTTATTGAAAAAAATTAATTAATATTATTTTTAATTTCGGAAATTAATTTTTTATTTAATTATTTTTTACTCTGATTCAGTCTTTGTGAACGTTGTTCACAACGTCCATTTCTTCAGAACGTGTCTTCAGTCTCCTCCACCTTCCAGATTTTCCTCCTTCTCTTTCTCCATGAAATGAGAGCTCAAACAACTCTTTTTTCTTGTATAAATAGGTGATGTGAGACTGCCTTCAATACACAATTTACTTTCATTCATTCTTTAATTTTTCGAAACTGAGCAAGTAAACAGAGAGTGTATACAGAACGATTTTCGTACGGTGCAATACGAAAATCGTATTTAAGAGGGCTGTTTTATCCTGGAGGCGACCGGAGTTCATATTGTTTGCTAAATTCCGGAAGTTCCGCGAACGTCTTAAAAAAAACGACATTATCCGCGACTCTGCCCATTTAATTTTGTTCGGTCTGTTTCTATTTTCTGAGTTCGAGCAACAACAGTTGGTATTATGGTTTTTGTATTTAGTTGTTATCGAATAAGCAACTTTAGAAAGTTTGTGAGACACATATAAAGTACATGGAGTTAACCTACTTTTATGGATAAGTTCAGGGAGTTGGTGATACAGAATAATCAAGTTCAAGGAGCTGGTGAGACACTTGTAAAATTTAGTGAGCCAATATACTATTATGGACAAGTTCAGGAAATTGATGATGTATCGGGCTAAAAAGATAAGTTGAGGAGACTTTGAAAATATTAAACCTTTATTATATGGATTACTCATCTCAACTTATTATTCGTTTAAAAGCACATTTCAAATCATATCCTCATATTATATAATTTTAGAGTATTAATTACTTTTTATCTATCAAAATTACTCATAGGTCTAATACATCCTCAACCCTGTAAGTTGTCTGAAAACTATAACTGCCTCCTTGAACTTTAAAATATTACAACTAACTCCATCAACTTACTTATTTGAAATACATAACCCTTCAAATGTCATGTGGCAGCACGTGATACTAAGGAATTAGTTGTAATATTTTGATGTTCCAAACATGTGATATCGTCTAGCAATTGAGGGATTATTTATTTCAAATAAGTAAATTGATGAGATTAGTTACAACATTTTGAAGTTCGGATGGTTAGCTGTAGTTTTTAGACAACTTAGGAGTTTGAGATGTATTATGCCCTTAATATATTAAATTAAATTGAAAATACATAGATAAACAAATCAGTCATATATAAAACCATTTAATATTTTACGATAGGGTGTAAAAATACCCCTAACGTTAATTTTACTCTTAACTTCTAAAATGGTATAATTGTACACCTAACATTAGGAGCCAAGAGCAATTTTACTCTTAATGTTGGGAATTGCGAGTTGGTAGTATGGTTGTTATATTTAGCTGTTATCGAATAAGCAACTTTACGGAGTTGGTGAGACACTTATAAAGTGCAAGGAATTAACCTACTTTTATGAATAAGTTGAGGGAGTTGGTGATACGAATAATCAAGTTCAAGGAGCTGATGAGACACTTGTAAAGTTTAGGGAGTCAATCTACTATTATGGACAAGTTCAGGAAACTGATGATGTATATAAACTGGAGAAAAAAAAAATTTAAATTAAATTCAGAGAAAATCAATTTATTCTTATTGTATAAAACGATTCAATGTTATTTTAAAAATAAAAATTGACCTCAATTTTACAAGGCAAATGCACCAGTGGTCAGAAATATATCTGAGTTGACTCATATTAACGTGTTATCTAAATCATTCTTTTTAATTACTGAAATCGTCAAAGTGACATAATTGAAACAAAACTAAAAATTGAGTGATTTTACAAATTGAAGTTAAATAACTATTTTGAGGTAACTATATAAATACAGTGACGAATGGTACAATTAACCATTTCTAAATCAGGATAACTTAAACGTACTGTAAACATATAACTGATTCTTTATCTTATAAAATTAAGGGTAAATAATTTATTATTCCTCTCATTTTTACCTAACATGCTGTTTAAAATTCTTATTTTGAAAAACACATTATGAAATCCTTAGCTTTTGTTACTATAATTTTTTATTCATTCTGTCTATTTAAAAAAGAATAACAACTATCTTCAGTATAAATAGGCAAAATAACAGAATAGCAATGTCATTTTGGGATGACTAAGATATGTTTGGTCAAAATGTAAAAAAGAATAACAATAAGACAAAAGGGTACGGTGACAAAAAAAAATTATAGACCTTATAATGTGCTTTTTAAAATGACTAAACATTGTTGTTATGTAAAAATGTGCGTTTGTCAAAATAGGATGAATAATAAATTATATATCCTAAAATTAATAAGGTTTAGTAGTAAATTAACATTTTTTCATGACTTCATAAACTAATTTTAATTTAGTGCCTTTATTTTCACTTCAACGGTTAAATTACTACTTCCGTCCTATAATATAAGTCATTTTAGACATTTTCATAAAAATTAAGAAATACAATTAATGTAGAACCTAACTAATGAATTTTTACATTGATTAACTTAAAAACAATTTCTCTCATGTAATAGTTGGACAATAAATATTGGAATGTTAAAAAACACATAAATCAAGAAAAAAAAATTTAATGCTTAGATCAAAAAACTAAACTAAAAAATTTTGGAAAACCAAAACGACTTATATTTTGAAAAAAAAAATCACTTTCTAAAACGACTTATATAGTAGGACGGAAGGAGTAGTATTTAATATTTCGATAATGACGTATGATATAACGTTGCAGCACAGAATTTAAAATTTCATGTCAAGCTCAAAAAATTTACATGAATAGAATGGGCTGACTCTGCTTTATATTTACAAAAATGTCATTATTGCATTATCGTTGTACAAAAAATCAACATCGTTAATATTTTATTTAATGAATAGAAGTAATTTGGAGGGAAATTTTGACAGGTACATCCATGGCATATCCACATGTATCTGGAGTAGCTGCATTGCTAAAGGCAGCTCATCCAAATGGGAGCCTAAGTGCTCTCAAATCAGCCATCATGACCACTGCTTTACGCATATGATAACATACACTCTCCTATTACCGATGAAGTTAATGCTCAATCTTCAAACCTGTGGGCATACGGATCAGGTCATAATGACCCGAAGAAAGCCTTCTCCCCTGGTCTCATTTACAATAACTCGAATGAAGACTACATAACGTTCTAGTGTTCATTAGGTTATCCTCTTTCTGTTGTTCAAGCAATTGTCGACGACCGTAATCTAACTTACTCAACAAAGTTTAATGATCCAGGAGAGCTTAACTACCTGTCATTTTCGGTGTTGTTCACCAATAAAACAACGGTCAAATACACTCGTGAATTGACCAATGTCGGTGTTGCCAAATCTACATACGAAGTTGCGGTGGGTGCACCACCAACTGTGATCGTGACGGTTCAACCATCGGTATTGGTGTTCGAAAAGTTGGGGGATAAGCAAAAATATGCAATAACATTTGTAGCCAACAAAAATGTAAAGCCAATAAGTGATGCGGAATTTGGTTCAGGCGTTTAGAGCTACCAACAATATAAAGTTAGAAGTCCAATTGCATTAGTAAATTACATTTATAGCCTCTTAAATTATAACAATTATAAATAAATTACATTTTTACCCGTAAAATATCCGATTGTGAATGTATAACTACCTGAATGAATGAGTTTAATGTATTGTGTTCGCATATGTGTTTGTAATACCATATAATGGGAATATACGTGCCTTTAAACTCGTGTGATATAGAACTTTGTTCGAGAGTCTTATAGTAGTGTAAAAATGGGTTATATAATCATGTTATGATCTACATACACTCGTGTGATATAGAACTTTGTTCGAGGGTCTTATTTAGTAGTGTAAAAATGAGTTATATAATCGTGTTATGTGATCTATATATTTTATCGAGTTGTAAAATATCAATCTTCAATTCTATTATTAAATCATAAAAAATGTAAAATATTTTTTAGAACAACTTTTTAACAACGGTTGCAGAATAAAAAATAAAATATTTGTGTTTAATAATAATATTTGTAATTGACCCAATAACTTGCCTATATTAGGTGCAAAATTATCTATAACTGCCAACATTAAAAATAAAATTGCATCATTTTAACCGTTAAGGGTAAAATTACTCCCGAGTATTAACGAGTATATTTATACATTGTTGATTGAACTGGATGATAAAAAATCATCACGCATAATAATTGAGAAAACAAATATATATGGAGAAAACAAAATAAATAATTGAAACTAAATTCGGAGAAAAACAAATTTATTATTATTGTACCAAAAAAAAAGTAAATTACATTCATGCTCATTCAACTTTACTCATTTTAACATTATGATCATAGAATTATATTCATTTTAACACTTTGGCCACTGAACTTCAATTTTTAACAATATGACCACTGCATTTTACATTTTTAACATTAGTGGTCACGCAATGCTTCAAAACGACTATTGACATCCAAAAGATAAAAAATTCGAAGAGTTAATGATATTCTAAGAAACTTTAATTCTTGAAAATTTTCGTTTTGAGATCATTTAGGTGTTGTTTGGTTAGGATAGAGAGTGGATCTTTAAAAAGAGAAAGATCCAATAAAGGTAATTTTAGAAAATAAAAAATGTAGTTTCATTGTAAATGTCGTTTTAAACAACTTTAATTCTTGAATATTTTCATTTTGAGATTGTTAATTGTCATTTTAATGAGTTCGTTAAAGTTAAATGACCACTGATGTTAAAAAAAATGTAAAGTACCGTGGTCAGACTATTAAAAATTGAAGTTAGTGGCATAATGTTAAAATAAATAAAATTCAGTAGCCATGGGTGTAATTTATCCTACAAAAAAATTGTAATATTCTCAAAATTAAAAAAGTTTAAATATTTATTTACAATTAATTTAAAAATTTAGGGGTATATTACACTCATGGTCAAAGAATTTTTCTCATTTTAACATTGTGGCCACTGAACTTCGTTGTAACATTGTGGCTAGTTCTTAATGCATGAACACTAAACTTTACACTTTTCAACTCTGGTAGTCACTTAATTTTTAACCAACTCCTCAAAATGACCGTTAACAACCTCAAAATAAAAATATTCAAGAATTAAAGTTGTTCAAAAAGACATTTACCATAAAACCACATTTTTTATTTTCTAAACTCACCTTTTTTGGAGCTTTCTCTCTCTAAAAATTCACTATCTCTCCTAACCAAACAACATTTAAATGGCTTCAAAAATGAAGATTTTCAAGAAATAAAATTCCTTATAATATCTTTTAACTCTTCAAATTTTTTATTTTCAGACCGTCAGCAGTTGTTTTGAGGCGTTTAGTGGCTAACGGTTTTAAAAAATCTAAAGTTCATTGACCATATTGTTAAGAATTGAAATTCAATAGCCGCAATATTATAAGCGCTAAAGTACATGAGTGTAATTTACCCAAAAATTTAGTTAGATAAAATTGAAATTCAATAGCCTTTATTTTCCACTTCACCTTAAATTAGTATTTACTATTTTATTTAGGCTTAATATATTCCTCTCTCTCTATTTGTCTAAAAAAAATCAATTGCTCTTTTATATTTGGGTTAAAGGTAAAAATATCCCTAACATTTTAGGTCAGGAGCAATTTTATCCCTAACATGTAAAATGATACAATTTTATCCTTAGAGTGCATAGTCAAGAGCAATTTTACTCCTAACGTTGATAATTTGGATCGGTTTTACTCTTATTATAAAACACATATATTTTTGTTCCTTATTCTGCACCAATTGCATATCAATTCATTTAAAAAAAAATATTTCATAGATTTTTTATAATTTAATAATCCAATTGGATATTAATATTTATAATTTCGTTATATTTTTTGAATTTTTTGTCCAATTCGTACAAAAGACAGTATTTTTTTTAATTTTTTTTCACATCCCAATATATGTTTGTGATTTGTTACTGATAAAATGACGTACATGTGAAGTGTAGATGATAAGATTCAGGGTCGAGAAGACAGTTTCGTGAATTATTTCTCAAGTTGACTCAATTTTTCAATATTAAGAGTAAAATTGATTTTGGCTTCCAACGTTAGGGTAAAATTGCATCATTTTAGATATTAGAGATAAAATTGACTTTTTAAAATATTTAATTTACCCTTTGAACTTATTTAAAGTAACCTATCAACCTCTTAAAATATATGTGATATATGTGACGGAATAGAAAGATATTTTGAAAATATTGAAAAGTACACACGTTAAATAAGTTCAAAAAGTAAATGAAGCACTTTAAAAAAAAAATATAAGGGGCTAATATGTATCTTTGAAAGAGTTAATGATTACTTTAAGCAAGTTGGGATGTTAATAAAACTTTCAAGTTTACTAGAACTTTTTCAAAATATAGGGAACATTTGACTGATTAAACAAATACATGTGACTAAATATGTATTAAGTCTTTTATTTAATGAACATGTCCTTGTAATTGACCATAACTTTAACTGTACTGAATTTTCAAAAGTTTCAAATGCCCTTTTTTTTTTTATCTAATTGCATTTAATAATCTCTTTTCAATTGAATTTGTTGAATGTAGAAAATAAGACACGTGCTCCACTACGTGAATTTGGTTTGGCATGCACATCTAGTATTATAAAAGTCGCTAGGTGTTAGTCGGACAGACATGACCCCTAAAAATTAATCGGGGATTAATCAAAGATTAATTGAAGATTAATCGGATTTGTACTTTCTTATTTTTAGATTTATATTAAATAAATATTATATAAACATATTTAAAATATAAGTTATATTATCTAAAAATAATAATAATAAATATTATATAATAGAAAAATATAAATATTACTGATTTTATCCGCTTAAACTTACTTGTTTATCTAACTGACTTGACCGATTTTACTCACTTGACAGTCTAGAGGAAGAAAATCGGGCTCCCGACTTATGTGAACATTTTATAGATAATTAGACAGTGTTGTAAATATCACTAATATATCGACTGATTGGTCGCCGACTTGACCGTTTTTTACAACACTTGGCACATCCATGGCATGCCGTCGAGTTTCTAGAATAGTAGCATTACTAAAGGCATTTAATCCAAATTGGAGCTCAAGTGCTTTCAAATCAGCCATCATGCCCACTGATTACACATATGATAACACAAACTCTCCCATTAGCGATGAAGTTACTATTCAATCTTCAAACCCATTGGCATACGGCTCGGGTCAATATCGACTTGGAAAAAGCCTTCTCACCTGGTCTCGTTTTGTGATAACTCGAAGACTACATAACATTCTAGTGTTCATTAAGTTACCCTCTTTTTGTTGTTCAAGCAATTGTTGACGATCCTAATCTCACTTGCTCAACCAAATTTAATGATCCAGAAGAGCTTAATTACCCGTCATTTTCGGTGTTGTTTACCAGCAAAACGTCAGTCAAATATACTCATGAATTGACTAATGTCTATATCGCTGAATCTACATACAGAGTTGCGGTGATTGTGCCACCAACTGTCACCGTGATGGTGACACCATCGGTAACGATGTTCAAAACATTAGGCGATAAGCAAAAATATGCAATAACATTTGCAGCCAAGAAAAACGTGAATATCGAGTAAATTACATTTATATCCTCTAAATTGTTACGATTATATAAACTTAAACTATAATCACACAAACTTCAACTAAAAATAACTTCTATTAACACTATATGTACTACCAAAATTTTAATTATCAACATATATATCATCTTATATCATATTTAATCTCTTAATTGGTACCTCAAATTGTACTTAAGATCAGAAAAAATTTGTCCTCAAAATTCATATCCTAATTATTTCCTCAAACAATATTTATTTTCATATTAATCATCAAATCATGAACTCTAATATATTCTCCCACTTTACTTCTCATTTATCACTAACATCAGTATCTCTCTAAACATCATTTATTTAACTCTCAATAATTCTAAATCTCAACCCGATAAAGTTCAACAATAGATCTGTACTTGAATTCGGATATCATTTATTCAAATTAAGATTACATAATTTGTTAAACTCCTATCACAATATCCAAGTTATAATCAACCTAAAAAACAATTAATTGAAATCTCCACATTTTTGCTTTCTTAATCACATATATATTATCTTCAAAACTCATCATATCATTTCAAAGTATCATAACCTTACTTCACATCTGAGATACGCATATTTTTCAGTTAACTATTAAACTCTCAAACATCAATTCCAAGTCATACTAAGGAGAAAAATCAAACAAAAACCAAATTCTGGTTTAAAGCTAAAATGACCTACATATTCCGTTTAAAGTCTAACTTCTTCATACGGAGTCTGAATAAGACGATTCAAAAACCCTTGGAAACGTAAGATAAAAAGAAAGAACTTTCACTTAGGACTCCATGAAAGATTCAGTCTATATCTGGTTGAAAAATGGATCACAAGATTCAGGTACGAATCTGATTTTTCAGCAGCACCTATATAGACAATTCTCTATATCTCTAGCTCAATGTTATGACTTTCTCATAACCCATATCACCAAATAACAAATAATTTACTATTTTTCATACACCTAGATATTGCTAACCATCAAATCTCATTTAAACACCTCATTAGCTAGTTACTCAATCCTCGAAAAATTCCAAATTATTTCTTAGCTATCACCAAATATCCATATTCGTCCGGTATCACCAATATTGATATTCCTCAATTACTATCAACCTTATGTCCGAAGAATTTAACCTAGAGCTCTGATACCAAACTGTCACACCCGACCCTAGACGACCTCAATCGGCATCGGGCGTGAAATAGAAAGATCATAATCAATACTTAGGAGTCTCGAATCTCGCCTAATCGGTCGGTAACCTTCTCTATATCCTGTACTTTATCACCTAAAAACATTAAAACATTTAAAAATGTGAGACAAAAATCTCAGTAAGAAACTATCTGCCATGAAAACCAACTTTACTTAACATAGCTACACATATATATTTATAAAGGGATTTAATCAAAACTTTATAAAATATACTCAAAACTTAAGTTCATATAACTTTATATATATAATCCATCTTGTCAAAACGAATCAAAACAATTAAACCTTTCATCAAACCATTTCATAATCAAATAAATGTTTTATCAAACCAACTTGTAATCAAATAAATGTTTTATCAAACCAACTCGTAATCAATTAAACATAAAACCTTATATCAAAATCAATCATAACCGAAAACATAATCCAAATGAACTTAAAACATTGTATCCATCCTCGAGTTTCTCCCCTTAAGTATCAAACCATAACCACATATATAGTCGAGACGTCTCTTAACATTGCTTATCCCATATGGTCTTACCCAACACTTCGCTGCCATACCCAATAGGTCTTCAGACTGTGTACACAGGCCATGTCCCTCACTGAACATGGTCTTCAAATATAAAACTACCGATCCGGATAACTCTCGATGGATATAAAATCATAAAATCATAAAATCATAACGTGCTCAAATTTCCTTTCACAATCAAATTCCAAACTATTTCATAACCATAAATCATTTGACTTCAATTAGCCATTTTGTATCATAAAAATCATATTTGGACTTCAATCCAAAATAATAACAATAATAACCGCAATAGATTTCTCAATCCAAAAATAATTCGTAAGAAATCATCAAATTCATTTTGTTCAATATAGATATATATTGAAATCAAAAACATATATGTATATATGTAAATCAACCAAATGAAGCCTTAAATCAATAAAATCAAGTAAAATCTAAAATTCACATAGAAGCATAATCAATAGCTTCATTTGAACCGTAATTTCACAAAATAAAAAGCAAAATCATGAAAAACTCCAATTTTACAAAATTTCTGCATAACCCTAAAATATCAATTTCTGAAACTTCTTTGATTATATATATATATATATATATATATATATATATATATATATATAAACTCAAAATATAGTTGATAGTTACTTACCTTAGCTACCAATTGAAGAAAACACACACGTTCAACTCTCCTCTAAATTCTGTCTAAGACGTTTCCCTCCAAACACCGCCGAAACTCAAAATCTCTTCGATTAGGACTTAGATCTATACATAAAGATGTTATGGTTTTAATTTCGAATGATTCGGACGGTCAAATCTCCGTAAATCAAAGAAACGGGTCAAAAAAAATTGATGAATAAAAAAAATAGAAAAAGAAAAGAAATCAGATATGATCCTGATTTTCCCTGCCTCTTTGCCCATTTATATATATCCATATTGGCGAATATCCCATTTGATCCTCCATCTTTATATAAGCTTTTAAAATTATCCTAAACTTTTAATTTACACATAAAATCATCAAATTAACTCCAAACTTTTTCTATATCACCAAATTAACTTCATACACCCAATAAGTATAACATATACTAATATCAAACTATAAATTTTAGAAATTTAGACATGGACGTGACAATTCTTCACACCTTAAGAAATCTCGTTCTCGGAATTCACATTCACATTCTCTAATCTACATTCTCTTCCTCAAATAATCTCCAAGATCACAAAATTATTTCACATTATCAAGATTCCTTATAATCATCATAAGACCACAAATTCTAATATTTTCTTCCATTAACTCCATCATTTATCCATATCTACATTACTGTAATAATTATTTATACATAACTGTTAGTTACTCTCAATTTCAACCTAGTTAATCCCACCGCCATAATCCACAATAAAACTTCAAATATCATTCATATCTTCTTAACATACACCAAATCTCCCTTTAATAAATTGAAATCACAATTGATTCCATCAATTGCATATATATCAAATATATTTCACCTATCTTCAAGTTCTACGGACTTTAAAAATATCACTTTTGAACCGCTAATATGTGTGATATTATATTTTTCTTAAACTTCAAATAATTCGAATCAATGATTTGATTCAATATATAATCTTATTTCATCATAATAATAATAAGACATATATTAATAATTTTTCACTCTAATCATGATTCGTATTATAATCTTCGATCATTATCATCAACTTCATCATCACTCTTATAAGAGTCATTTCATAAACATTAATATCACCAATATAAACTTCATTATTATGATACAATTTCCTATCAATAAGATTCTTTTCATAAAATCTTAATATCAATATCACTCTTATGATTTTCCATTTAACTCCTCAAAATCAATAAAGCTAATATGCTTTTTTTTTCCAAACTCCAAATAATACCTTTACACCCATAAAAGTCAATAGATCTATAATATCATTCGATTTTCTTATTTGACCTATAAACTCTTAATTTGATCCTCATTATATAAACTTAAACCATAATCACACAAACTTCAAGTAAAAATAACTTCTATTAACACTATATGTACTACCAAAATTTCAATTATCAACATATATATCCTCTTATATCATATTTATCTCTTAATTGGTACCTCAAACTGTACTTAAGATCAGAAAATTTTTGTCCTCAAAATTCATATCCTAATTATTTCCTCAAATAATATTTATTTTCATATTAATCATATTAATTTGATCCTCATTATATAAACTTAAACCATAATAACTTCTATTAACTCTAATATATTCTCCCAGTTTACTTCTCATTGATCACTAACATCGGTATCTCTCTAAACATTATTTATTTAACTCTCAATAATTCTAAACCTTAACCCGATAAAGTTCAACAATAGATTTGTACTTGAATTCAGATATCATTTATTCAAATTAAGATTCCATAACTTGTTAAACTCCTATCACAATCTCCAAGTTATAATCAACCTCAAAAACAATTAATTGAAATCTCCACATTTTTGCTTTCTTAATCACATATATATTATCTTCAAAACTCATATCATTTCAAAGTATCATAACCTTACTTCACATCTGAAATACGTATATTTTTCAGCTAACTATTAAACTCTCAAATATCAATTACAAGTCATACTAAGGAGAAAAATCAAACAAAAACCAAATTCTGGTTTAAAGCTAAAATGACCTACATATTCTGTTTATAGCCTAACTTCTTCATACGAAGTCCGAATAAGACGATTCAAAAACCCTTGGAAACGTAAGATAAAAATAAAGAACTTTCATTTAGGACTCCATAAAAGATTCATTCTATATCTGGTCGAAAAATGCATCACAACATTCAGGTACGAATCTGATTTTCCAACAGCACCTATATAGACAATTCTCTATATCTCTAGCTCAATGTCATGACTTAGTCATAACCCATATGACCAAATATCAAATAATTTACTATTTTTCATACACCTAGTTATTGCTAACCATCAAATCTCATTTTGACACCTCATTAGCTAGTTACTCAATCCTCGAAAAATTCCAAATTATTTCTTAGCTATCACCAAATATCCATATTCCTCAATTACTATCGATTATCTCTTCGGTATCACCAAATATTGATATTCCTCAACTACTATCAACCTTAGGTCTGAAGAATTTAACCTAGAGCTCTGATACCAAACTATCACACCCGACCCTAGACGACCTCAATCGGCATCGGGCGTGAAATAGAAAGATCATAATCAATACTTAGGAGTCTCCAACCTCGCCTAATCGATCGGTAACCTTCTCTATATCTTGTACTTTATCACCTAAAAACATTTAAACATTTAAAAACGTGAGACAAAAATCTCAGTAAGAAACTATCTGCCATGAAAACCAACTTTACTTAACATAGCTACACATATATATTTATAAAGGGATTTAATCAAAACTTTATAAAATATACTCAAAACTTAAGTTCATATAACTTTATATATATAATCCATCTCGTCAAAACGAATCAAAACAATTAAACGTTTCATCAAACCATTTCATAATCAAATAAATGTTTTATCAAACCAACTCATAATCAATTAAACGTAAAACCTTATATCAAAATCAATCATAACCGAAAACATAATCCAAATGAACTTAAAATATTGTATCCATCCTCGAGTTTCTCCCCTTAAGTATCAAACCATAACCACATATGTAGTCGAGACTGTTGGTCCCTTGTAGGGTTGCAAATATAGTTCCAGGGGGGGTTAGGAACTATTTTAAACTTTTTGCAATTAGGGCAGACTTCTTTTTCTGAAGAAAAAGGTTTTAACAGCGGTGCTGAGTAAACAGCAAGATACTGGCTTAGTCAACTGGTGACTAGGTCAATTTCTTAGCTTGAGTCAGGAGATAGCACTTAGAGTCTACTCTTGGGCTCTTATGTTTAATGTGCACAACTCAACTTGACCTCTTTACTTGGTCAGTTTTTTATTATTTAAGCAATCAATATAAATAAGGAGTTAAAGGTTAGAAATACTTCACTCAGCAGATTTATCTAGGTTCGGCTTCTTCTAAGCCTACGTCCTGTCCCCGGAACACGTTTCGAGATTTCAAATCCTCTACTGAGCTCTTTAAAGGTAGAGCCTCAAACCTTTTACAATCAGCAATTGAGTATGACAAGAGTACCTTCCTCTATACTTCTACTCAATCCTAATCTCTCCACTGAGTACTAAAACCGAGTACTCAGCCTCTCTTTTCTATCTCTAGAAATGATAAGTGTTTTGTCCTATACAAATATTTGCTAAGACACTTTAGACGATTGAAACAATCACTCTAGACTTTTACACAGATGTGAGAAATGTAGTGTAAGATTTTGCTTTGCTTCTTTTCTTGCAGAACTTGTAGAGATTTGGTCAGCGTAATGGCTTGATCAAGTTCTGTGTTTAGTGAAGCTTCTGATGGCACTATTTATAGAGACGTCTAAGCATCGGTCATTTCGAATTTCGAAATAACCCTTGGAGGGAAACGGCTATATGTCGTTGTCATCCTGACTTGCTCAGAGCTCTTGGCCAATCAGAATTGTGTATCTTCTGTTCTCGGTTAGCTCAGCAGACTGTCTCTCCTTTTATGGTAAAGTCAACTGGACAGCATACTGTGTCGTCTGAACTTTGCCCAAAGGGGAAATACTTTCTCTGGAAGTTTTCCTTTGTCAGCTGCTGTCTTGTACGCTTTGTCGAGACTACTCAGCAGCTTCATCTTCAAGTTGTTCCCGAAGGTCTTCTAGATCCTTCCGTTTGCTGAGTTGCGTTTTGTTCAAAATGGCAACGTCTTGACATACGCGGGCCGAGTGTACTGAGTTGTTTGACTTGGGCCTTGGCTTCCGTATTGGGCTTGGGCCTTTTGATTCTTATGTCTTATAACATTTTAACTCAACATTGAACAAACACATTAGTAGAATTAAATCAAGGAATTTTAAACTTAGTGTGTTTAGAATATGTATTATACTTAAACAATTTTGTCAAATCAAAATGATGTGGAAAGGTGTTTCAACAAACTCCCCCATTTTGATGTTGGCAAAACTATTCAGTAAGGAACTCAGTATGAGCTCCCCCATGATAGTTGACCTAGTATAATTTAGCAAACTCCCCCATAAGGGTTGAGCTACTGACTTAGTTTTACTTAAAACATTTAAGGATTTAAATGAGTAAGTCTAAGGTCAGTTTTTAGATAAAGGTCAGCTATATCACATATTCTATTTACTCAGTGTTAAGCGGAAGGTTTTAACATATAGAGTGCGTGCTGAGTAATTTGTTCAATGAGTTCTTATCAGAATGTTTCATAAGTACATAGGTTGATGTCAAACATGTTATCAGCATATCATTTAGTCAATAAATGTTGCAAGTATTAAACATAGCTGATTTAATTGAAGATACGTAATGACTCAGTACTTAATAGCATATATCATAACACATGATTTGAATAAGAGAAGTAAGTATGATATATATATTGATAGAAGTCAGCAATTACACAGAAAAAGAAATAAACAAGGCAAATAGATTACGACTGTTATGCCCTAAGCTAAGCTAGCCATTCTATTTCTTTTTCTTGCCCTGTGACTGACTTCGCTCATACTGACGTCGCTCATGTTGAGCCCTAGCAGCTTGCGCTTTCTCCCCTGTATTGTCAACTTCAGGGAGCTTGAACGCATCGGTTAAGACAGCGCGAGTCAGTTCCTGTGAAAGCTCCTTGAGCTTCTCAGCGCTCTCATTTACGCCATAAAAAATGGCAACTCCATCAGCAGAGACTTCTACTGGAACTCGAAGATCAGCAGCACTCAGCATATTGACACTGAAAGCTTGAGCTTTGGCTTGCCAGATGAGAGCTTCAGATAGGCCAGCAAATATTTGGTGCAATGTCTTCAAGAGAGCTGAGTCCTAATGATGACGCTGGATATTGTTGTGACGGATGTGGTTGAAAGATTGTTGTGCGAGAGACAGCAACTCATTCTGCTTTAACACATCAGTATCCATCTCTTGCTTGTTGAGGTTAAGTAGCCTGATGGCCTCACCGATTTGCTCAACGGAGCACTGACTGTATGACACCATTTGCTCATTGGTCTTGAGTTGCTCAGTATGAAGCTGAGCAAAGAGCATTTTGAGTTCAGAGGAAGTGGCGTAGTCAGTGTTCACAGCAGACAACTTCTGGACTTGGTGATGGAGAGAGTTCAGATGTTGAACTGTTGTCAGCTGTATCTCTGCCAACTTGGCAAGGGAATCCTGCTTAGCTTGCTGAGCTTGGAAGGACAAGACTACATTCAGTAGATCCTTGAGTCCCTTAACTTCGTTGAGAAGCTGAGTGACCTGGGAGAGCTGAGTTGTCTCAGGAATTGAAGATCCAACAGCAGGCGAAGCGGAATGTTGAAGATCGTTGATAAGTGCTTACACTGAGTCAATGAGCTTTTTACCAGACTCAGTGGCAGCCAGATGCACATCAGTATGACCAGAAGAAAACGGAGTGAAGGGAGTACCATGGTCAGTGACTGGAAGAGTATGCTCAATCTGCACTTGAGTTGGAGGAATTGTTGATTGATCAGTAGAGAGGCTCAGTCAGCACCATGCTTGAGGAGACATCATACACAGTGGACGGTGCAACCTGACTGGTTGAAGTGGTTGAAGTGCTATGGTCGGCATGTTCCTGTTGAGAAGAAACAGAGGCTTGTTTTTCCAATGGCGCTGAAGTAGAGGAAGTTGATTGCCGTTTGAAAAATTTTAGTTGAATAGTAGAAGGGTCCTTAGTTGTTTTGGATAGGACAAGGTCAGAAAGAGTCGGTAGCTGCACAGGAGGTTCACTGATTATCTTCTCACTGCCTTTAACCAACTTTTGCCTTCTACGTGGTGGAGTGAAAGTAGGAACAGCTTCTTCTAAGTGAATAGGGGAGGATTCCTGTTGCTCAGTATGAGTCTGGTCAGCTTGTTCTTCAACTTGCTCAACTCCCGCAGCCAACTCAGTGTCAACCTGCACATCTCCACCAGCTAACCCAGTGTTAGCATCCTCAGCTTCAATTTCGCTGGCATATTCCTCAGAATCCTCAGCGTCATCCTGACCGCTGGCTTCTTTATCTTCTTCCTCAGTACTATCTCCATCAAGTTCTTCCTCAACTTGGGAGATGAAGTGGTCATCTAACTGGACCTCAGGTTCCTCAGACTCAGCATTGGTACCTTGACACTAGGTGAAGTGAGAATCACCCGGTACAATGAAGTCTGTCGGTATGGCTTCTAGAGATGCCAGAGTTGAAGGCTTCTGCTTCTTCTGAGGTAGCTCAGCAGCTTTCTCAGTGCCAGGCTCATCTTTCCTATTTCTTTTCCCAACTGACTTACCAGCTGACCTCTGCCTCTTTGCTGGAGACTCATCATTTGGTGAAGGAGTCTCAGCAGATTTTCTCTTGCGAGAAGCTGGGGCCTTAGTTCTTCGCCCTTTCTTAGGCTCAGCAACAGATTCCTCAGCTTGGTTAGTTTGACCAGCAGCAGCATCAGCTTTTCCCTTCTTCAAGGGCTACCCAAATTTCAGTGCCCTCAGCGAGGCAGCTGTTATTTCAGTTCCTTTGCAAGATTCCTCACCTTCGAGGTCAATCTTATAGTCGATGAGGATCCTAGTGATGAGTGACCCTAACCTCAGTGTACCAGTGCTGTGTAGAAAGCCAGCAACGAGAAAAACTGGTAGGTTGATGGGGGTATACGTCAGCATGTGCCAGATGAAGCACTGCTCGAAGTTCGTTGCTGATGTAGTGCAATTGATCTTTGGATAGATGAAGTACGTCAGCAGATAGTGAGCCATCTTCTGGTTTTGACCCATTAAAGATGCTGAGACTTCTCCTGAGTAACCCTCGGGTTTGCAGAAGGTAAGGACATAGTTGGTTTTGTCCTGATCGCCTGACTTCCTCAGCCTTACTCCCTCAGTTTTGAGCTGGAGGAGATTTCCTATGTAGAGAGGGTTGACGAAGATGGTTCTTCCTTTTACCTCGGTGCATAGGTAGTCAGCATTGTCATTAGCGACCTTGAGGTTGTGGTAAAACTCCCTCACTAGGTCAGGATAGGTTTCATCCCTGACCTCGAACAGCCCTGACCATCCATTTTGGGAAATCCATTCGCAAAAAGGCTGTTCATGTTGTACGAAATGCTCAGAAACCCATCTGGAGGGCTCAACCTTCCATTCGCGGACATTTTCGAAGACCTTGGAGTAGGTCCTGATCTTAACAGTTTTCCCTTGGCCAGAAGTTTGGCCAGTTTTACACTTGCTCGGTGTAGAAGGGTTTCATGAAGGTTCATCGGAGCTGGACTTTTGGTGCCCGGCACCGGAGACATTGTAGGATATCTTAGTCATAGTTCGAAGATGGGAAGTGTTTAGAAGGATTTAAGAGAGAAGGAATTCTTTGCCTTAGAATGATTAAGCGTAAAGAATAACAGATGTGGAATTTCCCATAATTTATAGACGGAGTGAACGGTGTGGATCTTAATCGAATCCATGTGTCAGTTTTGCCTTGGGATCATGTACCGACAAGGATCCTGACATTTATGACACATACGGCGAATATGTCATCCTAGGCTATACGCGTGCTTTGCATTTATGCTAACGGATCAATCACTCAGTATTTAGAATGTCAAGCGTTTGATATTCTGAGTGGTCAGTATTGTATTTAAGGATGATTTTAAGTTCAAAACTAATTTACTCAGTGTGCAAGTTTACTCAGTATGTATATTCAGTCAGTTTCGAGGTCAATCTTATAGTCGATGAGGATCCTGGTGATGAGTGACCCTAACCTCAGTGTACCAGTGCTGTGTAGAAAGCCAGCAATGAGAAAAACTGGTAGGTTGATGGGGGTATACGTCAGCATGTGCCAGATGAAGCACTGCTCGAAGTTCGTTGCTGATGTAGTGCAATTGATCTTCGGATAGATGAAGTACATCAGCAGATAGTGAGCCATCTTCTGGTGCTGACCCATTAAAGATGCTGAGACTTCTCCTGAGTAACCCTCAGGTTTGCAGAAGGTAAGGACATAGTTGGTTTTGTCCTGATCGCCTGACTTCCTCAGCCTTACTCCCTCAGTTTTGAGCTGGAGGAGATTTCCTATGTAGAGAGGGTTGACGAAGATGGTTCTTCCTTTTACCTCGGTGCATAGGTAGTCAGCATTGTCATTAGCGACCTTGAGGTTGTGGTAAAACTCCCTCACTAGGTCAGGATAGGTTTCATCCCTGACCTCGAACAGCCCTGACCATCCATTTTGGGAAATCCATTCGCAAAAAGGTTGTTCATGTCGTACGAAATGCTCAGAAACCCATCTGGAGGGCTCAACCTTCCATTCGCGGACATTTTCGAAGACCTTGGAGTAGATCCTGATCTTAACAGTTTTCCCTTGGCCAGAAGTTTGGCCAGTTTTACACTTGCTCGGTGTAGAAGGGTTTCATGAAGGTTCATCGGAGCTGGACTTTTGGTGCCCGGCACCGGAGACATTGTAGGATATCTTAGTCATAGTTCGAAGATGGGAAGTGTTTAGAAGGATTTAAGAGAGAAGGAATTCTTTGCCTTAGAATGATTAAGCGTAAAGAATAACAGATGTGGAATTTCCCATAATTTATAGACGGAGTGAACGGTGTGGATCTTAATCGAATCCATGTGTCAGTTTTGCCTTGGGATCATGTACCGACAAGGATCCTGACATTTATGACACATACGGCGAATATGTCATCCTAGGCTATACGCGTGCTTTGCATTTATGCTAACGGATCAATCACTCAGTATTTAAAATGTCAAGCGTTTGATATTCTGAGTGGTAAGTATTGTATTTAAGGATGATTTTAAGTTCAAAACTAATTTACTCAGTGTGCAAGTTTACTCAGTATGTATATTCAGTCAGTTTCGAGGTCAATCTTATAGTCGATGAGGATCCTGGTGATGAGTGACCCTAACCTCAGTGTACCAGTGCTGTGTAGAAAGCCAGCAACGAGAAAAACTGGTAGGTTGATGGGGGTATACGTCAGCATGTGCCAGATGAAGCACTGCTCGAAGTTCGTTGCTGATGTAGTGCAATTGATCTTCGGATAGATGAAGTACGTCAGCAGATAGTGAGCCATCTTCTGGTGCTGACCCATTAAAGATGCTGAGACTTCTCCTGAGTAACCCTCGGGTTTGCAGAAGGTAAGGACATAGTTGGTTTTGTCCTGATCGCCTGACTTCCTCAGCCTTACTCCCTCAGTTTTGAGCTGGAGGAGATTTCCTATGTAGAGAGGGTTGACGAAGATGGTTCTTCCTTTTACCTCGGTGCATAGGTAGTCAGCATTGTCATTAGCGACCTTGAGGTTGTGGTAAAACTCCCTCACTAGGTCAGGATAGGTTTCATCCCTGACCTCGAACAGCCCTAACCATCCATTTTGCGAAATCCATTCGCAAAAAGGCTGTTCATGTTGTACGAAATGCTCAGAAACCCATCTGGAGGGCTCAACCTTCCATTCGCGGACATTTTCGAAGACCTTGGAGTAGGTCCTGATCTTAACAGTTTTCCCTTGGCCAGAAGTTTGGCCAGTTTTACACTTGCTCGGTGTAGAAGGGTTTCATGAAGGTTCATCGGAGCTGGACTTTTGGTGCCCGGCACCGGAGACATTGTAGGATATCTTAGTCATAGTTCGAAGATGGGAAGTGTTTAGAAGGATTTAAGAGAGAAGGAATTCTTTGCCTTAGAATGATTAAGCGTAAAGAATAACAGATGTGGAATTTCCCATAATTTATAGACGGAGTGAACGGTGTGGATCTTAATCGAATCCATGTGTCAGTTTTGCCTTGGGATCATGTACCGACAAGGATCCTGACATTTATGACACATACGGCGAATATGTCATCCTAGGCTATACGCGTGCTTTGCATTTATGCTAACGGATCAATCACTCAGTATTTAGAATGTCAAGCGTTTGATATTCTGAGTGGTCAGTATTGTATTTAAGGATGATTTTAAGTTCAAAACTAATTTACTCAGTGTGCAAGTTTACTCAGTATGTATATTCAGTCAGTTTCGAGGTCAATCTTATAGTCGATGAGGATCCTGGTGATGAGTGACCCTAACCTCAGTGTACCAGTGCTGTGTAGAAAGCCAGCAACGAGAAAAACTGGTAGGTTGATGGGGGTATACGTCAGCATGTGCCAGATGAAGCACTGCTCGAAGTTCGTTGCTGATGTAGTGCAATTGATCTTCGGATAGATGAAGTACATCAGCAGATAGTGAGCCATCTTCTGGTGCTGACCCATTAAAGATGCTGAGACTTCTCCTGAGTAACCCTCAGGTTTGCAGAAGGTAAGGACATAGTTGGTTTTGTCCTGATCGCCTGACTTCCTCAGCCTTACTCCCTCAGTTTTGAGCTGGAGGAGATTTCCTATGTAGAGAGGGTTGACGAAGATGGTTCTTCCTTTTACCTCGGTGCATAGGTAGTCAGCATTGTCATTAGCGACCTTGAGGTTGTGGTAAAACTCCCTCACTAGGTCAGGATAGGTTTCATCCCTGACCTCGAACAGCCCTGACCATCCATTTTGGGAAATCCATTCGCAAAAAGGTTGTTCATGTCGTACGAAATGCTCAGAAACCCATCTGGAGGGCTCAACCTTCCATTCGCGGACATTTTCGAAGACCTTGGAGTAGATCCTGATCTTAACAGTTTTCCCTTGGCCAGAAGTTTGGCCAGTTTTACACTTGCTCGGTGTAGAAGGGTTTCATGAAGGTTCATCGGAGCTGGACTTTTGGTGCCCGGCACCGGAGACATTGTAGGATATCTTAGTCATAGTTCGAAGATGGGAAGTGTTTAGAAGGATTTAAGAGAGAAGGAATTCTTTGCCTTAGAATGATTAAGCGTAAAGAATAACAAATGTGGAATTTCCCATAATTTATAGACGGAGTGAACGGTGTGGATCTTAATCGAATCCATGTGTCAGTTTTGCCTTGGGATCATGTACCGACAAGGATCCTGACATTTATGACACATACGGCGAATATGTCATCCTAGGCTATACGCGTGCTTTGCATTTATGCTAACGGATCAATCACTCAGTATTTAGAATGTCAAGCGTTTGATATTCTGAGTGGTCAGTATTGTATTTAAGGATGATTTTAAGTTCAAAACTAATTTACTCAGTGTGCAAGTTTACTCAGTATGTATATTCAGTCAGTTTCGAGGTCAATCTTATAGTCGATGAGGATCCTGGTGATGAGTGACCCTAACCTCAGTGTACCAGTGCTGTGTAGAAAGCCAGCAACGAGAAAAACTGGTAGGTTGATGGGGGTATACGTCAGCATGTGCCAGATGAAGCACTGCTCGAAGTTCGTTGCTGATGTAGTGCAATTGATCTTCGGATAGATGAAGTACGTCAGCAGATAGTGAGCCATCTTCTGGTGCTGACCCATTAAAGATGCTGAGACTTCTCCTGAGTAACCCTCAGGTTTGCAGAAGGTAAGGACATAGTTGGTTTTATCCTGATCGCCTGACTTCCTCAGCCTTACTCCCTCAGTTTTGAGCTGGAGGACATTTCCTATGTAGAGAGGGTTGACGAAGATGGTTCTTCCTTTTACCTCGGTGCATAGGTAGTCAGCATAGTCATTAGCGACCTTGAGGTTGTGGTAAAACTCCCTCACTAGGTCAGGATAGGTTTCATCCCTGACCTCGAACAGCCCTAACCATCCATTTTGGGAAATCCATTCGCAAAAAGGTTGTTCATGTTGTACGAAATGCTCAGAAACCCATCTGGAGGGCTCAACCTTCCATTCGCGGACATTTTCGAAGACCTTGGAGTAGGTCCTGATCTTAACAGTTTTCCATTGGCCAGAAGTTTGGCCAGTTTTACACTTGCTCGGTGTAGAAGGGTTTCATGAAGGTTCATCGGAGCTGGACTTTTGGTGCCCGGCACCGGAGACATTGTAGGATATCTTAGTCATAGTTCGAAGATGGGAAGTGTTTAGAAGGATTTAAGAGAGAAGGAATTCTTTGCCTTAGAATGATTAAGCGTAAAGAATAACAGATGTGGAATTTCCCATAATTTATAGACGGAGTGAACGGTGTGGATCTTAATCGAATCCATGTGTCAGTTTTGCCTTGGGATCATGTACCGACAAGGATCCTGACATTTATGACACATACGGCGAATATGTCATCCTAGGCTATACGCGTGCTTTGCATTTATGCTAACGGATCAATCACTCAGTATTTAGAATGTCAAGCGTTTGATATTCTGAGTGGTCAGTATTGTATTTAAGGATGATTTTAAGTTCAAAACTAATTTACTCAGTGTGCAAGTTTACTCAGTATGTATATTCAGTCAGTTTCGAGGTCAATCTTATAGTCGATGAGGATCCTGGTGATGAGTGACCCTAACCTCAGTGTACCAGTGCTGTGTAGAAAGCCAGCAACGAGAAAAACTGGTAGGTTGATGGGGGTATACGTCAGCATGTGCCAGATGAAGCACTGCTCGAAGTTCGTTGCTGATGTAGTGCAATTGATCTTCGGATAGATGAAGTACGTCAGCAGATAGTGAGCCATCTTCTGGTGCTGACCCATTAAAGATGCTGAGACTTCTCCTGAGTAACCCTCAGGTTTGCAGAAGGTAAGGACATAGTTGGTTTTGTCCTGATCGCCTGACTTCCTCAGCCTTACTCCCTCAGTTTTGAGCTGGAGGAGATTTCCTATGTAGAGAGGGTTGACGAAGATGGTTCTTCCTTTTACCTCGGTGCATAGGTAGTCAGCATTGTCATTAGCGACCTTGAGGTTGTGGTAAAACTCCCTCACTAGATCAGGATAGGTTTCATCCCTGACCTCGAACAGCCCTAACCATCCATTTTGGGAAATCCATTCGCAAAAAGGTTGTTCATGTTGTACGAAATGCTCAGAAACCCATCTGGAGGGCTCAACCTTCCATTCGCGGACATTTTCGAAGACCTTGGAGTAGATCCTGATCTTAACAGTTTTCCCTTGGCCAGAAGTTTGGCCAGTTTTACACTTGCTCGGTGTAGAAGGGTTTCATAAAGGTTCATCGGAGCTGGACTTTTGGTGCCCGGCACCGGAGACATTGTAGGATATCTTAGTCATAGTTCAAAGATGGGAAGTGTTTAGAAGGATTTAAGAGAGAAGGAATTCTTTGCCTTAGAATGATTAAGCGTAAAGAATAACAGATGTGGAATTTCCCATAATTTATAGACGGAGTGAACGGTGTGGATCTTACTCGAATCCATGTGTCAGTTTTGCCTTGGGATCATGTACCGATAAGGATCCTGACATTTATGACACATACGGCGAATATGTCATCCTAGGCTATACGCGTGCTTTGCATTTATGCTAACGGATCAATCACTCAGTATTTAGAATGTCAAGCGTTTGATATTCTGAGTGGTCAGTATTGTATTTAAGGATGATTTTAAGTTCAAAACTAATTTACTCAGTGTGCAAGTTTACTCAGTATGTATATTCAGTCAGTTTCGATGAGTTACTCAGCAAACAATAAATCACTCAGCATGTAATTCACTCAGCATTCATATTCATTTAGCACAGGAATTTACTGAAGAGGATTAAACATACCAATTGCTTCTCTCAGTATGCTGAACTGCTCATGGGCCAGTGGCTTCGTCAAGATATCCGCAAGCTGTTCGTCCATTGGGACAAAGGTCAGTTTGATCTCACCCTTGAGTACATGGTCTCTAATGAAGTGATGTCTGATGCTGACATGCTTCATTTTGCTGTGTTGAATTGGGTTCTTTGAGAGATTAATTGCACTTTTGTTGTCACATTTGACTTCAATTGTCTTCATTTGAACACCATAGTCTTCAAGTTGTTGCTTAATCCATAGGACTTGAGCAACATAATGACCATCAGCAATGTACCCAGCTTCAGTGGTGGACAAGGCTACTGACGCCTACTTTTTGCTGAACCAGGATACTAGACAGCTTCCTAAGAAGTGGCATCCTCCAGAGGTGCTTTTTTGTTCCAGCTTATCCCGTCCATAGTCAGCGTCAGTGTATCCAATGAGTGTAAAATCATGAGTATTTGGATACCACAAACCTACGTTCACTGAGCTTTGCAAGTATCTAAGGATTCTCGATATAATTTGCTTTCCACTGACTTACCATTCTCATCAGCGTAGAGGACAGTGTCAGTGCCCATGGGAGTGGATATTGGCTTGCAATTTTCCAAGTCATATTTCTTTAGAATCTCCTTGGCATATTTGGCTTGACTGATGAAGATTCCATTCTTTCCTTGTTTAATTTGAAGACCGAGGAAGAAGTTGAGTTCTCCCATCATAGACATTTCAAACTTAGTCTGCATTTGCTTGCTAAACTCCTTGCACATTGATTCGTTAGTTGCACCAAATATTATATCATCAACATAAATTTGGGCCAGCATGGTATCTTTACCCTTTTTCTTAATGAATAAGGTTGTATCAGCTTTGCCCCTAACATAATTTCTAGTCAGCAGGAAACTGGTCAGCCTCTCATACCAAGCACGTGGTGCTTGCTTAAGGTCGTACATAGCCTTTTTGATTTTGTAAACATGGTTTGGGAACTTAGGGTCCTCAAAACCTAGAGGTTGATTTACATAAACCTCCTCGTTTATAACTCCATTAAGAAATGCACTTTTGACATCCATTTGAAATAATTTAAAATTCATGTAAGATGCATATGCATATAGTATTCTAATTGCCTCTAGCCTTGCCACTAGGGCAAAGGTCTCACCGTAGTCAATACCTTCTTGCTGACTTTAGCCCTGAGCTACAAGCCTTGCTTTGTTCCTGACTACGTTTCCTTGTTCGTCCATCTTGTTCCTGAAGACCCATCTTGTTTCGATGGTCTTTTGACTCTTTGGATGAGGCACTAACTCCCATACATCATTTCTTCTAAATTGATCGAGCTCCTCTTGCATTGCGATCATCCAGAATTCATCGTACTCGGCTTCAGCGAAATTCTTCGGTTCTTGTACTGAGACGAAAGCAACATTGGTGAGGTACTTCCTGAGTTGATTCCTTGTCATCATGGTATTCCCAGCAGAATCAAGGATTGCACTTTCGGAGTGTCCTCTTGGAATCCTTATTTCTTTGGGTAGATTTATGTCTTGTGTTGTTCCTGTTTCAATAATCTTTGCAGAAGTAGATGGGTCAGCAAAAGTAATCTTAGGTTCACTCTTACTCTTGGTCAGCCTTTTCGCGAATGACTCAGTAGCCGGTTCTGGGTCATCGGTGGTTACTGAGTTTGGATCATCTTCGGTCAGCGGCTGGTATCTACCTGCAGGGTCAGTTTCATCGAACTCTACATGTATTAACTCTTCTAAAACTTGAGTTCGCTTATTAAAAACTCTGTATGCTTTGCTGTTTGTTGAGTAGCCCAAAAAGATAGCCTCATCAGCTTTTGAATCAAACTTTGCTAAGCTATCTTTGGTATTTAAAATAAAACATCTACAGCCAAAGGCACGAAAGTATCCAATATTGGGCTTTTGTCCTTTCCAAAGTTCATAGGGGGTTTTCTTAAGTATAGGTCTAACTAGAGCCCTATTAAGAATGTAGCATGCTGTGTTGACAGCCTCTCCCCAAAAATACTTTGGAAGCCTATGCTCATCCAGCATTGTCCTGGCTATTTCAACCAGAGTTCTGTTCTTCCTTTCTATAACCCCATTTTGCTGAGGTGTTCTAGGAGCAGAAAAATTATGGTTAATGCCGCTGGCTTCACAGAATTCAACAAACTTTTGGTTTTTGAATTCTCCACCGTTATCAGTACGAATATGAGCTAATTTTAGGTCTTTTTCATTTTCAATTTTTCTAACCAAATTTGAAAATGTCTCAAAGGTCTCATCCTTGCTGGTCAGCAAGATAACCCACGTATACCGAGAGTAGTCATCTACAATGACCAAAGAAAATCTTCTTCCACCCAGACTCAGCGGCTGGACTGGACCAAAGAGATCCAAGTGTAGTAACTCTAACGAACGTTTAGTTGAGACAATATTTTTGCTATGAAAAGATTGTTTGGTTTGTTTTCCAGCTTGGCAAGCGTGGCATAATTGATCTTTTTGAAATTTAAGTTCGGGCAGTCCCTCAACCAATTGCTTTCTTGCTAGTTTGGCCAGGAGGTCCATGCTTACATGACCAAGTCTCCTGTGCCATAGCCAGGAATTTTCTTCCTTTGTTACTAAGCACACAGTTTTTGAAAACTTTTTCTCTAAATCTAGCATGAAGACATTATCTATCTGAGGGGTAGTTAAAATTAACTCATTTGTTTTACCCTCGTATATTTTACATCCAGTAGCATCAAATATAACTTTTCTCCCATTGTCACATAGCTGAGCTACACTGAGTAAGTTATATTTGAGTCCGCTGACTAGGGAGACAGATTCAATAGTAGGATTACTTCCGATGGTTCCTGAGCCTACTATCTTACCCTTCTTATTGTCTCCAAAACTTATGCTCCCTCCTCGTTTATGTTCAAACGTGATGAACTGAGTTTCATCACCCGTCATATGCCTTCAGCATGCGCTGTCAATATACCACATCTTTGACTTCTCGGCACATCTCAAGCTTACCTGCATTGTAACTAGTTACTTTGAGGTACCCAATTCTTTTTGGATCCTGACTTGTTAGGTGCAACAGGTATAGCATCATATTTTATTTTATGGCGACATACATTGACAGTATGGCCATTCTTTCCACAGAAGTCACAGCTGACCTTCTGTTTAGGATTTTTCACTGACTTGTCAGCACACCAGTGCTGAGCGTGCCAGCACACCTTAGTGGTGTGTCCTTTCTTCCCATAAAAGTCACACTGGACTTTTCGCTGGGGATTCCATCTCTGCTGAGTACCTTGGTACTGAGTTCTCAGAGGAATATTATTTTTATTTGGAACCTTTAGTAGGTTCTGGATAGTTGTGACGTCCTTCCTCAGTTTCTTTGAAACTGACTGGACTTCAGAGACATGCTCATGTATGATTTTCATATTTGAAGGAAATTAAGGCTAAGGTATAGTAGCGGAAATATAAAAATTTTAGCCTACTTCCTTTTAACCATAGGATCCGTTAATCGTTATTTCATATAAAGAGGGATAAGAAGAAATACCTTTCGATGATCAATCTACTGTTGCAAACGAAGTGCCCACAACTTCAAAGGAGATGTAAACTGTTTACCAATCTGCCCCTATCCGAAACAGACCTTCCAGACCACCGAACGACAATTCCTTCGGTGGAAACGTGGAAGAATATGTCTAGAAGCTACTGTACAAAAATCGCGACGATCCGACGGTTCAATCTCCGGGAATCCTCGAAATAGTGAACTGACCTGATGTAGGCGAAGAAAAACGAATTTCTCCTTTTTGATTGTTTTTCCTTCTTTCGTGAACACGGTGAGATTAAGTTAGAATCAAGCCTTATGAGATGCAACCAAGATAGATTGCCTATAATAAACCAACACAAGATCAACGAGAAAGAGGGATGAAAAAGATTAATCAATCGATGGAATGCCGTATGAATTCTTGTTCACGAACTTGGGAATAGAATTCTTTTCTCTCTCTCTCTCTCTTAAGCAATTTCGAAAATCACAAGTGGGGAGGGATATAGGCTTAGGGCTTGGTCGAAATTCCTTAGGGGGAGGGGTGTATATATTAGCTTGTATCTAAACCCTAGTTAGATAGGAATAGGTTACTTAATAGGAATCCAATTCGGAAAAGGATTCGTAATTATTATCTCATTATATATCTAATATATTTAGGATAATAATAAATAACCTAATTGGATAATGATAGGAGAATATTAATCTAATTAAAACTCCTAATTAAATTATCTCTTAATTAATTTAATTCATAATCCTAATCCAATTAGGATTAATGGAATAAAATTAATTCCTTACTAATACATATAAATTTCGCCCCCCTCCTTGTATTTGGGCCTTACTGGGCTCAATTGGGCCTCCATCTATTAATCATATCCATCTCTCTTTTGGTTCCAAGTCTTATGTGTGATCCATTTGGTCCTTACTACTTCTGGCCGTATGCAACCTATTAAATTAATTTCTTCAAGAATTATATTTAATTCCTTGCATAACGGAATGATGTACAGAGTATGTTATTGGCAAGTCCATAATCATTCCCCCAGAGTCCGTTAAGAAAACAGGTTGATTCTGTCGTTAACCCTTCCGTATTAGTTACGGTATAATACGATCCTTCGTCAACTACATCCTTGAACTGAATCTTATGACTATGGGTAATGTCAAGTCACATATAGCGAGACGTTCGTTTTACTTGTTATTGGCCGATTCAACTTAAAAAGATAGGTTAAGTGAAATCCGAATTTCTACTCTTAAGCTATCACCTTGCAAGGGTTTAGAGTCGAGTCTTCCACAAGCGATCCTTGGATGTATCTCCCATTAATCGGGAGTGATAAATGCTCAATCCAATGTATAACTACCCTGAAATTACTTCCTGTGACACCCAACCTTTGCAGTTCACATCCCAGAGTCATCTCTGTTAAGGATCGTGGGACCACAGGATCAAAGTCTCACATTCAGTAATTCAGGATGACCAATTAACATTCCTTTGAGTCTGAGGATTAGTTATACCTATTAATACCAATGAGATGAACAGTTGACAAGGATGAATCTACCCATCCTGTTATCTCAAGTCGGATCCCCAATCCTAATGAACAACGTTTCACCGGATCTATGTAACTGTCTAGATATCTATATATGTGAAGCTTGTGAGATCAGCTTTCTGTCGGACAAAAGACATTGTTACATACAAGTCTCAACTGTGATATATCAATCCTAAATATATCACTTGACTTGGGTGGTTTTAAGTTTATTAGTTTATTATAAAGTTTTGTCTCACTTCATGCTTGTATGAACACTTTATAATCACTTTAAACAAACTTATGGATTTCCTTTTATTAGACTTTATTTAGTGCTTAAAAGGGATTGCCTTTATATAGTTATAAAACATATATCTCATTAAAACAAATGATATAAAGAACAATTCATTTACAATAAGTTTGTATCCTGCAACAATTGACTATAGGACACAAAACCCCAACATACTCCCACTTGGACTAAAGCCAATTTTTTCTAAAACTTATCCCAGTACAAGTTAAATGACGATCATGTACTTTCTGGGTTAAAGGCTTTGTCAACGGATCTGCAACGTTTTCCTCTGTAGGTACTCTTTCTATTCTCACATCTCCTCTAGCCACAATCTCTCTAATGATGTGGTATCGCTTTAGGTAGTGCTTGTATGCATTATGAGATCGTGGTTCCTTTGCTTGCACAATGGCCATTGTTATCATAGTATAGAGTAATGGGATTGACAATGTCAGGCACCACACCTATTCTGTAATGAACTTTCTAATCCAAACTGTTTCCTTTGCTGCTTCCGCAGCAGCGATGTACTCTGACTCGGTCGTAGAGAAAGCTACGCTTCCCTGCTTGGAACTTTCCAACTGAATGCGCCCCCATTTAGGATAAACATGTATCCTGATTGGGATTTAAAATCATTCTCATCTGTGAGATGACTAGCGTCTGAAAATCCTTGTATTTTCAGATCTCCTTCTCCGTACACTAGAAACATATCTTTAGTTCTTCTCAAGTACTTAAGAATGTTCTTGACGGCAATCCAGTGCTCGTCTCCCGGATCCCCTTGGTAACGACTCGTTACAGATAACGCGAACGCTACGTTGGGTCTAGTGCATAGCATAGCATACATAATCGAACCGATCGCGCTCGCGTACGGGACTACAGCCATGCGTCGTTTGTCATCGTCAGTTTTAGGACATTGATGATTGTTTAACTTTACTCCATGTACCATGGGTAAGTTACCTCGTTTCGATTCAAGCATGATAAACCGATTTAGCACCTTTCCAATGTATGTAGCCTGTGAAAGACCAAGAAGTCTACGTGATCTATCCCTATAGATCTTTATACCAAGTATATAGGCTGCTTCACCGAGGTCTTTCATTGAGAAGTTACCGGATAACCATATTTTCACTGACTGTAAAAGATCAATGTCATTTCCCATTAACAGTATATCGTCCACATATAGTATGAGAAATGCTATAGAGCTCCCACTTGATTTCTTATAAATGCAAGCTTCTTTGCAATTTTGTTCGAAACCAAATATTGTTTTATGGTTTCCTCAAAACGCTTGTTCCAGCTTCTAGATGCTTGCTTGAGTCCATAAATGGATCTCTGAAGTTTACAAACTTTATTTGCATCCTTTGATATGAAACCTTCAGGTTGCATCATGTATACATCCTCAAGCAGGTTTCCGTTTAGGAAAGCTGTTTTCACATCCATTTGCCAAATCTCATAATCAAAATGAGCGGCAATTGCAAGCATGATTCTGATTGATTTGGACATAGCAACGGGAGAGAAGGTTTCGTCATAATCAACACCTTGTTTTTGACGATATCCTTTCGCTACCAACCTAGCCTTGTAGGTGCTAACCTTTCCATCCATGTCAGTCTTCTTTTTGAAGATCCATCTGCACCCTATGGGTTTTATCCCTTCGGGTGGATCAACCAAAGTCCAAACTTGGTTAGTATACATGGAATCCATTTCAGAATCCATGGCCTCAAGCCATGCTTTAGAATCTGGACTAGTAAGAGCCTATTTGTAGTTTTCGGGTTCGTCGTCTAACACGGGAACCTCGTCATCATCTCCCACTAGAAAACCATATCTAACTAGGAGTTCACGAACTCTTCGTGATCTACGAATAGGTGCCACTAGAGTCTCATCTAATGGGACTTCTTCGGGTACCTCAACCGCTTCTGTTATTTCAGTCGTTGTTTCTTCCTCTTGAACTTCGTCAAGTTCAATCACGCTTCCCTTTTGTGTTTCTTCGAGAAACTCTTTCTCTAAGAAGGTTGCGTGTTTGAATACTATTACTTTCTGATCATCTGGATGATAGAATTAATACCCTATGGTTTCCCTGGGATATCCAATGAAGAAACATTTATCAGATTCAGAATCTAATTTGTTGGACGCAACGCGTTTGACATATGCTGAACAACCCCATACTCTCATGAACGAGAACACGGGTTTCTTACCAACGAACAATTCATATGGTGTGGAAACAGCGGATTTGGTTGGTACTCGGTTCAGGGTGAAGAGGGCAGTTTCTAAGGTATAGCCCCATAAGGCCATGCTCATCATGGATCGTACCATATCTAATAGGGCACGGTTTCTCCTCTCGGATACACCATTGTGTTGTGGTGTATAGGGAGGTGTCCATTGTGAGCATATCCCACATTCAGTTAGATAATTCAGAAAATCATCAGAAAGATATTCGCCACCTCGATCAGATCGAAGTGTCTTTATTTTCTTTCCTAATTGATTTTCCACTTCATTCTTGAAGCATTTGAACTTGTCAAAGGCTTCTGATTTGTGCCTCATCAAGTAGATATAACCATAACGAGTATGGTCATCTATGAAGCTAATGAAGTATCTGAATCCTCCTCTTGCTTGGACTGACATATGACCACATACATCTGAATGAATGAGTCCTAGAGTGTTTGATACACGCTCACCTTTATTGCTAAAGGGTGTCTTTGTCATTTTACCTTTTAAACATGATTCGCATGTTTCCAATGATTCAGAATCGATTGGATCTATAAGCCCATCTGAATGTAGCTTTAGCATGCGTCTCTTGTTTATATGGCCTAAACGACAATGCCACAAGTAAGTTGAATTATCTAGCTTATGTCTTTTGGTATCAATTGCAAAAACAGGAGTTTTATCATCTAACACATAAATCCCATTTTGTGATATTCCTGAGAAATAGAAAATTGAATCTCTATAAAAATTGCAATGTTTGTTCTTTATAGAACATACCAGATGTTGGAGTACCGGCTTTTCCCTTCTGGAGGGTAGCTCGGTACAAAGAATAATTTCTCTTCCAATGCCCCACGTCACCACAATAGTGGCACTTTCTTTTAGGCTTCTTCACTTCCTTTCCCTTGGACACATCTCTCTTACCTTTCTTGGGATGTTTAGGATTGGGAAAATTCCCTTTCTTTTTCTTCGATCCCTCGATGACAATAGCCGGTATTGCCTTGTCTTTCTTTATATTAGGCTCAACTGACTTGAGCATATTTGCAAACTCTTCAAGAGAGGTTTGCAAGTCATTCATCTGATAGTTCATGATGAACTATGAATAACTCTTTCGGAGAGACTGAAGAACCAAGTCGGTACTTAATTCGTTGTCCATCACAAATCCAATACTAGAAAGTTTGGTAATATAGCCTATCATCTTGACACATTGTGTCATGATAGATGTGCCCTCTTGCATCCTGCAACGATATAACAATTTTGATATCTCGTAGCGTTCGCACCTGGTTTGTTTCCCAAACAATTCCTTTAGGTGCATGATGATGGAATAGGCATTCATCTCCTCATATTGCCTTTGTAATTCCGATGTCATCGATGCAAGTATGATGCAAGCGGCATGATCATCATCAGCCTTGTGCTTCTGGTAAGCATCAATTTCCTCGATGGGAGCATCATCTTCAGGGACAAGGGGTATCGATGTATCAAATACATACCCTATTTTATCGAACTTCAAAACGATTTTGAGGTTATGAAACCAGTCGGTGAAGTTTGAACGATTCAACTTGTTATCGGTAAGTATATTTTGCAGATTGGTGTTAGTCATGATTTTAAGAGTGTTTAATTAAACTTGAGAGTGAAAAAGAGTACACGTATGTTATTCATTTGCTTTAAAGTTTAACAATCTAAAATTATAGGCCTTTTAATTTATTTCAGATTGCTCCCACTATTTTGCCAAATTAATAACCCTCCATATTAATTCGAAGAATTTCACAAATCCTTTAGTGAGCTAAGATCCTAACTCCTGAGATTTCGCATTGAGTTTGCTCAACAAGCTAGTCCCATTTGTTAGGTAGATTCATATAATCAATCAAATCTTGAATGTGACTCCTAGGTTATTGGGTTACTAACCACATTAGTAACTATTATGTTACTCATATTAATCCCAACCATATTGCCCATTAGTTTATGACAACATGAGTTTGCTCATCCAATTATCATAATCTAATTTAAGTATTACCCCATATTCATGAAAGAATAACTTTCGATAATTCAGGTGTTACCATAAGACCCCGAGCTTGAGTTTGCTCAACAACCCAAAGGCCCCCAGTACTGCCGGATGAATTATAATATTAGGGAGGGGCAACCGATTTTAATAACTTGCTTATTTACTTAACTTTTTAACGAGGGATTTTATTCAAGTCTAATCTAACTTAGTCTTGATTTGCTTTAGCATACATCAGACATACATACATTCACATACATTGGCGTTATGGACATATCATCTAAATTATTCTGTCGAGCCAGAGACGGAATAAAAGGCCAAACCTAAGGAAATACTAACTATTACATATTTCTCTTTAGGTCCTCCGTCTTCTCCTTGGCGCCTTGAAATCACATATTAATTTCTATACTACTATAAGAAAACTTCAATTGATTGAAGGGAATCAGATGAGAGGAGAAATTACAATAGATAGTAGAAAGGCAGGACGCGCAGACCCTATTTCAAAAATACCAAAAGACTAAAAGAGGGTCCAAATACGTCCATAACTCCAAACATGCATAGACTCAATTAAATAAATTTAATTGGTTGATTACATAACCGGCTTATGTAATATTTAGGTTAATCACATTAACTCGTCAAATTAACTTTCATCCAATTTTACTTCTAATCGTTTTGTATCTTTATATTAATTCTTAGATTAATATAACTATATAAAACGTTGATTATGATCGTCCCATTTATTTTGATTTTAATTCATTTAACACTTTGATTTACATATTGGTAAAAACAAACATTTAAACGAATTATTCATTCGATAATCAAAACAGAAAACTATTAATTTCTGAAAACATTCTAAAACAATTTTAAAACGGTTTTCAAAAATAGGATAATCTACAATAGATTTCCGTTTTATCATTTAGAATTAATAAAACTAATTTTATCAACCTAACTATAAAACTAATAGATTTTGTTATAATGATTATCAACCGAAATAATTAGGAACATAAGCATAATCAGTTTTAATTAACAATTAATCAAAACTTTATTTATCTTTAGAATTAATCAATCAATACTATTTGTCAATTAATCCTAACCATAAATATTTATTCAATCCTATTGAAAACTTCTATATTTTCATATATGAAATAACGGATTCAACGATGGCTCTGATACCACTGAAGGAAATTAAGGCTAAGGTATAGCAGCGGAAATATAAAAATTTTAGCCTACTTCCTTTTAACCATAGGATCCGTTAATCATTATTTCATATAAAGAGGGATAAGAAGAAATACCTTTCGATGATCAATCTACCGTTGCAAACGAAGTGCCCACAACTTCAAAGGAGATGTAAACTGTTTACCAATCTGCCCCTATCCGAAACAGACCTTTCAGACCTCCGAACGACAATCCCTTCGGTGGAAACGTGGAAGAATATGTCTAGAAGCTACTGTCCAAAAATCGCGACGATCCGACGGTTCAATCTCCGGAAATCCTCGAAATAGTGAATTGACCTGATGTAGGCGAAGAAAAACGAATTTCTCCCTTTTGATTGTTTTTCCTTCTTTCGTGAACACGATAAGATTAAGTTAGAATCAACCCTTATGAGATGCAACCAAGATAGATTGCCTCTAATAAACCAACACAAGATCAAAGAGAAAGAGGGATGAATAAGATTAATCAATCGATGGAATGCCGTATGAATTCTTGTTCACGAACTTGGGAATAAAATTATTTTCTCTCTCTCTTAAGCAATTTCGAAAATCACAAGTGGGGAGGGATATAGGCTTAGGGCTTGGTCGAAATTCCTTAGGGGGAGGGGTATATATATTAGCTTGTATCTAAACCCTAGTTAGATAGGAATAAGTTACTTAATAGGAATCCAATTCGGAAAAGGATTCGTAATTATTATCTCATTATATATCTAATATATTTAGGATAATAATAAATAACCTAATTGGATAATGATAGGAGAATATTAATCTAATTAAAACTCCTAATTAAATTATCTCTTAATTAATTTAATTCATAATCCTAATCTAATTAGGATTAATGGAATAAAATTAATTCCTTACTAATACATATAAATTTCAGCCCCCTCCTTGTATTTGGGCCTTACTGGGCTCAATTGGGCCTCCATCTATTAATCATATCCATCTCTCTTTTAATTCCAAGTCTTATGTGTGATCCATTGGGTTCTTACTACTTCTGGCCGTATGCAACCTATTAAATTAATTTCTTCAAGAATTATATTTAATTCCTTGCATAACGGAATGATGTACAGAGTATGTTATTGGCAAGTCCGTAATCATTCCCCCAGAGTCCGTTAAGAAGACAGGTTGATTCTGTCGTTAACCCTTCCGTATTAGTTACGGTATAATACGATCCTTTGTCAACTACATCCTTGAACTGAATCTTATGACTATGGGTAATGTCAAGTCACATATAGCGAGACGTTCGTTTTACTTGTTATTGGCCGAGTCAACTCAAAAAGATAGGTTAAGTGAAATCCGAATTTCTACTCTTAAGCTATCACCTTGCAAGGGTTTAGAGTCGAGTCTTCCACAAGCGATCCTTGGATGTATCTCCCATTAATCGGGAGTGATACATGCTCAATCCAATGTATAACTACCCTGAAATTACTTCCTATGACACCCAACCTTTGCAGTTCACACCCCAGAGTCATCTCTATTAAGGATCGTGGGACCACATGATCAAAGTCTCACATTCAGTAATTCAGGATGACCAATTAACATTCCTTTGAGTCTGAGGATTAGTTATACCTATTAATACCAATGAGATGAACAGTTGACAAGGATGAAACTACCCATCCTGTTATCTCAAGTCGGATCCCAATCCTAATGAACAACGTTTCACCGGATCTATGTAACTATCCAGATATCTATATATGTGAAGCTTGTGAGATCAGCTTTCTGTCGGACAGAAGACATTGTTACATACAAGTCTCAACTGTGATATATCAATCCTAAATATATCACTTGACTTGGGGTAGTTTTAAGTTTATTAGTTTATTATAAAGTTTTATCTCACTTCATGCTTGTATGAACACTTTATAATCACTTTAAACAAACTTACGAATTTCCTTTTATTAGACTTTATTTAGTGCTTAAAATGGATTGCCTTTATATAGTTATAAAACATATATCTCATTAAAACAAATGATATAAAGAACAATTCATTTACAATAAGTTTGTATCCTGCAACAATTGACTATAGGACACAAAACCCCAATATTTTCATGCAGAGTTGAATTGTCCTGAAGAAGGTATCTGAGGTCACTCAATTTGACCTCTTCTACTTCGTCACAGCGCCTGCTGAGTGCTCTAACTTTCTTATTACACTTCTTAACAAGTGTGTAGAGATCACTCAGGGCATTAACCATATCGTTTCTGAGCTGGGGAAGAGAAATGACCTCATTTGATTGCTCCTCATCATCAGATGCGATGGATGGGTCAGCATGCTCAGAGACGCATGGCTCAGCAAGTTCGTCAGCCATTAAGCATATATTCGCTGACTCAGTGGCCTCAGTTTCTGTTGATGAAGACTCATCACTGTCGCTCCAAGTGGCCACCATTGCCTTCTTCCCATTTTTCTTGTCTTTCCTCAGCGCGGGGCAGTTTGACTTAATATGGCCAGTTTGATGGCACTCAAAGCATGTAATGGGCTTTGAGCTGTCCTTTTTGTATTTGCTGTCAGTTGAGTCAGCCTTATACTTATCAAACTTTCTATAAGGCTTTTTAGAGTACTTGTCACTCTTTTTTAACAGCATTTTCATCTTCCTTGTGAACATAGCCATCTCCTCATCATCAGTTGATCTCCCGTCAGTGGAGTCAGCTTTCATGACAAGTGACTTCTGCTTCTTGTCTTCAGATTTTTCCTTCACCTCAAAGTTTTTCATGGATATCTCATGGGTCAGCAATGAACCGATGAGTTCGTCATATTTGTAGGTGGTTAAATCCTGAGCTTCCTCAACTGCTGTCTTCTTTGCTTGCCAGTCTTTAGGAAGACTCTTGAGTATCTTTTTGACTTGTTCTTCCTCAGTGAAGATTTTCCCAAGTCTCTTGAGCTCATTAATGATGTTGGTGAACCTTGCGTTCATGTCTGAAATGCCCTCATCATTGTTCATCTCGAATAGCTCGTACAGTCTCATCTGCTGATTCACCTTGGATTCTTTTACTTTGTTAGAGATTTGGTCAGCGTAATGGCTTGATCAAGTTCTGTGTTTAGTGAAGCTTCTGATGGCACTATTTATAGAGACGTCTGGGCATCGGTCATTTTGAATTTCGAAATAACCGTTGGAGGGAAACGGCTATATGTCGTTGTCATCCTGACTTGCTCAGAGCTCTTGGCCAATCAGAATTGTGTATCTTCTGTTCTCGGTCAGCTCAGCAGACTGTCTCTCCTTTTATGGTAAAGTCAACTGGACAGCATATTGTGTCGTCTGAACTTTGCCCAAAGGGGAAATACTTTGTCTGGAAGTTTTCCTTTGTCAGCTGCTGTCTTGTACGCTTTGTCGAGACTACTCAGCAGCTTCATCTTCAAGTTGTTCCTGAAGGTCTTCTGGATCCTTCCGTTTGCTGAGTTGCGTTTTGTTCAAAACGGCAATGTCTTGACATACGCGGGCCGAGTTTACTGAGTTGTTTAACTTGGGCCTTGGCTTCCGTATTGGGCTTGGGCCTTTTGATTCTTATGTCTTATAACATTTTAACTCAACATTGAACAAACACATTAGTAGAATTAAATCAAGGCATTTAAACTTAGTGTGTTTAGAATACGTATTATACTTAAACAATTTTGTCAAATCAAAATTATGTGGAAAGGTGTTTCAACAGAGACGTCTCTTAACATTGCCTATCCCATATGGTCTTACCCAACACTTTGCTGCCATACCCAATAGGTCTTCAAACTGTGTATACAGGCCATGTCCCTCACTGAACATGGTCTTCAAATATAAAACCACCGATCCGGATAACTTTCGATGGATATAAAATCATAAAATCATAACGTGCTCAAATTTCCTTTCACAATCAAATTCCAAACTATTTCATAACCATAAATCATCTGGCTTCAATTAGCCATTTTGTATCATAAAAATCATATTTGGACTTCAATCCAAAATAATAACAATAATAACCGCAATAGATTTCTCAATCCAAAAACAATTCGTAAGAAATCATCAAATTCATTTTGTTCAATATAGATATATATTGAAACCAAAAACATATATGTATATATGTAAATCAACCAAATTAAGCCTTAAATCAACAAAATCAAGTAAAATATGAAATTCACATAGAAGCATCAATAACTTCATTTGAACCGTAATTTCACAATAAAAAGCAAAATCATGAAAAACCCCAATTTTACAAAATTTCTGCATAACCATAAAATATCAATTTGTGAAACTTCTTTGATTATATATATATATCTATATATATAAAACTCAAAATATAGTTGATATTTACTTACCTTAGCTACCAATTGAAGAAAACACACCCGTTCAATTCTCCTCTAAATTCTGTCTAAGACGTTTCCCTCCAAACATTGCCGAAACTCAAAAACTCTTCGGTTAGGACTTAGATCTATACATAAAGACGCTATGGTTTTAATTTCGAGTGATTTAGACGGTCAAATCTCCGTAAATCAAAGAAACGGTGGAGAAACGGTTCAGAGAAAATTGATGAATAAAAAAAATAGAAAAAGAAAAGAAAAGAAAAGAAATTAGATATGATCCTGATCTTCCCCGCCTCTCGCGGATTTATATATATATCCATATTGGCGAATATTCTGTTTGATCCTCCATCTTTATATAATCATTTAAAATTATCCTAAACTTTTAATTTACACATAAAATCATCAAATTAACTCCAAACTTTTTCTATATCACCAAATTAACTTCATACACCCAATAAATATAACATATACTAATATCAAAATATAAATTTTAAAAATTTAGACACGAACGTGACAATTTGGATCACCTGTTTGTTCATTGTCATTTTTCTAAAGCATTGTGGACCTCGATAGTCTCCATTTTTCAAACTCGGATAAAATTGGATGGCTCTCTCAAAGAGCTAATTATGGATGCTATCGAGGCTAAGTTCAGTTTGCAGATTCGTGCTTTATGGCATTCGCAGATTCTGAACACTGTTTGGCTAATCTGACACACGCGAAATTCGTCTTTTTTTTAAGGCGAGACTACTAGCATTTTTCTCTGTCTTCGCCAGCTTTGGGCTCTCAGTCGGGAAGCAAATGTCTTTTTCCACGAAACGGTTTCTAATTGTTTAAAGGGCTATGCGGTTTTGAAGCATCTCTCCCTTGATGCTAGACGTTCGGGCATTCCTAGGATTATTTCCGTCATTTGGTGAGCTCCTCCCCCTTGTTCGATTAAAGTTAATTCGGATGGATCTATTTTTGGTAATCCAGTTGTTGCTGGAGCTGGTGGTGTTTTTCGTACTGCCCGTGGTTTCCCGCGAGGTTCATTTTCGTTTCCTCGCTCGCTTACATTGCCGAGTTTCGGGCTGCCATTTTTGCAATCAAAATTGCTTGGGATAAGGGCTGACACTCACGGTGGATTGAATGTGATTCGAGCTTTGTGGTTCATATTTTAAAATCTAAAACTCACAAGGTGCCTTGGGATGTGCGTGCTGCATGGTTTGATTGTTTGTTCCATCTTCAGCATATGCGTGTGGTCATCTCTCACTTTTATCGCGAAAGGAATCGAGTTGTCGTTGCCTTAGCGAAGCACATAGCGACTATTCCTCATATGGTTTGGTGGAATACATCTCCATCGTTTTGTAATTCTTTCATTTATGAGGATTATAGTTCGGTTGAGTAATTTAGAATTTAGTTTTGCTCTATTCTTCTCTTTCTGTTTCTTTTTTCCTTTGTTTACTCTTCCTTTGCTTTTTAATGATTTTTGGGCCTGGGTTTGGGTTATTTGGCTGGGGGTGCCGACCTAGTCGGGATATCCGTCCTTTCCCTAAACCATCACCCAATTTTTACTAAAAGAAAGTAATATTATTTATCTAAAAAAGTAATATCAGTAATAAAATTATATTAATATTTAATATAGTTTTAGTTAAAAATAGGTGATTAAATTTATAATAATATAATATTTTAATTTGAAGAATAGTTAATATATTCTTTTATGTAATTTTTATTTTGCTTTGTAATTTTTGTACAATTGAATGCATATTTAAAATCAATAATATATTTGATTAAAAAATCAATAATATATTAAAAATTATATTTTAATAAATAATTATACAAACAATGACAAGTTTGACTTTATAAATTAATTCAATGTTTCATAATATTCTATAAATTAATATGTTAAAAAAATCAATTATTACATTTTACATTAAAGAATTAATAATATAATGTTTAACTCTTTTTTACTAACATAAAGTTGGTTTGAGTAGTATCAATTTTGAAGAGTGTTAAATAACATTAGTATCAATTTTGTTAGCCGTTCTGTGAATAGTGTAGTTCATGAGCTTGCTCGGACTACCTACTCTATGTCGTGATTGATAGAATGGTTCTTAAGACCTGCTGATTTTATTTGTTCTATATGATATTCTAATTTTCATTAATGAAATTTTATTTTTTTGTTTCAAAAAAAAAGTAAGGTTAGTTTGAATAGTTACGGACCTTAAGTCGCTTAAACTAGAGATCTCAAGTTCGTTACATAAAACTTTAATTAGGAATAGATCTACCTAAATGTTGTGTGACAACAAGATAAATTACAAAAAAAAAAAACTATTTTTTTACTAAAATCATACATATTAAAATTAATTAGTAATTATTTAATAAATTTTAATTTTACTCATTATATTAATAAATTAATGATTATTTAATTTATTTTTCATTTGATCGATAGTTAATTAATAAATTAAAAATTCAATAGTAGATAAATTATAAACATCATATAAATAAATATTATGTGAAATTAAATACTAATACTAATACTTATTTTTAATTAAAAATACATTGAATTGTAATATAATTTTATTATTGGTATTTATTTAATTTTGGTTTAATATCTTCCCAACCCTCTTAAGTCCTCTCAATACTGCAACTGATCCTCTGAAATTAGACTTGTAACAACTAACTTCCTCAACTTGTTTATTTAGAATAAATAACCCTTCAAATTGCTCAATTGGAACAAATAACTCCTCAAGTTACTTATTTAGAATAAGTAACTCCTAAATCTAAAAAAAACATTCAACATAATATTACATCATAAATAAAAAAATTTAAAATATCGGTTGTTACATCTAACTAATCTACCGATACATTAACTAAAGGGTATAACAAAAACTCCCAAAATAACCTATTTACAGGGCCATTTGTTTCAAATAAGCAAGTTGAGGGGGTTAGTTGTCACAAGTCTAATGTTCGGGGGTTAGTTGCAGTATTGGACTAACTTGAGGGGGCTTGGAACATATTAAACCTCTACTTTATTATAAAATTGATATTAGTTTATATGTCTTGTATTAATATGATAAAAATTATATAAAACTTCATTAAATGTATATCAAAATTAATTAGTAATAGAAAGTAAACTTATGATTTTATATCAAATCTTGGGATGCCAACGAGCCTGTGTAGTTCGCAAATAGTTCGAGTTCGGCTCGACCCGATTGGACTCGGCTCGAGTTTGAGATTAGATCGAGGATTAATGAGTCAAAACACGATCTTTTTTAGGTTCGCCTCAAAAGCTCGCGAGCAAGCTCGATTGCTTTTTATTATATATTTTGACAATTCTTAATTATATAGATTTATATATACATATTTCAATAATTTTAATTTTTAAATTTTATTAAGAGTCAATAAGTTATAAGTCCATTAATAAATTATCACAAATTTTTTTGGTCCATACATAATTTACCCAAATCCAACACGTTTTGAATTGTTTTGACATTCTATTTTGTTTATCTAATGATTTTTTTTTATTATTTTTTCTTTATTCCGAAAATTATTTGTTAAGTTGGATAATAACAATATTAAATTTGAACTTTAAACTCGAGCCGAATCACGAGCTTTTTTCGAACCGAGCCCATTACAAGCTTGAAAATGTAAAAATCAAACGAGCTCGAGCTGGCTCGAAAAGAATCGAGCTTGAGCCGAACTTGTGTCGAGCTCGAGCCAAGTCAGGTTCGGTATCGGTTCAGCTCGTTGGCACCTCAAATCTATTGATGAAGAGATTAAGCCTTGTTTTTTTGGTAGGATAGATAAAAACAAAAACAAAACCGTTCAACCCGGGATCAGCCTAGGAAAACTGATCCCCACCACATCCTCCAAGATCAAAGAAGAGATGAAGACCGGAGGAGAAGAAAATGTAGATAGACCCAACATTCTAGAATGTCCTTACATCGCAAGACGGCCCGCAATGCGATTATGCTCCCTATAAATATAAGCAAAACTAATAGACTCAAAGGAGGAACTAATCCTTTTAATGTCTTTAATTAAGTTAAGGCTATTCAGACAAAAAGCATTGCCCTCAGAAATCATTTTAACCGCTTCTTGGTTATCTGACTCAACAAGAAGTTTTTTCACTCCTAGATTCTTAGCTAGTTTCAGGCCAGAGAAAATCCTCCAAAGCTCAGCAGAAAAGGATGAACCAATACCCAAATTCTGAGAGAAGCCAGAAACCCACCTGCCACCATTGTCTCTAAGAACCCCTCCTGCGGTAATTCTCCCACAAGAACCATCAGTGTTGATAACTCATCTAATCACTTAAACTAAAATATTAAGCATTTATTTAATTTAAGTGTGTTTGATAATAGCGATTCTCCACCACTTAAATTAAAATGTTAAACACTTATTTAATTTAAGTGTGTTTGATAAGAATGATTCTCCGCCACATAAACTAGTAAATTAAGTTAAAAATCATTTATTTTGATAAGTCAAAATGTTTAACTTAACATTTCAAGTTAAATATATTTTTTAAAATTAATTTCAAGTTAAATATTATCAACTAATATTTTTATATTCATCACTTATTTTTAGTATTTAATAAACAGTTATATCATTAATACTTTTAGTACTTATAATATTTAACACATAAAATTCAGTACTTATTTTTTCACTAGTTAATTTTCAGTTTTATTAAACCACACTTAAGTACTTAGTTTTGTTAAAATCTGGAGACTTTATAGTATATTTCTAAAAAATAGAGAAACTAACTAGTATAATATGTACAAATTCCGAACTAATAAATTATTTACCTTTTATTATATTTGATATAACCACTACCCACATACTCCATTATCGTCCTAGATAATTGTACCCACGTTCATCACGATATTTTATCGATAACTCACAGGTAACTTCCTCCCTTATTCCTATAAATAGGTTTAAAGCTGAAGAGGAAATGGTTGGTTTTTTGAGAGATTGAAAGGAATATTATATTTTACTAACTTAAGCATCGGAGCGTTTGTGGGAAGATCGCTTCCCACACTGTAACAGGTTTAATCCTCAAAGAAGACCAACGGTTCATAGAGACGTTCAACCTTCATCCAGGGACGTTCAGCCTTCATACATAGACGTTCAATCTTCATCCAAGGACGTTCAACCTTCATCCAAGAGGTTCAACCCTCAAGGAACGTCGACCGTCATCATCCTGATTGGAAGGACTGCCTTCCTTCAGAAGTTCAACGATTGATTTCCCGTCGTACAAATTTATTGTTTAGTTCAGGCTACAACAGGACCGCTTTCCTTCAGAAGTTCAACGATTGATTTCCCATCGTACAAATTTATTGTTTAGTTCAGGCTACAAAAATTGGCGCCGTCTATTGGAAAAGATCAAAAAGTCATTTCTACATCATCTACTTTTTCGTAATAAAAAGATGCCTCCGAAGAAATCTAAAGCTCTACCTTCTCAAGTATCCCATATTCCGGACGAACACAATACACATCCAACCAACAAAGGAGAACGTGTTGAACACATTGAAGACCAACAGGGGCCATCAGGAACAAATCCACCTACTGTTCCCTTGGCAAATTATGAAGAGTTGAAGAAATTTTTTGAAGAAAACAATAATCAACTCCAAGAATTAATGTTTTTTTTCCAAGAAGAAATGCGAGACAAAGAGTTTCGAAACAAGGAAAGAGGTCCTGAGATCGAGTTACCACATGATGAAATCTCAGAACCACGTGAAGGAGGGAAGTGCAAAGGAAACAACTTAAAGATCCACGAAGTTGTGGAAAGTTCTTGCAAAGAAAATCAAATGGCTCAGTGGTAAGGAGTGCGAAGTGTAGCTGAAGGGTCCAAGGCTCGAACCCCCGCAGCATCAATCCTCAAAGAACTCGACCTTCGTCATCATTCTGGTTGGAAGGTACACCTTCCTTCAGGGGTTCGATCCTCAATGAGGTTCGACCCTCAAAGAACTTGACCTTTATCAAGGATGTTCAATCCTCAAGGAATGTCAACTGTCGTAGCGGAACGTCAACCATCCTCAAGGAGGTTCAATCCTCAAGGAACTCGACCTTCGTCCTCACTCTGATTGGGAGGCCCACATTCCTTCAGGACTTCACCAACTAACCTCTCATCTTACCTTATTTATGATACATACTCCTGAATTTATATATATATATATATACATATGGAGGAAAAGCTAACGCTTTCACCATTGTATATGCAGTTGTCTTTATCAAAACTGTTAAGACATAAGGCTATTAAGACGCCTGGTGTAGAAAAAAGCATAAACGCTTTCACCACGGTGCACGCAGTTATCAAGGCTGTTAAGGCGCCTAGTGTAGAAAAAAGAAAAGCGCTTTCACCATGGTGCACGTAGTTATCAATGATGTTAAGACATATGGTGTAGAAAAAAGCATAAACGCTTTCACCACGGTGCACGCAGTTATCAAGGCTGTTAGGACGTCTGGTGTAGAAAAAAGCAAAACGCTTTCACCATGGTTTACACATTTATCAAGGATGTTAAGACACATAGTGTAGAAAAAAGCAAAGCGCTTTCACCATGGTGCACGTAGTTATCAATGATGTTAAGACACATGGTGTAGAAAAAAGCAAAATGCTTTCACCTTGGTGCACGCAATTATCAGGGCTGTTAAGACACATGGTGTAGAAAAAAGCCAAATGCTTTCACCAAAGTGCACGCAGTTATTTCTATTAAAGCAATAAATTTCATCAAAATCACATTCAATTCTGATTGAATTTCAAGTGATTGGCAAGCAGAAATGATTGAATCTGGAAGAGTTCGGGATCAAAATCAAATCAAAAGCATCTTTTACATTGAGCTTCCTGCAAAAAAAAGGAATCTACATCAGAGAGGAATCTATCTCAAAGAGGAATCTACCTCAAGGGCGAATTTACCTCAAAGAGGAATCTACCTCAAGGAGGAATATATCTCAAAGAGGAATTTACCTCAGACGAAACAAGCTGACTGTAGAAGAAAAAGCTCAAAAGCAATTAGAAACGAAAAAACGGTAGAGGCTCGAGTTTCGTTCGAAAGCATTGAGGATCGTTTTTATTCAAAACGAAAAAACGGTAGAGGTTTGAGTTTTATTTAAAATCACAAAAGCGTTGAGGATCGTTTTTATTCAAAACGAAAAAACGTTGAATGTTCGAGCTCTGTTTGAAATCGCAAAAATGTTGAGGATCAATTTTATCCAAAACGAAAAAGCGTTAAAGGTTCGAACCACAGAAATCATCAAAAAGCGTTGTGGATCGTTTTTATTCAAAACGAAAAAACATTTGAGGTTCGAGCTCTGTTTAAAATCGCAAAAAGCGTTAAGGGTCGTTTTTATTCAAAACGAAAAATGGTAGAGGCTCGAGTTTCGTTCGAAAGTGTTGAGGATCGTTTTTATTCAAAACGAAAAAACGTTAGAGGTTCGACTTGCGTTCAAAATCACAGAAAGCGGTTGAGGATCATTTTTAATTGAAACGAAAAAGCCGTTGAGGATCGATTTTTTAGAAAAAGCGGTTGAGGATCGTTTTTAATTGAAACGAAAAAGCGGTTGAGGATCGTGTTTTAATTCAAACGAAAAAATGGTAGAGGCTCGTTTTTTCATTCGAAAGCGTCGATAGTCATTTTTTTTAAGCGTTTGCAGATTCTGTTGTTTAAAAAAAATATATCAGTCCGATTTTATTCAGAAGCGCAAAACATCGGGGATTCGAGGCTGTTCGATCCCAAAAATCATTTGCGGATTCGACAGTTTGAAAAAAAAAGAGTCGAGAAAACCTTATAGGTTCAGACTTATTCAAAATAGAAAAATCACAAAAAACGGAGTCTCATCGCAAAAAAGGAAAAAACGCACCAGATTGGTCGAACGTTTTTCTCCTGTTTCTTTAACCGATATAATATAATTTTTGCATTCCACAGATATAAAACTTCGGAATCAAGGGAGAAGCTAGCCTGTTTTTCCTGAAGCCAAAGGAATCCAAGACTAAGCACAGAGGAGAGAAAATCGGTGCACTTGAAGTAAAAAAAAATCCTATGCTAATATGCTTAAATACTGAGGAGGTTATCTTATGGAATCCTAAAAGGAATATCATTCTTATATTTATTATTATTATTTATCCTAATCTTAAACATAATAGGATTCTTATATTTATTATTATTATTATTATTTATCCTAATCCAAAACAGAATGAGATTTTATTTCCTACTAATATTCTAGATTATCTTGTATAATCCCAGACGGAGGGGATTCTGATGTTCGTTACAATTCTAACTTATCTTACGAGGTAGGGTTCTGAACCCATCTTTAGTGAAGATAGAAACTACTAAGGTTATCCTTGTCAGGGTAATCAAGCCAAGCTATATCCCGTAAAAACGCATTAACGAGAGAGAAAACCGATTTTTTCTATCTCATCGGGAGAGAACCCGATTCTTCTTCATTCCTGTTTCTAATTCGTTTTCTCTTCTCGTACAAAATTGATAATCCTAACAGGAAGATTTGTGCTGCCATTTTTGAAAATCATTTATCGAGCAGTTAAGGATATTTATTTTTCTCACTCTTATTTTGGAAAATAATCCAAAAATAACAGTGGGGAGTAATTGATATAACCACTACCCACATACTCCATTATCGTCCTAGATAATTGTACCCACGTTCAACACGATATTTTATCGATAACTCACAGGTAACTTCCTCCCTTATTCATATAAATAGGTTTAAAGCTGAAGAGGAAAGAGTTGGTGTTTTGAGAGATTGAAAGGAATATTATATTTTACTAACTTAAGCATCGGAGCGTTTGTGGGAAGATCGCTTCCCACACTGTAACAGGTTTAATCCCCAAAGAAGACCAACGGTTCATAGAGACGTTCAACCTTCATCCAGGGACGTTCAGCCTTCATACATAGACGTTCAATCTTCATCCAAGGACGTTCAACCTTCATCCAAGAGGTTCAACCCTCAAGGAACGTCGACCGTCATCATCCTGATTGGAAGGACCGCCTTCTTTCTGAAGTTCAACGATTGATTTCCCGTCGTACAAATTTATTGTTTAGTTCAGGCTACAACAGGACCGCCTTCCTTCAGAAGTTCAACGATTGATTTCCCATCGTACAAATTTATTGTTTAGTTCAGGTTAGAACAATATTTGTCCACATAAGTAATAAAATTATTCTTAAAAAATTTCTATTGTGAATAGATTTTAGGGTAAATTTCAAATAAAACTCCTGTGGTTTTACTAATTTTTAAATAAAAGACTGTGGTTTACTTTTTGTCAAAACGATGATTAAGGTTTCATACTTTTAATAAAACAATGCCTTTTTGGATTAATGTTATTAAAACCATTTTTAACAACCTGAAAATGAAAATTTCAAGAATTAAAGTTGTCACGTCCGTGTCTAAATTTCTAGAATTTATATCTTGATATTAGTATATACTATAATTATTGGGTATGTGATGTTAATTCGGTATTATTGGAAAAGTTTGGAGTTAATTTGAAGGGTTTATGTGTAAAATAAAAGTTTAGGATAATTTTTGAAAGATTATATAAAGATGGAGGACCAAATGAAATAATTGCCAGATTTGGTATATATAGATAGAAATGGCGGAAGAGGCAGAGATTATCCATATGTTTTATTTTATTTTCTTTTTAATTCATTTTAAATTTCTCAGTTTTCTCTGAATCGTTTTTTCACCGTTTCTTTGATTTACGGAAGTTCGACCGTCTGAATCACTCAAAATTGAAACCATAGTATCCTTATATATAGATCTAAGTCCTAGCCGAAGAGTTTTTGAGTTTCGGCAGTGTTTGGAAGGAAATGGCTTAGACAGAGTTTAGAGGCGAATTGAACGGGTTTGTGGTTTTCAATTAGTAGCCAAGGTAAGTAACTATCAACTATATTTTGAGTTTGATATATATATATATATATATATATATATATATAATCAAAGGATTTACAGAAATTGATATTTCAAGGTTTATACGGGTATTTTGTAAACTTGGGTTTTCTACGATTTTGCTTTTTATTGTGAAATTACGGTTCAAATGAAGCTAATGATTATGCTTCTATATGAATTTCATATTTTACTTGATTATGTTGATTTAAGGCTTGATTTGATTGATTTACATATATACGTATATGTTTTTGGTTTCAATATATATCTATATTGAACAAAATGAAGTTGATGATTATTGTTTTTGGATTGAGAAATTTGTTGCGGTTATTGTTGTTATTATTTTGGATTGAAGTCCAAATATGATTTTTATGATACAAAATGGCTAATTGAAGCCAAATGATTTTTGGTTATCAAATAGTTTGGAATTTGATTGTGAAAGGATATTTGAGTACGTTATGATTTTATGATTTTATATCCATCGAGAGCTATCCGGATCGGTGGTTCCATATTTGAAGACCATGTTCAGTGAGGGACATGGCCTGTGTACACAGTTTGAAAGACCTATTGGGTATGACAAAGAAGTGTCGGGTAAGACCATATGGGATAGACAATGTTAAGAGACGTCTCAATTATATATGTGGTTATGGATTGATACTTAAGGGGATAAACTCGAGGATGGATACAACGTTTTTAAGTTCATTTGGATTATGTTTTCCGTTATGATTGATTTTAATATAAGATTTTACGTTTGTTTGATTACGATTTGGTTTGATAAAACGTTTATTTGATTATAATATTTTATAAGGTTTTGAACTCAAGAATCGATACAAGATTATATATTTTTTGTTTTTGGTTCATTACTTTGACTATATTATGAACTTTGGTTTTGAGTGTATTTTATAAGGTTGTGATTAAATCTCTTTCTAAAGGTATATATGTAGTTATGTTAAGTAAAGCTGATTTTTATAGCTAATAGTTTCTTACTGAGATTTTTGTCTCACGTTTTTAAATGTTTTAATGTTGTTAGGTGATAAAGTACAGGATATAGAGAAGGTTACCAACCAATAGGGTGAGGTTTGGACATTGGCTGCTTATTGTTAGAATTATGGTTAGAACTTTGGTATTTCAATTGTAATATATATGATATTATGATATTGGGATAAATTGGAGACTCCTAAGTGTTGATTACAATCTTTCTATTTCACGTTCGATGCCGATTAAGGTCGTCTAGGGTCAGGTGTGACAAAAGTTGTTCAATGTAATATTTGTTATGGAACTATATTCTCGATTTTCGAAAATCATCTTTTTTTAGAACTTTATCTCTCTAAATATTAACTTTCTATCTCTTTACCAAACATCATTTAAATAATCTCAACTTAAAAAAGTTTAAGATTTAAAGTTACTTAGAATATTAGTAGCTATTAGTAGTTTTTAAAATGTGTTATTTTTAAAGTCGTCAACGGTGATGATTTTAATAGTATCATAAGTAAAGAGAAAGCTCCACCTATTTAGAGGAAGATTTCATTGCAACTGATATATAGTTCTAATTATAGTTTTGGAAAAAGTACAAAAACAAACCTTGTGGTTACATCCATTTTCGAACAACACCTATGTGGTTTAAATGTTTGCAAAGTAGTGTCATGTATTTCATTCCGTTAGCAAACACATACCAAATTGACTAACGGTGTTAAAAGTCAAAGGAAAAAGAGTTAATTTGGTCCTTATATTCATTTATTTTTATAAATTGACCCCCTTATTATCTAATTATCACAAACAAATCCAAAAATAAAAAATAAAAATCAAATATACCATCTTCTCCCACTCTCTTTAATTTTTTATTTTTTTTTTCTTCTTTTTCTCTCATCTCTCTCAAATAAAGCTATCCCCAACACTTTCAATATATATATATATATATATATATATATATATAAAGAAAAATGGAAGAAAAAGCTTGAATTGAATCTTGTATGACACACCTTGAAGCTGACCTGCTCTTCATTTTTATCTTCCCCTAAAACTTCAATCCGGTAAACATACCATTCTTCATCATCTTCTTCATCTCGATCTCGACCAATGCAACAACTAATTTCCTTACATCTTTTCAAGAACATACAACTAGCAATTGTATCAATAACGATCAAATTCGAACACATATAAGCAATCAAAACCCCTTCAATAATCGTCAAACAAGACGGCGTTTCCTCAATATGATATGAACTCACAATCCCGTATTGAAACAGAGCTTCAATTCCGGCCATGGCCATGTTTACCAGCAAGGCAATTGATAGTGCTGTCGAAGTTCTTCCCCAAATCATCACACACGCCTTAAGAAATGGCAGAAACCCGCCAGATTGTTCTCTGCCAGACAAAACCAATGCCAAATTAGATATTATGATTGCATTCGCGAGAATGACGGAGTAAACTACGCCTCCGGCGGCGGAAAGGAGGAGGGAGGAGGTAGGGGAAGAGAAGCCGAAATCTTGAAGAAAGTTGAAGGAGAGGAATAAGAAAGTGAAGGCGGTTGCATTGGCGGAGAGGATTAAGAATGAGTTGCAGATATAGGTGAGGAAAAGGGGATTGAAAATGGAGAGAGATGATTAAGAATGAGTTGCAGAGATACTGGTGAGCAAAAGGGATTGAAAATGGAGAAAAGAGAAGAGAAAGAAGTAGACGATGATGAAATTGGGGGAAATTGGTTGAAAGATTATATATATATATATATATATATATATATATATATATATATATATATATATAATTTTTGAGAGGGTTGATGGGGATAGCTTTATTTTAGAGAGAGAAATTAAGAGAGATGAGAGAGAAAGAAAAAAAACAAAAAATTAAAGAGAGTTGGAGAAGATGGTGTATTTGATTTTTATTTTTTATTTTGGGGTTTTTTGTAATAATTAGATAATAAGAGGGTCAATTTATAAAAATAAATAAATATAAGGATCAAATTAACTCTTTTTCCTTTGACTTTTAACACCGTTAGTCAATTTGGTATATGTTTGCTAACGGAATGAAGTACATGGCACCACTTTGCAAACTTTTAAACCACATGGGTGTTGTTCGAAAATGGGTGTAACCACAAGGTTTATTTTTGTACTTTTTCCTATAGTTTTTTTTATATGATTAGAGAGAATAGTTTTATCTCGTGTTGGCGCGTCTGTTTAAATGTACCAAAATTGTAGAAGGGCTAAAATTTTAACTTTTGGCATTTAAACACGTCTTGCTTTTTGGCACATAGATATGAAAAATTCCGTTGCTTGCAGGTGGTTTGGCTGTTTATGTTGCATTTCGAAGATATTCAAGCTAGAGCTTAAGGGCTTGTTTGGATGGGTATTAATTAAAGTAAGGTACGGTAAGTGAGATTTATAAAATAACTTATTGTGTTTGTATGGAAGGTAAGGTAAGTGATGATTGAATAATGTAATTGTGTTTGGTTTGAAGGTAAAGGATTAGACATGTCCTTCCTATTACTCCGTTAAGTTCTGATTTCTCATTTTACGTACAATTGACAAAACTTAATGGAATAATATTAATTACGTGTCTCGTTCTGTTACTAAAACTTAAATTTGTACTTTTTTCAACATTAATTAATTAGTTTTGGAATTAAGCATTAATCTTTAATTTAGTTTTTTTTAATGAAATTAAGCATCTACCTTAATTTAGTTTTTTTTAATGAAATTAAGCATCAATCTTAATTTAGTTTTTTTTTTTTTAAATTAAGCATCAGCCTTAATGAGGAGGATAGAATTTAGTTTAATTTAGTTTTTTTTTTTAATTGAGGTGTAGACATATGAGTTTTTTTTAGTTACAACTGAAGAAAAAAGGACAGCAAAAATAAAAAGAAAAAGAAGAAAAATTTGATAAACATACGGATGAAACATAAAAGAAATGAGGGTAATTTTGTAAAGAAAAATATTGGGTTAAGGTGCAAAAATACCTCTAACATTTTGGACTAGGAGCAATTTTACCCTTAACGTCTAAAATGGTGCAATTTTACCCCTAACGTTGGAAGTCAATAGCAATTTTACCCCTAACGGTGATAAATTAGGTCAATTTCAAACATTATTATAAAACACGGATATTTTTGTTCATTATTCTGTACCAATTGCATAATAATTCGTCCTAAAAAGGATTTCATGTTTTTTATAATTTAATAATAGAATTTGAGATTAATATTGATAAATTTGGTGGATTTTTTGAATTTTTTTTTGTCTAATCCGTACAAAAAAACAGTATATTTCTTTTATTTTTATTTTTTTCACATCCAAACGAATGTTTATAATTTGTTACTGATAAATTGACACACGTATGAAGTGTAGATAACAAGATTTATGACCGAGAAGACAGTTTGATGAATTATTTCTCAAAATGACCCAATTTATTAACGTTAGGGGTAAAATTGCTCTTGGCTTCTAATGTTAGAGGTAAAATTGCACCATTTTAGACGTTAGGGGTAAAATTGCTCCTGATCTAAAATGTTAGGAGTATTTTTATACCTTAACCCAAAAATATTTAACCACGCTTCACCCCCAAATTGGGGTGTAAAAAAAATAAGAGAACATTTACCCTCACATGCCCTCACCTACCTTACTCTTCAATTTACCCTAAAAACAAATAAGATAATCACTTACACTACTTTACTATAATTGACCTCCATCCAAACAAGCTCTAAAGGTTTATGTGTAGTATCACGAATTCCATAGAAATGGTGCTGAAATGTAATATAAAAGTGAGAATCATTCGAATGCCAGATGGTGCGGATTCATTGAACTTTGCGGGTCAAATTGAGTTACAGGGTCAGGAGGTAGCTGAAGCCGGAACTTCAATTGAGAATGAAAATGCTTAAATGCTGTTACCGAAAATGGTGAAGAGAAAGAAGGAAACCAGAATTACCTATGCAGAGGATAAAATCGATCATCCGAGTGCAAAGCTTAGAGACCACCTGGTTCATTGAGTCAATTCAAACCCGAGAAGAATTAGCTACAAGCATCAACAAAATCAATTGGAATCTGCAAGTTCAAAGGGCCTTTTATCTCAGCATTGGGACGACGAAAGAAACCATGAACTCAAAAGTCTAAGGATGGAAGTGAGATATTAATATGAAGTGGATATTTAACTATTAGCTTGAGCTTTTAATTCAGATGTAACTAATTGGCTTGGCAAGTATCTCTAACAGGAAGAACACGTGGTGCTCCATAAGGACCAGAATGGTAAACAAGCTGGTCATTTTCCGAAATCTCCAAGCTCGTTGCATGATAGCAAATTTATAGGCAACTTAAACAAGAAAAGCCTGTGAGTCTTAATCTGATCTCTTTTCTAATTGTTGAATCTTTTGTTCAGCGTGTTCATTAGAAATACGTATAGTAAAATCTCGATAAATGCATATCCTTGGAACCGGAAAAAAATATTCATTAAGCGAGATTATTTATTTATCGATAAATGAATAAATTATTCATTTATCGATAAATCAATATTTATTATTTATAGATAATTTTTCATTGTAAAATGCATAAATTATATGTGGTAAGAAAAATCAAAAGACATCTATGAAAGTATTACTTGAATCTAGAGACGTTTTTTGGTGAAGCTTAATGCACTATGTACATAGCAAATGGAAAGGTTTAGTATTTAGCTATAAAAGGTAGAAGATATATTCTAAGTACACGTTCTTTTCTCCTCCAATGACTTCTCATCATTTGAAATGAGTAAAGAAATATATATATTTTGTATGTAATTCAATAATTATTTTTTCATTGGGCCCTTAAGGATTTAAATATTTTTATTACTTAATGCATTTAGCGAGTTTATTATTTTAGTCCATTGGTCCAAGTCGGGACCGAAATAATTTATTATATAAACGAGGTTATTACTTTATCGAACATTCATTTATCGAGGTTTAACTGTATAATAGATCTATGCATCTAACCTTAACCCGGTTTTTTTTTTTTTTTTTTTTTGTATCAGGGAATTTGTATCATGGTCAGGAATTGGAGGTTGCAGGCTGATTTTTCTATTTGAGTACCAACAGAGCTCTCAAGGAAAAAGTAGGGTAATTAATTTATTAGTCCTTATATTTTGATAAAATATATTGTTTAATCCCTGTATTTTTAAAAAAACACGGTAAGGTCTCTACAATTTTTCTCGATGAACTATTTAGTCCTTCCATCTGTTTGTTAGAATTTTCACCATTTATGAATTAAAAAATGACTAAATTACCTTTTACTATTTATCAGTCAAAAGTAATTCACATCTGTATGTCTTTCTCTCATAATCCGCGATGAAAAAAATGGAGAAATGATTGAATCTCTAACCCATAATCGACTCAAATCAACAAAAAGAACACATAAATGAGAAACAATGAAGATAATAGTTTTGTATATTTGATTTTATGATAAAGAGTAGTTATTTTTTTAAATAGATTTTGACTCAAATCCAAATTGACTAACAAAATCTTCATGGGAGTCTAACGGTGACTAAACTATTCACGGAGAAAAACGTTAGGGACTAAACAGTTAATCGAGAAAAAGGTTAGGACCTTACCGTGTGTTTTTTAAAATACAAGTACTAAACAGTATGTTTTGTTAAAATATAAAGACTAATAAATTAATTACCCGAAAAAGTAATCAACTCTTTTTTTATTCTTTTTCTATTCAGAAAAATCTAATATTTGAATATTAGTTTTGTGCCGAGGGTCAGATTTTACGAATGTTAAAAGTGCAAAATGTGTCGAAATTAGAATACATGGGTTCAAGTCACAATATTGTGCGAAATGCAGGGGTTGAAATTTAGCTTTTGCCCATTTCTCATTGTCTAATATGACTTAAAAATTAAAAATTAAAGTTTAGGGGCTTGATTTGAAAAAAATATAAATAATTGTGGCTCAAGTTTAATTAAGGCATAATATCCATTTGTATTCCTAAACTAAGGCTATAAAGTCAATTAGGACCTTAAACAATCAAAATCATTAATCAGGTCCCTGAACTAATAAAAAATCATCAATCGAATCCCCATTCTAAACAAAAAGCTTCAATTGAAGCCTCATCGAAAAGCATTCGGTTGAACAGTTTTAGACTGTTTTTTTAAACTCATTTTGAACCAACACAGAGTTAATTACCATTTATATCAAATAGTCATTGTTTCTAATTTTAGGATATAACAAGAACTCAATTGATAATTTTTACATAATTCATAAATCTAATTGATGATTTTGAGAATCTAAATGGATGTAATGCCTTCAATTAAATGTTTAGCTTTAGAAGAAAGAAAGATATTTTGATGCGGACATCCTAACTAGGATCACTGATCACGCGCGCTTTGGCGGATCCTCAAACATCAGACCACGGAGGTTGTACCTAGGAGGGCGGATCCCCAGGACATACAAGCGGGGTGGATCTAGGAGTACGCCAGAAGGCGTATCAACATCTACCCTGGACGGATCTCTAAGGTTTACTTCCTCCCGAAGTAATTCACCAACAACCCTGACAATCCGTACCTGTACCATTGTACTGATTGTCGGGGCGTATCACCCATTTTACCCTTTTATGGATAGCCTTATCGGAACCCTAGTAGGGGTAGTCCTTGTCTTTTATTATCATTAGTAGGAGGTATTTAAACCCTCATTTTGTAAGGATGTAACGACTTTTTATCAATCAAAATCATTCTCTATGAGAACCTAAGGTTATACCTTGTTTATTGGGATTCACTCCTTCTAGTTTAGCTAAGAAACTCTTTGTTGGTTTACGATTAAAACCTTCATTTATCGCTTTCAATCTGTATCAGTTGGTATCAGAGCCGATCGTTTCCTGACCCAAAACTTCTTTTGGCAATGGTTCAACCCCAAGAACCGCAAGATTCCATGGAAACCAGTGACCAGAGGTATGAGGAGCTGAGGGAGCACCTTGCGGAACAGATCCAGGCCAGCCATGAGCAGCAGAGGCAAACCGACCAACGGTTCTTGGAGCTGGCCACCTCCCTAGAAAACTTCAAACTAGAGGTTCGGGCTCTAATCCGACCAAACGTGGGAGGATCAACCCAGAGAAAGGAAGGAATCCCTGAACAACAGCTTCCACAAATGGATCCTAGGGATCCTGAGGTAAGAAGACCCAACTTTGTCGTTGTGCATAACGCTGATAGTGATAATGATGACTTTGAGGGTATCGGAAATGATGATACCGTTAGAACTATGAGGGATGTTGGGCCTGTTGACAACCGATGTGTGGAGGTTGCTAGAGTATACCCAAGTCTAGAAAACTTTGATAGAGATGATGCCTTTAAGCTAAAAATAGACTTACCGTCTTTTGGAGGCGAACTGGATATAGAGGGACTCTTAGACTGGTTATCGGAAGTAGAACGTTTCTTTAAGTATGCTGGGATTCTTGATGAGAGGAAAATAAGGATGGTGGCGTATCGCCTGAAGGGTGGCGCATCAGTCTGGTGGGATCAGATGAGGGAAGAAAGAAGAAGAGGGGGCAGAGATCCGATTAGATCTTGGCTACAGATGAAGGCGATGTTGAGGGAGCGGTTCCTACCGCCGGATTATGAGCAGTATATCTACAGCTCCTACAAGGGATGCTCTCAAGGGACCCGAAGTGTTCATGAGTATACCTCCGAGTTCTTGAGGCTTTCGGCAAGGGCCAACTTGTCAGGAACTGAAAGCCAAAAGACCTCTAGGTATCTAGAAGGGTTGAGATACAACATCCATGATCGTATTGGCACACAGATGGTGGTTCGGGTACAAGATGCCAGCAATTTAGCCCTCAAGGCTGAATCTCAACTAACCGGGAGATCCAGGAGATCCGCCACTATTGAGTATACGCTTGGAGGAAAAGATCACGTGAGGTCTTATGACGAAGGCAAGCAGGTGGCGAGTGCCAGTGGGGCCAAGGTTAACAGTGTGGGAAGGGGATCTGTCGGAGATACTAGGCCATACAAGGAAACACATATACCACCTAAGAGCAACAATCTGTATGTGAGGCCAGCACCTTTCAAATGTTTTCGGTGCAATGAGCCAGGACATAAATTGTTAGGGTTTAGTGTCCTATAGACAATTGTTGCAGGATACAAACTTATTGTAAATGAATTGTTCTTTATATCATTTGTTTTAATGAGATATATGTTTGATAACTATATAAAGGCAAACCCTTTTACAGCACTAAATAAAGTCTAATAAAAGGAAATCCGTAAGTTTGTTTAAAGTGATTATAAAGTGTTCATACAAGCATGAAGTGAGACAAGACTTTATAATAAACTAATAAACTTAAAACCACCCCAAGTCAAGTGAGATGTTTAGGATTGACATATCACTGTTGAGACTTGTATGTAACAATGTCTTCTGTCCGACAGATATCTGGACAGTTACATAGATCCGATGAAACGTCGTTCATTAGGATTGTGGATCCGATTTGAGATAACAGGATGGGTAGATTCGTCCTTGTCACCTGTTCATCTCATTGGTATTAATAGGTATAAATAATCCTCAGACTCAAAGGAATGTTAATTGGTCATCCTGAATTACTGAATGTGAGACTTTGATCGCGTGGTCCCACGATCCTTACCAGAGATGACTCTGGGGTGTGAACTGCAAAGGTTGGGTGTCACAGGAGGTAATGTCAGGGTAGTTATACATTGGATTGAGCATTTATCACTCCCGACGAATGAGAGATACGTCCAAGGATCGCTTGTGGAAGACTCGACTCTAAATCCTTGCAAGGTGATAGCTTAAGAGTAGAAATACAGATTTCACTTAACCTATCTATTTGAGTTGACTCGGCCTGTACAAGTAAAACGAACGTCTCGCTATATATGACTTGACATCATCCATAGTCATAACATTCAGTTCAAGGATGTAGTTGATAAAGGATCGAATTATACTGTAACTAATACGGAAGGGTTAATGGCAGAATCAACCTGTCTTCTTAACGGACTCTGGGGGAATGATTACGGACATGCCGATAACATGCTCTGTTCATCATTCCGTTATGCAAGGATTAAATATAATTCTTGGAGAAATTAATTTAATAATTGCATACGGCCAGAAGTAGTAAGGACCTAATGGATCACACATAAGACTTGGAAACAAAAGAGAGATGGATCTGATTAATAGATGGAAGCCCAGTTGAGCCCAGTAAGGCCCATGGATAAGGGGGGGTCGAAATTATATGTATTAAAGGAAGGGAATTAATTTATTCCACTCTTCCTAATTGGATTAGGATTGTGAAATTAAATTAATTAAGAGATAATCAAGTTAGGAGTTATTAATTGGATTAATGTCCTCCTATTATTATCTAACTAGGTTACTTATTATTATCCTAATTATATTAGATATATAGTAAGATAATAATTAGAAATCATATTCCGAATTGGATTGCTATTAAGTAACCTAATCCTATCTAACTAGGGTTTAGAGACAAGATAATATATATACCCCTTACCTAGTGAATTTCGACACACACACTAGCCCCACCCCTTGTGATTTTCGAAATCTACTAGCTAGAGAGAGAAAGTGAATTCCATCCCCAAGTTCGTGGACAAGAATTCATACGGCTTCCGTCAATCGATTAATCTCTTCCATCTCTTTTCTCTTTGATCTTGTGTTGATTTGTTAGAGGCAATCTATTTTGGTTGCATCTCATAAGGGTTGATTCTAACTTAATCTCACCGTGTTCACGAAAGAAGAAAAACAATCAAAAGGGAGAAATTCGTTTTTCTTCGCCTACATCAGGTCAGTTCACTATTTCGAGGATTCCCGGAGATTGAACCGTCGGATCGTCGCGATTTTTGGACAGTAGCTTCTAGACACATTCTTCCACGTTTCCACCGAAGGGATCGTCGTTCGGTAGTCTGGAAGGTCTATTTAGAATAGGGGCAGATTGGTAAACAGTTTACATCTCCTTTGAAGTTGTGGGCACTTCGTTTGCAACGGTAGATTGATCATCGAAAGGTATATCTTCTTATCCCTCTTTATATGAAATAATGATTAACGGATCCTATGGTTAAAAGGAAGTAGGCTAAAATTTTTATATTTCTGCTGCTATACCTTAGCCCTATTTCCAACATAGATCCAACGAATGCCCTAGGAGGAAGAGCGCCAAGATGGTGGAGAGGTATGAAGATGACTATGACGAAGGGGATGAAGTATTTTGCGAACCCATAGGAGAAGATGATGATGAGGCGGATGAAGAGAGATACGCCATTCATGTTGTACGGCGTTTGTTAGTCTCCAGCCGGATAGAGGGAGATCAGAGGTACTGACTATTCAGGACCCGCTGTCTTATGAAAGGTGGGCGATGCAATGTGATAATAGATAGTGGGAGCCAAGAGAACATTGTGAGAAGCAGTGCCGTTCAGAAGTTCAGGTTGTTGGCGGAGGCGCATCCCGACCTTATAGAGTGGGATGGATCAAAAACGTGGGTGAGCTTAGGGTGACCTAGATATGCAGGGTGCCTATTGTGATTGGTGATTACAGTGATGAAGTCTGTTGTGATATGGTCGATATGGATGCCTGCCACCTATTGTTGGGCCGACCCTGGCAGTTTGATAACGACACCATCCACGCAGGAAGAGAGAACACTTACAGATTTGTGAAGAATGGGGTGAAGTTCGTCCTTATGCCAATGATGAGAGAGCCAAAGGCCGACGAGAAGTCTACCTTGGTAGTCTGCCCTACACACAAATCATTTGTCAGTGAATGTGAAGAGAGCCAAATGGTGTATGTGGTAATGGTTAAGGCGAATCACGAATCCGCCCAAAGGGACGAAAGGGAGATGCCGATTGAGGTGACCCGCCTACTTGGCGAATATCAAGAACTGTTCCCTGAAGGGATGCCGAGTGGGTTACCACCTTTGAGGGACATCCAACATCATATCGATCTTGTGCCCGGGGCTAGTTTACCAAGCCTTCCCCACTATTGGATGAGTCCAAAGGAAAATGACATCATGAGATAGAAAGTGGAAGAGCTCATTGAGATGGGATACGCTAGAGAAAGTATGAGTCCATGCGCCGTCCCAGCCCTACTTACGTCCAAGAAGGATGGATCTTGGCGGATGTGTGTTGACAGCAGGGCAACAAGATCACTATCAAGTATAAGTTCCCTATTCCAAGGTTGGATGATATGCTAGACCATCTTGGCGGATCCCGAGTTTTCTCCAAGATTGATCTCAAGAGCGGTTATCCTCAGATACGAATTCGATCTGGGGATGAGTGGAAAACCGCCTTCAAAACTAGGGATGGATTGTATGATTGGTTAGTTATGTCATTTGGGATGACTAACGCCCCTAGTACTTTCATGAGGCTGATGAATCAGGTACTTCGCCCGGTGATTGGAAAATTTGTAGTTGTGTACTTTGATGACATCCTGATTTATAGCGAGACCTTGGTGGATCATGTGGAGCACTTACGGATAGTGTTTGACCTATTAAGTAAACACCAGTTATACGCCAATACTAAGAAGTGTGACTTCGTCATGGAAAGTCTGGTTTTCCTTGGGTTCGTGGTTAGTGGCGATGGAGTCCAAGTTGATGGGGAGAAGGTAAGAGCCATCCGAGAATGGCCTACTCCGAGGAATGTGGGGGATATCAGGAGTTTTCATGGGTTAGCAACATTTTATCGCCGATTCATCAAAAACTTCAGTTCCATAGTGGCCCCTGATGCGCCCCCACCTACGGTTAGATGAGGACTCACTAAGGGATAAGTGTACCCCGTCGTTATCAAGTAATAAATTTCTGGTTTAAGTCCAGGTTATCGTCCACAGGATTTATTTCTGCAAGTATCAAGCTACTCGGTCTCGGATGTTATCTAGGCTTAGGGGGTTTTGAGTTTGTTTTGTTTTAATTAATCTACTCCTAGGTTGATTTATGCTAATCCTAGCTAAATTATCTAATTCTAACTAAGTTATCTAATTCTAACTAAATTACTCTACCCCTAATTGATCTTTTACCAAAGCAATTAACTAAATGAACATGAAGGGATACGATGATAATAATGATAGAATGTTTAAGCAATTGAATTGAAACTAAGTCGCTTGTCTCCAAGGCGATTAACCCGACCTATCCTCCTAAAGTCCCTAGTTCGTGATTCCCTTGTAAGGCCGAAACTAGCTCTAAGGCTCAGTAATTTGGGCTTAATCTTCTATAGGGTCGTCAATCCTATAGGCACTGACTAGGTCAGATTCAGCTCGCAATATGTGCCAACCTAATTTTGGGATTATCGAATGAGTTAAACCAATCAGACAAAGCGTAAGACAAATATTAAAACATCAAAACAATTGAATGAACAAAAAACTATATTATATATCAAAGATGAATGTATTGTCACGAAGTTACAATAAACCTAGAATTCATAGCATGTATCAGAGGCTAGACAGAATATAAAAGAAGAAAAATCCCTTTCAGGGAACTTGTCTACCAATGCAGGCGTCTTTCTAGGATTTAAGGATGGAGCTTGAGTAATCCTCGGTGAACGGAGCTTCAGAGGTAGCTTCAATGGAGGTTTGAAGGATATGGAGGAGGTGGAGAGGATTTCTCAAGGTGGAAGCTAAGCTAATTACAAAAGTAAAGATATCTAATTTACAATTGAAAAACCCTATTTATAGACGCGTCTCGGGCCTCGTTTTGACCTATTTCCATGTCCTAGTTGGTGTAGGAAGACGTGAGGTCGAATGTGGCTTCGTGGGGGCGGAATTGGTCTTTTTGACCAATTCCCGCAAGTCTGCTCGCCGAGCAGGCCCCTGCTCGCCGAGCAGGCGCCTGGTGGCCTGCTCGGCGAGCAGGCCTCTGGCGGCCTGCTCGGTGAGCAGAAATGGCCCGTGAGGCCCTGCTCGCCAAGCGTTTTCGCCCGAAGCATGCTCGATCCAAGCTCGATGAGTTCCGCGCCCTTTTTCATCCGACTTCACACCTGCACACGGATAAAAACTCCGGAAAACATTAGTCCAAAAGCCAAATTGATCCGTCAATCGCTTATTTTGAGCAAACGCTTCGTTTGGTGCGACTTTTGACGGACCAATTAGCTCCAAAAGATAACGGAATTCTAATACGTATGATATTTCGGCCGTATTTGCGTAAATTAATTACAAAACGAGCCTAAACGACGAAAAGTAAATAGAATGTTTCCAATTCCTAACTAACTTGCACAAAAGCATTTAAATGCGAGAATTGCTCGCTTATTAACCAAATAACTCTAAAAACCGTCCTAAAACCGTACCCAAAGATAGGGGTTTTTGACCCCTATCAAACCTCCTCGCACTTAAAACTTTACTTGTCCCCAAGTAAACTAAAAAAAAAACTAAACCCGCCATCACAAGCAAGCTAGAAAACTTCCCAGTTTGACTAGGTGCTTGACACAATTTCGAGCATCTGTAATTACATGCATTCGGAAATACAAAGTAGAGACACGATATCCAAAACCCGCATTTCAATTATCATAGGTCATAGTTTTAAGCAAATGGACACATGTTCAATTAAACGAGTTTAAGGGGATCGCTAAGTAAAACACCTCACCATAGGTAGTTCACTCATTCACACAATTTTGGTGGCTAAAGTGTTTACTCTCGGCTTATGTTCTTGCTTAGGATTACTTTGATTTTGCACGTTCATCCGAGTTCCTCTACTATGCTATATGACTCCGATGATATCAAAAACAGCCTCTAATTGGGGTTGTAATGTGGTTAGAGGGTTAAAGGTACAACAAGGGTTAAAAGTTCTAGCGCTACAAAAACAAAGTTAAAATGGTTTTAGCAAATACGAAGTGACTGAGCTTTTTATTCATCCCTTATTATTTTCTTTTTGGGATATTTTCTTTGAGACGTTTTTTTGATTTTTTCTAAGAACTGGGGAATGGAGTTCTTCCCTTTTGTTCGTCTCTTTTCTTTTCTTTTTCTTTTTCTGTTTTTCTCTTTCTTTTCCCCCCTTTTTTTCTTTTTGGGATAGTGATGCTCATTCACTTTTTAGCCTTTTGGCTTGCTACTGAAATGCCATAAACCAAGATAAAGCGCTGGAAGAAAACAAAGGCTAGGTTCGAGCTTTGCAAAAACGACGGTTAAGTAGCGAACCAAGTCGTGGTTCGCAAAAACGGGTTAGAACGAAAGAGAAATCTACAAACTACAAAAAAAATTTCGGCTCAAAGGGGCTTCTTAGAGTGGATGAAAAAGAAAAACAAGGTAAAGAAAAGGGTTAATTCTAATGAGGCTGATTCATCGTTTATCATCTCAAATCATTGCATGTAGGTTCAACACGGTATTAGATGCAAAATCTGTAATCTTCCACCAGTCAAAGCTTTCACACAAAAATGTCAAGAAAAAGAGCTTTTGATGTTCGCTCTTAGGCTCAAATTCAGCTCACAATTCTTTGGGTTTCAGTTTTGTGTTTACTAGTTTTCCCCAAACTCAAGTTGAATGTCACATGCCTTCAATTCTTAAGTTATCTACCTACGTAATGATTTTAGCATTTCTTCAAAAGTAGGGTCTAAATGCAAACTGTAGCTCATGCTTTTACAGATACAAGAGTTGTGTCCTACGCCTAAACTAGTTGTCATGCAACTTTAGATTCGGTTTTCAGCCCTCAAAGACAAATAACGAAGTTTAGATTCGAAGGAGGTTCACGGTTTCAGGTCCTAAACATGCAAAAACATAAATACAGCAAAAATAAAACACCAAAACGCAAACCTAAACTAGACACGACGCAACAAAAATTTAAAAATTTATACAAATTTTTGTAAGTTTGTCTACCCCTCCTCCTCACACTAAAAATATGCAATAAGTTCCAACATTGCATCATAAATCATGAAATACGAGTGTAAAAAGTTAGGGTGGAGAAGACAACTTACTGATCGGCCGGGGGGTATGGCCATGGCATGTTGTAGCGCTCGCAGTAGTCTGCCGCTACGTACTCAAGACCCGAAAGCCTTCGGTCCATGTTCTGCTCAAAGTTGGTGAACCGTTGGTCCATCTGCTGAACAGTGTTAAAGGTCCGTAGGTTAAGATCCCGCATTTCTGCCATCATAGTGTTGATGGCTTGGAACTGGGCCTCCGTCCCCGATGCTTGGTGTTCCCTTTGGTCTCCTGCTGTCGCAGGTTCTTCTTCCTCAGGTTCTTCATCCCTTTGATGTTGTGGAACTCGTGCCCTTTTTCTTCCCCCTCCGCTAGAGCTTGCTCCTCCGGTTGGGTTCCTGTTTAAGACTTCTTGAAAAGTAGATTTCCCCAAAAACTTGGAGTTGAGCAAAGTAGGGTAAACAACAATTTCGGAATTATCTAAGTTTTGAATTGGCTCTCAAGCAGGTTGTTAACTAAGTTCCCAAGACCTAGGGAACCACGTTTCCTACTTGTTTGGCTTGAGAAGCCTTCAAATATGGTCTTGACATTGTCCACGTGTTTGCGGTTGGCCACGCACCACAGTATGAGCAATTCCGTCTTTGAGACTTTATTGCTCTCGTTTTTGCCCAATAAGTTGTGGGCCACAAATTTGTGGACAAGATTGAGAAGTGGGTCTAGGAGAGCGACTGGGCTAGCAGTCTGGGAGTTAAAGTCCGATATGCCTGTGAGTTGTTCCCAAGCTATATCTTTTGTTATAGGCTTCTCAAAGTCTGAGATCGCCCCTGGGTGATTTTGAACTCCCATTAGGGCTGCTAGTGTGGTAGCATCAAGGCGGTAGGGTTTACCGTTTAGCCTAAAGGAGTGCTTCCCACCGCCCAAAGGTAGCTCCTTTTTCCAAGTGGTCAAGAATTCTAAAGTATAATTGTGATAAACCGGAGTCTGTGTTGTGGCTAGTCTATACCAGCCGTGGAATTTGAGGGTTTTCTTTAAGCCTAGACTCGACAAAAAGGCTTGATCGACAACTACATGTGCAGCAAGGTCTTGCTTGGAAAACCTATCATACAAAATCCCCTAACATTCATCAATAAGACCAAAGGGTGGATCATACTTATCTTGGAGGCTCTCGTCGAACTCGACCTCCGATTCGGCTTCGTTCTCGACGACGACCTTAGCTTTTCCTTTCCGACCCATATTTCCTGAGGAATAGACCAAAAAAATGGAAGAGTTAGAAAATATTTACAAGTTTCAACATAAACCCCAATAAACCATTCATAGGCAACAATCATAGCTTTAGGCACTCAGGGACTAAACCATGAATATTTGGTCCCTAAGTGTTTTACCCGAAATTCTCAAATTCATATAAAATTGGAGATACCCAATGACTAAAACATAAAAAGAAATGCAATTCACAACTCTATTGACAAGTTTCTAACCATAATTTGAATAGTTAAACTTTGAGCTAAAATGGGGATTTTGCCCAAATTGAGCAATTTCTCCAAATATCCACAAATTGAGAGTAGAAATCACACCCAAACTATAAACTAATCATTATGTCAACATAAATTTCAAAGAAATCAAGAATTTAAGAGCAAACAAGAGATTAATTTGAGAAAATGGGAAAAACCCAAAACTTAGGTTTTTCTCAAATCTCAAAAATTATCACCCTAAGCTAAAATCTAAGCCTATAAACATGTTAGAAATCAAAAATAGGTAAAGAATCATACCTTATATCTTGAATTCGGGTTAGAATGGCAAATTTGGGGGGTTAGGTTTTGAAATAGCAAAAGAGGAAGGAGAAGGGAAGAATGGAAGAATATGATAAAAAGAAAGAAGAGAGAAGAGAAGAAGAAGGTGGGGAAGGGGATGATGAGTCACCCCCCCTTTTCTTTTCTTATTCTTTTCTTTATTTTTATTTATTTATTTTTTTCTTTCCTTCTTTCTTTTTCTCTTTTTTTTGGTTCGGGATTTTTAAAATCCCGAACAGCCCGTGTCGGCCGAGCCAGCTGATTCGGCCGACCAGCCCGGCGAGCTGGGCAGTGTCTTACTTGCTCGGGTTGGGCGAAATTCTCTCTTTTTTTTTATAGAGTGTGGGGGAACAAAGCTTGACAGTTTAAATAAACAAACGAGATTAAAATTTAATTAACCAAAATAATAAAAGGAAATAAGAGCAAAATAAAAATAAAAAGAAAAGAAAATGCAGAATCAAATTGTTCAAACTTTGAATTAAAAAAAACCGAGGAGAACCCGATTTCTCCCCCTTACTCAATCCTTTCTCAAGATCTTTGGATTCTTCTCCGTTGTGCTCGGGAGAGAACCCTGTGGCCTTTCCTGCCTGTCCCTATTAATCTGAGCCACCTGATTGCTCAAATCCTTGCAGAAGGCTTCGTTGTTGGCAAGCCTAGCCGAGATCTCCTTCAGAAGGGTGATCACTTCGTCAGCTTCCTTAGGGTGTTGCACTGGCCCTTGATTTTGCTGTTGGTATGGGGGCATGCCAAGCCCCTGCTCTCTATGCTCTTGAACAAATCCGCTAGGAGGTCGAAGCACATTCTGATTTGAATTCCCGTAAGAGAGGTTCGGGTGCTGAGGCCTCCTGTAGTTGCCATTGTTGTTGTAGGAGTTGTAATTGTTGGGGTTACCGTTGTTGTAGTTCTGATTGTATCCCGGTTGCCCCCTAACGTAATTGACCATCTCCACCCCATCTCCAGCGAAAGGGCTACCTTCTTGACAATCCTTTCTATTGTGGTCGCCGCCACAGTGCACGCAGGTGGGAGGTCGGCTAAGTGTAGCCAACAGCACATCCATCTTCCTACTCAAATCCGCAACAACTGGATTTTGTTCCTGCTCTTCCACAGCAAATACCCGCTGCCTTGTGGGGCCGGCGAGCTTCTGTTCTTGCCACTGCACACTCTTCCTGGCCAGCTCGTTAATCATGTCATATGCCTCTGCTACTGTCTTTCTAAACAAATCTCCACCCGCTGCGGAGTCTACAATGGCTCTGTTGGTGGGTGTCAGTCCGTGATAGAAAACGCTTACTAACTGATGCTTGGGTATGTCATGATGAGGGCACATGCGCAGCATTTTTCTGAATCGAGTCCAAGATGTGTGGAGCGCCTCATGCTCAGGTTGGTGGAAGGATGTGATCTCGCCCCTGAGCATTGCTGTTTTCGAGGGAGGGAAGTAGTAGGACAGGAATTCCTTCTCCAACCCTGCCCATGTTGTAATTGAGCCAGGCTCCAGTGTTCTCAGCCATTCCAAAGCTTGCCCCGTCAGAGAGAATGGGAAAAGTTTCAGTCTAGCAGCATCTTGGGGGACCCCGTTGGTCCGTGCAGTGTCTGCGCACATTAGGAAGCGATCCAGATGATCATTCGGGCTTTCATGTGCTTCTCCTCCAAACAGTCCAGTCTGTTGGATCAAGTGAATTATACCAGACTTGATTTCGTATGTATTAGCCTGAATGTTTGGAGCGGCAATGCCTGACAGATGCTGATGTCGGTGCGGTGTCAGGATCTCACTCATCAGACGAGTGTCGGTTTCTGGTCCGGTGTTCTCATGGTTCCGCTCATTGTTCCGTTCATTGTTCCGTTCATTGTCAGTCATCTTGATAGGCTTGATGGGCTCGATGATCTCGTCTTGCTTCAGCTTTCCGATCTGTTTGCTCATGCGAAGAGTACGTTCAAGTTCAGGGTTAAGAGGGACAACTGGTATTTTCGCTGATCTCGTAGGCATACGCTGAGAAAAGATAAATACAGAAATAAACGAAAGCTGAAGGGAAATCACACAAATCATACAGTTTTGTACAGGTATATAAAAAAAATGGTACAAATACAGACATGTATAGATGAATTTAATAACTATATGCTCGTACAAATGAATACAAACAAGCGTAAGTATAAACAAGGATGGCTGTCATAAATGAGTATATATAAATATGTGTACGTAAACAAGTACAAACGGTATAGGTACGTAATAAAAAGAATCATGATTATAAACAAGTATATATATCGACAAGTGTATATGATAATAACAAAGAAAGTATTCACAAAGAATGCTTAAACTAACAAGTCGACCTTTGGTTCGATATTGCAGAAGAAATAAATCCCCGGCAACGGCGCCAAAAACTTGATGCGCCCCCACCTACGGTTAGATGAGGACTCACTAAGGGATAAGTGTACCCCGTCGTTATCAAGTAATAAATTTCTGGTTTAAGTCCAGGTTATCATCCACAGGATTTATTTCTGCAAGTATCAAGCTACTCGTCTCGGATGTTATCTAGGCTTAGGGGGGTTTTGAGTTTGTTTTGTTTTAATTAATCTACTCCTAGGTTGATTTATGCTAATCCTAGCTAAATTATCTAATTCTAACTAAGTTATCTAATTCTAACTAAATTACTCTACCCCTAATTGATCTTTTACCAAAGCAATTAACTGAATGAACATGAAGGGATACGATGATAATAATGATAGAATGTTTAAGCAATTGAATTGAAACTAAGTCGCTTGTGTCCAAGGCGATTAACCTGACCTATCCTCCTAAAGTCCCTAGTTCATGATTCCCTTGTAAGGCTGAAACTAGCTCTAAGGCTCAGTAATTTGGGCTTAATCTTCTATAGGGTCGTCAATCCTATAGGCACTGACTAGGTCAGATTCAGCTCGCAATATGTGCCAACCTAATTTTGGGATTATCGAATGAGTTAAACCAATCAGACAAAGCGTAAGACAAAGATTAAAACATCAAAACAATTGAATGAACAAAAAACTATATTATATATCAAAGATGAATGTATTGTCACGAAGTTACAATAAACCTAGAATTCATAGCATGTATCAGAGGCTAGACAGAATATAAAAGAAGAAAAATCACTTTCAGGGAACCTGTCTACCAATGCAGGCGTCTTTCTAGGATATAAGGATGGAGCTTGAGTAATCCTCGGTGAACGGAGCTTCGGAGGTAGCTTCAATGGAGGTTTGAAGGATATGGAGGAGGTGGAGAGGATTTCTCAAGGTGGAAGCTAAGCTAATTACAAAAGTAAAGATATCTAATTTACAATTGAAAAACCCTATTTATAGACGCGTCTCGGGCCTCGTTTTGACCTATTTCCGTGTCCTAGTTGGTGTAGGAAGACGTGGGGTCGAATGTGGCTTCGTGGGGGCGGAATTGGTCTTTTTGACCAATTCCCGCAAGTCTGCTCGCCGAGCAGGCCCCTGCTCGTCGAGCAGGCGCCTGGTGGCCTGCTCGGTGAGCAGGCGCCTGGCGCCCTGCTCGGCGAGCAGGCCTCCAGGGGCCTGCTCGGCGAGCAGAAATGGCCCGTGAGGCCCTGCTCGCCGAGGGTTTTCGCCCGAAGCATGCTCGATCCAAGCTCGATGAGTTCCGCGCCCTTTTTCGTCCGACTTCACACTTGCACACGCATAAAAACTCGGAAAACATTAGTCCAAAAGCCAAATTGATCCGTCAATCGCTTATTTTGAGCAAACGCTTCGTTTGGTGCGACTTTTGACGGACCAATTAGCTCCAAAAGATGACGGAATTCTAATACGTATGCTATTTCGGCCGTATTTGCCTAAATTAATTACAAAACGAGCCTAAACGACGAAAAGTAAATAGAATGTTTCCAATTCCTAACTAACTTACACAAAAGCATTTAAATGCAAGAATTGCTCGCTTATTAACCAAATAACTCTAAAAACCGTCCTAAAACCGTACCCAAAGATAGGGGGTTTTGACCCCTATCAGCCCCGTTGACGGAATGTTTAAAGAAGGGAAGAGGGTTTGAGTGGGCGGATGCCCAAAAGAAGAGCTTCGCCTTAATCAAGGAAAAGTTAAGTACAGCGTCCGTGCTGGCGTATCCCAATTTTGATAAACTGTTCGAAGTTGAGTGTGATGCAAATAGAGTTGGGATTGGTGGAGTCTTGATGCAAGAAAAGAGCCCCATTGCATATTTCAATGAGAAGCTCTATGAGGCATGGAAAAAGTGGGCCACGTATGATCAAGAGTTCTATGCCGTAGTGAGGGCGTTGAAAGTGTGGGAACATTATTTGGTAGGGAAAGAATTCATCCTCTACACTGACCACCAAGCTCTCAAGTACCTGGGAAGTTAGAAGCAGCTTCGAAGCTCCATGCATGCCCGATGGTCCGCCTTCATAGATAAGTTCCCCTATAAGCTTATCCATAAGGCTGGAAAACAGAACAAAGTGGGGGACGCCTTGACCCGAAGGGTACCACTAATAAAAACAGACAGTCTGGAGATCGATTGTTTTGAACACATCAGAGGAGAATACTTGGCGGATCCTGATGTTAGATGAGGTGCCGCGGCCTAATCTCCCGGGCGGTGGGCACCTCATGGCGACGTATGTGGTGATTGGTGCCGAAAGCAACCAATCGTGGAATCAAGCTGTTCGGCAGGACCGGAGCTCGGAGTATGGAAGAGTCGGCACCCACGAATGGGAAAATGAACACCGATCCCTTGCGGGAGACCGGTGAGGGTTCGGGAAACTTAGGTACGAGCCGAGAAGGCTAGCTCCTTTCCGGAGAAAGGCTACTAGGCACCCCGACATCGCCCGGTTATGAACCACCGGCCTCCTACTCAGCGTGTTAGGCGATAACGGACTAATCGCATATTTCTTTAAGTTTAAAATTCATTTGAAACCTTTTCTTTCTCGTTTTGAAAACCTTTTTGAGCATATATTATTGAAAAGCCACTTTGGTAAAGAATCGCCCATTTTGCATAAATTTACAAAAGAGGAGGGAGAAGGAAGAATTGATTTGTTTACAACGTGATTTATGCTTCGTATTACATACTAACTCTAAACTAAGCTCACTTCCCAAAAACGAGTTTATTTACATGGTTCGTACCTTAATCGCCGTTGGAACGATTTAGGTACGTTTCAAGACCCCGTTTAATGACGTTCACTCGAATCGCCGTTGGAACGACTCGAGCGTTTGAAAATGTTGAGATAAAAGCCTTAATAAGAAAACGTGGTTAAGCATACAAGTCAATTTATTTTATAAAAATCATTTAAGAAAACGATTCAAAACTTTATTATTTATAATGAAAACGATTTTAATTACAAGGTTCGCCTAATCCGTCGTTGGAACGGATTAAGGTTTCAACACGTGATATTTTGAAAACGGTTTAAAAATGACAAAACTCTTTTATTTACACTTGAAGAATATCTAGAAAAACTTTAATTTAAACAAACAACTTAAAATCTCTTTTTGTCTTTTGTTTTTTCCTTTTTCACTCAATTAGCCCTTACTTGAACATCATTACAATAATTAACAAATCAAGGCCAAATTTACCCAATCAAATGTGTTTAAAATATATACATATACACCAAAAATAAGATAGAAATATATATATACATAGTTTTATCCAAAAATAAGGATATATCTATAGATAAAAAGGAGTAAGAAATATTATATGATATAATAAAGAAAATGAGAAAAAAAATACTAAACAAAGTACCTTTTTATCCTAATTATGACTATGTAAAGATAATGAAGAAAGATTCACAAATGTAAAGAATAACATCTAGTTTTAAATAGTTTTAAGTATTAAATATATAGAACATAACTTTCACCTTAAATAAGAGCTAATATAACTTAAATATACCAAAACTATATATAATACTTTACAAAACTAAGTTAAAATGAATTAAATTCCAAATATGAAATAAATAGCTATATAATACATAATTAATAGTTATAAGGCCCAAAAATAATTTTTACAAACATATTACATAGTTATATACATATATACATGAGTAGAAATGTCAAAAAGAAGAAAAAAGAGGGTTAAAAGTGGGATTTTCGGATTCCAGCAGATTACGACGGAAAATCCGTCGCTAATTTGTTGTTACCGACAGAAATGGAATTACAGCACCAATCATAAACTTTCCAGATTTGTTCAAGAGCTTTACATTAAATCTAATTCAATCGTTTTGGATCTCCGAGCTACCAAGAATGGATCATAGTCTATAACAGAGTTTCCTAAAACGACTTTTTTATTTTAAAACGTTATTCGGAAATATTTTTTTTAAAACTTATAATTACAACGTTTTTAATACCCGAACTACCTTTTAATCGGATCACGGTTCGCATTGGGATATTAAAACGAGGTTTCTATTTTAAAACAAAACCGAGCGTTTATTTAATACGAGACGAAAATTAAATAAATACGAAAAATTAAATAAAACGTGATAAATAAATAAATAAATAAATAAATAAAATTATAACATAAAAATAAATAAAATAAAACGAGTCTAGTCCTCGGATAATACCTCAAGATCGGTATCTGACAGTCGAAGCCGGTTGATTCTACGAGTCGTGATTTTCTGTTTTTTTGTGTTTTTTAGTAAAAAATTTAACTTTTGGAAAATTCGGAATTTATGAGAAAAAAAATATTTTTCTAAAAAAAATCACTTTCTTTCTCTAAAATGTATAGAGTGAGAAAGGCTCCAAAAATCCCTCCCTCTAAATGCATAGGGATCCGTGCCTTAAATAGGCAAGGATCCCTGAAAACTTTGGGCGACGCCCGAGTAAAATTGGGCGGACGCCCAACTTATGTTGGGCGGACGCCCAACAATTGTTGTGCGAACGCCCAACGTCGTTGGGGGCGCGCCCAACGCTTATTGGGCCTACGCCCAACCTTGGTTGGGCGCGCGCGCCCAACGACCGTCGGGCGCCTGCCCAACGGCCGTTGGGCGTTGGCCCAACGGCTGTCGGGGGTGTGTGCCCGACGGTCGTTGGGCATCCCGCGGACGCTGAGCGCACGCCCTGCGCTGCGGGACGTGCGTCCGACTGTTGTTGGACACACCTCGACCGCCGGTAGGCGCTCGCGCTACGTCGCGAAGCGTCCACAAGCCGTCCACTCGACGACTGCGATTCTCGTTGACTCTCCATTTTGTTATTATATATATTTCTCTTTTTCTTTCAAAATTTTTTCGGAACCAACCGCTTCGACTGCTTTGTTAACGGTTTTCATCATAGGTCCTCCGACTCGGTGTCTACAGTTGCCCCTACTTTCCTATTTTGACAGTGATGTGTGTGTTTCGAAAACGTTTTTTGCTAACGCAACACATGCAATGTAAAACATATAAAAGTAAAAGACACGTAAAGAGTAGGAGGAAGAATACCTGACCTTTCCGCTGCGCGTTCCGGCGTTGTTTTCGATTCTTTCTGGCCTTGCCTTTGAATCGGCCGTCGGTAGATGTTCTTCTTTCGGATCCTAGCCTACATTGACTATGGGTAAAAATGGCTCATAAGCAACCTTGGTGCACGACCGTGAGTAAAATGGCTCAAAAGCGACCCCGGTCTATGATCGGGGGTAAAATGGCTCAAAAGCAACCCTGGTCCACGGTCGCGGGTAAAAATGGCTCAAAAGCAACCCTGGTCCACGACCGTGGGTAAAAAAAATGGCTCAAAAGCAACCCCGGTTCACGACCGGGGTAAAATGACTCAAAAGCAACCCTGGTCCACGACCGCGGGTAAATATGGCTCAAAAGCAACCCCGGTCCACGACCGAGGGTAAAATGGCTCAAAAGCAATCCTGGTCCATGACCGCGGGTAAAAATGGTTCAAAAGCAACCCCGGTTCACGACCTGGGGTAAAATGGCTCAAAAGCAACCCTGGTCCACGACCGCGGGTAAGAAATGGCTCAAAAGCAACCCCGGTTCACGACCGGAGTAAAATGGCTCAAAAGTAACCCTGGTCCACGACCGCGGGTAAAAATGGCTCAAAAGAAACCAAGGTCCACGATCGCGGGTGAAATGGCTCAAAAGCGATCCCGGTCTACGACCGTGGGTAAAGTGGCTCAAAAGCGGAGGTTCTTTCTAACAATTCTGAATTCTTTTAAAATACTATTGTCTGTATTTTCTCACTGGAGCTAGTGTCTTAGAGGTTTGAATGGTTCGATAGGAACGTCTTTTTAGTTCAGAATGATTTAAACCAATGATTATTTTTCTGTTGACTGCCGTCTGTATTTTGACTGGTGCCACTATTTTGTAAAAATCGGCTGTCGTCTAGAGTTTTCATCTTGACAGTATTGGTCACTGTCGGGTAGAAGCGCAGGCTGAAACGGACTGCAAATCGGAGGTCTGTGCGCTTGGTAATTAATTATTTACTTTTTACCTTTATGTCACATCGTATCTTTTTCAATATTTACGGGAATGTCATTCCCATTTCCTATATAAGGTGGTGGGGTTTCATTTCAACCCCACACCTTCTCTCTCTTCTCTCTCTCTCTAACTTTTGATTTGGATTATTCTCGGGATGGATTTAGACCAATATGATGGCACGAAGGGCATGGAGGCGGGTTTCGGGAACCTTACTACAGTGGACCCTTTTCAGGACCCCGCAACACATCTGAGCCGGAGCCGCTCTAACCAGGTAAGTACTTTCTTACTTCCTCGTCTTTTGACTAAAATTCTAGGCTTTAGCATCCCTACTTGAACATGATTTGCATGCTAACATCTAGATTGCCTTAGAAGACTTTAGTTAGAAAACACGAATTTCTTTGCTTGCGAGTAACACTTTATTTATCTTTTTGTAAGAATGCGAACTATATGCATGTGAATAGTAAAACTACGAAGAATGCATGCCAACAGTAAGAACAAATGTGAATAGTGAATGTGAATAGTAAAACCTCAAATGATGCACGTGAATAGTAAAAACTTGACTAATGCACATGAATAGTAAAAACTAGACTAATGCACGTGAATAGTGCCCGTGAATAGTAAAAACGTGAATAGTGCACGTGAATAGTAAAAACTCAAATGATGTACGTGAATAGTAAAAACTTGACTAATGCACGTGAAAAGTAAAAACTAGACTAATGCCTATGAATAGTAAAAAAATCGAATAATGCATTGAATAGTAAAAAATTGAATAATTCTATTGGCCAATGCGGACGAGAGTAGATCAAAGAATAATGAATTAATCAAATCCTATGCAAACAACCCTAAGGGAGAGATTTTACAAAATGATGGCCCAAATTGACGAGATATCTCTAGGTTAGATTTGATCGAAAGAACAGCTAGATTAACCTTATCTGTTCCGTTCTTTCTAGTTCATCGGCATTTCCGGGACTACGGAAGATATTCATACGTGGTACTCCATACTAGGCGCCGCGTCGAGAGCTCGTGTGTGAGAGTTGGGCTTCGAGCCCTTCATTTTAGCGTTACCCCGCGCCAATGGGATATGCGATCGTTTTGGCCTACGGGCCTTATGCGAGAGATGGGTTGACTCGACCCACAGGTTTGGGCCTACGAGAGGCGGATTCTTCCCAGCGAGCATCGGCGCAGGCCACGGGTGCCGAGGCCCCCACTCATGGCTCGGTGTAGAGAGTTCGATCTAGGTACCGAGGAGAGGCCGACGGTGGCGTAGCTCCTAGATTGGATTGATTCGCGAACTTTGGGACAGGTAAAGATCTTCTAGTCGTGCTAGATTCTTGTTTGATCAGACCTCACTTTTTCTTTGTGTTTTTAGATTAAATTCAGGTGGGACGACCTTGACTTCGGTCCCGATTACGCGTACGTTACCCTGATCAACGAGCAGCAGAGTGTGCTCACCGGCCCTTGCGTGCGGGCATGGTATTTGGGCGACCGGGGCATCACCGGGGTTAGGGCCTCGCATTGGACACCAGGCGAGATCCCCGTCTCTATGTTTGTGGTGCGGACCATGCCTTTGTCGGTCATTCGTCAGGACTTGACTCGCCGCTTTGTCGTAGAGATGTGTGGGTCCACGCTAGAGGTCGTGCTCTCTATTTGTCGACGTTATTGAGTGCGAGGGATGCCCCAGCGGTTGCGATGGAGGTGGACCCCGTGGCAGACGTGTTTTCGCAGGAGGCTGTTGCTGCAGTTTTTGGTCGGGAGGAGGTTTCGGTGAGTGGTTCGACCTATTTACCTTTATTTACGAGATAGTCAGTGGCATTTATTGTGTCTCTATTTGCAGGAGGGTTCTTGGTGGAGTGCTCATATGTCAGATTTCTTCGATAGTGCTCGAGCTGAGGCATCTGCGAGCGAGCCGCCATATTATGTCGGCTAGTCCTCCAGCGCTGCCCGACCAGAGAGGTCCCCTTTAGGCGTACCCGTCCCGGACTTTGGGAGGGATTTCGTGACTGTTTGTTATGACGAGTCTTGGGTGGCCTATGCCGGTGTCGAGATGGCTCCTCTTGTCTTCACATCGAGGATACCGTTTGATCCCTCAGACGCTCTCCGAACTTTGAGGGAGACTTGCACTAATTATGTGGGGTTGTTTGGTTACCTCCGAGATCGACTCAGCTTGCGTTGCGCTGACTATCTGGTATGTATCATTACTTTATTTTAGTGTAGTGGAATGTATGCATATATGTATGTATGATTTCTATTCCTGCCAGTGTTGCTTCTTTTTTTTATCAGTTTTTTCTTTCTTTCCCTTTCTTTCAGAGTGATCTTCACACACATGAGCAGAGACGGAGCGAGTCGGTGTGGGAGGCTGATGCCAGGGTGGGCCAGGTCTACCGGGAGAGGAACAACTACTGGTCAGGGATGATGCGGATAGAGACTGTGGGACGTCTTGTTGTTGAGGAGAGAGCACGGGAGGAGACTACCGGATGCCTCGCCGCTGAGGAGAGAGCGCGAGTCACTGAGGAGAGACTTCGGGTCGCCGAGGAGGCCCTATCTGCGGAGCGGGCGTCGCATCTGAGGGACTTTGAGGCCTACTGGGATGTCCCTCCTTATTAGGCTTATCATGTATAGCTTTGTAGTTTTTATTAGGATTACCCCGATGTATAGCTGATGTATAGGGAGTGGGGTGGATAGTATGTAGGCTTTTTATTGTGAAAAGTAAAGTAGGAAATGTATAACTCATGATTCGTATTACCATGCATTCAGTAGATTAGGATGATTCCAATCATTCTCTTCAAATATATTCATGCCTTTATTTATTTACAAACAACAGAAATACTTAGCCGCTTATACATTACTTTTGTAATTGCTCAAGATATAACTATTGTTACCAGGACCTGTCTTTCTTCGGTTTTCAGATCCCAGCTATTTTTCATCTCTCCTTTTACTATCCCGGAATTTTCAAATGAGTGCCCTTTCGGGTTTTCACCCATTGGGATGTTCCTGATTGTTGCATAGGTCGCCCTTTGCGGGTTTTCAACCTATCGGGAATTTTTTTTTTTTTTTTTTACAAAAAGTATTTCTTAAGCCTATCCAGATTGGTAGGTTCGGAGAACTCCATGACGTCCACGGTGGTAAGCTTCACCGCCCCTTTGCTCAGGATTTTCTTCACGAAGAACGGTCCTTCCCAGTTAGGCTTAAACTTGCCCCTAGAGTCGGTGTGCGTCATACGGATCTGTTTCGGCACCAAATCTCCCTATTTGATAGGGCTGGCCTTGACCTTTTTGTTGAAGGCTCAAGCCATCCTTCTTTGATATAACTGCACATGGTAAAGGGCTTCCATCCTTTTCTCGTCTACTAACGCTAACTGTTCACATCGCTTCTTCACCCATTCCGTCTCGGGAATCTCTGCTTCCACTGTGATTCTCAACGATCGCTTTTCGATCTCAATTGGGAGAACGGCTTCTGCACCGTATACTAAGGAGAACGGTGTTGCCCCAGTCGAGGTTCTAACTGTCGTGCGATAAGCCCATAACGCGAGTGGGAGCTGCTCATGCCAATTCCGATATGATTCTACTGTTTTTACGGGAATCCTTTTAAGGTTCTTATTAGTTGCTTCTACTGCCCCATTAGCTTGTGGTCGATAAGGAGAAGATCTATGATGCTCAATACCGTATTCCTGGAAGAGACTTCTTATTTCCCCCTGAAACTGGACCCCGTTATCCGTAATCATCTGATGAGGCACTCCGAACCTGGTGATCAAGTGTTTCTCAATGAACTTTCTCATCTGCTTGGATCCCAATTTGCTAAACGACTCTGCCTCTACCCACTTGGTGAAGTAATCAATGGCGACTGCAATAAATTTGTGCCCATTCGAAGCATTGGGCCTCACCTCTCCAACGATATCAATGCCCCAAGCTGCAAATGGCCAAATAGGTGCTAATACATGCAATTCCATGGCTGGTAAATGACTACAATCTCCGTGGATTTGACAATCGTGGCATTTCTTCGCATAATCGTTACAATCTTTTTCCATGGTGAGCCAATAGAAGCCTTGCTTTATGATTTTCTTTACTAACACCGCTCCTCCCATATGGGCCCCACAAATTCCCGAATGTACTGATTCCATAGCCTCGCGGGCTTCTCCCGCACCTAAGCACTTCAATTGTAACCCATCGATGTGCCTTTTATAAAGCAAGTCATTGTGGATGACGAACTGCTGAGCTAACCTTCTAATCACAGCTTGATCCCTCAGTTCCGACTCTGCCGGGTATGTTTCATTCTTCATGAAGTTCACGATATCAAAATACCACGGCTTTTCATCTGCCCCTAACAGCATTACATCTTCATAACAGGGTTTGTGAGATCTCTTCAATACCAACGGCTTCGAGGCAAGGTTCCGAGGGTTGTCCCAAACTGACACCAAGGTGGCCAAAGCATCCGCTGCCTGGTTTTGTGCTCGAGGGATATGATAAAAACGACATTCCTTGAATCTTTGTTCCAACCCTTCTAGCTGGACTAGGTATAGACCTAACCTTTCCTCCCTCACTTCCCAGTTTCCTTGTGCATGTTCGATGATCAGTTTCGAGTCGCCCCAGATTTCAATATACGATGCTCCCAGTGCTGCTAACGACTCCAACCCATAGATGCACACTTCATATTCGACCATATTATTGGTGAGAGGGAAAGATAACTTCTTGGCCATCAGGATCCTTTCTCCCTCCGGTGAGATAAGTAGTACTCCAACTCTGGCTCCATTCGAATTAACCGCTCCATCGAAGAACATTTTCCACGGTATAACTTCTATTGCGTTCAAGTGCTCATCGGGGAAATCATAATTTAGCTCTTCCTCTTTTGCGTTTAGAGGTTGGTTGGCCAGGAACTCTGCTACGGTCCTCCCATTGATAACCTTCTTCGTTACATATTCAATATCAAATTCGGATAAAAGCAACAACCATCGGGCTAGCTTCCCTGTTAAGGACGGAGTTCGATACATATACTTCACGGGGTCCATCCGGGAAATAATGATTACTTTATATGATTGAAAATAGTGTCGTAGTTTCTTCGTCAACCATACTACTGCCACGCACGTCTTTTCGATCATGTTATACTTAAGCTCGTATTCTAGGAACTTCTTACTCAGATAATACACCGCGTGCTCCACACCAGTGTCTCCTTCTTGGGCCAACATTGCCCCAATAGATCGCTCCTCGATCGCCACATAGAGGAGAAGAGGTTTTCCCAGTTTAGGCGGTCTCAGAACTGGCGGATTAGACAAGTAGTTCCAGACATTCTCTAAAGCTTGCTGACACTTATCATTCCAAATCATGGGTTGATCTTTCTGTTGCAACTTGAAGATTGGCTCGCAGATTGCGGTGAGTCTTGCTATGAACCGACTGATATACTGAACCTGCCCCAGAAATCCTCTCACCTCTTTCTCACTTTTTGGCATCGGCATTTCCCGTATGGCCTTCACTTTGTCGGGATCTACCTCAATTACCTTATTTCCGATTACAAAGCCTAAGATTTTCCCCGATGAAACGCCGAAGAAGCACTTCTTCGGATTCAACCTTAGTTTGAATTCCGCAATTCGGGCCAAAAACTTCTCGAGTGCAGCGAAATGCCCCTCTCTTGTCTCCGATTTGACCATCATGTCATCCACATAAACTTCTACCTCCTTGTGTATCATATCATGGAACAGTGCTGTAGCCATTCGCTGGTAAGTTGCCCCGGCATTTTTCAAACCAAACGGCATCACCCTGTAGCAGTATGTTCCCCACTCAGTTGTGAACGAGGTTTTTGCTTTGTGTTTCTCGGCCATCTGAACTTGCATGTAGCCCATGAAACCGTCCACATTCGTGTGTAAGACGCTCGATGCTGCACTGTCAATCAACACGTCAATATGAGGCAATGCGAATTCATCTTTTGGGCACGCTTTGTTAAGATATCTATAATCGACGCACATTCTCACTTTGCCATCCTTCTTTGCGATGGGCACTACATTTGTGACCCAAGGGGGATAGTCGATTACTTCGATAAACCCTGCTTTTAACTGCTTCTTCACTTCCTTTCTGATCTTATCTGCCCATTCCGGTCTCATGCGTCAAAGCTTTTGCTTTACGGGCTTCGCTTCGGGGTATGTTAGAATATGGTGAGTTACGATTGATTGATCAATTCCTGGCATGTCTTCGTATGTCCAAGCAAACACTATTTCGTATTTTTTAATTATTCTCTCAAATTCTTTCCTCTCTTCAATAGTTAATTCTTGAGCAATTTGTATAAGTTTAGGATTTTCATCCGTGCCAAGATTGAAAGTTGACATTTCTATTGCGTTGATTTCAAATGTAGGCATGTTATATGAATGACAATGCATGGAATGATCACGATCAACATCAAGCAAGTAAGCAAAATCAGAATTCATTTCATTGATAGTATTGGCGAGTACATCATCAGATTCAATTAAAGTAGTAATACAATTTTCATCATCAGGGTTCTCGGGTTTCTCATAAGCTTTGGAGGTACTGGGCTCATCCACTGCTCCCACAATGGCCTCAATAGTGATGACCTGCTCCTCGGCATTCAAATCTAATACCATAATCTCCTCGACGAAGCAGCTTGCCTTTCCTTTGCCCCAGTCAGTCACATCATTGAAGATCTCAAAACCTGGCAGAATCTTTCCTTCGGTGCTAGTCCATGACTCAGGGGTTCCTGAATAAACCTTTACATGCCCCTCATTCACGAAATACTTCCTTAGGCCTACTTTTCCCTCACTACTCGTGTTAGACGGACCCCCCTGTTCATGTCATAAACCCCTCCGGGTTTTCTGACTCTTGAAGTCTAGAAATTCTGGCAACCCTTGATGGTGTGCTCCCAAGCCCATACCAGGGATGAAGCCTCCTTTCATCATTTTCACCACATCGGTGGTCATGCTAGACTCGTAAATCCCAGAAACTTAGAATCCGGAGAAAATCTGAGGCTCAATTCCCAATGCCGCCACCGAGCTTAATTTTTCCGCTCTGATCGTCACTATCTCCTCCCCGAAGGGGAATTTGATCATTTGGTGGAGCGTGGAGGGCACACCTCCCAACTTGTGGAACCATGGGCGTCCCAACAATACAGCAAATGTTACCGAGATATCCAGCACCGTGAACTCTGTTTCTTCCTCAAGCGACCCCACTTTCAGCTTGGCCTTAAAAACTCCTTCGATGTGCCTATGACTATCATCATAAGCCCTGATCATAGTTTCCGAGGCCGTCAGGTCTCCGCTTTCTACTCCCAATTTCGACAAGAGTTTCAGCGGGCAAACATTAATGGCCGATCCATCATCGACCATCACACAGCTAGTCTTCTTCCCATTAATTTCAGCTCAGATGTACAAAGGCTTGTTGTGAGCCTTCCCCTCTTCTGGGAGATCCTCGTCAGTAAACGTGATTTCGGTTTTCTTTCGAGCCATAAATTCCCCCACTAACGCTACTGGCTCAGTATCGGTAGAAATAACCAAATTCTGCAGCTCTTTCATCAGATTTTCACGATGGTACTTAGAATGGCATAAAACTTCCCACACCGTGGACTTACCTTGTGTTTTCTTCAACTGCTCGAGAACTTGGTCATATGGCTTGGGAGCCGATCCTTCCCCTATCTCAGTTTCAACCATAGGTGCCTTTCCTTTGGCCATTCGACCTGATCTTGTCATCACGGCGATTTCCAGCTCATCCTCAGATTCATCCCAAATATTGGTAAGAATCCTCCGATTAGCATCCTCCTCATCCGAAGAACTTTCCCAAATGTCCACAATCATTAGATCCATAACGTGAGGAACGTTCAGATTCAGATAAAAGGGATCCGCCGATCCATACAAAGCCTAGCCTATCAAATCATCATAATCCCTGAGGGATACTCTACTCATCCTTCTTGCCGCCAGCAGAATTGCACCTCTCTGTATGCACATAAGCTGCACCTTATCACTCATTGTTTCCTGACACTGCTCATAATGGTGCCTCCACCTCCTAGCACACGAATAGTTCCTTGGGAAATTGCCTGATCCTATCCAGATCTTCCAGGGATCTCGTCCATGGAACATACATCTCATATCTCGCCACAAAGGCACTCCTAAGCGGTACCCAATGACCCATTTCCTCCTCTGATAGTCCTTGGTGCCACAACAAGGCTTCTCCCGTTAATGTTTCCGGGAAATGTTCATGTAATTCACATTGCGGGAGCCCGGCGTCGTACATATGGTTGCGGAATAACCTTGCATGCTCAATAGGATCCTGGTATCCACCATACCTAGGCATTGCCAATACTGCCTCGGGTGTTTCATAAGAGGGTGAGTCCCGGGTTTGCTCCACCAGCATCCATACCGTATACTCTTTCATAAACCTCTTCCTCATTGCCGCCCAATCGGTCTTGACATACATCGGAAGTGACATGTACCACATCAACGGCTCACCTATCAGCGAATTACAGAACAAGCTGGTGATCTCTTCTTCCTTAAAACCCAAAGGCCCCATGGCCGACAAGTAGAAGTGAAGTTGTTCCATCGGATCTTTGTTTCCATTATACTTACTGACCCTCGGTAGCGGACGCTTGATAGGTCCGATCTACATCGCGAAGCATTCTGCAGTCCTGTCCTCAGTTCTTTGGTATTTTTCTAGGAATAAATCTGACAATCGGTCCCAATCATGCTTGCAAGAGTTAGGTAATGAGTGGAACCACCCCAAAGGCTCGCCTATCAGCGAATGGTGGAACCACTGAGCAATCTTGTCCACCCCAAAGGATTCAACAAACATATCGTGCATATATTCACGCAAGTGCACATCGGGATTCCCTCCACCACTAAACAGACCCAATTCCGGCACAATAGTTCGAGACGACCCTTCCCCGGTCTCTTCAGCACTATCTTCATCATACGGTACTCCACCGTCCAATCCTTCATCCATCGGTTCATCCTCCTGTTCCTCGCCAAGGAAGGACACATATATACCATTTCCTACATTGTTCTTTTCGTCGGAGTCCAACAACTCCTCTTCGCCTTCCTCGAAAGATTCCATCACTACACTTTCTTTCAGACCAACTTCGATCATGCTCACCCTATGATTAGGCAATGGATTACGCCTAGTGGAAGGGTTCACTGACGAAGGATCATCTATCTTCTTTTCCTCGATTAAATCTTGGATCTCGTGCTTCAACCTCTCACAGTTTTCAATAGTATGCCCATAATTACTGTGGAACTCGCAATATCCTCTAGCCTGTATTTGTGGAGTGGGAGGAGCCTTGTTATAAGGAGTAAGTGTTGGAAATAGGGCTAAGGTATAGCAGCGGAAATATAAAAATTTTAGCCTACTTCCTTTTAACCATAGGATCCGTTAATCGTTATTTCATATAAGGAGGGATAAGAAGATATACCTTTCGATGATCAATCTACCGTTGCAAACGAAGTGCCCACAACTTCAAAGGAGATGTAAACTGTTTACCAATCTGCCCCTATTCGAAACAGACCTTTCAGACCTCCGAACGACAATCCCTTCGGTGGAAACGTAGAAGACTATGTCTAGAAGCTACTGTCCAAACATCGCGACGATCCGACGGTTCAATCTCCGGGAATCCTCGAAATAGTGAATTGACCTGATGTAGGCGAAGAAAAACGAATTTCTCCCTTTTGATTGTTTTTCTTCTTTCGTGAACACGGTGAGGTTAAATTAGAATCAACCCTTATGAGATGTAACCAAAATAGATTACCTCTAATTAACCAACACAAGATCAAGGAGAAAGAGGGATGAATTAAATTAATCAATCGATGGAATGCCGAATGAATTCTTGTCCACGAACTTGGGGATGGGAATTCTTTTCTCTGTCTAATTAAGCAATTTCGAAAATCACTTTAGGGGAGGGTACAGGCTTAGGTCGAAATTCACATGTAGGAGGGGTATATATATTTGTTTGTATCTAAACCCTAGTTAGATAGGAATAGGTTACTTAATAGGAATCCAATTCGGAATAGGATTTCTAATTATTATCCTACTATATATCTAATATAATTAAGGTTAATAATGAATAACCTAGTTAGATAATAATAGGAGTATATTAATCTAATTAAAACTCCTAACTTGATTATCTCTTAATTAATTTAATTTCACAATCCTAATCAAATTAGGAAGAGTGGAATAAATTAATTCCTTCCTAATATATATATAAATTTCGGGCCCCTCCTAGTATTTGGGCCTTACTGGGCTTAATTGGGCTTCCATCTATTAATCACATTCATCTCTCTTTTTGGTTCCAAGTCTTATGTGTGATGCATTAGGTCCTTACTACTTCTGGCCGTATGCAACTACTAAATTAATTTCTTCAAGAATTATATTTAATCCTTGCATAACGGAATGATGAACAGAGCATGTTATCGGCATGTCCGTAATCATTCCCCTAGAGTCCGTTAAGAAGACAGGTTGATTCTGCCGTTAACCCTTCCGTATTAGTTACGGTATAATACGTTCCTTTATCAACTACATCCTTGAACTGAATCTTATGTGGGTAATGTCAAGTCACATATAACGAGACGTTCATTTTACTTGTTATTGGCCGAGTCAACTCAAAAGATAGGTTAAGTGAAATCCGAATTTCTACTCTTAAGCTATCACCTTGCAAGGGTTTAGAGTCGAGTCTTCCACAAACGATCCTTGGATGTATCTCCCATTCATCGGGAGTGATAAATGCTCAATCCAATGTATAACTACCCTGACATTACCTCCTGTGACACCCAACCTTTGCAGTTCACACCCCAGAGTCATCTCTGTTAAGGATCGTGGGACCACGCGATCAAAGTCTCACATTCAGTAATTCAGGATGACCAATTAACATTCCTTTGAGTCTGAGGATTAGTTATACCTATTAATACCAATGAGATGAACAGGTGACAAGGATGAATCTACCCATCCTGTTATCTCAAGTCGGATCCCCAATCCTAATGAACAACGTTTCACCGGATCTATGTAACTGTCCAGATATCTATATATGTGAAGCTTGTGAGATCAGCTTTCTGTCGGACAGAAGACATTGTTACATACAAGTCTCAACTGTGATATATCAATCCTAAATATATCACTTGACTTGGGGTGGTTTTAAGTTTATTAGTTTATTATAAAGTTTTGTCTCACTTCATGCTTGTATGAACACTTTATAATCACTTTAAACAAACTTACAGATTTCCTTTTATTAGACTTTATTTAGTGCTTAAAAGGGATTGCCTTTATATAGTTATAAAACATATATCTCATTAAAACAAATGATATAAAGAACAATTCATTTACAATAAGTTTTTATCCTGCAACAATTGACTATAAGACACAAAACCCCAACATACTCCCACTTGGACTAAAGCCAATTGTTTCTAAAACTTATCCCAGTAGAAGTTAAATGACGATCATGTACTTTCTGGGTTAAAGGCTTTGTCAACGGATCTGCAACGTTGTCCTCTGTAGGTACTCTTTCTATTCTCACATCTCCTCTAGCCACAATCTCTCTAATGATGTGGTATCGCTTTAGGTAGTGTTTGGATGCATTATGAGACCGTGGTTCCTTTGCTTGCGCAATGGCTCCATTGTTATCACAGTACAGAGTAATGGGATTGACAATGTCAGGCACCACTCCTAGTTCTGTAATGAACTTTCTAATCCAAATTGCTTCCTTTGCTGCTTCCGCAGCAGCGATGTACTCTGACTCGGTCATAGAGAAAGCTACGCTTCCCTGCTTGGAACTTTTCCAACTGACCGCGCCCCCATTTAGGATAAACAGGTATCCTGATTGGGATTTAAAATCATTCTCATCTGTGAGATGACTAGCGTCTGAAAATCCTTGTATTTTCAGATCTCCTTCTCCGTACACTAGGAACATATCTTTAGTCCTTCTCAAGTACTTAAGAATGTTCTTGACGACAATCCAATGCTCGTCTCCCGGATTCCCTTGCTAACGACTCGTTACTGATAACGTGAACGCTACGTCAGGTCTAGTGCATAGCATAGCATATATAATCGAACCGATCGCGCTGGCATACGGGACTACAGCCATGCGTCGTTTGTCATCATCAGTTTTAGGACATTGATGATTGTTTAACTTCACTCCATGCACCATGGGTAAGTTACCTCGTTTCGATTCAAGCATGCTAAACCGATTTAGCACCTTTTCAATGTATGTAGCCTGTGAAAGACCAAGCAGTCTACGCGATCTATCTCTATAGATCTTTATACCAAGTATATAGGCTGCTTCACCAAGGTCTTTCATTGAGAAGTTACCGGATAACCAAACTTTCACCGATTGTAATAGAGCAATGTCATTTCCCATTAACAGTATATCGTCCAAATATAGTATGAGAAATGCTATAGAGCTCCCACTTGCTTTCTTGTAAATGCAAGCTTCCTCGCAATTTTGTTCGAAACCAAATTGTTTTATGGTTTCGTCAAAACGCTTATTCCAGCTTCTAGATGCTTGCTTGAGTCCATAAATGGATCTCTGAAGTTTGCAAACTTTATTTGCATCCTTTGATATGAAACCTTCAGGTTGCATTATGTATACATCCTCAAGCAGGTTTCCGTTTAGGAAAGCTGTTTTCACATCCATTTGCCAAATCTCATAATCAAAATGAGCGGCAATTGCAAGCATGATTCTGATTGATTTGGACATAGCAACGGGAGAGAAGGTTTCGTCATAATCAACGCCTTGTTTTTGACGATATCCTTTCGCTACCAACCTAGCTTTGTAGGTGCTAACCTTTCCATCCATGTCAGTCTTTCTTTTGAAGATCCACCTGCACCCATTGGGTTTTATCCCCTCGGGTGGATCAACCAAAGTCCACACTTGGTTAGTATATATGGAATCCATTTCAGAATCCATGGCCTCAAGCCATGCTTTAGAATCTGGACTAGTAAGAGCCTCTTCGTAGTTTTCGGGTTCGTCGTCTAACACGGGAACCTCGTCATCATCTCCCACTAGAAAACCATATCTAACTGGGAGTTCACGAACTCTTCGTGATCTACGAATAGGTGCCACTAGAGTCTCATCTAATGGGACTTCTTCGGGTACTTCAACCGCTTCTGTTGTTTCAGCCGGCGTCTCTTCCTCTTGAACTTCATCGAGTTCAATCACGCTTCCCTTTTGTGTTTCTTCGAGAAACTCTTTCTCTAAGAAGGTTGCGTATCTGGATACTATTACTTTCTGATCATCTGGATGATAGAAGTAATACCCTACGGTCTCTTTAGGATATCCAATGAAGAAACATTTATCAGATTTAGAATCTAATTTGTCGGACGCAATGCGTTTAACATATGCCGAACAACCCCATACTCTCATAAATGAGAACACAGGTTTCCTACCAACGAACAATTCATACGGTGTGGAACTAGCGGATTTAGTTGGTACTCGATTTAGGGTGAAGAGGGCGGTTTCTAAGGCATAGCCCCAGAACATCTTTGGAAGTAAGGCCATGCTCATCATGGACCGTACCATATCTAATAGGGTACGGTTTCTCCTCTCGGATACACCATTGTGTTGTGGTGTACAAGGAGGTGTCCATTGCGAGCATATCCCACATTCAGTTAGATAATTCAGAAAATCATCTGAAAGATATTCGCCACCTCGATCAGATCGAAGCGTCTTTATTTTCTTTCCTAATTGATTTTCTACTTCATTCTTGAAGCATTTGAACTTGTCAAAGGCTTCTGATTCGTGCCTCATCAAGTAGATGTAACCATATCGAGTATGGTCATCTATGAAGCTAATGAAGTATCTTAATCCTCCTCTTGCTTGGACTGACATAGGACCGCATACATCTGAATGAATGAGTCCTAGAGTGTCTGATACACGCTCACCTTTATTGCTAAAGGGTGTCTTTGTCATTTTACCTTTTAAACATGATTCGCATGTTTCCAATGATTCCGAATCAATTGAATCTATAAGCCCATCTGAATGAAGCTTTCAGCATGCGTCTCTTGTTTATATGACAATCCCACAAGCAAGTTGAATTATCTAGCTCATGTCTTTTGGTATCAATTGCGAAAACAGAAATCTAACACATAAATCCCATTTTGTGATATTCCTGAAAAATAGAAAATCCCATCTCTATAAAAATCGCAACGTTTGTTCTTTATCGTAATATAGAACATACCAGATGTTAGAGTACCGGCTTTTCCCTTCTTGAGGGTAGCTAGGTACACCAAACAGTTTCTTTTCCAATTCCCCACGTCACCATAATAGTGGCACTTTCTTTTGGGCTTCTTCACTTCCTTTCCCTTAACTTTAGTGGGCATGGCTCCTTTACCTTTCTTGGGATATTTAGGATTGGGAGAATTCCCTTTCCTGTTCTTTGATCCCTCTATGACAATAGCCGGTATTGCCTTGTCTTTCTTTATATTGGGCTCAACTGACTTGAGCATATTTGCAAGCTCTTCAAGAGAGGTTTGCAAGTCATTCATCTGATAGTTCATGATGAACTATGAATAACTCTCTGGGAGGGATTGAAGAATCAAGTCTACACTTAATTCGTTGTCCATCACAAATCCAATACTAGAAAGTTTGGTAATGTAGCCAATCATCTTGACACAATGTGTCATGACTGATGTGCCCTCTTGCATCCGGAAACGATATAGCAATTTGGATATCTCGTAGCGTTCGCACCTGGTCTGTTTCCCAAACAATTCCTTTAGGTGCATGATGACGGAATAGGCATCCATCTCCTCATATTGCCTTTGTAATTCCGACGTCATCGATGCAAGTATGATGCAACCGGCATGATCATCATCAGCCTTGTGCTTCTGGTAAGCATCAATTTCCTCGATGGGAGCATCATCTTCCGGGATAGGGGGTATCAGTGTATCAAGTACATACCCAATTTTCTCGAACTTCAAAACAATTTTGAGGTTACAAAACCAGTCGGTGAAGTTTGAACCATTCAATTTGTTATCGGTAAGGATGTTTTGCAGATTGGTTTTAGTCATGATTTTAAAGAGCGTGAGTGTTTAAACAAAACCTGAGAGTGAGAAAGAGTAAACGTATGTTATTCATTTGTTCTAAGGTATAACAATCTAAAATTATAGGCCTTTTAATTTATTTCAGATTGCTCCCACTATTTTGCCAAATTAATAACCCTCCATATTAATTCGAAGAATTTCACAAATCCTTTAGTGAGCTAGGATCCTAACTCCTGAGATTTCGCCTTAACTTTAGCCAACAAACTAGTCTCATTCGTTAGGTAGATTCATTCAATCAATCACATCTCGAATGTGACTCCTAGGTTATTGGGTTACTAACCACATTAGTAACTAATATGTCATTCATATTAATCCCAACCATTTTGCCCATTAGTGTATGAACAACATGACTTTTGCCAACCAATTGTCATACTCTAATTTAAGTATTACCCCATATTCATGAAAGAACTATTTTCGATAATCCAGGTGTTACCATAAGACCCCGGGCTTGACTTTTGCCAACAACCCAAAGGCCCCCAGTACTGCCGGCTGAATTATAATATTAGGGAGGGGCAACCGATTTTAATAACTTATTTATTTACTTAACTTTTTAATGAGGGATTTTTATTTAAGTCTCATAATCTAACTTAGTCTTGATTTGCTTTAGCATACATCAGACATACATTCACACATACATTGGCGTTATGGACATATCATCTAAATTATTCCGTCGAGCCAGAGACGGAATAAAAGGGCAAACCTAAGGAAATACTAACTATTACATATTTCTCTTTAGGTCCTCCGTCTTCTCCATGGCGCCTTGAAAATTACACATTAATTTTCTATACTGCTAAAGAAAACTTCAATTGAAAATTGAAGGGAACAGATGAGAAGAGAAATTACAATAGATAGTAGAAAGGCAGGACGCGCAGGCCCTATTTCAAAAATACCAAAAGAATAAAAGAGGGTCCAAATATGTCCATAACTCCAAACATGCAAAGACTCAATTAAATAAATTTAATTGGTTGATTACATAACTGATTTATGTAATATTTATGTTAATCACATTAACTTATCAAATTAATTTCATCCAATTTTACTTCTAATCGTTTTGTATCTTTATATTAATTCTTAGATTAATATAACCATACAAAACTTCAATTATGCATGTCCCAATTATTTTGATTTCAATTCATTTAACGCTTTGATTTACAACTTGGTAAAAACAAACTTTTAAACGAATTTTCATTCGATAATCAAAACAGAAAACTATTGATTTCTGAAAACATTCTAAAACAATTTTAAAACGGTTTTCAGAAATAGGATAGTCTAATAGATTTCCGTTTTATCATTTAGAATTAATAAAACTAATTTTATCAACCTAACTATAAAACTAATAGATTTTGTTATAATGATTATCAACCGAAATAATTAGGAACATAAGCATAATCAGTTTTAATTAACAATTAATCAAAACTTTATTTATCTTTAGAATTAATCAATCAACACTATTTGTCAATTAATCCTAACCATAAATATTTATTCAATCCTATTGAAAACTTCTATATTTTCATATATGAAATAACGGATTTAACGATGGCTCTGATACCACTGTTGGAAATAGGGCTAAGGTATAGCAGCGGAAATATAAAAAATTTAGCCTACTTCCTTTTAACCATAGGATCCGTTAATCGTTATTTCATATAAGGAGGGATAAGAAGATATACCTTTCGATGATCAATCTACCGTTGCAAACGAAGTGCCCACAACTTCAAAGGAGATGTAAACTGTTTACCAATCTGCCCCTATTCGAAACAGACCTTCCAGACCTCCGAACGACAATCCCTTCGGTGGAAACGTAGAAGAATATGTCTAGAAGCTACTGTCCAAACATCGCGACGATCCGACGGTTCAATCTCCGGGAATCCTCGAAATAGTGAACTGACCTGATGTAGGCGAAGAAAAACGAATTTCTCCCTTTTGATTGTTTTTCTTCTTTCGTGAACACGGTGAGGTTAAATTAGAATTAACCCTTATGAGATGTAACCAAAATAGATTACCTCTAATTAACCAACACAAGATCAAGGAGAAAGAGGGATGAATTAAATTAATCAATCGATGGAATGCCGAATGAATTCTTGTCCACGAACTTGGGGATGGGAATTCTTTTCTCTGTCTAATTAAGCAATTTCGAAAATCACTTTAGGGGAGGGTACAGGCTTAGGTCGAAATTCACATGTAGGAGGGGTATATATATTTGTTTGTATCTAAACCCTAGTTAGATAGGAATAGGTTACTTAATAGGAATCCAATTCGGAATAGGATTTCTAATTATTATCCTACTATATATCTAATATAATTAAGGATAATAATGAATAACCTAGTTAGATAATAATAGGAGTATATTAATCTAATTAAAACTCCTAACTTGATTATCTCTTAATTAATTTAATTTCACAATCCTAATCAAATTAGGAAGAGTGGAATAAATTAATTCCTTCCTAATATATATATATAAATTTCGGCCCCCTCCTAGTATTTGGGCCTTACTGGGCTTAATTGGGCTTCCATCTATTAATCACATTCATCTCTCTTTTTGGTTCCAAGTCTTATGTGTGATCCATTAGGTCCTTACTACTTCTGGCCGTATGCAACTACTAAATTAATTTCTTCAAGAATTATATTTAATCCTTGCATAACGGAATGATGAACAGAGCATGTTATCGGCATGTCCGTAATCATTCCCCCAGAGTCCGTTAAGAAGACAGGTTGATTCTGCCGTTAACCCTTCCGTATTAGTTACGGTATAATACGATCCTTTATCAACTACATCCTTGAACTGAATCTTATGACTATGGGTAATGTCAAGTCACATATAACGAGACGTTCATTTTACTTGTTATTGGCCGAGTCAACTCAAAAGATAGGTTAAGTGAAATCTGAATTTCTACTCTTAAGCTATCACCTTGCAAGGGTTTAGAGTCGAGTCTTCCACAAGCGATCCTTGGATGTATCTCCCATTCATCGGGAGTGATAAATGCTCAATCCAATGTATAACTACCCTAACATTACCTCTTGTGACACCCAACCTTTGCAGTTCACACCCCAAAGTCATCTCTGTTAAGGATCGTGGGACCACGCGATCAAAGTCTCACATTCAGTAATTCAGGATGACCAATTAACATTCCTTTGAGTCTGAGGATTAGTTATACCTATTAATACCAATGAGATGAACAGGTGACAAGGATGAATCTACCCATCCTGTTATCTCAAGTCGGATCCCCAATCCTAATGAACAACGTTTCACCGGATCTATGTAACTGTCCAGATATCTATATATGTGAAGCTTGTGAGATCAGCTTTCTTTCGGACAGAAGACATTGTTACATACAAGTCTCAACTGTGATATATCAATCCTAAATATATCACTTGACTTGGGGTGGTTTTAAGTTTATTAGTTTATTATAAAGTTTTGTCTCACTTCATGCTTGTATGAACACTTTATAATCACTTTAAACAAACTTACAGATTTCCTTTTATTAGACTTTATTTAGTGCTTAAAAGGGATTGCCTTTATATAGTTATAAAACATATATCTCATTAAAACAAATGATATAAAGAACAATTCATTTACAATAAGTTTGTATCCTGCAACAATTGACTATAGGACACAAAACCCCAACAGTAAGGGCTTTCAACAATCCCTTTTTCTACAAACGTTCGAAAACTTTTGCGTAGATCTGATGAAATTTGGCGAACCGCCTCTTTTCGATAGCATTAAGATCAAGCACTTTCACTGCTGCGGATTCTGTACTCGCACTTGGCCCTCCGGCACTATATCCAGACTTTGTCCACTTGGTATAAGCTTTCTTTGGTTCTCCATCCCCCTCAACTATCAAGGCACAACTATACATCTGATTAAAATCGGTAAAAGGCATATACCGCAGCTCATTCTTAATATACGGCAATGTGTTACCGACCACCATTCGGATCTGATCCTGCTCAAGCAGCTTCTGCTTCATGACCGCGGCCTTGGCCCTCCATCTTTTCACAAAATCGGAAAAAGATTCCCCAGCCTGCTGCTTAGTGTTCTCTAGCTCCTTCAAATTGACCTCAAGCATGGTGTTGAAGCTATACTGAGCGATGAATGACTTCGCTAACTCTTTCCAATCCCTCTTCGTCACCATTGGAGATGCATGAAACCATGTGAGGGTCGCCCCCTCTAGATAAGTGTTAAACAGCCCCAGGACTTGATCCTCAATTAGGATCGTGTACTTCATCACAGCAACATACTGATTCATGTGGGCGGTGGGATCCCCAATTCCGTCGAACTTTTTCATGTCAGGGAGCCGGAATTTCAAAGGCAAAGCAGTTGCCGATAAACAATTCTTCAAGTTATAAAAGTCCTGACTCCCGAAATTTCCCCCACGTAGGTCCTACACCTACTGAGTGATGTGTTGCTTCAACTCCTCTTCCTTAGCTTTCTCTTTCTCAAGCTGCTTCTGGATATAATCCTGATAGTCATCCTCATTCCCGAAGCGGGGACCGGTGTTTACTTCATTCTCAGCACGCTTACTACCACTCTTGTTGTCCTTCAGTGCTAGCTCGGCCAGCTGGGCCAAGATCGCGGCCAGCTGATCATTGATATTGTTCACAGAGTTTTCTAATTCAGCCACTTTTTCGTCAGTCGCAGACATACTGACGGATGACTGAGTATACTCAGACGAAGATGATTCAGAAGCCACAACTACCGATTCGGAACTGTCAACCCATAGCTGATCAAACTGTCTGACAAGCTGGTTACTCTCGCGAAACCACAACCGCTTAATGATGACGTCTGCGCGAATGGCATTTATTAGTATGTATGCATGATTTATATGCATGATTCGTGGTGTGTGCGTTTATGTATTTACGGATATATAAGATAAGAAGAACAAACGTTAGTCTTATTACACGTATCACAGCATCTCTCTTCCACCCTTATTCCTCCATGCACTCGATGGTCCAAGTCTCTTTCCTAGGATTTTGGTTTTGGGCTCACATTACGGTCCAGGGGACGCGTGATGCCGTCGATTATTGCAGAAAAGTAAAACATTCATCATACAATACAGTTCGTTTTGAAGTATCAACGTTCAGTGACTAAGATATCGACCAAATGGATTGTCCTTTCGAAATAACTCGTCTTTTGTCATTTTGCGAGACACATTAGTTCGGGTTTTGGCTCCCTTTGAGCGCACCTCGGTTTTTAGACGTGATACGAGCTATTCTTTCAGTTTAATCCTTCGTTACTGACCATGACTCGTTCCTCTTTATTCGTGTGGGTTCGTGTCTCGGTTTTTAGATTATAACGGGATCTTTTGGATCTATCGAGAGACGTAACCACGCGTTTATTTAGTGATGGAATCACGTTTGAATTTAAGGAACGGACTCATCGCGTAATTTGTTTGTTTTTAACGTTAAGAATCTGTTTGCTCGTTTTGGCTACGTGAAAATACGACTAGTCTTATTTGAGCGCACGGTAATCTTTCGGCTAGCAACAATTCTTTATTCCTTCCAATCTACGGGATATATCACCTCAGTGTGGTTATAGAAAATCAACGTTTCATTGAATCGCATGTTTATTCGAAGCAAGGATATCACCGTTCTTTTTCATTTAGGCACGAGTTAAACAAACACGCGCATCGGGCCATATTTCTTACAGTTTTGGTAACACTTGAAATGATCGAGTCGTTAGTCAAACCCACAGTCTCGTCCATATGGCGCAATTATGCGGTTCGGCTTAATTCGGCTTCGTGATTTTAAACAGCGCACATACTCGTTCGAGGCACATATTCAACGACATTGGTTTATTTTCTTTAACTACTCTCGGGATTGACATATATCATAGATAAAGAATGATTTTGGTCGTTTAGTTCATTTTTGCTTTTCTTTTATTTTCTTAGTCACTTTTGCGGACACGTCCATTTCTCTTAAGAATGACACAAGGCATAACGTAAAAGCTCGTCTCTTATTCGGAAGGGATGAGCCACGTTTTGCGAAACTTTTCACGTTACGACAGGGTCGTTCGAAACAGAAATGTTCTTCGTCTTCGTTTCGTCATAATCTCGTTTTATCCCAACCTATTTAAAGAATGTGAATAACGACTACTGTTAATATAGTCTTTTGAATCGAGATATAACTATCCTTAATGCCAAACCGATTCGTACTAATACGTGCTTACGTCATAACGTATTTCCTGAACATGTGCCTTCTTCTGGACACGGAAAGGGACCAGGCGGGTCGCACAAGTTCATTCACACGAGATGATTAAGTCGTCTTTAGTTCGAATCATTTCGATATTTTTGGGTAGTTTGTACATCGGTTCGAGAGTATATATTTAATGTGTCGTTTCATTTTCTTTATCTATTTTAGGATTAGACACGTATTATGGCGATTTTGAAAACACGAACTGATTCATTTATCACATAAAAAATAGTAACGGGTAATCCTATGGCAACTTCTAAGGCTACTATATGCTGACACGGCTGATCGCGGGACCTCACAGGACCGCACAAATTCGCCCCTAACGAATGGATGGGGACCCTTTGGCGCCTTACTGTAAGGGGGAACTTACACTAGCCTCTTTCGAGCGACGAATGGACTCTCGCTAGAGGTTTCACAGAAATTACCCAAAAGGTTTGCAATAATGCACATGAATGCATACGAAAAGAAATAATACGATCCGTCCCCGTTAAGGGCTTAATACACGCCTTTCGGAATCAAATTTCTCACTTCCCTAGCAGAGTCGCCATTTGTTAGACGAGGTTTCGCGGCCTAATCTCCCGGGCGGACCAGGGGGTGGACACCTCATGGTGACGTATGCGGTGATTGGCGCCGAAAGCAACCCATCGTGGAATCAAGCTGCTCGGCAGGACCGGAGCTCGGAGTATGGAAGAGTCGCCACCCACGAATGGGAAAATGAATACCGATCCCTTGCGGGAGACTGGTGAGGGTTCGGGAAACTTAGGTACGAGCCGAGAAGGCTAGCTCCTTTCCGGAGAAACGCTACTAGGCACCCCAACATCGCCCGGTTATGAACCACCAGCCTCCTACTCAGCGTGTTAGGGGATAACGGACTAATTGCATATTTCTTTAAGTTTAAAATTAATTTGAAACCTTTACTTTCTCGTTTTGAAAACCGTTTTGAGCATATATTATTGAAAAGCCACTTTGGTAAAGAATCGCCCATTTTGCATAAATTTACAAGAGAGAGAGAGGAGGGAGAAGGAAGAATTGATTTGTTTACAACGTGATTTATGCTTCGTATTACATACTAACTCTAAACTAAGCTCACTTCCCAAAAACGAGTTTATTTACATGGTTGCCTCAATCGCCGTTGGAACGATTTAGGTACGTTTCAAGACCTCGTTTAATGACGTTCACTCGAATCGCCGTTGGATACAAGTCAATTTATTTTATATAAATCATTTAAGAAAACGATTCAAAACTTTATTATTTATAATGAAAACGATTTTAATTACAAGGTTCGCCTAATCCGTCGTTGGAACGGATTAAGGTTTCAACACGTGATATTTTGAAAACGGTTTAAAAATGACAAAACTCTTTTATTTACACTTGAAGAATATCTAGAAAAACTTTAATTTAAACAAACAACTTAAAATCTCTTTTTGTCTTTTGTTTTTCCCTTTTTCACTCAATTAGCCCTTACTTGAACATCATTACAATAATTAACAAATCAATGCCAAATTTACCCAATCAAATGTATTTAAAATATATACATATACACCAAAAATAAGATAGAAAAATATATATATACATAGTTTTATCTAAAAATAATGATATATCTATAGATAAAAAGGAGTAAGAAATATTATATGATATAATAAAGAAAATGAGGAAAAAAAAATACTAAACAAAGTACTTTTTTATCCTAATTATAACTATGTAAAGATAATGAAGAAAGATTCACAAATGTAAAGAATAACATCTAGTTTTAAATAGTTTTAAGTATTAAATATATAGAACATAACTTTCACCCTAAATAAGAGCTAATATAACTTAAATATACCAAAACTAAGTAAAATGAATTAAATTCCAAATATGAAATAAATAGCTATATAATACATAATTAATAGTTATAAGGCCCAAAAATAATTTTTACAAACATATTACATAGTTATATACATATATACACGAGTAGAAATGTCAAAAAGAAGAGAAAAGAGGGGTAAGAGTGGAATTTTCGGATTCCAGCAGATTACCGACGGAAAATCCGCCGCTAATCTGCTGTTAGTGACAGAAAATGGAGAATTACAGCAGCAGTCCTAAACTTCCAGATTTGTTCAAAAGCTTTAAATTAAATCTAATTCAATCGTTTTGGATCTCCGAACTACCAAGAATGGATCATAGTCTATAACGAAGTTTCCTAAAACGACGTTTTTATTTTAAAACGTTATTCAGAAATATTTTTTTTAAACTTATAATTACAACGTTTTCAATACCCGAACTACCTTTTAATCGGATCACGGTTCGCATTGGGATATTAAAACGAGGTTTCTATTTTAAAACAAAACCGAGCGTTTATTTAATACGAGACGAAAATTAAATAAATACGAAAAATTAAATAAAACGTGATAAATAAATAAATAACTAAATAAATAAAATTATAACATAAAAATAAATAAATAAAATAAAACGAGTCTAGTCCTCGGATAATACCTCAATATCGGTATCTGACAGTTGAAGCCGGTTGATTCCACGAGTCGTGATTTTCCGTTTTTTTGTGTTTTTTAGTAAAAATTTAACTTTTGGGAAATTCAGAATTTTTGAGAAAAAAATATTTTTCTAAAAAAAAAACACTTTCTCTCTCAAAAAATATCTAGAGTGAGAAAGACTCCAAAAATCCCTCCCTCTAAATGCATAGGGATTCGTGCCTTAAATAGGCAAGGATCCCAGAAAACTTTGGGCAACGCCCGAGTAAAATTGGGCGTCGCCGAAAGGGGGTTGGGCGATCGCCCAACCTGGTTGGGCGGACGCCCAACAATCGTTGGACGTCCGCCCAACGTCGTTCGGCGTGCGCCCAACACTTGTTGGGCGTACGCCCAACGTCGTTGGACGCGCGCGCCCAACGAGCATCGGGCGCCTGCCCAACGGCCGTCGGGCGCTCGCCCAACGGCTGTCGGGGGTGTGTGCCCGACGGTCGTTGGGCGTCCCACGGACGCTGAGCGCACGCCCTGCGCTGCCGGGCGTGCGTCTGACTGTCGTCGGACACACGTCGGCCGCCGCTAGGCGCTCTCGCTACGCCGCGGAGCGTCCACAAGCCGTCCACTCGACGACTGCGATTCCCGTTGACTCACCGTTTTGTTATTATATATATTTCTCTTTTTCTTTCAAAATTTTTCCGGAACCAACCGCTTCGACCGCTTTGTTAAAGGTTTTCGTCACAGGTCCTCCGACTCGGTGTCTACACCTGACTTTGGCAAGATATGGGAGAAGTGTCAACACCAGTATGGGGATGGGGCGTATCACCTGATGCATGAGTATCTGATGAAGGGCAACCAACTTTGCTTACCTTGCACTTCCATCCGCGAGAAGGTTATCCATGATCTACATGGCGGATCCCTTGGAGGACATTTTGCGCGAGACAAGACATATGAAGCAGTGAGTTCCCGTTATTTCTGGCCTAAGATGAGGAGAGATGTTGCCTACTTAGTCGAATGATGCTATATTTGCCAGACCGCCAAGGGACGCACTATAAATACTGGATTGCAGTTACCTTTGCCTGTGCCAGAGACCATATGGGAGGATCTGTCCATGGACTTCGTCCTAGGGTTACCCAGAACTCAGAGGGGCATGAATTCCATCTTTATCGTGGTTGATCGGTTTTCAAAGATGGCTCACTTCATACCATGTCGCAAGACTAATGATGCCTCATCGAATGCTAAGCTATTTTTCAAAGAGATTGTCAGGCTACATGGAGTGCCTAAGAGCATTGTCTCGAATCGTGATAAAAAGTTCCTCAGTCACTTTTGGCGGACGTTGTGGGCTCTGTTTGATACGTCTCTGAAGTTTAGTACCACCGCCCACCCTCAAACAGACAGACAGACAGAAGTGGTCAATAGAACTTTGGGAAACTTACTGCGCAGCAAATGTAAGGATAAGCCCAGGATGTGGGATGTGGTTTTAGCCCAAGCTGAGTTCTCCTACAACGACTCTGTACATTCGGGAACCGGGAGATCCCCATTTGAGGTGGTATACACAAAGACCCCGAATCACATCCTTGATATAGCCCATCTTCCTAAAGGAAACGTGACTGCCAACCAACTAGCCAAGGATTACGTACAGATGCACTAAGAGGTAAGAGAGATTCTCGAGGAGAGAAACCAGAAATTAAAGGCTAAGGCGGATGAGCACCGTAGGGACCTACAGTTTAAGTTGGGGATGTGGTTATGGTATATTTGGGCAAAGAGAGATTGATAGGGGTATTTTACCCCTATCTTTTAGCGTGATTTACGGGATGATTTCGGGTAGAATAAATAAGTTTAATTGCAAAAATAAAGTGTTTTTGATGAATAAAGAAATAAAAATAAATCTTGTACTTTTGGTTTATTTTCCTCGTTTTCGATTAGTTTAGGAAATAAAAACATCAAGCTAACTCGGCTCTCAAGATTTGTATTTCAGGTACGAGAAAGGAGCAAAAATGCACTCAATACGTGGGGCGTATTATCCTACACGCGGGGAGTAAAACATAGTGCCAGAAATAATTGCCTTATCCGCAGGCACCATGTGGAACTGACTCAGCATACGCGGGGTGTATGACACACTACGCGGGGCATATGACACATGTCGGCAATAATTGGCCTAATCCTGAAAGTCAGACTGCATTGTCTCCCAGAGTCAACTATGCCTACATGGGGCGTACCACAATATACGCGGGGCGTAAATGGCAGTTCTTCAACATAAAAAGATCAGAGACTCTTTTACGCGGGGCGTACTTCAGCTACGCACGTCGTAAAGTCACCAATTCAAGCGATAAAACTCCAGAGATTCAAACACGCGGGGCATACCACCCTTCACGCAGGGCGTACTTGAGTCAACAAGACAACGAATTGGTCCACGTGCAGAAGATTTCTGACGAAGTGGGCATTTACGCGGGGCGTAGACCAATTTACGCGGGGCGTATCATGGGATTTCTGCACCAAATAATGTTGCTCCATACTTGTGCTTTGTGAAATTACAAACCTACCCTTGCTTGATGCCTATAAATAAGAAGCTCTTAAACTTCATTAGATACCAATTACATACTAGAGAGCTATACTATACTCTTTTCCTTTCTTGTAATTTAGATTCAGAATTTAAAGTTAAACTCTCCCCCTCGAGAGCTTGTTCGGTTGTTCCGGCGTTCCATCGAAGTTCCGCTCCATCATTCGTCACCAAGCTCGAGAGTTCCACCTCCACGATCTAGGAGATGGCTTTGAGTCCGGTTAGCTAGTTCCAAGGGCGGATTCTCCCTTTTTACTTGCTAATTAGCTTGTACTCTTCCTATGTACTAGGCTTGGTTGTATTTCATCTAAACACTTTCCATATTTATAATCTATGGTTTATAATCTCTATTTCCCTTTACGTGTTAATGTTTATTGCTTGTTTTGATATTGATAATTGATTATTGTGTAGGAGCATGCGATTACCGCCGCCATCCGGGCTATCTTTAGGGAATTATATAGGTGTTGCCTTACCGAAAGTGACAAACCGGAAACCGTAGGAATTGACAAGCCACGGAACTTACGGGCCCTAATTTCTAATCCCCCCGCATTAGACACGCCTTGACTAGGAATCACGTAGTCTAAGTACTTCACAGGTCAATCTTACTACACTTGGTCGTCTTTGCAAGAGTAAACCATTATCCGTATACATTTAGAGTCGTTATTTATTGTGGTTATAACTTATCACACACATCCCGCTTCGTAGAGTTTTAGCTGCACGAATCTGAGTCGCCAATAGTTAGGAATAGTGTGTAATTGTATCTTACTTTACCCCAAAGTAATCACCGCTTAAATAACATACGAAACCGAGTCGTCTAATACTTGTAATTATAAATCCCGTGGATTTGATACCCGGTCTTAACCGGATTATTACTTGATACGACGGGGTACACTTGCCCCTAAGTGGTCGTGACGTCTAGTAGATATAAAGCACTTAGAAAGACCACATCCATATTCGTAGCACATTCATCGGAATATACATTTCATCATAGAAAAGCACTACTAGTGACACGCTATCAAGTTTTTGGCGCCGTTGTCGGGGACTTATAATTTCCTACAATATTAGAAAAAAACGTTTCATTGTTAGTTTAAGCATTCTTTTTGTATAAATTGTTTATATATACATTTGCTAACATTATTCTTTTTTGTTGATAATTCTTATATACTTGTTTTACTTTATGCACACCCGTTCTAAAAGTGATTCTCTCGTACCTATTGATCTCGAAATTGAACGTACTCTTTGTAGGTTACGTAGAGAGAGAATGGCAAACCCCAACGCTGAGGTCAACCAACCCAACAGAAACCCAAGGCCGCACGTGAACAACATCCGTGGGGCCAATGATACACGTTCGATGATGGAGATCCTTGCGCCGCATCGTCCCCAAAATCGTAACGGCATTATCACTCCCACGATCACGGCCAACACGTACGAGATCAAGACCGGGATGATCCAATTGATACAACAATGCGGTCAATTCGGAGGGGAACTCCATGAGAACCCCAACGACATTTGGATAAATTTCTTATGTGTGTCGATACCTCTCGGCAAAATGGTGTTCTCATTGAGGTTGTGAGACTGAAATTGTTTCCTTTTTCATTAATAGGACAGGCGCTGGAGTGGCTACACTCATTGGAGGTGGGATCCATCACGTCATGGGAAGAGCTTGAAAAGGAGTTCCTTTCCTACTATTTTCCGCCGTCCAAAACAGTCAAGTTACGGACCGATATCACATCCTTCAGGCAGTTGGAATACGAGGCCCTTCACGCAACTTGGGCTAGGTTCCGGAAGTTGCTCCGAAACTGCCCCCACCATGACATCCCAAAGCACGACTTGGTAAGCACTTTTTACCACGGGTTAACTCCCACTAACCGTGCGACGGCTGATTCCGCTACAGGTGGGGATCTATTTCGGAAGTCAGCTAGTGAGGCCTACGAGCTCATTCATGAGCTCGCAAGGAAAAGTGTGCAATGGCAAGAGGATTGGCTTGTCGGCCTGTCGCGACACCAGACATTCGCTATGGAGAAAGAGGCTTCGAAAAGCTCCATAGCCGAAATGAACAAAAAGCTTGACTCGTTGATCGCCCATTTAAGCCTCAATAAAAGTGTACAGGTCATGATGTGCACTCACTGTGGTGGAGACCATGATGCGTTTAATTGCCAAATCGGTAGCCCCTTCTCCAGCGATGACGAAAACGTAAGTTATATAGGAGGTAACCAAAGGTATAATTCCCATCCGAACTCCTATTCTCACCACAATAATAATAATAATAACAGCAGATGGAGGACTCGGTATCAACACCCGAACTTATCATATGGCAACAATAATAACGTGTTGAGGCCCCCATCCGGCTTTGAGCAAGAATTTCGGGAAAACGGGCTCGGGCAGTCACAAGCCGTGCTCGGTAATCGAAACGCTCCGCCTTCTAACAATGTACATGACCAATCGGTCACGTCCTTGTTGAAGGACATATTAACCCATCTTTCCGATAGCGAAGTGTTTTGTAGGGATCTTAGCTGCCAGGTGGCCCACCTGAACCGTCAACAACAAGAAAGGCCACTAGGAACCCTCCCGGCAAACACTGAACAAAATCCGCAGGGTAAGAATAGGAAATCCGGGCAAGCGATAACGCTCCTCAACAATAGAAATTCGGACCTGTCAAGCTCCAACGCAGACGTCTTGCAATAAGCCGTCACACAAGAAAGTCGAGCTACTGCGACTCAAAACGTAGCATCGGTTTGAGTCCCTCGAACCATTTGTCTATATGTATTATAAACGTTATTCCTTTCTCTTTATTTTGCATTATTGTGATTTTATTTTCATCTCCATCTTTTGCTTTATTTTATTGTCTCCCATTTTCTTTTATTTTCATAAAATCAAAAGAAAAACAAATCCCATATTAATCCAAAATCTTGAAATACGCGGGGGTACAACCCGTTGCGCCCCGCGTAGTTATGTGTCTGCCCTTTTTACTTAATAAAGGACACACCACGCACGGCATACCTAAATTTACGCCCCGCGTACTATTTCCCTTTATAAAAAAACACGAACTCTTTTTAATAAATGCCACGTGTAGGACACGCGGGACGTACCCCAGAGTACGTCGCGTGTATCCTCGGGGAGTTGTGAATCACAACTCCCCATGGCAACCTTCTCTCTCTCCAACTTCCCATCACTCCTATTCCCTATACAACTTTCCCACTTCCACACTCCACCTCCTCTTCCACCCAATCAATTCTCATCCTTTCAAATTCAAATTTCCACCTTCCCTCCACAATAAATTGTCATTAACCACCACCTTATTTACCCATAAATAAAACATAAAAATCATAAAATAATTAAAAAATCATTAAACACTCATAAATCCAAAAAAAAATCAGAAAATTACCAAAAAACCACAAAGATCCTTCTTCTTCCGTCCGTTTACGCGGGGCGTAACCCCATTTTCTCCCCGCATCCCTGCCCTTTTTGTCATAAAAAGGGGCAGGAGATCCGATACGCGTGGCGTAACCCTACTTACGCCGCGCGTATCTCACCGGTTTTTCATCAAATAACCTTAGGAGGAGGGATACGCGTGGCGTGGCCCCTTCACGCCCCGCGTACCCCTCTAGGAATCCGAGCTTTGCTTGGATTCCCCACTCTTCTCCTATATTTATATCTCTTCTTTCTCCCTTTTCTTCCCTCACTATTCTCTCAACTCTATCCCAACCTCCTCCCACCTTCTCTCAAGCTTTCTCCATTCCTCACCATAATCATGACCCGAAGCAAACGAGCCGCCACTAACACCCCCCTCGACCAACAAATGCAAGCTCGCCGAGCTCGCACCTCACGATCCTCCAGCTCCACCCAAAATCAACAACCACCACCACCCGACCGGGAGGAAACTCCACCACTCACCCGCCTATACCGGGCACCTTTTCACCTTCTCACCGAGGAGGAAGCCCTCCGGTACGAAGCCCTTTGTGCCGCCACCGTCATGGAGCTTCCCTACATCCCATGTAGCGTGCTCGATCAACACGATCTTGACATGCCTTTTGAAGCTCGTCTCCGTGCCCTCGGATGGTACGACATTTATAGCATGGAATACCATGTGTACCCCTCCTTGGTGATCGAGTTCTTCACCTCCCTCACCTCCAACAATGTTCCCGGAGCCGCACTCTTTAACTTTCGCCTCCACAACCACCCCTTCACCATTGACACTCAATGGCTTCGCACCCACTTCACTCATCAAGCGGATCCTAGCGTCGCCCATTGGCCCGACGGTGTCTCTGCCCCCAAATTTTGGACCTCCATTATCGGGTCCAATGACTATCACGTGTCCAACCTCCACCCGGCTAGTATTCGTGACCCTATTCTCAGTTGCTTCACCGCTTCATCTCCTTCTACTTCATGGGGAAGTCGGAGTCCACCAAGGTCAACAAACATGAGCTATTGGCCCTCTACTGTTGTGTCAATGGCCTCACCTACGACCTTGCCTACCATGTGGCGCTTCACCTCCGTGCCACACCTATCCAGAAAAGGGCTAAGCTTGGGTTCGGCCACCTCATCACCATCTTTGGCCTCTCCACTCTCGGCTCCGACGCCATTGAGAGCCTCCCGCACCTTGTGCCTCGGCCATTAGACAAAAATGCTTTTAAATCCTTAACTACTCCAACTTCCGGCCCGGATGAAACCTCGGGGGCAGCCAACTCCGATGCGGGAGGGGATTCTGACTCAGATTTAGGTCTCAATTTTAGTCCCCCACCGCTTCACGAATTTAATGCCCTTTACGCTCGGTTGGATATCCTAGAGGACAACCAACGTCGTGATCGAGCCCATTTTGACATGCGCTTCGATACCCTCGAGGCGCAACAATGTGAGGACCAGGCCCATATCGACTCTCGGTTCGATGCTCTGACCACTTCCTTCGCCTCATACTTCAACCTCCATGGCACTCCACCTCCATCTCAACCATAGTTCCGTTTTCTTTGTGTTTTCATTTTCTTTTGTTTTGCTGTTTTGATGTTTTATGTGCTATCTTTTTATTTTCTAATATATTAGTACTTTTCGTTTATTTTTGTGCCGTTTTTCCATTTATTTTCGCCCTGCGTCCCCTCGTTTTTATGTCTAAAAAAGGGTCAGAAACTCAAACACGCGGGGCGCCCTCCCTATTACGCCCCGCGTATCTAAGTCTCTGACTCAAAACACCACAAAAAGTACTGGTTACGCGGGGCGCCCATGTGGGCACGCCTCGCCTAACCCCTGGCCACTAAGGGTCTTCTTTTTCTTTTCTCACTTTATTTTTGTTTTTATCTTCGTTTCTTTTTGCGACGCTATTGGAATAGGCGTCATTTTAAATAACACGGAGGGACGTGCAACCCCGCACGTAACGTTTGTTTTGCACTACCAAAAACAAAATAAAAATAAAATAAACAACAAAATAATTAAACTAATTTATTGACTCTTTTAAATTTTCCCGACATGATATACCTCCTTCGGAAATTAATTAAAGTTCCGTTATTTGTCATCAAAAAATAAAAGTATCGGAACAAAACGGAATGATTCGATGAAGAAATTTTTAGTCTTGGTTTTGAAATTAGGGAATTTGTGCAAAGCTTAGGTGACACTAAACAAAAACATTGAGTCCTAACCCACGTGTCATCTCCATAATGAAACTTAAAAAGGCAATAAAAACGGGATGTTTGAAAATTTAGCGAAGACTCGATAGTACAAAATTTAACCCGAATCTTTGTGAGGTATTTTTGAGCCTAAAAGAGTTCGTACGAGAACTCTAATTCTTTCACAATTTTTCGAGAGCTTTGACTTCACTCGACTCATAGAATTTGCATCCAATACCGGGTTAAGTACACTTATTGTGGTAAAAAGGCAATAGATGATAAACCGAACCCACTTAGGCTAATTTTTCTTAATTTATTTTCTCGTTTTCATTAAACATTAGAAAACCCCTCGAGCCTATTAACCAACTCTTTTGTTAATACCCTTTTAACAATTAACCATTTTCCTCTTGTTCAAATTATCGACATAATCAAGTTGCACCCGAATTACCCAAAATAAGTCACGGCCTTAGCAATGAACACCATAAACTCTCAAAATATTGTTTTTGTGCCTCTATGAAAACAAAAGATACAATAAAAATAAAAAGGCATTCTCAAGCTCCACCCGAGCAATTTTGAAGTATATTTTGTAAAATTCGCCAAGACTGAATATGATATGGTGCAATCACAAACGGTATTTTTGAACTCGAGTTCCTTTACACTAACCACTAAAGAAGCCACCCACATTACAACCCCCTTCCGGGTTCATTTTTAATATTGCCTAACCATACTTTAAGAGGAAAAACCCGGATGAAAATGCAAATTCAACATGATCTCGAGTAAGTGCAAAGAAGAGTGCAAAAACACCAACCCACCAAAAATTGAGCGTAAGAGTGAAATTCCTTGGCGAGGTACTACCGAGTTCTCAAAAGATGATCGGCTCCCGTTAATATTGCCTATTGAATCTTGATCATGGAGGTTTCAAACAAGTTTCGTACTCAATTGTTTGGGTAGGTACTTACCGAAACCTTTGCACAAAACCATAACTTTGAAATCACGCACTTGGCAAAACCAACCTTCAGTTTGTTTCTTAATTTTCTCAATCCCTTGTCTTTCGATTTCTTTTACTCGAGGACAAGTAAAACTTTAAAGTCCGAGGAAGTTTGATAGGGGTATTTTACCCCTATCTTTTAGAGTGATTTACGGGATGATTTCCGGTAGAATAAATAAGTTTAATTGCAAAAATAAAGTGTTTTTGATAAATAAAGAAATAAAAATAAATCTCGTACTTTTAGTTTATTTTCCTCGTTTTCGATTAGTTTAGAAAATAAAAACATCAAGCTAACTCGGCTCTCAAGTTTTGAATTTCAGGTACGAGAAAGGAGCAAAAATCCACTCAATACGTGGGGCGTATTATCCTGTACGCGGGGCATAAAACATAGTGCCAGAAATAATTGCCTTATCCGCAGGCACCATGTGGAACTGACTCAGCATACGCGGGGTGTATGACACACTACGCGGGGCGTATGACACATGTCGGCAATAATTGGCCTAATCCTGAAAGTCAGACTGCAATGTCTCCCAGAGTCAACTATGCCTACGCGGGGTGTACCACTATATACGCGGGGCGTAAAAGGCAGTTCTTCAACATAAAAAGATCAGAGACTCTTTTACGCGGGGCGTACTTCAGCTATGCACGGCATAAAGTCACCAATTCAAGCGATAAAACTCCAGAGATTCAAACACGCGGGGCGTACTTGAGTCAACAAGCCAACGAATTGGTCCACATGTAGAAGATTTCTGACGGAATGGGCATTTACGCGGGGCGTAGACCAATTTACGCGGGGCGTATCATGGGATTTCTGCACCAAATAATGTTGCTCCATACTTGTGCTTTGTGAAATTACAAACCTATCCTTGCTTAATGTCTATAAATAAGAACCTCTTAAACTTCATTCGATACCAATTACATACTAGAGAGTTATACTATACTCTTTTCCTTTCTTGTAATTTAGATTCAGATTTTGTAGTTAAACTCTCCCCCTCGAGAGCTTGTTCGGTTGTTCCGGCGTTCCATCGAAGTTCCGCTCCATCATTCGTCACCAAGCTCGAGAGTTCGACCTCCACGACCTAGGAGACGGCTTTGAGTCCGGTTAGCTAGTTCCAAGGGCGGATTCTCCCTTTTTACTTGCTAATTAGCTTGTACTCTTCCTATGTACTAGGCTTTGTTGTATTTCATCTAAACACTTTCCATATTTATAATCTATGGTTTATAATCTCTATTTCCCTTTACGTGTTAATGTTTATTGCTTGTTTCGATATTGATAATTGATTATTGTGTAGGAGCACGCGATTACCGCCGCCATCCGGGCTATCTTTAGGGAATTATATAGGTGTTGCCTTACCGAAAATGACAAACCGGAAACTGTAGGAATTGACAAGCCACGGAACTTACGGGCCCTAATTTCTAATCCCCCCGCATTAGACACGCATTGACTAGGAATCACGTAGTCTAAGTACTTCACGGGTCGGTCTTACTACACTTGGTCATCTTTGCAAGAGTAAACCATTATCCGTATACATTTAGAGTCGTTATTTATTGTGGTTATAACTTATCACCCACATTCCGCTTCGTAGAGTTTTAGCTGCACGAATCTGAGTCGCCAATAGTTAGGAATAGTGTGTAGTTGTGTCTTACTTTACCCTAAAGTAATCGCCGCTTAAATAAGATACGAAACCGAGTCGTCTAATACTTGTAATTATAAATCCCGTGGATTCGATACCCGGTCTTAACTAGATTATTACTTGATACGATGGGGTACACTTGCCCCTAAGTGGTCGTGACATCTAGTAGATATAAAGCACTTAGAAAGACCACATCCATATTCGTAGCACATTCATCGGAATATACATTTCATCATAGAAAAGCACTACTAGCGACACGCTATCAGAGACTCACCAACGCCCCAAGTAGCAAGCTTCGGCCTAGGAAATACGGGCCATATAAGATCACTAAGAAGGTTAATGTGAATGCCTATCATATAGCACTGCCGAATTGGCTTGGTAAAATCTCACCAGCATTCAACATCCGTGACCTTAGCCCATGGAAGCCGGATGGTACTTTGAACCAGGGCGGATCAGTGCCGAGGTCCTTTAAAGAAGGAGAGAATGATGCGGACATCCTAACTGGGATCACTGATCACGCGCGCCTTGGCGGATGCTCAAACATCAGACCCATAGAGGTTGTACCTAGGAGGGCGGATCCCCAGGACATACAAGTGGGGCGGATCTAGGAGTACGCCAGAAGGCGTATCAACATCTACATTGGGCGGATCTCTAAGGTTTACTTCCTCCCGAAGTAATTCACCAATAACCCTGACAATCCGTACATGTACCATTGTACTGATTGTCGGGGCGTATCACCCATTTTATCCTTTTATGGTTAGCCTTATCGGAACCCTAGTAGGGGTAGTCCTTGTCTTTTATTATCATTAGTAGGAGGTATTTAAACCCTGATTTTGTAAGGATGTAACAACTTTTATCAATCAAACATTATTCTTTTTGAGAACCGAAGGTTTATACCTTGTTATTGGGATTCACTCCTTCTAGTTTAGCTAGAGAAGAAACTCTTTGTTGGTTTAAGATTAAAACCTTCATTTATCGCTTTCAATCTGTATCATATTTTAAAATTATTTTCAAATGCAATGAATGACTACTAGCTAGGATGACGAGGACACGGCACTAATAGTTGGATCTGATTCAATTAGGTGATTTAGATGATTTAGTTTTACTCCGGTTCACACTTTGATACATATATTTAAAGTACAAATGGTCGGATAATTTGATACATTTGATAATTTTTAATTAAAAATTTACCAAATTTTCTCTTTTGGATTTTGTTTCTCCATGTCAAATTATCTAGAGATCTCTCTTTGATTTTCTCTATTTCGAAATGAAATTGGTTGCGTTTGCTAAAACAAACTTATAACAAATTTTATGATGTTCTGAAATTAATATCTTCTACGGGATTTCAATAGAATAGACAACCATTTTTTTCTCGTTTGCTATGTGTTTTTTTTCCTTTCAAAGAAAATGGGAGTTTCTCAAATATTATTTTGCGTTTCATTTCACTGGGGGGTGCTCTCAATGGACACGTGGGTTCTAGGCGAGATGGGTTTGAGAGTGTTCGTGGAGGGTATGGTTTTAGAGATAAGAATGAAGCAGGAAATGATACTTTGGAATTCGCATCAGCCTATGACTTGAGTATCATGAACACATGGTTTATGAAGAGAACATCCCACTTAGTGACTTATCGGAGTGGCGGTAATGCGAGCCAAATTGACTTCTTCTTAGTAAGGAGTGCTTGGAGAAAGAGTTATATTGATTGTAAGGTGATCCCTGGTGAGAGTACGACAACCTAACATAGAGTAGTGGTGTTAGATTTTCGAAGTAGGAAATGTATAAGAAAACAAACACCTCAAGTAGAGACTAAGATTAAGTGGTGGAAATTGCAAGGGGAGAATCAACAAAAATTTGTGGATGAGATGACCAAAAAAGATATTTGGACTTGCAATATGGATTCAGATATAGATTCGATATGGAATAAGATGGAGCATAGTATAAGGGAAGTAGCGAAGGAAGTTCTAGGGGAATCTAAAGGTAGCATGCCACCGGGTAAGGACACATCTTGGTGGACAGAAGAAGTACGACAAGCAGTAAAGAGTAAGAGAGAATCCTATAAACTATTAGGGAAATGTAGGAGTGATGAGAACTACGAAAAATACAAAGAGGCTAAAAGGGAAGTAAAGAAGGTCATACGAGATGCTAGAGCAAAGGTGAATCGGGATCTGTATACAAGATTGGATACGAAAGAAGGAGAAAGAGACATATATAGAATTGCTCGGATGAGAGATAGGAAGACGCGAGATCTCGGAAAAGTTAAATGTGTGAAGGATGTGGACCATAAAGTCCTAGTAGGAGATAAGGATATCAAGGAACGATGGAGGTCCTATTTTGATGACTTATTTAATGGAGATCTCCAATAAGATGTTGGAGATATAAGTATCCATCACGATATGATAAATCATGAATGCCTGCGGAGAATTCAAAAGGGTGAAGTCAAAATGGCATTAAGTAAGATGAAGTTGAAGAAAGCAGTAGGACCTGATGGCATCCCTATTGAGATTTGGAGATGTTTGGGAGAAAGAGGAATCGAATGGTTGACGTCGTTCTTCAACAAAATTTGGAGAAACAATAAGATGCCATCAGAATGGAGGAAAAGTACCTTAATCCCTTTGTATAAGAACAAAGGCGATGTCCAAGATTGTGCCAACTATCGGGGAATCAAATTAATGAGTCACACTACGAAACTTTGGGAGCGAGTGATCGAACAAAGGCTAAGGAGAATGGTGAAGATCTCGGAAAACCAGTTTGGCTTTATGCCGGGAAGATCAACTATGGAAGCCATCCATCTAATGAGACAATTAATGGAGCACTATCGAAATAAGAAGAAAGACTTGCATATGGTTTTCATTGACTTGGAGAAAGCATATGATAAGGTACCAAGGGAAGTACTTTGGTGGGCCTTGATAAAGAAAGGCATTTCGCGGAAATATATTGACATCATAAAGGACATGTATGAGGGAGTATGCACGAGTGTACGTACTAGTGTTGGGAAGACTGAAGAGTTTCCTATTACGATTGGAGTGCATCAAGGTTCCGCACTAAGCCCATTTCTTTTTGCCATCGTTATGGATGAAGTTCACTTCAAGATGGTATACCATGGTGCATGCTGTTTGCACATGATATTGTGTTGGTTGATGAGACGAAAGAATGAGTGGAGAGGAAGTTGGAACTATGGAGACAAACTCTAGAATCTAGAGGCTTTAAGTTGAGTCGAAGTAAGACAGAATATTTAGAGTGTAAGTTTAGCGGCCGTAGGAGCAGGGAGGCAGGGACAATCACCCTAGATGGGAGAGTTGTTCAGGCCTCGGATTGCTTCAGGTATTTAGGATCTATTATCCAAACGGATGGAGAAGTAGATGGAGATGTTGCTCATAGGATTAAAGCTGGTTGGTCGAAGTGGAAGAGTGCTACGGGTTTCCTTTGTGATCCCGACATGCCTAATAGATTGAAGGGAAAATTCTACCAGACGGCAATTAGACCAACATTGTTATATGGTACGGAGTGTTGGGCAGTGAAACACTGCCACATCCATAAGATGTCGGTGGCGGAGATGCGTATGTTGAGATGGATGTGTGGTCATACGAGAAAGGATCGGGTGCGTAATGAAATAATTAGGACAAAAGTAGGGGTCACATCTATTGAGAATAAAATGAGAGAAAACCGACTAAGGTGGTTTGGCCATGTGAGACGTAGAGTGCTTGATGCGCCGGTTAGGACAACCGAAGAGTGGCAAAGGGATGTAGTGGTGAGGGGTAGGGAAAGACCTAAGCAAACTTGGAGGAGGGTGATCGAGAGTGATATGAGTTTATTGGGAATTGAGGAAAATATGGTAGTGGATAGGACGGAGTGGAGGGAGCGAATCTGTGTTGCTGACACGACTTGATATTCACGATTTTATATGATGGTTCATGTTAGCCGATCCCGAATCATTTCGGGACTAAGGCTTTGTTGTTGTTGTTGTTGTATTTCACTTTGATTTATGCTCTCAGAAAATGGTATGAGTAACTTAATTTCTTCATCTTTTCCTTTGTGTAATATCTACCCAAATCAACTGAAAGTTGAAGAGAGATGTAGAAAATTTTATCAATTTTTATTTAAAAATAGTCAAGCTCTCATCCACAAATTTTTGTTAATTAAAGCAGAGAAATACTCTCTCCATTCCCTTATATAAGTCATTCTAGTGTATTTCACACAAATTAAGAAATATATTAGTTAAAAAAATTCTTTCTCATGTCACCGTTGGGGAATAAGCATTGAAATATTAAAAAATACATGCACCAATACTAAAAATTTAATATTTAAACTAAAAATTAAACTAAAAGTTTTTAAAATCCTAAAATGATTTATATTTAGAAAAAATATTAATTTACTAAAATGACCAATATATGGAGTAACATATTTTGAAATAAAGACAATAGAAAATTAGTTCCATCATAAAATAAAGATTTGAATGTGTCAACACTAAATTTGCAATTTCTCCCAATCAACAATGTTTACAATTTCTCCATCCAATTAAATAATTTTCAAATACATAATTTTGAAATAGACAATGGAAAATTATTTCCATGAGACAGACAAAGAAAATAAAGACATTTGGAAAATAATTTATGGACCACATATAATTTTTCCATCCATCAATTTTGTCTTGATTTCCAATTAAATAATTTCTAAATACATAATTTTGAAATAAAATGGAAATTATTTCCACAAGATAGACAAATTGGGCTAGATAACTAAAGCAGACAAATTATTTCCAAATCACTCATTAAATTCTTTTCTTTGAATTAAATAATTGAATATTAAACTTGATTTTAATAAAATCATTTCAGTCATATTGTGTAAAAAAAATTGGCGTAATATACATTTGGCTTTTTAAACTAAAACTTCAAAATCAATTATGATCTAAACTATCAAAATCATCAATTTAAATTTCTAAAATAATAAAAAAAATCATAAATAGAGTCCTCATTCTAAATAAAAATCATCAATTGAGACTTCATCGATAATTATTCAGTTGAATAGTTTCAGATCCACTTTTCCAAATCCAGTTTGAACCAACACATAGAATATTATATCAAATAATCACAATTTCTGATTTTAGAATAGGATGAGACTCAATTGACGATTTTAATAGGTCAAATTATTAACGTCATCTGTTTAACCCGCGTCACAAGTCATATATACAATTAAATTTCAAAATAAACCATATATTACTCCAACAAACAATAGTTCAATAAATGATAGTTGAGATTAATTGTCAAACTCAAGGTAAACATTAGATCTCGATATAAAGTGAAAAATAAAAATTACACACTCATAAGGAAAACTTGATAAGCAGCTATTCAATTCTTTATCATTCGGACTAATCTGATTAACTTATAAAAATAGTTAGTTCATAATAATATTTGGATCAAAATCATTTTAAAACTTATATGGATATTCATAATTGTATATTTTTTTATAGAAGATAGTTTTAATAGCTAGATTTTTTTTTTATGGAATTGATAGCTAGGTTTAGAAATAAATAAAACCTCAGTCTTTCGAATTAATTAAAACAAAATTTTTTGAAAGGATTTCCTAAAGTTTCATTTATGATGTGAACTCAAAAATTCCACCCCTAATTTATTTAATATGAGATTCCGAGAATCGTGTTATCGAAACACAAATTTATAATGCATATATATGGAAGAGTTTTCAATGCAGAGTCTTCATCGATGAAGATTAGTACATTCTGATTAAATGACCTGCTATAGCAGGTTACCTAAAAACATATTTCTCTCTCTATAATAAATGATTGTCCACCTATTTCAAAAATACTCTCTCTCCATAATAAATCCATAAAAATAATTGGTACATAAAATCATATATAAAAATTATTAACATCAAAACTAAAATTCGTGTGAATTCTTTCAAAATTTATGTCATCTAATGATTTTCAAAATGTATGTCATCTAACAGATTATGAGAAAATAAATAATGTAGGTTAGATGACATAAACTAAAAATTCATAATGTAGGTTAAATGACATAAATGATTATAATAACTAAAAACTCCCTCCAGTCCACAATAGAAGTCTTTTAAGGTTAATGCATACTAATTAAGAAATGTAATTAATTTTAAGTAAAAGACTTTGTTACCCTTGTAATAATTGCATCCACTAGTAACTTTATCTATTCCCAAGATAAAAGGTCAATTTAAATAGAGGTATATTTGGTAAAAGTAAATTAATGTGCATAGATTGAAGCAAAATGTTATGTATTGTGGAACAAAAAAAAACTCTCTAGAAAGACTTCTATTATGGACCAAAGGCAGTAATACATATAAAATTTATTTTCTTAAATACCCCTAAAGGTTACGGTTAGGAACAATTTTTTCTCTAACGTCTAAAATTGTGCAATTTTACCCATAACTTTGACAATGAAGAGTAATTTCATCCCTAACATTGACAAACTGGGTTAACTTTATGAAATAATTAATCACATTTTATTCTCGGTCATGATTATTGTCATCTACACTTTACTATTATTAGTAATATATCACAAATATATGATTAGACATTAAAAAAGTTAAAAAAAAATTATATTTCGTACGAGTTGGACAAAAAAATGCAAATATTTCGTTGGTGATGCGAAGCATCTCTCCCTAGGATCGGGTCCGGACGAGGGAAGTCGGAGGAAGAACCAAGCACGAGCAACAAGCGAGAAAAGAGGTCAAAACAGGGCAATGCCCCACGTACCTTATAGCACGCTCCGCGTACTTGAGTGTCTGATCCGGAGAAGGGTTCAACAGCCAAGGCATGCCCCGCGTAGAATTGGGCACGCCTCGCGTAGAATGAGTACTGATCCAGAGAAGAGCTCATCAGCCAAACTACGCCCCGTGTAGATTTGGGCACGCCCCGCGTACCTTCAGCTTAAGGAACTTGCTCCTTACTCCATGCTTCCTCCTTATTTACAATCTCGCCACTCCTTTTACACCCTTGCCACTCTCTTATTACAACCATGCCACTCCCTATTTACCATCCATGTCACCCCTTTAATTTAACCCATTTACCCCTTATCTTTATGTTTTAATTAGTTAAGTAATTTCCCCTTTATGTAATTTGGCAATTAGGGTTTTGAGATGATATAAATACATCTCTTTCTATTGTAATCTTGAACTTTTATCAAATACAAATTATATCTTCTTCCTTGTGAAGTTTGTTAAGGTTTTCACCTTCAACAATGGGGATTTCACTATTCCTATGGATTTAGTCCATGAATTGGGATTCACCCCTTCTAGTTTAGCTAGAGAAGTTGGAACATCTTTGTTAGTTTACGATCAAAACTAAGACGTCCCGAATTAATCTGTATCAGTTGGTATCAGAGTCGATCGTTTTCCTTGAACGAAGACTTCTTTCAACAATGATTCAACCGAGTTATTCACAAGCCTTAAAGGAATGTCTTGAAGCCGAGACACGGGAGATGGAGCTCCAATATGCCGAGATGGTGAGAAAGACAAGAGAGAACTTGGAGCAAGAAGAGATGGAGAGACTCCAAAGGGGACCTCGAAATAGCCGGAGACGACAACGTCGAGCCCAACGAAAACGAGATGAAGAAACCTCTAATTTTCCTCCTCAAGATTCATCCCAAATCTGTCCTCTATTGCACAATGAAGAGGTAAATCCAAAGCTTTGAATTCTTAATGTGGGAGTTGTGGGTATGCCTATTGTTGGTGAGGATTTTGTTGTTTGTGGTGTTGTTAGCAATTTAAATTCTCATTGTGGATTTGTTGATAATGAATTTATGAATGAGGATTTAAGTGTATGTGTGAATGAGGAGGAAGGAATGCTTGCATGTGGGAACATGGGGAAGGTTGAATTTCTGTGTGGTAATGTTGAGGAAACCCATGCTGCAAGGGACACTCCCCAAGTGTTTGATGAAATGCCTCTTAAGCATAGCTACATATGTATGCTTAAGGATATTGAGGATATTTTTCTTGAAGAGGGGGAGAAGGAGTTTGGGCTTGTTAATCTTCTTAGGGAGCATGATGAAATTAATTTATGTGTGGAGGTTGATGACTATAGTGATGGGAGAGATGTTGGTGGTTCTACCATGTTGGGTGGTAGTAAGTCTTTTAAGTCAAACGGCTTAGCACGTGAATTAGTCGGCTTGAGTTATAGAGGGAAGCAAATGGAAACGGTAGGTCATGGGAAGAGACGGATTGGGGACGAAGAGTGAAGCGAAATTGCATATGTTCATGAAGAAGATGAGATAGATAAGGGAATTGAGGAGGATAAGCGTCAAAATGTTGAATGGAATTGGTATGGGGTCGTTTATGAAGAGGACGAAGGTGGAGTTTACTATGATAAGGGTGAGCTTCGACACGTTGAGTGGGATCAACATGAGGTTCCTTGTGAAGATGATGAAGGTAGATTCCATTGTGATGATGAACTGGAGGACGTTGAACGGGACCATAATGTGGATAACTATGAGTATGAGGGGAGTAGTTTCCGTCATGAGAGTGAGTTTGGGAACATTGGGTGGAGCCAAAATGAAGAAACTTATGATAGCAAAGAAGGTGGGCTCCAAGATGACGATGAATCGGAGAGTGTTGAGTGGGGCCAAGTTAGTAAAGCGGCAACTCCATGAGTCGGGAGATTGTTAATCCAAGGCAAAGAATGAGTCGATACAAGTGTCCTTGGGATCACTATGGAGTGGGTTGACAAGTGCCGTCGGGATATTCCATTTGATCGGTTGGTCGGTGCAACATGTCATGGGAGTGAGGAGGAGCCTCCAAGACATTATGAATGATTGGTTTGACCAACTTCGTCGGGATATTCCATTTGATGTCGGTCGAAGATTAAAGCTATAGTATCATGAGGATGAAACGCGGGGTGAGGCACTAGTTGAGATTTGGGGAACGGTTCAAGGAGAAGGAGAATCCGACAATAGATGGAGTAGACTTCTTGAATTCATTTTGAACAACACCTTGGTTCGGTTTGAAAGATTGAGTCGGCTCAAAACGAACACGTCTCATCAATAGGTAGCAAGTAACTTGGGGTCAAGTTCTTTTTAAGAGAGAGTGTATGATGCAGAGCATCTCTCCCTAGGATCGGGTCCGGACGAGGGAAGTCGAAGGAAGAACCAAGCACGAGCAACAAGCAAGAAAAGAGGTCAAAACAGGGCCACATAATAGCTCAACAGCTCAGGCACGCCCCGCGTACCTTATAGCACGCTCCGCGTACTTGAGTGTCTGATTCGGAGAAGGGTTCAACAGCCAAGGCACGCCCCGCGTAGAATGAGTACTGATCCAAAGAAGAGCTCATTAGCCAAACTACGCCCCACGTAGATTTGGGCACGCCCCGCGTACCTTCAGCTTAAAGAACTTGGTCCTTACTCCATGCTTCCTCCTTATTTACAATCTTGTCACTCCTTATTTACACCTTGCCACTCCCTTATTACAATGTCACTCCTTATTTACCATCCATGCCACCCCTTTATATTTAACCCATTTACCCCTTATCTTTATGTTTTAATTAGTTATGTAATGTACCCTTTATGTAATTTGGCAATTAGGGTTTTGAGATGATATAAATACATCTCTTTCTATTGTAATCTTGAACTTTTATCAAATACAAATTATATCTTCTTCCTTATGAAGTTTGTTAAGGTTTTCACCTTCAACAATGATGATTTCACTATTCCTATGGATTTAGTCCATGAATTGGGATTCACTCCTTCTAGTTTAGCTAGAAAAGTTGGAACATCTTTGTTAGTTTACGATCAACACTAACACGTCCCGAATTAATCTGTATCAGTTGGATTTAAAAATATTAATCTCCAATTATATTACTAAATCATAAAAATATGAAATCTTTGTTTTAGAACCACTGATATGCAATCTATATTATATATAATTACGGAAGCAGAGAGAAATGAGAAGAAGTGTTCTGGATGTCTTTTTGATGAGTTGTCAACGTAGTAAAAAATCAGATTAAAAATATTTAATTAATTAAAAATAAAAAAGTTATATTTATAATATATTAAATAATTACTAGCCTATTAATTAAAATAATCAGATTAAAAATATTTAATTAATTAAAAATAAATATTTAATTAATTAAAAATAAAAAAGTTATATTTATAATATATTAAATAATTACTAGCCTATTAATTAAAATAATAAAAGAAAGCAAGAGTTATGGGAAGATGAAAAAACACAAAGCAAAGGAAATCCAAAAGTCACAAATAAACTTTTATATAAAGCATGATAGATAGTATTCCACCATTATATTCATTGTTCACGATAGATAGTATTATATTTCTGAAGGTAAATATTCGATTTTTTTCATATGTTGTAGTTATTTTGTTCTCAATTATGTTGTTGTTTTATTTTTATTAAACAATAGTTGTTATAGTTTCATCTTTCAGATTCATTTCTGTTGTTACCCAAGTTCTATACCTCTCGCTATCTTATCCATGTTTTCTTTTTTATTTATCTTTTTTTTTCCAAACTGATAGCTTCAATTGAAGAAATCCGACAGAAATAGAAGATGCATGAACAACTAAAACCGGAAAACACAAAAATGTCAAAAATTACAAGAAATTCTTATGTTTCTCAAGGTAATTATTCGATTTTTTTCATATGTTGTAGTTATTTTTGTTCTCAATTGTGTTGTTGTTTTCTTTTTATTAAACAATAGTTGTTATACTTTCATTTTTCAGAGATGAAATTCCATTTCTGTCGTTACTCAGGTTCCATACCTCTCGCTACCTTATCCATGTTTTCTTTTTTATTTGTCTTTTTTTTTCAAAATGACTAAAATAAAGATTTTGTAAATTTGTATTCTTTTTTAGTATATGTTGCTAGGTGTTATCGTTTCGATTGCTAACTCTTAACTAAAATTTAGATTTTCGGCTTCATATGAACTCAATTTTTGGCTTTCTCAATTGTGTTGTTGTTCTATTTTTATTAAACAATTGTTGTTATAGTTTCATCTTTCAGAGATGAAATTCCATTTCTGTCGTTATCCAGATTACATACCTCTCGCTACCTTATCCATGTTTTCTTTTTTATTTATTTATTTTTCAAAATGACTAAAATAAAGATTTTGTATATTTGCATTCTTTTTTAGTATATGTTCCTAGGTGTTATCGTTTTGATTGTTAACTCTAACTAAAATTTAGATTTTCGGCTTTTTATGAACTCAATTTTTAGTTTTGATTGAAGTTAGATTAATTTTTCTAATTCAGAACATGTTGAAATCCACTCATTTTTTTAGTTTGAGTTTAGCTAATTGATATTGATTGTATTTTTTATTTTTATGCATTTTGGTACAAATAGATATAAAGTTTCACATGATAGTTGTTCATGGAAGTTTGAGACATATTAAATAAAATATTAAAAAGATGTTGGAATATTATACTTACAATGAAGTTTATTTCAATATAAATCATGTTATATTATTATTATTATTATTATTATTATTATTATTATCAAGAAGTTATTTTTTCCCAATTTTCTAGACAATGAGATTGTAAGCGTCTAATACGCTTGATAAGATGTTTATTTTTGAAGAATGTGAATTATGCTAGATACGAATTCAAAATCAAGGTAAATAAAAACAAATTTTGATGCTGAAAATCCTAAAAATGTACATTAATTATGGATATTGAGATAATTGCTTTTGCAACATTGACTTATATAATTTTTAACTATTATATTATGGTTCGTACAAAATTGTTAGTATTACAAGAGTTTTTAATAGATGAAAATGAAATATGATCATAGGACAAATTATTGAAAAATGTTAATTAAGAAAATATTATTATTTGAATCTCTTCAAATTCTCAAATGTTGAGCATAATGATTCTAATTAATATCATTAATTTCACATATTAATTATAAAACGTTTTTTTTACTGAGTGGTTACGATTGCGATTTAATTCTATTTAACTAAAATTAATTTATGGACTTAATACTTCATTAAGAAAAAATAAAATATTTAATTAATGGGCAAAAAATATTTTCATTCTCCTCTTTATACGCTTATGTCTCAACATTCTCTCTTATTTTCAAAAAAAAAAAAACCGAGAGGAAGATGGTTCTCTCCTAATTATCTTTTTCGTCCCTTTATTTTTTTTTCAATTCTTTTGTTTGTTTTTGTTAATTACAAAATTCAAGAATATATAATTATTAGAAAATATTAATGAAGTCAAATAAATGATATCCGCGAGTATGACTGATATTCTATATAGTGAAAAGAATGAAGAATAAATTGATCGAATGTCTTAATGAGATATTACGAGATGAAAATAGGAGAAATCATCATCTTAAACTGATTCAATGAGATATATTGGGTTATTGTAGCAGAATGAATAATTGAATTCGAATACTTGGTGATCATGAAATTCCATCAACCAAAATAATTATCATCAAGATGAATTTGTGACTAATTCTTACGAATTTTATTTTTTTTATATGTAACATATTGAATTGATAAAGTTTCTTCATATGCAACATTAGAAAAGTATTGATTGTAATAGTTTATAAAATAATATATTGATGTTGCTTCCATTCTAACATAGATTGTAATTCTTTTATATCGTAGATATAATATTTAATTTTAATTGTAGTTTAATTCAATTTTTGCTTAACCTATATTGTAATTCTTTTGTATCGTAAATATAATATTTAATTTTAATTATAGTTTAATACAATTTTTGGTTTTTTATTATATTCTAATATATTTCTTAATTAATCTGCTATTTTATTATTATTGTTTCACAGAATATTTAGAATATGAAAATGTATTAAAATTTATAAAAAGTACAAATCATTGAATTTTATAAAAATAAATAAATCATTCATCTTTAGTTAAAATTCTATAAAAAAAAAGTAGTCAATTATTTTTAAAATTAATTTAATTTGAATTATCATTAAAAATATATATTAATTTTAAATATACATAATATAAATTTTTTACATAGCATGATATAAAATTATTTAAAAGTAAATATGTTAATTTATTTATTTATCTAAATTATATAAAAGTTTCATACCCCGTGCATCGCACGGGGTTTTCGACTAGTTGATGCATAATAAGAAATAAAATATTTATGTTTTATAATTATGTTTGAAATTGATCAAACTTACCAATATTATTATTATGTATAAAGTTGCTCTTGGTTGTCAACTTTAAAGGTAAAATTGCATCATTTAAGACATTAGAGGTAAGAAATTTCCATATTATAAACGTTAGGGATATTTTTGTAGCTTATTCCTTTTATATTTATTTTTGTCGCGTTAATTTTAAAGTATATAAAATAAATTTAAAAAGATTTATTATTATTATTATTATTAATTGGTCAAACATGAATTTTACCTAAAATCCTTTATCTTTTTTTTTGGTACGAAAAATCCTTTATCGTTTAATATCTCAACGGAATTTAAGAAGATTTATTATTTTATTATTCGGTCAAAATTTATTATTATTTGGAGTATCAAACAATAAATCAAGAAATGAGAGGGGGGTTCATAAGCGTCTAACTTAACAAACATATGGCTTGTTTGGTTCAGCTATTAGCTAATAGCTGTTGTGGTTGCTGTTAGATGTTTATAGTTGCAGTAAGTCGTTAGCTGTTGATATTAGATGTTCGTTATTAGCTATTTAATTACTAGCGTTTGGTAAAATTATATTGAACTGTTGTTGTTCGGATTTAAAATGTCTAAAATGGACATGTTTTAAATTAATAAACGATAAAATTATAAAAGGAAAGATGTGAAAAAATGCCCATAATGTTTACAACTAGGAATAATTTTACTATTAAAGTCTAAAATATTGCAATTTTACCCATAATACTGGTAGCTAAGAGTAATTTTATCCCTACTATTAAAAAGTTGGATCGATTTCAGATATTATTAGAAAACCTAGATATTTTATTTTTTATTCTATACCAATTGCACATATCTGTAGTTCTAAAAAAAGAGATTTCATATTTTTGTGTCATTTAATAATAAAATTATAAATTCGGTGAAATATTTGAATTTTTTTGTCCAACTCGTACAAAAGACAATATATTTTTTTTTCTTAAAGAAAATTCACGTCTAATCATGTGTTTGTGATCTGTTACTAACGATGATAAAATGGTGCACATGTGAAGTGTAGATGACAATATTCATGACCAAGAAGACAATTTGATAAATTATTTCTCAAATTGACCCAACTTGTCAATGTTATGGGTAAAATTGTTTTTGGCTGCCAAAATTAGGGGTATAATTGGACCATTTTAGACGTTAAGCATAAAATTGCTTCTAGCTATAAATGTTAGGGGTATTTTTGCACCTTATCCTATTATAAAATAAAAAATGTGTTACACAAATTAATAAAAGTAATATATATAAAAAATTTATTGAACGTAATAAAACCTTGTTTTTCTGGTAATTATGTTGTACAAATATAAATATTGTTTGATAACTAGTGGAGAATTTCTGATCGGATCGTCTCTGTGGGGGGCGTCGTTGGGTTCGACGGGGGGAAGCTCCGATGCCAAAGTCAGTAGAGATTTGGAGAATAAACTGAATTGACAAAGCTTAGAGAATATAAAAAGTATGTGTACCTTTGATAGCCCTAGATGTAGGCTATTTATATAGTTAGGAAGTCGTAACCTTCAGCAACTAGAAGGTCTCCATTAATGCTCCATTAATGGCAGTTACTGGTTACCTTTAAGTTGGCGGTTAGCTAATTGATAGCTCATTAATGGTCTTTATGGCCGATTCGGCGGTTAGCCGTTACTGTGATGAATCAGGTGAAAGAGGAGATTCGCCTCATAGGTTCGCCAGCGGATCTCACTGAGCTGAACCGTGGAGATCCGCCATCCGATTCTTCTTGCGGCGTTCTCAAGGTGAATATCCCTTTTGGTCCTTGGGATAATATTCTTTGATCCGTCAAGGCGTATGTACGCTCTCCTTGAGAGCTATGGCGGGTCTCCGCTACTTGCTCTCATCGGGCATATCTCGTTATGGCGTATCTCACCATGGTCCACGTGGCGTGGCATAATGCTAGAGACTCCTTCATTTTCCTTATTATTTGCATATTCTCCCCTGCATTAATTATCATTAATCATATATAAATATCTCTTTTAGAGGGAATAATGGTTTGCCATTATTTCTATTAATTTTCCCTTATTCCTTATTCAAGAATAATTTGGGTTGTTATCAAAAGCCCCCCTAAAGGTATAAAAAGCTCTTCAGGGCTGTCTAATGCATGTTTTAATGTTTTTACATCGTATTCCATGCTATTGATCTTTTAAGTGTTCAAACTTCTTCTGAATTTTCTCAAGGTTTCAAACTTGTTATGTCTCGAGGTAGGTGGCCAACCATATCCCTAAAAGCTTATGATAAGCTTTATGGATTTCTTTCCCTAGGATCCAATGTATGGAGATTTTTACGTTGTCTGTGAACTCTGACCGTTTATAAGGATATTCGCCTTAGAGATCCGCCCGTGGATCTCATATGGCTTAGTCTTGATGATCAACTTGCTACCTATCTTTGAGGTGAAGTGAGTGATCTGTCCAAGGCAACTTAGAGTAGGTGGCCAGCCATACCCTTGTATGAAAACCTTTGTGAAGGCTTGAACCTTGGTGAAGGTTTGTGTGCTTGGTATTCCTTTTGAGGGAATCAAGCTGCCGTAAGCGTTTGATCTGCTTCCTCTCTTTGAGGTGGATCAATCTGCCATAGATGTAGAAAACTCCTCTTTTTGAGAGAGGTTTTGAAGGATGTAAAGATCTCACGTCTGAGAAATGTTTTAATCCTGGCGGTGATCAGGGCTTGATCCGCCGTGTTTTATTTTTCTATCTTGGAGGAAAGTGGACCCGCCCTAGATGGGGGATCATATATGGAAATGATGCGCTTTTTGGGGGCTTTTGATTCCTTGTGGATAGGTGGCCTACCGTATCCATTGTTATCCTCTAGGAGCTTCCTTAGAGTTATATTTCCTTTAGAAAGGGAATAACCCACCCTTTATGGGACCATTTGTTCCTACCGCATAGGATTATGATTCGCCTTAGGGACTTCTTTTCTTCAGTTCTGCCATATTGAGGAGAATGATCCGCCCTTAGGGATCAGTAAGAATGATCAGCCATTTAGGGACTTTTGTGCATTTTGTGGAGGCGAGACTTTGTTATTTCTATGATGAAGATGCGGATTCATTACTTTGATGAAAACGAGACTTCATTAATTGGATGAAGACGAGGCTTCATGAATTGGATGAAGACGAGGCTTCATTACTTGGAGATGAAGACGAGGCTTCATTACTTGGATGAAGACGAGGCTTCATTACTTGGAGATGAATCCCTTTGCTTTCCAGAACTATTTTTACTAATGCATTATATCTTTCAGCAAGTAACTTTTTAGAATCTGGTTTAGGATTTCTCCGATTGTTTAGGGTAGGTGGCCAGCCGTACCCCAATGTGTGAACCTTTGTGAAGGTTAGAAGCTGTTCTATTCCTTCTAGAGGAAGTAAAGCTGCCCAGGGGATTAACTTGCTACCTATCTTTGAGGTGAAGCGATCCGCCCGTAGGACTTGTGAACCCTTCTTTGGGAAGGGAGTGAGAGAGTGTAAAGTCCTTGCGTCCAAGGAATGTTTTAACTCGTTTATGGTGTCCGACCGAATGGTGTCCAACCGAATGGTGTCCAACCGAATGGTGATCATCTAAAGATGGATCCGCCCATGAGAGTGTTCTCCTATCTTTGAGGAGAAAGTTGAGCTCATTTGAAAGCTCTTGAGGGTCTGTGCTTCTTACCTTTACGGAAAGGGGATCCGCCCGTGACAGGATCAATTGTCCTATCTTTGAGGTAATTGATCCACCTGTGGAACTTATGATTCGCCAGTCACTGGGCGTATATCAGCACTAAAAGCTAGGCAAATGAATATAAGAAGTATGGCGAGAAAGAATAAATTATAAAATATAGGATACTATAACAGTTTAATGCACATATAAGAATATGTAAAAATACTGATTTTTAGGCACATGGTTCCGTCTTTTCTGAGCAACTAGAACCGCATCCTCAATGATGTTTAACTTATGAGTGATCACATCTGGGCTTATTCCTGTAGGGATCTCATTCTCCTATGCAAATAGGCTTTCAGACTCACTGAGAACTTTTTTAACATCCTCTTTGATCTCAAGTTTTAATCCTTTGGCGATTCGCACCCGCTTTCCATCAGCAATAAGGAGCATTTCTGTGTCGCCCAAAGCTGTAGTGACAAGTTAATATTTCTCACCTTCGTCCTCTTTGGATTGTGGGCGGATTGATAGTGATTCCGAGTAGGTCTCTTGAACCGCCTTTTGGTTCCCGCTAATCATTACTCCTCCTTTGTTGGTGAGAATGTACCCATGGTGATGATATTGCAAGAACTTCCCGTGTCTACCATTACCCGCCTCATTTCATCTCCCATCCTTTAATTGTCAACGCATCTGTATGTGGAGAGATTACTGGACCTGTTTCTGCAAAAGCAGCAATAGAGGGATGTTTTATCCAGAGCGGATATTTTTCTTTTTCCACGGGTGGCCAACCTGTAGCCCATGACATGAAAGTTTTGTTTATCCAATTTGGCAATTCATCAACCCATAATGGCCTTAATAGTTAGGGACAGTTACATGATGATTACAAATTGATTTAATATGTTCAATTCTCTTACGTTGGTAAAAGAAATTCTAATAATGTCAGATAAACAGTTTTTATATGAATAAACACATCCTTGTAAAAAAGGGAATGAAATAACTGTTTGACAAAACAATACCCAAAAATATGAATTTTTGATATTAAAAGTACTAAATAGGAGAAAAGCCATATATAGATGGTGCATTGTACAAGGAAAACCAAATATGATTTTTTGCAATTTCTTATAATAGTTATATGCATGTTCGCCCAAAAGACCGACCAGATCTAAATCATTTGCAATTACATGAGCCATTTTATGATACTTTAATATCAAATGACCAAATCACATTGAATGGATGATTTTTTATTGTAAATCCCAAGATGACGGGTTTTATACATGCGTTTGTACTAATTCAATGATAATATCATATTATACTTGTCATGCATAAAAATATGAGGGCATAGTAAGCATGCAAGATTTAATGAAAGATTTGTGTTTATGACTTCATCTTTCACAATTTATTAGATTTATCATAATAACATGTAATGATATTCATAGCACTTTATAAGAGTGAGAGATCTCAATTTTCTTTAAAATGGAATAAGAAAGGGGAGGAAACTTATCTTTTTCATCATAAAATGCCAGATTTAATGTAGAAAACTCTTTCCCACCCATATATGGAGAACCGTATCTTTGGATAGATTTGTGGTACTGATTGAGCCAAAGTTTGAGATTGTGATTTCTATTCTGTTGACTCCATTATTTTGTTCTTTGTGAAACTCTATACAATCAAGATTTTGTGATCTTCTGTTTGTTAGAGATCCACGATCACCGCACCAATTGATAACTAGTGGAGAATTTCTGATCGGATCGTCTCTGTGGGGGGCGTCGTTGGGTTCGACGGGGGGAAGCTCCGATGCCAAAGTCAGTAGAGATTTGGAGAATAAACTGAATTGACAAAGCTTAGAGAATATAAAAAGTATGTGTACCTTTGATAGCCCTAGATGTAGGCTATTTATATAGTTAGGAAGTCGTAACCTTCAGCAACTAGAAGGTCTCCATTAATGCTCCATTAATGGCAGTTACTGGTTACCTTTAAGTTGGCGGTTAGCTAATTGATAGCTCATTAATGGTCTTTATGGCCGATTCGGCGGTTAGCCGTTACTGTGATGAATCAGGTGAAAGAGGAGATTCGCCTCATAGGTTCGCCAGCGGATCTCACTGAGCTGAACCGTGGAGATCCGCCATCCGGTTCTTCTTGCGGCGTTCTCAAGGTGAATATCCCTTTTGGTCCTTGGGATAATATTCTTTGATCCGTCAAGGCGTATGTACGCTCTCCTTGAGAGCTATGGCGGGTCTCCGCTACTTGCTCTCATCGGGCGTATCTCGTTATGGCGTATCTCACCATGGTCCACGTGGCGTGGCATAATGCTAGAGACTCCTTCATTTTCCTTATTATTTGCATATTCTCCCCTGCATTAATTATCATTAATCATATATAAATATCTCTTTTAGAGGGAATAATGGTTTGCCATTATTTCTATTAATTTTCTCTTATTCCTTATTCAAGAATAATTTGGGTTGTTATCATTGTTAAAGAATAAACATATTTTGTGAAAATAAGAAAGATAATATTTTGTCAATAACAAATAACTGCAAACAGCTGTTTATGAAAAGCTCCAAATAGGAGCTTTTCGTGAAACGCTCCAAAACGTTGCAGTTTTCAGATAAAATGCTAAATGTTGCGGTTATATAAACTTAACCAAACGCTATATTCCCAGCAGTTCGGAGTGAAACGCTAAACGCTCCTCCGAAAAGCTGAAACAAACACCCACTTAACATAATGTAACATAAAATAATACATAACGTAATGTAACGTAACATAACTTAATGTAACGTAAGGTAGCATAATGTAATAACGTACCATAACGTTGGATAATTAATATAAATTAACATAATATAACTTAGCATATCATAGAGTAATGTAACTAAGCATTATGTAATGTAATGTAACGTTAAGTGACGTAAAGTAACGTAACATAACGCAATAAATATAAGCTCAATTTATAAATCATTATGATGCGGACATCTTTTCGACAAATTCCAAGTCCAGGTTAGGGAAGTAGCAAGACAACAAATTTCTTCAGGTATGTGGGGAAAGTGATTCAGAAGAGGAGGAAGACGTACCTAAAGTCCCAGTGTATCTTTACTTTTAGGTGTATCTCCTTCGACGGATCTCCTTCGATGGATCTCATCGATGGATCTTGTCGATGGATCTCGTCGATGGATCTCATCGATGGATCTCCTTCGACGGATCTCATTGATAGATCTCATCGATGGATCTCACTGATGGGACTCCTTCGACGGATCTCTTCGATGGATTTCGTCGATGGATCTCACCGATGGATCTCATCGACGGATCTTATCGATGGATCTCATCGATGGATCTCATTGACGGATCTACTCGATGGATCTACTTCGATGGATCTCCTCGAAGTATCTACCTTAGTTTATCTACCTCGACGGATCTCCTTCCAGCATCTACTTGGACGGATCCCCTCCGACATGTCTACTTCAACATATCTCCCTCAAGTATCCTTTTAGCAGATCTACATCGATGTATCTCATTCAGGCATCTACTTGGGCAGATCTACCCATCGACATATCTACTTCCAATATCCCCTGGGCAGATCTACTTCAATGTACCAACTTTGAATGTATCTCCTTCAAGCATCTATGTGGGGGGATCTCCTTCGACGTATCTCCCTCAAGTATCTTCTTAGGCGGATGTACTTCGACGTATCTACTCGAGGTATCTACATCAGCATATCTACTTGTCGTATCCCCGTCGACGTATCTACTATTGAAACACCTTTCCACATGATTTTGATTTGACAAAATTATTTAGATTAATGATAAAAAATATTCTAACATATTAAATTTAAATGCCTTGATTTATTTGTACTAATGTGTTTGTTCAATGTTGAGTTATTTGATTTATAAAACATTAAGATAAATGGCCTAAAGGCCCACAAGAGGAAAGTCAAGCCCAAGTCAACAAATCAAGACCTCATGGCCCAGCAAGACAAAACGCAGTCGTACTGAATAAAACGCCAGCCCAGCATGAAGAAGGATCGAGAAGCCTTCGAATAAAAGCTTCAAGACGAAGCTGCCGAGTTGAGCGACAAGGTAGTCAGGTCAGCGGCAAAACAGAACAAAATTGGAGACAAAGTATTTCTACTTTGGGTAAAGCTCAGAAGACATATAAAGCTATCTGGAAGACTTTACTATAAATGAGGAAACATTCTGTTCCATCTGATGAAAAGCTGCTGAGTACTGCCGTAGACAGAAGATACAAGAATCTCATTGGCCAAGGACGCTAAGCACGTACTGAGTGAAAGTGACAGGAAGCCGTTTCCCTCCAACGGTTATTTCGAAATTCGAAATCACCGGTGCTTCAAGTGTCACTATAAATAGGCCTCTCAAATGCTTCATTCGATGCAGATCTTCAATCAAGTCGAAACGCTGACCAAATTGATACTTGAAGTTCTGTGAGAAAAGCAAAGCAAATCTTACACCAATTCCAATCTTGTGTAAAAGTCTAGAGCGATCTTATCCATCTAAAGTGTCTTATCAATTATTGTTTAGGACAAACACTTATCATTTCTAGAAGTATAGAAAGGAGAAGCTGAGTACTTGGTTATAGTACTCAGCGGTAGTAATAGGAGTGAGTAGAGGAATAGAGGAAGGTACTCTTGTATACTCAACTTCTGTTGTAAAAGGTTTTGTGCTCTACCTTTAAAGAGCTCAGTAGAGGATTCAAAAAGCTCGGAACGAGTTCCGAGGACTAGATGTAGGCGGAGAGGCCGAACCAGGATATGTATGCTGAGTAACTTATTTCTAACCCTTTACTCCTTTATATATTGCTTGCTATAAAACTGACTAAGTAACGAACTCACGTTGAGTTAAGTGCACCGAGAAGCTGAGTTCAGGAATAGACTCAAGTGCTATCTCCTGACTCAAGAAAAGAAATAGACTTAGTCACTAGTTGACTAAGCTTGTGTCTTAAACTACTCAGCACTGCTGTGTAAACCTTTTCTTAAAGAAAAGAAGTCAGTCTTAATGAACAAATTTTTTTGAATAGTTCCTATCCCCCCCTTGGAACTAATCTTGTCACGTTACACAGGACCAACAAGTGGTATCAGAGCTTAACAACTCACTAAACAAGATATAACTATCTTGAGTTGTCCCCACAATGGCTGAGAACAACACTCGTTTCCTCCCAGGAAATCAGACAACTCAAATTCTTCCTGAGTGGCTATCCATCACTCGGCCTCCACTGTTCTTTGGGTCTAACTACACCTTTTGGAAGAACAGAATGAAAAACTTCATTCAGACAACAAATATGAGTGCATGGCTTTCTATAGTCCAAGGCGCATTTTTTCCTGTTGAAACTGTTGACGGCCAAATGGTTGTTAAAGCTTAGGTTAAGTGGACAGAAGATGACCTCAAAAAGCTACAAAATCATGCTTCGGCTATAAATATGCTTCACTGTGTGTTAGATGCTGCAAAGTACAACAAAATTTCAAGTTGTGAGTCAGCGTAGGAAATCTGGAAGAAACTGGAGGTCACCTATGAAGGAACCAACAAAGTTAAGGAGTCCAAGGTTAACCAGCACATGAGGTTATACGAGCTGTTTGAAATGAATGATGATGAAGAAATCTCTGAAATGAACTCAAGATTCACAAACATAATCAACGAGTTCAAAAGACTTGGCAAGATCTTTACTGAGGAAGAGTAAGTCAAGAAGATACTGAGGAGTCTTCCCAAAAGCCGGCAAGCCAAGAAAACTGCTGTTGAGGAAGCTCAAGACTTGACCACCTACAAGTATGATGAACTCGTTGGCTCTCTACTGACCCATGAGATCTCAATGAAGAATTTTGAGGTGAAGGAGAAGTCTGAGGACAATAAGAAAAAGTCTCTTATCATGAAAGCTGACTCCACTGATGGGAGCTCAACAGACGATGAAGAGATGGCCATGTTCACTAGAAAAATGAAAAGGCTGTTCAGAAAGAATGATAAATATTCCAAGAAGCCTTACAAGAAGTTTGACAAGTACAAAGCTGAGTCTAGCGACAGTAAGTACAAGAAGGACAGCTCAAAGCCCATCACATGCTTTGAATGTCATCAAACTGGCCATATCAAATCAAGTTGTCCTACCTTGAGCAAGGAAAAAGAAGAATAGCAAGAAGGCAATGGTGGAAACCTGGAGTGTCGACAGTGCTGAGTCATCATCATCAGAAGCTGATGTCACTGAGTCAGTAAAGATTTGCTTCATGGTTGATGAGCTTGCTGAGCCTTGTGTTTCTGAGCACGCTGACCCCTCCATTCCAACTGACGATGAGGCACACTCAACTGAGGTAATGTCACTACCCCTGCTCAAAAATGAAATGATAAATGCCATGAGTGACCTCTACACACTTATCAAAAAGTGTAACAAGAAGGTTAGAGCACTCAGCAGGCAGTGTGACGAGATTGAAGAGGTCAAACTCAGTGACCTTCGATATCTTCTCCAAGACAACTCAACCTTGCATAGCAACATAGAAACTATGCACAGGTTTGTCTCTGAGGTCCAATCAGATTCTAAGAAACTGAAAAAGGACATCACATCCATTCAGAACCAATTCAAAGTTCCGAATAAAAGAAATATTCCTCTGAACACTCAGTATCGAAGTACTAGTCAGCAGAGATGGAATCCTCAGAGGAATGTCCAGTGTGACTACTGTGGGAAGAAGGGACACACCACAAATGTGTGCTAGCATGCTCAACATTAGGGTGCTGACCAGTCAATGAGATATCCCAAACGGAAGGTCAGCTATGACTTTTGTAGGAAAAATGGGCACACTATCCAAATGTGTCGTCATAAGATTAAACATGATATTTCACCTGCTGAGCCTAACAAACAAGGACCCAAAAAGACTTGGGTACCTAAAGATAACTAGCTATATTGCAGGTAAGCCTGAGGTGTGCTGAGAATTCAAAGATGTGGTACATTGACAGTGCATGCTCGAGGCATATGACTGGTGATGAAACTCAGTTCATCACACTTGTGCGTAAACGAGGTGGAAGCGTAAGTTTCGGAGACAACAAAAAGGGTAAGATAGTAGGGTCAGGAACCGTTGGTGGTAATCCTACTATTGAGTCAGTCTCCCTAGTCAGTGGACTTAAATATAACTTACTGAGTGTAGCTCAGCTTTGTGACAACGACAGAAAAGTTATATTTGATAACACTTGATGTAAAATAATCGAGGGAAAAACAAATGAATTAATTTTAACTGCTCCTCGTGTTGATAATGTCTTTATGTTGAATTTGGAAAAGAAAATTTCAAAAAATGTATGCTTAGTGTCAAAGGAAGAAAATTCCTGGCTATGGCACAAGAGACTTGGTCATGTAAGCATGGACCTCCTGGCCAAATTAGCAAGAAATCAACTAGTTGAGGGACTGCCAGAACTTAAGTTCGAAAAGGATCAATTATGCAATACTTGTCAGTATGGAAAACAAACTAAAAAATCTTTTCACAGTAAAAACATTGTCTCAACCAAGTGTCCACTAGAGTTACTACACTTGGATCTCTTCGGTCCAGTCCAGCCGTTGAGCTTGGGTGGTAGGAAATTTTCCTTGGTCATTGTAGATGACTTTTCTCGGTACACTTGGATCATCTTGCTGAGTAGCAAGGATGAAACCTTTGAGATGTTTTCAACATTAATAAGAAAACTTGAAAATGATAAAGACCTAAAGTTAGCTCACATCCGAAGTGATAATGGTGGAGAATTAAAAAATCAACAGTTTGTTGAATTCTGTGAAGCCAGCGGCATTGACCATAACTTTTCTGCTCCTAGAATGCCTCAACAGAATGGGGTAGTTGAGAGGAAAAACAGAACCTTGGTTGAAATAGCCAGGACAATGCTGAGTGAGAATAGGCTTCCAAAGTACTTTTGGGGAGAAGCTGTCAACACAGCTTGCTACATACTTAATAGGGCTCTAGTCAGACCCATATTAAAGAAGACTCCCTACGAACTTTGGAAAGCACGAAAACCCAACATTGGATACTTTCGTGCCTTTGGCTGTAAATGTTTCATTCTAAATACTAAAGACAGCCTTGCTAAGTTTGATTCAAAAGCTGATGAAGCTATCTTTTTAGGCTACTCAACAAACAACAAAGCATATAAAGTTTTCAATAAACGAACTCAGGTCTTAGAAGAGTCCGTACACATTGAGTTCGATGAAACTAACCCTACAAGAAAAGACAATCAGCTGACTGAGGATGATCCATATCAGCACCTGCTGACCAAGAAACGGTCGCGGAGTCACTACCTCAAGGGTTGACCAAAAGTAAAAGCGAAACTCAAATTGTTTTCACTGACCAATCTATACCTGCAGAGATTGTTGAAACACAACCAGCTCAAGACATCACTCTACCAAAAGAAATCAGAATACCAGGAGGACACTCAGAGAGTGCTATTCTTGATGCTGCTGAAAACACCCTAATGACAAGAAATCAACTCAGGAGATACCTCAGCAACGTAGCATTCGTCTCAGTTCTGGAACCAAAGAACTTCTCTGAAGCTGAGCACGATGAGTTATGGATGGGTGCAATGCAAGAAGAACTCGATCAGTTCAGAAGAAATAAAGTATGGGTCTTAGTGCCAAACCCAAAAAGCCAGAAGACCATAGGAACAAGATGGGTCTTCCGCAACAAGCTAGATGAACAAGGGAACATAGTCAGGAACAAAGCAAGACTTGTAGCTCAGGGTTATAGTCAGCAAGAAGGTATTGACTACGGTGAGACCTTTGCCCTAGTGGCAAGGCTAGAGGCTATAAGAATTTTATGTGCATATGCCAGTTACATGAACTTTAAGTTATTTCAAATGGATGTTAAGAGTGCGTTCCTTAATGGAGTTATAAACGAGGAAGTCTATGTTAATCAGCCTCCAGGGTTTTAGGATCCCAAGTTCCCAAACCACATTTATAAGCTCAAAAAGGATCTATATGGTCTCAAGCAAGCACCACATGCTTGGTATGAGAGGCTGACCAGTTTCCTGCTGACTAGAAATTATGTCAGAGGTAAAGCTGATACAACCTTATTCATTAAGAGGAAGGGTAAAGATACCCTACTGGCTCAGATATATGTTGATGGCATTATTTTTGGTGCAACTAATGAGTCAATGTGCAAGGAATTTAGTAAGATGTAGACTGAGTTTGAATTGTCAATGATGGGAGAACTCAACTTCTTCCTTGGACTTCAAATCAAATAAGGAAAAAATGGCATCTTCATTAGTCAAACTAAGTATGCTAAGGAGATATTGAAGAAGTATGAACTTGAGAACTGCAAGTCAACATATACCCCAATGGGCACTGACACTGTCCTCTGCGCTGACGAAAATGGTAAGTCAGTAGACAACAAATTGTACCGAGGTATGATTAGTTCTCTACTCTACTTAACTGCTAGTAGACGGGACATTCAGTTCTCAGTATGTTATTGTGCTAGATATCAATCGAATTCTAAGGAATCTCATTACATAGCTGTAAAAAGAATCCTTAGATATGAAGGAAAATAGGCTAACGTATAGCAGCGGAAATATAAAAATTTTAACCTATTTCCATTAACCCCAAGATCCGTTAATCGTTATTTCATACAAAGAGGGATAAGAAGAATTACCTTTTATATGTTCTATCTACCATTATAAATGAAGTGCCCACAACTCTTACTTCTCGAGCACAAAACAAAACAAAACAAAACAAAGGAAGATCAAGTTAGAATCAACCGTTTATTAACAACCAAAGTAGATTGTCTCTAATTAATCAACACAATATCAAGGATAAAGAGAAAGAGATGAAAATCAATTGAACGGATGGAAGCGGTGAAATCTCGTCCTTGGCTAGGGGGGTCGAATTCTCTCTCTAGAAAATCAATAGTCGATTTCGAAAATCCCTAGTAGGGGGGTATTTATAATCTCTTGTATCTAAACCCTAGTTAGATAGAATTAGGTTACTTAATAGGAATTCAATTTGGAATAGAATTCTTAATTATTATCTATTAATATATCTAAATATAAAAGATAATAATAATAACCTTATTGGATAATAATAGGAGTAATATAATCAAATTAAAACTCATAACTTATTTATCCTTTAATTAATTTAATTCATAATCCTAATCTAATTAGGATTTGATAAAATCAAATTAATCATTTATGTATTTTACTACATAAATTTTGCCCCCCTTAGTTACTGGGCCCTATTGGGCTCAGTTGTGCTTCCATCAATTAATTAACATATGTCTCTTTTTTGGATTCCAAGTCTTATATGTGACCCATTAGGTTCTTATTGCTTCTAGCCCTATGCAACTTTATTATTTAATTTTCAAAGAATTATATTTAATCTTTGCATAACGGAATGATTAGCAAGTCCGTAATCATTCCCCTAGAGCTATAAGAAGACAGGTTGATTCTGTCGTTGACCTTTTTGTATTAATTACGGTATAATTCGATCCTTTATCAACTACGTCCTTGAACTGAATCTTATGACTATGGATAATGTCAAGTCACATATAGCGAGACGTTCGTTTTACTTGTCTAGGCCGAGTCAACTCCAAATAGATAGGTTAAGAGAAATCCGTATTTCAATCTTAAGCTATCACCTTGCAAGGATTTAGAGTCAAGTCTTCCGCAAGCGATCCATGGACATATCTCCCATTTGTCGGGAGTGATAAATGCTCAATCCAATGTATAACGATCCCACAATCACTTCTTGTGATACCCAACGTCTGCTATTCACACCCCAGAGTCATCTCTGTTAACATTCCGTAATCCAGAATACCAATTAACATTCCTTTGAGTCTGAGGATTATTCATACCTATTAATACCAATGAGATGAACAGGTGACAAGGACGAATCTACCCATCCTGTTATCTCAAGTCGGGTCCCCATTCCTAATGAACTACTTTTCATCGGATCCATGTAACTGTCCAGATATCTATATATATGAAGCTTGTGAGATCAGCTTTCTGTCGGACAGAAGACATTGTTACATGCAAGTCTCAACCGCGATATGTCAATCCTAAACATATTGCTTGACTTGGGGTGGTTTTAAGTTTATTAGTTTATTGTAAAGTTTCGTCTCACTTCATGCTTGTATGAACACTTTATAATCACTTTAAACAAACTTACGGATTTCCTTTTATTAGACTTTATTTAGTGCTTAAAAGGGATTGCCTTTATATAGTTATAAAACATATATCTCATTAAAACAAATGATATAAAGAACACTTCATTTACATTAAGTTTGTATCCTAGAACAATTGTCTATAGGACACTAAACCCCAACATACTCCCATTTGGACTAAAGCCAATTGTTTCTATAACTTATCCCAGTAGAAGTTAAATGACGATCATGTACTTTCTGGGTTAAGGGCTTTGTCAACGGATCTGCAACGTTGTCCTTTATAGGTACTCTTTCTATTCTCACATCTCCTCTTGCCACAATTTCTCTTATAATGTGGTATCACTTTAGGTAATGCTGGGATGCATTATGAGACCGTGGTTCCTTTGCTTAAACAATGGCTCCATTGTTATCACAGTACAGTGTAATGAGATTTACAATGTCAGGCACCACACCAAGTTCAGTAATGAACTTTCTAATCCAAACTGCTTCCTTTGCTTCTTCCGCAGCAGCGATATACTCTGACTTCGGTCGTAGAGAAAGCTACGCTTCCTTGCTTGGAACTCTTCCAACTGACCGCGCCCCCATTCAAGATAAACAGGTATCCTGATTGGGATTTAGAATCGTTCTCATCTGTGAGATGACTTGCATATGAAAATCCTTCTATTTTCAGATTCCCTTCTCTGTACACTAGAAACATATCTTTAGTTCTTCTTAAGTACTTAAGAATGTTTTTGACGGCAATCCAGTGCTCGTCTCCCTGATTTCCTTGGTAACGACTCGTTATAGATAACGCGAACACTATGTCAGGTCTAGTGCATAGCATAGCATACATAATCGAACCGATTGCACTGGCGTATGGGACTACAGCCATGCGCTTCTTATCATCATCGTTTTTAGGACATTGATGATTGTTTAACTTTACTCCATGTACCATGGGTAAGTTACCTCGTTTCGATTCAAGCATGCTAAACCGCTTTAGCACCTTTTCAATGTATGCAGCCTGTGAAAGACCAAGCAGTCTTCTTGATCTATTTCTGTAGATCTTTATACTAAGTATATAAGCTGCTTCATCGAGGTCTTTCATTGAGAAGTTACCAGATAACCAAACTTTTACCGACTGTAGTAGAGCTACGTCATTTCCCATTAATAATATATCGTCCACATATAATATTAGAAATGCTACAGAGCTCCCACTTGCTTTCTTGTAAATGCAAGTTTCTTCGCAATTTTGTTCGAAACCAAATTGTTTTACGGTTTCATCAAAACGCTTGTTCCAGCTTCTACATGCTTGCTTGAGTCCATAAATGGATCTCTGAATTTTGCAAACCTTATTTGCATCCTTTGATATGAAACCTTCAGGTTGCATCATGTATACATCCTCAAGCAGGTTTCCGTTTAGGAAAGCTGTTTTCACATCCATTTGCCAAATCTCGTAATCATAGTGAGCGGAAATAGCAAGCATTATTCTGATTGATTTGGACATAGCCACAGGAGAGAAAGTTTCTTCATAATCGATTCCTCGATTTTGACGATATCCTTTCGCTACTAACCTAGCTTTGTAGGTGCTAACTGTTGAAACGCCTTTCCACATAATTTTGATTTGACAAAATTGTTTAAGTATAATATACATATTCTAAACACACTAAGTTTAAATGCTTTGATTGAATTCTACTAATGTGTTTGTTCAATGTTGAGTTAAAATGTTATAAGAATCAAAAGGCCCAAGCCCATTACGGAAGCCAATGCCCAAGTCAACTCAGTACACTCGGCCCGCGTATGTCAAGATGTTGCCGTTTTGTTCAAAATGCAACTCAGCAAAACGGAAGGATCTAGAAGACCTTTTGGAACAACTTCAAGATGAAGCTGCTGAGTAGTCTCGACAAAGCGTACAAGACAGCAGCTGGCGTAGAAAAAATTCCAGACAAAGTGTTTCTTCTTTTGGCAAAGTTCAGACGACACAGTATGCTGTCCAGTTGACTTTACCGTAAAAGGAGAGACCATCTGCTGAGCTATCCGAGGATAGAGGATACACGATTGTGATTGGCTGAGAGCTCTGTGCAAGTCAGGATGACAACGACACATAGCCGTTTCCCTCCAACGGTTATTTCGAAATTCAAAATGACTGAATGCCCAGATGTCTCTATAAATAGTGCCATCACAAGCTTCACAAGACACAGAACTTTTATCAAGCCATTACGCTGACCAAATCTTTACAAGTTCTGCAAACAAGAAGCAAAGAAAAATTTCTTACACTACATTGTTCATATCTGTGTAAAAGTCTAGAGTGATTGTAAAATCATCTAAAGTGTCTTAGCACATCTTTGTATTAGGACAAAGCACTTATCATTTCTAGAGATAGAAAGGAGAGGCTGAGTACTCGGTATTAGTACTCAGTAGAGAGATTAGGATTGAGTAGAAGTATAGAGGAAGGTACTCTTGTCATACTCAATTGCTGATATTGTAAAAGGTTTGAGGCTCTACCTTTAAAGAGCTCAGTAGAGGATTTGAAATCTCGGAAGTGTTCTGGGGACAAGACGTAGGCTTAGAAGAAGCCGAACTTGGATAAATCTGCTGAGTGAAGTATTTCTAAACCTTTAACTCCTTATTTGTATTGCTTGCTTAAATAATCAAAACTGACTAAGTAAAGAGGTCAAGTTGAGTTGTGCGCATTGAACATAAGAGCTCAGGAATAGACTTTAAGTGCTATCTCCTGACTCAAGCTAAGAAACTGACCTAGTCACCAATTGACTAAGCCAGTATCTTGCTGTTTACTCAGCGCAGCTGTTAAAACCTTTTCATTTGAGAAAGAAGTCTGCCTAAATTACGAAAAAGTTTAAATAGTTCCTAACCCCCCCCCCCCTTGGAACTATACTTGCAACTAAATTAGGGACCAACAAGTGGTATCAGAGCTCTAAAAGCTCACTCTAAAAAGGTCTAACAACCTTGAGCTGATCCCTACCATGGGCGAAAACAACACTCGGTTTCTCCCTGGAAACCAAACAACTCAAATACTGCTTGAGGAGCTGTTCATTACTATGCCTCCCCTATTCTTCGGGTCAAACTATACCTTCTGGAAGAATAGGATGAAATCTTCGTTCAGGCCACAAACATGAGTGCCTGGCTATCTATAGTCCAAGGCCCATTTGTACCTTTTGAGGTTGTGGCTGGCCAAATAGTTGTAAAAGCTGAGGCCAAATGGACAGAGGATGATCTCAAGAAGCTTCAAAACCATGCTTCGGCTATCAATATGCTTCACTGTGCGCTCGATGCTGCAAAATATAATAAAATCTTAGGTGAATCAGCAGATGAGACTGTACGAGCTGTTCGAGATGAACAATGATGAGGGCATTTCAGACATGAACGAAAGGTTCACCAACATCATTAATGAGCTCAAGAGACTTGGGAAAATCTTCACTGAGGAAGAACAAGTAAAAAAGATTCTCAGAAGCCTTCCAAAAGACTGGCAAGCAAAGAAGACAACAGTTGAGGAAGCTCAGGATTTAACCACCTACAAATATGACGAACTCATTGGTTCATTGCTGACCCATGAGATATCCATGAAGAACTTTGAGGTAAAGGAAAAATCTGAGGACAAGAAGTAGAAGTCACTTGTCATGAAAGCTGACTCCACTGACGGGAGCTCAACTGATGATGAGGAGATGGCTATGTTCACAAGGAAGATAGGACCAATTAAAGGTTCCAAACAAAAATACCTTTCCTCTGAGAACTCAGTACCAAGGTACTCAGCAGAGACGAAATCCCCAGCGAAGAGTCTAGTGTGACTTTTGTGGGAAGATAGGACACACCACTAAGTTGTGCTGGCACGCTCAGCACTGGGGTGCTGACAAGTCAGTAAAAAATCATAAATAGAAGGTCAGTTGTGACTTCTGTGGAAAAAGTGGCCATACTGTCAATGTATGTCGCCATAAACTAAAATATGATGCTATACCTGTTACACCTAACAAGTCAGGACTCAAAAAGAATTGGGTACCTAAAAGTAACTAGCTATAATGCAGGTAAGCCTGAGATGTGCCGAGAAGTCAAAGATGTGGTATATTGACAGCGCATGCTCAAGGCATATGACGGGTGATGAAACTCAGTTCATCACGTTTGAACGTAAACGAGGAGGGGGCGTAAGTTTTGGAGACAACAAGAAGGGTAAGATAATAGGCTCAGGAACCATTGGAGGTAATCCTACTATTGAATCTGTCTCCCTAGTCAGCGGACTCAAATATAACTTACTCAGCGTAGCTCAGCTATGTGACAATGGGAGAAAAGTTATATTTGATGCTACCGGATGTAAAATATACGAGGGAAAAACAAATGAGTTAATTTTAACTGCCCCTCGGATAGATAATGTCTTCATGTTAAATTTAGAGAAAAGTTTTCAAAAACTGTGCGCTTAGTAACAAAGGAAGAAAATTCATGGCTATGGCACAGGAGACTTGGTCATGTAAGCATGGACCTCCTGGCCAAACTAGCAAGAAAGAAATTGGTTGAGGGACTGTCTGAACTTAAATTTCAAAAAGATCAATTATGCCACGCTTGCCAAGCTGGAAAACAAACCAAACAATCTTTTCATAGTAAAAATATTGTCTCAACTAAACGTCCGTTAGAGTTACTACACTTGGATCTCTTTGGTCCAGTCCAGCCGCTGAGTCTGGGTGGAAGAAGATTTTCCTTGGTCATTATAGATGACTTTTCTCGGTATACATGGTTTATCTTGCTGGCCAGCAAGGATGAGACCTTTGAGACATTTTCAAATTTGGTTAGAAAAATTGAAAATGAAAAAGACCTAAAATTAGCTCATATCCGTAGTGATAACGGTGGAGAATTCAAAAATCAAAAGTTTGTTGAATTCTGTGAAGCCAGCGGCATTGACCATAATTTTTCTGCTCCAAGAACACCTCAGCAAAATGGGGTTGTAGAAAGCAAGAACAGAACTCTGGTTGAAATAGTCAGGACAATGCTGGATGAACATAGGCTTCCAAAGTATTTTTGGGGAGAAGCTGTTAACACAGCATGCTACATTCTTAATAGGGCTCTAGTTAGACCTATACTCAAGAAAACCCCCTATGAACTTTGGAAAGGACGAAAGCCCAATATTGGATACTTTCGTGTCTTTGGCTGTAGATGTTTTATTTTAAATACCAAAAATAGCTTAGCAAAGTTTGATTCAAAAGCTGATGAAGCTATCTTTTTGGGCTACTCAACAAACAGCAAAGCATACAGAGTTTTTAATAACCGAAATCAAGTTCTAGAAGAGTCAATACATGTAGAGTTCGATGAAACTGACCCTGCAGGTAGATACCAGCCGCTGACCGAAGATGATCCAAACTCAGTAACCACCACTGACCCAGAACCAGTTACTGAGTCATTCACAAAGAGGCTGACCAAGAGTAAGAGTGAACCTAAGATTACTTTTGCTGACCCATCTACTTCTGCAGAGATTGTTGAAATAGGAACTGCACAAGACATCAATCTACCCAAAGAAATAAGGATTCCAAGAGGGCACTCCAAAAGTGCAATCCTTGATTCTGCTGGGAATACCCTGATGACAAGGAATCAACTCAGGAAGTACCTCAGCAATGTCGCATTCGTCTCAGTACAAGAACCAAAGAATTTCACTGAAGCTGAGTACGATGAGTTCTGGATGATCGCAATGCAAGAGGAGCTCGATCAATTTAGAAGAAGTGATGTATGAGAGCTAGTGCCTCATCCAAAGAGTCAAAAGACCATCGGTACGAGATGGGTCTTCAGGAACAAGATGGACGAACAAGGAAATGTAGTCAGGAACAAAGCAAGGCTTGTAGCTCAGGGCTACAGTCAGCAAGAAGGTATTGACTAAGGTGAGACCTTTGCCCCAGTGGCAAGGCTAGAGGCAATTAGAATACTGTGTGCATATGCATCTTACATGAATTTTAAATTGTTTCAAATGGATGTCAAAAGTGCATTTCTTAATGGAGTTATAAATGAGGAGGTTTATGTAAATCAACCTCCAGGTTATGAGGATCCTAAATTCCCAAACCATGTTTATAAACTCAAAAAGGCTCTGTACGGCCTCAAGCAAGCACCACGTGCTTGGTATGAGAGGCTGACCAGTTTCCTACTAACTAGAAATTACGTCAGGGGCAAAGCTGATACAACCTTATTCATTAAGAAAAAGGGTAAAGATACCCTGCTGGCCCAAATTTATGTTGATGATATAATATTTGGTGCAACTAACGAATCAATGTGCAAGGAATTTAGCAAGAAAATGCAGACTGAGTTCGAAATGTCCATGATGGGAGAACTCAACTTCTTCCTCGGTCTTCAAATTAAACAAGGAAAGAATGGCATCTTCATCAGTCAAGCCAAATATGCCAAGGAGATCTTAAAGAAATATGACTTGGAGAATTGCAAGCCAATCTCCACTCCTATGGGCACTGACACTGTCCTCTGCGCTGATGAGAATAGTAAGTCAGTAGACAACAAATTATATCGAGGTATGATAGGCTCTCTACTTTACTTAACAGCCAGTAGACCGGACATTCAGTTTTCAGTATGCTACTGTGCTAGATATCAATCTAACCCTAAGGAATCTCATTACATTGCTGTAAAAAGAATCCTTAGATATTTGCAAAGCTCAGTGAATGCAGGTTTATGGTATCCAAATACTCATGACTTTACACTTATTGGATACACTGACGCTGACTATGGACGGGATAAGCTAGAACAAAAAAGCACCTCTGGAGGATGCCATTTCTTAGGAAGTTGTCTTGTATCCTGGTTCAGCAAGAAGCAAGCGTCAGTAGCCTTGTCTACCACTGAAGCTGAGTACATCGCTGCTGGTCATTGTGTTGCTCAAGTCCTATGGATTAAGCAACAGCTTGAAGATTATGGTGTTCAAACAAAGACAATTGAAGTCAAATGTGACAACAAAAGTGCAATTGATCTCTCAATGAACCCAATTCAACACAGCAAAATGAAGCATGTCAGCATTCGACATCACTTCATTAGAGACCATGTACTCAAGGGTGAGATCAAGCTGACCTTTGTCCCAACGGACGAACAGCTTGCCGATATCTTCACGAAGCCACTGGCCCATGAGCAGTTCAGCATACTGAGAGAAGCAATTGGTATGTTTAATCCTCTTTAGTAAATTCCTGTGCTAAATGATATGAATACTGAGTGAATACATGCTGAGTGAGTGACTGTTTGCTGAGTAACTCATCAAAACTGATTGAATATACAATACTGAGTATACTTGCACACTGAGTAAATTAGTTTAGAACTTAAACTTAAAAATCATCCATAAATACATACTGTCCACTCAGAATATCAAACGCTTGACATTCCAAATGCTGAGTGATTGATCCGTTAGCTTAAATGCAAAGCACGCGTATAGCCTAGGATGACGTATTCGCCGTAATGTGTCATAAATGCCAGGATCATTGTCGGTACATGATCCCAAGGCAAAACTGACACATGGATTTGGTTAAGATCCACACCGTTCACATCGTCTATAAATTATGGGCATTTCCCCATCTTTTACTCTTTACGCTTAACAAAATCTTAAGGCAAAGAAATCATTTCAAATTTCTTTCTCTCAAATACCTCTATTCTCTCCATCTTAGAAGAATGGCTAAGTTGTCTTTCAACGTCTCCGGTGCCGACCACCAAAAGTCCAGCTCCGATGAACCTTCACGAAACCCTTCCACACCGAGCAAGGGTAAAACTGACCAAAACTCTGGAAAAGGGAAAGCTGTAAAGATCAGGACCTACTCCAGAGTCTTCGAAAATGTCTGCGAATGGAAGGTTGACCCCTCCAGATGGGTCTCTGAGCATTTCGTATAACATGAATAGCCGTTTGCCGAATGGATTGCCAAGAATGAATGGACTGGGTTGTTCTCGGTCAGAGATGAGATGTATCCTGACTTGGTAAGGGAATTTTACCACAACCTCAAGGTTGCCAGTGACTCCACCGACTACCTATGCACTGAAGTAAAGGGAAAAACGATCTTCATCAACCCTATTTACATAGGAAATCTCCTCCAGCTCAAAACTGAGGGAGTGAGGCTGCGGAAGTCAGGAGATCAGGACAGGACCGACTATGTCCACAGCTTCTGCAAACCTGAGGGTTACTTAGGAGAGGTCTCAGCTTCGTCAATGGGTCAGCACCAAAAGATGGCTCACTACCTGCTGAGCTACTTTATTTACCCGAAGATAAACTGCACGACATCAGCAACAAACTTTGAACAGTGCTTCATATGGCACATGCTAACGTACACCCCCATCAACATGCATGTATTCTTGGTTGCTGGGTTTCTACGCAACACGGGTACGCTGAGGCTTGGGTCAATCATCACGCGCATTCTTCTTGACCACAAGATTGATCTTGAAGGAGAATAATTCTTCAAAGGAACTGAGATCACAGCTGCCTCGCTGAGGGCACTGAAATTTGGGCAGCCCTCGAAGAAAGGAAAAGCTGCTGCTGCTGCTTGCCAAGATGGTCAAACTGAGGATACAGTTGCTGAGCCTAAGAAGGGGCGAAGAACTAAGGCCCAAGCTTCTTGCAAGAGAAAGTCCACTGAGTCACCAAACACTGAGTCTCCTACAAAGAGACAGAGATCAGCTGGAAAGTCAGCTGAGAAGAGAAGCAGGCAAGATGAGCCTGGTACTGAGAAAGCTGCGGAGCTACCTCAAAAGAAGAAGAAGAAGACTTCATCTGTGACTCCTATTGAAGCTATGCCAACTTACTTCATAGTACCAAGTGACTCACATTTCTCTCAGTGTCAAGGTACTGAGACTGAGGAAACTGAGGTCCAGTTAGATGATCACTTTATCTCCCAAGTTGAGGAAGAACTTGATGGAGACAGCACTGCTGAAGAAACTGAAGCCAGCGATCAGGATGACGCTGAGGTGTCTGAAGAATGTGATAGTGAAATTGAGGTTGAAAATGCTGACACTGAGTTACCTACTGGAGTTGAGCCGGTTGAGCCATTTGAGAAAGTTGATCAGGCTGACCAGACCAATACTAAGGACAAGGAACCCACTCCTACTCACTCCGAGGAAGCTCCTCCTACCTTCACTCCACCTCGAAGAAGGAGAAAGCTGGTTAAGGATCCTGCGCAATCACCATCTATTCCTGAACTTGTCCTCTCCAAGACAACAAAGGATCCTTCTACTGTCAAGCTGACATTCTTCAAGTGGCAATCCACTTCCACTTTCTCAGCGCCGTTAGAAAAACAAGCCTCTGTTTCTTCTCAACGGGAACATGCCGACCATCATACTTCAACCACCTCAACCAGTCAGGTTGAACCGACCACTGCTCATGCTATATCCTCAAGCATGGTGCTGACTCCACATCCTTCCGCCGTCAGCACAGACAGTGTTCGGGTTAATGCTTCTACAACAAACCTCTCTGCTGATCCAACCATAATCCCTCCAACCCAAGTGCAGATTGAGCCAACTCATCCAGTCACTGACCAGGGTACTCCCTTCACTCATTTTTCTTCTGGTCATACTAATGTACATCGGGATGCCACTGAGTCCGGAAAGAAGCTCATCGACTCAGTGCAATCTCTCATTCAAGATCTCCAACATTCAGCTTCACCTGCTGCTGGATCGTCAATCCCAGAGACAACTCAGCTCTCCCAGGTCACTCTACTTCTCAATGAAGTCAAGGGACTCAAGGACCTGCTGAATGTCGTCTTGACATTCCAAGCCCAACAAGCTAAGCAGGATTCACTTACCAAGTTGGAAGAAATACAGCTGTCAACAATTCAACATCTGAACTCTCTTCATCAGCAAGTTCGGAAGTTATCTGCTGTGAACACTGACTACGCCACTTCCTCAGAACTCAAGATGCTCTTTGCTCAGCTTTATACTGAGCAACTGAAAACAAAGGAGCAAATGGTGTCCTATAGTCAGTGCTCAGTTGAGAAAATCAGTGAGGCTGTCAGGCTACTTAACCTGAACAAATAAGAAATGGATACTGACGCGTTGAAGCAGAATGAATTGTTGTCCCTCGCCCAACAATCCTTCAACCACATTCGTCATAATAATATCCAGCGTCATCACTATGACTTAGCACTTTTGAAGACATTTCACCAAGTCTTCGCTGGCCTCTCCGAAGCACTCATCTGGCAAGCTAAAGCTCAAGCGTTCAGCATCAATATGCTCAGTGCCGCTGATCTTCGAGTACCAGTTGAAGTATCAGCTGATGGAGTAGCCATATTTGATGGTGTCAATGATAGTGCTGACAAGTTAAAAGAGCTATCCCAAGAACTGACTCGCGCTGTCCTAACCGATGCGTTCAAGCTCCCTGAAGTTGACAAAACGGGGGAGAAAGCGCAAGCTGCTAGAGCTCAGCATGAGCGACGTCAGTATGAGCGAAGTCAGTCTCAGGGCAAGAAAAAGAAATAGATAGACTAGCATAACTTAGGCCACTTCTGTGTAATCTATTTGTCTAGTTTACTTCTTTTACTTGCAATGTACTTACTGACTTCTTTCAATATATATATCATACGTTATTTTCTGATTCCAATACTGAGTTATGATATATGCTTTTAAGTACTGACTTATTTTGTATCTTCATCAGCTATGTTTAACACTTATAATATTTATTGACTAAATGATACGCTGATATCATGTTTGACATCAACCTATGATCTTATGAAACATTTTGATAAAGAACTCATTGAACGGCAATTTGCTCAGCGTGCTCTATATGTCTAAAACTTCCGTTTAACACTGAGTAAATAGAATATGTGATATAGCTGACCTATACCTAAAGACTAACCTTAGACTTACTCATTTAAATTCTTAAATGGTTCAAGTAAAACTAAGTCAGTAGTGCAACCCTTACGGGGGAGTTTGCTAAATGATATTAGGTCAACTATCATGGGGGAGCTCATACTGAGTTCCTTGCTGAATAGTTTTGCCAACATCAAAATGGGGGAGTTTGTTGAAACACCTTTCCATATAATTTTGATTTGACAAAATTGTTTAAGTATAATATACATATTCTAAACACACTAAGTTTAAATGCTTTGATTTAATTCTAATAATGTGTTTGTTCAATGTTGAGTTAAAATGTTATAAGATCAAAAGGCCCAAGCCCATTATGGAAGCCAAGGCCCAAGTCAACTCAGTACACTCGGCCCGCGTATGTCAAGACGTTGCCGTTTTGTTCAAAATGCAACTCAGCAAAACGGAAGGATCTAGAAGACCTTTTGGAACAACTTCAAGATGAAGCTGCTGAGTAGTCTCGACAAAGCGTACAAGACAGCAGCTGGCATAGAAAAACTTCCAGACAAAGTGTTTCTTCTTTCGGCAAAGTTCAGACGACATAGTATGCTGTCCAGTTGACTTTACCGTAAAAGGAGAGACCATATGCTGAGCTGACCGAGGACAGAGGATACACGATTGTGATTGGCCGAGAGCTCTGTGCAAGTCAGGATGACAACGACACATAGCCGTTTCCTTCCAACGGTTATTTCGAAATTCGAAATGACCAAATGCCAAGATGTCTCTATAAATAGTGCCATCACCAGCTTCATAAGACACAGAACTTTTATCAAGCCATTACGCTGACCAAATCTTTACAAGTTCTGCAAACAAGAAGCAAAGAAAAATTTCTTACACTACATTGTTCATATCTGTGTAAAAGTCTAGAGTGATTGTAAAATCGTCTAAAGTGTCTTAGCACATCTTTGTATTAGGACAAAACACTTATCATTTCTAGAGATAGAAAGGAGAGGCTGAGTACTCGGTATTAGTACTCAGCGGAGAGATTAGGATTGAGTAGAAGTATAGAGGAAGATACTCTTGTCATACTCAATTGCTGATATTGTAAAAGGTTTGAGGCTCTACCTTTAAAGAGCTCAATAGAGGATTTGAAATCTCGGAAGTGTTCCGGGGATAGGATGTAGGCTTAGAAGAAGCCGAACCTGGATAAATCTGCTGAGTGAAGTATTTCTAAACCTTTAACTCCTTATTTGTATTGCTTGCTTAAATAATCAAAACTGACCAAGTAAAGAGATCAAGTTAAGTTGTGTGCATTGAACATAAGAGCTCAGGAATAGACTCTAAGTGCTATCTCATGACTCAAGCTAAGAAACTAACCTAGACACCAGTTGACTAAGCCAGTATCTTGCTGTTTACTCAGCGCAGCTGTTAAAACCTTTTCCTTTGAGAAAGAAGTCTGCCTAAATTGCGAAAAAGTTTAAATAGTTCCTAACCCCCCCCCCCCCTTGGAACTATACTTGCAACTAAACAAGGGACCAACACTAACCTTTCCATCCATGTTAGTCTTCTTTTTGAAGATCCACCTGTACCCAATGGGTTTTATCCCTTCGGATGGATCAACCAAAGTTCACACTTGGTTGGTATACATGGAATCCATCTCAGAATCCATGGCTTCAAGCCATGCTTTAGAATCTGGACTGTTAAGAGCCTCTTCGTAGTTTTTGGGTTCGTTGTCTAACACGGGAACCTCGTCATCATCTCCCACTAGAAAACCATATCTAATAGGGAGTTCACGAATTCTTTGTTATCTATGAAGGGGTGGCACTTGAGTCTCATCCAATGGGACTGCATCGGGTTCCTTAACCGCTTCTGTTGTTTCAGTTGGTGTTTCTTGTTCTTGAACTTCATCAAGTTCAATCATGCTTCCCTTTTCTGTGTCTTCGAGAAAATCTTTCTCTAAAAAGGTTGCGTGCTTGGATACTATTACTTTCTGATCATCTGGATGATAGAAGTAATATCCTATAGTTTCCTTAGGGTATCCAATGAAGAAAACATTTATCAGATTTAGAATCTAGTTTGTCGGACGTAATGCGTTTGACATATGCTGAACAACCCCATACTCTCATGAATGAGAACACAGGTTTCCTACCAACGGATAATTCATATGGTGTGGAACTAGCAGATTTAGTTGGTACTCGATTTAGGGTGAAGAGGGCGATTTCTGACGCATAGCCCTAGAATATCTTTGGAAGTAATGCTATGCTCATCATGGATCGTACCATATCTAGTAGGGTACGATTCCTCCTCTTGGATACACCATTATGTTGTGGTGTATAGGGAGGTGTCCATTGTGAGCATATCCCACATTCAGTTAGATAATTCAGAAAATCATCTGAAAGATATTCACCACCTCGATCTGATCGAAGTGTCTTCATTTTCTTTCCTAATTGATTTTCTACTTCATTCTTGAAGCATTTGAATTTCTCAAAAGCTTCGGACTTGTGCTTCATCAAGTAGATATAACCATATCTCGTATGGTCGTCTATGAAGCTTATGAAGTATCTAAATCCTCCTCTTACTTGGACTGACATATGACCACATACATCTGAATGAATGAATCCTAGAGTGTCTGATACATGCTCACCTCTATTGCTAAAGGGTGTCTTTGTCAATTTACCTTTTAAACATGTTTCACATGTTTCCAATGATTCAGGATCAATTGAATTTATGAGCCCATCTTGATGTAGCTTAAGCATACGTCTTTTGTTTATATGGCCTAAACGACATTGCCACAAGTAAGTTGAATTATCTAGCTTATGTCTTTTGGTATCAATTGCGAAAACAGAAATTTTGTCATCTAACACATAAATCCCATTTTGTGATATTTTTGAAAAATAGAAGATCGAATCTTTATGAAAATCGCAACTTCTGTTTTTTTATTGAAATATGAAAACCGTCGTCAACAAGTCGGCTAATAGAAATAATGTTACGAGACATTTGTGGAATGTATAAACAGTTCTTTAATTTTATTACAAGCCCAGAGGGCAAATTTAAAACATAATCTCCAATTGCAAGGGCGAAAACTCTTGCTCCATTTCCAACTCGCAAGTTTATGCTTCCTTTCTTTAATTCCCTAGTCTGATTTAGTTCCTGGATATTTGTACAAATATGAGATCCGCATCTGGTATCAAGTACCCAAGATTCAGACTGTGAAATTGTATTTATTTCAATATAAAAATACCAGAGGTTGAAGTCCCGGCTTCTCCCTTCTTGAGGGTAGCTAGGTACAGCAAATAATTTCTCCTCCAATGCCCCATTTCACCATAAAAGTGGCACTTGCCTTTGGGCTTCTTTAATTCCTTTCCCTTCGTTTCGGTGAGCATTGCATCCTTGCCTTTCTCAGGATGGTTTGGATCGGGAGATATCCCTTTCCTTTTCTTTGATCCTTCAATAGTAAGGCTTAGTATCTCCTCGTTTTCTTTTATATTGGGCTCAACTGTCTCGAGCATATTTGCAAGCTCTTCAAGAGAGGTTTGCAAGCCACTCGCTTGGTAGTTCATGATGAACTGCGAGTAACTCTCGGGGAGGGACTGAAGAAGTAAGTTCTCACATAGTTCATGGTCCATCGCATCTCCAATACGAGAAAACTTGGTGATAAGGCTAATCATCTTGGCACAATGTGCTATTACAGATGTGCCCACCTGCATCTTGTATCCATATAACTTCTTTGTTATTTCGAAGCGTTCGCACCGAGTATGATTCATAAATAACTCTTTTAGGTGCTTGACCATGGAATAGGCATCCATATCTACATGTAGTTGCCTTTTTACTTCCAGTGTCATAGATGCAAGTATGATGTCTCCCGCGTGATCGTCATCAGCCTTATGCTTCAAGTAAGCATAAAATTCTTAGTAGGGAGCATCATCCATTGGGTTAGGGGCTATCCGTGCATCAAGTACATACCCTTTCCTTTCGAACTTCAAAACAATTTTGAGGTTACAAAACGAGTCGGTGAAGTTTGAACCGTTCAACTTGTTATCGGTAAGAATGTTTTGCAGATTGGTGTTAGTCATGATTTTAAGAGTGTTTTATTAAACCTGAGAGTGAGAAAGAGTAAACGTATGCTATTCATTTGCTTTAAAGTATATCAATCTAAAATTATAGGCCTTTTGTTTATTTTAGATTGCTCACACTATTTTGCTAAATTAACAGCCCTCCATATTAATTTGAAGAATTTCACAAATCCTTTAGTGAGCTAGGATCCTAACTCCTGAGGTTTCGCCTTGAGTTTACTCAACAAGCTAGTCTCATTCGTTAGGTAGATTCATGTAATCAATCACATCTTGATGTGATTCCTAGGTTATTGGGTTACTAACCACATTAGTAACTAATATGATATTCATATTAATCCCAACCATATTGTCCATTAGTTTATGACAATATGAGTTTGCTCATCCAATTATCATAATCTAATTTAAGTATTGCCCCATATTCATGAAAAGTGATTTTAGATAATTCAGGTGTTACCGTAAGACCCCGAGCTTGAGTTTGCTCAACAACCCAAAGACCCCCAGTACTGTCGGCTGAATTATAATATTAGGGAGGGGCAACCCATTTTAATAACTTGTTTATTTACTTAACTTTTTTAATGAGGGGTTTTATTTTAGGTCTCATAATCTAACTTAGTCTTGATTTTCTTTAGCATACATCAGACACATACATTGGCGTTATGGACATATCATCTAAATTATTCCGTCGAGCCAGAGACGGAATAAAAGGGCAAACCTAAGGAAATACTAACTATTACATATTTCTCTTTAGGTCCTCCATCTTCTCCATGGCGCCTTGAAATTACATATTAATTTCTATACTACTAAAAAAAACTTCAATTGAATTGAAGGGAATTAGATGAGAGGAGAAATTACAGTAGATAGTAGAAAGGCAGGACTCGCATGCCCTATTTCAAAAATACCAAAAGACTAAAAGAGGGTCCAAATATGTCCATAACTCCAAACATTCATAGACTCAATTAAATAAATTTAATTGGTTGATTACACAAGTATTTTATGTAATATTTAGGTTAATCACATTAACTCAACAAATTAACTTTCATCCAATTTTACTTCTAATAGTTTCGTATCTTTTATATTAAACTTTTAGATTAATATAACTATACAAAACTTTCAATTATGCACGTCCCAATTATTTTGATTTTAATTCATTTAAAGCTTTTTGATTTACAAATAGGTAAAACAAACTTTTAAATAAATTTTCATTCGATAATCAAAACAGAAAACTATTAATTTCTGAAACATATACATATATATATATATTTAAAACTAGTTATTAAACAATTTAAAACTAAGTGGGTCTTGGGCCGGACCCGAGGTTGGGCTGCTGCCGTTTGGCAGTAGCCCTAGGCGTCTGACCGTCGCTGCCTTGCGGCAGCAGCGGCCAGGCGCCGCGCGCGGTTGCTGCCGCGTGGCAGCAACCGCGACAGTAGTCGGGTCGCGTCGTATGGTGCGACCCGAATATATATATATATATATATATATATATATATATATCAGTTTTAAAACGATTTTCAAAAAATAGGAAAAACTATTATAGATTTTCCGTTTTATCTTTTAGAATAAATAAATCTGATTTTATCAATCTAACTATAAAACTAATAGATTTTGTTATAATGATTATCAACCAAAATTATTAGAAACATGTGCATAACTTATTTTAATTAACAATTAATTAAGACTTATTTATCTTTTAGAACTAATTAATCAAAATAGTTTTGTTAATTAACCTAACTATAAATATTTATTCAACCTGATTGAAAAACTTCTAAATTTTCATATATGAAATAACGGATTTAACGCAGGCTCTGATACCACTAAAGGAAAATAGGCTAATGTATAGCAGAGGAAATATAAAAAATTTAACCTATTTCCATTAACCCCAAGATCCGTTAATCGTTATTTCATACAAAGAGGGATAAGAAGAAATACCTTTTAGATGTTCTATCTACCGTTACAAACGAAGTGCCCACAACTCTTACTTCGAGTTCCCGAGCACAAAACAAAACAAAGAAAGATCAAGTTAGAATCAACCATTTATTAACAACCAAAGTAGATCGTCTGTAATTAATCAACAGAAGATCAAAGATAAAGAGAAAGAGATGAAAATCAATTGAACGGATGGAAGCGGTGAAATCTCGTCCTCGGCTAGGGGGGTCGAATTCTCTCTCTAGAAAATCAATAGTCGATTTCGAAAATCCCTAGTAGGGGGTATTTATAATCTTTTGTATCTAAACCCTAGTTAGATAGAATTAGGTTACTTAATAGGAATTCAATTCAGAATAGAATTCTTAATTATTATCTATTAATATATCTAAATATAAAATATAATAATAATAGGAGTAAGCAACAGCTGGAAGATTATGGTGTTTAGACTAAAACAATTGAAGTCAAATGTGACAACAAGAGTGCCATTGACCTATCAAAGAACCCAATCCAGCACAGCAGGATGAAGCACGTCATCATAAGACATCACTTCATAAGAGACCATGTACTCAAGGGAGAGATCAAGCTGACCTACGTCCCAACGAATGAGGAGCTTTCTGATATCTTTACAAAGCCACTGGCTCGTGAGCAATTTAACATACTTAGAGAAGCCATTGGTATGTTTAATCCTCTTCAATAAATTCCAAGTATAACATGTGATATATGCATGTTGAGTTGATTACCATGCTGAGTGATTTTTGCTAAATTAGTAACAATTGCATGTTGAGTAGATGTACACGCTGAGTGATTATCTTAAGCTGAGTTACTAAGCACACGAATAATTATTCTACGTAAAACTGACTACTCAGAATACTGATGCGTGTCACCTAGTAGTGTTCTTTTTAACGACGAAATGTGTATAACGATGATTGCACTATAACTATGGATATGGTCTTTCTAAGTGCTTTCTATCTACTAGATGTCTCTACTTAGGGGTAAGTGTACCCCGTCGTATCAAGTAATAATCCGGTTAAGACCGGGTATCGAATCCACATGATTTATAACTGCAAGTATTGAACGATTCGGTTTTATATGTTATTTAAGCGATGAATAATTTGAGGTTGATGGGGGAACCAACTACAAACTACTCCTAACTACGGGTGAGGCAAATTTATGTAACGAAACTCTTAAGAAGTGATACGGTTGGTGATAAGTTATAACTATGACAAATAACGGCTCCTAATGCACATAAGGTTAATGTTTTGCTCTTGCAAAGACGACTATGTGTAGTTCGACCGACTCGTGAAGTACTTAGACGACGTGGTTCCTAGTCAAGGCGTGTCTAATGCTTGGGACTAGAAATTAGGGCCCGTAAGTTCCGTGGCTTGTCAATTCCTACGGTTTCCAGTTTGTCACTTCCGGTAAGGCAACACCTATATGAATCCCTAAAAATAGCCCGAATGGCGTCAGTAGTCGCGTTCTCCTACACAACAATCAATTATAAATATCAAAACAAGTAACAAACATCAACACATATATAGAAAAGAAGATTATGAATCATAAATTATAAATATGGAAGGTGTAAATATGGATTACAAATAAGCCTAGTATATAGGATAAGATCAAGCTAATTAGCAAGTGTAAAGGGAAGAATCCACCCTCGGAACTAGCTAACCGGACTCAAAAGCCGCCTCTAAGGACTTGAATGGTGGAACTCTCGAGCTTGGTGTGCGGAGAGATGGAGTGGTACTTCGATGGAATGCGGGGAGCAACGAACAAGCTCTCGAGATGGAAGAGTTTTATTACACAAAGCTTAAAACACAAATCTAAACTAAAACAAGTATAGTTTTTTGCTCTCTACTATCTATGGTCTCAAATGGAGTTCAAGAGCTTCCTATTTATAAACATCAAGCAAGGGCAATGTTGTAACTTCACAAAGCACAAGTATGGAGCAACATTATTTGGTGTAGAAATCCCATGATACGCCCCGTGTAAGTGCCCATTCCGTCAGAAATCTCCTGCATGTGGACCAATTACATGTCTTGTTGTCTCAAGCATGCCCTGCGTAGCTGAAGTACGCCCCGCGTGTTTGAGTCTCTGAAGTTTTATTGCTTGAATTGGAGCTTTTACGCCACGCGTAGCTGAAGCACCCCCCACATAAATGAGTCTCTGAGCTTTTATCATTGAGGAATTGCCTGGTACGCCTCGCGTGTATGGTGATACGCCTCGCATACAAAGAGTTGACTCAAGGAGACAGTGCAGTCTGACTTTCAGGATTAGGCCAATTATTTCCGACATGTGTCATAAGCCTTGCGTGAGATGGCATACGCCTCGCGTATGCTGATTCAATTCTACGTGGTGTCCGCGGATAAGGCAATTATGTCTGACACCATGTTTCACGCCCCGCGTATGGGATGATACGCCCCGCGTATTTGAGTAGATTTTTGCTCCTTGCTCGTACCTGAAATACAAATCTTACGAGCCGAGTTAGCTTGACGTTTTTATTTCCTAAACTAATAAAAAACACAGAAAATTAACTGAAAGTACGAAATTTATTTTTATTTCTGTATTTTATCAAAACACTTTATTTTTGTAATTAAACTTATTTATTTTATCCAAAATCAACCCGTAAATCACGCTAAAAGATAGGGGTAAAATACCCGTATCAAATACCAAACGTTTAACATTCTTAACACTGAGTAAAAGATCTATTCCACAATTAATGTTGGCACGCGTATTAAATAGCCACCTAGGATGATGTAAGCGCAATAATTAGAAAACACATGCATCGATTGTGTCATAAATGCTAGAATCATTGTCGGTTGATTATCTCGAGGTCAAACCGCCACCTCAACGCTTCAGATCAACTCGACACCCTTATAAATAGTGGATGAATTCCCACTTGTACCTCTTTACGCTTAGAAATTTCTGGTATTCAAATCTTCTTTTCTAAAATTCCCAAACCTCTCAAAATTCTCTGAAAATCATGTCGGATTCTCAAAATCTCTCCGGTGGCGGTTACGAAGACAACCGCTCCGATGAAAATCCATCATACCAAACTGAGCAAGAACACGAGGAGACCTCAACTGAGTCCCAGGAACATAGTCAGCATGACCATTCTAAGATCGTTACCCCAAAGAAATCCCAAGTTGACCAAGCTACATCGTCAAAGAAACAGAAGGACAAGGGGAAGAAACCAATAGAGAGAACCTACACACTGGTCTATAATAGTGTAAGGGGATATAAGGTTGATCACTCCCGATGGTTCTCGAAGGGATTTGTTGAAGCTGAGCAACCCTTCTGCGAGTGGATCTCTAAGAATGGCTGGACCGAGCTGTCCTCGATTCGAGAAGCCACCTACCTAGAGTTAGTGAAGGAATTCTACGCTAACTTGAGAGCCGCTGATGATGACTGAGACTATATGGTCACCAAAGTTCAAGGAAAGGACATCTTTATCAACCCTCCTTACCTTGCCAAACTGCTCAAGCTGAAAATCGAAGGAGCTAAACTCAGAAGAACAAGTGACCACAGTAAAATTGACTATCCCACTAAGTTTTGCAAACCCACCGGTGTTGCAGGGAAAACCTCTAGTACTTCCATTGGTCAGAATCAGAAGATGGCCCACTACATATTAACCAACTACCTCTTCCCAAAAATCAACGCCACATCCTCAGCGTCTAACTTCGAGCAGTGCTTCATTTGGCATATGCTGACCTACCAGCCTCTCAACATGCCGGTCTTTCTCATCGGTGGTTTTCAACGAAGTACTGGAACCCTTAGGTTATGCTCACTCATCACCAAAATCCTCAAAGACTACCAAGTGAGCTTGGTAAAGGAAATTGAAGTCTGGGGGACTGAGATTACTGTAGCTATACTGTTCAGTTTGGTCTACGACCAACCTATCGTCCCCAAGAAAGGAAAAGGACAGGATGAGCTGGCCAAAAAGGCAAAGAAACCTGCTGACCGTACTCGGCAGGATAAAAAGAGGAAAGCTGACCAGGCAACTAGGGATGTTAAAACGTCTCTTAAGAAGCTGAGAATTGTGTCCAAAGGAAAGAAAACTGATGCTGAGCAAGATCAGGATGGATCCAAGTCAGCTGAAAACCTCAAAAGGCAAGTTGAGCCTGAGGTAGAAGCAAAAGAGGATACTCCAGAAACGCCTCTAAGGAAGAAGAGATCCTTTGGTTTGAACCATATCCAAGCACCCACTCTTGCCTCTGTGATCTCTGAAGACTCACACTTTGTGAGGATTCAAGGCATTGATCTCGAGCAACCACCTGCTGACCAAGAGGAAGAACTTGGTGATTTCGGAGGTAAGTTTCACACTGAGGAGACAGTGGATGTTGAGCAAACTGAAACAGTGGATGTTGAGCAGATGAAAACAGTTAATACTGAGCAGGTTGAAGAACAAACTGAGCCAACAGCGAAAGCTTATGATGACCTAGGGTTAAATTCATCCTCTGAGTCCCTTGCCCCCATTCCTGCTGACCCTTCTCCTCCAAGAGCTAAGACATTCAGATGGCTCAAGAAAAAGGCTCATAAATCTCCAGTCATTGACCTTCTGGATGATTCACCTCTACGGGATCCCATTACTGACCTCACTACACTTCAATTCAAATTCTTCTCAAAGAACACTGAGCCTTCTCCGAGTAAATCAAAGAAAAAGCAAGCCTCTGTTTCTCAAGTTGAGGAACACGCTGATCCCAAGACTCCAAAAAATCCCATCTCTACTGAGCAAGTGCTCGAAGTTCTTGCTGCTCAAACCATTGAGATAGCAAAGGAAAAACCTGCTCAGGTCAGTTATGAACTTCCTCAGCCTCCTCAAACCAGTCAGCTTCAGCCTAACTTTGAGCAAGTAGAAAATTCTGCCGATCAACCTCTTCTCCATCCTCAAGTGCAGAATATCAACCAATCAGTTCCTACTGGTAGTCAAAATAAAAGTTCCGCTGCTGACCACGCCGACACTTCACATAATGAACAACACCAAACATCTCCTCCACCTGGTGCTACTCCTATTCCGGCATCTGGGCCAAACATTGATGGATCCTACACTTAGTTGCACGCCATTGAGTCTGGATGAAGAATAATCGACTCAACTCAAGCCTTACTCCAGGACCTTCATCAATCCAATGCCAAAGCCGCTGGGTCTGTTCCTGTTGAGCCAACTCAACTCTCCTGTCACTCAGCTTTTGACCGAAATCAAGGGTCTTAAGGATCTTCTGAGTGTTATGACATCTCTCTAGTCTCAACAGCCCTAGCAGGAATTTATAGTAAAGTTGGCTGAACTCCAGCTGACAATGGTAAATCACATGAACTCTCTCTAGGGTCAACTTCAAAACCTGTCAGCTGCGAACTTAATGTATGCAACCTTTGCTGAGGTTCATCACCTCTTTACCCAGCTTCATTCTGAACAGGCCAGAACCAACGCGCAACTCTCCTCCTCCTCCCAATGCTCCATTGAGCAAATTAGTGAGGCTGTCCGTCTACTCAACTTGAGTAAGGAAGAGATGGAAACTGACCAACTCAAGACAAATGAGCTTCTACAATACTCCCAATCCATTTTCAAACATGCGCGTCACACGAATGCTCAACGCCAGTTTTATGATTCGGCTTTGCTTAAGATGTTTCATCAAGCTTATGCCATGCTGACTGACATTATCACCTGGGTTGGGAAATCTCAAGAATATATTCTAAGTATGCTCAGTGCCTCGGTCAGGGTTCCCGGTTCTGTCTTGGATGACGGTGTTCCTGTTTTTGATGGTCTCAATGAAAGCACGAAAAAGCTTAAGGCATATTCTGTAAGGTTAACTCGTGCTGCTCTTAATGACACTTTCATTCCTCCTTCTCCCGATGCTGGCAAAACAGGGGAGAAAGAACAAGCTAATAGAACTCAGCACACAGGAGAAGCTTCTGATAATCAGCACCAACAAAAGGGAAAAGGCAAAGTTATTCATGCCCAAGTCAATAGAAAGAATTAGATTGGCTAGTTCTAGTTCGTGACTTGTAATTCTTATCATTTGTATGCTGACCATCTATCCAATTTTATGCATCTCTTAAATACTAATGTATCTTCATTAAATCAATTGTGTTATTTGTTCACATTGCTTTATGATTGTCTGCTGTGTTGATCTAAACTTTTGACCTCTTATATGTCTTCTTAACTAAACCTCATTGAACAAAGATATACTCAGCGTACTTTGATATCTAAACTCAATCTTCAGCATAACTTAACTGAGTAAAAAGAAAATGTTCCATGAGCTGACCTAATTCTGAAAACTTACCTTAGACTTACTTGATTAAACCTTGAAATGTTTAAAGTAAAACTAAGTCAGTAGCTCAACCCCTATGGGAGAGTATCTTGAGAAAAACAAGGTCAACTATCATGGGGGAGCTCAATGCTGAGTTCCTTACTGAATATTTTTGCCAACATCAAAATGGGGGAGTTTGTTGAAACACCTTTCCACATGATTTTGATTTGACAAAATTATTTAGATTAATGATAAAAATATTCTAACACATTAAATTTAAATGCCTTGATTTATTTGTACTAATGTGTTTGTTCAATGTTGAGTTATTTGATTTATAAGACATTAAGATAAATGGCCCAAAGGCCCACAAGAGGAAAGTCAAGCCCAATTCAACAAATCAAGACCTCATGGCCCAGGAAGACAAATCATAGTCATACTGAGTAAAACGCCAGCCCATCATGAAGAAGGATCAAGAAGCCTTCGAACAAAAGCTTCAAGACGAAGCTGCTGAGTTGAGCGACAAGGTAGTCAGGTCACAGCAGAACAGAACAAACTTGGAGACAAAGTATTTCTACTTTGGGTAAAGCTCAGAAGACGTAGAAAGCTGTCTGGAAGACTTTACTATAAATGAGGAAACATTCTGTTCCATCTGACGAAAAGCTGCTGAGTACTGCCGTAGATAGAAGATACAAGAATCTCATTGGCCAAGGACGCTGAGCACCTACTGAGTGAAAGCGTCAGGAAGCCGTTTCCCTCCAACGGTTATTTTGAAATTCGAAATCACCGGTGCTTCAAGTGTCACTATAAATAGGCCTCTCAAATGCTTCATTCGATGCAGATCTTCAATCAAGTCGAAACGTTGACCAAATTAATACTTGAAGTTCTGTGAGAAAAGCAAAGCAAATCTTACACCAATTCCAATCTTGTGTAAAAGTCTAGAGTGATCTTATTCATCTAAAGTGTCTTATAAATTGTTGTTTAGGACAAACACTTATCACTTCTAGAAGTATAGAAAGGAGAAGCTGAGTACTCGGTTATAGTACTCACCAGTAGTAATAGGAGTGAGTAGAGGAATAGAGGAAGGTACTCTTGTATACTCAGCTTCTGTTGTAAAAGGTTTTATGTTCTACCTTTAAAAAGCTCAGTAGAGGAATCAAAAAGCTCGGAATGAGTTCCGGGGACTAGACGTAGGCGGAGAGGCCGAACCAGGATATGTCTGCTGAGTAACTTATTTCTAACCCTTAACTCCTTTATATATTGCTTGCTATAAAACTGACTAAGTAATGAACTCACGTTGAGTTAAGTGCACCGAGAAGCTGAGTTCAGGAATAGACTCAAGTGCTATCTCCTGGCTCAAGAAAAGAAACAGACTTAGTCACTAGTTGACTAAGCTTGTGCCTTAAATTACTCAGCACTGCTGTGTAAACCCTTTCTTAAAGAAAAGAAGTCAGTATTAACGGACAAATTTTTTTGAATAGTTCTTATCCCCCCCATTGGAACTAATCTTGTCATGTTACATGGGACCAACATCTACTTGTTGTTTCTAATCGATGTATCTACGTTGGCGGATCCACTCGATGTATCTACCTCGGTGGATCTACTTCTAGGATTGCTTGCTCACCAAGGGGGCTTGGGATTACTTGCTCACCAAGGAGAATAGCGATTACTTGCTCGCCAAGGGGGAACAAGTCTGACACCAGCCTGCCCATTATATTTACTGTTTTGCCATTAATAATTGTTGTTTTGTCTTTAGCTCGTATTTGCTAGTTTGCCACTTGTTTTGCCCGTCTTAATAAGTTTTTAGTGACAAAATTGTATTACCTCACAATGTGTTTTTAATTCTACAAATTTATGAGGTTGCCAGGACTCGAACCCTCGACCGTTTGGTCCAAGCAACTCTAATATCATGTCATGTAACCGTTTGAACTAAAAGCTCAAGATGATTAAGGTTTAATCGTATATCTTATATTAATCTCTGAAACATTCTAATCCCCAAATAAATATGAAAATTTGTAAATTGATTTCCGAAACAATATATTAGTCTAATTTAATAAATATTACTGTCATAATTTGGTTTTGCTTTTTCATTGTTTTTACTAATTGTAATTTTATCATAATAAGTACATTAATTGCGAAAACAACTATTTTATCGTATGAATGTTTCGTTACATCTTTATATATTTATGACAAAAATGACGTGGCAATTTGTTTTTATCATAATACGTATTAAGTTCTACTTTCTTGTGATACATATTTCGACAAAATATTTTTTTCTCCCGATTTCGTTTGGTTTTTTTTACCTTTTCTTACTAATTATTATTTGATCACAATAAATACATTAGTTGTGATAAAAAATTATTTTTACGTATGAATTTTTATCACAACTTTATGTATTTATTGTTGGTCCCTTGTTTAGTTGCAAGTATAGTTCCAAAGGGGGGGTTAGGAACTATTTAAACTTTTTCGCAATTTAGACAGACTTCTTTCTCAAAGGAAAAGGTTTTAACAGCTGCGCTGAGTAAACAGCAAGATACTGGCTTAGTCAACTTGTGACTAGGTCAGTTTCTTAGCTTGAGTCAGGAGATAGCACTTAGAGTCTATTCCTGAGCTCTTATGTTCAATGCGCACAACTCAACTTGACCTCTTTACTTGGTCAGTTTTGATTATTTAAGCAAGCAATACAAATAAGGAGTTAAAGGTTTAGAAATACTTCACTCAGCAGATTTATCCAGGTTCGGCTTCTTCTAAGCCTACGTCCTGTCCCCGGAACACTTCCGAGATTTCAAATCCTCTACTGAGCTCTTTAAAGGTATAGCCTCAAACCGTTTACAATATCAGCAATTGAGTATGACAAGATTACCTTCCTTTATACTTCTACTCAATCCTAATCTCTCCGCTGAGTACTAATACCGAGTACTCAGCCTCTCCTTTCTATCTCTAGAAATGATAAGTGTTTTGTCCTAATACAAAGATGTGCTAAGACACTTTAGACGATTTTACAATCACTCTAGAATTTTACACAGATATGAACAATGTAGTGTAAGAAATTTTGCTTTGCTTCTTGCTTGCAGAACTTGTAAAGATTTGGTCAGCGTAATGGCTTGATAAAAGTTCTGTATATTATGAAGCTTGTGATGGCACTATTTATAGAGACATCTGGGCATTCGGTCATTTCGAATTTCGAAATAACCGTTGGAGGGAAACGGCTATGTGTCGTTGTCATCCTGACTTGCACAGAGCTCTCGGCCAATCACAATCGTGTATCCTCTGTCCTCGGTCAGCTCAGCAGATGGTCTCTCCTTTTACGGTAAAGTCAACTGGACATCATACTGTGTCGTCTGAACTTTGCCAAAAGAAGAAACACTTTGTTTGGAAGTTTTCCTATGCCAGCTGCTGTCTTGTATGCTTTGTCGAGACTACTCAGCAGCTTCATCTTGAAGTTGTTCCAAAAGGTCTTCTAGATACTTCCGTTTTGCTGAGTTGTGTTTTGAACAAAACAGCAACGTCTTGACATACGCGGGCTGAGTGTACTGAGTTGACTTGGGCCTTGGCTTCCGTAATGGGCTTGGGCCTTTTGATTCTTATAACATTTTAACTCAACATTGAACAAACACATTAGTAGAATTAAATCAAAGCATTTAAACTTAGTGTGTTTAGAATATGTATATTATACTTAAACAATTTTGTCAAATCAAAATTATGTGGAAAGGTGTTTCAACAAACTCCCCCATTTTGATGTTGGCAAAACTATTCAGCAAGGAACTCAGTATGAGCTCCCCCATGATAGTTGACCTAATATCATTTAGCAAACTCCCCCGTAAAGGTTGAACTACTGACTTAGTTTTACTTGAACCATTTAAGAATTTAATTGAGTAAGTCTAAGGTCAGTCTTTAGGTATAGGTCAGCTATATCACATATTCTATTTACTCAGTGTTAAGCGGAAGTTTTAGACATATAGAGCGTGCTGAGCAAATTGCTGTGCAATGAGTTCTTTATCAAAATGTTTCATAAGATCATAGGTTGATGTCAAACATGTTATCAGCGTATCATTTAGTCAATAAATATTATAAGTGTTAAACATAGCTGATGAAGATGCAAAATAAGTCAGTACTTAAAAGCATATATCATAACTCATCTATCTATTTCTTTTTCTTGCCCTGAGACTGACTTCGCTCATGCTGAGCTCTAGCAGCTTGCGCTTTCTCCCCCGTTTTGTCAACTTCTGGGAGCTTGAACGCATCGGTTAAGACAACGCGAGTCAGTTCTTGGGATAGCTCTTTTAACTTGTCAGCACTATCATTGACACCATCAAATATGGCTACTCCATCAGCTGATACTTCAACTGGTACTCGAAGATCAGCAGCACTGAGCATATTGATGCTGAACGCTTGAGCTTTAGCTTGCCAGATGAGGGCTTCAGAGAGGCCAGCGAAGACTTGGTGAAATGTCTTCAAAAGTGCTGAGTCATAGTGATGACGCTGGATATTATTATGACGGATGTGGTTGAAGGATTGTTGGGTGAGGGACAGCAATTCATTCTGCTTCAACGCATCAGTATCCATTTCTTGTTTGTTTAGGTTAAGTAGCCTGACAGCCTCACTTATTTGCTCAACTGAGCACTGACTATAGGACACCATTTGCTCTTTTTTTTTTCAATTGCTCAGTATGAAGCTGAGCAAAGAGCATCTTGAGTCCTGAGGAAGTGGCGTAGTCAGTGTTCATAGTAGATAACTTCCGAACTTGCTGATGAAGAGAGTTCAGATGTTGAATTATTGACAGCTGTATTTCTTCCAACTTGGCAAGTGAATCCTGCTTAGCTTGCTGGGCTTGGAATGACAAGACGACATTCATCATGAAGGAGATGAACTCGAGTGGAAGATTGATAAAGAGGAGGACCGTTATGAGAATGAGCTGGGTAACAACAATGAACTTTAGTATGATGATAATGGGTCCAGGAAGGAGATTGAAAGGGAAGAGAGTGCTTTGATGGTGAGTTATATGATGAAGGTAGATTTCGTCATCATGAGAATGAACTTGATTATGATGAAGATGATGAAACCTATTATGATAAAGATGAGTATCGGATCACTGAGCGGGACCAAAGTGAGGCTACTTATGAAGATGAGGAGAACAAATTTCATTGTGATGATGAGTTGGAGGATGGTGAGTGGCGCCAAAATGAATATACTTATGAAGCTGATGAAGGTAGGGTTTATGAAGCTGAGTCAAGGAACATTGAGTGGAACCAAAGCGGAGCTCCTAATTACGAAGATAATGAAGATAGGTTCTACTGTGATGATGAGTTGGAGGATGTTGGATGGAGCCAAAATGAGTACACCTACGATGATGACGATGAAGAGCTTCATGGAACACTTGACGAATGGGAGGGGCACTTCAAGTGATAAAGAGCATGTGGTCTGCTGGTGTTTAAAGGCGAATGTGATCCCATTTATTTTTTTAAGAAAGAGAGTATGATGCGGACATCTTTTCAACAAATTCCAAGTCCAGGTTAAGGAAGTAGCAAGACAACAAATTTCGTCAGGTATGTGGGGAAAGTGATTCAGAAGAGGAGGAAGACGTACCTAAAGTCCCAGTGTATCTTTACTTTTAGGTGTATCTCCTTCGACGGATCTCCTTCGATGGATCTCGTCGATGGATCTCGTCGATGGATCTCGTCGATGGATCTCACCGATGGATCTCCTTCGACGTATCTCATTGATGGATCTCATCGATGGATCTCACCGATGGGTCTCCTTCGACGGATCTCTTCGATGGATCTCATCGATGGATCTCACCGATGGATCTCATCGACGGATCTCATCGATGGATCTCGTCGATGGATCTACTCGATGGATCTACTTCGATGGATCTCCTCGAAGTATCTACCTCAGTGTATCTACCTCGACGGATCTCCTTCCAACATCTACTTAGGGGGATCCCCTCCAACATGTCTACTTCAACATATCTCCCTCAAGTATCCTTTTAGCAGATCTACGTCGATGTATCTCATTCAGGCATCTACTTGGGCGGATCTACTCATCGACATATCTACTTCCAATATCCCCTGGGCGGATCTACTTCAATGTACCAACTTTGAATGTATCTCCTTCAAGCATCTATGTGGGGGGATCTCCTTCGACGTATCTCCCTCAAGTATCTTCTTAGGCGGATGTACTTCGATGTATCTACTCGAGGTATCTACATCAGCGTATCTACTTGTCGTATCCCCGTCGACGTATCTACTTGTTGTTTCTACGTCGGTGTATCTACTCCTTGTATCTACTTCGGCGGATCTAATCGATGTATCTACATTGGCGGATCCACTCGACGTATCTACCTCGGTGGATCTACTTTTGGGATTTCTTGCTCACCAAGGGGGCTTGGGATTACTTGCTCACCAAGGAGAATAGCGATTACTTGCTCACCAAGGGGGAACAAGTCTGACACCAGCCTGCCCACTATATTTACTGTTTTGCCATTAATAATTGTTGTTTTATCTTTAGCTCTTATTTGCTAGTTTGCCACTTGTTTTCCCTTACCCCACCTTACCCTTTTAAGGTTTATCTATTTAGTTATAAGTAATTACCCTTTATTGTAATTTCATCTTTAGGTCTTGGATGATATAAATTCATCCTTTCCATTGTAAGAAGCAACTTTTATCAATACAAAATATATCTTCTTCTTCATTGAAGTTTGTTAATGTTTGAAACCTTCAACAACGGGGAATCTTTGATTTCCTACGGTTTAGTCCGTCAAACCCGGGATTCACTCCTTTAAGTTTAGCTTGAGAAGAAACTCTTTGTTAGTTTACGATCAAAACTAATATGTCCCGAACCCGATCTGCATCACATTAGGATTGTAAGCTCAACCAATAAATCTTTGATTGAGCTTACAATCCTAATGATTTATAAATAAATATTATATTTATTACGTTACATTATGGATTGTAAGCTGAATAATTGTTTATAAATAAATGAAAGCTTAAAAAAACAAAAAAAAACCTAAGAATTTACAAGTTGACCTTACAATCCTAAAGATTTATAAATTGAACTTACAATCATAAGGATTTACAAATTTAGCTTATAATCCTAAAGATTTATAGGCTGAGATTATAACCTTAAGGATTTATAGATTAAGCTTACAATCCTAAGGATTTATATATGAGCTTATATTTTTTACGTTACATTACAAATTTTAAGCTCAATGATTGTTTATAAATAAAGGAAAGTTTAAAGAAATAAAAAACCTAAGGATTTATAAATTGAGCTTATAATCCTTATTTAAATTATTAAGTTACGTTACGTTATGTTATGTTACGTTGCATTACATTACGTTACGTTACGTTACGTTACGTTACGTTTGTGTGAGGATATAAATCAATTGCATGGAGTGCAATGTTACATTACTATATTAAGTTATGTCACGTCACGTCACGTTATGTCACGTCACATTACGTTACTCCACATCACGTTACGTTATGTCACTCATGTTACATTATGTTACATCACGTTACGTGACATAACGTAACGTGATGTGACATTACGCTACGTCACATTAGGTTATGTTATGTTATGTTGCGTTACGTTATGTTATGTTACGTTACGTGACATTACATTAAGTCTCGTCATGTTACGTTACGTTATATTACGTGACGTGACGTGACGTGACGTTACGTCAAGTCATGTCATGTTACATCATGTTACATCATGTTCCGTTATGTCATGTCAAGTTATGTTTGGTCACGTAATGTTATGTTACATCATGTTACATCACGTCACGTTACGTTACGTCATGTCACGTCACGTTACGTTACGTCACGTCACGTCACGTCACGTCACGTCACGTCATGTCATGTCACGTTATGTCACGTTATGTTACGTTACGTTATGTCACATTATATTACATCACGTTATGTCACCTTACGTTATTTTACATTACGTCATGTCATGTCATGTATGTTACATCACTTTAAGTTATGTTACGTTATCTCATGTTACATTATGTTATGTTACTTTTAGCACAGAATTTTTCGATCATCGTGATGAAATTATAGTTATCTTTGCTCAGCATGTTGTAGATGGGTCCCACATTTCGTCGTACGACATCACGGTTTGGAACACGATGAGAAAAGCTAGACACGGCTCCATGTCTTAGTAGTATGAAAATGTGGAAAAACCGAACAAAGAAAACATACCGATTTCAGACTCTCGTGAATTCAAAGCACAAGCTCTTGATATCCATCCTTTTTTATTGGCTTAATGCTTCTCCAGCCCCCTTAACTTGTCCAAATTGGTCATTTTACCTCTCCAACTCATCGAATGTCCTATTTACCCCCCTTAACTCCATAAAAATGGTATTTCTCACCCCCTTAACTTGTCCAAATTTGTCATTTTACTCCTTCTCAACTCATCAAATATCCTATTTACCCCCTTAACTCCATAAAAATGGTATTTCTCACCACTTATGATCCTATTTACCCTCTTAACTCCATAAAAATGGTATTTCTTATCCTTTTATAGTAGTCAAAAAAAGTTGAAAAGAGAAAGAACGAATAAAAAATACAAATAACAAGAACATTAATATAAACAAGTTAATGTACCAAAATAGGCCTATGATTTTTGGGGGAGTATCAATTTAGGTCCCACATACAAAATAGTATAAATAAAGGTTTAACGTTTAAAAAAAGTTATCAATTTAGGCTTCGATAACGGATTGTACGGGGTGAAAAATACCACTTTTATGGAGTTAAGGGGGTAAATAGAACATTCTATGAGTTGGGGGGATAAATGGACAAGTTGGGGGGGTGAGAAATACCACTTTTATGGAGTTAAGGGGGTAAATAGGACATTCAATGAGTTGAGGGGGTAAAATGATCAATTTGGGCAAGTTAAGGGGGCTGGAGAAGCATTAGGCCTTTTTTTATTAGTGTTTTCATAATTTACATCGTTTTTTATATTATTATTAGTTTTTAGTTTGCCTAATTCCATGACACTTATTATTACTTAATTTTAAGTTAAAACAAGAAAATCAATAAAAGAAAAAAATATGGAAGAAAGAGAGGAGGAGACTTGAAAAGAGAAAGTGCATAGACAAGAGATGGAGGTAATAATTAGGAGGACAACACCATTAATTAGAAGACCAAATTTTTTTTTTTTAAAAAAAGTTAAGAGATAGAGGGTGTGGAAAAAATGGGGTATGATTTATGAAGATAATAAAAAAAATATATAATAAATTAAAAGAGTGGTTTTATCAATGATGACATTTGCAATATTTCTCATTTGTGTTTCTCTAAACTTTTCTCCTCCCCTCTTCTTTTTGTTTGTTCTTTCCTCTCCTCTTGTTCAAACGTTCATATTTTTCCTTTTTTAATATATTGCGGGTTTGACAGTTCTTGGATCATGGGTGTTCACCCCGCTCTAGTTCTGTCTCGTCCCAATTTCTATAAAAAAAAGAGTTGTAGGACTTAAGGGGGGAGGATCCAGAGGAGAAGAAAACAGAAAAAGGAGGAGAGGTGTCTGAAAAAGAAAAAAAAAAGGAGCTGTTGAAGAAAAAAGAAATAAGAGAAAGAGGTAGGGTGCTGATGTTTAGAAGATAAAATTAGGAAAAAAAAAGAGTTGAATGAAAAAAAGAAAAAGAGATATAAAAATGGAGATAACCCCTATATAAATAATAATGTATTTGATTTTCATAAATAATGTTGTACATTTTCAATATCAAGTTTTTCATATTCCCAATAAATAATCATTTATTAGGAGAAATAAATTTAATGCATATAACATTGATAAGACAGATACAAAATTACTCAAAAGAAGACGTCTTCTTATGCGAAATAAAAGCATCCGAAGTAAAAAGATATTTCTTGAAAGTTGGTTATATCTTAGAAGTTGGAATAAATCATGAGGAAAGAGAAAACGTTTCTAAAACACAATATTCCAAGTTACAACTGACATGTCTTCAGGTAAAACTTATTTTAATATTAAATCACAACTTAAATCATGGACCATTGGATTTTGATCCAATGGCCATAGATGGAGATAATTTGACACTCTCCATTAAGAAGCCCCCCATATATATATATATATATATATATATATATATATATATATATAACAATTTAGGAATAATTTTAAAGGATAAGGTGTAAAAATGCCCCTAATGTTTATAAACAGGAATAATTTTATTCCTAACATTGACAAGTTGGATCAATTTGATAAATAATCTATCAAACTGCATTTTCGGTCATGAATCTTGTAATCTACATTTTACATGTGCGTCATTTGATCACTCATTAGTAACAGATCATAAACATATAATTAGATGTGAAAAAATAAAAATGAAAATATTGTCTTTTTTATGAGTTCGATAAAAAAAATTGAATATTTTACCGAATTTATAAATATTAATCTTCAATTCTATTATTAAATCACAAAAAAATATGAAATCATTTTTTTAGAATCGACTGATATGAAATTGTTGCAGAATAAGGAATAAAACATCTGTGCTTTATAATAATGTATAAAATGGGTTCAACTTGTCAATGTTAGGAGTAAATTTGCTCTTGACTATACGTTAAGGATAATTGCACCATTTAAACGCTATAGGTGCAATTGCTTCTTACAGTAAACATTATGATATTTTTGCAGATTATCCTAATTTTAAATCTAAAAATTGAGAACCACAGTCTATTAATTTATTTTTTTAGTATATAGTTAAAAATCATATAAGAAATTCCACTGGCAGCTATTGATGGAAGGTGTTTTGGAGCCATTAACTTGACTTGGTATAAAGACCATGAAAATTATTTCCACATGATAGATAAGGGGATTGCTTTTTATGGACCATATATAATATTAATATTATGTATTGGATAATTAATTAAGTGAAAATATAAAAATTAAAATTGTCATTTTATCGATTCACAAAAACAGCCCCATGATTAAAAAGTTTATAAAAAAGATATATATGGTTTGGTTTGTACAGTTTGCAAACTCAAAAATTATTGGAGTAACTATTTAACTCAAATATTAATAATTTGAAGTGATTACAAAAACTAATTTTGTAAATTAAAAAAACTACAAGTATTATTTCGTTGAAAATTGACTCAGATACGTTAACTGCAAACTTTAAAAATCATAGGCTTCTATTTGTAAAGTTTTAAACTCCAATATTCTTCAAAAAAAAAAAAAGTTCTAATACTATAAAACTTGTTGCGTCATGGAATAATATAAAAATAAAAATAACTATTTCTAATCCGTCATGGAAAAATACATATTCCTTAAGTTATATTTTATTACATTCTAAAACCTCTTTCAGTTATCGATTAAAACAACAAAAGAGAGAATAAAGAAAAATGCGAAAAAAAAAGGGAAACAGAAAAAGGGAGTGATAACATCCGCAATGAAACATGAAGGACCAGAATGAAAATATTCCTTTAGGGAAAGGCTTAAGAGGAGAAAAAGCAGGATCAAGAAATACCTGATCAAAGAAACGGTGCCGTCTTGAGGAGACCTCCTTGCGATCCGCCACAAGCTGTCCAAATGTAACATAATAGATCCTTATCAGAGGGTCCGCCCAAGAAGATAAGAGATCCGCCTTATGAATGGATTCGCCTCTAAAGTGGATAAATGACTACACGAAGTAACTCACGAACATTAACCAGCATTAATGACATCCCGAAACCTCGTCAGAGTACAGAGGTTAAGAGATAGAGTTGAACTACATTAAAAGAGCATTACTCTTTAATAAGAGGGTATTAAGTGAAAGTTATTACGGTTATCACTCAGAACTATATAAATACCCTTGAAACATGACAGTAGAGGTACACTTACTCACCTTACTTAGCTTTATTTTGTGAATTCCGTTTATTCTCTTAAGAAGTTTGCAGACTTTGGCATCGGAGTGCCCCCGACCGAATACAACGGCGTCTCATAGGGACGCTTTACGGTGCAGATAAATCGGTACGATATCAATTGTTGTGGTGAGCGTGGAATCCTAATAGTAATAGGGTTACACGACGAACATTCAAAAACATATCTTCAGACAATCCCAATAGCAGTCCCCTCGAACAAATCATACCACATCCTGATGGCACAGTGCATCCCTCACATGAATGGTCTCCGGAGTCATTCTTTGATCAAATGGTGGAATCCGTCCGATGAGAGCTAGGCAATGAATCTGCTGAGAGAGCACGTAACATTATGAATAGGAATGACGTAATGGAGCGAGCTAGAAAAGTGTTGGCACAACAATAACCTCATGAAGGCGGCGTCAACGCGAATCCAATGTCGAACGATTCTGAACCAAGAGATAGATCAAGATCACGTAACAGGCATTCGCCTAGATCACGAGAAAATACCAATAAAAATAAAGATGCCGAATCTCTTTCTCCAGATAGATTTACAGCGGCAGTAGAGGCCCGATTCCAAGAGGAAACCCGGAAGCAAAAACAGAACGAAGAGCGATACGCCCATCAAGTAAATAGGCACTCGCCTTTTTCTGCATATATCGTGGGATTCAAGACAGATGGCCGCTACAAAACCTCCAACCTACCATAATAGAAGAAAGCAGAAAACCCTGAGGCACACGTAAGGAAGTACAGGGAGCTGATGGACCTAGGAGGAGCAAATGAAGGGATCCTTTGTAGAATGTTTTCTACAACACTGAGCGGATCAGCTTATGGTTGGTTTGAATCCTTAGCAGCCGGATCCATAAATAGCTGGGAAGAGCTAAGCAGAGAATTTTGTGCAAAGTTTGCAGGTAGCATTCCATGTAAAGTGTCCAATAGAACATTGTATGATCTAAAGCATAAGGAGGGCGAACCGTTAAGAACATACATCAACCGATTCAATGACTTATGCACAGATATAATGGACGTTGATGTGAATACAGTGGTAGAAGCCATAGTAAAAAATACAAGGTGTAAACGACTGCAGGAAAAATTGGTTATCCATAAACCAAAAACAATGGTGGAATTAGTGGAACGATGCAAAATATTCATGGAGATTGACGACATCAATAAAAACAATGAGTTGTCAAGCCAGAATTCACCAGAAAGGAGAGATCATGGCGGATCTACCAGGCACGAAAACAAGTGGGCGGATGTACGATCCAACAGATGAGATAACAGGTGGGCTGATGGAAGATGGGCGGATACCAGGAGAAAATGCGTCTCCAAAGGTGGATCACATTTCATGCCTCTCAACGCCCCTAGGAATGAAGTTTTGACATGGCTCGAGAAAAGTAAATTCAAACGAGATGTCACATACCCAGATTTCAGAGGAAAACAACATATCTCTATGGGAAAAAACATGGAGGCGTATTGCAGGTTCCATAGACGACAGGGCCATGACACTAATAGATGTCTTGCACTAGATAAAGAAATCAAAAAATTGATTGAACGCGGGGTGTTCGTCAAGTTCATTCAAAACAAACAAAGTGACAAAAAAAGAAAAGGAAGGAAGCAAAGGCAAAGGCAAAGGGGTGATCAACGTTATTGCAGGAGGACCAGGGTATCAGCCACCCGCGAAAAAGGCAGAGATGCAGGATTCTGATGAAGTAGCTCTTAATAGACCGTTTGCAGAAGCAGGATCCGCCAGTGGTCCCCATACTGATGCATTAGTGATCATGATGAACATTGAAGGATGGGATATGAAACGTGTCATGATCGATACATGAAGTTCGTGTAATGTCATTACAAGGAGATTCACAAAATCAAAAATAAATCCAATACAGGTCGAAGCTCTGTTGTGGAGATCTTAGGAGTCACCGGACATACGTCCAAACCAAAGGCCATGTAATGTTGGAATGCAAACTCACAGATGGGAACCAGACCTGGAAAGGAGAGCAAGAATTTACTATCTTGGATGGACGGCTAGGATATAACGTTATTGTAGGATGAACTTTTCTTTCTGAGACAGCCGCCCTAATATCAATACGCCATCTGACCATGTACGTGCCCACTGAGAAAGGCGGCATAATGATCAAAGGGAGCCAAAAAATGGCTCAAGAGACCTATATGGTGTCCCTAAACATACGTCCCCAGGAAAACGATGATGAGTATGAAGAAGATAGTATGCCCACATCCGCCTTAGGAGAAACGGAGACATGCTTAATCTCTGAAGGAAAAAGAGTAAAGATCGCAAAAGGGCTACGCCCAGAAGTTAAGGAGGCAATTAAGCAAACGCTCATAGAGTCCCAAGAAGTGTTCTCTAGTGATAATGAAATATTAAAAGGAGTAAGCCCAGATCTCATTACTCATAGACTTAATTCGATGGAAGAAGCTACACCAGTAACGCAAAAAAGAAGAAATCACGGGCCAGAAAGACAGAAAGCAATAGAAGAAGAAATTGCAAAACTCAAGAAGGCGGATGCAATAGAAGAAGTAATTTATACGAAATGGCTGGTGAATGTGGTGTTAGTCAAAAAAGATGGTGGAGCATATGGATTGTGCATCGACTTCATGGATCTAAAAGCATGCCCGAAGGATAATTACCCATTACCATGTATTGATATTTTGGTAGATGGAACGGCAGGATATGAAGCCTACTCTTTCACCGATGTGAAATCAAGTTACCACCAAATACCTATGCATCTTGAAGATATAATCAAAACATCATTTATCATGCATCAAGCAACATATTGTTTTAAGGTAATGCCTTTTGGCTTGAAAAATGCAAGGGCCACATATCAACGCATGATGAACAAAATTTTCGAGGATAAAAAAGGCGACAACTTCTCCATATACATTGATGACATGATCATCAAAAGCAAAACCATGAAGGAACATGCGGCAGATATTAAAGAGGTACTCGATGTATTAAAAATTCACAATATTAAACTTAACCCAGAGAAATGTACATTTGGTGCCACGTCTAGTAAATTTCTAGGTTTTATCATTAATCACCAAGGAGTCATGGCTAACCTTGAAAAAGTAAAAGCGGTGTTAGAAATGAAGCCACCAAAAAACCTTCGAGAAAGTGCAGCGCCTAAATGGGTGGATTGTTGCCTTAGGGAGGTTCATATCATGCTCCGCTAGACGATGTCTTCCCTTCTAGGAAGTAATCAAAAAGAAAAAAAAATCCTTCGATTGGAATGATGATTGCCAGCAAGCCTTTGAAGGAATTAAAGAATTCTTATCTAACCCGCCATTAATGAGCAGACCAACCAAAGGTGAGGATCTCTATTTATATATATCAGTTACAGAAAAAGTGATATGTACAGTCATAATTAGAGAAGAAAAAGGGCAGCAATACCCTATATATTATATGAGTAAAGTATTGAAAGAGGCTGAAACTAGGTATTCAAAGCTAGATAAAATGGCATTGGCGGTGGTAGTCACTTCCATCCGCCTACGTCCATATTTTCAAGCACATACTGTCATAGTACGAACAGGTATACCAATGAGAAAAGTATTGCAGTGACCAGAAACATCTGGAAGATTGATGGAATGGTCCATACGACTAGGAGAGTTTGACATTCGTTATGAAGGAAGAATAATATTGAAAAGCCAGGTTCTCGCATATTTCTTTAATGAATTCATAGAGGAATTCAAAGGATCGCCAAAAGTTAAGAAAGAGGAGTGGACAATGCATATAGATGGTGCCTCATCAGAAGAAGGAGCAGGGGTAGGAGTAGTAATAAAAGGCCCAGAATATGTTCAACTCTGATACACAGTCAAATTAGACTTTTTCGTCACCAATAATGCAGCAGAATACGAATCCTTAATCCTCGGAATACAACTATTGAAAGAAGTAGTACCATCACATGTAGTGATATACAGTGATTCAAAACTAATGGTGAATCAAATAACAAAAAAAATTTAGGTCAAAGATGAAATACTGATGAAATTTGTATGAGAGGCCAAACAAATCTTGTCTATACTGGAAAGCAAGTATGTGAAGTGGGAAATAATACACGTCCCACATGAAACGAACACGGAGGCGGATCATCTAGCTAAGCAGCCTCCAGTAAAAACCAGTGGCAATAGCTCACATGCCCATTTGTCATAAAAATGAAGCCGACATTTGATAAAGAAGAAGTGGTGATCATTCAACTAAACCAAAATGACTGGAGAACCGCCATAGTAAAATATCTGGAAGAAGGAATTTTTCCCGAAGACAAGAAACAAGCCAGAAAGGTGGTCAAAAAAGTAACTCATTATGCTATTATAAAGGATCAATTATACAAAAAGTCTTTTAGCCAGCCATGGTTAAAATGTATAACGACAGAAGAGGGACAAGACGTCCTATAGGAATTACATGAAGGAATATGCGGAGCACATGAGGCGCATGCCACGATCTTTAGAAAAACAAGACTAGCTGGGTATTATTGGCCTACAGCGGAGAAAGATGCCAAGAAAATGGTGAAAGAATGCTACAATTGTCAAATACATAAAAATGAGACGCACATACACAAAGTGCTTCAAAGGCCAATCATGGAAGGTTGGCCATTCGCCATCTGGGGCATTGACATAGTGGGACCTTTCCCACCTACAAAAAGACAATACAAGTTCGTAGTAGTAGCTGTGGATTATTTCACTAAATGGGTGGAAGCCGAGCTCGTTTCAAATATTACTGCTAGACGAATGATAGATTTCCTGCATGACAATGTTATTGGAAGATTTGGCGTGCCCCATACAATTATCACAGATAACGGTACGCAGTTCAATTGTGAAGAATTTTAAAAATACTGTTCAGATTGGGGAATCACCAATCACTTCACCTCCGTTTATTATCCACAATCAAACGGGATGACCGAAGTCACAAATCGCACGCTAGTCAAAGGAATTAAGAAAATATTGGGAGAGAAGAAGAAATGCTGGGCGGATGAACTAATGTCGGTCTTATGGGCGTACCGGACAACCCCTAGGGTGGCGACTGGTGAAACTCTGTTCTCTTTAACCTACGGCATTGAGGCGGTTCTTCCCATCGAAATCAAAAACCCCACTGGGCGAGTCTCTTTTTATTATGAGCGAGAAAATGAAGAAAGGCTTCGACAAAGCCTAGATGATCTTGAAACGAAGAGAGATAAAGCTTCTATTAAGATCGCCGCCTACAAACAACGGATTTTCGCTTATCACAACAAAAACGCTCACTTAATGGGGCTGAATAAAGGAGATCTAGTCCTGAAGAAGGCAGACAAAATCCAATCAGTAAATGGAAAAGGCAAGCTAGGTGTAACCTGGACAGGGCCATACCGCGTAGCGGTCAAAGTAGGAGCCGCCACCTTCAAGCTTGAAGAAATGGATGGAACGGAGGTACCAAGAACTTGGAACATCCAGAATCTCCGAAAATATTTCCAGAAATAGAAGGAAAAGGCCTTGAGTACTCGTTTTCCTTAGAATAAGATTTTTTCCCAACGGGTTTTTTCTTGTTATAAGGTTTTAATGAGGCCCGTAAAAGAGGCTATTCACCATTGTAATAGAGGCAAGCCATTTCTTGCTCAATGAATAAATTGTTATGGAATAATTGATTTTTCAATTGCATGTTTCTTTTAGGGTAATTAATTTATTAGTCCCTATATTTTGACAAAACACATTGTTTAGTCCCTGTATTTTTAAAAACACACGGTAACGTCCCTAACCTTTTTCTCGATGAACTATTTAGTCCCTAACGTTTTTTTCGGTGAACTGTTTAGTCCATGCGTTTAGACTTCCATGAAGATTCTGGTAGTCAATTTGGATTTGAGTCAAAATCTATTTTAAAAAATGTAATGTCTTAACTACCCTTTACCATAAAATCAAGGGTAAATAATTATAAGGTCCTTATGTTTTTACTTAACATGCTAGTAAGTCCATCATATTATTATAAGGTTCTTAAGTATTATCTTAATCAATTCTTTAGTCCTTCTATTTGTTTTTGTAAATGAAAGCCCAAAATTACCCCTAGTTATATACATAAAAAAAATTTATATTTTAGTTTCAAATTTAATCTAATTAATTTTAATGAAGTTTTTAAACTACATATACACCGAAATTAATATACTTGAAAAAATATATTATTAATTTTCTTAAACTGTAATTATTTTTTATTTTTTAATATAATATCTTTAAATTAATATTAAATATTATTATAAATTTTTTATAATTTTTTAAAAATCATATATTTTTTCTTCATTTATAAAATTTATTAGAATTATAAAACAATTTACAATGATAGTCTTATTCCTATTTTAATAATTTTTGAAATATTTTTCAATTACTTTATATTGGAGAGATTGTGATTATATAGGGAAAAAAAGAAAAAAAATATAAAATAGGAGAAATATATGTTTTATTATTAAAACATAAAGTAAAAGGGTAGTTTTGGTATTTTAAAGTTTATTTAGTATAGTTTGACCATTGACCCAAGCATAAGGACTAAATAATTGACAAAAACAAAAACTGGAGGACTATATAATTATTTCTAAAAATGTAGGGACTAAGTAGTGTATTAGGTAAAATCACATGGACCTTATAATTATTTACCCTAAAATCAAATATATAATACCATTATCTTCATTGTTTCTCATCTTTGCGTTCTTCTGGTTGATTATGGGTTAAAGATTCAATCTTTTCTCCATTTTTTTAGCGCGAGTTGCGAGAGAAAGACATAGAGTTGTGAATTGCTTTTGACTGATAAATATTAAAGGGTAATTTTGTCATTTCTGAATTCATAAACGGTAAAAAATCTAACAAATAGACATAAGGACTAAACAGTTCACCAAAAAAAAGTTAGGGACCTTACCGTGTGTTTTTTAAAATACAGGGACTAAACAGTGTGTTTTGTCAAAATATAGGGACTAATAAATTAATTACCCTTTCTTTTAACATGTCATGCATAAATGTCTTCTAACCAAGAAGGAAGGCATAGATTCTCCATTAGATGTTCATCATTATAAAGAGATTTTATAAATGTCCCAGACACTTCTTTGTTGTAAGGATATCCCATTACTGAGCGGATTGTCCTAGGCAAAAGGAATCTTACCACAAGTTTACCGGGGGATGGCTGGCCACCTACCCTGGGATACGATGAAAAAAGTTTGAAAGCTTAAGAAAATTCAGAAAAGAAGTTTGAAAACTTAAGAAATTCGGAAAGAAGTTTGAAAACTTAAGAAATTCAGAAAGAAGTTTGAAAGCTTAAGAAAATTCAGAAAGAAGTTTGAAAGCTTAAGAAAGCTTAAGAAAATTCAGAATAAGTTTGAAAGCTTAAGAAAATTCAGAAATAAGTTTGAAACCTTAAGAAAATTCAGAAAAAAATTTGAAAGCTTAAGAAAATTCAGAAAAAAGTTTGAAAGCTTAAGAAAATTCAGAAAAGAAGTTTGAAAGCTTAAGAAAATTCAGAAAAAAGTTTGAAAGCTTAAGAAAATTCAAAAAAAAAGTTTGAAAGCTTAAGAAAATTCAGAAATAAGTTTGAAAGCTTAAGAAAATTCAGAAAAGAAGTTTGAAAAGCTTAAGAAAATTCAGAAAGAAGTTTGAAAGCTTGAGAAAATTTGGAAAGAAGTTTGAAAGCTCAAGAAAGTTCAGAAAAGAAGAAAGGGATAGACAATAGAAAGATTAAAAGTATGTAAATGCTTAAACATGGCCAAAACGTGGCCAGTTAAGGAAATAAGTTTGAAAACTTATCAAGCAAAAAGTAGAAAGCATCCATCCAAAGATAAAAAGCTTCAAAAAGAAGAAGCAGAAAAGTACTAAAGAAATGTGCAAAAGCGATATTGTAGCATTTTTACATCAAGAGGACCCTAAACAGTAATGTCATCAGTATTATCATCAAGAGGAGAGGTGATGGGATTAGCTTCAGCAAGCTCCGATAAAGGTTCAGAAACAGGACCATGCTGGTTTTCCACTGGTTCGCCTACTTTAGAGAGATCCTCACCAGGTGTGACATCATCATCCCCTAAAATGTCCTCCGTATCCTGAACTACAGCCTCCAGGTCAATGATTTATCCCCTCTTATTTGGAATGGTGGGAGGAGCTAAAGCTTCCTTGAAAATGACCGCCCTAGCATCCTGTAAAGAAGCATAGTAAACCGCTTCATTCTCAGAAGGCGCTTCCACTTGAGGATCGTCGAGGGCGGAGTCTGGGAAGTCTCGCAGAAGAGCCGCCAGGATACGTTCGCCATAATAATAGGCACGAAGTCCACACGCTCCCTCAAGACGCTCCTAGTCTTCCTCCCGCTTATCTTGTTCCGTCTTCAGTTCCCCGGATAACTTGATAACCTCTAAAGTCTTTTCCTCTAACTTCTTCTCTGATTCGGCAAGCTTTTCCTTTAAACCGTTGCCAAAGCACTAGCTGACTGGGCGTTTGACCTTGCAAGAAAGACCTCATCTTCTAGCTCCTTGAGGTGAGCTTCATTCGCCATGTTTGTAACAACATCCACCTCAATAGCATTGCAATGAGCAATAGTCTGAAACGAATAAAATGGAGAATAAGGATAAAAGAAAAAATCATGAAAAATACCAAGAGCAAAGATATCACATACTGCTAAAGCTCGCAGTTTGATCATCTTCAGATGTGTGAGGGTTTTGTACTTGGCCTTTGACTCCAAAACGGTAGGGAGCTTGTGGATGGCCTCCTCAATATCATTCATGACATGATCCGAAGCTAGAACCAACACAGGACCATGACTGGATAGCCAGTAACCTCCGAGATCGGGCTTCGAAGACTGAAAAATATGTACAAAAAGCAAGCTCAAATAAAAGAACATTCTTTATATTGAAAGAATAGCAGGGAGAAATAGCGTTACCTGGGAGAAAGAAGAAGAAAACAAAGAAACCTTAGGAACCTTCACTAGGATCATTTGTTGGCTTGATCCGCCAGCTTGAGGAATTTGCTCTCGAGAGGAGTCGTCCGCCTTAACCTTTTTGGAAAGAGGAGGAGATTGAGCATTGGAAGCTGCCAGACGTTTCCCATCCTTTTTGCTAAGCGAAGCATTTGCCTTCTCCTGAGCAGCCAAAGCAGCTTGAAGCTTCCTCCTCTCTACAATAACATCTTTGGCGTTAATCTTCCCCCTGCAAAAAGGGGAAAAAGACAGAACAAGTTAATAAAGCAAGTCGTGAAAATACCTTCAAAAGCTTTGAAAAAGTTATAATGAATTTCCCCATCGTGTAATGTCACTAAAGGTTCGCCAGACTTCATGATAGCTAAAGCCTGATCATACGCCCAGTAATTATGCTTAAGGGATCGAAGGATGCGTAGAGTATTCTTTTCCTCATGATTAAGGTAAAACTTTTGATTCTCCTTCTCTTTTGGTTTAAAGTTCCATTCAGCAGGAAAACCCAGGGGTGCGCCTTCCGTTGTCTTCACAAAGAAAAATCTTTGTTCCCAATGATGGACGTTCAACATTTTGCTATGAAAAGGGGAAAACCCTTTTAGTTTAGAAAAGGTAATGTGGCTCTCCACCCCACGCTTAGACATGGTGTGAAGAGTCCGAAAAACACGAGGGCTCAGAGTTAAGCCCAGGTTCATAGCCAAGTAAGTGTCCAAAACCAAATCTAACCACCCGTTTGGGTGTAACTGGAAAATAGGGATGTAGAAAAACTCAAGAATGTCCCCGATCATTTGGGGAACTGGATAACTAAAGCCCCTCTCAACATGACTTTGGTAGACTGCAAAATAGCCTTTAGGGGGGAATGCAGGTCTTTGATAAAATGTAGGAACCAAACAGGAAGCTGCTCGGAGCCAGGGATATAAAGATTGAAGGGTTATCAAGAGAGAGAAACTAAAACTAGAAGAGGTTACCTCCATTTTTGGGGATTTTTCCCCTTTCTTTTTAGAGGCAGAAGAACTTGCCTCTTCTCCAGAGGTAAGGTTCTGAGCCTTCATAATCGTAGTGGGAATCAAAGAAGACGATAAGAAGGGATTCAAATTTAGACTCGAGGTTCTCTCAGAAGAAGAGGTCGAAGATGAAAGAAGCATTAAGTAAACCTAGAGAGAAGAATTATAGATGAAAGGTACAAACTTACATGAAAATCAAGAGATGAAGAGGAAGGTTGAGCTCTTGTAGGTAGTCGAAAGAAGATTGTAGAAAGTGAGAGCATAAGATGAAAAGGGGGAAACCTTTTTTGCTTAATGAAATGATTAAGTAGTTTTTGGAATCCGTGGCAAGAACTGCCACCTGTCAAAATGTCACTGGAAGATGAAGAGGTGCCTGTTAGGAGCAATAAATGCCATCGGCGTGCAAGGAAGCTAAAAAGTCATAAAGAACTTGAAAGACCATTTGAGGGGGGCTTCTGATAACATCCGCAATGAAACATGAAGGATCAGACTGAAAATATTCCTTTAGGGGAAGGGCTTAAGAGGAGAAAAAGCAGGATCAAGAAATACCTGATCAAAGAAACGGTGTCGTCTTGAGGAGACCTTCTTGCGATCCGCCACAAGCTGTCCAAACGTAACATAATAGATCCTTATTAGATGGTCTGCCCAACGAGAAGATAAGAGATCCGACTTACAAAGGGATTCACCTCTAAAGTGGATAAATGACTACACGAAGTAGCTCACGAACATTAACCAGCATTAATGACATCTCGAAACCTCGTCAGAGTATATAGGTTAAGAGATATCATTAAACTGTATTAAAAGAGCATTACTCTTCATTAAAAGGGTATTAAGTGAAAGTTATTACACTTACTCACCTTACTTAGCTTTATTTTGTGAATTCACTTTATTCTCTTAAGAAGTTTGCTGACTTTGGCATCGGAATGCCCCCCGGTCAAACACAACGATGCCTCACAGGGACGCTTTATAGTGCAGATAAATCGGTACGATCTCAGGGAGAAAACGCAAAAAAAAACCCAAAAAATACGACAAAAGCATAAAATAGAAGGAAAACACACAAAACGGAAAAAAAGGCAAATGCAAAAAGCGGGAAACATAAAAAAAATGCGAAAAACGGAAAAAATGGAAAACACAAAATACGGGAAAACATTGGAAAATGCAAAAAATTAAAAAAATGTGAAAACAAGAATTATGAGAAAATATGAAAGACGTAGAAAACGTGAAAAATAGAAAATACAGGAAATACGCAGGCGGCATCCTTGCGCGCATCATCCTCCATCAGGATTTGCTGCTATGTGCGATCATCCTTCACTCGGCGAGCCCAAGCCATCAAGAGCTTCATCAATACATAACGCCGACAAAGCTCATCATGTGCCACAGCAACATCTTTTTCCATCTCGACCACATGAACGCCCCGCTCATCCAGCTGTGCTCGAAGCACTGATAAGACCAAAATATACATAAATTAGCATGCATAAATATGTAAAATTTCATGTAAAATATATGTTAATTAATTTATTTTCGAAAGATTTCATGTGGGTATTTATTGTTTGTCTGCAACGTGTTAATTATTTGGGAAAAGCTAAATAGGAGCAAAATGGATTAAAAATGAGTGACAAATCAAGATTTCAACATAAATCACATACAAGAATTGAAAGTCATGTCTAAGAAGGGAAACACATTGCAAAGAATGAAGGAAGAGTTTTTGTCACTGCCGAAATTCTAAAAATCTTGATAGGGACACGAGCTGGGCACCAAGAATACGCGCCTTCTCCCCCTTCTCCCTCTTATCTCGATCGAGATTCTTGAATCTCGGTAGGAACAGCGAAGCCGTTTGTGTATATTTCTCCAAACGACACATTTTCTCATCTAGATCGAGGCAAGTCTTCACCAACGGACACGTCTCTCCAGCGTACCTTTTGGAAGATTATGTTGGTCCCGTGTGATTAGTTCCAAGGGGGTGGTTAGGAACTAATATAACTTTTTCATTTAATTAATGTGCTGACTTAGTTATTTGGTGAGTTTGTCAACTCAGCTTTTGGTCAGCTTGGCCAGATATGTTACAAGACAGCTTTGGCCGGATATTGACTAAGGCTGTTTTACTTATAAGTTAGATATTGACACTCTTGGAGGTCAGCTTCTAACTCAGCACTTGAAATTACTCAGAGTCAACTTTAAACAATTTTATATGCTGAGTACACTTCTCACACAACACATGCAAATATATATATTGAGAGAGGGTTAGGATTACTCAGTATCACTTATCCTGGTTCGGCCGCTCCGCCTACGTCCAGTCCCTAGAGTCCTCCGGGATTTTAGAATCCAATACTGAGCTCTTTAAAGGTAGAGAAAAAACCGATTACAAGGCAGTTGAATATGCAAGAGTACCTTCCTCTATTCGTCTACTCAACTCCTACTAAGTGCTACAACCCAGCACCTAGATTTCTCTACCACTAAATGTTTACAACCAAACACTCAGCACAACGCTCTCAATTTTACAATTGATAAACACTTGTTCCTTTTCAAATAAAGAACACTTTAGAAGATTACAAGTAATCACTCTAGCATTTACACAAAGAATGGAAGATGGGTGTAAGATCTCTTTTTGTATCTAAGTGCTTTTGTATCTTTTCTCTCTTGTACTTTGTTTTTTTTTTGTCAATCGGCAATGATCCAAGGATTTTGATTGTCCTTATATAGGAGAAAATCTGGAATCAGATCATTTTGAAATGATGTAGCCGTTAATGTTAAAACGGCTCTTTTAGGGGACAGCTTCTGTTCAGCTTCAGACTGTTCCGGCCATTCCCTTCCTCTGTTTTCCTTCAGACGGCAGGCTTGTCTTCTTGCGTGAGACTTATCTTTTTGTGCCAGTTGTCTTTTACCAATAATCCATTGACCCATACATCTCAGAATGTGTCTTTTTGTGTAATTCCAAGGTTTCAATTATTGGTGCAGAGGGTTGGCAATCTTTGTCTTGTAGCGAACGACTCTTTCATGCTACCTTGAGGAATCACTCAGCTTCTACTGCGTAAGTCATTGTCTTCGGCAATTCCTAAGCTGGGTATATTTTTAGTCAGCTCATCTTCGTAAGACAGTTGTTAAGACGGCTTCTCATGCTGAGTTCTATCTCACTAAGCTCTGTTGGATTTTAAGTCTCAATCTTTTGATGCTGGGTTCGTTTCCACTCAGCTTGATCATGAGACTTCTATACTGAGTATTATTCCGCTTAGCTTGTTCTGTCATCTCATGCTGACTTTGTCCTGTTTTACTTTTATATCTTTTATACTTAAATTTATACTCAACATTTAAAAAACGGATTAGTACAATTAAAATAAAGCACTTAAATTTAATTGTCTCTTAATCATGGATGATTTTGTCAAATCAAAATCTTGTGGAAAGGTGTTTCAACAAACTCCCCCATTTTGATGTTGGAAAAATATATGATTATGGAACTCAGTTTTGAAATTCCCCATGATTGAATTATTTTTCATATTTCTGAAATTCCTCACCCGAAAGGGTTGCATCTATTAATTTACCTCTAAACCTCCCAAGATTTAGTTGAGATAAATTAAGGATATTTCTACTGACTAGATTCAGTCCTAGGCATAAAGTTCTAATTTAGATGAGTCTAGGTCAGCTTTCAGAAATGCTTGAGTACTCAGTTTGATTGATTTGTTTTTATGTATACTGAGTATGTTTCATTATTATTTGTTTGTTCAATTTGGACAGATCAGCATTGGTATTAAGACAAGTTGGATAAAGTGATGCTCATCATAATTTTACTCAACAAGAAATATAAATATTAAGCACAAGTGAAGTATGGGCTAGGTTCTAAGCTTTTGACTAGACTACTTCTTTTTCTTCGGATTGACTTGAGCTTGGTGATCAACTTGAGACTTGCCTTTTCCTTTATCTTTACTCCCTGATGCACCACCGGCGTGCTGAGTTCCATCTTGACTTTTCTCCCCTGTTTTGCCATCATCGGGAGGAGGAGGAATGAAGGTATCATTTCGAGCGGCACTAGACCGAGCATTTGAATAACGCTTCAACCTTCTTGTACTTTCACTTAAGCCATCAATAACTAGAACATTGTCATCTTAAACAGTTCGAGGAACCCATAAGGAGCTGCTCAGCATACTGATGAGACATTCATGAGATTTGCTGATCCAAGAGATGGACGCAGTGAGCTGAGCAAAGGATTGATGGTACATCTTGAGCAGAGCTGAGTCGTAGAATTGTCTTTGAGCATTTGTGTAGCGGACTGAGCGAAGGATGGATTGTGAGAAGCTCAGAAGGGTTTCATGAGTGATGGGGTCAACATCCATTTGTGCTTTATTGACGTTGAGTAGACTTACCGCTTCACTCAGTTGGTCAATTGTACACTGAGAAGAAGAAGAAACTAACTCACGTGTACAAGTAAGATCAGCAGTCAGCTTGGTAAAGCATTCTTGTAACTCAGTAGATGTGGCAGATTCAGGATTTCCCAAAGACCGTAGATGGGTCAGCTCTGCAGTCAGCTTAGTAAAGTGTTGGGCTAACTCAGCTGAAGTGACATATCCTGGATTGACCACAGAGAGAGTGTTGATTTTTCCTTCAAGTGAATCCATATGATTTACCATGAGAAGTAGCAGCTCATTCAGCTTCGCAATTTGGTCTTGCTTGGGTTGCTGTGTTTGAAGTGATGTCATAACACTTATAAGGTCCTTGAGCCCCTTGAGTTCATTAAGAAGTTGAGCGATGGATGAGATGTTAGATGACTCAGGATAAGCAGACCCAGCAGCATCAGAAGTGTTGAACTCATGGAGAAGGGATTGAGCAGTTTCTACGATGCGACGGCCAGATTGAGTTGCACTAAGGTAGGAAAATTGACCAGCTGGATTTGTCTCAGAAGTAGGTATGGAAGCTGATCTGGATGGTGGTGGAGTTGGCTGCTTATCAGCTTGAGTTGAGTGATCAACAGTTGGTCCGTGAGGTAATTCAGTACCAGGAGCTGAGTGTTCTTCATGAGGTGCAAATTGAGTAGGTGGGCTTCTTTTTGAGTAGCTGTGATGTCGAGTTCTTGCCCGGCTGATTTTGGATCCTCTAGAGTCTTGGCTTGTTCCTCAATATGAGTAACAGAGGCTTGATTGTTGGACGGTTCTTTAGGAGGAGACTCTACGGTGTGGGAGAAGTATTGCAACTGAATATCAGACATATCGGTGATTGGGTCCAGAGGCGGAGAATCTATGAGTATATCAATAACTGGTCCCTTGAAGGCCCTTTTCTTGAGCCTTTTGAATGACTTAGCTTTGGGAGGAGACGGGTCAGCGTGAATGTCATCTGGACTTTCATGTTGTGTGAGCCTATCCTCTTGCTGATCATCTCCTTCTTGTTCATCATCTTTTGCTTGATGTTGCTCAACATCATCTGACTCAGTATGAACTTCTTCTTCAACATCAGGCTGATTTGCATCCTATCATTGTTCTTCCTCTTCTTCTGTTTGCTCAGCTGGAGTTTTCTCCAAGTCAATTCCAAGACTTTGAGTGTAATGTGTCTTGGGTGGCACAACCCAATCAATGGGACCAGCTTCAACAATGTTCAAACCAGACCTTCGACTCTTCTTCTTTAGAGGTTGTTCTGGGGTGTCATCACTTTCGTCTTCGGGCTTAGCTTGCCCTTTTCTTTTCTCTACTGACCTAGGTGTAACCTGAGGTTGGTCAGCATCAATGTTTTTGCTCTTAGCCATGGCCCGTTTCTTCTTTAGGACGGCAGAGATGTCCTTTGTGCATGTTTCATGTGCTTTCCTTTTCTTCTTTGCCTTTGGTGACTCGGCGGGGATTTCCTTCCCTTTCTTAGGTTCAACTTCTGGCTCATCATCACCTGCTTCTTGCACAGCTTCTACTTCTTAAACAATTTTGACTCCTTGTTCGGCATCATTTTTTTCCTCATCTGCCTCAGCATCTTCAACTCCCTTTAAAGGTTGGTTGAATAACAACCCAAATAGCAGAGTCGCGGTTATTTCTGTTCCCAAACTCTTAGTCTCAGTGATTGTCTCGATTTTGTGATCTTCAAGGATTTTGGTGATTAGAGAACCTAGTCTAAGTTTCTTACCTCCATGTTGAAGTGCACCAACTAGAAACACAGCCATATTGAGTGGGCTATAGGTCAGCATGTGACATATAAAGCACTGCTCGAAGTTGGAGGCCGACAAGGCTGAGTTGAGTTTAGGGAAGATGAAGTTGGTCAGTATGTAGTGTGCCATCTTCTGGTTTTAACCCATACAGGTACTGGGTATCTCTCCTTTGTGGTTTTTGGGTTTGCAGAATCCCTTGACATGATCAAGCTTTTCCTTTGTTGTTCTAAACTCAGTCCATTCTTCTGGTAGATTTAGTAGGGTTGCCAAGTAGGATGGTGTGATTGTTATCTTGTGGCCCTTGACATGGGTTACCAGGTAGTCTGCATCGTCTTCATCCACAAACAGACTGGAGTAAAATTCCCTAACCAGGCGAGGATAGGTAGTTCTGGGGAGAGAGAAAAGGCCTGCCCAACCGTTTTTCTCGATCCACTCACAGAATGGTTTCTCGGCGGTGATGAAGCTGGGAGAAAACCACCGGCATTTTAGGACTTCGAGATTGTTGACTTTCTTGTGAACCTTTACCATGATTCTAGCCTTGGGTTGCTGTTGTTTTGAGGAGCTTGATGGTTTTTGTTAAGAACAGGGGATTTGGGATTTTCATCGGTGTGATGTTTGCCGGAATCACCACCGGAGATATTTTGAGGGTTCGACATTTTCTTTCTCAGAGATTTTTAGGAATTTTGATTTTTAGAGAGAGAGGGGTTCGAATGCCAAAAGATTCAAGCGTAAAGAGGATTAAGTGGGAAATCTTCCACTATTTAAAGAGATTGACATTGATCCTATTCATTGAACTAGCCGTTTCACCTAGGGACGTTCAATCGACAGAGATTCTGTCATTTAAGACACATTCGGCGCATGGGTTTTCCCATTATTGCTTGAGTTATCCTAGGAGCTATTTATTACACGTGTTAGCGTTTAATGGTGCAAGTAGGTTTTAACTCAGCTTTGCTAGAATTTGAAGCATTTGTGATACTGAGTACCTAGTTCTATGTAGATGAAGTTCTTCTCTTAGTAACTTAGCATGGGATAATCACTCCAACATGTGTATCTACTCAGCATAGGGTGATTACACAACATGTGCATCTACTCAGGATAATCACTTAACATGTATATTAAGTAATTTCGAATTAACTCAGCATGGCAATCGCTCAACGTTCAAATTTTCTCATAGAATTACAGAAGAGGATTAGACATACCGATAGCTTCCCTTAGTATGTTGAATTTTTCACGAGCCAATGGCTTGGTGAAGATATCTGTAAGTTGTTCATCTGTTGGCACATAGGTCAACTTGATCTCACCTTTTAGTATGTGATCTCTGATGAAGTGATGCCTTATGCTGACATGCTTCATCCTGCTATGTTGGATTGGATTTTTGGACAGATCAATGGCACTCTTGTTGTCACATTTGATCTCTATTGTTTCAGTCTTCACTCCATAATCCTCAAGTTTTTGCTTTATCCATAGAACTTGAGCAACACAGCTTCCAGCAGCCACGTACTCAGCTTCAGTTGTAGACAGGGCTACAGATGATTGCTAGTTGCCGAACAAAGATACTAGACATCTTCCAAGGAAATGACATCCTCCTGAAGTACTTGTACGTTCTAGCTTATCTCGTCCATAGTCAGCATCAGTATATCCAATGAGTGTGAATTCATTTGAGGTTGGATACCATAAGCCTGCATCAACTGAGTTTTGCAAATATCTAAGAATTCTTTTTACAGTAACTAGGTGAGATTCCCTGGGATCAGCTTGATATCTTGCACAATAACATACTGAGTACTGTATATCAGGTCTACTAGCCGTGAGATAAAGTAAGGAGCCTATCATACCTCGATAAAGTTTACTATCTATTGACTTACTCTTCTCATCTTTGCATAGGACAATATCAGTACCCATTGGGGTTGATATGGGTTTGCAGTCTTCCATATCGAATTTCTTTAACATTTCTTTGGTGTACTTGGAATGACTTATGAAGATGCCATTCTTACCTTGCTTAATTTGAAGTCCAAGGAAGAAGTTGAGTTCACCCATCATGGACATCTCGAACTCAGTTTGCATCTGTTTGCTAAATTCTTTACACAAAGATTCGTCAGTAGCACCGAATATTATATCATCTACATATATTTGTGCAAGTAGGGTATGTTTACCCTTTTTCTTAATAAATAAGGTTGTGTCAGCTTTTCCTCTGACATAATTCCTGGTCAGCAGGAAGTTGGTCAACCTCTCATACCAAGCTCTTGGAGCTTGCTTCAGGCCATACAGGGCCTTCTTGAGTTTATAAACATGGTTTGGAAATTTTGGATCTTCAAACTCAGGAGGTTGATTAACATATACCTCCTCGTTTATAAAGCCATTAAGAAATGCACTTTTAACATCCATTTGGTATACCTTAAAGTTCATGAAACTAGCATAAGCACACAATATACGTATTGCTTCTAACCTAGCAACTGGTGCAAAAGTTTCTCCATAGTCAATACCCTCTTGCTGACTATAGCCTTGGGCTACAAGTCGAGCCTTGTTTCTTATTACGTTTCCGTGCTCATCTAGTTTATTTCTAAAGACCCACTTGGTTCCTATAGGCTTTTGATTCATAGGTTTAGGTACTAAATCCCATACCTCATTCCTGGTCAATTGATCAAGTTCTTCTTGCATAGCATTGATCCAATATTCATCGTGCTCAGCATCAGCAAAGTTCTTTGGCTCATGCATTGAGACGAATGCTACGTTGCTGAGGAACTTCCTAATTTGATCTCTAGTCATCAACTTGTTGTCAGCAGCATCAAGAATAGACTTTTCTGAGTGTCCTCTTGGGATTTTTATTTCCTTAGGTAGTGTTGTGTCATTTGGAACATGTGTTTCTACAATCTCTACAGGAATAGACTGGTCAGCAAATGTAATTTCAACTTCTTGCTTACCTTTGGTCAGCCCTTGTATTGATGATTCAAAGGCTCCATTTTGATCAGCGGAAGCTGATTCATCTTCATTGAGCTGAGTTGACTTTCCTGCAGGGTCAGCTTCATCGAACTCAACATGGACAGACTCCTCTACAACCTAAGTTCGTTTATTATAGACTCTATATGCTTTACTGTTTGTTGAGTACCCTAAGAAGATCGCTTCATCAACTTTAGCATCAAATTTTGCAAGATTGTCCTTTGTATTGAGTATAAAGCATTTACACCCAAAGGCATGAAAGTACCCAATGTTGGGCTTTCGTCCTTTCCAAAGTTCATATGGGGTTTTCTTAAGTATAGGTCTTACTAGAGCCCTATTCAATATATAGCACGTTGTGTGGACAGCTTCACTCCAGAAGTACTTTGGAAGCCTATTTTCACTCAGCATGGTTCTAGCAATTTCGACAATAGTTTTATTCTTCCTCTCAACAACCCCATTTTGTTGAGGTATTCTAGGAGCTGAGAAATTGTGGTCAATACCACTGGCTTCACAGAATTCATCAAACTGTTGGTTTTTGAATTCTCCACCATTGTCACTTCTAATATGAGCTACTTTTAGTTCTTTGTCAATTTCAAGCTTTTTAATCAATGTGGTGAACATCTCAAATGTTTCATCCTTGCAACTCAGCAAGATGATCCAAGTGTACCGAGAGAAATCATCTACAATGACTAAGGAAAATTTCTTACCTCCCAAGCTGAGTGGCTGGATAGGTCCGAAAAGATCCAAGTGTAGTAATTCCAATGGTCTCTTGGTTGAGACAATATTTTTACTATGAAATGACTTTTTAGTTTGTTTGCCTTGCTGACAAGCTTTACACAGTTGATCTTTTTCAAATTTTAATTTGGGTAATCCCTCAACTAATTGCTTTCTAGCTAATTTGGCAAGAAGGTCCATGCTGACATGCCTAAGTCTTCTATGCCATAGCCAGGAGTTATCCTCTTTAGACACCAAGCATATTTTTTTGGAAAACTGTTTTTCTAAATTTAGCATGTACACATTTTCTACACGAGGGGCAGTTAAAATTAATTCATTTGTATTTCCCTCGAGTATTTGACACTTGGTATTATCAAATACAAGCTTTCTACCACTTTTGCAAAGCTGAGCTACACTCAGTAGATTGTATTTGAGACCTTTGACTAAGGAGACAGACTCAATAGTTGGGTTAACTTCGATAGTACCTGAGCCGACTATCTTACCCTTCTTATTGTCTCCGAAGCTTACACTTCCACCTCGTTTAAGCTCTAGTGTGATGAATTGTGTTTCATCACCTGTCATGTGTCTTGAGCATGCGCTGTCTATGTACCAAAGTTTTGACTTCTCCATGCATGTCAAGCTAACCTGCATTTTAAACTATTCATCTTTAGGTACCTAATTATTTTTGGGTCCTTTCTTGTTAGTATAAACAGGTGCAAAGTCATGTTACAGTTTGTGACGACATACTTTGATAGTGTGGCCATTTTTACCACAGAAGTCACAATAACTTATTATTTGAGGGCGATGCTAAGTGTGGTCAGCATTGTTATGTTGAGCATGCCAACATACCTTAGTGGTATGTCCTTTTCTTCCGCAGAAGCCACATTGGCCAATCCGCTTGCTGAACCAACACACATCTTTTGTGTGTCTCCTTTTCCCGCAACAGTCACACTGGGTGAGCTGTTTATGCTGACTAGTACTTGAGTACTCAGTATGGGATTTATGTTTATTTGAGCCTTTTACTTGACTCTGTAAGGTTGTAACGTCCTTTCTAAGTTTCTTTGACTCAGATTGAACCTCTGTGACAAACTTATGCATTATTTGAACGTTGCTATGTAAATATGCATTGTCTTAGAGGAGATATCTAAGGTCACTCAACTTGACCTCTTCAATCTCGTCACACCGCCTGCTGAGTGATTTGATTTTCTTGTTACACTTTTTAGTTAGTTTATATAAATCACTCAAGGCATTTACCATTTCATTTCTAAGAAAAAGTAGGGATGTTACCTCATTGTTGTGTTCCTCCTGATCAGTTTCATCAGAGAGGTCAGCTTGCTCAGATTGAGAGTGATCAGCATCATCGGCCATTAAGCATATGTTGCCGTTTCATTTGCGTCAGCTTCGGATGATGTTGACTCGTCACTGTCACTCCATGTTGCTACCATTGCCTTCTTGTTTCCCTTCTTATCCCTTTTTAGGTTTGGGCAGCTTGACTTGATGTGCCCAGTTTGGTGGCACTCAAAACATGTGACAGACTTGGAGCTGTCCTTCTTATATTTGTCACTAGACTCAGCTTTGTACCTATCACCTCTCTTGTGTGGCCATTTGCTGTTTCTGTCATTTCTTCTGAATAGCTTCTTCATCTTTCTAGTAAACATAGCCATTTCCTCATCATCAGTTGACTCAGCTTCTGTGGAGTCAGCTTTCATCACTAGTGATTTCTGTTTCTTATCTTCAGACTTTTCTTTAGCTTCAAAGTTTTTCATAGAGATTTCACGGGTTAGCAAGGATCCGATCAGTTCATCATATTTGTAGGTAGTCAAGTCCTGAGCTTCTTCTACAGCTGTTTTCTTTGCTTGCCAGCTCTTAGGTAGACTTCTCAGGATTTTCTTCACCTATTCTTCTTCAGTGAAGTTCTTTCCAAGTCTTTTTAGCTCATTTATGATGTTGGTGAATCTTGAGTTCATCTCTGAGATGTCTTCGTTCTCGTTCATCTCGAACAGCTCGTAGAGTCTCATATGCTGATTGACTTTGGACTCCTTAACCTTACTTGTGCCTTCATAAGTCACTTCCAACTTATTCCAAATCTCATGTGCCGACTCACATCCTGAAATCTTATTGTATTCTGCAGCATCTAAAGCACAGTGAAGCACATTTATAGCCGAAGCATTATTTTGTAATTTTCTGAGGTCATCCTCTGTCCACTCAGCTTCGCTTTTAACAATTTTCTCATTGTTAACAGTTTTATATGGCACATATGGACCTTGTACAATTGCAAGCCATGCACTCATGTTTGTGGCTTGAATAAAGTTTTTCATCATATTCTTCTAGAATGTATAATTAGATCCAAAGAATAGAGGAGGTCTAATGATTGATAATCCCTCGGGGAGTATCTGTGTTGTTTGGTTCCCTGGAAGGAAATGAGTGCTGTTCTCAGCCATTTATGGGGATCCGCTCAAGATAGTTATATCTTTGAGTAGTGAGCTTAGGCTCTGATACCATTTGTTGGTCCCGTGTGATTAGTTCCAAGGGGGGGGGGGGGTTGGGAACTAATATAACTTTTTCGTTTAATTAATGTGCTGACTTAGTTATTTGGTGAGTTTGTCAACTCAGCTTTTGGTCAGCTTGGCCAGATATGTTACAAGACAGCTTTGACCGAATATTGACTAAGGCTGTTTTACTTATAAGTTAGATATTGACACTCTTGGAGGTCAGCTTCTAACTCAGCACTTGAAATTACTCAGAGTCAACTTTAAACAATTTTATATGCTGAGTACACTTCTCACACAACACATGCAAATATATACATTGAGAGAGGGTTAGAGATTACTCAGTATCACTTATCCTAGTTCGGCCTCTCCGCCTACGTCCAGTCCCCAGAGTCCTCCGGGCTTTTAGAATCCAATACTGAGCTCTTTAAAGGTAGAGAACAAACCGATTACAAGGCAGTTGAATATGCAAGAGTACCTTCCTCTATTCGTCTACTCAACTCCTACTAAGTGCTACAACCCAGCACCTAGATTTCTCTACCACTGAATGTTTACAACCAAACACTCAGCACAATGCTCTCAATGTTACAATTGATAAACACTTGTTCCTTTTCAAATAAAGAACACTTTAAAAGATTACAAGTAATCACTCTAGGATTTATACAAAGAATGGAAGATGGGTGTAAGATCTCTTTTTGTATCTAAGTGCTTTTGTATCTTTTCTCTTTTGTACTTTTCTTTTTTTTTTGTCAATCGGCAATGATCCAAGGATTTTGATTGTCCTTATATATGAGAAAATCTGGAATCGGATCATTTTGAAATGATGTAGCCGTTAATGTTAAAACGGCTCTTTTAGGGGACAGCTTCTGGTCAACTTCAAACTGTTCCGGCCATTCCCTTCCTCTCTTTTCCTTCAGACGTCAGGCTTGTCTTCTTGCGTTAGACTCGTCTTTTTGTGCCAGTTGTGTTTTACCAATAATCCATTGACCCATACATCTCAGAATGTGTCTTTTTGTGTAATTCCAAGGTTTCAATTATTGGTGCAGAGGGTTGGCAATCTTTATCTTGTAGCGAACAACTCTTTCATGCTATCTTGAGGAATCACTCAGCTTCTACTGCGTAAGTGATTATCTTCGGCAATTCCTAAGCTGAGTATATTTTTAGTCAGCTCAGCTTCGTAAGACAGTTGTTAAGACTGTTTCTCATGCTGAGTTCTATCTCAATAAGCTCTGTTGGATTTTAAGTCTCAATCTTTTGATGCTGGGTTCGTTTCCACTCAGCTTGATCATGAGACTTCTATACTGAGTATTATTCCGCTTAACTTGTTCTATCATCTCATGCTGACTTTGTTCTATCATCTCATGTTACACAAGTTGTTCATTTATTGTTCAATTACAAATAATTAAAGATACAAGTTATAGATTTTATTATTTACATTACCCAAGTCGAGTTTATACTTCGAAGTTGATCGAGTGATTGCTATTTTCGAAGACTCAACGAGAATATCTAGAATTAAAGAGGAAACACGGTGTGACGAACCTACGAAGTTTAGTAAAGGATCGACAACCTGGAATTCATGCTTGGTCGAATTGCTTTTGAAACTTCTTTTTCTCTATTAAACTTGTGATGTTTATAACTCACACTAATAAAATATTTTTTTAATTCAATTCCATTTTCACTATTGTTTTATTTATAGTTTGATTTAACGATATTATTTAAGTAATTTTAATTGGTATTTTTATGTAAAAATATTTTGAAAGCAATTTGGTATTTTCTCATGTAAACTTTGTTGAACACTTAAGCGAATTCGGATTTACATTTGGTCATTGTGTTAATTCGAATAATCGGGTTTAGATTCCGAATTTGACTAAGGTTTTCAGTCTTAGACCGAAAGTAAAGATTTGTAATAGTTCAATTCATTTAAATTGAGTCAAATGGTAATTTATTACATCTACTCTAAACAAACCAAAGTTTAAAGTTGTGTTTTTGCTTAGTATAAATTAACCTTGGAAAAAGTCATAATCTAAATTTAATCTCTGTAAATTCTAATTCTAATTGTAATCATAATTAGAATTAGAAACCATTTAACAATTAACGATTTTTTTATAAACCTCGAGAAAACGAATTTAACTAAAACAGTAATTTTTAATCAAAATATTAAACGTTCTCTGTGGGATCGATATCTTTTATTACTACAAGCGAAATAGTGCATTTGTGGAATTCGCCTAACAAGCACGGAGGTCTCGGCCCCCACCTTGGACTCTAACTCACTTTTCACTCTCTCCAATTCTGAAACAGCATCGTTGTGCCCCTCCTTTAGCTCCTTCATAATCTGATCAAGCTTCTGGTACATTGAATAAGCTTCATTGCACCTGATCAAAGCCTTCGGCACAAAAGAAATAAACAGACGAAACCTTAGCACAAAAATTAACAACAAAAAATAGAAAATTTCATAAGTCAAAGTATGCCAAAAATAAGCTTACCACTCCACATGCCAATAGTGTCTCCCGGAAGTGATCCAAAAGAGATAATGGATGGTGACGCTGGACCTCACCGGGCACGACAGTGAAATTAGCAATCTCATGAGCCAGGGCCGAGTTAGTCAGGTCACCATCCTAACTCATGTTGCCACCATAGTTAAGAACCCTCTAGACTTTTTTCTCCATCCTTGCCATCACCTCAGCATCAGATCCCACTAAATGATTGGATGACTCCGACGCATCAGTTTTTTCACCCTCAGCAACATTCTCCTCATCATGAGCCCTCTTCGAGGTTCTCACTATCAGCGTCTCATTTTCTTCCACCTCATCAATCTCGATGACATCGTCAGAAGATTCAACTCACTTCTCAGAATCAAACTTCACAGCCCACCTCTTGCACCTAGACGACCCTTTTATGCCCTTCTAGCTCTCCTCCTTCACGACTACTTCATCCTTGGCAGCATCTGCCCTAGACTTGGCTAAGGAAATTGTTTCCCCTTCACCAATAGGGTGACCAGCTGGAACATCCAACTCAAGTCTGACATCGATGCTCACGTCTAGGATGCCTCCATGGTCTGCACAACCTGATTGGCATCCTCGAGTGAGGTAAAGGAAGGAAGCAAGCTCGAAGCCGCCTCATAAGCAACACTCGGTGGCAAGAATCCCTCCTCAAATTCCATCATGTCAAAATCCATGCTAACTCAACTACTTTCGGGCTCTACGTAAGAAAAACAACACATATATTAGTTCGAGAAGCACAAATCAAGTACACTAAACCAACATAAGCAAAAGGAAAAAACAAATATAATAGTGAAACCACAACCCTAAACTTACCGCAGGCAACATTCACCCTGATGGACTCGAGTTTGGCCATCTCTCCATCAGTAAATTGGTGACCTTTCTTCCATGTCTTTCGACTAACCAGCGAGTGAGCCAACTGCCACTGGTTCCAAATGGTATAACCAACGGAGATGTAGTGCCCAATGAGCAGATTGATGTCTTTCTTGATATCATTATCATCAGGGAGGCCCTTCAAAAAATGTCACCAACCTTTCCTCGGATTCCAGCAACTGCCTCTCGACCAAGCACTGAGAGGAATCTAAGGGGTCTCAACTCCAACTTACTCAGCACGGGAAATCGCCAAGAGTCTGCTTAATCCGGAAGAAGCGATGCATCCATACTAGTAGCTTGTCAGATAGACCCATGATAATGTTGAAGGTCGCATGCAAAAAGGTCACATATTGAGACTACGGTCCATTCATAGGTTTAAAGGACTTCCGGAAGACGAGCATGCATGATAGGGGTCAAAAGCCCGTATCTTTAGGTATAGTTTTTAGGTTAGTTTAGTTTAGTTTTCCTACAATAAGCGAGCGATTCTCGCAATTTTATAAATGTGTGCATGCTATTTGGGTTTTGTATATGTCTTGTTTACTTTTTTGTAGTTTGAGGTCGTTTTTTGGTTGTTTTTGGGCAAATATTGCCAAAATAGCACCTATGTTAACTTTCAATTATTTATTATGGCTAATTGATCCACCGCACCAAATAAAGATTTTACTCAAATATAACTACTAGTGAGTCAATCTGAACTTTGGACTAACATTATTTGGAGTTTTTATGCATGTGCAGGTCAAAAATAGGAACAAGTTTGCGTAAAAATCACATCTCGGGGACCCCCGACAGTCATTCGGAGTGTTTGGGCACTTGTCGCTCGCCAAAACTGGCCATTTTAGGCCAACTCGGTGAGCTAGCACTGCTAGTGAGACGAGCTTACAGTTGCCAGCCAGCTCGTGTCGAGCTGGCTCGCCCAGCTCAGTGAGCTAACCTTCGGGAATCAGTCTTTTGATTGATTCCCGGCCCCACGAAGGCACGATCTGTCCCCAGCTCTTCCACTTGCAATAGGAAACGAATTCGATTAGATCTGGGACTCGAACGCAACTATAAATAAGACTTTGTACATGTAAATTAGATATCTTTCATCTTTGTAAAAAACCCTAGCTTCCCCCTTGAAGAATCCTCTCCATCTCCTCCATCCTCCATTGAAGAATGTTCGAGCTCCACTCCCCGAGCGTTATTCAAGGTTCCCTCCTTAAGTCCTATGAAGATGCATGTAGTGGTAGACATGTTCCCTGAAAGGGATTTGCTTACTCTTTTACATCTTGTTTATCTCTTGATTTAGTCTATGAATCCTAGGCTCATTGTATCTCCGTGACAATTTTCTCCAACTTTAATGTTAATACAATTATTGTTTTGTTCAATTGATTTATCTATTTAATCTTTGTCTTACACTTTATCTGATTGGTTTAACTCATTCATAAATCCAAATATTTTGCTGGCACATATTGCAAGCTGAATTTGACCTAGTCAAAGCCTATAGAATTGACGACCCTATGGAAGATGAAGCCCAAATTTCTGAGCCGTAGAGCTAGTTACGGCCTTACAAGGGAATCACGCACTAGGAACCGTAGAAGGATAAATAGGGTTAATCGCCTCAGACACAGGTTATTGATTGGTTTTTTAAACAGGTTGTGTTCATCATTATCGTAACATTTCATCTCCTTTCAGGTAATTGCATAGTTGAAAGATCACTTAGGAGTAGAATAACTTAATTAGGAGTAGTTTAACTTAATCAAACTCAATCTCAAACCCCCCAAAGCCTAGATAACATTAGAAGCTGAGTAGCTCGATACTTGCAGGAGTAAATCACGTGAATTCGATACCTGAACTTGTCCAAATTTTATTACTTGATAAGGACGGGGTACACTTATTCCTTAATGAGTCTCAACCGAGGCGCATCAGAGCGGCATGCTGAATAGAATGCCACCATCATCCTCCATCCATTTAGATGCACCTGGTCGGGGCATAATTCGTACTCATTCATTACCTCGACAATAAATATAGAATCAGTGGCAACCGCATTCCAACCTCAAGTTGCTCTTTATAAACGATCATTTCATTCAGCGTTGTAACATCATTTGCGCACGTCAATCCCAACATCACTAATTTCATATGGCACTCTGATCTGATAGGCGATTGCTAAAGAAGACAAGTCCTCCTACACTATGATTAAGTGCGCTCCCTCCAACATCAAGCTTTCCAGCTTCTTCGGCCTCTTCGATCGATCATATCGACACCCGTCCAAACCAGAGACACCTAGCCTGTGTGGCCACACCTTCTTTTGCATCCGCTCATATAAGGTCCCCAAATCTTCCCCTTCGTATACCAAGTACCCTAGAACTGTCACAATGACTTCCATGGTCCTAGGCTTAATGCCACCCCTAGGCCTTAGAAAGGAAGACTCTAAACGAACAACGGGAGCACTTTGAGCATGAACCTTTTTCGGCCGTAAAGTCCCCTTATCTTTCCCTTTCCCGAATTTTTCTTTACGTTTCTTCTGGCAACCTCAACCAGGTTCCCTCAAGGCAAAATCACCAGGAACAACAAAAGCTAGTTTCACGACTTGCTCCTGAGACGAACCCTCATACATAATAAAGCTCACCCAAACGCACCCCAAAGAAAAACATAAACGCGATAAAATGAAAGCTCATAAGATATAGAAGATTGACCTCTTTTTCATAAGAAAATCGGTAGAAGCAGTTTAGGCACGTGAACGGTCATAAGTAGTCTTCTCAAGTAAAGCTCAGAAATAGAAGAATGCAGGCAAGGAGGAAATTCGTGATACAAAAGACGGATTATAGAAGGTGAAAAACTCAAAAATTATGTAACGATGAATTTTTATAGCACACAAGCAAACCAAACCGACATTTTAGAATGACACAGCCATATTGACTATGACACTTGGCGTTCCGGAAGACGATGCCCATCGCCCCATAACCCTACGAGCGGCACAACGAATAAAACGCCACCATCATGCACCATCCATTCAGATGCACTTGGCTGGGGTATAAGTTGCACTCCTTTATTACCTCGACAAAGAACGGCAGCAATGGCAACATATGTCAAGCTCAAGTTGCTCCTCATACATGATCATTTCGTTCATCGCTGTAACATCATTTGCTCGTACATCAATCTCAATATCATTGGTTTCATATGGAACTACAATCCGATAGGTGACTACTAAAGAAGCCAAGTCCTCTCGCACTATGATCGAGCGCACTCCCTCTAGGGTCAAGCGCTCTGGCTTCTTCGGCCTCTTCAATAGATCATACTAACACCCATCCAAACTAGACACACCTGGCCCATGCATCCACACCTTCTTCCGTATCTGCTCGTGTAATGTACCTAAATATTCCCCTCCACTCATTAAGTACCTGGGAACCGTGAAAACAAATTCCATAGTCCCAGGCTTAACGCCACCCGTAGGCGTTGGAACAGCGGGTGCTAAACGAACAACCGGAGCACTTCGGACATGAACCTTTTTCGGCAGTGAAGTCCCCTCATCTTTCCCTTTCCCGGATTCTGCCTTACGTTTCTTCTAGCGACCTCGACCAGATTCCCTCAAGGAAAAATCACCAGGAGCAACAAAAGCTAGTTTCATGACTTGCTCCTGGGATGAACCCCTAGAGATAATACAGCTCACCTAAATGCACCCCAAAGAAAAACACGAACGTAGTAAAAGAAAGCTCGGAAGATATAGAAGACTGACCTCTTCTCCATAAGAAAATCAGCAGAAGTAGTTCAGGCACGCGAATGGTCGCAAGCGATCATATCAAGTAAAGCTCAGAAACAGAAGAACATAGCAATGAGGAATTCGCTATACAAAAGACGGATTATAGAAGGTGAAAAACTCAAAAATTACGTAGCGGTGGATTTTTATAGCACACAAAAAATCAACTGACATCCCAGAATGACACAACCATACCGACTAAGAAAATTGGCATTCACGCGTCGCAACTATAGTCACGCCTCATCAATGCTATTGTCAGATGGAGTCATGCATGGGAGAACTATAGTTTTTTTCCTTTTGAAATCTCAATGGATTATAGCTGCCACGAAACAATCGATGTACACACTAACACACTCATGACATTCGCATGAACGCTTCAGATTCACAATATTCAAGGTGTCTCTCAACGACAAAGCATCCACCCAAGCGAATGAACAACTCTATAGCGACATAAAAGCACTCTATGAAATCATCCTCGCATCTAATGGTTCGACATAGCACTTCAGTTCGGGGGAATACTTGATAAGGGATATGGACCAGACTCAATCCAACCCAATCACCCTCTGGTCACAAAGCCCACTAAGAGGCCCCCTTCATCTAAAAAAAGAACTACATGACCACCAATAAAAGGTATGCCCACTTTCTCTCTCTTACTTAACTATTTTATTTGTCTATATTGACACTAACTTGGGCATCAGAGTGTCTCCAGGGACCGATCCCTTGAAGGCTCCTCCACTCTATATTATCCTTTAACTGCAAACTTCTCAAATTTCAACCACGGGATTGAATTTAAATCTGTCAAATCATAGATATTGTTTTGTAGTTTACCCTATAATTAATATGTCAATATATGTTATGAAATATTAAACATTTATGTGTGGGAAAACAAAAATATTTTGTGTTGTATTTTGACCAATAATTAAGAGCTCAATATATGTTATGAAATATTAAATATTTATTCGTTTGGTTTACAGAATAAAATGGAATAAAATAGTTATTTCTAATGAATATAATCGGAAAGAAAACTATTCCTATTCTTATGTTTGGTTGACTATAATTTTTTTTTTTTAAAAATAGATAAAAAAAATTTATTCAAAAGACAACATTATCCTCATGTCTGATCTTTATTGATTTATTAAATTCATTCGTTCATTCAAATATCTAATAATAGCCTAACATATTCCCAGCTCAATTAAGTTGTCTAGAAACTGCAACTGACCCGCGAACTTCAAAATGTTATAATTAACCCCTTCAACTTGCTTATTTGGAACAAATTACCCCTCAAATAGGTTAATATTTGTGATTTTGTTTTTTGAAACATTTTCCCTTTTGTTAATATATCAGTAGATTAGTTAGTTGTATCAACCGATATTTTGAACATCTTATATCTTTGATGTAATATTATGTTGAATGTTTTTTTGGGTTTAGAGGTTATTTGTTCCAAATAAGCAATTTGAGAGATTATTTGTTACAATTAAAAAACTTGAGGGGTTAGTTATAACATTTTGAAGTTCAAACGGTCTCAAAATGTATTAGGCCTTTAATATATATTAGGGCAAACTACAAAAATAATGTATGTGGTTTGCCCAATTTGGTTTAAAAGTTTACAAATAGGGGTCTGTGGTATGGTTTAATTTACAAAAATGGTATTTCAAATTACGATGTTCAGTTCTGATTACAACAACATTTTTATTTTATTTTTTAATTACATTTACATATTGACAAAACATATGTCCAAAAATTAAACTACAATTGTGTAAAATGAATTTAAATATAAATTTAGTTTATAAACTATGAAATTAGTAAAAACATAAAATTTTCATCAAATGATTTATATTTTCAATTTAGGGAGCTGCGTTTGGATAGGGACCGTGTTTTGTCGATATGTAAGAATAAAAAATTTCAAGATTAAATGTTATTGGTTGTAATCAAAATTTAATATACACCTTTATTTAAATTAAACTATGCACCACACCTTTATTTATAAACTTTTAAATATTTTGAAATAGTATTTTGAAATATTTTGTTTTTTAAATTAAACTATACAACACACCTTTATTTATAAACTTTTAAACCTCGTGCTGATAAAGCACGGATATATTTTTTTTTTTTTACTTTTCCCCGTGTCAACAAATTATATTTGTCCACACAAATTATCCACTTGAAAGCAATAATTCTGTTTTTTCCACTATCTCGTGTTTCCAAGAATATTCACATGGACCTTAATGACCAAGTGAATTTGGTCATTCACTGTTAGATCTAGGCTTATTAAATCTAAGTCACATGATATTTTGAATCTCCACCTTAGGATTCTAACAAGTCTAGATCTAATGGTGAATGAGCAAATACTACATGATCATTAAGGTCCATGTGATCAAAACCGGTCGTGTTCCATGTACTCATCAAGTGTTTTATATGGATATGTTATTTTGTGGCTTTTGCAAAGTAAAGGATTATCCATATTGTTTATTGTTAGAAAATAAAAAATAAGGAAAAGTATTAAAAAAATTCATATATTTATACGTAGAAAAATAGAGTTTTTGTTTTTTTAACTATATATTGTACTTTATCAGTAGTGTTCATATGGATCTTAGATAACCAAATTAGTATGGTCATTCACCGTTAGTTCTACGTTTATTAAAATTTTAAGGTGGAGATTCAAAGGATCGTAAGATTTAGAGTTAATAAGTCTAAATCTAACGTTAAATGACCAAACTCATTTGGTCATCCAGGATCCATGTAAACACTATTGACGCTTATCATTAGTGTTCACATAGATTCTGGATGACCAAATGAGTTTGGTCATAGATCTACACTTACTAAAATTTTAGGGTGGAGATTCAAATAATCGTAAGGCTTAGAGTTAATAAGCCTACATCTAACGTTAAATGATCAAATCAGTAGTGTTCACATAGGTCCTAGATGACCAAATGACTTTGGTCATTCATCGTTAAATCTAGGCTTATTAAAATCCTAGGGTGGAGATTCAAAGGATAGTAAGGCGTAGACTTAATAAGCCTAAATCTAACAGTGAATGTCCAAACTCATTTAATCATTTAGGGTTCATGTGAACACTACTGATGGTTTTTCCTATAATTTGAAACAAAGGGAGAGTCCGACATAGACGAAGAGAGAAAGAGGGGGGAACCACCATTGAGCAAGTGAGTTCTTTTTTAGCCAATTCGAAAAAAGAAAGTGTCATCTGTCCTTGTGCTATGAATAAGGAAGGCTAGAATTGAATTGGGATATTTAGAAAGAAAGAAAAGTTTGGTCATTCACCGTTAGATCTAGGCTTATTAAAATCTTAAGGTGAAGATGCAAATGATCGTAAGGCTTAGAGTTAATAAGTCAAAATCAAAAGTGAATGACGAAACTCATTTGATCATCCAGAGTTCATGTGAATACTATTGATGCTTTACTATAGTAAAAAAAAAAGGTATCTAACGACGCTAAAATATATGGGTTAACGACATTTTTCAGCGTCGTTAAACACTTACCCACACTTTTCAAAGTGTCGCCACAAACGTCGTTAAATCGCGTGTCGCCATTTTTTAACGACACATAAATCTTGTGTAGGTAAATTCAATTTGCCGACATTGCGTGTACAAGCGTTGTCATGCTAGAGACACTTACTTTTTTTAGCGTTGTAATTTTTTTCACATTATTAATTTATAATTTTTGTAATTTTTACTACGCTTTATTAAAGTGTCTTAATATCGACGACACATAATTTTTATTTTATCGTTATTTTTCTACAGAAATATTCATTGCGTCTTGAATATGACGACACTTAAATTTGAAAGCATCTTTAAAGTTACGACATATAATTGTTAAAATGTCTACATATAACGACACTAAAAAATATTATGTCTCGAACGTAACGACTTTTTTAATTAACAGAAATGTCGTAAAAATGGAACCCGTAAATACTATTACATTCTCAATATAACGACATTTTTAATTTAAAAATGTCTCAAAATTAGAACACATAAATATTATTCCATCTTCAATACAACGACATTTTTAATTAAAAAATGTCTCTTAATCACGACGCATAAATATTATTATATCCTGGACAAAATAACTTATTTGTAAATAAACGTCTTGAAATGTTACAACACTTCGATTTGAAAAAAATATCTCCAATTATATTATATATAATCACATAAATGTCTATGATGTAAATGATCATATTGAAAGTCAAATTGTGAAATTATTACAGAAAATGAAATAAACAATTATAGCTGCATACAAGTGAATGACTTTTTTTTCAAGGTCCATTTTCTCAAAAAATATTCTCGATCACATTCTTTCTTTCATGATACAACAAATCAGCAAATGGCTCTGAAAAACAAATCAACAAGCGCAAGAAACAACATATAAACTTATAGTTAGCCACATTGTAAAGAAAATAGTCCCAACTAAAACATACAAAATATACTCCTTACCTCTAGCTTTATATATGTCACTATTTTACATAAACTCCCTGAAGTTAAATCAATGCACACTTCCAAATTTATTAACTATATAAATGCACAACTGTTTCTCACAACAGAACACAACTTACTTATTTATTGGGATAAGGTACTTAAATAGGCCTATGTTTTTGGGGAAGTATGAATTTAGGCTCAACGTACAAAATAGCACTAATATAGGCTTAACGTTTAATAAATTATCAATTTAGGCCTTGATAAGGGAACGAGAAACGTCTCCGTTAAGAATGACGTGTCCAAATTCGTTATCGAAGCCTAAATTGATACCTTTTTTAAACGTTATGCCTATATTGGTGCTATTTTATATGTCGAGCCTAAATTGATACTTTTCTAAAAACCATAGGCTTATTTTGATACCTTATCCTTTTTTATTTGTATGCATATGGCTATAAATGTACACAAACATTTCAATAAGAAATGTGATATTTAGAACAACCTATATTTAAACCACATAGCCAATGATATGTTGAAAGTTATTAACTATTCAAGTCCAGATATTTATTATGTTTATTCAACCTGAAGGAACCAACCAATTCTCATTCCAAAAACGAGGGATGCATCTATTCCTTTACTAAAACAAGCATGCATAAAGAATGCCTTATTAAACACTGTGCATCATGAATTTAGTCGCAATGTGAAACAATATATATAGAAAAAATTATTTTGAGGATTACCTCTCTTAGGCGATCCAAAGCACTAATAAAGTCATCATATATGATTGAGAGAACAACATACCCAAGTTTGACTATCCATGAAATAGACCTGCATTACATTTTAGATGCATCATAAATAAACTACTATGAAAGATACAATAAGTTTTCATATGCTTGTAAATAAGATTAACTAAACGTATTTGGGCATATTAGTTATATAGAGGAGATGCACCAAGATTATTAATGCCCATAGAGTCAAAACCGCTCCATAACGCTTCTTTGTTGTATTCACAAGATAATTATTAGCATACATTGGTTATTAAGTTGGAAGACTGATAAAAAAAAGTGCGAGCAGTTAGATACCACATTGTCTACATCTTAAACGACTTTTACACCCTTAAATCTCCGTCCTAAGTGTTTTCTTCTTACAAGAGTTAAACATAAATAACCAATGATTTTGGGGTTCAATTACTTCAAGGCAAATCATGTTGATGCATTACCTTAGGAACGAACAATTCTCTCTGAAATCTCTACATTATCATGTTTATGCATTCCTTTAGACATCTGATTCCTACTACATAAAAAGATTCTAACCAAATAAACTATGTAAAAAACGAGTCTTCTTATCCTTGACAAAGACATGCAACATATTCACTAACTCAATTCATTTAATTCCTATTTCAGACAAAATAAGTAACTGAGTACACAATCAGGAAAATGCAATCTATAATTTATGAAATAAATTATAATTAAGAGGGATAAGGTACCAAAATAGGCATATGGTTTTTAGGTAAGTATTAATTTAGGCTCCACGTACAAAATAGTATCAATATAGGCTTAACGTTTAAAAAAGATATCAATTTAGGTCTCGATAACGGAACGAGACACGTCATTGATATTACTCCATTAAATTCTGTCAATTGTACGTGGAGGGAGAAATCATAACTTAACGGAGGAACATGAATGATGTGTCCAATCGGTTATCAAGACCATAAATTAATATCTTTTTTTTAAACCTTAAGCCTATATTAGTGCTATTTTATACGTGGAGCGTAAATTGATAATTCCCTAAAAACCATATGCCTATTTTGGTACCTTATCCCTAATTAAAAAAAAATAGGCATATATAACATACCTTATCCGAAATCATATATCATGTTCATGTACATCCTCTCTAACCCAATTGATAGGTTCATTGACATCAACCGTTCCGGGCACATTATTGGGCGCACATTGAGTGTATGCATCCTCATCATCAAGTTGCACACAAGTACCCATATCATATAGATCTCTTGGTTTTGTATGGATCACTTGAAACCATTCATTATGCTTTGGATCTTGTACATAAAATACTTGTTTTGCTTGAGACGAGAAGACAAAATGATCATCTTGTAATAAATGTCCTTTATGGATTAACCTATAAAGATTAACCATAGTACAACCATTTTCATCTTTTTTCACACCCCTAGAACTAACATCAACCCAATCGCATCTAAACATCACAATATTAAACTTCCTATAATAATCTAACTCGATTATGTCATTAAGGACCCCATAATAAGATACACCATCTACCTCCACAACCACACCACTATTTTGTGTTTTATCGTACTTTTCGCGACTTTTTATGTGGAATCTGAAACCATTTATTATAAAACCACTACATCATCTGATGACATTGTTTGGTCCTCTAACAATGGATACTAGTTCTTCTGAAATATTATTCTTTCTCATTTTTTCCACCTAATATTATACAATACATACAACAATTATATAATGTAAATATTAGATATAAATTCTTATAAAAATAATAGTATGACTTAGTAAATTACCTGATGCACAAGCCACTCTGGAAATTTTTCTATAAGCCACTTCTGCTCAATGCGTTGTGTAGATCGACTTGGACGATATGCTCTTCGTTGAGCAGCCAAAAATTCACTGCTCAAATTGCAAATATCATTAACAAGTAATTACAATAAATAAGAATTCAAATGAAATGAGATGTAACTAACCTCCTGTATGTGCATATTTGATCATAATGAAGCAAAACATAACGATGGATTTGTGCAAATGACATTTCATCAAGAAATGCACTTTCTATTTTACCTAATGTTCGTCGTCCAGTTGAGAACATATAGTTTTCAACTCTATTAACTCGATCAAAATTTCTTTGTGGGCGATTGAAATTTGTTTCCACGCCTTGAAAATATCGTGAACAAAAAGTCAAGCATTCATCTGCAACATAACCTTCTGCAATTGAACCCTCTGGATGCGCTTTATTTCGAACATTTGCTTTAAACTGAACTAAGTCCCTTTTTATTTCATAAATCAAAGTAAATATTAGCAATATTGAAAATATTAATGTGGAAACATATAGTATCAAAGCCAAAGGTACTAACCTTTCAATTGGAAACAGCCATCTATAATACACTAGACCTACAAGTTTGACTTCTGCAACTAAATGAATCGTCAAGTGAACCATAATGGTAAAAAAGCTAGGAAGGAATGTCTTCTCTAATCGACAAAGTGTTTCAGCCACTTTTGATTCCAAGAGGTCAAGTTCATTTGGATCAAGGGTTTTGCTACACAAACCCTTAAAAATGGAGCACAAATCGGTCACAACAGCAACTACTTGACGGGGCAAAGTAGATCTTAAAGCAATAGGGAGAATGTCTTGCATAAGAACATGACAATCATGGCTTTTCAAATTAATAATCTTGCGCTCTTTCAAGTTCACACATCTTGAAATATTTGAAGCATAACCATCAGGAACCTTCATATTCTTCAACACAGTTAAGAATAGTTCTTTTTCTACCGAAGACATAGTGTAACATGCTTGTGGCAAACGGCGAGACCCATTATGTGCAGTGGGATGGAGTTCATGTCTAATTCCCATATCAATTAAATCAAGCCTCGTTTTGTAGTTATCTTTGCTCTTACCATCAAGATTGAGGAAAGTACCAAGCAAATTATCACAAATGTTTTTCTCAATATGCATGACATCCAAATTATGACGAAGAAGATTGAACTCCCAATAAGGAAGATCGAAGAATATGCTTCTTTTCTTCCATAAACAAGGTCTTGATTCCTCACAATTTTCAATACTTTCATCAAGAAAACTATCTGCATCTTCAAAATGAATTGCTTCATTGTTTGAACAATATTGTTGAGTATTTGGTTGAATTCTAGAACTCTCATTCTGCTCTCGGTTCCGTTTCTTATTTGATTTTACTGATTTTCCATAAACAAAATTCACACCACTCAACTGCCTTAGTACCAGAAGGTCGCAAAGGTGCTGTCTGTAACTCCACTGTGCCGTCAAATTGATCTTTTTCATATCGAAAATGATGATCATGCTCTAACCACCTTTGATGACCCATGTAACAAAATTTTCCCCCATTTTTTAACCATTGAGAATGAGTTGATTCCCCGCAAGATGGACAAGCTACACGCCCCTTAGTGCTCCAACCTGATAAATTGGCATAAGCCGGAAAATCGTTAATTGTCCACATTAGTGCAGCTCTTAACTTGAAGTTTTCCCTAATACAAGCATCAAATGCATCCACACCATCCCATAATTGTTTCAATTCATCAATCAGAGGCTGTAAGAAAACATCAATATCATTTCCAGGACCCTTTTCTCCTGGAATGACCATGGATAAAATCAGTGATGATTGTTTCATGCAAGCCCACGGTTCTAAGTTGTGAGGAATCAGAACAACTGGCCAAGTACTATATGTAGTACTCATGGTTCGAAAAGGATTAAATCCATCACTAGCTAAGCCAAGTCGCACATTATGAGGATCTGCTGCAAATTCTGGAAATCGCTTATCAAATTCTTTCCAAGCTAATGCATTCTGCTGGGTGCCTCAATTTTCCATCCTTATTCCTACCTTCCATATGCCACCTCATGGAAGAAGCAGTTTTTGAAGACATATATAGTCGTTTTAGCCTTGGTATTAAAGGAAAATATCGCAAGACTTTAGCTGGATTTTTCTTCTTTGGGTTGTCATTCTCATCCTCCATTAAATCACCATCCTTTTCATTGTTAAGCACCCATCTTGATGTCAAACATACTTTGCAACATTCATCATTCTTTTTCTCCCCCAATATAGTGTACAATCATTTGGACAAGCATGAATTTTTTCATAACCCAATCCTAAATCCTTGATTATTTTTTTTGATTCATAGTAAAATGATGGTAAATGATTGCCGCTCGGAAGTGCATTAGATAATAGTTCTAACAACATGCTAAAAGACTTTCCAGACCAACCATTTAAACATTTGATATGGTACAATCTCAACATAAAAGATATTCTTGAGAATTTTGTACATCCCGGATATAGATCGTCATCACAATCTTGAAGTAGGTGTTGGAACTTGATTCTATCATCATTATTCGGTGAAAGATTGATATAAGGATTGTCATTGAGATCGTTAGGATGATTGTCATTCAGATTATTGTGATTATCGTCATTGAGATCATTGTGATGATTGTCATCTGAAATAATTCCAAATGCATCTCTAATAAGCCCCAACATTTCATAGTCCCCATCCAAATTTGATCGCCTGGAGCTACTTGTCTCATTAGAAGAAATAGTACAATCATTTGACGATGATGATACTACAACCGATTCTCCATGAAATATCCATTTTGTATATCCTTCTAAAATACCATTCCATAATAGGTGCTCTTGAACAATTAGTGCATCATATGAATATCTATTATAACATTTCTTACATGGGCAATAAATCAATCCATTGACAACTGTTTTTTCAACTGCAAACTTGATAAAACTACTTACACCATTCAAATATGCAACACTTGATCTACATTCACTGATCCAGCTTTTATCCATTTCTATATGATCAAAATAAAAACACACTAACATTCATAAAAGTGCTCAAACTAATAGCCATAATGCTCTCCTAATTCAATATAACCTTTTATATGCATTGTTAGATGACAAATTCAACATTTTTCATGCACTACTAGATGACCCAAAGAAAAAAATGCATAAAATTATATGTTAGTTGAATTCAACCTCTTTGATAGGAATATCACAGTACATCCAACACCAGCAATGTGATAGGGGTATTTTACCCCTATCTTTTAGCGTGATTTACGGGATGATTTTGGATAGAATAAGTAAGTTTAATTGTAAAAATAGAAGTATTTTGAATAAATAAAGAAATAAAAATAAATCTCGTACTTTAGTTTAAATCTGTCATTTTTTATTAGTTTAGAAAATAAAATCCTCAAGCTAACTCGGCTCCTAAAGTGTTGTATTTCAGGTACAAGAAATGAGCAAGAATCTACCACATACGCGGGGCGTAAAAACCCTTACGCGGGGCGTGAAACATGGTGCCAGAAATAATTGCCTTATCCGCAAGCACCATGTGGAATTGACTCAGCATACGCGGGGCGTATGACACTCTACGCGGGGCGTATGACATTTGTCGGCAATAATTGGCCTAATCCTGGAAGTCAGACTGCATTGTCCCCCCTGGTCAACCACCTATACGCGGGGCGTACCACTCTTTACGCGGGGCGTATAAGATAGTTCTTTAATGCAAAAAGATCAGGGACATATTTACGCCGGGCGTAATGCATCTACGCACGGCGTAAAACACTCCAATTCCAACAATAAACTTCAGAAACGCAAACACGCGGGGCGTACTTCAGCTACGCAGGGCGTACTTCAGCTATGCAGGGCGTGTTTGGGACAAATAGACAGGGAATTGGTCCACACGCAGGAGATTTCTGACGGAATGGGCATCTACGCGGGGCGTATCATGGGTTTTCTGCACTAAATAATGTTGCTCCATGCTTGTACTTTGTGAAATTACCAAATTGCCCTTACTTGATGTGTATAAATAGATAGCTCTCCAACTCCAAAAGACACCAATTACATGCTAGAGAGCTAAACTATACTCTTTTCCTTTCTTGTAATTTAGATTCAAGTTTCTTGTAGTTAAACTCTCCCCCTCGAGAGCTTGTTCGGTTGTTCCGACATTCTACCGAAGTCCCGCTCCATCATTCATCACCAAGCTCGAGAGTTCCACCTCCACGACTTAGGAGACGGCCTTGAGTCCGGTTAGCTAGTTCCAAGGGCAGATTCTCCCTTTTTACTTGCTAATTAGCTTGTACTCTTCCTATGTACTAGGCGTGGTTGTATTTCATCTATACACTTTCCATATTTATAATTTATGATTCATAATCTCTATTTCTCTTTACGTGTTGATGTTTATTGCTTGTTTTGACATTGATAATTGACTATTGTGTAGGGGCACGCGATTACCGCCGCCATCCGGGCTATCTTTAGGGAATTATATAGGTGTTGCCTTACCGGAAGTGACGTTCCGAAAACCGTAGGGATTAACAAACCACGGAACTTACGGGCCCTAATTTCTAGTTCCCCCGCATTAGACACACCTTGACTAGGAATCACGTAGTCTAAGCACTTCACGGGTCGGTCTTACTATACTTAGTCATCTTTGCAAGAATAAACCATTTTCCGTATACATTTAGAGTCGTTATTTATCGTAGTTATAACTTATCGTACACATCCCACTTCATAGAGTTTTAGCTACATAAATTTGTGTCGCCTATTATAGGAATAGCGTGTAATTGTGTCTTACTTTACTCCAAAGTAATCATCGCTTAAATAACTTACGAAACCGAGTAGTTTAATACTTGTAATTATAAATCCCGTGGATTCGATACCCGGTCTTAACCGGATTATTACTTGATACGACGGGGTACACTTGCCCTTAAGTAGTCGTGACGTCTAGTGAATTTAGAGCATTTATAAAGATCAAATCCATAGTCCCGTAGCTCACACATATCACATCCACATCCGTATTCGTAAACTACACCACTAGCTCACACATATCCCGTGGCTTCCATACATCCCTCGCAGCGTGCCCGATCAATATGATTTGGGCACGCCTTTTGAAGCCCGTCTTCGTGCCCTCGGGTGGTATGACATGTATATCACCGAACACCATGTCTATCCATCTTTGATCATCGAGTTCTTCTCCACCCTCACCTCCAATAATGTACCCATGGCTGCCCTCTTTAATTTTCGCCTCCAAAACCGCCCTTTCACCATTGACACCCAATGGCTCCGCAATCACTTCACTCACCAAGTGGAGCCGAGTGTTGCCCATTGGCCCAACGGTGTCTCCGCCTCCGACTTTTGGACTTCGATTACCGGATCCACCGAATACCACGTCTCCAACCTCCACCCGGCTGGTATTCGTGACCCCATTCTCCAATTACTTCACCGCTTCATCTCCTTCTACTTTACGGGGAAGTCGGAGTCCACCAAGGTCAACCAACATGAGCTGTTGGCCCTCTACTGTTGCGCCAATGGACTCACCTACGACCTTGCCTACCATGTAGCTCTTCACCTCCGTGCCACACCTATCCGGAAACGGGCTAAACTCGGGTTTGGTCACCTCATCACCATCTTCGCCCTCTCCACCCTCGGCTCCGCCAACATTGAGCACCTTCCACGTCTTGTGCCTCGGTCCATAGACAAAAACGCCTTTAAATCCTTGACTACCCCTGCTTCCGGTCCGGGTGAAACCTTGGGGGCTGCAAACTCCGATGTGGGAGGAGATTCGGATCCCGATTTGGGTCTCAATTTAAGTCCCCCACCAATTCACGATTTCAATGCCATTTACGCACGGTTGGATATCATCGAGGACAACCAACGTCGTAATCGAGCCCATTTTGACACCCGCCTTGATACCCTTGAGGCACAACAGCAGGAAGACCGAGTTCATCTCGACACTCGGTTCGATGCCCTCACCGCCTCCTTCGCTTCGTACTTCAACCTCCATGGCAATCCGCCCCCATCTCAACCTTAGCTCCATTTTCTTTTTGTGTTTTCTTTCTTTTCCTTTGTTTTAAGTATTTTGTTGTTTCTTGTATTCTCTATTTTTAATATATTTGTACTTTTCGCTTCTGTTTCGTGTTGTTTGTTCCTTCTTTTACTGCTTGCAATAACACCACGCGGGGCGTACCCCATGACACGCCCCGCGTCTCTTCGTTTTTACTATTAATAAAGGGTCCAGAAACTCAAACACGCGGGGCGTCTCTTCCTGCGCCCCGCGTATTTGAGTCTCTGCCCAACAATCACCATAATAAATTGGTTACACGGGGTGCCCCTGTGGGCACGCCCCGCATAACCCATAACCCCTAAGGGTCTTCTTTTTCTTCCTTTTTCACTTTATTTTTGTTTTTGTTTTTTCCTTTCTTTTTGCAACGCCCTTGGAATAGGCGTCATTTTAAATCACGCGGAGGGACGTGCAACCCCACACTAAATGTTTGTTTTGCACTACAAAAAACAAAAATAAAAATAAAATAAACAACAAAATAATTAAACTAATTTATTGTTTCCCTTAAATTCTCCCGACACGCCACCTCTCCTTCGGAAATTAATTAAAGTTCCGTTATTTGTCACCCAAAAATAAAAGTGTCGGAACATAAAGGAATGATTCAACTAAGAAATTTTAGTCTTGATTTTGAAATCATGGAATTTGTACAAAGATTAGAATAGTACTAAACTAAGACATTGAATCTTAACCCAATTGACATCTCCATAATGAACCTTAAAAAGGCAATAAAAACGGCATGTTCGAGACTCTAGCGAAGACTCGATAGTACACAATTTAAAACCCGAATCTTTGTGAGGTATTTTTGAGCATAAAAGAGTTCGTACGAGAACTCTAATTCTTTCACAATTTTTCGAGAGCTTTGACTTCACTCGACTCATAGAATTTGCATCTAATACCGGGTTAAGTACACTTATTTTTGGTAAAAAGGCAATAGATGATAAACCGAACCCACTTAGGCTAATTTTTCCTAATTCATTTTTTTTTCATGTTTCATTAACCATTAGGAAAACCCCTTGAGCCTATTAACCAATTTTTTTGTTAATACCCTTTTAACATTTGACCCTTTTTCCTCTTGTTCAAATACCGACAAAATCAATTTGCGCCTAAATCACTCGAAAAAGTCACGGCCTTAACAAACAAGCATCAAAAGCCTTCAAAATATTGTTTTTGTGCCTCTATCAAAACAAAAGATGCAATAAAAGACAAAAAGGCATTCTCAAGCTCCACCCGAGCAATTTTGAAGTATATTTTGTAAAAATTGCTAAGGCCGAAATAAACAAACACGGTGCAACCACAAAACGGTATTTTTGAACTTGAGTGTCTTTGAACTAACCACTAAAAAGCCACCCACATTACAACCCCCCTCCGGGTTCATTTTTAATATTGCCTAACCACTATATAGGAGGAAAAACTCGGATGACAATGCAAATTCGACATGATCTCGAGTAAGTGCAAAGAAGAGTGATAAAATACAAACCCACCAAAAACATTGAGCGTAAGAGTGAAATCCCTTGGTGAGGTACTATCGGGTTCTCAAAAGATAATCAACCCCCGTTGATATTGCCTATTAAATCTTGATCATGGAGGTTCCGAACGAGTTTTTGTACTCAATTGTCGGCGTAGGAACTTACCGAAACCTTTGTACAAAACCGTAACTTTGAAATCCCGCACTTAGCAAAACCAACCTTCGATTTGTTTCTTAATTTTCTCAATCCCTTGTCTTTCGATTTCTTTTCCTTGAGGGCAAGTAAAACTTTAAAGTCCGAGGAGGTTTGATAGGGGTATTTTACCCCTATCTTTTAGCGTGATTTACGGGATGATTTTGGATAGAATAAGTAAGTTTAATTGTAAAAATAGAAGTATTTTGAATAAATAAAGAAATAAAAATAAATCTCGTACTTTTAGTTTAAATCCGTCGTTTTTGATTAGTTTAGAAAATAAAATCGTCAAGCTAACTCGGCTCCTAAAGTGTTGTATTTCAGGTACAAGAAATGAGCAAGAATCTACCACATACGCGGGGCGTAAAAACCCTTACACGGGGCGTGAAACATGGTGCCAGAAATAATTGCCTTATCCGCAAGCACCATGTGGAATTGACTCAGCATACGCGGGGCGTATGACACTCTACGCGGGGCGTATGACATTTGTCGGCAATAATTGGCATAATCCTGGAAGTCAGACTGCATTGTCCCCCCTGGTCAACCACCTATACGCGGGGCGTACCACTCTTTACGCGGGGCGTATAAGACAGTTCTTTAATGCAAAAAGATCAGGGACATATTTACGCGGGGCGTAATCCATCTACGCACGGCGTAAAACACTCCAATTCCAATAATAAACTTCAGAAACGCAAACACGCGGGGCGTACTTCAGCTACGCAGGGCGTGTTTAGGACAAATAGACAGGGAATTGGTCCACACGCAGGAGATTTCTGACGGAATGGGCATCTACGCGGGGCGTACACCTATCTACGCGGGGCGTATCATGGGTTTTCTGCACTAAATAATGTTGCTCCATGCTTGTACTTTGTGAAATTACCAAATTGCCCTTACTTGATGTGTATAAATAAATAGCTCTCCAACTCCAAAAGACACCAATTACATGCTAGAGAGTTAAACTATACTCTTTTCCTTTCTTGTAATTTAGATTCAAGTTTGTTGTAGTTAAACTCTCCCCCTCGAGAGCTTGTTCGGTTGTTCCGACATTCCACCGAAGTCCCGCTCCATCATTCATCACCAAGCTCGAGAGTTCCACCTCCACGACCTAGGAGACGGCCTTGAGTCCGGTTAGTTAGTTCCAAGGGCAGATTCTCCCTTTTTACTTGCTAATTAGCTTGTACTCTTCCTATGTACTAGGCGTGGTTGTATTTCATCTATACACTTTCCATATTTATAATTTATGATTCATAATCTCTATTTCCCTTTACGTGTTGATGTTTATTGTTTGTTTTGACGTTGATAATTGACTATTGTGTAGGGGCACGCGATTACCGCCGCCATCCGGGCTATCTTTAGGGAATTATATAGGTGTTGCCTTACCGGAAGTGACGTTCCGGAAACTGTAGGGATTGACAAACCACGGAACTTACGGGCCCTAATTTCTAGTTCCCCCGCATTAGACACGCCTTGACTAGGAATCACGTAGTCTAAGCACTTCACGGGTCGATCTTACTATACTTAGTCATCTTTGCAAGAATAAACCATTTTCCGTATACATTTAGAGTCGTTATTTATCGTAGTTATAACTTATCGTACACATCCCACTTCATAGAGTTTTAGCTACATAAATTTGTGTCGCCTATTATAGGAATAGCGTGTAATTGTGTCTTACTTTACTCCAAAGTAATCATCGCTTAAATAACTTACGAAACCGAGTAGTTTAATACTTGTAATTATAAATCCCGTGGATTCGATACCCGGTCTTGACGTCTAGTGAATTTAGAGCATTTATAAAGATCAAATCCATAGTCCCGTAGCTCACACATATCACATCCACATCCGTATTCGTAAACTACTCCACTAGACTCGCGGCCCACCACAATGCATAATTTGAAGAAATTTCAATTGCAACAAGTTAGTTAAGGCAATTTAATTAGTGAACATAAATAAAGGTTGAAACTAACTAAATAGTTATAAATTTACACACAAAGGGTGGGTCAGTAGAAAATACCTTTCAAAAACTAGAGTCGTTCTTCCCTTTCTACAAATCCATTTACAGTGTCTTCTACTCATGTAATACGTACAAGCTGAATATAAGCCACATCAAGACCAAGCACGCAGTACACCAGAAATTTAAGCAAAAAAAATAAATTTAATGATAAAATCAAGAATCATTGAGCGAGCTAACCTGAAAGAGATCGGAGTACCCAATTGTAGCGATTGCGATTGAGATCGGAGTAGCGATTGCTATGGCTGGCAAACAATAAGGAGATTGAATCTTAAATTAGATTCATTTGGAAAAAAATCTCGCAAGCGGCGGCGATTATGAAATTATGAAAAAAAATCTCCCAAGCAGAATTTGCCAACTGTTTGTTATAAAATTTAGGTCTTCTGCCTCTTTTGCATTTGGGAATCAGGGGTGTGAAAGAAATTTAGTTTAATTCATTATATTATAATTTCTTTTATTTATTTATTTATTTTGAAGAAAAACGATTTAATTATAATTAGGAATTCAGTATAGTGGAGTTGGGAATTGTTAATTTGGAAATTTAGCTTTGAACCTTCAACTTATTTAAAAGGTTTGATTCGCCTTCTAAATTTTTAAAATATCCCGATATCTTCTTTAACTTGCATAAAATATTCAGTTAGCCTCCTAAACATATGTAAAACGTAATCGATTGATCACTTGATTGCAAAAAAAGTAAGGTAAATGTGGAAGATGTTTGACCCTAATATACGAAAGGGATAAAGACCAAATTTAACCCTAACGTTTTAACGCTAATATATCAAATGGCGTAAATTTAACGCTAACGTTTCCAAACAAGATCAATTATAGCCCTACGTTGTCGAAATTAGGAAAAAAAGTTTGACTTGTATTTAACTCTCACTTGAAACCTTCCAAAAATCAACTATGTGAAAGATATTTAGTGTAATACTAAACTTGGACTTGCTTGGAAGTTAAATTTGCACTATTTCGTACGTTATCGCTAAATCTACACTTTGCTTCAAATATTAGAGTTAAATTTGATCATTATCGTGATAAGAAATGATTTTTACTCTAACGTTTCCAAGTAAGATTAATTTTAGCCATGTTGTAGATTTTAGAATCGAACTGAATATCTGAATAAAAAGATCCAAAAGCGCAATGAATCAACTGACTTTTTCGTTAGGATTGAACCAAATTGTATCATTGACTCTGATAGATACAATTTTAGAGATTTTTTCAAATTTCCGAATTAGATTGAACCGTTCAACTTGTTTAGAAAGACGATTTGATAATAAAACAGTCAACCCAATTGATTAAAATAAGCTCTTAAAACGGTGTTAATTTTTTTAGGAACAACTAAATTAGTGCGTAGAAACCACATACATTTGGTATTAAAGTTCTATTTCCTAAATTAGTGCGTACAAACTACATATAGCTGGTATTAAAAATAGAACAACTAAGCAAGGCCATGTTAACACATTTTCTGCGGTAATCTACAATCCACCAAACACAATTTTGACATTTCAAAGTCTATTCACATCCACGACATAATCCAAAAAGTCTTACATCAGGACCATAATTAATAATTAATGAAGAGGTTAACTTGATTAAAAACAAAAAAAAAAACAAGAGAAAATTACAAAACTAGGTCAAATGGGAAGGTCATTTACATATTTAACTCATTTACTCAACCTATTACATATACTCATTTTGTGTGACTTTCCAAAAATACCCCTGACCTTCCCACTTCCCCTCTATCTCCGCGAATCACCGCTCCCCCCTATCTCCTTGGTTATGCGAAAAGTTGCTCCTGCATTAATGATTTCAAAGACTTTTGATCTTCCTTTCTTCCTTTAAATTGCACGAAATCTGCACCATTTCGTCAAAATCACAATGAATTTCTCATTTTCCTCTTTTCATCTCTTGATTCTGCAACTTCCGAACCCTAGAAAACGAAGCCATGGTTTTTCATCTTCATGTTCATTGCTTGGTTTCTTTCTTCTTGTTACCATCAAAGAAATGGTTTTTCTACGTTATTTCCTTCGTTCTTCCCATGTTATCATATTGTTATTGTCGCTTTTGGGGGTGAAAGGGGCGAAAAATTTAAGTATCTGTTTTTTTTTCTGCGTTTTATAATGAATTCACTTCGCAATCGATGGTTTCGCTAAGCTTTGCGAAGAGAACGAGCCTGGAAAGTGATGATCTACTTCATGTATTGATGATTTCACGACGTTCTACGAAGAGAAAGAGTCTGAAACGTATGGATCTACCTCGCGAATCTATTAGTTCGCGAATTCTGCGAATAGATCCTTACGTTTCAGACCTCGCAGACTTCGCGAAAAAATCGTTATGCGACGTAGATAGTCACATTTCAGACCTCGCAGATTTCGCGAAAAAATCGTTATGCGAAGTAAAATCACCTCTTCCCCTGCACATTTACATTCGCATGCTTTGCTAATTTTCATTTCGCGAATCCAAAATCGTTCTTTTTCATAACTAACACGGTTAATTTTTTTATGTAGATGGTTGAATACGTAACATCCCTTTCTAGAAGGCGGCGTACTGAGCTGCAGGGAAGATGATTTTCCTTCCTATATAGGGATGAACTTCCCCAAGATTGACACATTCACTCCTGAAATGATTCGTTCGGAGAGGTTGTGTCAATCTCGGGGTGCACCATGGGACACGTCCATCCCATGGTGCCAATCTTGTTAGTAGATTTTGATAATGTTATGTCGTTATTGTGGCAATCTTGTTGTAAATTTTGATAATGTTAGTAGAGTTCATTGTGGCAATCTTGTTGTAAATTTTGATAATGTTATGATTTGAATGTCGTTATTGTGGCAATCTTGTTGTAAATTTTGATAATGTTATGATTTTAATGTTAGAATCCGTTGTTGTTTGCCCTTTTTTGTTATATACCACTTCACGAATTAGCTTCAAAACACATCCAGGCTTCGCATATGCGAACTAAATTCATCAAGCAAACCCAAACATTTACTTCGCAGACTTCGCATAGTATGGAATATGCGAAGTCAGACGGGGTGGGGCGAGCCGCGCGTAAATATTGGAGGTATTTTTGAAAAGTCACACAAAATGAGTCTAGATATGTAATAGGTTGAGTAAATGGGTTAAATATGTAAATGGGCCTCCCATTTGACCTAGTTTTGTAATTTTCTCAAAAAACAAACACAACTTTCCTGATCAGAACCTTTCAAGTTCTTCAAGTTGATCAACGACTTGCATTGGACAACATCACTAGCTCAGTCGCACACGGTGCTGATTTCAACTTCAAATTTGGTCAGGCTATGGTTAAGTTAACTAGATAAAACAACATAAAGAAATTCTTCAACAAAATCATATCTAAAAATAAAGTGATGACCATTCTATTTGCAGCTTGATTTCATTTTCTCGACACCACATGATAACCTTGTGAATCACTGTATCGAGTCTGGGTCTGAAAAAAAAAAGAAGATTATAATCAAATTATGTTCAGATATAAAACAAGTATAATAATCCATGTAAGCAAGTAAAATTACTAACCCCGGAAACGATGTTAAAACGAGATATTTTTGAATTAATTAAGTCCATATTCTTCTGAAGTTTAGCCATTTTATTTTCATGCTCATTCTTCATTTCTCTCATCTTATCTTCATGCTCATTCTTCATTTCTATCATCTTTGTCTCATAATATTCTTTCATGTCAGCAATGTTCCCTTCACAATTGTCTTGAATCGTAACATCATGATGAGCCCTTTTCCTCGGATGAAATTCAGGTCCAAACAATTGCCTACTACTAACTCCAAGTCTGTATCCTCTAATTCGACCATATTTATCTTTTCCTATTAATTCATTGAACACATCATCCTCAACAGTATTTAGATTGGAATCTTTAGATGTTGCGGAACGTTCAGCAACAATGTTGACAACTTGCTCCTATTTTATTATTAAAAGTAATAAAGTCTATATTTGATATAATTGTATATCAAGCACATAAAAAATTGAATCATAAATATTATTTTACAAGGCTTACCATAAGCTCTCGTGCTTGATCATTGATGAAACTTCCATCCTGTCTCTTGTGAGTAATTCCAAAAAACTCAATTTGTCCTGGTTTTTTCCATGAACCACCTCCTATGATGATATTTCATTAATAAGTAGCTATACAAACTCATAATAACAAACCATGAATTCGAAAATTAAAATAAAAACTTACATATTCGTCTTTTTTCCTTGCAAAACTCTTTGAGCCCGTTGTATGCGATGTATTTTTTTTGCCCATGATGCTTTGCCTTTTTCTGAAAGCTTCTGAACATATAGTTGAAAAATAAATTGTTTAGTAATAAGAATTATAAACTTAATGATAAACTAGTAATATTTGTTGAAAAAAGTAACCTGTGATTTTTCAGAAAACCAGTACTCATAGTTGTTAAATCGAGATACGACTCATGACTCGAAATCTCATTTTGTGAATCGAGACTCGTGAATCGAATCGAATCGTAAGATACGGATCAATTTTAAAATATTATAAAAAATAAAATATTATCCATATTTAACTTTAAATATGAGTTTAAAAATCAAATTTTAATATCCAAATGAAACATCTGTACAAATTGAAAAGAAATAAACTAAAATTAAATACCAAATTAACAAATTTAACTCAAATCTAATAGTTAATTTAACTGAAATTCCATCAATAATATAAATTGAAAAGAAATAAAAATAGTAGTTAGAAGTGAACTCAACACAAATAGAAAATAATAATAAGAAACCTAAAAACTGACAAAACTAAAAATAAAAATAAACAAATGAAAATGTATTGTGTGGAAAGTCCAGGAACTAACAAATTAATATAAGGCCTAATATACAAATAACCTCCTGAACTTGTCTAAATGTTGCAACTGCCCCCCTCAACTTTCAATTGTAACAACTTACCCCTTAAACTTGTCAAATTGTAAAACATAACCCCAAATTGGGAATTTTTTTACCCCGTATTTGAAACAACCATGAAAAAGTTTCACCGGATTCGTATCACGTCAAAGATCTGATTATTATACTCCACGAGTGTTGCAGATTTTGTATTTTACGTGTTTCTTCAATTGCAGTCTATGTCAGCAATTTGAGGTTGTGTTTTACAATTGGACAAATTTAAAGGGTAAGTTGTTACAATTGAACAAGTTTGAGAGGTAAGTTGTTACAATTGAAAGTTGGAGGGGAAAGTTGCAATATGTAGACAAGTTTAGGAGGTTATTTGTGTATTAAGCCTTAATATAATAATAAATCATTTCAGTTTTTTTTTAAAATCATTTAGGTCTCTCTCCTTCTTTTTCGTCCCTCTCTCTACCGTCCTCTCTCCACCGCCTCACTCACAGTCGGTCGGTTTCGACCGCATATCATCAGGAACAAATTGAAATCTAAGACTTTGGATCAAATGTAACTCAATAATCAAATTTTGTTGAAGGCTTGCCATTAGAAGTGAGATTTGCTGATTAAATCTATTTTTTGAAAAACAAAATAGAAGATAGCATCTTCTTCTCCGTTGGTCATGGCTGTAAGGGCTTCAGCCATGGCCAATACAGGGACGGAGTTGAGTGGCCAGCCTCTCAAGTGAAGAGTCTCCTCACTAAGTTAAATTTTTCTCTTTTTTTTTCTCGACCGACTCGGATGACTCGGCTGATACGGCCAAGTCACCAACGATTCGGCCGAGTCATGACCGATTCAGGAAGGTTTCGAGTTAGACTATAGAGTCGACTCGAAATCCTTCTAAATCGTATCGACTCGTACGAGTCGACTCGTGACTCGTACGAGTCTAATAACTATGCCAGTACTGCACAAGTTCCTTCCATTGATTCGGAAAGACTCCAGTGGGAACATCATTCTCTATTTCTTCTTGAGTCTTTCCAGGCAAAAGATATTTGTTTTTCAAGTCATGCTTGAACTCTCTCCATTTATGAGCAATAGATGCCAATATCCATTTTTGCACATTTTCAGTATCAGGAAGCTCAAAATATTTCTATAATGTTAACATGAACAGAGTTTAGTATAAATATAAAAAAGAAAATTAAGGTATAATATATAAGTGATTTATAATCAATTGAAACAATATTAAATATTTGAACTAGTCCAATACCTTTGTCAAATTAAGAATATCATGCTTATACTGACGAGGCATTTTTCTCCAATCTGTGAATTCTATTGAGCAAAATTCTTTCTTTCTAGCTACATTACCCAACCATCCTCCCAAAATACCAGCTCCCTCTTTAATAGGTTGCCCTAGATCATTGCAATTAACAACAATTTTATGTCCTTCAGGCAATGTCCACACCTCCTTAAGGTGAATAGTCCCACGTTTTTTACGCACCAACATTGTTAGAATAAAGGATACCATTGTAATTACATACGACCTAATGTTTTATACTTGTATATAAATAGGTCTTTATCAATAAAATTGGGTAAGGGAAACCGATTTCTCCAAAACCTAGCATGGTATCAGAGCCAGCCGTCTAGCAAACCAAACCCTAAATCGTTTTTTTTTCTCCTTTGCAAAACTATGGCAGACAAGGGAAAGATTGATACTTCTTCTCCTTATTATCTTGGATCCGGTGATCAACCCGGTAATATCATTACTCATGTCGTTTTCAAGGGGGATAATTATGTAACTTGGTCGAGAGCCATTACTTTGGCACTGAAATCTCGTAGAAAATTTGTCTTTCCTGATGGAAAGGTTAATAAGCCCACCGATAAGAAGAAGCTTTTGGATTGGGACACAGTCAATTCCATGATTGTGTCATGGATTATGCGAACAATGGATGTAAAGGTTGCATCTACGGTTCCTTTTCATGATGAGGCGCGGCGCCTCTGGGTGTATTTGGAGAAGCGTTTTGCGAAGGCCAACGGACCTCGTCTTCAACAATTGCGGGCTGCCATTACCAATTGCAAACAAGCAAAAGGTATGTCAATTGAGGAGTATTATAATAGTATTGTGTCTCTTTGGGATGAGCTGAATCGGTTGAAATCGATGCATACTTGTGAATGTGGCCTCTGTACTTGTGGTGTTCAAGGGAAGTTTGAGGTGGATCGAGAAGAGGAGCGCTTTCATCAACTCTTGATTGGTGTTGATGATGATCTCTATTCTGCTGTTCGCACTAATCTTCTCTCTCAAAAACCTACTCCCACATTGGAGGAGGCATATGAAGTTTTTGTTCAGGAAGAGCGCTCCCGCGATATTGCACGGGAGAAGGTGGTGACTGTAGCAGCGGATGTCCATGCATTTGCCCTCCAAGTTGATCGCTCTAAGGGTAACTCAGATCGTTATGATAAATCAAAATTGACTTGTACTCATTGTAAGCAGACTCGCCATGATGCTAGTACCTATTTTAAACTCCATGGCTATCCGGAATGGTGGGCTGATCGCAATCGTGACGGTAATCGTCGCGGTTCGACTCGTGGTGGGGCTGCCTCCACGGGTACTGTTACTTCCGTCGGTCGTAGAAGAGAAACTCCTGTTCGTGCAAACGCTGTTACTGATTCTATTGATATTCAACCTTTGAACTTAGACAAAGCACAAGTGCAAATTCTATTAAACATGATTGATAGTAAAAGTCAAGGAGATAGAATGACTGGTGAGACTTCTTCTTTATCTTGGATACTTGATACAGGAGCCTCTCATCACGTTACCGGAGACCTAACTTGTTTGGTGGATGTTGTGAGGATTCCGGACTGTCCCGTGGGCCTGCCTAATGGTCAACATACAATTGCCACTATGAAAGGGCGTGTGATGTTACCCCGTGGACTTACTCTCCAAAATGTTCTATTTGTACCCCGACTCACTTGCAATTTAATTTCAGTATCCCAATTGATTGATGATTCCCTTTGCTTTGTTAAATTCACTGCTTCTTTATGTGCTATACAGGACCAAGTTTCGGGGAATCTGATTGGAGCAGGTGAATGACGGGATGGACTCTATTTCTTCCGGAGCGTTCCTATTGTGCAAGCAGTTACTGTTCCGGGTTTGACAGAGTTTGAGTTGTGGCATCGACATCTGGGTCATCCTTCAGATAAAGCAGTCAAGTTAGTGGCTGCTTTAGATTCTAGTAATATGCAAAAGTCCAATAAAGCTTGTGTAGTTTGTCCTAAAGCAAAGCAAAAACGTGATTGTTTTTCTCTTAGTGAAAATAAAGCAAGTAGAAAGTTTGAACTTATTCATTGTGACCTGTGGGGTCCGAATAATACTCCCTCTTCATGTGATGCTGTTTATTTTTTAACCATTGTGGATGATTTTTCTCGAGCAGTGTGGGTCTATTTATTGAGAAATAAAACTGAAGTTTATAAGGCCTTTTGTTCTTTTCTTGCTATGGTAGAACGCCAATTTGACACGACTGTTAAGATTGTGCGTAGTGATAATGGTACATAATTTAAATGTATGCTTGATTACTTCTCTGTACGTGGTATTTTGTTCCAAACTTCTTGCATGGGTACTCCACAACAAAATGGCCGTGTTGAGCGGAAACATCAACATATTTTGAATGTAGGGAGAGCGTTAATGTTTCAGGGTCATTTACCGATTAGATTTTGGGGGGAATGTATTCTTGCAGCAGTTTATCTGATTAACCGGACACCATCGCTGGTCTTACAAAATAAAACACCCTATGAAGTCTTGTTTGACAAGCCTCCCGACTATGCTGCACTACGGGTGTTTGGCTGTTTGAGTTTTGTTCATGATAAAAAATCTAAGAGAAATAAATGGGCCCCTCGTAGTCGTAAATGCATTTTTGTTGGCTATCTGAATGGCAAGAAAGGTTGGAAATTCTATGATCTTGAAACAGGAGATTTCTTTGTCTCTAGGGACGTGGACTTTCATGAGAATGAATTTCCATTTCAGGATGTATCTTCTTCCCAGTTAGATGTTGGTGAGTCTTGCTCTCTTCCGACTGTGACTATACATGATGATGACAGTGATGGTGTGGGTTCTTCGACTACTGGAATGGAAGTCCCTCATGCGGTGCCTATTCCGCCTTCGGTTACCAATGAGGCCGCGGTTGATGCGGCCACTCCTCCCGTGGGCATGGCTGGTAGTTCTTTGCCCATGCCTGCTTCTCCTATAGGCTGTGTGGTCCGTGATAAGCGCCCTCCAGGCTAGGCGAAAGACTATGTTATGAACAATGTGCAGAAAATGAGTCCATCCCCGAGTTCGTCTGCGCCATCCGTTTCCTCAGGTAATCCCTATCCTATAGCACACTTTGTGAATTGTGACAAGTTTTCTGTGAAACACCGTGTCTTTCTTGCAGCTGTATTATCTGGTATAGAACCGCGCTCTTTTAATGAAGCAATGAAAAATGTGGGTTGGCGTGAAGCAATGCAAAAAGAAATTGGTGCTTTAGAAGCTAATGAGACCTGGGTTATGGAGGAGTTACCGTCGGGTAAGAAAGCACTCGGGTGTAAGTGGGTCTATAAAATTAAATATCATGCCGATGGCACAATAGAGCGCCTTAAGGCTCGATTGGTCATTTTTGGCAATCATCAGGTTGAAGGAATTGATTATACCGAGACCTTTGCACCCGTGGCCAAAATGGTGACGGTTCGGGTCTTTCTTGCTATAGCAGCTGCTAAAAATTGGGAATTACATCAGATGGATGTGCACAATGCCTTTCTTCATGGTGATCTTGATGAGGAGGTCTATATGAAGTTGCCACCTGGTTTTCAGGGAGCCAAGCCGGGCATGGTCTATCGTTTGAAGAAATCTCTTTATGGGTTGCGTCAGGCCCCGCGGTGTTGGTTTGCTAAGTTAACGGCCTCTTTGAAACAGTATGGTTTCCTTCAGTCTTACTCTGATGATTCGTTATTCACTCTTCGTCGGGGCAAGGTTCAACTCAATGTTCTCGTTTATGTCGATGATTTGATAATATCTGGTAATCACTCTTCCGCTATTGCTGATTTCAAGAAGTATTTGAGTGCATGTTTTCATATGAAAGATTTAGGCCTTTTGAAGTACTTTCTTGGAATTGAAGTAGCTCGTGGTCCGGAGGGGATTTTCCTTTGTCAACGAAAGTATGCACTTGATATTGTCGCTGACGCTGGTTTACTAGGTTCCAAGCCTTCACCCTTTCCAATTGAACAAAATCATACTTTAGCTCTCACTGGTGGGACAACTCTTGATAATCCCAACCAGTATCGTCGTCTTGTTGGTCGGCTTATTTATCTCTCTTTTACTCGTCCAGATTTGGCCTACTCAGTTCATATCCTTGCTCAATTTATGCATGAACCGAGGCAGGAGCATTGGGAAGCGGCTCTCCGTGTGGTTCGTTATTTGAAGGGCTGTCCCGGTCAAGGTATTCTTTTAAAATCCGATTGTGATTTGCTCTTGACGGGTTAGTGTGACTCCGATTGGGCTAGTTGTCCTCTCACGCGTCGGTCTCTTACCGGTTGGCTTATTTTTCTCGGTTGCTCTCCTATCTCATGGAAAATGAAGAAGCAACACACCGTGTCTCGATCGTCGGCAGAGGCAGAATATCATTCCATGGCAGCCATTACGTGTGAGCTCAAATGGTTGAAGGCTCTCCTTGGTAGTCTCGGTGTTGACCATCCCCGGGCGATGAATTTATTTTGTGATAGTAAATCTGTGCTTCACATTGCTCAAAATCCAGTTTTTCATGAGCGAACAAAACACATCGAGGTGGATTGTCATTATGTGCGTGATGCTCTTACAGAGGGTCTCATTTCGACTTATTATGTGCCTACCGATGCGCAACTTGCGGATATTTTCACCAAAGCATTGGGCAAACGACAATTTCTCTATTTACTTGGCAAGTTGGGCATTCGGGATCTCCATGCTCCAACTTGAGGGGGGGTGTTAGAATAAAGGATACCATTGTAATTACATACGACCTAATGTTTTATACTTGTATATAAATAGGTCTTTATCAATAAAATTGGGTAAGGGAAACCGATTTCTCCAAAACCTAGCAAACATCCCTTGTGCATCTATAACAATGACATGAAAATCATATTAATATGTAAATATACATCATATTTGAAAACCTCATAAAAATGATTCGATTAATAAATGTAAAACATGAAACATGTTTATATAGAAATTGCAAAATCAATGTTAAACCAATGCTCTTAATAAATAAAAAAATTGCAGCTCCAATGAACCAAAAATCTACGATATAATTTTGAAGTTTTACTTAAACTCAACAAATGAAACTAACTCAAATATAACTCATATTTAGATTAAAATTTAACAAGTCTGTAAATTCTATTCAATAAATGAATGTTGCAATTGAATGTTCCGTCAATTAAAATCTAACAATATATAAAATCTAACCTCTTATTTCAACCTCAATATTGACTTTATTGGTTGCCGAATATCCTTGCTCGGGATCATAGTTTGAGTGAGAATCATCGGGAGTTTGTGTCTCACTCTCTAGATTTGGATTTTGAGAGTCATCGAATTCATTTTCACTGGGTGGTTGAGTCTCACTATCTAAATTCAGATTGTCTAATCCATCTGATTCGCTTTCGCCATCTGTACTGATGTGAATACCTCTCAATCTTCTCCTTGTCATGTATTTTTGCTGAAATTAACTTGATATTTCTGTTCAAAATATAAAAGTAAAAAGATGATTACACTAAGAAATTCTCAACAATGAAAATAACAAGAAATATGTAAAAAAAGAAACACAACCATGGTGTTATTGTATCAAAAAAAAATATAAGCAAATTTTACCTCATTTATATGGTGTTATGATCAGAAAAAATAAGAGGGAAAAACGTGAAAGCAAAACGTGAAGGTGAGGGAAAATTAGGAGATAAAAAGAGGAAAAATTAGGAGATAGGAATTAGATATTTAAAAATTTAGAAGGATATATTCAGGAAGAGATCTAAACCGTATAAAAATCTATTTTTCCTATTTAAATACTTCGAAGGATATAAATTAGTTAACTAAAAAGATTTGAGATTAACTCAAACATTTTTTAATAAAGTGTATCCACATTTACGTGAACAATAATTGGGATGGTGGTTTGAATTTGTAGACTTAATAATGACTAAGTCCGTGAACTTGGGTTCAACAATTCAATTGACCCATTAAACTTAAAAAGTGTTTTGTTAGCCCTCATAAACTTGTTTAAACTGATATATTGATCATTTTAATTTGATAAGTTACATATTAGTCCCAGAATTTGCTTAAAGTGATATACATTTCAATTTTTAAAAAAGACATAACAACACATTTTTTTAATTTGTATTTTTTTTTAATTTGTAGTTAAATATTAAAAAATGCCAACAAAAAATTAAATACGTCTTTATTATAAAAGACAACACAAATAAAAATTGTTGGTAAATTTTAGATATATAAATAAATAAAAATATGTCCTTTAGTCCGGACATTTTTGTAGACACAAAATCAAAACCGTCTTTAATTTTTTAAAAATACCGATGCTTTTTTCAAAAGCGTAGTTAAATTTTTTAAAATGCCAACAAATTCATAAAAGTGTCATTAAGTGACAATAGAAACCAACACAAATAAAAGAGTGTGGTTAAGTTAGAAAATGTAGGGACATATATCGTTTAGCGTCCTTAAAAAAGTGTCGTTAGATACTTTTTTTTATAGTGTTCACATGGATCCTGGATGACCAAATGAGTTTGGTCATTTACCGTTAGATCTATGAATATCAAAATCTTAGGATAGAGATTCAAATGATCATGAGGTTTAGAGTTAATAAGCTTAAATCTAACAGTGAATGACCAAACTCATTTTATCGTTCAGGGTTCATGTGAACACTACTGTATGCTTTATATTGTGAACATTTCATATCAACAAAAATTAAAGGGTAAATAATTTATTAATCCCTACATTTTTATCTAACACATTGTTTAATCTTCATACTTTTAATATTATAGCCATTAAACTTTAACTAACGCCTTAAAATGACAATTAACGATCTCAAAATGAAAACGTTCAAAACTTAAAATTATTTAGAATGATATTTACCATGAAATCACAATTTTTATTCTTCAAAATTATCATTTTTTAAGCTTTCTCTCTCATAACCAGATAACACCTAAATGTTATCAAAACAAAAATTTTGAAGATTTAAAATTGTTTAAAATATCATTAATTCTTGTAATTTTTTATTTTGAGATCATAAACCGTCATTTTGAAGCGTTGATTGAAGTTTAGTGGCCATAATGTTAGAGAGTGTAAAGTTGAGTGACTTTTATCCGTGACAGATTCAAGATTCACCCAGATGGGGTGCTTATTGTAATTGACAGGTGCTAATTAATATTTTTTGAGTGTGTGTAAATAAAAAAAAATTAACATCTCGTTCATTGTTTTCATAGAATTTTTTTACATATTTCCGCGACCAGTAGGTGCTAAGTACCCCTCTTCCCCTACGGGTAATACAATCTTGGACTCATTTCACACTTTGGTGTATAACCTTCATTTTGTTTCACTAATATGTATGGCCTTACAAGTGACCTCCCACTATAGTATACAGCCGGTAAAAATGACCGGTCAACGCATGGTCAATGCGCCACCTCATCAATTTGACCAGTCAAAAGGTTAAAAATTGACGTACTACATATGTAATTACTAAAATAACCTTATTTGTATTTTCTTCCTAAATCCACCGTTAAGATGGGTTATCTTCCTGTCTCTTACTCTTTCATCTCTTACCTTATCACATAATTTTGTTAGATTTTGGCTTTTTTCTATGTGCATATCTATGGATTAAGTTAGCAAAAATCCTCCCCAAAGACAGCAAAATTTAAAAGGAGCAGCAGCAGAAGAGAACGCAGGAAGCAAAAGAAAGAATGCCATTATTGCAATCAATTTCATCAAAATCAAAATCAATTTCAGCAAAAGAGAAAAATCTGCCATTATCGTAATCAATTTCAATAACATGCACTATCGCCATTATCAGCATCCTCACTAATTGCAGAAATTTTGTCTTCAATAGAATTCAAGCATCACAATTTTAATACAACATTCGCCCTACAAAAAGGTTGATTGATCACCCGAACTTTAAAGTGTTCCTATAGCCTTTTGAATTTGCATAAAGTGTGCAGTTAGCCCACTAAACTTGCATAAAATATGATCACTCGATCGCAAAAAGGTAAGTTAAATGTGAAAGATCTATTCCACGAACCTTAAAAAAAAACGATCAAAATCGAGATATGCGGTTCTAATATTAGGGAATACAAGTTTTATAATTAAGCAAGTAATAACTTTATTTTTAATTTATTTTTGAATTATGTAATAACATTCTAAGATTTGTGGAATAGATCTTCCGCATTTAATTTACTTTTTTGCGATCGGATGATCAACTGATTACGTTTTACGCAAATTCAAGAAATTAACTAAATATTTTATACAAATTCAGAGAGTTATTGGAATATTTTAAAAGTTTAAAGACCAGTCAAACTTTTTAGACAAAGTGAGGAAATGAGTTTTTTTCTTGCAATGTCCTTTGTAAATCCGCGTTCAAAACAGAAACCCATTTATGATTCACCAATGAGTTTGCCCAGATTGTCCAGAACTTGAATCAATTTCTTCTCCATCATCTGTCGAAGCATACTCGGACAACATCAGCTATTAGGCTTTTAAAAAAACATCAACCTTTTTCAGGCTTATACAAGTTTCATAATTGCAAAAAAATGTTTGATTTATTTGGGTTTTTAGAGAGAGTGAACTTAGAGAGAGAAATGGATAGAGAGAGGGGTTGCAAGGAAGAGTATGGGGATATTTTAGTAATTTCAAAAAAAAGAAAATTATTTTAGTAATTATATAAGAAGTAGGTCCCACTTTTTTTAATAGGTAGATGAAAAATGCTGAGATGGCACATTGATCAAGCATTGACCGGTTATTTTTACCGGTTGTACACCATAGTGAGAGGTCACCTGTAAGGTGGTACATATTAGTGAGACAAAATGAATGTTGTACATCAAAGTATGAAATGAGTCAAAAAATTATACACCATAGATGAAATTTACCGCTTCCCCTAGATATGTCCTTCATTTTTTATATTATTTTTTGAAGTTGAATTGTAATACAGTGAAAATGAGTACCATACAAATGCATAAAACCAAAAGATTTATTTTTTCATTTTGAAATGTTTTATTTGAATAGAGTTGATTTATTATATTTCAAAATTTCTTGCAAAAACAACTTAGTATGAAAAATATCTACAAGTTTATTGTACCTAGTGTTTGCTATTACGATTTGTTGTTTGTTGTTGGAAAAAGTTATTTTTTCAAAAAGCAGGGATTTTCTGCTTTTATAAAAAGCTTAATAGACACTCAGCCCCTTAAACTCGTAACTTTTTTCATCTGGCCCCCACCTCAACTCTCCAAAAACATCACATACAGCCTCTTACACCCCTATGTTTAGTCAAAAGACCTATGTAGAAAACGCGCTTGACTGTTGACCACACCAATGTCACGTGTCATTTTTTCATTAAATTTTTCCATTGGGACCCTGCTCGGCGAGCAAACCCATTTGTGCTCGGCGAGCCACTACCAGAGATGGATTTCGATTAGAATTTTTATGCCAGAATCCCAACTCGAATAGTGCTAAATGTCGCCTCATAGTCAGATTGAGTCTTCTGGTCGAATTGGAGTGTTACGAGTTGATTCAAGTTGGGATTCTGGCATAAGAATTTTGATTGAAATTCATCTTTGGTAGTTGCTCGCCAAGCACGAATGGGCTTGCTCGCCGAGCATGGGTCTCAATGGAAAAATTTAATGAAAAAATGACACGTGGTATTGGTGTGGTCAACAGTCAAGCGCGTTTTCTACACGAGTCAATATTTTGACCGAACATAAGGGTGTAAGGGGTTGTATGTGATGTTTTTGGAGAATTGAGGGGGTTAAGAGGTTGTCTCCTAAGTTGAGATGACCAGGTGAAAAAAAGTTACACGTTTAGAGGGTTGGGTGCCTATTTAGCCTTTAAAATTATTTTTCAGATGTCAAAAACAATCATAAGCTGTCTAATCAAAAACCTAAACACCCCTGTATATAATGACATAACAACTATATGTTTTTGCATCAACAATATGGCAACAACAATGGCTACTTTTTCAGTCCTTGTTCTTCTTTCACTTCTTCCTTTCTCTGTTGGAGATAAGCAAGTATACATTGTCCACATGAATCGTCACTCCAAACCCGACTCGTTTTCAACTCACCATCAATGGTATCAATCTCTTACTTCCACCTCTGATTCGATCCTCTACACGTACACCACCGTCTTCCACGGCTTCGCGGCCTATCTCGACCCCGAAGAAGCGCAATCTCTCAAAAATCACGAACACGTCCGCAACGTTTTCGAAGATCAAGTCTACTCAATCAGAACCACTCGCACCTCACAATTCTTAGGTCTAAACTCCAACTTTAACTTCATCGAAGGAGGCGAATTTCGAGAAATCGAACAAGCTTCCGAGGATATTATTGTCGGTGTACTTGATACTGGGGTATGGCCGGAGTCCGAAAGTTTTCACGACACCGGATTACCTCCTGTGCCGAAAAGTTGGAAGGGTAAATGCAAGTCTACTAAAGACTTTGATCATAAACTCTGCAACAAGAAATTAATTGGCGCCCGTTATTTCCTCGAAGCAAGTGCCAAACTCGGAGCGAAAGATCATCTCTCGCCGAGGGACTACAACGGCCACGGGACGCACACAGCTACCACAGTTGGAGGCTCTCCCGTCGCTAATGCGAGCATGTTCGGTTTAGCGACGGGGACTGCCCGAGGAATGGCGGTTCGAGCTCGAATAGCTGCCTACAAGGTCTGCGGCGATAATGGCAAATGTAATACTGCTGATATGCTTAGTGGAATGGATCAAGCTGTTAATGTCTATTTCGATCGGATTTCGAGCCACTGCGTCGTATTATTCTGACGTTGTCGCCATGGGTGCTTATTTAGCAACGCAAAATGGAGTTTTCTTTTCTTTCTCCGGAGGTAATGACGGACCTACAAAATCGACGGTAGAAAATGTAGCTCCATGGGTGATAACTGTGGCTGCCGGAACCATTGACCGAGACTTTCCGGCTAATGCTATTCTCGGTAACAAAAAACGATTTTCCGGCGAAAGTTTCTACACCGGACCAGGAATCGGATCTAAACCGGTGAGTTTAATCTATCATAAAGGGAAGAATAGTTTGAGTAATTACTGTTTGGAAGGTACGCTTGAGCCGGAATTAGTGAGAGGAAAAGTTGTGGTCTGCGATGATGGGGGAATCGGACAAGCGGAGACAGGGATGGTTGTACGGAAAGCCGGAGGAGCTGCGATGATTATGGTGGTTGAGACGGTGGTGAAGGTGTTGGATTCCGAAGTCGATTTGGTGCCGGGGATGGTGGTCGGGAAGAAAAACGGCGATTTGATTAAGGATTATATTAAGTCTGATCCTAATCCGACGATAATTATTGGATTTGGAAACACTGTGGTGGGAGTTCGGCCGGCGCCGGTGGTGGGTTCGTTTAGTTCGAGAGGGCCGAATTCGGTGACGCCGGAGATTTTGAAGCCGGATATATTGGCTCCCGGAGTGAATATATTGGCTGCATATTCTGAGGCTGCTAGACCAACGGAGTTGAAGGAGGATAAGAGGATTGCTAAATACATTATTATTTCAGGTATATTCTGGTTCTTTCTGTTTTATTTAGGCAAAAAGCGTATTTAAGCCTCTAAACTTTATATGTTTTAAGGATCAAACCCCCGATTAAATATTTTTCTACATTTAACCTCTGATTATTAATTTTGTTGTGGATTTGACCCTTATGTAACTTTTTCATCGAGTTTGGTGGCACGACTCGTTGGGGCAATTCAACTTCTTGACGTGGACAAATAAAAATAAAAGTTTATTGAGTAGGATGGATAGAGAGTAAAAAGTAACAACAAATTACATAAATTAATTTCCAGTAGGTTCTTCTAAACTCGATCTTCTCCTCTCCCATTTTGTGATTTTTAGCATTAGAATCGTCAAATCAATCATCTCCTCTCTCAAATCGACGGAAAAGTTAAACAATGGCAAAATCCATAACAAAATCAATGATCAATGATTTAATATGAAAAAATAATTGATCAGGGGTTTAATCCTTAAAACATGTAAAGTTCAGAGGCTTAAATATGCTTTTTTCCTTTTATTTACTAAAGGATTAGGTGCGAAAATATTCCAAACATTTACCGACATGAGCAATTTTACTCCTAATGTTTAAAATTGTGCAATTTTACCTTTAATGTTGGCAGCTATGAGCAATTTTACCCATAACATTGATAAGTTTGGTTAATTTGAGAAATTATTTATCAATCTGTCTTCTCGGCCATGAATCTTGTCATTTACGCTTCACTGCACCATTTTATCACTCATTAATAACAGATCACGAAAATATATGATTAGATGTGAATTTAAAAATATATATATACAGTAAAACCTTCATAAATTAATACTCGATAAATTCACAACCTCTTTAAAATAATAATTTCTTCTGGTTTGACTTGGACCAGTTCAGTAAATTTATACGCGATAAATTAATATCTCTACAAATTAATAAAATTTCATGGTCTCAACATTATTAATTTATAGAGGTTTTACTGTACTGTATTTTATACGAGTTGTATGAAAAAAATTCAAATATTTCGCCAAATTTATAAATATTATTCTCCAATTCTATTACTAAATCACAAAAAGTCTAAAATGTTTTTTAGAACCAACCAATATGCAATTAGTACATAATAAGGAATAAAATTTATATTTGTTTTTTTAAGATATTTTTAATTAGTTAATAAGGCATTTTAACTAGGGATGACAACGGGTAGGGTATCCGCGGGTAATACCCAGGACCGGCCCTGGACCTAGGCCCGGGGTGTGCCGGCCTAGGGCCCAAGGCCGGAAGGGGCCCAAAAAAAATTAGTTTTATAAATAAATTCTATATGTTTTAAATATTATACATAAATTCAAACTAGCATACTAGTAATACATTGTCTTCCCACTAAAAAGGGTATGAGTTCAATTCTTTACTACCTCATTTTAGAATAACTATTTTTAATTTGATTAAATTTAAAAATTAAAAAAAAGTTTCATTTTAATACCTTTGATTAAATTTGAAAATTAAAAATTAATTTATACAATGATATGAATAAAATCAATGGATTAAGGTGCAAAATTACTCATAACGTTTTGGGTGATGATCAATTTTACATCCAACGTCTAAAATGGTGCAAATTTACCCCCTAACGTTGGTAGCCAAGAGCAAATTTACCCCTAACGCTGATAATTTAGGTCAATTTCAGACACAATTATAAAACACATATATTTTTGTCTCTCATGTTGCACCAATTGCATATCAATTCGTTCTAAAAAAAGATTTAATGTGTTTTATAATTTAATAATAGAACTGGAGATTAATATTTAAAAATTCGGTGAATTTTTTGAATTTTTTTGTCCAATTCGTACAAAAGACATTATATTTTATTTATTATTTTTTTTACATCTCAACATATGTTTGTGATTTGTTGCTGATAAAATGACGCATGTGTGAAGTGTAGATGACAAGATTCATGATTGGAAAACAGTTTGATGAAATATTTATCAAATTAACCCAATTTATCAATGTTAGGACTAAAATTGCTCTTGGCTTCCAACGTTAGGGGTAAAATTGCACCATTTTAGACATTAGAAGTAAAATTGCTCCTGATCCAATATGTTAGGGGTATTTTTGCACTTTAACCCAAAATCAATTAGTAAATTTTATATTAAAGGGGCCCTTACTACTTGTTTTGCCTAGGGCCCCTAAATTGTCAGGACCGGCCCTGGTAATACCAATTCCAAACTCTTATCCGTTTATTTTTTAATTACTCGTACCTGTCTCATTATCCTAACAGGTATATGTTTTGCATCCCATACTCGTCTCATTTAATTCACGGGTACCCACGAGTACCTTTACCCGTTAAGAATCAATAGATAAAACAAAAAATTATAAATTTAATAAATCGTCCATCTAAAAATTGAACAAATTGAACCTTAATCAATAAAAATAAAGTAGCTTAATGATATCACTTAACGGTCGAAAAAGAAAAGACTGGTGTTCAAATATCACATCTTACCTCTAAAACACAATAATATTTTTTAATATATAAAAGAGTTATGACAAGTAATGGGTACCATCGTGGGGGATATATTCCCATATATGTCCTATTACTCTAACGGGTAATAGTTCTGATCTCATACCTATCTCATATCCTTTTATACATGGTATGGATAGTCACATTAGGATGGGGTAATGTCGGGTACCCGCGGGTTGAGTATCTGTTGCCATCCCTTTATTCAGAAAGTTAATTTTACAAATTGAAATTAAATGACCATTTTGAGATATCCATGCAAGTTCACTAACTAATGGTGCATTGAACCCTTTCTAACACATGACAACTTATCTTATAAAATTATGGGTATTAGTTATTTCATTTTTGTCTAACATGCCATTTAGAATTCTTATTTTGAAAAATAAATTATAAAGTCCTTAACTTTTGTTACTATAATCTTTTAGTCATTCTGTCTATTTAAAAAAGAATAACCGCTATATTCGACATAAACATGCAAAATAACAGAGTAATAAAGTCATTTTGTATTGCATTATGACTGTCTTGAAAATTAAGATATGTTTGGTAAAAATCTAAAAAAGAATAACAATAAGACCAAAGGTTACAATGACAAAAAAATATATATACCTTATAAGGTGTTTTTCAAAATAGAATAACTAAACAGTGTTATTATGTAAAAATGTATTTGTCAAAACAGGATGACTGATATATTATATATCTTAAAATTAATAAGGTTTAGGAGTAAATAAACATTTTTTCATGACTTCATAAACTAGTTTTAATTTAGTGCCTTTATTTTCACTTCAACAGTTAAATTAGTATTTAATATCTCGATAATGATCTCTCATACAACGTTGCATCAAAGAATTTAAAATTGCTCTTCAAACTCAAAAAGGTTGCATGAATAGAATGGTCCGACTCTGTTTTATATTTCCAAAAGTATCATTATAGCGTTATTGTTGCGCCAAAAATCAGCGTCATTAATATTTTATTTAATGAATAGAAGTAATTTGGAGGGATATTTTGGCAGGCACATCCATGGCATGTCCACATGTATCTGGAGTAGCTGCATTACTAAAGGCAGCTCATCCAAATTGGAGCCCAAGTGCTCTTAAATCAGCCATCATGACCACTGCTTACGCATATGATAACACACACTCTTTTATTACCGATGAAGTTACTGCTCAATCTTCAAACTCGTGGGCATACGGATCGGGTCATATTGACCCGAAGAAAGCCTTCTCCCCTGGTCTCATCTACAATAACTCGAATGAAGACTACATAACGTTCTGGTGTTCATTAGGTTACCCTCTTTCTGCTGTTCAAGCAATTGTCGACGACCCAAATGTCACTTGCTCAACCAAGTTTAATGATCTTGGAGAGCTTAATTACCCGTCATTTTCGGTGTTGTTCACGAACAAAACTAAGGTCAAATACACTCGTGAATTGACCAATGTGGGTGTCGCCAAATCTACATACGAAGTTGCGGTGAGTGCGCCACCAACTGTGACTGTGACGGTTCAACCATCAGTATTGGTGTTCGAAAAGTTGGGGGAGAAGCAAAAATATGCAATAACATTTATAGCCAACAAAAATGTGAAGCCAATAAATGATGCCGAATTTGGTTCAGTCGTTTGGAGCTACCAACAATATAAAGTTAGAAGTCCAATTGCGTTTACATGGAAATAATTGTACATGTAAAATATCGGGTAAATTACGTTTATAGCCTCTAAATTATCGCAGTTATAAATAAATTTAATCGGAAAATATCCGATTGTGCATGTATTAACTACCTGATTGAAGGAGTTTAATATATTGTGTCCACATATGTGTTTGTAATACCATATAATGGGAAATATACGTGCCTTTTAAACTTGTGTGATATAGAACTTTGTTTGAGAGTCTTATTTAGGAATGTAAAAATAGGTTATATAATCGTGTTGTGTGATCTAAATATTTTATCGAGTTGTAAAATATCAATCTCCAATTCTATTATTAAATTATAAAAAATATAAAAGATTTTTTAGAACAACTTTTTAACGAGTGCAGAATAAAAAATAAAAAATTTGTGTTTTATAATAATATTTGAAATTAACCCAATTTGCCAATATTATGTGTAAAATTGTCCATAACTGCCAACGTTAAAAATAAAATTGCATTATTTTAGTCGTTAAGGGTAAAATTACTCTCGACTATTAACGAGTACTCGCTGGGATCAAGCTGGCTGGTAGGCTAGGTGTTAAGAGTCTGACTATTGAATCGGATAATCTGGAGGCCATCAATATGATTAAGGACAGTCATGCCCCAAGTTTGAAGTATAGCAACCTTATTAAAGCTATTAGAAGGTTTTGCTCCTCCTTTGAGAGTTTTGAGTTCTGTCACGTCTTCAGAGAGCAAAACTGTGTTGCAGATCGATTGGCGGCAGCTGCTCATGACGGTGTTCTTGAAGTCTCTACCCTTCCTGATCCCTCGGGGTTTCTCTTCCCTTTCTTTTTAGATGATAGGATTGGGGTTAGCTTTTCTAGGCCGATCCCTTGATTTGGTGTCTTTGTTGTTGTTTTTTCTTTTCCTACCAAAAAAAAAATATTTATACATTGTTGCTTGAACTCGATGATAAAAAGTTCATCACGCATAATAGTTGAGAAAGCAAATATATATGGAGAAAACAAAAGAAATAATTGAAACTAAATTCTGAGAAAATCAAATTTACTATTATTGTACAAAAAAAAAGTAAATTACATTTATAGTCATTGAACTTTACTCATTTTAACATTATGACCACTGAATTTTACTCATTTTAATATTATAGCAACTGAACTTCAATTTTTAACGATATGACCACTGAATTTTACATTTTTGAACATAAGTGGTCATGCAATGCCTCAAAACGACCGTTGACATCCAAAAAGTAAAAAAAAATCGAAGAGTTTATGATATTCTAAGAAACTTTAATTCTTGAAAAATTTCGTTTCGAGATCATTTCAGTGTTGTTTAGTTAGGAGAGAATGGATTTTTAGAGAGAGAATGAACCAATAAAGGTAATTTTGGAAAATAAAAAATGTGGTTTCATGGTAATGTCATTCTGAACAACTTTAATTCTTGAATATTTTCATTTTGAGATTGTTAACAGTCATTTTAATGAGTTAGTTAAAGTTAAGTGGCCACCGATAAAAAAAAAGTGTAAACTACAGTGGTCGGACTGTTAAGAATTAAAGTTAGTGGCCACAACGTTAAAATAAATAAGTAGCCATGGATGTAATTTACCCCAGAAAAAAAATTGTGATATTCTCAAAATTAAAATATATATATATATATATTTATTACAATTAATTTAAAAATTTAGGGGTAAATCACACTCAAGGTCATTGAATTTTACTCATTTTAACATTATGGTCACTGAATTTCGATTCTTAATAGTACAGCAACTAAATGTTACACTTTTCAACTCCGGTGGTTACTTAACTTTTAACTAACTCCTTTTTTTTTTTTTGATAAAAACTAACTCCTTAAAATGACCGTTAACAGCCTCAAACTAAAAATATTCAAGAATTAAAGTTGTTTAGAAATACATTTACCATGAAACCACGTTTTTTATTTTCTAAAATCACATTTTTTTAACTTTCTCTCTCTAAAAATTCACCCTCTCTCCTAACTAGACCTGGCAATTGTCGTGTTTCGTGTCAAAATCGTGTTATCTCATATTTATGTTCCATATGGTTTTATATGTTATAAATGTTAGAAAAATGACTTTCGTGTCAATCGTGTCGTGTCAGTCGGGTTGGCTCTGTTTTCGTGTTTTCGTGTCAGAAATTGCCACCTCTACTCCTAACCAAACAACATTTAAATGACCTCAAAACGAAAATTATCAAGAAGTAAGGTTCCTTATAATATCATTAACTCTTCAATTTTTTTCAGACCGTTAGCGGTTGTTTTGAGGCGTTTATTGGTCAGCAATATTAAAAAATATAAAATTCAGTAGCCGCAATATTAAAATGGCTAAAGTTCAGTGTCCATAAGTGTAATTTACCCAAAAATTTAGTTAGATAAAATTGTAACCTCTCCTGACTTGATAAACAAATACAGGGTGTCCGCTATAGTTACTTTATTTTCTACAAAGTACAGTGCCTTTATTTTCCACTTCACGGTTAAATTAGTATTTACTATTTTATTTACGCTTAATATATTCCTTTCCCTCTCTATTTGTGAAAAAAAAAATCAATTGCTCTTTTGTACTTGGGTTAATGGGTAAAAAATACTTTTAATATTTTGGGTTAGGAGTAATTTTATCTCTAAGGTCTAAAATGGTACAATTTTAAAAGAATAATCAAGAGCAATTTTACTCCTAATGTTGATAATTTAGATCAATTTTACCCCTATTATAAAACACATATATTTTTGTTTTTTATTCTGCACCAATTGTATATCAATTCGTTCTAAAAAAAGGATTTCATATTTTTTTATAATTCATACGAAAGAGTATTTTTTTAATTTTTTTCACATCCTAACATATGTTTCTGATTTGTTACTGATAAAATGACGTATCTGTGAAGTGTAGATGACAAGATTCATGATCCACAAAACAGTTTGATGAATTATTTCTTAAATTGACTCAATTTATCAACATTATGGATAAAATTGATTTTGGCTTCCAATGTTATTGCATCATTTTAGACGTTAGGGGCAAAATTGAATTTTTAAAATATTTAATTTACCCCTCGAAACTTATTTTAAGTAACCTATCAACCTCTGAAAATCTATATGACGGAATAAAAAGATATTTTGAAAAGTACACATGTTAAACAAGTTCAAGAAGCCAATAAAGCACTTAAAAAAGTGCAGGGAGCTAATATGTATCTTTCAAAAAGTTAATGGTTACTTTAGAGAGAAAGTAACAAAGAGAAGAGAGGTTATCAAAAAAACAAAGAGGAGAGAGAAAGAAGAAAAAAATAAAAAAAGTAAAGAGAAATGGAGAAGACAGTGTAATTGATTTTTATTTTTTTATTTTGGAGCTTTTTTATAATAATTAGATAATAATGAGGGTTCATTTATAAAATAAATAAATATAATGACTCAATTAACTATTTTCTTTTTGCCTTTTAACACCGTTAGTCAATTTGGTATGTGTTTGCTAACGGAATGAAACTCAATGTACCATTTTGCGAACTTTTAAATTATATGGGTGTTGTTCGAAAACAGGTATAATCATAAGGTTTATTTTTATACTTTTCCCTTTAATTTAAATATGTTTGATAAGAGTGATTCTCCACTACTTAAATTAAAATGTTAAACAATTATTTAATTTAAATATGTTTGATAAGAATGATTCTCCACCATTTAAACTAGTCAATTAAGTTAAAAATCATTTATTTTAATAAGTCAAAATATTTAATTTAATATTTAAGTTAAATATTATCAACTAACATTTTTATATAAATGGTAGTATTTAATAAACAGTTATATTATTAATATTTTTAACATTTATAATATTTAACACATAAAATTGTGAATTTTATTTTTTCATTAGTTAATTTTCAGTTTTTATCAAACATCATTTAAATACTTAATTTTGTTAAAATCTAGAGATTTTATAATATATTTTTAAAAATAGAGACTAGTTAATGTAATATGCACAAACTTCCAAACTAATAAAGTATTTACCTTATGCATAAGAAATAAAATTATTTTAAAAAATTTCTATTTTCAATAGATTTTATATTAAAAATATAAAAATTTAAAAAGTGGATTGATGTTGAGTTGTCACTATAACAATGGACCATTTTAGCTACATGAACAAATATTCCTCAACAATGAGGATGAGTCAAGTCTCCTCTCCACTCTTTATGGTCTTTAACTTATGTATATGGATGTGGTTTGAGGTTTTTGTTGGGAGGTGGAGACTATTATTACCCCATGTCATTATCACCAATATAAATAAAAAAAATTATGTTTTTTTATTATTCATAAAATTAAGAAAAATATATAAAAATAAACTTTATGATTTTATATGGATTTTATGATTTTATGATTTTATGTTTTTTTATTATTCATAAAATTAAGAAAAATGTATAAAAATAAACTTTATGATTTTATGATTTTCAGTATTTATGGTTTAAAACTTTACAAATAGAAATATAATTTAGAGTTAATTATAAAAAAGTACATTGTGATTTGGCCGATTTATGATGTGGTATCTTTGGTTTTTTTTTTTTTTTTTTTGCAAACGTGACCATGTGCTTTGCAAAATTTTGCATTTGAGTTCACTTTGTCAGAATTTGATCGATAATGACTTCGAAATGAAAATTTTTAAGAGTTAAATGATATTTTAAACAATTTTAATTCTTTGACTTTTTAGGTTTGAAGTCATTTAAGTGTTGTTTTTTATGAGAGAAAAATATAATATTTAGAGAAAGAAAACTCTAAAAATGATGATTTTGAAAAATTAAGAATATTGTTACATAGTAAATATGATACCAAACGAGTTTAATTCTTAAAAATTTTCATTTTGAAGTCGTTATCAGCTAAATTTGGCAAAGTAAAAAAAACATGTAAAATTTTGTAACCATAGAGTTGTGTTTCTAAAAGAAATACCACAGGTACCACATCATCGGCCATACCACATAGTACTTTTTTATAATTAACCTTATAATTTATTAATTTTACAGTTAAAAGATATGTGAGTCTATTTTTCAGTCAAACAATACTTGTGGTATAGTTAATTTGTAAAGTTAGACCTTTTATTTTACATTATTTACAACGTCACTCTTTTTAATTGTTCCAAATCGCTCCAATTTAGGGTAAATAGTCATAAGAACAAATTTTGAATGAATGAATGAGTTTGTAAACTGCAAAAAATACACACCATTGTTCGTAAATTTTTAAACTACAAGGAATATTTATACAAATTGGTCAAACCATAAGATTTATTTTTAAAGTTAATTAAAAGTAGATACCTTATGATTTCATTGATTTGCAGATTGGTATCTGTGATATTTGTTTTTGCAAATGCAACTTTGTGGTTTGTAAAATTTTGCGTTTGGATTCACGTTATCAGAATTTGGCCGATAACAACTTTAAAATGGAAAATTTCAAGAGTTAAATGATATTTTAAGCAACTTTAATTTTTTAGGTTTGAGGTTATTTATATTTGGTTTTTAATGAAAGAGAAAGTTAATGTTTAGAGAGAAAAAACTCCAAAAAATTATGATTTTGAAAAATTAAAAATATGGTTCAATAATAAATATAATACTAAGGAACTTTAATTCTTGAAAATTTTCATTTTGAGGTCGTCATCGACCAAATTTGGCAAAGTAAAAGAAATAAAAAAAAACTTTGCAAACAACGGGTTGCGTTTAAAAAAATATCACATGTACTCATCCACAAATCGATAAAACTATATGGCATCTACTTCTAATTAACCTTTATTTTATATTTATCCCTAAAATAAATACAACTCATTTTTTTAATTAAATTAATACATTAATTCTATGATATATTTATATTTTTAATGGTAATTCTAGTATAATTAAATGTTCTTGTGTTAAGGACATTTCTCCATACATATGTATGTTTAGGATACAAAACCTATTCATTATAGGCTTAATCACTTCTTAGCTCTTTCAATTTGTCATTTTTTCACTTTGCCCCCTCAATTTAGGGGACAACCTATTAGCCCCTAATAAATGTAATACTTTGTGCCATTTGTGTTCCTACATGCATTGCGTACACCTTCCAAGATATATTTTGTATCTATTCTGATACACTTTCTGCATCCTGATGTGAACTCTTCCTGCATTGCCTTGAAACATATATATAAACCTAAGGGGCACGAAGTGTTACATTTTGGTAAGTTGAGAAGATTAATAGGATGCACAAGATTAATTGAGGAGACTAAAGACACATATAGGGACATGAAGTGTTATATTTGTTGAGTTGAGAGTGGCTAATAGATTATCTCCTAAATTACGGGGGCAAAGTGAAAAAAAAATATACCTAATACATCAACAGCTCCCTGAACTTGTCCATAATAGTAGATTCGCTCCCTAAAACTTTGCAAGTGTCTCACCAATTCATTGAATTTGATTATTTCGTTTCACAACTCCTTGAACTTTATAAGTGTCTCATCATTCCCTAACCTTGCTTATTTCGTAATAACTAAATACAAAAATCTATTAAACTTAAATTCTAAAAATACTCTTCAACTATTTGAGAGGTAATTTTTTCTATTCTCCTGTCTTTCAACCTATTATAAGAGTTAGTGTTGCAGGTTTGAGAGATCGGATGGATGAGGATTGAGAGTTGGTCTTATAGTTGTTGTATTTAGTTGTTACCGAATAAGCAACTTTAGGGAGTTGGTGAGACACTTATAAAATCCAGGGAGCTAACCTACTTTTATGGATAAGTTCAGGGAGTTGGTGATACGAAATAATCAAGTTCAAGAAGCTGATGAGACACTTGTAAAGTTTACGGACAAGTTCAGGAACTGATCATGTATTAGGCTAAAAAGATAAGTTGGGGACACTGTAAAAATATTAAACCTTTAGTATATGTATTACTCATTTCAACTTATTATTCGTTTAAAAGCACATTTCAAATCTTATTCTCGTATTATATAAGTACTAATTAATTACTTTTATCCATCAAAATTACTCATTTAGTATATGTCTAATACATCCTCAGCCCCTTAAGTTGTCTGAAAACTATAATTGTCTCCTTGAATTTCAAAATGTTGCAACTAACTCCATTTACTTACTTATTTGGAACAAATAACTCTTGAAATGTCACATGACAACACGTGATACTAAGGGATTAGTTATAACATTTTGAAGTTCCAAACATGTACTATCACGTGGAAATTGAAGAGTTATTTTTTCCAAATAAGTAAATTGATGAGATTAGTTATAACATTTTGAAGTTTCAGAGAATCAGTTGTAGTTTTTAGACAACTTAGGAGTTTGAAATGTATTATGTTTATAGTTATGAATAATTTTACCCTTAATATCTAAAATGGTACAATTATATCCTTAGCATTGGCATCCAAGAGCAATTTTACTCCTAACATTGACAAATTGGATCAATTTGAAAAATAATTCATCAAACTATCTTCTTGGTCATGAATATTGTCATCTACACTTCACGTGTACATCATTTTTATCATTATTAGTAACTGATCACAAACATATGATTAGATGTGAAATTTAAAAAAAATAAAATAGAAAAACATGTCCACATTAGATATTTTAAATCCGAACAGCAACAGTTCAATATAATTTTACCAAGCATTAATAATTAAACAGCTAACAACAACAGCTAACAGGAACTAGGGGTGCACATAAAAATCTGAAAAACCAAAAAACCGAAAAACCAAACTGAAAATAAAAGTTAACCAAAACCGATGGACTAGTGTACGGTTTTTAATTTTAACAATAGTAGTTAATGGTTACGGTTACAGTTTCTTTATTCCAAAAACTGCAGTTAACCGAAACCGACCGAATTCCAATTAAATATTAAAAAATATATAACTAGCATTGATTTATATAGGTAAACAATTATTTAGTCACTATAGTTTTACATAACTCATTAATCAGTCCACTATTTAATTATAAGGTCTCTAAATTTTTCAATGATTTAATCCTTCTATCAAATATTAACATTAATTGAGATAAAAATATGTAAATAACTCTCAGTTTATTTGTTACTGTCTCTCTAATTTCAGTTTATGCGGATTTCTTTCTTTTTTTTATGTTTCTGCAAGAACAAAATTTTTTTACTTGTTTTCCAAAACTTTATAGCCAGAAGTTTATCAGAGACAATTTTGCCTTTTAGATAATTATTTTTATCCGTTTAATTGTTCTTTAACATATTTATAGAGTGAGATTTGATATAAGGACTAATCAATTTAGCGGAATCAAAACTGATGGATCATATAATTATTTTAAGAAAGTTAGGTACTAATTAGTGTATTATGTAAAACCATAAGGGTTAAATAATTAGTGTATTATGTAAAACAACGCAGACATAATGCACGCACAACTCTTTCTCCGCATCCCTTCAACTCGTCATTGACTCGTCGTCTCACTCACAATAAAAATTAAAATTTTTTTATTATTTTTATTTTTGTTTATTAATGGTTAGAAACCGAAATAAAAGGTTAACCGACCGAAATAATTGATTAACCGATTAGTGATTAACCGAATTTAGTGGACTAGTGTATGATTAGTGTTTTGAAAAAACGGATCAAATGGTTACCGACTGAATTAACCTTAATGGACTGGTTAATCGACCATGTGCACCCCTAACAGGAATCGCAATAGCTATTAACTAACAGCTGAACCAAACAAGCACTCACTGCCCGTTTGTTTCCATTTTTCGGAGCTGCTTTTTGTCATTCAATACTAAACAAGAGATAGAAAGTGCTTGGTAAAATTCTAAAACATCTAGTTTTTGCAAAAAAAAAAAAAAAAAAACTAATATCTACTGTTTATGAACAACAATGAACAGTAAACAGCTAACAGTAACAGCAACAGCAAAAAACAAACATAAAAAGCTGAAACAAATGGATTCTTAGTTGGGAAATAATCTATCTAAAGAATATCCGACAACCTTCGAACTGAAAAATCGATTAATATGGGCAATTCAGTATTTTCAATCTCCAACTTTAGGGTTTGATTACTACCTCCTCATTCTTCCTTATCTCAGTCTGCCCCTTCGTGATAGATCTGTACCTCTCTCTAGATTCCATCTTCTTTCTTCTTCAGTTTGAGATTTCTGGAACTCCTTCCTCTACCCATCGCAATTCCTTCTTCCCAAATGCCTTTCCGTTCAAGAGATGAGAAATGGAAAATAAAGACGAACAACAATTTCCCTAGCCGTCGCTGTGGATATTGACATTGATGATGGCTTAATCCAAGGCTCTGGTTAGTTCGTTTCTCTTTTCCCTTTCCTCTTTTTCTTCATTTTTTATTTCTTTATTTTCTTTGGTCTTATTGATATGTTTGTGTCCAAGGATTGTTAGATCTAGAGATTCTTATGGTTCTTCGGTGAGTATTCCCTTCTCCATTCGTAATTTTTTCCTCATCCAGTTTCTTCTTCTGCTTTTTGGGTCTTACTGGTCTGTTTTTATTGCTCGATCTTAAGGCGTATAGACAAATACGAGCTTCTTCATGTGGATGTTGCTTATTCTCCTGGTGAGTATTTCTTCCTTTGTTCACATATTTTCCGCATTCCATTTCTGTCTCCTACTTTTTTGGCTCTTACCGATCTATTTATGTTCATGGGGCAATCATATTTTCTTTTCCAGATTTAAAGCAATTTTTGGAACATCATGTCCTGGCGAGGTAAATCTGGCATGTATGTATTCTCAAGTAGACATGGATTTTTTTTTTTTTTTTTGCTTGATTCTTCTAGTATGTTGGTGGTTTAGCTTTGATGGCTTTGGAACTGTGTTGGCTATACTTCAAAATTCTTTTTCTACTTTCTTGCCTGACATATTCAAACTTTATTTCCTATAGTGTCGGAGGTTTAGAGATCACAGATTTGGGGGGGTTTTCTATGGCTGATGTTCTCGAAGCTCTTCCTAAGGTGATCTTATTATTCCTTTGTTTCGTATTTATGATTCCTTTAGTTGCTTTTATTTTATTTTTAATTTTGCTGTCTATCAATCCTAATTTCTATATTTTGATCAGCTTGAATTAATTATATGTGGTAATAATTACTAACTAATACTTGATTCAATATGCTTTCATGTTTTTCAGAAGTGGAACTAAAAAATAAGTCATGGTACACCAGGACTAACATTATCATCATCAGAATTGTCAAAAGTGAATCATATGTAGATATTAAGGTATAGATAATTCTAAGCCTTAGTATCTTTCATATATTTCATTTAATTGAGGATCTAGAACAAGTTGAGTACATTTTGAAGATACAAAATAAGTCATGGCACACTAGTATTAATATTATCATCATTAGAATTGTCAAAAGTGAATCATCAGTATAGATATTAAAGTTGATAATATTCTTCTTACAAATAATCTCTGAGCCTTGGTGTCTTTCATATATTTCATTGGGATAAGGTACCAAAATAGGCCTATAGTTTTTGAGGAAGTATCAATCTAGGCTTCATGTAGGCTTAACTTTAAAAAAAGGTACCAATTTAGGCATCAATAACGGAATGAGACATGTCATTGATGTTACTCCGTTAAGTTATGTCAATTGTGAGTAACAGAAATGACGTGTCCAATCCGTTATCGATGCTAAAATTGATACATTTTTTAAGTGTTAAGCCTATATTGGTGTTATTTTTTACGTAGAGCCTAAATTGATATTTCCCCAAAAACCATAGGCCTATTTTGGTACCTTATCCCTATTTCATTTAAGTGAGGATCTAGGATAAGTTGAGTATATTTTAACTGAGAAAAATGGAACTCTGGTAGAGGATAAGATGGTGTTTAGAAGATTTGTATCAATGGGAATGCCTTGAAAGATTTGCTCTCCTTCTATCTCTTACATCCACATGCTCTTTCTCTTACTCAGGACTAACTTTTTCTTTATTAGTCATTCAAATATTGTTATGTGTTTTATGTGCTACATTTTGTTTTATTAATAACAGTTGCCAACACATATAATGTACAAGTCATTAATATCATAATACCATCTTCTTTTCAATGGCAGACATTCTTTAATAGAAAGGAATATAGGTGACGGTTGCCTTATGATTTTGTGTGCTTTTTAATGGAGATTATACGAGAAAAAAGATGAGAATGCGTTATAGATTAATTAATTATTATATCTTCTAAATTGTGTATTTGATCTCATTGAGGTTTGTACAATAGGGTTATAAGGCATAAAAGGAACATTGATGGATACAAAAAAAAAAGTTGGTGGAAAACTTAAAGGAAGAAATTGAGAATTGTGTAGTAAATGCTAATTCTAATTTTGAGTTTATAAAGACAAAGTATAAGATAGAATCATATTTGACAGGATAAAAAAAACTAAACAATTTGTAAGAAAAGTCGTCAATAGAGTAAAAAAGGTTTTAACATTAAATGCCAGAGGTGAGCTATAAGAGCAATGATAGATGGTTGGACAATAATTCTTTTTTTCTATGCTTTCTTATTTTCGATTATTGTTTTTCTTTGGTAAAATTGCCTTCCTATTTTGCTGCCTTATGATTAATGATTTGTTTTTGGTTTTATAAAGATTAGATGTGCTATTTTATTGTTAGGATTACCATATGATTAGTTTTTGTTGGAAATGTACCTTAGTTAATTTATTATGAGATAATGTTTTATTTAATTATTTTGAATTCAGGAGAAGTTATTTAGTTATTGCATATGTTTAGGAGAAGTTATGGAAGTCAGTTGTAACTGATGATGTCTGTATTTCTGTATATATTTCCTGAAGTTCAATAGAAGTTTATATTGGTTCCAAACTCTTAAATATTAAATACTACAAATTGGTATTAGAGCATATTATCTCGAGGGATCTGTGAGAATGGAAGCAGATGCAGTATCTTTTAATCAGGTTGCTGCACCAGTTTTTTATGGCAGAATTATCAAGCTTGGGCTATTAAAATGAAGGTTTATCTTGAAGCATTGGATCTTTGGGAGGCTGTAGAAGAAGATTATGAAGTTGCTCCGCTTCCACTAAATCCAACAATGGCACAGATAAAGAATCATAAGGAGAGAAAGACAAGGAAGTCAAAAGCTAAAGCCTGTTTTTTTTCTTCTGTTTCCAACACCATATTTACTAGAATCATTAGTCTGGAATCAGCAAAAGAAATATGGGACTACATCAAGGAGTACTAGGGAAATGAAAGAACCAAGAACATGCAGGTGCTCAATTTGATTAGAGAATTTGAGATGCTGAAGATGAGAGAGTCAGAAACAATTAAAGACTATTGTGACAAGTTGTTGGGCATTGTTAACAAAGTCAGGCTGCTTGGTAAGGAGTTCTCTGATGAGAGAATTGTCCAAAAATCCTTATTACTTTGCCTGAAAAATATAAGTCTAAGATTTCTTTTTTGGAGGAGTCTAAAGATCTGTCAAACATATCTTTGGCAGAATTAGTAAATGCTTTACAGGCTCAAGAGCAAAGGAGAATGATGAGAAAAGAAGAAATGGCAGAGGGCGCTTTCAAGGCCAAAACTAAAAGTTAAAGAGGCAGCAAAGACAAAAGTGATAACAAAAATGATGTGAGCACACTTTGCCCACATTGCAAGAAGATGAATCATATGGCAAAAAGATGCTGGTGGCGGCCTGACATCAAATGCAGGAAATGTGGTAATATGGGCCACATGGAAAAGGTTTGCAGATCACAACAAACTGAAGCCGTAAAAGTTACAGAAGAACAAGATGAAGAGCAACTCTTTGTGGCAACGTGTTTTGCAATCAACAACAACTCCAGTGATGCGTGGTTAATAGATAGTGGTTGCACAAATCATATTACCAACGATCAAACTCTTTTCACAGAATTAGATAAAACTCTCATTTCTAAAGTCAAAAATGGAAATGGTGAGTTTATCTCAGTGAAAGGAAAAGGAACAGTGGCCATTGAAAGCTTAGCAGGTGTAAAACATATTACTGATGTTTTATACATGCCTGACATTGATCAAAACTTTCTTAGTGTTGGACAGCTTATTGAAAAGGGCTTCAAAGTTATTTTTGAAGACAAGTGGTGCTTCATCAAGGATACAAGGGGCAAAGATGTGTTTAAAGTGAAGATGAAAGCCAAAAATTTTGCCTTGAATTTGGTGGAGGATGAGCAAGCAACACTAGCAAGCCATGTTAGCAATCAACTCACAACACCTTACACACCACAACAGAACGGTGTAAGTGAGAGAAAGAATCGGAGTGTCATGGAGGCTAGATGCATGCTTTATGAAAAGGAATTGCCAAAAAGTGTTTGGGCGGAAGCAACGAGTACTGCAGTTTTTCTACAAAACAGGTTGCCCACTAGAGTTGTGCAAGGAAAAACACCATTTGAGGCATGGTTCAGCACTTCAAAAGCTTACAGAATTTTCCAACCACAAAATGGGAAAATTATTGTGAGTCCAAATGTCAAGTACATGGAAGATAAACAATGGAGTTAGGAGGAGTCACTTGAAAGGCAATCTCCAACAAATTTGCAGATTCTTGATGAAAAGATCGATGATGTTCCTGTTCGTGGCACAAGATCTCTATCTAATATCTATGAAAGAAGTAATATTTCTGTTTTTGAGCCTTCGGAATTTAAAGAAGCCGAGAAGGATGACAAATGGATAGAAGCCATGAAAGAAGAGTTGCATATGATTGAGAAGAATGACACTTTGGAGCTAGTTGACATGCCTCAAAATAGAAAGAAAATTGGAGTTAAATGGGTTTTCAGAACCAAACTCAATGATGATGGTTCTGTCAACAAACACAAAGCGAGGCTAGTTGATAAAGGGTACAGTCAAGTTTTTTGGGTGGATTTTTCAGAAACTTTTGCTCCTGTTGCACGCTTGGACACCATCAGAATGTTATTGGTATTAGCTGCACAAAATGGGTGGAAGCTTTACCAATTGGATGTTAAATCAGCCTTTCTAAATGGCTATTTTCATGAAGAAATTTTTTGTTGAGCAGCCAGAAGGTTTTGTAAATACTAAGGCAATGAGGAGTTTGTTGGAAATGTGCCTTAGTTAATTTATTATGAGATAATGTTTTATTTAATTATTTTGAATTCAGGAGAAGTTATTTAGTTATTGCATATGTTTAGGAGAAGTTATGGAAGTCAGTTGTAACTGATGTCTGTATTTCTGTATATATTTCCTGAAGTTCAATAGAAGTTTATGTTGGTTCCAAACTCTTAAATATTAAATACTACAGTTTTATTTATATATGAAATTGTTTACGAGTTTTTGCACTATTATGCAGGAGGAATACACCATTCTATAGCAAGGACTGCAAGCAAGAACTGATAGAGATAGTGAGTACCCTACCAAAAAAATACCTGGAAAGCATCTTCGTCTTCTTCTACTAGATCTTTCAGGAATTCCCATCTGAATTAGACTTTTCTTCTATTAGATCGTTTAGGAATTCCCATATAAATTAGACTTTTCTTCTACTAGATCTTTCAGGAATTCTCATACGAATTAGACTTCTAACAAACTGTACATAAGACACAGACATGAAGTAAGAATATATATCTCTGTAGATTTCTTCAAGAGACTATTTTTGTAATATATATATAAATTATTACCAATGTTATAGTTTAATCTATGTTGTGATGTTGGTTGTTTAATCTGCTACATGAATATGAATATGGATGAATGTATTTATGTCTTTTTTTTTAACCAATCAGCCATCATCTTATTGTTAAAAAATACATATATTTATAGCAATGGAAAGAAGTGAAGTACTATAACAATTTTCTGCCACTGGCTCTTACAATTCCAATTAAAACTTATAATAAGCTTTGTTTCTGACGTTGGTATTGTGTTATTCTTTTTTTAAACTATATTTTTATTATTTTGGAAATCTGACAATGAGTGAAAAAAATTAGAAAGATTATGATTTTAAAGGTCTAATAAAAGGAAAAGTTCTTAGACATGAGGATTTGCAAAAGGCCCTTATTTTTATATTAGCAAACAAGCAAGTAAAGCTAATTATTTCATTTTCTTTTACCTTCAAAATAATATCAAAACTTGACTTGGAATTATTATAATTTGATCTTCATTGGCATGTGGAGTTTAATCTTGCTTTTTATATTTATCATATGGTTAAACTTATGCCTACATAAAAATGGTTTCTAATTTATTTCGCTGCATTAGTTCAGTTTCTTGATCCATAATCATTTGATCCTATTTTATGACTAATTGCAAGAAATGGTCTTCGGATTTTGGAAATTCAAAGAATAGTTACTTTTTTTCATTGTTATTGTTTTACTCTTGCTTTAGTTTGGATTTTAATGCTAGCTTCTTTCTGTATTTCAAGAGACTAATTAATAGCTTTATATAAATATAGATTGCTACACGGTATGAGTTAAGAAATAATTTTGTTTTAAATGGAAGAAAATAATGTGCAGTTAGATGGAGCAGGTTTTGTATTTTGTTAGAAGCTACCTATGTTGTATTGTTTTGGTTTCAGATATCTAATATTTAAAAAATTAAATGTCCTGAAACGTTGTGAGGGTTCTATCCCTAGTGTGTGATATATATATCAACAAATTATATTTCTCCACGGAAATTAGGGTTAATTGTAAAAAAAGTACCATGTGGTTTGGCCGATTTGCGATGTGGTACCTGTGGTATTTTTTTTTTTTTTTTTGCAAACACAACTCTGTGGTTGCAAAATTTTACATGTTTTTTTTACTTTGCCAAATTTAGCCGATAACGACCTCAAAATGAAAATTTTCAAGAATTAAACTTGTTTGGTATCGTCATTTTTGGGATTTTCTCTCTCTAAACATTATCTTTCTCTCTCATAAAAAAAATAACATCTAAATGGCCTCAAACCTAAAAGTTAAAGAATTAAAGTTGTTTAAAATATCATTTAACTCTTGAAAATTTTCATTTCGAATTGAACTCAAATGCAAAATTTTGCAAACCACATGGTTGGGTTTTCAAAAAAAAAAACAATATCACATGTACTGTTGAAACACATTTCCACAAGATTTTGATTTGACAAAATCATTCATGATTAAGAGACAATTAAATTTAAGTGATTTATTTTAATTGTACTAATCAGTTTGTTCAATGTTGAGTATAAATATAAATAAAGATAAATATAAAAAGTAAAACAGGAAGAGGTCAGCATAGAAGCCTAAAGTGTCAAGCTGAGTGGAATCAAACTTAGCATTAAAAGACCAAGACATACACGCCCACAACAACTGCCTCACGAAGCTGAGTAGACTAAAATTATACCTAGCTTGGAAATTGCCGATGACAATAATTTACGCAGTAGAAGCTGAGTGATCTTCAGGACATCATGAAAAAATCGTTTGCTAAAAGACAATGATTACCGCCCGTCTGCACCAATAATTGAAACCTTGGAAATACACAGAAGACACATTCCGGGAAGTATGGGTCAATGGATTATTGGTAAAGGACAACTGACGCAAAAAGACAAGCCTGGCGTCTGAAGAAATGCAGAGGAAGGGAATGGCTGGAACAGTCTGAAGCTGACCAGAATCTGTCCCCTAAAAGAGCCATTTTAACATTAACGGCTACATCATTTCAAAATGATTTGATTCCAGATTTTCTCCTATATAAGGACAATCAAAATCCTTGGATCATGGCGGAATCACAAAAAGAAAAATACAAGAGAGAAAAGATACAAAAGCACTTAGATACAAAAAAAGATCTTACACCCATCTTCTATTCCTTGTGTAAATGCTAGAGTGATTACTTGTAATCTTCTAAAGTGTTCTTTATTTGAAAAGGAGCAAGTGTTTATCAATTGTAAAATTGAGAGTGTAGTGCTGAGTGTTTGGTTGTAAACATTCAGTGGTAGAGAAATCTAGGTGTTGGGCTGTAGCACTTAGTAGGAGTTGAGTAGACGAATAGAGGAAGGTACTCTTGCATATTTAACTGCCTTGTAATTGGTTTCTGCTCTACCTTTAAAGAGCTCAGTATTGGATTCTAAAAGCCCGGAGGACTCTGGGAACTGGATGTAGGCAGAGAGGCCGAACCAGGATAAGTGATACTGAGTAATCTCTAAACTCTCTCTCAATATATATATATATATGTGCATGTGTTATATGTGAAGTTTACTCAGCATATAAAATTGGCTTAAAATTGACTCTGAGTAATTTCAAGTGCTAAGTTAGAAGCTGACCTCCAAAGAGTGTCAATATCTAACTTATAAATAAAACAGCTTTAGTCAATATTCGGCCAAAGCTGTCTTATAGCATATCTGTCCAAGCTGACCAAAAGCTGAGTTGACAAACTCGCAAAATAACTAAGCCAGCATACAATTAAGCGAAAAAGTTATATTAGTTCCTAACCCCCCCCCCCTTTGGAACTAATCACACGGGACCAACAAGTGGTATCAGAGCCTAAGCTCACTACTCAAAGATATAACTATCTTGAGCGGATCCCATAAATGGGTGAGAACAGCACTCATTTCCTTCCAGGGAACCAAACAACATAGATACTCCCTAAGGGATTATCAATCACTAGACCTCCCCTATTCTTTGGATCTAATTATACATTCTGGAAGAATAGGATGAAAAACTTTATTCAAGCCACAAACATGAGTGCATGACTTGCAATTGTTCAAGGTCCACATGTGCCATATAAAACTGTTAACAATGAGAAAATTGTTAAGAGCGAAGCTGAGTGGACAGAGGATGACCTCAGAAAATTACAAAATAATGCTTCAGCTATAAATATGCTTCACTGTGCTTTAGATGCTGCAGAATACAATAAGGTTTCAGGTTGTGAGTCAGCACAGGAGATTTGGAAAAAGCTTGAAGTGACCTATGAAGGCACCAATAAGGTTAAGGAGTCCAAAGTCAATCAGCATATGAGACTCTACGAGCTGTTTGAGATGAACGAAAACGAAGACATCTCAGAAATGAACTCAAGATTCACCAACATCATAAATGAGCTCAAAAGACTTGGAAAGAACTTCACTGAAGAGGAACAGGTGAAGAAAATCCTGAAATGTCTACCTAAGAGTTGGCAAGCAAAGAAAACAGCTGTAGAAGAAGCTCAGGACTTGACTACCTACAAATACGATAAGCTAATCGGATCTCTACTGACCCATGAGATCTCTATGAAAAAATTTGAGGCAAAAGAAAAATCTGAAGATAAGAAACAAAAATCTCTAGTGATGAAAGCTGACTCAACAGAAGCTGAGTCAACTGATGATGAGGAAATAGCCATATTCACTAGAAAGATGAAGAAGCTGTTCAAAAGAAATGACAGGAACAGCAAAAGGCCATACAAAAGAGGTGACAGATACAAAGCTGAGTCCAGTGACAAATATAAGAAGGACAGCTCCAAGTCTATCATATGTTTTGAGTGCCACCAAACTGGGCACATCAAGTCAAGCTGCCCAAACCTAAAAAGAGATAAGAAGGGAAACAAGAAGGCAATGGTAGCAACATGGAGTGACAGTGACGAGTCAACATCATCCGAAACTGAGCAAAATGAAACTGCCAATATATGCTTCATGGAAGATGATGGAGCTGACCAATCTCAATCTGAGCAAGTTGACCTCTCTGATGAAACTGACTAGGAGGAACACAACAATGAGGTAACATCCCTACTTTTGCTTAGAAATGAAATGGTAAATGTCTTGAGTGATTTATATGCACTAACTAAAAAACGCAACAAGAAATTCAAATCACTCAGTAAGCGATGTGACAATATTGAAGAGGTCAAGCTAAGTGACCTCCGATATCTTCTCCAGGACAACTCAGATCTACATACCAACATGCAAATAATGCATAAGCTTGTCACGGAGGTTCAATCTGAGTCATTGAAACTTAGAAAGGATGTCACAATCTTACAGAGTCAAACAAAAGGCTCAAGAAGAAATAAACCCCATACTGAGTACGCAAGTACTAGTCAGCATAAGCAATTCACTCAATGTGAATGTTGCGGAAAAAGGGGGCACACAAAAGAAGTGTGCTGGCATAACAAGCGTGTTGTCCAATGTGACTTCTGTGGAAGAAAATGACATTCCACAAAGGTATGCTGGCATGCTCAGCACAACAATGCTGACCGCACTCAGTACAACCCCCAAAGGGTAAAATTTTGTGACTTTTGTGGTAAGCCAGGCCACACTATAAAAGTATGTCGTCACAAATTAAAGTATGATTTTGCACCTATTTACACTAACAAGAAAGGACCCAAAAAGAATTGGGTACCTAAAAATGAATAGTTTAAAATGCAGGTTAGCTTGACATGCGTAGAGAAGTCAAAGCTGTGGTATATAGACAGTGCATGCTCAAGACACATGACAGGTGATGAAACACAATTCATCACACTAAAGCTTAAACGAGGTGGAAGTGTAAGCTTTGGAGATAATAAGAAGGGTAAGATAGTCGGCTCAGGTACTATCGGAGGTAAGATAGTCGGTCTCAAATACAACCTACTGAGTGTAGCTCAGCTTTGCATGAGCGGCAGAAAGGTTGTATTCGATGATACTAAGTGTCAAATACTCGAAGGGAACACAAATGAATTGATTTTAACTGCCCCTCGTGTAGATAATGTTTACATGCTAAATTTAGAAAAACAGTTTTCCAAAAACATATGCTTAGTGTCTAAAGAGGATAACTTCTGGCTATGGCATAGAAGACTTGGGCATGTCAGCATGGATGTTCTTGCCAAATTAGCTAGAAAGCAATTAGTTGAGGGATTACCCAAATTGAAATTTGAGAAAGATCAATTATGTAAAGCTTGTCAGCAAGGGAAACAAACCGAAAAGTCATTTCAAAGTAAAAATATTGTCTCAACCAAGAGACCATTGGAATTACTACACTTGGATCTTTTCGGACCTATCCATCCACTCAGTCTAGGAGGTAAGAAATTTTCCTTGGTCATTGTAGATGATTTCTCTCGGTACACTTGGATCATCTTGCTGAGTAGCAAGGATGAAACTTTTGAGATGTTCACTACACTTATTAAGAAGCTTGAAATGGACAAAGACCTAAAAGTAGCTCATATTAGAAGCGACAATGGTGGAGAATTCAAAAACCAACAGTTTGATGAATTCTGTGAAACCAATGGTATTGACCACAATTTCTCTACTCCTAGAACACCTCAACAGAATGGGGTTGTTGAAAGGAAGAACAGAACAATTGTCGAAATTTCTAAAACCATGCTGAGTGAAAATAGGCTTCCAAAGTACTTCTGGGGTGAAGTTGTCCACACAGCATGCTATATACTGAATAGGGCTCTAGTAAGACCTATACTTAAGAAAACCCCATATGAACTTTGGAAAGGATGAAAGCCCAACATTGGTTACTTTTATGCTTTTCGATGTAAATGTTTCATACTCAATACAAAGGAAAATCTTGCAAAATTTGATGCTAAAGCTGATGAAGCGATCTTCTTAGGGTACTCAACAAAAAGTAAAGCATATATAGTCTATAATAAACAAACTCAGGTTGTAGAAGAGTCTGTTCATGTTGAGTTCGATGAAGCTGCCCCAATAGGAAAGACAACTCAGCTCACTGAAGATGAACCAAGCTCAGCTTCCGTTGATCAGAATGGAGCGTCTGAATCATCAATACAAGGGCTGACCAAAGGTAAGCAAGAAGTTGAAATAACATTTACTGACCAATCTATTCCTATAGAGATTGTAGAAACACTTATTCCAAACAACTCAACATTGCCTAAAGAAATAAAAATCCCAAGAGGACATTCAGAAAATTCCATTCTTGATGCTGCTGACAACAAGCTGATGACCAGAGATCAGCTTAGGAAGTACCTCAGCAATGTTGCGTTCGTCTCAATGCATGAACCAAAGAACTTTGCTAATGCTGAGCACGATGAATATTGAATCAATGACATGCAAGAAGAGCTTGACCAATTCACCAGAAATGAGGTATGGGATTTAGTGCCTAAACCTAGGAATCAAAAGCCTATAGGAACTAAGTGGGTGTTTAGAAACAAACTAGATGAGCATGGAAATGTAATAAGAAACAAAGCTTGACTTGTAGCCCAAGGCTATAGTCAGCAAGAGGGTATTGACTATGGGGAAACATTTGCACCTGTTGCTAGGTTAGAAGCAATACACATATTGTGTGCTTATGCTAGTTTCATGAACTTTAAGTTATACCAAATGGATGTCAAAAGTGCATTTCTTAATGGTTTTATAAACGAAGAGGTATATGTTAATCAACCTCCTGGGTTTGAAGATCCAAAATTTCCAAACCACGTTTATAAACTTAAAAAGGCCATGTACGGCCTAAAACAAGCTCCAAGAGCTTGGTATGAGAGGTTGACTAACTTCCTGCTAACCAGGAACTATGTCAGGGGAAAAGCTGACACAACCTTGTTTATTAAGAAAAATGGAAAACATACCCTACTTGCACAAATATATGTAGATGATATAATATTTGGTGCTACTGACGAATCTTTGTGCAAAGAATTTAGCAAACAAATGCAAACTGAATTCGAGATGTCCATTATGGGGGAACTCAACTTCTTCCTTGGACTCCAAATCAAGCAACGGAAGAATGGCATCTTCATAAGTCAGTCCAAGTACACCAAGGAAATGTTAAAGAAATTCAGCATGGTAGATTGCAAACCCATATCAACCCTTATGGGTACTGATACTGTCCTATGCAAAGATGAGAAAAGTAAGTCAATAGATAGTAAACTCTATCGAGGTATGATAGGTTTCCTACTTTATCTCACAACTAGTAGACCTGATATACAGTACTCAGTATGTTATTGTGCGAGATATCAAGCTGACCCCAGAGAATCTCATCTAACGGCTGTAAAAAGAATCTTTAGATATTTGCAGAGCTCAATTGAAGCAGGTCTATGGTATCCAACTTCAAATGACTTCACACTCATTAGATATACTGATGCTGACTATGGACGAGATAAGCTAGAACGTAAAAGCACTTCGGGAGGATGTCACTTCCTTGGAAGTTGTCTAGTATCTTGGTTCAGCAAGAAGCAATCATCTGTAGCCCTGTCTACAACTGAAGCTGAGTACGTGGCTGCTTGAAGCTGTGTTGCTCAAGTTCTATGGATAAAGCAATAGCTTGAGGATTATGGAGTAAAGACTGGAACAATAGAGATCAAATGTGACAACAAGAGTGTCATTGATCTGTCCAAAAATCCAATCCAACATAGCAGGATGAAGCATGTCAGCATAAGGCATTACTTCATCAGAGATCACGTACTAAAAGATGAGATCAAGCTAACCTATGTGCCAACAAATGAATATCTTGCAGATATCTTCACCAAGCCCTTGGCACATGAACAATTCAACATACTAAGGGAAGCTATCGGTATGTCTAATCCCCTTAAATAAATTTCTAAGTAAATATTGTATGAATGCCATTCTGAGTAAAATAAACTACTACTGAGCTCAAAATATAGAAAAATCACTTCATACTGAGTTGACATACATGTGGTGTGATTATCCTGAGTAGGTACACATACTGAGCAACTATCATATACTAAGGTAGGAATTCACCTCGATAAGAACTAGGCTCTCAGTATCACAAACGGTTCATTTTCTAGGAAAACTGCGCTAAAACCCACTTGCACCATTAAATGCCAACACGTGTAATAAATAGCACCTAGGAGAGGCAAACAATTATGAAACAACCCATGCACCGGAAATGTCATAAATGACCGAATCTCTGTCGGTTGAACTCCCTAAGGAAAAACGGCTAGTTCAATTAATAGGACCATTTTAGGTATATATAAATAATGGATAAAATACTCCTCAAAACTCTTCACACGTAAATCCTTTGGTATTCAGAATCTCTCTCTCCAAAATCTTCCACAAAAATCTCTGAAAATGACCAACACTCAGAAAATCTCCGGTGAAAATTCTGGAAAATTGACCACCGATGAAAGCCCCAAATCTACTCCTAACGTAACTCCGAGCAAACACCGTCAAACGGACCCGGCAAGTTTCTTAAAGCAGAAGAAACCCAAGGCTAGAACCATGGTGAAGGTTCACACAAAAGTCCACAATCTGGAAGTCCTCAAATGCTGATGGTTCTCTCCCAGCTTTGTTACCACCGAAAAGCCATTATGTGAATGGATTGAGAAGAACGAATGGTCATGCCTCTTCTCTCTCCCCGGAACCACCTATCCTCGGTTGGTTAGGGAATTCTACTCCGGTCTCCATGTTGACAAGGATGATGCTGATTATTTGGAGACGCATGTTAAAGGTCATAAAATTGTCATCACTCCGTCCTACTTAGCAACCTTACTCAACTTGCCTAACAAAGGAACCGAGTTTAGAACAACAAAAGAAAAGGTATCAACGGAAATGCTTGACCAGATGAAGGGGTTTTGCAAACCCAAAAATTACAAAGGAGAAATCCCCAGGACGAGTATGGGGTAAAACCAGAAGATGGCGCACTACATCTTAACAAACTTCATCTTCCATAAACTCAACTCAGCTTCGTCTGCCTCCAATTTCGAGCAGTGCTTTATATGGCACATGCTAACATATTTCCCACTCAATATGCCTGTGTTTTTTATTAGTTCTCTCCAACGAGGAGGTAAGAAACTTCGACTAGGTTCTCTAATCTCCAAAATACTCGAAGATCATAAGATCGAGACAGTCTCTGAGACTAAGGGTTTGGGATCAGAAATAATTGTAGCTCTGTTATTTGGGTTGTTATTTAACCAACCTTTAAGGGGAGTTGAAGATGCTGAGGAAGATGAGGAAAAAAACGATGCTGAGCAAGAAGTTGAAACTGTGCTAGCAGCAGATAATGCTGAGCCAGAAGTTGAACCAGAGGAAGTTCCTGTCGATTCCCCTAAGGCAAAGAAGAAGAGAAAGACACTTGCCACTTGTGCAATGGATATTGAAACTGTGCCCAGGAAGAAGAGGGCTATGACCAGAGGAAATAATGTTGATGCTGACCTACCTCAGGCTACACATAAGTCAGCAGAGAAAAGGAAAGGGCAAGCTGAGCCCGAGGAAGAAAGTGACGAATTCCCAGAACAACCTCTGAGGAAGAAAAATCGAAGTTCTGAATTGAAAGCTGTTGAAGCTGATCCAATTGATTGGGTTGTGACACCCAAATCTCACTGCACTCGGAACATTGGGATTGATCTTGAGAAAACTCCAGTTGAGCAAGCTGATGAAGAAGAAGAACAAGGACAGGTTGATACTCAGCTTAATGCTAAAGAAGAAGATCATGCTGAGCCGGACAATGTTGAGCAAAATCAGGAGGCACATGTTGAACAAGAAAAAGAGGAACATCAAAGAGAGGATCTGAATGTTGAAGCCGAGGTTGAGGAAATAAATGTCCAAACTGACCCGTCACCTCCAAAAACTAAGTCCCTCAGAAGATTGAAAAAGACAGCTGTCAAAACTCCTCTCATCGATCTCTTGGCAGATTCTCCCTCTTTGGAGCAAACTACGGATCCCTCCAATATCCAGTTTGAGTATTTTTCCCACCATGTTGAGTCTCCTCCCAAGGATTCGGAAAAAAATCAATCCTCTATTACTCATACTGAGGAACATGCCAATACTCCACAAAATCCAAATTCAACCGAGCAAGAGCTCGAAGATCCAGCCACTCAACATGGGAAAAAGCTATGGATCCACCTGTTCAAACTCAACATCCTGGTACTGCACCTCATCAAGCCCCAATTCCTCAAGCGAGTAAGCAGCCAACTCCACCACCATCCAGCTCCACCTCCATTCCTGTGTCTGAGCCAACCTCCACTGAGCAACATGCATATCTTAGTGCAACTCAGTCTGGCCGCCACATCATCGAAACGGCTCAATCTCTTCTCCAAGAGTTCACCACTTCTGATGCTGCTAGGTCTGCTCATCCTAAGTCCATAAATATCTCTGCAATCACTCAACTTCTCACGGAAATTAAGAGACTCGAGGATCTTATCAATATTGTGACCACCATCCAATCACAGCAACCTAAGCAAGACCACATTGCCAAGCTGACTGAGCTATTCCTTCTGATGATAAACCACATGAACTCCCTTGAAGGCCATTCGTTATGACAATGCTGAACGCATCTTCTATGATTCTGCCCTATTGAAGATGTATCATCAATACTTTGCTCAGATCACCAGCTCCCTTACTTGGCTTAGTAAGTCCCATTAGTGTATTATCAACCTGATCACTGGGTCCATCCTCGTTCCTCGAAATGTTCGAGATGATTGCGTTCATGTGATAGATGGCTTGAGTGAGAGCACGAAGCGTTTACAACGCTATTCGAATGTTCTATCCTCAGCTGCAAGAAATGACACATTTGTCTACAAACCCGATGCTGGCAAAATGGGGGAGAGAACTCAGGCTGGAACTCAACAAAAGATAGGTGCATCAGGAAGCAAAGTGAAAGGAAAAGGTAAGGCCTTAGAGTAAGAAAAGAAGAAAGGGTTAAGGCTGTGCTTGAAGCACAAGTGGAACTTAAGTTTTTGTTTGATTAAAAAAAAAACTATTTTGTGGGCACAAGTATGTGTATGCTTGGTTGAAAATCTATATGTACGTTTCATTCTATCAAATGAACTGTTCTTCTGTTCAAATGTCATACTTGTCAATACACATTAACATAAGCAAATTGAACAAGCTGATACTCAGTATATATAATAACGAGTGAATCAAACTGAGTATTCAAGCATTTCTGAAAGCTGACCTAGACTCAAAATAAATTAGGACTAAATCTTGGAAGGTTTAAGAGGTAAATTAACGGATGCAACCCTTACGGTGGAGAAATTTTAGAAATGTGAAAAATAAATCAATCATGAGGAATTTCAAAACTGCGTTCCATAATTATGCATTTTGCCAACATCAAAATGGGGGAGTTTGTTGAAACACTTTTCTACAAGATTTTGATTTGACAAAAACATCCATGATTAAGAGACAATTAAATTTAAATGCTTTATTTTAATTGTACTAATCCGTTTGTTCAATACGGAACCAATAAGTACCACATCGTAAATCGACCAAACCACATGGTTGTAATTATCCACTTGAAAGCAATGATTCTGCGGTTTCCACTATCCTGTGGTCCATGTACTCATGAAGTGATTTATATGCATATGTTATTTACTGGCTTTTGCAAAGTAAAGTATTATCCATGAATAACATTTATATACTCATAGCTATTTAACTTTAGACATTATATTTGTTTGGGTCCTTAAACTAAAGCTTCAAAATCAATTAGAACCTTAAACAGTTAAAATTATTAATTAGGTTCCTAAACTAAGCAAAAATCATCAATTGAGTTTCTATCCTATCCTAAATCGGAAACTGTGACTATTTGATATAGACTGTAATAATATATGTGTTAATTCAAAATGAGTTTGAGAATGAATATATGAAATTGTTTAACCGAATGATTTTCGATGAGGTCTCAATTGAAGATTTTTGTTTAGAATGGGGACTTAATTGATGATTTTTAGCTAGTTGAGAAACCTGATTGATGATTTTGATAGTTTATGGTCCTAATTGACTTTGAAGCCATAGTTTAGAGACCCAAATAGGTGTTATGCCTTAACTTTACTCATTTTCATTTTTATATAGTATACTATTAAATTTCAAAACGTAATATAAAAGTCACTCTATTCTACATTTTTTAACATGATATCCGTTTAAAATTAACTAATGCCTCAAAATCACCGTTACCGATCTCAAAATGAAATATTGAAATGATCATTTCTGGAGCTCTCTCTTTAAAAAAAAAAAATCATTTTATCTCTCAAAATCAAATAACACCTAAATGACCTCAAAACGAAAATTTTGAAGAATTAAAGTTGCTTAAAATATAATCGATTCTTGAGATTTTTTATTTTGAGGTCGTCAACGGTCATTTTGAAGCGTTGACTGAAATTTAAGTTTTGAAATTTAGTAGTCATACCGTAAAAATGAGCAAAATTCAGTACCTTTTAACAATGCATAAAACCATTATTTTTGTATTTTGAAATGCCTTAATTGAATAGAGTTACTTGTAAGTTTTACAAATTAGCATTCATATTTAATTCTAAATTGTTATTATATTTCAAAATTTCTTGCAAAAAAAAAACTATTTGGATGAACAGTAATATTCACATGTATTCTGATGACCACATGAATTAGCTATTCATTGTTAGATCTACGCTGATTGAATCTAAATTTTAGGATGTTTTGATGTTTTAAGTCTCCATCTTAAGATTTCAATCAGCCTAGATTTAACGGTGAATGACCAAATTCATATAGTCATCAGGATGCATGTGAACAATACTGCTCTTATAAAAACTGGGCCTAATACATCATTTGCCCCCTGAACTTTCAAAGTTTCCTGATTGCTTCCTGAACTTGCATAAAATGTTGAGTTAGCCCCGTGAACTTGCGTAAAATGTAATCAATTAATCACTCGGTCGTAAAAAAAAGTAAGTTTAATGAGGAAGATGTATTTCACGCATCTTAGAATATTATTAAAATAAATTAAAAATAAAGTTATTACTTGCTCAACTATACAACTTGTCTTCTATAATATTAGAACTGTATATCCCGATTTTGATCGTTTTACTTTTTTTAAGACTCGTACAATACATCTTCCACATTTAACTTACTTTTTTGCGACCGAGTGATCAATTGATTATATTTTACGCAAGTTCATGAGGCTAATTGAACATTTTATGCAAGTTCATAGGCTATCGGGACACTTTGAAAGTTCAAGGGGCCAATTAAATTTTTTGGATAAGTTCAGGGGACAAATGATGTATTAAGCCTAAAAACTATATATAATGACATAACAACTATATGTTTTCTTGCATTAACAATATGGGAACAACAATGGATGCTTCTATAGCTACAAAGTTCTCTACTTTTTCTATTATTGTTCTTCTTTCAATTCTTCCACTCTCCATTGGAGATAAGCAAGTATACATTGTCCACATGAATCGTCACTCCAAACCCGACTCGTTTTCAACTCACCGTCAATGGTATCAATCTCTTACTTCAACCTCCGATTCGATCCTCTACACCTACACCGCAGTCTTCCATGGCTTCGCGGCCTATCTCGACCCCGAAGAAGCACAATCTCTCAAAAATCACGAACACGTTCACAACGTTTTCGAAGATCAAGTCTACTCAATCCAAACCACTCGAACCCCGCAATTCCTAGGTCTAAACTCCAACTTTAAGTTCGTCGAAGGAGGCGAATTTCGAGAAATCGAACGAGCTTCCGAGGATATTATCGTCGGTGTTCTTGATACTGGGGTGTAGCCGGAGTCCGAAAGTTTTCACGACGCCGGATTACATCCTGTCCCGAAAGGTTGGAAAGGTAAAAAATGCAAGTCTACTAAAGACTTCGATGAGAAATTCTGCAACAAGAAATTAATTGGTGCCAGTTATTTCCTCAAAGCAAGAGCGAAATCCGGAGAGAAAGATCATCTCTCGCCGAGGGACTATAACGGCCACGGCACGCACACGGCTACCACAGTTGGCGGCTCTCCCGTCGCTAATGCGAGCATGTTTGGCTACACAAAGGGCATTGCGCGAGGAATGGCAGTTCGAGCTCGGATAGCTGCCTATAAGGTCTGCGGCGATAATGGTCAATGTAATAGCGTTGACATACTTAGTGGTATGGATCAAGCTATTAAAGATGGTGTTCATATAATGTGTATTTCGATTGGATTACCGGCCGGTCCGTATTTAACTGATCTTATCACTATCGATGCTTATTTTGCGACGAGACAAGGCGTTCTCGTTTGTTTCGCCGGAGGTAACTCTGGACCGACAAAGTCTACGGTAGCAAATGTAGCTCCATGGGGGTTAACTGTGGCTGCCGGAACCATAGACCGAGACTTTCCAGCTTATGCTATTCTCGGTAACAAACATCGATTTTCCGGCGAAGGTTTATACAACGGACCAAGACTTGGATCTAAACCGTTGAGTTTAATCTATCATAAAGGGAAGAATAGTTCGAGTAATTACTGTTTGGAAGGTACGCTTGAACCCGAATTAGTGCGAGGAAAAGTTGTGGTATGCGATTCTTCGGGAGGCGGACAAACGGAGAAAGGGTTGATTGTTCAAAAGGCCGGAGGAGCTGCAATGATTTTGGTGGTGAACGCGGTGGTGAAGGTGTGGGATACGCAATTTTTGTTGACGCCCGGAATGGTGGTTGGGAAAAAAGAAGGTGATTTGGTTAAGGATTATATTAAGTCTGTCACTAATCCGACGGTGATTATTGGATTCGGTGGGACTGCGGAGGGTGCCCGGCCGGCGCCGGTGGTTGGTGCATTTAGTTCTAGAGGGCCGAATAGTATCACGCCGGAGATTTTGAAGCCGGATATATTGGCTCCGGGAGTCAATATTTTGGCTGCATATTCTGAGGCTGTAACTCCAAAGGGATTGAAATATGTTATTATTTCAGGTATTTTTAATTCTGCTGTTCTATTTACTAAATAGTACACTATGATTTTAAATACAGTTCAATTTAGTACTGGAGAAAAACAAAAGAAATAATTGAAATTAAATTCAGAGAAAATCAATTTTATTATTATTGTACAAAAAAAACAAAATTGATGTCATTCTCAAAATTTTTAAAAAAAAATTAACTCAATTGTACATTTTTCAAAAAAAAAAAAAAAAAAAAAACTATCAAATAATCTATCAGTAACTACAGACTGATTTTGACCTACAATATTTAGGTAGAAAGAATTAAGTTTAAAAGTTAATTATAACCTTCGCTTCATAAACTAATTTTAATCCAGTGCCTTTAATTTTAACTTCGACTGTTAAGTTAGACCCTATTTATTCGCCATAAAATATTGGGTAAAAAAAATTATTGGAAAATAAAATATTTTTCAATGTTTGACTAAACACTTAAAAACGAAAAGTGGTTGATGACTACTATTTTTAAAAATGTAAGAAATGGAATAGGTTCTAAAAACTTAAGAAAATGTCTACTTTTTTGAAAGGTAAACTTAAAAAAGAGTAAAGAATTACTTTCTTCATATATTTTTGGGATAAAAATTTGATAAATTTTACCCTTTAACCGTTGGCAATCAAAATTAAATTTACCCTAATGTTGACAATTGAAAAATAATTTATCAAACTATCTTCTCAGTCATAAATCATGTCATCTACATTTCATGCGTCATTTTATCACTCATTAGTAACAGATCACAACCATATAGACAGACCTGAATTTAAAAAAATATTTTTTTTACATGAGTTAAACAAAAAAATCCAAATATTTTATCAAATTTTAAAATATTAATCTCCAATTATATTATTAAATCATAAAAAATGTAAAAGAAAATTTTAGAACCAAAATAATGAACAAAATATTTATGTTTTATAATGATTCTGAAATTAATTCAACTTATCAACTTTAGAAGTAAAATTGCACTATTCTAGATGTTATGGATAAAATTACTTCTGACTGTCAACGTTAAATGTATTTTTGTAACTTATTCCTATATTTTTTTATTGACTAACCTAAATTTTTCCATTGACTTATTTTTTAAACAAACAAATACCAGAAATCGGATAAACAAGAAATTATTGTCCGGCACAATATTTTCCGAAAAACAAAACAAAACCTTAGTATTTAATGTTTTATTTAATGAAGATAAGTAATTTGGAGAAAATTTTTGACAGGCACATCCATGGCATGTCCACATGTTTCTGGAGTAGTAACATTGCTAAAGGCAGCTCATCCAAATTGGAGTCCAAGTGCTCTCAAATCAGCCATCATGACCACTGCTTACACATATGACAACACAAACTCTCCCATTACTGATGAAGTTACTGCTCAATCTTCAAACCCGTGGGCATACGGGTCGGGTCATATCGACCCGAAGAAAGCCTTCTCGCCTGGTCTCGTTTATGATAACTCGAATGAAGACTACATAACGTTCTGGTGTTCATTAGGTTACTCTCTTAGGGAAGTTCGAGCAATTGTCGACGACCCTAATGTCACTTGCTCAACCAAGTTTAATGATCCAGGAGAACTTAATTACCCGTCATTTTCAGTGTTGTTCACCAACAAAACAACAGTCAAATACACTCGTGAATTGACCAATGTCGGTGTCGCCAAATCTACATACAAAGTTGCGGTGAGTGTGCCACCAACTGTCACCGTGACGGTGACACCATCGGTATTGGAGTTCAAAAAGTTAGGGGATAAGCAAAAATATGCAATAACATTTGTAGCCAACAAAAATGTGAAGCCGATAAGTGATGCGGAATTTGGTTCAGTTGTTTGGAGCTACCAACAATATAAAGTTAGAAGTCCAATTGCGTTTACATGGAAATAATTGTACATGTAAAATATCGAGTAAATTACATTCATAGCCTCTAAATTATAGCGGTTATAAATAAATTTTACCCCGTAAAATATCCGATTGTGGATGTATTAACTACCTGAATGAAGGAGTCTAATGTATTGCGTTTGCATATGTGTTTGTAATACCATATAATGGGAATATATGTGCCTTTTAAACTCGTGTGATTAATAGAACTTTGTTCGAGAGGCTTATTCGGCAGTGTAAAAATGGGTTATCATGATAATTGTGTTATGTGATCTACATATTCCACATGATTATATATGATATCAATGCAATAAAAATGATAAAAATCGTGTCAAACGGATCGTGTTAGACTACTTATCTCTATAAATCATGTTGTCGTGTCAGAAACCGACAGCCTAGTTGTATACGAAAACAAGTAGCAGTAGTATTCCACCATTAACATCAAACAAAAAGTTTAGTTACATTACTTATCTGGAGAATCCATCTGAAAGAGCTTCGGAGTTGATCGTTGATGAAAACCGCTGCAGCACCATTGTGTCGTCATGCTGCCATATATTACACAAATAACCGCAACATGCTTCTATACGATTGGCAAAGCTCCCCGGAGATGGTGGAGATGCAGTCCTCTTCAACGAGAAATCGACGTATCTCATCCTGCACTCTGGATTATGCAAAGCACTAAGATGAATTGTAAGAATCCATAGAACAGTTCATTGATTAGTAATTATCTGAACTGTACCTGCTCCATTTTCCGAGGGCTGAATGTCAGAAAGACGACAATGGTTACAGATTAGCTCAAAGTTGGGGATAATTTGAGTTTGAGTCACTGTATTTGATCATGGAATCTCGAAAAATATATTTTAAAAATAAAGGTATATCGAATCTAAATTACAAACCAGCAATAGTTCTTTTGTGTTACAATAAACTACCAAGAAAACCATAATTGAGAACAAGTGCAAGTTATCTTCTCATGACTCGATGACGTTCTCGTTTTCGGAAACGCTCTAGCATGAATTGATCTGTTGCAGCTTCTCTACGAGTTGCATCGTTGTTATTGTCAGGGGGTTTCGAGCCAGCGCCTTCATCCTGTGAACTTCTGTCCTTGTACAACTCAGGATGTTCTGCAATTTTAAGACTATTGTCAGCAAATGGAGACAGAATAGCTAGCCAAAGAAAATATGCCTAAAAAACATCAATGAGCTCCAATGTTACACGGAAACTGAAACGAAACGAAAACAGACACCGGAAAACGTTATTTCTAAGAAAATTTAGCTAGGAAACGGTAATGGAAATGGACACGAAATGTGGAAACGCTAGCGAAGAAGAGTTTCCGTGCAACATAGATGAGTTCTCTTCAAAAAGTGACAACAATATGCATCTATTCGAAGGGAAAAATTAAGAAGAGTTTTATGCAACCTCTTCGAAGTTTCTCAGCATAATCCCTGCCACGTTGGAAGTAATCAGCACTGTAACTTGCTGGTATGCTAAGTTCTGATTTAGCACGACCCATCAGTCGTTTTTCTTGTAGAAGTTTCTTGGCGGCCTCTGTTTCTTCTATATTTTTTAATTTGTATCTGCAACCATAAAAACAATTAGTAGACAGTCCAAATCTACTGGACCTACATAATCTACATTGCTGCCTAGTCAAACAAGCCAAGGTATTTATTTTCGCTCAAAATAAACAGGAAAAAAGAAACAAATGAAGATCATACTCGATGGGTAGCTGAACCTCTGCAATCCCGGTAGTCCACTGAGTTGAGCTTTCTTCTGAGTTTCTTCTTTTCACCTGACAATAAGAAGTCAAGTAAACAATTTTCAGATATAATACTCGATTAGGAACCAAAGATCATAACTGAATGTCATTGTAACTGAAATTTCAGTATCGGATAGACAGCTACAGGGCGTTAAAGTGAGGATTTGTAGCAAATTTTCCCCCTATTCAACAAACTGAAGCAGCCAAGCATAAACACTTTGGGGAAAGGACTCAGGTAGGAGTATGAACCAGACCACAAAGGCATATTTTCGAATGGAACCAGAAAACATGATCATACTAAATTACATGGATACATACATAAACGATATGGCATAAGCCATTTAGTCTTGAATTAAATAACGAATATGCATATTACCTTCTTAGTAAATGACATTCACCATAATAGTATAATAACAGAAACGGTGATGAAAATGGGGAAGTATAGAAGCAATAGCTTACTTTAAGATGTTCGGGGATTATGTATAGTTCATCTTCTGCACTCTTTAGCTCATTTTCAGCTTGATCTGCTCCCCCAATGTTTTTTCCTCTTTTCTTTGCTAATTCTTGCTCAACATACTGCAACCTGTTTGACAACCACATTATATCAAGCACTAACATGAAAAGACCTGCAAACAAATAACTTTCTTCACTGAAAAATTAAAATACAGTTGTTGCTGTGCAAGGCACTGATAAACAGTAACGCCATCCTCTAAACTCACAAGATAGTAAACTAAGTCCCTGATCTTTTCGATTTTTGTTGATTGAATTGAGCTAATCTTTCAATTTGACACATGAGCACTCAATCAAGTATAATCTCACACATTAAGCCCCTCCTTGCCAAATTAGTCAGTCGTAACAGTTAAAGGAGCTTTACTCATTTCATCGTCATTTTTTACAATTCGAAAGACGTTATTTACAGTTTCTCAATAGCATATCAGACATATAACAAACTGTTTATGAAACGTTAAAACTAAAAATTTGAAATGAATAATGCAATGCAACCCCAGTTTTATATTCAAAGTTGACTTTACTTGACATTAGGGCTCAACGTATGCAATTATAATTCATCAAGAGCTCAATATGTCAAATTGAAACATCAGAAGCTTAATCAACAAAACCGGGCTTCAGAATGTTTTTGCCTAAACTCTTCCAATTAATGCACATCACAGTGACTCAAAGTATCACTTAAGCTTTGATTTTCCCATAATTAAGCATTGATTTCCTATTCAATAATTTAAGTCGGGCATTCAAAGAAACAAACTGGGAAAAAAAAGAACTGGATAACTACACAAATTCTTACATGAGAAGCAAAGTAAAATCTGAAGAAAAAAAATCCCTTATAAAGGCTAGGCCTAATACATCCTCAACCCCCGAAGTTGTCCAAAAACTGCAACGGACCCCTGAACTTCAAAATGTTACAACTAGCCCTCTCAACTTGTTTATTTAACCTATATCTCAACTTGCTTATTTAACCTATATCTGTCACTTTGGGAATTTTTTTGCCATTTTGTTAAGGCATCAGCAGATTAGTATATTTTATTTCTGCTATCATGTTATGTTGAATGTTTTTTTGGGTTTAGAGGTTATTTGTTCCAAATAAGCAAATTGAGGGGTTATTGGTTCCAAATAAACAAATTGAGTCGTTATTTTTCCAAATAAGCAAGTTGAGTTAGGTCAGTTGCAGTTTTTGGACAAGTTCCGACAGGGGATGTATTAGGCCTAAAGATTAAGTAAGCACTTTTCAAAGAACTAGCTTATTCAACTATAGATTAATTGATAAATTGAAAGAGTAGCTAACATAAACATGTGGAAAAACTTCAAAAATTTAGATCTCTACCTACAGAATAAGAAGAAACGTTTCAAAAAAAAAGTATTACATGTTGGGATCTTCAACCATAACAGCAGTTTCTTGAGCAAAAGTATCCTGAAGAACAAGTTCTTCCTTCTCTCCATCTCCATCGTTCTTCTCTGCTACTTTTTTCGATACTGAACTCCCAACTTGAGGAGATGCAATTGCAGAAATTCCAAATTTCCTTTCCCTCTGTTTCTGTAGGAATTTCACTTCCTCCAATGCCAATCTACAAATTCCAATTTCCACAATTGTTTAATCACCTAAATGCATTATCCGATACGAAACCCTAACTGTAATTATAACTTTAAAAAATGCACACTCACCTCCTCTCTTCTTCGTCATCGGATACGTTGTTGTTGTTTTTCTGATCGTCTGATTCCTCGATCGTTCTCTTGCGGAAATTCTTCTTTTTTATCATCTGGTGTTCAGCTTTTGATACTTCGTTTTCCTTGCTAATTTTCTGGAGAATTTTTTTATAGCTAGTTTGAATTTCCGTGTGTTATTTTCTTCACCTTTTTCTGATAAAACGCAGCGTTTAATAGGTTGAAATTTTAATAGAGCATATACACCTCGGGTTGATGTATTTCATTACAACTCTACCTAGTAGGATTGTTAATCCGCAGGGATTCCCATTCCACGTGAACATCAGGAGAGGTTGGGGAAGACTTGGCTGCGGCAAGTCAAAGAGAGGTTAGGTCAAGGGATTTCAGACAGAAGTCCCATCAATCAGAAAAGAAGGATGTTCCAGGAAAGAGGGGAACAAGGATATCCAAAAGAATGGGCCTTGAAGGGAGGGGAGACCGGTCTAAGGGCTGCAAAGGGCTAGGATCTACCTTTCTCATCTGCTTGAAGCCCTTACTACCTTATAGGTACCGACCTTAAGATTGAACTCTTGGGGATCCACCCTAACGAAGACGGTAATTTTTAAATGACGAGTTCTTATATTAAGCATTCGGTCTTCCATGTTATTTGGATGACCCTCAATTCACATTTCTACACGTATAGTATGATCCTATATAATAATTAAAATAGTGGAGTCTTTTATAATATATGTGGATCCACATTACATGTGTCAAAATATATATGGGAAGTCTTCCATTTGACATGGAGAACCGGGTGCTTTTAATAATTTGCCTTAAATGACACTGTAAGGATATGATTATGATTTACTTTTTTTTCCAGTAAGGATTGAGGTTTTCAACTTTAGCAAAATAAGAACTTTTTCGATTGATACTATTAAAATCATCTTTGACGATTTCAAAAATGACATATTTTAAAAACTATTAATATTTAAAACAATTTTAATTCTTCAACTTTTTTATTTTGAGATTATTTAGATGATATTTGGTAAAGAGAGAGAAAGTTAATGTTTGGAGAAAGAAAGTTCTGAAAAATATGATTTTCGAAAAATCGAAAATGTATTTTCATTGTAAATATGATATTGAACAACCTTAATTTTTGAAAATTTTCATTTTCAGATTTTTAAAGATGGTTATAATAGCATTAATCCAAAAGGTCATTGTTTTTTTAAAAATGTGAAACCTCAATCCTCGTTTTGGCAAAAAGTAAACTACAGTGCTTTATCTGAAAATTAGTGATGGGTTTTATTTGAAATTTACCCTTTTTTTTATTGACTTTATCAAATTTCCCTAATAATGATTTCAACATTGAATTTTTCAAAAATTAAATAGGGCAAATTACAAATCTAAACCAACTAAAGGGGTCCATTTAATATCTAACTCACTTTGTTTCCATCTCACTAAATTAGACACTTTCATCCATTTTGGACATTCTATTTGATCGATCCATCTGCTCCTGCTCCCGCTTCTTCTTCTGCTTCGTCCGCTTGTTCTTCTTGTTATTCTTCTTCGTTTCAACTTCTTCTTCGTTTCAACTTCTTCAATTTCTGATACCAATCATTAGCAATTTTTGAGATTATTGAAGTATTATGTTTAATTTCTTGTAGAAATAGTATGTTTTTAGCTTATACAACTGCTTTTCTCGCTAGTCTTGCCTCTTTCTTCATCTGTATCGTTTCAATTTCTTCTATTTTCCTCATTTTCCTCCATTGTTGTCGCATTTCATCACAAATGCGACAACTCTTGTCGCAGATGCGACAACTCATGTCATATTTATGACAAATTCGTCACAAATGCGATATCGCAACAGTTCTTTTTTTTTCTTTCTCATTTTTTGAGCTTTCCCTCCTAATCCTCTTCGCAGACACTGATTCTTCAAAGGTTGAACGAAACATAATCTCGTCTCTCTATAAACCACCGTCTTTTCGTCGATTTAGGACGTCGAAAAATACGTTGAAGTCTGAGGAAGAATGTGAATTGAAATAAGGGTATTCGTGTCCAAAGTGGATGAAAGTGTCTAATTTGGTGAGATTGAAGCAAAATGTGTCAAATATATTAATGGACCCCTTTAAATGAGCTAGATTAGTAATTAGCGTAATTAAATAGTATTTTAAACAACTTTAGTTCTTCAACTTTTTAGGTCTGAGATTATTTAGTTGTTTTTTTATAAGAGAAAAAGTTAATATTTGGAGAGAGAAAATTTCAAAAATGATGATTTTAAAAAAATAAAAAATGTGGTTAGATAGTCAATATGATACTAAACAACTTTGATTCTTGAAAAAATTCATTTTGAGGTTGTGATTGGCCAAATTTGGCAAAGTCAATAAAAAAAATGAAAATTTTGCAAACCACAGGGTTCGGTTTGTAACAAAAAAAAACCACAGGTACCGATCTGCAAAAATGTAAGACCACAAAGCATTTATTTGAAATTAGCATTGTATTATGATCTTTGGAGTTTTCCCAGACTAGTTCTCCATTAATGGTCGAAGGTTCCTACCGATATCGTTAGAGGTGAAGGATGAATAGAATAAGTTTTAGGTTTTTGTTTACTTTAATTCTACTTAATAAAACGACGTCATTCCACTTAAATTGGACGACGATGTTTCACTTAAGTGGGATGACGTCATTCTGTCAGTAGAAAATTCAAGGAAAACAAAACCAACCCCCTAGTTCTCAACATACCTCAATCTCTTTTCTTTCTCAATTTTTAACGCATTCGACATACCGAGATTACAAATCCCTAATTAATTCCCTCAACAAGTATGTTTCTCTCACTTCGTCTGTCCTTCTAACCAAGAACGAAGGTTAAGAACGAAGGTTATTGAAGTCTGCTTCTTTTCATGATTTCTTTCCTCGATAATGTTTTCTTTCTTAATCGCTATGAAATGGTTTGGTGTTAATTCTTTTTTAACTGCTTATGAATTATGGTTGGTTTTCTTCTTTTATAGATTATAATTTCTTATTTTGCTGTTAATTCATGTTTTATTTACTTTGATGTTTGATGTTTTATTATGTACTTGTAAATTGTAATTTCAGAAGTTCACGTGAGAAATAAACAAATTAGCAATTACAAATTTACAAATTTCATATGAGTCTTGAGAAATTTAGCAAATTTAGCAAAAGTTTAAAGCAATTTAGCAATTATAAAAATCTTAAGCAATTATGAAAGTCTAAAACAATTTAGCAAAAGTCTCAAAAAATTACTATAATAATCAATTACAAATTTAGAAATTTCATATGACTCATAAGCAATTTAGCAAAAGCCAATATTATATTTGCAAATTAGAAAATACTTGAAAAACTAACATGTGCTTTTATAATAAAATTTTAGTTTAACTAGTTGTAACTTATTTTTCTTATATATATATATATATATATATATATATATAGGCTAATACTTCCTCCGTTTCATATTATATGTCTTTTTAGACAGTTGTATAGAAATTAAGGATATTAGAAAAAAACATTGTTTCCCTTTATTTATTGATTCTTATATTTGTTTATTCTATAATAAGTCCATTGTTTTAATTAATTTTCGTAAACGTGCATTTTATAGCAGAAAAAAAGATAATTTAACGTGTATTTATCATATAAAATGACATGTAATATGAAACAAAAAAAAATCTCTAGAAAGACATGTAATATGAAACAGAGGTAATATTTTGCTATTTCATTCTCTAGCGCAGCAGATAAATTGTAAGCTTCCGTTATAAAAAGATACTTCGTTAGGAAACAAGCAATCACTGAACAAGCAATTGATAAAAAAAGTTAATGTAAGAGTAAAGAGTAAGAGACATGATCTTCAAAACATCCTCGGATAGAAATTGATTTGAATGATCTTCTCTCTGATCATGAGTTAAGAAAATTAATTATATATTATCATCCAAACGATTGAGATAAAGTTCGAAGAGCTTATCTGCAAAATATTAATGTCAACCTCATGAACATGATTTGCCATAAAGAAGAGTAAGACAAATATTAAGGCGATTTGTTCCTACTTAGCTTAAGAAGTATATTATTTGGTTGGAATATAGCATTTTGAAATATGCAGCATTTTGTCTATGTTGTTATCTTTACGAACCATATATTGGAGAGTAAGCAAATAAGGATAGTGTCATAGTTGAAAGATTTACAAATTGAAAAAAGAAAGGAAATATTTCAAACTCATGTTAGCACCCACAATAGTGCTCACAGCTAGACCTGTCCATGGGCCAGACTGGGTCGGGCCTAATGGGCTTTTATCTAAAAATCCTCATTCCAAGTCCAGCTCAGCCCACTATTAATTTAGGCAGGCTCAGGTCGGGCTGAACTCAGGCTTAAAAATCGAAGCCCAACCCATATAAGTCCACCTAAAATATATACATAATTTTTAATTAGAAAAAATAAATTTATACTTCAAAATAAATATTTAATTATAAATATATAAATTTTCTAACTAATATTAATAACGCGGGTCGGGATAGACCGACCCGTGCTATTTTTATCAATCCCAAGCCCGCCTAAAGTATAGGCGAGCTTTAGCGAGCCTAGGTCTAAGATCAATTTTCATTGTCCAAGCCCGTCCCAAAGGACAGGGCCTAGACAGCCTGAGCGGGTATCCAGACACATGGACAGGTCTACTCATAGCCAAGCTTGGAAGCAATGTGAAGACTTGATGAATCAGAAACAACACATTGAAGTATCTTTTGAGACTTATACAGTTCAAACTCAAAAAGAATACAGAATATGTCTAACAATAACTATTGACTGTAGTTGGTTTCTCTTTCATCGAGGACTAGAATTTTGAGGAAATGATGAGTCAAACGGGGTAAACAGGGGAATTTTTTGAAACTTCTAAAGTTTATTCTTACAGATCATAATGAAGACATCGAAAACGTCACTCTAGACAATGCTCCATGTAACTCCAAATGTGTTTCTCTTGAAATTCAAAAGGATGTTGTGTGTGTTGCTTTTATTGAAACCATTAAAATAATCATCAATGATCTTCATGATGAAATGTTTGCTATTGTAAGTGATAAATCTCAGGATACATCAATGAAAGAGAAAATGGAAATTGTATTGCGTTATGTGAACCCAAAAGTATGTGTGATTGAGCATTTTTTTGGTATTGTGCATATTAGCGATACAACTGCTTTATCACTTAACTTAGTGATGGAATGATTATTTTTCAAGCATGGTTTAAGTATATCAAGTTTACATGGAAAAGGTTATGATGGAGCTAACAATATAAATGGTGAGTTTAATGGCCTAAAGGCATTGATGTTGAAAGAAAATCCTTCCGCATATCATGTCCACTATTTTGCTCACTAATTGCAGTTGCCTTTAGTTGTTGTGGTAAAAAAAATCATATTTGTGTTGCTTTGTTGTTTAATTTTGTTTCTAGCTTATCAAATATTACGGGAGCATTATGCAAGAGAAGATTTCTTCTTCGTGAGAAGCAATATGGTAAAATTATTGAAGCACTACAAAATAGAGAGATACAAGGTGGTACAAGTTCACATTAAAAAACATCTCTTCAACGAGCTAGTGATACACGATGGAGTTCGCATTATGTTTCATTGATAAGCATATTCATCATATTTCCCTCAATGATTGCAAAAAGGTAAAGTTTGTGCTTTACTTGCTCTGACACAATCATTTGAGTTTATTTTCAACTTGCATTTGATGAAAAATATATTGGGATTCACAAATAATTTATCCCAAGCATTACACAGAAAAGATCAAAATATCATCAATGCAATAAGTTTGGTTAACATTTTTAAACAACTGCTCCAATAAATGAGAGATGGTGGATGGACTTCTTTACTTATTCAGTTAGCTTCTTTTTGTGAAAAGAATAACATCAATGTTCCCAAAATGGATGTTATGTTTATAGATCAAGGAAGTTCACGAAGAAATATTTAAAAAAATTACAAACTTGCATCATTATTGAACTGATATATTTTACACTGTCATTGATATGCAACTTTTAGAGCTCAATAGGAGCTTCACGAAGAAAAACTCAGAATTACTCCTATGTGTCACGTGCTTAAATCTTATTGATTCTTTGAAGCATTTAATAAACAAAAGTCGATTAGACTTGCCCACTTTTACTCAGTATCCTCTTTTTTATTTGCCAACTTCTATAGACAAGGGGTCTCAACTCAAATACAAAACTTATTAATCTCAAGCATGCTCCTCAACCACTAGACTAATATGCAACTTATAATATTTATTAACAATTAAGGAATATATAATTATATTTATAAATTAAATATTTGAAATATCATTTAGTACTATTTTATTTTATGTTTTGATAAATATTATATAAAAATTATTTTATTTTTCTAATATTAATAAAGTTTAATTTGTTTTTACACGTTATATTTATATATATAAAAAAGTTTAATACATTACATGATTTAAGTTGAATTATAAAATATATACTCTAGTATTTTATTATATTTATATATAAATAATATTAATAATAATAACTATTTAGTTTAAGAAGTATATATTTTATATTTTAAATTGTTATGTTATTTGTATTGAATTGGATTGTATATTTTTTTTTTTTGAGGGAAAATATCAATGGCATTAATCAGGATAATTATCCTTATTGAGTACAGACATAAATTCGGAATAACAAATGAAGTAAAAGGATTAGCAATGGAACATGCACTCCTAGCTAAAGTATGAGCTGCTTTGTTCGCTAATCTATGACCATAAAATACCCTAAAATCTGGGTGATTAGATAAAAGAACTTTGCACTCGCGAATTAGCACTCCAAACTCTGTGATATCATCACATGTACCATTAATTAGATTAGCTACAGTCTTAAAGTCTGTTTGGACGTCCAAATTTTGCAAATGCAACCCAACTGCCCACTTCAATCCGTTCAGGAGGGCAATAGCTTCGATGAATTTGACAGCATGACTACCATCAGCAAAACCGCAATGGCAAGCAATAAAACTCCCCATGTCATCTCGGATTACCGCGCCCCACCCATAAGATTTGGAGATAGAAAAATTTGAGGCATCCACGTTGCAACTAAGTTGTCCCCTATCTGGTTTCTGCCAAACTACAGGCAGTGTACAATCTCGGGCGGGCTGCTGTTGAGAATTTTCCTGCTAAAATAGTCAGCTCTCAGTAAAAGCAAGCCCTTGTTGTACTGCGACATCCGGTGGGAGAAGAATACCAGACCAGAGTTTCGAGTTCCTCTGCCCCCATATAGACCAAAAGATCACTGCAGCCTTTCTGATCACCTCTTGTTTGTTAACACAACATAAATTTAAAACATAATCACCAAACCCCACTTCCTGATCCCATGGTAGTAAGATTCTCGCCTCTTGCCAACATTGTCGTGCATACGGGCATTACATGAAAATATGCCAAGTATGCTCAACATTTTCTCCACACAGAACACATTCAATTGGAACCTCCATATCGCGAGATTGTAACCGAAATCTAGTAGGCAGCCAGTTTAGTACCGCTTTCCACATAAAGAATTTTATTTTTGTTGGCATCTGAATGCTCCAAAGTCGAACCCATCCCTCTAAGTCAGTCCTACTCCGGTAATGGGATATATATGCTTGATATCCGGATTTAACTGAATACCTTCCATTTTTTGTATAGTGCCATATGATTCTATCTTCTGACTAGCTAGAAGGAATAAACATACCTTTGATTAAACAGGCCTCATCCTCAGTAAACAAATCATCCACCTTGGCGGTATCCCAACCAACTTCACCCTGCAACATTAAATCTGAAACCCGCAGATTATCAGCCGAGTTGCTTGCAACCCGTGTAGGCAAAAACTTGCCATCTTGTATAAGCCAGGGGTCCTTCCAAACTTGAATGTCAGTGCCATCACCAATTCGCCAACGTAAACCCAGTTTTAGAACTTCCTTAGAACACCAAATACCCCTCCAAGCAAAACTCGGGTTATTGCCTAGCTTAGAGGTAAGAAAGCTATCATTAGAAAAATATTTAGCCTTGAACACGCGACTTACCAAAGCATTTGGTTAATAAGAAAATTCCATCCCTGCTTGCTAAGGAGAGAGAGATTAAAAGTGTGTAAATCTCTAAAACCTAAGCCACCACTGTCTCGCCAATCACACAGTCTATCCCAGCTGGCCCAGTGAATCCCCTTCTGACCGTCTCCTTTCATACCCCACCAGAACAGGTTCATCATACGTTGAATTTCATCACAGAGAGACCTGGGAAGTTAAAAAAAACACTCATACAATATGTAGGAAGGGCCTGTGCAACAGTTTTAAGAATAATATCCTTCCCGGCACTGGATAGAAAACGAACACTCCAACTTTTGAGTCTCTTTCTCAACCGATCCTTCAGGAAGCTAAAAATAGCTTTCTTGTCCCTGCCAATTAGAGATGGTAGCCCAAGATTACTGTCTGAATCCAAAGGTGAGTTCACATTAAGAAGAATATGAATGGCTTGTTTGATATCAGGATGAACATTTGGGCTAAAGAGTATTCCTGATTTCTGTAAATTAATGGCTTCCCCTGAAGCCTCTTCGTACCTGTGCAGAATATCAAGAAAAGAAAGGAATCATCAGCAAATAATAAATGAGAAACAGACTATATTTTTTTTTTTGAACAGAATTGCAACTTTATTAGATAATAGGACCAACGTCCTCACGAATAATATCTGCTAGCCATATAGGCAATACACTGAAAAGACTATCGTTAGCATTGGAATAAGCCCGCCTAGCCATAACATGGGCGGCCCTATTCGCTAAACGATGAATAAAACACAATTTAAAACCAGAATGCGAGTTGATGATATCCCTGCAGTCTTGAACAATCAAACCGAACTGCGAATATATTTTTAATTTATAAATTCGATATTTCTAAAGATTATTAATCGATATTGAAAAAATATTTTTACTAATATACTTTTTATAATAATGTTAATATTTTACTATTTTCTTATAAAAAATAAAGTATTTTACTATATTATAAGGTTAAATGTAAATAAAAAATATCATTGTTTATATGATTTTATGAATTCCGAAGTTGAACCTTTAACCTTGATCCTTTATCATTTTTGGTTCTGTAACTTACAACCATGCACACAAGCTTAGGAGTGTAAACCAAAATTTTCGTTTTATCACTAAACATAATTATAATTAAATAAAGAAATAAAATAATGAATAAGAAAAATAGAAAAAAATGGCTAACGGAAAGAAAGGATCATCTAACTAAAGAAAATGGGGAAGGAAGGTTTGAGCGTTTAACGCCAACGATTTTATTTAGGAGACCCTAAGATTGCCAACCTAAGCATAAGTTGGTGGATCGGGGGTTAAGCCTCTTAGGTCATCGACCTAATGACCTAAAAGTTTTTTTTCCTTCTCACACTTCTCGTTGTGCTCCCGCACACACTTTCCGACCTCTTTCGGTGACTTTTGGTTGTCCCTTTGAACATCATCCCACGGACTAATATTTTCATTACAATCTATAATGCTCTCCCATTTCTTCTAATCATATGTTTTATCTATTTTTATAAATTGGATGTTCTCATCACACACTTTCTTGAAAAGAACTTAACTCCAAATTTTTTATATTGAATATGGAATAAGCTTATCAATCTAGAATGGACTCAAACTTTTTATATCGAATAAACTTGTTATTATTCCCAACCAGCTTTTTAGTTCATTTTGTTCACAATCTTATAAGAGACAATTGTGGAAAGTGGCAATGGAGGCTATAATATCAAATGATGTAGAGAGAAGTAGAGAAAATTTATAGAAATTACAATTTCAAATTGGTAGGAATTGATAATAAAAAATTCCCCAAAATAAATGGGATCAACCCTAATTTCTTTTGAAAGAGGAATTTTGATTGATAAAAAAGATATTTATTACATATAGATAAGAGAGAGATGAATCTCATCCCTCAAATCTTATATCCAAAAGGGAGTGGTATAAAGAGGTGGGATAAACTCCTTCGATTTTAATAAGATGAAAAAATTTATTTTATCCTTCAAATTAATGTTATATAGTTTAAATAAGGTTAAAATAGTCAAATGTATTATTTTATCCATATCCATATCCCACATACCAAACATTGAATAATAATTCTCGATTATTATATTTTTATTCTTATCCCAACCATTTATCTTTATCCATATCTCAACCTTTATCCTTATTCATATTTCATATTCCATTAGAATATCAAACGCCGGTTATTCCTTCTAGATGACTTCCCCAAAAAAACTCCAACATTTGTGGAAACAGGTTCGGAGAATCTCCATCAAAAAAATTTCAGGGATTTTTGTACTCTATCCCTGCCCCCATATAGGTTCCCCCCACGGGTGAAAGGGATCCCAATATTAGGAAGGAGTCAGTTGTTAATTCCAAGCTCCTTGACATTACTGTTTTCTATCATCAATATTAGACTCTAGTATGTCCAGGATAACTTGCAGTTTTAGTAAAAAAAATCAAGTTTCTAGTAATAACAAAAAAAAAAAACAAGTTTCTAATATCAAAAGTATATATAACATATATAATTATATATCCGGGAATATTTCGGAGATCCTCGTTGGAATTTATTCAGGGGCAGCACAGGGATAATACCCCGCATCCATCCCTTTTTCAACTTCGGGCACAAAATGTTTCCCGTCCACATCCTCATCCTTAACTATTTTGGGATTCCCCATTCCCATTGGTCCGGGTCACCGCGGTTTCTAAGGATTTCCACCCCTAGTTGGTGGTTTAACGCCTAACCATTTTATTCAGGAGACCACTGAGGTCGCTGACCCCAGGGGTCAGACCCGAATTGGTCTTCCAGGGCCACAAGGCTCTCGGGTAGGTGACCCAGGGATCCAAAAGTTTCTTTTGACTCATTTTCGACTCTATGGCATCTCTTGGTGCGTTTCTGCACTTTCCAAAAGAGATGCATTTCTACACCATCTCATGATTAACATTTTCATTCTAATCTCCGATGTTCACGCATTGCTTTGTTTTAAAGATGTCAATTTCTAACACGATAACATAATTTATATAAAAACAACCCAATTCACGCAATTCTAGCATTTATATCATGTGCAATATGTATATGAAATAACACAATTTTGACTTCAAACTCAAAATTGTCACCCCTAATTGCTTTGAACCCCCATTGAAATAGTAACCCCCAATGACTCGATTTCTTCCTATCATCCCTTGCCCCTCCCCTCATCAGAAAGAAAGTACATTACCATGGCATTTGAAGGAAAAGAAAACGAAAAACTACCTGCGTCAAGTTTCAATTTGGAAACATAATAGAGATTTAATACAAAAATGTTGCAACCAAATAAACTCTGTATACAGCAGAACATCAAGTTTTTGGAAAGAGATTTTTTGCTAATTAAACTGCAATCCATACTAAAGACACAAGGACATACAGGGTTTGATCGCCGGAAAACTTCAAAACTTCATTTAACCTATATATTTTCAGATCAAACACATACAAAATTTCAATTAAGCATTTCCATACAAAAATGTTGCAACCAAATAAACTCTGTATACAGCAGAACATTAAGTTTTTCGAAATAGATTTTTCTAATTAAACTGCACATCCATACTAAAGACACAAGGACATAAAGGGGTTGATCGCCGGAAAACTTCAAAACTTCATTTAACCTGTATATTTTCAGATCAAACACATACAAAATTTCAATTAAGCATTTCAAGAAATTCGAGTACCTCTGTCAGTAAATCTGAAGTATCAAACATTCTGATCTTTGCCTTTCTTAGATCTTGGTCTTCTTCTTCTTCTCAGTTGTATCCGCCTCACCATTACTTGTTCCGTCCTCAATAGGAATAGCTTCCACCAGATCATCTTCTTTACTTTTCTTCTCCGACTTCTCTGTCTCAGGCGAACACACATCGCTTTCACTATTTCGTTCCTTCTTCTTTACCTTCTCTGTCTCTTCCTCTTCTCCTACTGTTTCTCGTTTCTTCTTATATCTTGCTCTTCTTTTTTTCTTCTTCTTCTTCTCAGTTGTATCCGCCTCACCATTACTTGTTCCGTCCTCAATAGCTTCCACCAGATCATCTTCTTTACCTTTCTTCTCCGACTTCTCTGTCTCCGGCGAACACACATTGCTCTCACTATTTCGTTCCTTCTTCTTTACCTTCTCTGTCTCTTCCTCTTCTCCTGCTGTTTCTCGTTTCTTCTTATATCTTGCTCTTCTTTTTTTCTTCTTCTTCTTCTCACTTGTATCCGCCTCACCATTACTTGTTCCGTCCTCAATAGCTTCCACCAGATCATTTTCTTTATCTTTCTTCTCCGACTTCTCTGTCTCAGGCGAACACACATCCCTTTCACTATTTCCTTCCTTCTTTTTTACCTTCTCAGTCTCTTCCTCTTCTCCTACTGTTTCTCCTTTCTTCTTCACTTTTTCAGCAACTTGAACAGCCGGAGTATCAGAGATTTCATCGCACACCACGCCATCTTCACCAATTTTGCTCTTCTTTTTCTTCTCCTTCTCCTTTAATATAGAAATCTCTTTATCTGCTACATCAGGCTTAATTGCAACAGCCGGAGTATCGGAGGTTTCATCGCACACCACGCCATCTTCACCAATTTTGCTCTTCTTTTTCTTCTCATTCTCCTTTAATATAGAAATCTCTTTATCTGCTACATCAGGCTTAATTGCAACAGCCGGAGTATCGGAGGTTTCATCGCACACCACGTCATCTTCACCAATTTTGCTCTTCTTTTTCTTCGGTCTCTTTCTCTTTTCCTTCTCCTTCTCCTTTACTACAGAAATCTCTCTATCTGCTACATCAGGCTTAATCGCAACAGCCGGAGTATCGGAGGTTTCATCGCACACCACATCATCTTCTCCATTTTTGCTCTTCTTTTTCTTCGTTCTCTTTCTCTTCTTGTTCTCCTTCACTACAGAAATCTCCTTCTCTGCTACATCTGGCTTAATTACAACAGCCGTAGAATCTCCGTCGGTAGGCAATGCGATCAAATTTCTCATCCATTCTTTCGGTATATTACCGGATAGATTCATCTGACATTGCTTTTCAGTGATTTTGTTTGTTAGGGTTTATGGCGGAAATGAAGGCGGCGATCGGAGAAGAAGGGTTTTAAGGTCGAATTGAAAATTTTTGGGGTTAGGGTTTTTGTGAGGATTTTGGGAATTAAGGAGAAGAGGGAGACAAACAAGGAAATGTTGAGTTGGGCCTTATCAAAACAAGGCGTTACTTAGAGGCCAATAATATTTCATTTTTATTTAGGCAACTTTTAATGTAAAAAAATCATTATTAGTTATAAGGGTTAAGGTGCAAAAATACCCCTAACGTTTTGGTTTAGGAGTAATTTTACTTTTAACGTCTAAAATGGTGCAATTTTGCCCCTAACATTTTTAGCCAAGAGCAATTTTACCTCTAACATTGATAATTTGGGTCAATTTCAGAAATAATTCATCAAACTGTGTGCTCGGTCATAAATCTTGTCATCTACACTTCACACGTGCGTCGTTTTAACACTAAAAAATCACAAATATATGTTGGGATGTGAAAAAAATAAAAAAATATAATGTCTTTTGTACAAATTAGACAAAAAAAATGCAAAAAATTTACCGCATTTATAAATATTAATCTTCAATTCTATTATTAAATTACAAAAAAAACATGAAATCATTTCTTAGAACGAATTGATATGAAATTGGTGCAAAATAAGGAACAAAAATATATGTGTTTTATAATAGTTTCTGAAATTGATCCAAATTGTCAACGTTAGAGGTAAAATTGCTCTTGGCTACAAACATTAGGAGTAAAATTGTACCATTTTAGACGTTAGGGGTAAAATTCCTCCTAACCCAAAACATTAGAGGTCTTTTTGCACCTTAACCTTAGTTATAAAATTAAAATTAATTTTATTATTTTTTTATATGATAAATAAAATATGATTTTTAATTTTAATTTAAAAAAATTAGGCCTTTATTCATAAAATTTTAAATTTATAAAATATATTTTAAACTTTTAATTTATAACATGACATAATTTAACTATTACTTAAATAATTATAAATTCTTTTTTTGCTCTTCTTAAAACAATAACGGCCTCTATGGGTAAATTACACCTATAGCCACTAATAAGGAAGTGGAATTTTGGAAGTTGATTGCCATTCCGATTGTCGGACTTGCGTCGAAAAGGGTCTTCAGTGTACACTTCGATACTAAAATTAGCCGCAGTATAAGAGTAGAGAGATAAACGGGAGATAGATGGATCTCATACCTTCCATTTATATAGGTATTTATAGTGAATGTGGTGGGTTTACAGGTTTAGAGGGCCTTACTAGTCTTGGATTTGATTGGTTTAGGCTTAGTGGACCGCCTTTGATCCACATTCCTCATCAGCCACTAAACTTTTCTTATTTTTACAATATGGTAACTAAACTTCAACATATAATATAAAAGTCAGGATAAGGGCGAAATTTAACTTTACCATTTTAAACGAAATGCTGATTTAGCCCTGACGTATGGAATTTACAAATTTAACCCTAACATTTACAAGCAAGATCAATTTTAGTCATTCGCTATCGAAAATTTGAAAATATTAATTTAACTGTTATTTAACGGTCATATCGGACCTTCCAAACAAGTTTGTCTATAAATTGAAGCAATTTCTTACTTTTTTTTTGTAATTATATTAAGGGAAAAGTATAAAAATAAACATTGTGGTTATACATGTTTTCGATCGGCACCCTTGTGGTTTAAAAGTTTACAAAATGCATGGTACCTTAAAGTTCATTCCTTTAGCAAACACATACCAAATTGACTAACGGTGTTTAAAGTCAAAGTGAAAAGAGTTAATTTTATCCTTATATTTATTTATTTTATAAATTAACTCCCCTTTATTATCTAATTATCACAAATACACCCTCTTCTCTCTCTCTTTAATTTTTTATTTTTCTTCTTCTTTATCTCCTCTTTGTTAATTTCTCTATCTAAACTGAATATAAAATCCCTCACTAATTAGCGGCAAACGAAATTTCACTTAGATCAAATTGAAATTTAAGCCTCCATTGGAGCACCAAGTTATCCTTGTTGGGTTTATTCAACCTTCTAGTTTAGCTAGAGAAGTTTGTAATCTTTGTGAGTTTACGATTAAAACTCTCAGTCGACTTCAATCTACATCAGTTGGTATCAGAGCTCTAGAATTAGAACCCATGAAACCTCTGCAACAATGGAGGCAGCTTCTGCTTCTGAAACAACCGCTTCTCTCACTCTCTTCAAAATTTCCCTGTTAAACTCTCTCCTTTCTTTCTCACTCAGCCCTTCTCCCACTTCAATTTGCACTCTAAATCTCCTCACACAGCTCGCAAATGGCTTCTTCATCTCTTCTATTTCCCCATCTCCTGATCTCTGCAACTCCATCAATTTCTCTCTTATCATGGTTTCAATCACTTATTTACTCGCAAAATATGCAATCTCGCAGAAACAGTCAATGGCGGCTACCTGAATTGACAAATCTTCGGAGTTGCAGAGATTGATGATTCTAGGGATTTCTCCGATTAATTCGATTTCTTCGATTAGTGGAATCTTGATTAATCTGATTAATGAACAGAGAGCTCGAATTGAACCTTCGGAAGCCATTGAAATCAAAGATTCAACGGTCGATCCCATCAGAATCAATCGACGAAAACATCTCTGTTGAATCTGACTAAAGCAACGATACAATCGGCTTGGATTTCATTTGAGCAAGTTGAATCGGCGATCAAAGCTTTGAGAATCAGAAACCCCTTTGATTTTAGAATCGGTTCTTGAAATTGGCTGTCGAAACCCTGTAACAAACAGTTCTCGAAAGCTCTCAACCCCTTCAAACAATTTGTATGTTTGTTATATAATAAGAAATTAGGGAGAGATGGAGAGAGAAATTAACAAAGAGGAGAGAGAGAAGAGAGAGAAAGAAGAAGAAAAATAAGAAATTAGGGAGAGGTGGAGAAGAAGGTGTATTTGATTTTTATTTTTATTTTGGGATTTATTTGTTATAATGAGATAATAAGGATGTGAATTTATAAAATAAATAAATATAAGGATCAAATTAACTCATTTTCCTTTGACTTTTAACGTCGTTAGTCAATTTGGTATGTATTTGCTAATGGAATGAACCTCAATGTACCATTTTATAAATTTTTAAACCACAAGGCTGCGATCGAAAACAGATGTAACTACAAGGTTTATTTTTGTACTTTTCTCCTATATTAATAACACATTAAATATTTTAAACAGTTTCACAAAAAAACATTTAGTTTTTAGTAGTTTAACATAATTTTTTAATTTTGTTAGTAATATACTAAGGGGGCGTTTGGTTTAAACGGAATCGGAATGTGGCGGAATCAGAATCGGAATGACTATTGACTGGTTTGTAGACGGTGTGAGTGGAAAGTTGTTGGCAGGTCTTGAGCATGGTAATATAATTTTTTCAGTTGTCTGTCACCAGATTTGGAAGTGGAGGAATGAGGAGATTTTTGAAGGGGATTTGGTGGTTATGCCTAATTTACTGGATTTCTTCGCTAAAAAGATTAGCTCCATTGTGGATAGCTTCAAAGGAGATTCTTTAGATAGGGCTATCCAGAAGAAGGCTATTCATCTGATTGGCTGGAGTAGGCCTAGGGAAGGGGTTGTAAAGTTGAACTCTGATGGTTCGTGTCTTAGGGACGGTACAATTGCTGCTGGAGGGCTTTTGAGAGACGCTGGCGGAGGTTGGGTGTCTGGGTTTGCTCATAATCTAGGTATGGGCTCTTCCTTTTCAGCTGAGCTTTGGGGGATTCTTTCAGGCCTCAGGCTTGCTAAAAATCTGGGCGTGAAGAATTTGAATGTGGAATCTGATAATAGCGAAGCTATCAATATGATCTCTGAGAAGAGTACTATTTGTTTGAAAAGCCAGAACTTAGTCAAAGGATTAGAAGGATTTGCTCTTCCTTTGATTCCATCAGCTTCTGCCACATTTTTAGAGAACAGAATAAGGTGGCGGACCGTCTTGCAGCTGAGGGTCATGGCAGGAGCTTGGGTGTTTCAACATTCTCTTCTCCTCCTGAGTTCCTGACTTCTCTCCTCTTGGATGATGTGGTGGGGGTTAGCTTCCCTAGGCTAATCCCGAGCTAGGTCCTTTGTTTGTTTGCTTTTGTCTTTCTTTTCTTTCCTACCAAAAAAAAAAGAATAAGAATGACTATTTATTTAATATGTTTGGTTCAATTTGGAATCGAAATTGATTCTCTTTGAAGCTGTTTGGTTCTTTAATAATCGGAATCGGAATAAATACAATATTTATTAAAAATAGTTTAGTAACTTATTATTATTATAACTATAATAGAAAAGTATGAAAAAAATTAGATATTATAATACAAAACAACTAATATAAAAAAATAATGAAAGGTTTCATTTTAACAAAAAAAATTTATCATTATTGTTAAAAAAAACTATATTTTGATAAGTGTTTTCCAAAACTATATTATAAACTATTATAACTGAATGTTACCAAACATGTGTAGGTGGGTGGGTTTAGGGGTTTGTAATTAAACTATTTTCTCTTTCATAACTAAACAACACCTAAATGAACTCAAAACGAACAAGTTGAAGAATAATATCATCAATTCTTAGAATCATCTAGCTTTAGGCCATAAACAATCATTTTGAGGCGTTAAATGAAATTATGTGCATTATATTAGATAGTATAAAATTAAGTGATTTATATGTTACTTTAGTTATACTATAAAAATGAGTAAAGTTTAGCGGTCATTTATTTAAATTACTCTTATGTTATTTGGCAACATTTGTTCTCTTATTTATCAAAATTAGTGAAATCCCAATGAATGTGGATGATAAGCTAATAGTGTTGTTAAAACATTTGGTCTAATATATTACCAGCTCCCTGAACTTGTTTATAAAAGTAAATTGGCTCCCTAAACTTTGTTAGTGTATTAGCAGCTCCCCAAACTTCCTTATTTCGTATCACCAGTTTCCTGAATTTTGCAAGTGTCTCACCAACTCCCTAAACTTACTTATTCTATAACAACTAAATACAAAAACTTATTAAACCTAAATTCTAAAAATACATCTTCATCTGTTCGATGGGTAGTTTTTTCTCTTCTCCTATCTTCCAACCTATTATAAGAGTTAGTGTTGCAGGTTTGGGAGATCGAATAGATAAGGATTGAAAGTTAGTATTATGATTTTTATATTTAATTGTTATGGAATAAACAAGTTAAGGGAGTTGGTGATGCACTTGCAAAGTTCAGGAAGCTAATTTACTTTTATGGACAAGTTTAGGAAAATGGTTATACGAAATAAGCAAGTTTAAGGAGCTGGTGAGATACTAACAAAGTTCAGTGAGTCAATCTACTTTTATGAACAAATTCAGGAAACTGATGATGGATTAGATATTAAAATTATAATCTACCTAACAAAAACTCGATCCATATAAAAGGTTAATGTAATTGTTACAAATATAGTAGAACTCTTAACTTACCTTCTATATTAGTTGAAATTTGAACGTTCTATAGAACGTTAAATTATATTTTACTTGGACTAAATGACGTGGTAACTATTTTTTTTTTTTTGAAAGGAATGAAATAATCTTATAAATCAGAAGATAGAGCTATACAGATACAGGGGGGAGGGTCTAAAAACCAAACCGTCCTATCAGTGCCTGAAGTAACTGCACGAGCTAAAGAATGGGCAGCCGAATTGGCTGTTTTATGAACAAAAGAGAGGGAAGCATCTCCTAAATCTTTCAGAAGAAGTCTACAATCCTCAATAATTAGATCCAGAGCCGAATTTTCACTAGTTTCTCGCTTGATGGCATACACTAGCAATTGGGAATCAGTCTCTAATAACACGTTTCGTCTCCCTGCCTCCTTTAACCAGCTCAGCGCCTCTCGGCAAGTCATCGCCTCCACTAGAAAAGGGTCTAGCCGGCAGTGTAAGATGTCGTTGCCCGCTGCAATGAATTCTCCCACACTGCCCCTCAATACAAAACTGAAACCTGCGTGACCCCTGTCAACAAAGATCGCTCCATCCATATTAAGCTTGAACAGCCCGTGTGGCGGACGGTGCCATTTTAGTTGGCTCGACGCCTCCCCACCGTTAGCAGCCGTATGCTGGGTCTGAATGACATGCCAGTTCGATAAGAACTGTAATACAGAAGCATGAATAGTAGTTGGGGTAGAAGATTTATTGGACCAAACCTGATTATTGCGATTAATCCATAAAAACCAGCAGCTCGTCGCCACCAAATCAGCCTTGCCTGGTACAACAAACATCACTTTCCTCCAAAAATCCAAGAACGACGAACATCCGTCAATCAGTCTAGACAAACCTGTTAAACACCAGAATAACCGAGCTCTTCTACATGTAATTAGCGCATAAAGATTATCCTCCTCCGTTAGATTGCACATAGGACAAATATTGCTAATGGGGACCTTACGGGTTCTAAGCGCTTTTAGCGACGGCAGGCAATCGGATAAGGTTCGCCACAACATATTTTTTACCTTAGGAGGGACCTTAAGAGACCAAACTGATTCCCATTGAATTCCGGAAGCTAGCGAGTTCACTTGGGGCCCGATCTGAACTAACTGCAATTGTCGATAAGCACTCTTAACCGAGAATTTCCCTCTTGAGTCCCAAAACCATTCCCATGAGTCACCAACAGCCCGCAAACTAAGAGGAATACTGCGAATAAGCTCGACATCTCTCTCTACAAAAATGCCTCTTATGAGTTGCAAGTCCCAGCCTCCCGATTCAGACCGAAGGCTCTCCACCCTGTCGCTACCCAAACCAGTTAGAGGATAACTTTCTACATACGGATTTATCGGATCCGGGAGCCATGGTTCATCCCAAATTTTGATAGATTCCCCAGACCCAACCACTCTCCTAGCTCCAGACGATACAAATGACTGAGCTGCATGAACACTATGCCAAATGAAGCTGGGCTTAGTGCCCACCTCAGCTTCCAGAAAAGAGGTAACGGGGTAGTACCTGGCTTTATAGACACGAGCCAATAACGAGTCCGGGTTGGTAAGCAGGCGCCAGCCTTGTTTAGCCAATAGAGCAACATTAAACAGATGCAATCTACGAAAACCCAATCCTCCTTCAGCCTTTGGTATACACAACTTCTCCCATGATTTCCAGTGGATACCTCTCTCAGCTGAACCATACGAGCCCCACCAGAATGAGTTCATTATACGCTCTAGATCCACACAAAGAAGTTGGGGAAGTAAAAATAAACTCATGGCATATGAAGGAAGAGCCTGGATGACAGATTTAAGAAGAACTTCTTTACTTGCTCTGGATAAGAGTTTAGATTTCCAGCCTGTTACTCTAGCCCTGACCCTGTCAGCAATGTACTGAAAGACTTGAGATTTACACCTTCCAACTAGCGTCGGCAAACTCAAATATGTAGCAGTACCCGTCCCTAGAGAGATCCCAAACAAAGAGCTTAGTGCAAGTCGCAATCCGGCATTACAATTCTTACTAAAAGAGATAAATGATTTTGAGAAGTTCACTTTTTGCCCAGAAGCAGCTTCATATTGGTGTAAACAGTTGAGAACCTCCAAACTCTCCTCTCTATTGGCTTTGAAAAATAGGTAGCTGTCGTCAGCAAAAAATAGATGAGAAATAGATGGAGCTGACCTAGCAATGCGTCACCCGTGAATCAGACCGTGAGCTTCAAGAGCCTGAAGAGAAGCAGACAACCCCTCCGCACAAATTAAAAAGAGATAAGGGGCAATGGGGTCCCCTTGTCGAAGTCCATGATGTGGCAATATGGGGTCAATAGTCTGGTTATTGTGAATAATATTGTACCTGACCTTAGTAACACACTACATAACCAAAGAGATCCACCTGTCATCAAAACCCAATTTCTGCATCATCTGTCTCAAGAAACCCCACTCAACTCGATCATAAGCTTTAGCCATGTCAAGCTTGAGAGATACAAATCCTTGTCGCCCTCGGGTTTTGTGGTTTAAGTAGTGATTAACCTCAAAGGCCAGCATGACATTGTTAGTAATAAGGTGCCCTGGAATAAAAGCACTCTGAGTTGGAGAGATGATGGTATTCAGTACCCTTTTGAGTTTATTAGCAATTACCTTGGCTAAAATTTTGTATATGACATTGCATAACGCAATTGGTCTCAGATCAGAGACTCTTTCAGGCGCTGCCTTCTTTGGAATCAGGACAATGTTGGTATCATGAATACTCTCAGGAAAAACTCCCTCATTCAGCCACTGTATACAAGACTGAACAACATCCAGTCCAACCAAGCCCCAATAGTGTTGATAAAAACAGGGGTTAAACCCATCAGGACCAGGGCTTTTATCGGGGTGCATGGAGAATACTGCCTTCTTTATTTCATTCTCCGTATAAGGTTGTAACAATTCAGTATTCATCTCAACATAAATTTTAGAAGAAACATGGCTCAACACAGGAGCAGCCACACAACCAGAAGAAGAGAATATGTCATTGAAGTAATTAGCAATAAGAGAAGACAAACCTGAATTCCAGTCGATCTAGTTACCCGCCTCATCTTTTAATTTACTGATCTTATTCTTCTTACGTCTGATGCTAGCTGTGGAATGGAAAAATTTAGAGTTTAGATCTCCTGCCTTAAGCCAAAGTGTCTTGCTTCTCTGCTTCCAATACATCTCTTGCTGAAGGATCAAATCATCAAGCCAACTGCGCGCTTGTACAAAGGACTCACGGTCCGCAACACTCTCTTTATCTTTTAGGCTTTTTATAACCTGTCGACAATGCCGAATCTCCTTTTTAAAGCGGTTCCGAACAGCGAATCCCCACTTCTCAAGTATCGCACCACACTTTCCTTGCTTATTCAGAAGACTATTGTCAGTACAGTCTTGCCATGCTGCCTTAATCTGATCCAGACAGTCCGCCTCCTCAATCCAGGAGTTTTCAAACCGGAACCGTCTAGTCCCAGGCCCTGTGTTACTGAGCAGGGATAAGAAGAGAATAGAATGGTCACTACAATGAGCATCTTCATTACTGACAACCGCAGAACTGAACAGAGAGAACCATTTAGTGTTAGCAAGAGCTCGATCAAGTTTCTCTTCAATAGCATTAACAGTACCCCTACCTCTCTCCCATGTATACTCGTCTGTCATGTGAACTTCAGCCAAACCACAGTCAGCTACCGCTGCATTAAAGCCTCTCAGAAGCGCAGGGGGATGTTTATTGCCACCCCGTTTTTCAGATTGAAAGAGGATGTCATTGAAATCCCCAATCACTACCCAAGGTTCATCGCTATTTGAATACAGACTCCTTAACAGCTGCCAAGAATCTGCCCTCCGAGACCTTTCAGGAAAACCATAAAAACTGGTTAATCGATACTCCGGCAAACCTAGTAAAGTAACTTTAAAATCAATATAGTTTGAAGTGAACCCTAACAATTGGACTGAGTTAGACGTTTTCCACAAAAGAGCTAAACCCCCTCCATTATTAACAGGGTCAACGAAGAACAAACCGTGAAAGGAGAGCTTCTTCTTCAGGGCTTCAACTTTTAAGCGGCTACATTTGACCTCCATTAGGAAAATGAACTCGGGATGAAGACTTCTAGCAAAGTCAACAAGCTGACGAACTGTCCACGCATTCCCGATTCCCCGGTAGTTCCAAGATAGAAGGCTCATTGGTCATCGCGAGCCGGGGGTCCATGGCCCGCCTCTGGGATTCCACTGATACCAACATTACTACCTTGCATACTCTTCTTCACTATTTCCATAAGCACTGTTGAGTTACTCTGTTTACTATCAACCCCGGTCCGCTTCCGCTTAGGATCAGAAAGCTCAATACCTTCTTCCTCAAACTTTTCTGTAGCACCATTAGTTATATTGATACCACCCCGAGGATCATTTTCTTTACCCCCTGCTCCAACTGAACCCTTGCCTCTGTTTCCAAAGCCTGGTGGGACTACTAAAGCTACCTTTGGAATGCACACAGGACGAGTTGTTGATTCCACTCTTGTATGGTTAATAGGCCCATCAGAACTACTTGTTTGAGACACCAATTGTAGGGGACGATTCAAAAGGAACTTCGACTGAGGCTGAACCGAGGAGCGGCGTGTGGGAGCTCTAAGCCCAGGTCCATAAGGTCTCTCCACTACTGACAGATCAGTCACCTGCAATAAGGCTGGGCAAAATTTATCGGCATGCTTGATATGCCCACAGACAAAACAGAACGTTAGCAAACGCTCATACTTAAAATTGACCCAAAACACAGTACCACCAGTCACACTAATCTGCATTTTCCGTTTCAGCGGGGAGAAGACATTGATTGATACTCTGATACGCAAATATGTTCTAGCAATCCCTCTGAAATTATTCGGATCCGCTTCTAAGAAAGCTCCTACAAAATTACCAATGCTAGCTGCAACACGTTCAGACATAAAGCCAACTGGAAGATCATGTACCTGAATCCAGAAATCAGCTTGAGATAATTCGACACCCATTGGGTTTTGTCCTTCCTCCAATTGTTTGAGGATTAGTAAGTGTTGCTCAAATGTCCATTGACCTCCCTGCACAACTCTATCTCGCTCCCACGGATGATAGAACTCGAATCGGAATAGGTTTGGCCCCATATCTTCAACAAATAGACCCTTAGAAGGACTCCAAACATCAGATAGGGTTGTTTTCATAAACGAGCTTTTAATCGGACGGTCCGTGAGGAAAGTACCAATTAAGCTCCAACTCTGTGGCCGTGGTAGCAATTCTATCCCCTCCTGTTGCAGCACAAGCCCGGAATTAACTTCCTCCTCTAGTGTAATCTGAGCGCTTCTGTCATTGATTGACTCCATCCCACACTAAATTGCAGAATAACAGTAAAACGGAAGAGGAAAGGGTCGAAAACTGAGTGAGAAGTAAATTAGGTTTACCGAAATAGAGAACACCGCGAAATCGCCAAGGAAGAGATGGCGAGGGTCGACACTGAGTGAGGAGTGAATTTTTAGTGAAGGTGGGGGTGAGGGAAGCGACGGCAGTCGGTGAGAATGGGGGAAAAGGAGGTCGGCGGCAAAGGGGGCTCGACAGGTGCGAGAGATTCTGAGGTTCTGATATTTTTAGATTTTACAATGACGTGGTAACTATAATTACTAACAAAAGAGTTAAAATTGATTTTTGGCCTAACCTCTTCCCAGCCCATTAAACTTGTAACTTTTTTTCATTTAGCCACCTAAACTTAGAGTGTTCCCATTTAGCCACTTAAACTCAACAAATGAGACACCTTTAGCCCTTATAAGCCTACATGGCACTTACGTGTCATTTGTTGTCTTTCCAAACATTAGGAGACGCGTAGAATATTAAATTTTTATTCCTCTAGGCTGTATAACGGTAAAATTTCACCACTTAAAGTATCACGGAAACCCTCAAATCCGGAAAGATTGTTTTATGGATGTCCAAATTATGGGATTAGTTGTTTAATAACTTAATTGATTATGATGAATTAAAAACTGCATTTGACGAATTGCTAATTTTTTAAATTTTGATTTGGAAAAAGAGGCCAAAAGAGTTACAATATTTGAGTTTAAATGGCTAAATGGAAAGACCTAAAGTTAAAGTGGCTAAATGAAAAAAAATTACAAGTTTAAGAGGTTGGGAAGGGATTAGGCCTTGAGTTTAAGTTGCTAAATGAGAAGACCTAAAGTTAAAGTGGCTAAATAAAAAAAAAGCTACAAGTTTAAGGGGCTGGGAAGAGGTTAGGCCTTGATTTTTATTTCAAAAAAAAAAAAATTAACCTAAGATTTGGTTCATTTCAAGAAAATTTCCATAATTTGTTTCCCTATCCTTAATTCGCCTTTTTTTTTCTTCATTAAAATCTCTATTTTTCCCAACTCACTGATATATATTTTTTTCCTAAATAAAATATTCTTTCTTTATTCTATTTCACCTACAACATTTATTAAATAATATACTTTTTTTTTTTGTAGGAACAGGAAAGAAAAAACAGAAACCCAAAAAAGATTAACCTGGGATTAGCCTAGGGAAGCTAACCCCCACAACATCTTCCAAAAGAAGAGAAGATAAATAATCAGCAGGAGAAGATAAAGTTATGATGCCCAACATCCGGTCATGCCCATCAGTCGCTAAACGATCCGCTACACGATTTTGCTCTCTGAAGATATGGCTGAAGCTGATGAAGTCAAAGGAAGAACAAAGCCTTCTAATACCTTTGATTAAGTTTAGGCTATTTAAATAAATAGGTTTTTTTATCGGAGATCATTTTGATGGCCTCGAGGTTGTCAGATTCTACAAGCAACTTTTTCAACCCCAGACTCTTGGCCAGTCTTAGGTCAGAAAAAATCCCCCAAAGTTCAGCCGAAAAGGATGAACCCATGCCCAGATTATGAACAAACCCAGACAGCCAAACACCCCCATCATCCCTTAGAATACCTCGTGCAGAAATTTTAACCGTTAATAAGGCAAGAACCATCCGTGTTTAATTTTACCACCCCTTCCCTATGTTGGTCCCTTATAACGTGACAAGTTAGTTCCAAGGGGGGGATAGGAACTATTTAAAATTTTGTCCGTTAAGGCTGACTTCTTTTCTTATGAAAAGGTTTACACAGCGTCACTAAGTAGATTCAAGACACAAGCTTAGTCAACTTGTGACTAAGTCTGCTTCTTTACTTGAGTCAGGAAATAGCACTTAGAGTCTATTCCTGAACTCAGCTTCTTAGTAGACTTAACTCAGCGTGAGTTCTTTACTTAGTCAGTTTTATAGCAAGCAATATATATTAAAGGAGTTTAAGGGTTAGAAAGATATTACTCAGCAAACTTATCCTGGTTCGGCCTCTCCGCCTACGTCTAGTCCCCGGAACTCGTTCCGAGCTTTTTGAATTCTCTACTGAGCTCTTTAAAGGTAGAGCACGAAACCTTTTACAGATAGAAGCTGAGTATAATAAGAGTATCTTCCTCTATACCTCTACTCACTCCTATATCTACCACTGAGTACTATAACCGAGTACTCAGCTTCTCCTTTCTATTCTTCTAGAAATGATAAAGTGTTTGCCCTAAACAACAATTGCTAAGACACTTTAGATGATTGAAAATCACTCTAGACTTTTACACGATAATATAGAAATTGGTGTAAGGTATTTGCTTTGCTTTTCTCACAGAAACTTCAAGTATGAATTTGGTCAGCGTTTCGACTAATTGAAGATCTACATCGGTTGAAGCAAATGGATGGCCTTTATATAGTGACACTTGAGGCACCTGGTCATTTCGAATTTCGAAATAACCGTTGGAGGGAAACGGCTTCCTGTCGTTGTCACTCTGGGCGTGCTCAGTGTTGTTTGCCAATAGGATTCACGCATCTTCTGTCCACGGCAGCTTTTCATCCTTGAAACAGAATGTTTCGACATTTAAGGCAAAGTCCATGAGACAGCTTCCTGCGCCTTCTGAACTTTACCCAAAGTAGAATTACTTTGTCTGGAAGTTGATCGTTGTCTGCCGCTGTCCAGACTGCATTACCGTCCAACTCAGCAGCTTCCACTTGAAGCTTTTGCTTCGAAGGCTTTTCGATCCTTCTTTCGCTGAGTCGTCGTTTTACTTGATACGGCTTCGTTTTGAACTCTTGGGCCGAATGGTCTTGATGTGTTGACTTGGGCTTGACTTTCACTTTAAGGGCCTTTGGGCTTTTTAATCTTAATGTCTTGTAAACAATTAAACTCAACATTGAACAAATACATTAGTGTAATAAATCAAAGCATTTAAATTTAATGTGTTAGAATATTTTTATCATTACTTAAATAATTTTGTCAAATCAAAATCATGTGGAAAGGTGTTTCAACAAACTCCCCCATTTTGATGTTGGCAAAAATATTCAGTCAAGAACTCAGTGTTGAGCTCCCCCATGATTGTTGACCTTATCTTGCTCAGTATACTCCCCCCGTAAGGGTTGAGCGGCTGACTTAGATTTACTTTAAACATTTCAAGTAAGTCTAAGGTCAGTTTTTCAGAATTAGGTCAGCTCATGGAACATATTCTATTTAACTCAGTTTATGCGGAAGATTTATATATCAGAGAGCGCTGAGTATTTCTTTGTTCAATGTGTTTAAGAAGACATGTAAAAGCGGTCAACATTTTGATCAACACAGCATGCAATCATAAAGCAATGTAGACAAGTAGCACAATTGATTTAGTGAAGATGCGATTAACTATTCAATACAAAAAATAAGTAAGCATCACATAAGATTGGTTAATTTAAAGAGATAGATGCATCAAAGTTTTGTATTCAGGGTCAGCACAACAAAAGTACACAAGGGAAAGACTACAAGTTTTAACAAAATGACATCTAGTCAGTCCTAGTAACGCTAAAGCTATTTCTTCTTGTAGTTGAGTTGTGCTTCATGCTCTTTAGCTTTACCCTTTCCCTTTTGTCTTTAGGAGGAACGACGACATCAGTCGGAAGTGCATCTATGGGTCTTAACTCAAAATTGAGCTTCTTCTTCTTCCTTAATGGTTGCTCATCAACCTCTCTTTCTTCTGCCTCAGGCTCAGCTTGCCTAGGTCTTTTCTCAGCTGACCTAGATCCACCCTGTCCTTGTTGAATCTGATGCTTAGTTCCTCCGCATACAAATTTAAGCTTCTTTGGGGCAGAAGCAACAGCTTTAGAGGTGCTTTGCACAGCTTTCCTCTTCCTTTGAGTTCTTCCCTTTCGAGTCACCGCCCCCTCAGCGTTCGGGACAGCTTCCCCTTTTCCTTTCTTCGGCACAATTGGTTGATCATATGCCAAACCGAATAGGACAGCAGCTATAATCTCGATTCCCCAAGTGTGGATTTCCGCAACCATGTCCACATTGTGATCCTTGAGGATTCGGGTGATAAAAGAGCCTAACTTAAGGGTTCCTATACTTCGTAGAAACCCACCGATTATGAAGACGGGCATGTTTATCGGTGTGTAGGTCAGCATGTGCCATATAAAACACTGCTCAAAATTGGTTGCTGAGTTGGTGCAGTTGATTTTAGGGAAAAGGAAATTGGTCAGTATGTAATGGGCCATCTTTTGATGTTGACCCATGGAGGTACTCGAGATTTCACCTACATGACCAGCAGGTTTACAGAAGGTCTGAACATAGTTGGTTTTATCTTGGTCACCTGATTTATGAAGTATAGCTCCTTCGTTTTTCAGTTTGAACAGTGAGGCAAGATATGCAGGGTTGATGAAGATGTCCTTCCTTCAAACATTAGAAGCCAGGTAGTTCCGGTTATCATCGGTGACCTTTAGGTTGGCGTAGAATTCTCTTACCAGCTCAGGGTAAGTAGCATCACGAACTGAGAACAGCTCGGTCCAACCATTATTCTTGATCCACTCACAAAAGGGTTGCTCGGCTTCCATGAATCCCCTTGAAAACCATCGCGAGTGATCAATCTTACACCCCCTCACACTCTCAAAGACCTGAGAGTAGGTGCGTTCCATAACTTTCTTGCCCTTGTCCTTTTGCTGTTGTTTTCCCTTCGAAGAGGTGGCTTGGACAGCTTGAGCTTTCTTGCTCGGCGTAGTGACTTTAGTGTGGTCACGCTGGGTAGAAGATTTAGGATTTTCATCGGAGCGGTTGTCAGATAAACCAGCACCGGAGATATTCAGAGAAACGTTCGTCATATTCTCAGAGAAGTTTTGGGAAGTTTGGGAATTTTTAGAGAGAGTAATTGGAATGCCAAAGTTTTCTAAGCATAAAGAGATAAAAGTGGGAATTCGTCCACTATTTATAGAGGTATTGAGTTGATCTAAAGCGTTGGGTTGTCAATTTGATCTCGAGATTCTCAATTGACAAAGATTCTGGCATTTATGACACATACAGCGCGTGTGTTTTCTAATTATAGCGCATACGTCATCCTAGGTGGCTATTTAATTCGCGTGCTTGCATTAAATTTTGCAACGGATCCTTACTCAGTGTTAAGAATTTCAAGCGTTTAAAATTCTGAGTAGTCAGTGTTATGCAAAGAAGTAGTTCTTATGCTTAGTAGCTCAGTTTAAGATAAACACTCAGCATATATATATCTACTCAGCAAGCAATAGCATAAGTCATTCAGCATGGTAATTCACTCAGCATGCATACTATACTTGGAATTTATTGAAGAGGATTAAACATACTAATGGCTTCTCTAAGTATGTTGAATTGCTCACGAGCCAGTGGCTTTGTGAAGATATTAGCAAGCTGCTCATCCGTTAGGACATAGGTCAGCTTGATCTCTCCCTTGAGTACGTGATCTCTGATGAAGTGATGTCTTATGCTGACATGCTTCATCCTGCTGTGCTGGATTGGGTTCTTTGATAAGTCAATGGCACTTTTGTTGTCACATTTGACTTCAATTGTTTTGGTCCGAACGCCATAATCTTCAAGCTGTTGCTTAATCCATAGGACTTGAGCAACACAACTTCTAGCAGCAACGTACTCAGCTTCAGTGGTTGACAGGGCTACTGACGCTTTCTTCTTGCTGAACTAGGACACAAGACAGCTCCCAAGGAAGTGGCATCCTCCAGAGGTGCTTTTTCGTTCAAGCTTGTCTCGTCCGTAGTCAGCGTCAGTGTATCCAATAAGTGTGAAATCATGAGTATTGGGATACCACAAACCTGCATTCACTGAGCCTTGCAAATATCTAATGATTCTTTTTACAGCTATGTAATGAGATTCCTTAGGGTTAGATTGATATCTAGCACAATAACATACCGAGAACTGAATGTCCGGCCTACTAGCAGTTAAGTAAAGTAGAGAACCAATCATACCTCGGTACAATCTGCTGTCTACTGACTTACCATTCTCATCAGCGCAGAGGACAGTGTCAGTGTCCATTGGGGTAGATATTGACTTACAATTCTCAAGTTCATACTTCTTCAATATCTCCTTAGCATACTTAGTTTGACTGATGAAGATGCCATTTTTCCCTTGTTTGATTTGAAGTCCAAGGAAGAAATTGAGTTCTCCCATCATTGACATTTCAAACTCAGTCTGTATCTGCTTACTTCTTGCTGACTGTAGCCCTGAGCTACAAGTCTTGCTTTGTTTCTGACCACGTTCCCTTGTTCATCTAGCTTGTTGCGGAAGACCCATCTTGTTCCTATGGTCTTCTGGCTTCTTGGTTTTGGCACTAGATCCTATACTTCATTTCGTCTGAACTGATCAAGTTCTTCTTGCATTGCATTCATCCAGAATTCATCATACTCAGCTTCAGCAAAATTCTTTGGTTCCTGGATTGAGACGAATGCTACGTTGCTGAGGTATCTCCTGAGTTGACTCATCATCATCAGGGTGTTCTCAGCGGCATCAAGAATGGCACTCTCTGAGTGACCTCTTGGTATCCTAATCTCCTTTGGTAGATTGATGTCTTGTGCTGGTTGTGTTTCAACAATCTCTGCAGATGTAGTTTGGTCAGTGAAAGTAATTTGAGTTTCACTTTTACCTTTGGTCAGCCCTTGAGGCAATGACTCAGCGGTTGTTTCTTGGTCAGCGGGAGCTGAGTGTGGATCATCCTCAGTCAACTGCATGTCTCTTCCTGCAGGGTTAGTTTTATCGAACTCAACGTGTACTGACTCTTCTAAAAACCTGAGTTCGTTTATCGAAAACTCTGTATGCTTTACTGTTTGTTGAGTAGCCTAAAAAGATAGATTCATCAGCTTTTGAGTCAAACTTAGCTAGGCTGTCTTTGGTATTTAAGATAAAACATTTACAACCAAAGGCACGAAAGTATCCAATATTGGGCTTTCGTCCTTTCCAAAGTTCGTAGGGGGTTTTCTTTAATATAGGTCTAACTAGACCCCTATTAAGAATGTAGCACGCTGTGTTAACAGCTTCTCCCCAAAAGTACTTTGGAATCCTATGCTCACTCAGCATTGTCCTGGCTATTTCAACCAAGGTTCTGTTCTTCCTTTCAACAACCCCATTTTGTTGAGGCGTTCTAGGAGCAGAAAAATTGTGATCAATGCCATTGGCTTCACAGAATTCAACAAACTGTTGGTTCTTGAATTCTCCACCGTTATCACTACGAATGTGAGCTAACTTAAGGTCTTTGTCATTTTCAAGTTTTCTTACTAAATTTGAAAACGTCTCAAAGGTTTCATCCTTGCTACTCAGCAAGATGATCCAAGTGTACCGAGAAAAGTCATCTATAATGACCAAGGAAAATCTTCTTCCACCCAAGCTCAGCGGCTGGACTGGACCGAAGAGATCCAAGTGTAGCAACTCTAATGGACGCTTAGTTGAGACAATGTTTTTACTATGAAAAGATTGTTTGGTTTGTTTTCCAGCTTGACAAGCGTGGCATAATTGATCTTTTTCAAACTTAAGTTCTGGCAGTCCCTCAACCAATTGCTTTCTTGCTAGTTTGGCCAGGAGGTCCATGTTTACATGACCAAGTCTCTTGTGCCATAGCCAGGAATTTTCTTCCTTTGACACTAAGCATACAGTTTTTGAAAATTTCTTTTCTAAGTTCAGCATAAAGACATTATCAATACGAGGGGCAGATAAAATTAACTCATTTGTTTTACCCTCGAATATTTTACATCCAGTGTCATCAAATATAACTTTTCTCCCATTGTCACATAGCCGAGCTAGGCTGAGTAAGTTATATTTGAGTCCGCTGACTAGGGAGACTGACTCAATAGTAGGATTACTACCAATGGTTCCTGACCCTACTATCTTACCCTTCTTGTTGTCTCCAAAACTTACACTTCCTCCTCGTTTACGCACAAACGTGATGAACTGAGTTTCATCACCAGTCAAATGCCTCGAGCATGCAATGTCAATGTACCACATCTTTGACTTCTCAGCACACCTCAGGCTTACCTGCAAAATAGCTAGTTGCTTTTAGGTACCCAATTCTTTTTGGGTCCTTGCTTGTTAGGTTTAACAGGTAAAGCATCATATTTCAATTTATGACGACATACTTGGACAGTGTGTCCATTCTTTCCACAGAAGTCACAGCTGACCTTCCGTTTAGGATGTCTCACTGACTGGTCAGCACCCCAGTGCTGAGCGTGCCAGCACACCTTTGTGGTGTGTCCTTTCTTCCCACAAAAGTCACACTGGACATTCCGCTGAGGATTCCATCTCTGCTGACTAGTACTTCGGTACTCAGTGTTCAGAGGAATATTTCTTTTATTCGGAACCTTAAGTTGGTTCTGAATTAATGTGACATCCTTTCTCAGTTTCTTAGAATCTGATTGGACCTCAGAGACAAACTTTTGCATAATTTCTACATTACTATGCAAAATTGAAGTGTCCTGGAGAATATATCGAAGGTCACTCAGTTTGACCTCCTCAACCTCGTCACATCGCCTGCTGAGTGCTCTAACCTTTTTATTACACTTTTTGACAAGTGTGTAGAGGTCACTCAGGGCATTAACCGTTTCATTTCTGAGCAAGGGTAGTGATAATACCTCAGTTGAGTGTTCCTCATCGTCGGATGCAATGGAGGGGTCAGCATGCTCAGAGACACATGGCTCAGCAAGTTCGTCAGCCATGAAACAAATCTTTGCTGACTCAGTGGCATCAGCTTCTCATGATGAAGACTCATCACTATCGCTCCAAGTTGCCACCATTGCCTTCTTGCTGTTCTTTCTTTCTTTCCTCAGCGTGGGACAGCTTGACTTGATATGGCCAGTTTGATGACATTCAAAGCATGTAATGGGCTTTGAGCTGTCCTTTTTGTACTTGCTGTCGCTGGACTCAGCTTTGTACTTATCAAACTTCTTGTAAGGCTTTTTAGAATATTTGTCATTCTTTCTGAACAGCCTTTTCATCTTTCTAGTGAACATAGCCATTTCTTCATTGTCTGTTGAGCTCCCATCAGTGGAGTCAGCTTTCATGACAAAAGACTTTTGCTTCTTGTCTTCAAACTTTTCCTTCACCTCGAAGTTCTTCATTGATATCTCATGGGTCAGCAGCGAGCCAATGAGTTCATCATACTTGTAGGTGGTTAAGTCTTGAGCTTCCTCAACAGCAGTTTTCTTTGCTTGCCAGCTTTTAGGAAGATTCCTAAGAATCTTCTTGACTTGCTCTTCCTTAGTGAAGATCTTTCCAAGTCTCTTGAGCTCGTTGATTATGTTTGTGAACCTTGCGTTCATGTCAGAGATTCCTTCATCATCATTCATTTCAAACAGCTCGTACAACCTCATGTGCTGGTTGACCTTGGATTCCTTCACCTTGTTGGTTCCTTTATAGGTGACCTCCAGCTTCTTCCAAATCTCCTGCGCTGACTCACAACCTGAAATCTTATTGTATTCTGTAGCATCTAAAGCACAGTGAAGCATGTTTATAGCCGAAGCATGATTTTGTAGCTTCTTGAGATCATCTTCTGTCCATCTAGTCTCAGCTTTGACAACCGTTTGGCCATCAATAGTTTCAACAGGAACAAATAGGCCTTGGACTATAGATAGCCATGCACTCATATTTGTTGCCTGAATAAAATTTTTCATTCTATTCTTCCAAAAGGTATAGTTAGACCCGAAGAATAGAGGAGGCCGAGTTATGGACAGACCCTTAGATAAAATCTGAGTTGTCAGATTTCCTGGGAGAAACCGAGTGCTGTTCTCAGCCATAGTGGGGATCAGCTCAAGGTAGTTAAACCTTGCACAATGAGCTTTAAAAGCTCTGATACCACTTGTTGGTCCCTTATAACGTGACAAGTTAGTTTCAAGGGGGGGGGGGGGGGATAGGAACTATTTAAAATTTTGTCCGTTAAGGCTGACTTCTTTTCTTATGAAAAGGTTTACACAGCGTCACTAAGTAGATTCAAGACACAAGCTTAGTCAACTTGTGACTAAGTCTGCTTCTTTACTTGAGTCAGGAAATAGCACTTAGAGTCTATTCCTGAACTCAGCTTCTTAGTAGACTTAACTCAGCATGAGTTCTTTACTTAGTCAGTTTTATAGCAAGCAATATATATTAAAGGAGTTTAAGGGTTAGAAAGATATTACTTAGCAGACTTATCCTGGTTCGGCCTCTTCGCCTACGTCCAGTCCCCGGAACTCGTTCCGAGCTTTTTGAATTCTCTACTGAGCTCTTTAAAGGTAGAGCACGAAACCTTTTACAGATAGAAGCTGAGTATAACAAGAGTACCTTCCTCTATACCTCTACTCACTCCTATATCTACCGTTGAGTACTATAACCGAGTACTCAACTTCTCCTTTCTATTCTTCTAGAAATGATAAAGTGTTTGCCCTAAACAACAATTGCTAAGACACTTTAGATGATTAAAAATCACTCTAGACTTTTACACGATAATATAGAAATTGGTGTAAGGTATTTGCTTTGCTTTTCTCACAGAAACTTCAAGTATGAATTTGGTGTTGGAAATTAGGCTAAGGTATAGCAGCGAAAATATAAAATTTTTAACCTATTTCCATTTAACCAGAAGATCCGTTAACCGTTATTTCATATAAAGAAGGATAAGAAGAAATACCTTTTAGAAGTTCTATCTACCATTGTAAACGAAGTGCCCACAACTTCAAAAGAGATAGAAACTGTCTACCAATCTTCCCCTATCCGAAACAGACCTTCCAGACCTCCGAATGACAATCCCTTCGGTGAAAACGTGGACGAATATGTCTAGAAGCTCCTGTCCAAAAATCGTGACGATCCGACGGTTCAATCTCCGGGAATCCGTGAAATCGTGAACTGGCCTGATGTAGGAGTAGTAAAACGAATTTCTCCCTTTTGTTTGTTTTTCTTCTTTGAGTTCCCAAACACGAAATAAAACACGGGAAGATTAATTTAGAATCAACCGTTGAATAGCAACCAAAGTAGATTGCCTCTAACTAATCAGCACAAGATCAAGGATAAAAGAAATAGATGAAAATCAATTGATCAAACGAAGCCGTAGAGAAATCTCGTCCTCGAACTAGGGGTGTCGAGTTTTCTCTCTCTTGGACCAGGTGAATTTCGAAAATCATAAGTAGGGTATGGCTTGCTTGGATTGCGAAAATCTCAAGGGAAGGGGTATTTATAATCTCTTGTATCTAATCCCTAGTTAGATAGAATTAAGTTACTGAATAGGAATTCCATTCGGAATAGAATTCCTAATTATTATCTCACTATATATCTAATATATTAAGGATAATAATAATAACCTTATTGGATAATAATAGGAGTATATTAATCTAATTAAAACTCCTAACTTAATTATCTCTTAATTAATTTAATTCATATTCCTAATCTAATTAGGATTAACAAAATCAAATTAATTATTCATGTATATCACTACATGAATTTCGACCCCCTTATGTCCATGGGCCTTATTGGGCTCAATTGGGCTTCTATCAATTAATTAACATCTATCTCTCTTTTAGATTCCAAGTCTTATGTGTGATCCATTAGGTTCTTATTGCTTCTAGCCGTATGCAACGTTATTAAATTAATTTTCAAAGAATTATATTTAATCTTTGCATAACGGAATGATGTACAGAGTATGTGATTAGCAAGTTCGTAATCATTCCCCCAGAGCTATAAGAAGACATATTGATTCTGTCGTTAACCTTTCCGTATTAGTTACAGTATAATTCGATCCTTTATCAACTACATCCTTGAACTGAATCTTATGACTATGGGTGATGTCAAGTCACATATAGCGAGACGTTCATTTTACTTGTACAGGCCGAGTCAACTCAAAAAGATAGGTTAAGTGAAATCTGTATTTCTTACTCTTAAGCTATCACCTTGCAAGGATTTAGAGTCGAGTCTTCCACAAGCGATCCATGGATGTATCTCCCATTTATCGGGAGTGATAAATGCTCAATCCAATATATAACGACTCCGCAATTACTTCCTGTGATACCCAACGTCTACTGTTCACACCCTAGAGTCATCTCTGTTAAGGATCGTGTTACACCAGAGTCAAAGCATCACATTCCGTAATCCAGAATACCAATTAATATTCCTTTGAGTCTGAGGATTAGTTATATTTATTAATACCAATGAGATGAACAGGTGACAAGGATGAATCTACCCATCCTGTTATCTCAAATCAGATCCCCAATCCTAATGAACAACGTTTCATCGGATCTATGTAACTGTCCAGATATCTGTATATATGAACCTTGTGAGATCAGCTTTCTGTCGGACAGAAGACATTGTTACATACAAGTCTCAACAACGATATGTCAATCCCAAACATATCACTTGAATTGGGGTGGTTTTAAGTTTATCAGTTTACTATAAAGTTTTGTCTCACTTCATGCTTGTATGAACACTTTATAATCACTTTAAATAAACTTACGAATTTCCTTTTATTAGACTTTATTTAGTGCTTAAAAGGGATTGCCTTTATATAGTTATAAAACATATATCTCATTAAACAAATGATATAAAGAACAATTCATTTACATTAACTTTGTATCCTAGAACAATTGTCTATAGGACACTAAACCCCAACATTTGGTCAGCGTTTCGACTAATTGAAGATCTGCATCGATTGAAGCAAATGGATGGCCTTTATATAGTGACACTTGAGGCACATGGTCATTTCGAATTTCGAAATAACCGTTGGGGGGAAACGGCCTCCTGTCGTTGTCACTCTGGGCGTGCTCAGCATCGTTTGCCAATAGGATTCACACATTTTCTGTCCACGGCAGCTTTTCATCCTTGAAACAGAATGTTTCGACATTTAAGACAAAGTCCACGAGACAGCTTCCCGCGCCTTCTGAACTTTACCCAAAGTAGAATTACTTTGTCTGGAAGTTGATCGTTGTCTGCCGCTGTCCAGACTGCATTGTCGTCCAACTCAGCAGCTTCCACTTGAAGCTTTTGCTTCGAAGGCTTCTCGATCCTTCTTTCGCTGAGTCGTCGTTTTACTTGATACGGCTTCGTTTTGAACTCTTGGGCCGAATGGTCTTGATGTGTTGACTTGGGCTTGACTTTCACTTTAAGGGCCTTTGGGCTTTTTAATCTTAATGTCTTGTAAACAATTAAACTCAACATTGAACAAACACATTAGTGTAATAAATCAAAGCATTTAAATTTAATGTGTTAGAATATTTTTATCATTACTTAAATAATTTTGTCAAATCAAAATCATGTGGAAAGGCGTTTCAACACTCTAGACCTACACCAGCCAAGGAGGTGAAAAATCTTCTTTTGGGTAGAACTAGCGAGTGCATCTCCTTTGAAGCTATCAATAATATTAGATAATTTTTCCGGGAAGAACTCTCTCAAATTAGGAAGAATAACAGTTTTCTTTTCAAAAATCTCCTCGTTCCTCCAATACCAAATCTGGTGACAGAAAATAGCAAAGAAAATATCACCATGCTCAAGGTCAGCCAACAACTTCCCACTAACTCCATCTGCAAACCAGTCAATATCAGAGTGGGCCAAGAAAGTCGAAAGCAAGTGGTGAGGGAGAACTTTCGTCCACACCTCCTTACTCCTAGTACAATCCCTAAGAGCATGGCAAATTGTTTCCACATGCCCTATGCATCTGCTACAAGCCCTAGAATCCGCCAGATGTCGTCTATTTCTATCTGAATTAGTGAGCAACCTATCTTTGACACCAAGCCATAGAAAGCTCCTGATACGGTAGGGAATCTTTAAAGCCCAATTAAGCTTCCAGACTACAGAGTTGGAACCCGCCCCATTTTGGTTGAAGGCCTCAAAGGTAGATTTATAGGTATATGCCCCATTATTTGTCAACGCCCAATAATGACTATCCTTATCTTCCTCCTTATTACTTATCTTAACCCCTCTAATCCTCAGGAGCGTATCCAGATTGAAAAAGGAGTCAAATTTAGACCAAATCCAATCCCCCTCAGAATCCACCACATCCGCAATCCTCCAATTGCGAATATTAACAGGCGGTAGGGAAATTCACACCTCTAAAAGGGATTTATCACCAATCCAGACATCATTCCAGAAACTGATAGACTTCCCATTTCCCACCTCCCAGCCAATCCCAAAGCAAAACTCTGAAAAAACAGAACTGAGGCCTTTCCAAAGAAAAGAACAGTTGACAACTCTCTCATTGGGCCCCCCAAAAATCCTATCTTTTCTATATTTCCCACAAAGAAAACGAACCCAAAGAGAAGAGGGGAGTTGCCACATTCTCCACAGCAGCTTCATTAATAACACTTTGTTATTGTCCTTGGCTTGTCTTATCCCCAGGCCTCCCATGTTCTTAGGCTGACAAACCTCTTTCCAAGGAACAAGGTGGATCTTCTTCCCCTCCGTGGAGTCTCCCCAAAGGAAACACCGATTGATTTTATCTAGATCATTAAGAACAGGCTCCGGTAACCTACATGCTTGCATAATGTGATTAGGAACCGCACAATTGATAGACTGAATCAAAGTAAGACGGCCCGCGAGAGAAAGAGTTTTAGCTTTCCAACTGGCACATTTTCCACTAATTTTGTCTATAGTCTCTTTAAAGGAGGCTTTGGAGACTCTGTCACTATGGACAGGAACCCCCAGATACTTACCCAAAGAATTAGTCAAAGGAATACCAGAGATTTCACTTAGCCTTTTGCAGACACTCTTACTCATGTTTTTAGAACAAAACATCCTGTACTTTTGGATATTGAGCTTTTGGCCAGAAGCAGCGCAGAAACAGTTAAGGATGTCCATAACCACACCAATTTTCTCCTCATTCCCTTCCACAAAGATCATAACATCATCTGCGAAGAACAAATGGGTAATCGAAGGACAGAATCTGTTGATGGAAATAGGGTGGAAAACTCCATTACCCACAGCCTCTTGGATAAGGTGAGACAACCTTTCCATAGCAATCGCAAATAAGAAAGGGCTCATAGGATCTCCTTGATGGATGCCCCGGGAAGGAGTAAACTCTTTTGACATATCTCCATTGATCAGAACCTGAAAAATAGGAGAAGAAATGCATACCTCAATCAAACTCCTCCAGTTATCCGGGATGCCAGATCTCTTTAGACTATCCAGAAGAAAGTTCCAGTTTAAACGGTCATAAGCTTTCTCTAGATCCAACTTAAGAGCCACAATACCTTTCCTTCCCTTTTTAATTTTCATGGAGTGAACCATCTCTTGGGCAATAACGACATTGTCCATCATCTGTCTATCAGGAACAAAACTGCCTTGATTTTGGCTGATAATATCCGAAAGAATACATCGAAGCCTATTAGCCACAATTTTTGTAATAGCTTTGCACAACACATTACACAGACTAATCGGCCTCATTTGTAAAAAGGAGGAAGGTTTCTCAACTTTCGGTATCAAGACCAGAAGAGTTTTATTCACCAGCTTAATATCTTCAGTACCACTAAACACTCCTTTAATAAAACTATAAATAACTTCCTTCACGGTATCCCAATGTTTGTGGTAAAAACAGGCAGGAATACCATCAATCCCAAGAGCTTTGGTGGCTCCAATACTCGAGAAGGCCAGATCAATCTCTTTCTGGTCAATAGGATGGAAAGTTTCCCGAACCTTTCCCTCATCCAATCTAGGAAACGAAGTCCTGGAAAGAGCTTTATCCAGATCCACACTCTCCTCTTTGAATAAGTCTTTGTAAAAATTAAGGGTCAGGCGACGAATGTCCTCATCCTCATAGACCCAGTCTCCATTAGAATCTTTGATAGCATCAATCTGATTCCTTTGCCTTCTAATAATAGTAGAAAGGTGGAAAAACCTGGTATTGTGATCTCCATCTTTAATCCAATCCTTCCTTGATTTCTGAAACCAAAGAAACTCCTCCTACCTCAACACATCGTCTAATTCTTTCTGGAGAGATCTAAGAAGACCATTCAAACTATGATCAAATCGAATCTCCAAATACGTTGAATGCCTTCGATTCTGCTTAAAAGTTTATTCTTCCTTCTGATAATGTGGCCAAAGACATTTCTATTCCACCCCACCACATTCCTTCTAAACCCCTCAGCAGCAAGGAGAACATTGGAGTGGGGCTTCCAATTATCCTGAACAAAGTTTTTAAACTCAGGGTGAGATTCCCAGGCCACCTGGTACCTAAAAGGTCTATCCCCTTTAGACCGATGGCTTTTAACCAACTTAACTAAAATAGGACAGTGATCAGAGTGACAGAAAGGAAGGTTTAACACTTTCACTTCGGGAAATCTACGGATAGCTGCAACATTCGCATAAACTTTGTCCAAACGAACAAACACATTATTGCGCTTCCAAGTAAATTTATGACCAGCAGCTCCTAGATCCGAAAGCCCGCATAAATCCATATTCTGTTTATGGTTAAGGCACCTGTTAACATAGTGGTTCCCACCCCCTCTTTGATCGCTCATCAGTGCAATATCGTTAAAATCCCCAGCAACAAACTAAGCATCCAAAATACTTATACTCGTAGTATACAGAACCTCCCACAACCTTTTACGTTGGCCATGATAGGATCAGCATAAACAAAGGTGATAAAGAAGGGTTTATTACCAGGAAAACAAACCTTACTATGAATAAATTGTTTATCCATACTGACAATGTCAATCTGAACACGATCTGGCTTCCAAAAGAGCCAAATTCCCCCAGCCCGGTCAGTAGCCTCCGATCTGACACAGTTCCAATTACTAAACTTTCTAACCATCTCATCTGCTTTACTACCACTGATCTTGGTTTCCAGCAAAGCAAAACAAGAAGGGTTAAATTGTTTAATTAAATCTTTAACATGGATACGGGTAGCCTTGCTAGCCGCACCTCTAACATTCCATACAAAAAAATCCATCAAAAAGGCAGACTACTGACCACAGGCCCAACACCCTAAACTAGGTATTTATTCGGGGCTCCTGAGAGCCTTGAAGAGGTACCAGCAGGCCCCCTTTTGTCCCAAATATCCAAAGAGCTATGGTTATTTTTCTGATTACCCTTAGGTTTTTTCATATTCATTTTATTGACCCCCATAGCCTTTCCATTTGAATTATCAACATAGGTTTTCGAGATACTAACCTCATTGTGCTTCTTTTTCCCAAATGTGGCATGGTTCTGGGAGCTCCCCAAAGCAACAACTTTGGACTCAAACAGAGGGTTAACAGTCTCTACTTTGTTGGCCTCCGGCTCAGCAGATTCTAACTCTGGCATGCTTAGCTCCATATGCTCATTTGAGTGAATAGATTCATGAGCATCCTCAATAGACAAGACCCCAAATCTAGATCCAGAACCGAGGACCGCTTCATCACCAGAACCAACTTTCTTATTGGGGGGCTTTTCCTTGATCTCAGGGGCAATCTGGAGAGAATTCATCTCCTTGCTAATGTCAGGAGGACGATTCTGAACAACAATTGCCCGAGTCCTACGTCTAATTGACCTCTTAGCTAACATCCAGGGGCCAAAGTTCCTCCCTTCACCTTGAATTCCCTCTTCTCTTTCTTTATCAGCCACCATAACCTCTTCGACCAGCTTCTCTTTCTTTGGACACCCTTCATAAGTATGGCCAAACATACCACACTCATAGCAAATATTATGAATGTCTTCATATTCAATATAGTAGACCGTATTCTGAACACAGAATTTAGACAAAAGAAGCTTAGCTAGATCGATATCAATACAGACTCTGGAAAACATGCCTCTCACTGCCCCAATGGTGGTTTTATCCACATGGTGAACTTTCCCAACAAGACCACCAACTTTATTAAGAAAGCTTTCATTATAGTATTCAATAGGTAAGCCCGAGAATCTTATCCATGTTAGAATCCTATTAACTAAGCAGTCATGAGGATTAAAATTAGGTACCCATGGCCTTAATGCCAGAACGTGATTAGAGATAATATAAGGGACACCATTGATAACAGCATTAAAGTCCTCCGCCCTGGTAAATTTGATGACATAATAGTCATTTTCTAAGTCAGTAATGGTGACTTTCCCTTTTTTAGCCCACTGTGCCTGGATTCTTTGGGCGAAATAATTAAAACTAATCCTTTTACCAAGCACAGTAACTATTAAAGCTAACTTCCATCTAGACCTGAGGGCGCCTTTATCCGCCGAGGATAGCCGAATCACAGGACATAACGGGTCATCCTGATCTCCATCCTCAACATCAGAGTCAGAATAGACCTCCTCAGAATCATTCTCAACAATTTCTTCATCTAACACCGGTTCTTCCTCTACCACCTCCATTACTGTATCTTTCCAGGAGTTTTTCCCCACTCCTTGCTCATTAGATTTTTTATTTAAAACATCCAAAAATGTCCTAGGAGCCGAATTTAAAATGGACGCGGAAACGGCGTGAACCGCAACCCCCTAGACTGCCGGCTCGCGCTCTTGGACTGCCGGCCTCTTCTCTTTCTTTATTAAATAATATACTAATACAGTAAAACTTCTATATAGTAATACTCTATATAGAAATAACCTCTATTTTATTATAAAAAAATTCGGTCCTAACTTAGTAATAACATCTATGACCAAACTCTATTTAGTAATAACCTCCTGATTGTTATACAAATAGTCCGGTCCCAAGTGTATTCTTATGTAGAGGTTTTACTGTACCTTTACATATATCTTTATTATTATTAACTTTATCAATTTAAACTAAAAATAATTCAAAAAATATTATATACGAAAAAGCTTACACATTAAAGTGTAAGTGTTAAGCCCAAAATATACCTAAAATATTATTAATATTTACATCAGTTTTGCTATGAAATCGTGCTGTTTATATCTATTTAGAATACTTTTACGTCCGAATATGTTTCTTTCATGCAAGGTACCTAAATATTTGGTAAAATCCAAATAGGAACGAAAACAGGTCAAAAACGAAGGAAAAACCCTAAGTTAGGAGCCAAAAGACGAAGAAATCAGCACACCGATACGAGGAAGACGAGAACGAAGTCAGAAACGGGAGAAAAATTCCTATTCTCAGTAGAGAATTATGAGTCACGACCGAGAATCCTAAATTCTCGGTCGCGACACGCTAAAGTCCAGCGCCTCTCTCCTTCGTTTCGAAGACCAAAACCTGCTCCCTCATTCTCGGCCGAGAATTTCCATTCTCGGTAAGATAAGAAATCCTTGCAGCACCACATTCACATGTTTAAATTCCAAGAAACGTGTTCGTTCGGGTGGATAGAAACGTCTCTTCACAGAGGATATGACCCTTCACAATGGACACGACACTTCAATCACGACTCTTCAACATCTATAAATAAAGAGTTGATTCAGAGTTGAAAATAAGATTGAAGAGAAGATTAGTGCATAGTTTATGCAGAAACTCTGACTCAAAAATTAGTCAGAGATTAGAGTTCGATTTCTGTAAAGCAATATGATGTACACACATTGTTTATCAAATAATTACAAACACAGTAGCATTTAGATTTGCTCATATTAGTTTTCATTTTAGTAGTAGATAGACCAGTCTCTATTCCGAAGATTCAGCGTGAAGATTAAGTAGAGGATTCACCCCAGGAGCCTGACAAACTCTAAACGAGGTTCAAGGAAAGGATTGACGACTCGTTCACTTGAAAGTCGTCGAAAGCTTCCATGCTTTTTGTTCTCTGTAAACTTGTATCAAATTCATACTTCATCTAATAAAGTTTATGCAATTCAATAGATTTTTATGTAGCACTTCTGTAATTGATCTGAAGTGAGTTCTGGTGTTTTCATTAAAACGTAGTTGAATTCAATATCTTTAGAAGGAAACTTTGTTGAACACTTGGGCAAATTCATTCTTACAATCGATATGATTGTATCGTTAAGTCGACTTATTGGAAGTAAGAATGAATTTGGTTAAGGTAGCAATCTAACCCGACCGTAGGAGGATTGTCTGCGGTTCAAAGCATTTTAATTGAAGGAGTTTACGATATTACATTTTTATAATTTATACAAAGTTTAAAGTTGTTTTCTTTGCTTAATGCAAACGAATACATTTATTCTCTTTTTCTAAACACTAAACGTTTCTGTTTTGTAATTCATATTCAAACAAAATTGATTTCTAAACATTCTACATATTCTAATCTAATTCTTATTAATTCAATCTCAAAACCGAATCCAATTCAAAATAACGATTTTCCATATTATAAACCTAAAACGTGAATTAAACTGAATTAAAATAAGTTTTCGTTAAAAAGCGTTCCCTGTGGGATCGATATCCGCAAGTGCACGGTTTCGCTTGTTTAATTTGAATGCTGATTTAATTTGAATAAGGTTCATGTTTACGTTTTAAGCATGAATAAATACCTACATGAACTTACATTTATTATCTTTTCGAAGATTCATTTAACTTATATGAATTAATGAACATTGATTATACATTAACTCTATTTACGGCTTTGATTGTTTCATTACTCCGAATTTAATAAGGATAAACCTTTGGTTTTCCTTGCATTTAATGTCTTATTTTGTGTTTTTAAGTTTCAGGTATACATGTTTTCATTTATAAGACATATTTACCCAAAAATTGCACAAACGGAGTTTTCACGCACATTTTGTCGCTGTCAGGTGCAGATTCTCGGCCGAGAATTAATAATTCTCGGTAACTTCAGTGAAAACATGTAATTTTCAGTGAGATTTTCTCTCTGAAAATGAAGTGTCGCGACCTGTAGGGGGGTTTGAGTGCGATTTTTGACAAACATTACGCTTTTCCTATTCCTACACTACTTCTTAACACATATTTAACCCTATATAATCCTATCACTTATACAAACATTCCACAAACTCTATTTCAAATACATTTTTCTTCTTCCAAAATCAATTCCACACCATATCACCTTTACTTTTTACCAAATTTTTACCTTTCCAACATATTTGTTTCCCAAACACAAATTCTATAACCTAACCCTTTATTTTCTCTATTTTTTCCATCAATTTTCTATTTTGTTCATACACCATGCCTAACCATAGGAAGGTTACTCTTTCCTATGCTAAAAAGAATGAGAGGATTACATTTAGGGATTTCGGTTAATTTTATGAAGATGGGGATGACGAGATGAGTATTTGGTTTGGATATCATACAAAATAATTTATTGTTGAGCCATCAATTTTCCAACCAATCCGGTTTGGACATAATTTGCCTAGTTTGGATGGATTTAATCCCAAGAATGCTACTAGCAAGCTCATTAAAGATCTTTGGTTTTCGTGGTAGATAGCATGGGATTACCTTTTGACAATTACGTCCATGTTTCCATTTTTAACCAATAAGCACGTTGCTATGCGTACTTTGATTACGAGTCTTGTTTTGGATGCTACGAGTATTATGGAGCAGTTTTCAATCACTTACTCCTAATAATTTTCCGATGTTGGATTATGCCACAATTTTTACACATTCATTTAGTGGTTAGCTAATGTTAGTTGATTTAGCAAGTTCGATGTTGATACTTCCAGTTCACATGGTTATGGTATTAAAGAGGATGGTAATGAGCAGACACATTTTGGTGGAGATGACGATATGCATGAAGATGCAGAGGATGATAAAGGTGCGGAGGAGGCGCATGTTGATGTCTAAACACAAGCACAAGGGCATGTTGGTGACGAGCACAATGTTGATCACGTTCATTTGCAACAAATTTGGAACCATATGAATGCACACAACCGTCAACGGATTTGCGGTTAGATGATATTGTGGAGAACAATCAAGAGATGAGTTCTCGATTCAACAAGGTGGATGCTTATATCCATACTTTGAGGAGAGAGCACACGTCAACCTGATGTCGGTTATTATCATTTTTCCGCCATCAAGGATTCGTGCCTACACCGTCTCCACCGGGTTCACCTTCACAAGAATAGGTTTTATCTTATCTTTTCTCAACTCGTTTATCTTGACTTGTTGTTTTTCATTAAAGTTTGGTCCCATAATTTTATTTTTCTTAAAATTTGGTACAATTTCAATTTCTATTATGTTGGATAACATCCATTTCATATTTATCTATCTTCATTCGTATGATTTATTTCGTACAAATTTTTCGTGTTTTATCGATTTTTGCACCAATGAGGACATGGTCCAAATTAAGTGTGGGAGGAGATATTGCATATATCATTTTATTTTTCGTACGAATAAATGCAACGAATAAATTTTTAAGCAACATTTATAAATACAACACTAGTTTTATGCAAATGCAACATATATTGCAACACAATTTATTTAACATTATTTTTCATAACTTAGAATTTTCATATGTATAAGTAAACATTAAACTTATGATTATTTTTAGGTCATTTTTATCAATAGAAAATAATATTTTTATACGGGCAATATTTTTCAAAATTTTCACAAATCTTCGATACGATTTTAAGTAAAATTGTCTCGAGTGAATGTATTTAATTAAATAAATTCTTTATTTCAATCTCTATTTTATATCATGCAATTCATGATACAATAAATCTTATGTTTATCAAATAATTACAAACACAGTAGCATTTAGATTTGTTCATATTAGTTTACATTTTGGTAGTAGATAGACCAGTCTCTATTCCGAAGATTCAACGAGAAGATTAAGTAGAGGATTCGTCCCAGGAGCCTGACAAACTCTAAACGAGGTTCAAGGAAAGGATTGACGACCCGTTCACTTGAAAGTCGTCGAAAGCTTCCATGCTTTTTGTTCTTTGTAAACTTGTATTAAATTCATACTTCATCTAATAAAGTTTATGCAATTCAATAGATTTTTATGTAACACTTCTGTAATTGATCCGAAGTGAGTTCTGGTGTTTTCATTAAAACGTAGTTGAATTCAATATCTTTATAAGGAAACAAACACTTGGGCAAATTCATTCTTACAATCGATATGATCGTATCGTTAAGTCGGCTTATCAGAAGTAAGAATGAATTTGGTTAAGGTAGCAATCTAACCCGACCGTAGGAGGATTGTCTGCGGTTCAAAGCATTTTAATTGAAGGAGTTTACGATATTACATTTTTATAATTTATACAAAGTTTAAAGTTGCTTTCTTTGCTTAATGCAAACGAATACATTTATTCTCTTTTTCTAAACACTAAACGTTTCTGTTTTGTAATTCATATTCAAACAGAATTGATTTCTAAACATTCTACATATTCTAATCTAATTCTTATTAATTCAATCTCAAAACCAAATCCAATTCCAAATAACGATTTTCAATATTATAAACCTAAAACGTGAATTAAACTGAATTAAAATAAGTTTTCGTTAAAAAGCGTTCCCTGTGGGATCGATATCTTTTTATTACTACAAGCGAAACCGTGCACTTGCGGAAATCGCTCAACAGTAAACTATAATGAGAATATAATAATTATTAATTTTATTAATTTTATAATATTAAAAAACACTTACAAGTTAATAAATAAAAAATAAACATAAAAAGCCTGATATATTAACTGAAATAAAAATAGAAACCAACATAAAAATAAGAAATGGATGATGAGAAATCATTAATTTTGTGTAATATCATTATCGATCCTACTCAATGTAGCAATTTCATATAAAGAATTTCAACAATGCTCAATCATCATAGGCACATTCGTTTTGCGACAATAACTTCAACTATACGGAATTATCTCAATAGGATTGGCGATTTTCTAAAAAAGTATTAATTTTAATTAAAAAAGTAAAAATATATGAAAATAATGACTCCAAGGGAAACAAAAATCTCCATGATTTTAATCTTGCTCTTTTAGGAAAACAGGGATGGAAGCTACTTGAAAACCCTATGTCGCTTGTGAGCCGTTTATTCAAAACTAAATATTATCCTTACATATCTTTTTTATCTTCTCAGTTGGGTAATAACCCAAGTTTAATTTGGAGAAATATTTGGTGTTCCTTGCAGGTCATTACAGATGGAGTAAGGTGGAGAATTGGACGGAGTGATCAGATTTCTCATCTATTGAATTTTATATATAATACTATTATTTTATTAAAGGAAACAAAATCATACAGATTTAGACTAAAATTAATGGGATGACAAATCTCTACATGTGATTGTCAAAAAAAAAAATTATTTTTCCAACTTTGACCGATAACGATCTTAAAATAAAAAATTTCAAAGATTAAAGTTGTTTAGTATCATATTTTTTAAGAATTAAAGTTGTTTAAAATTTTCTCCCTCCAAACATTAACTTTCTCCCTCATAAAAAAACATCACTTAAATGATCTCGAACCTAAAAAATTGAAGAATTAAAATTGCTTAAAATATCATTTAATTCTTTAAAAAAAATCATTTTGAGATCGTTATCGGTCAAATTTGAAAAAATAAAAATTTTACAAACCACATACTGATGTGCAAAAAAAATATGAAATCACCAGATTTTATGTGAAATTAACCATATTTTAAAGGAGTGGCAAAAAATATATTTTAAACAGAACTTTCAAAAATTTCAAATGCTCTTTATTTTTAGGGTAAATATTTATTAGCCCCTTACTTTTTACCTAACACACTGTTTAGTCCCCTTATTTTCAAAAACACATTATAAGATCCCTAGCTTTTGCCAATATTAACCCTTTAGTCATTTTTTCTAGTTTTTTTAGACTTGTAATCGTTATATTTTAGCATAAACAGATAACAGAGTAATATGATCAACTTGTATTGTACTGTGGTTGTCCTAAAAGCTAAGATATGTTCGTTAAAAATTTAAAAAAATAGATAAAAGGACCACAAGGTTAATATTTGGAAAAGATATGGACCTTAAAATGTGTTTTTCAAAATAGAGGACTAAACAGTGTGTTAGGTAAAGACTAGGGGATTAATAAATTATTTACCCTTATTTTTATCCCATTGCAGTCAACAAACTCTCTATTTCTCAATAGAAGTCGTTGAAGGCAGAGGAAGTTGAAGTTTAGGGTTATTGAATACAATTCAACAAAAACAGGGAGGTTATTGAATACAATTCGATAAAAATTGGGGTTATTAAATGCAACTCGACAAGAATTTAAGTTAATTTGAAACTTTTGAAAGGCATTAAAATACTTTTAAGCAAGTTGAAGCGACAATAATGTTCTTTAGAAAATTTGAAAATTCATTAGACGTCTTGTATTAATAGAGCATTAATACAAAACAATTGCAACCAAATAAACTATCTATTCAGCAAAAAATTAAGTTTTTGGAAACAGATTTTGCTAATTAAAAACTACTGTATAATCTAAAGAACACAAAAGCTAAAGAAGGATCAAACATACTTGTTTATACTTCTTCTGCATCTTTCTTTTTCTTCTTCTTCTTCTTCTTCTCACTTTTATCATCCTTACCATTACTTCTATCATCTTCAATAACTTCCACCTCTTCACCCTCTTTATCTTTCTTCTTCTTCTTTTTCTTCTCGGACTTCTCCGTGTCAGGCGAACCCGCATCGCCTTTACCATTCCGTTCCTTCTTCTTCTTCTTCTTCTCCTTTTTCTCATCTTCACTTTCGACAACCGTCTCCTTTTCCTCAACTTTAGCTTTCTTAGCAGGAAGTTGAACATCCGGGCTATTAGAGTTTTCATCCAACTTGCGTTTACGCCCCTCACGCCCCTCGCCATCCTCCTCGTCCTTGCTCTTCTTTTTCTTCTTCTTCTTCTTCTCCTTCTCCTCATCACCCTCTCTCACTACAGCAATCTCCTTCTCTACAACAGCAGCAGCAAGGCTAGCAACCATAGAATCTCCCCCAGTAGGCAATGCTACCAAATTCCTCGTCCATTCTACCGGAGTCTTATCCGTTGGCTTACCATGTTTATCTAATTTCCCCTCTGCAATCATTTTCTTCTTCATCGAAGCTCGCGGCCCCAACCCCCATTTCCTAGGGTAAGTATCTCTATCCATAACAACTCTCTTAATCTTCGCCACTACGCCATGATCACACGTCGCCATAACAGCAGTCGTCATCTCCGCAATACCCAAAGCAATTGCCTCACCCTTGGTAGTCATCAGAACAACTTCCTCCCCTACCTCTACATCGTTTTCGAACCTCAAAAGACCGGGAATCATGAACTTAGCACCATAACAAATCGCATTCACAGCCGAATCCTTCACAACTAATCTCTTATAACTAGTTAAAATCACTTCAAGAGGCATGATCACTCTCCTCAAATAGCTCTCATCTCCATGTTTATCATAAATCCATTGAGCATCCATAACATCATGCATAGTTACCATATTATCCTTTTCCCCCAAAATCCCAGACCTAACTCTTCTCAATTCCTGCATATGCCCACCAACACCAAGCATCAAACCCAAATGAACACACATAGTTCTAACATAAGTCCCAGCCTCACAAGAAATCCAAAATACAACTAAATGCCGATCTGAATCGAACTCTAACAATTTACTCTCATAAACAGTTCTAACTCTAAGCTGCCTTTTAACAGCAGAAATCAATGGCGGCCTTTGAAAAACAGCACCAGTAAGAGTTTCAAGAGCTCTAGCTACTTTAGCAACATCAGAAACTTTATCATGTAATCTAGCAATACAAACATATTCTTTACCAGCACCTTGTTGTGATTTAACAAGACGAGTAGCTCTATCAATACAAACAATCAAATTACCTGTAACTTTAGGATCCAATGTGCCGCTGTGTCCTGTTTTCTCAACCCTAAGAATCCGTTTGATCCAAGCAACAACTTCATGAGAAGACGGATTCGCCGGCTTATCGAGATTGATAACTCCGTAGCGGATGTATTCTGCCAGAGGACGCTTGAGAGGGGAGAAACCAGAAGGGAGAGGAGTGTAGTGACCGGTACGGACATTGAGGCGGTCGTAGTTTTTCAAGAGAATAGGCCAATTGGAAGTGTCGAGTGACGGAGTGAAGCTCTGAGGTTTGATCATGAAGTCTCCGGCGGCAGCGTCGGCGTCCTTGGGGTTGGTTTTGAGGTCGTCCATGGCTGAAGCAGTTGTGTTCTTCTTCTTGTGCTTTTTCTTCTCCGAACGAGAAAGCTCAACATCTGACATGGCTTCTCAGTTAGGGTTTAGGGCGAAACTGGAGGAGGCAATCGGAGAAGAAGGGTTTTTGAGGTTTTGGGGGTCTATGGAGAAGAGAGAAACAGAGAAGGAAAATAGAATTGACCCTTATAGGCCCAATAAAATTTCCTTTTTCTAAATAAGGTGTAAATTTTCTCCTATGGTTTTTTTTTTTTTTTTGAAAGAAAAAATATGCACTAAATAAAATCAGAATACAAGAGTTGAACAATAAAAACTCGATCCCTTTCTGGTCGAAACGCTCTCATGTCGAGAGGCTCTCAGCTGGCTGAAGGAGTCGCAGAACGCCCTCGTCGAATTGGATTCTCAAACGTTAGTATATGCTCTAAAGCGAGATACTGACGGCAATTCATTCATAGACGCTATTGTTGATGATTGTAAATCCTTAATTAAGGATATTGGTAATTGTTCTGTCAATTTTGTTCGTCGATTTGCGAATCATCTTGCTCACTTATTTGCACGAGTTGTGATTTTAGAGTCAGACCGTGGGTTTTGGACCTCTATTCCCCCCCCCCCCCCCCCCCCCACTTTGCGTGTAATTCTTTGGTTACTGATATTGAATAAATATCCACTTTGTTCTCAAAACAATGAAAACTGGATAACTAATGTGTCAATCTATCAGACATGACATAGAATAGGATGCCTTTACAAGTTCATGGACAACACTATTCGTAGAACGACCAGCAAAAACGATACTACCATCATTAAACGAAAAAATCAACATTACAATAATCAAGAACAAGGTCATAACCTGTAACAACTTGGGCACAAACATTCATCCCCTTCGATTGAGCATCCTGTCACTCATTCAACTCAATGCACGCTAGACGAAAACAAACATCTGCAGAATTCCTTGAATTATTCCAAATAGAATTGTTTTTGTTCAGCCACATATTCCACACAATCATAACCCACAAGCAGCAACTCTCAGTACTAAAATTCGCAAGAATGAATTCCAACCAATCTCTAAAGCAAAGAAAAATTATACTTGGTTTGTTGATCCAGACAAGATCCAAGAGAACCCGAACTGAATGTGGGTTGCCCAGTTCACGACAGTTCCAAGTCATGATACTCATGATGATGGGCGGGCCTGTCTAGCAGAACCCGTCTGTGACCCGTTTTTTTAGACCATTGCATTTTCCATTGAAACTTCTGAAACTACCTCTTATTCATTATTGTCCTTCATTCTTCTACGCAGTCAAAAATAACCACCCCATCAGTGGAAACAAAATCAGTTGACTATCCTTTTTCACCTTCCATAACATTTTCAAAATTTCCTCCACTTTCAACGTTAACTACCACATTAGTAATCTCACTATTTACTCCTTGATTACCAGAATTCACTCCCCCATCATTGTTATTTCTTAATTTTGGAATCACTAATTAGTTGATTGGAGAATCCATTGTCATTGGCATGATTCCGTCGCCGCTCCTTCCACCAGCATCATTAACTAACCAGGGAGCAATCATTCCGATTCCATAGGGCCTCACCACTTCCTCATTCATAGCCTCATAGATCTTAGCACAATCAATCTCCGTGTGATTAAGCATCCCATAGACAGAGCAAAAACGGTTTATACGCTCGTATTTAAAAATCAACCCAGAACTGATGGACGAAATGTGTATCGTACAAAACTAAGGGCAAGTGCACCTTATCGTTATCAAGTAATAATAGTAAGTAGAGTATCGTTCCCACGAGGATTGTGTTTATAGCTGTTGATTTTTGTGAATTTCTATTATTTAAGTAATCAATTTTGGATTTGATGTTTACTAAACTAAAAATTAAAATAACTGCACTCAATTAATTAAAGAAAAGAAAAACAATATTTATAACTCTTATGATAAAGGTGCTAGAGCAAGGCTTCACCTAACCTAATAAATAACTTTACTAATAATCCTATCCAAGTTCGTTTAACAAACTTTAGAGACGGTGATTTTCTCCTGAGGAAATCAATCCAACTTTGGTCCAGTCAAGATTAACTCTATTTTACTTACAATTATCCTAGCTTTGGTCAAGTCAAGAATAAAAGTAAAATAAAAGCATTAAGTTCTTTGAGAAAACCTTGAAGTCAAGTCGTGAAACCATAACCTCGAAAACCGCACCACATAGACATGGGTCTGAAATATGTATTTCCGTTAATTATTTTTGTATCGGTCAACTAAAACAACAAACTAAGGTGCTGTTTGATAAAACTGAAAATTAAGTGCTGAAAAAATAAGTACTTAATTTTAAGTGCTGAATATTATAAGTGTTGAAATTATTGAATGACATAACTTTTATAAAAATATTAATCGATAATGTTTAACTTAAAATGTTAAGTTAAATATTTTGACTTACCATAATAATTGATTTTTGACTTAATTAACTAATTTAAGTGGTAGAGAAGCATCCGTTATCAAACGCACTTAAATTAAATAAGTACTGAATATTTTAATTTAAGTAATTAAGTGTTTTATCAAACAAAGCCTAAGACTAGCTAAATATTGATCACTTATCTAACTAGCAAATTAAGCTTCATAGTTTAATTCTCTATTTAATAAATTATGAACTTGAAATTGGATTGCAAGTAAATCATCTACTTCGATTAGGATCTGCCATAGCTCTAGCTATGGAGAAGTTAGTTCATGGTAGATGGAACAAAACCAAGAAATTTAATAGAAAACAAACTAATAGAAAACATAACTAAAGTAAAGAGAAGAAAAGATGAAGTGAGAATAAACTTTGAAATAAAAACTAGAATGTGTTTACAAGAAAGAGAAAAAGGAACCAAAAGAAGACTATAATAGGAAATTAACAGATGTGTTCCAGCTCTGTGTTGAAGTCTGTTCCACGTCTCTTTTCATGCTTCACAATGTAGGTATTTATAGTTGCACATGTTTCATGCATTCCTTGTAACTTCCAACTTTAATGCCATTAAAGAGAAGATTAATGGAGGATTGAATTCTTTGCTCTAACTCCCTAACTTTGATGTAGTTAAAAAGAAGATTAATGGAGAGTTGAATTCTTCTTTGTAACTTTTTAACTTTCATAGAATTAAAGAGAGCATTAAGTAGTGTAACTCCTTCTTGAGCATTCAAAAGACTCTTCAAATAGTCATAACATTCCTTGGATGTTTATTGAGGAATTTATAACAATAAATAATTCACACTTTGAACCTTGCTTGTCCTCAAGCAAGCCTCAGACTCAAAACAAACTCTAGAATACTGACTATAAATAATTCACACAATAACACGATTTACTTCACTTGGCATTCATAGATCTCGATTTTACAAGTTTGGATGAAAACAAAAGGTTTGGACGCTAAAAGATTCTAATCGTTTCTCCGCAAACCAACACAAGTAGACGTATCTTCAATCATGTCACAAGATCAAAAGGCAAACTATTTTGGTACCTCGCTAGTGGTCACTCATTTCACTCAAGTGTTTAGGTGTAAACTTTGTCTCTCAAGCTCTATACTAGCTTTGACTATGCTGAATTTGCATTGTCATCCAGTTGTTACCATTGTGCTTATCTAGTCAGAAACAAGATCCCAAGGTCTTTTACGGGTTGTAATGTTGGTTTAGGGACAGGTTTGGATAAGGAAAATATATGGGAAGTGAATAAACAACTAGTTGTGCAAAATAACTACAATAAGACTCAGAGCTCTTCAAAGATTAACCGAGAAACATAAGATGTGCTACTGATGAGAAAACAATTTTCCCTTTTTTTTTTATCTTTATTAGGTATTAATTCCAGAACAAGAGTTCCATAAGCAAGCATATGAGAATCGTTTTGTTTTTCTTTTCTTCTTACCCACTTCTATCTCCAAGACTGCAATAAGTCTCACAATGTTGAGTATTCAACCATTTATCCTTATTCTTAACTTATGATTACATATTACAGTTCCTTTCTTCAAATGAATTTTCTAAGATTGATCCTACATGCATGAATCTCCACCTTGAACTAAATGACTCAAACCAATGCTTTTTCTCTTTTTTTTTCTTTTTTTTTCTTTTTTTTAATTTAATTTTTTTTCTTTTTTTTTCTTTTGAGTCTTTTTCTTTATTATTATTTTTTTCTTAATAGCACATAAAGTAGCAAAAATAATTCTCGGCTTCCTATTTTCCACAAATTTTGAGCTCCCTAAATCATTCCCATTTGTGCACAATAATTGTACACGGGTGAGAAAAGGGTATTTAAGACGTTAGGGGTTTGTAATGTGGTGAAACAAAGAAAATGGTATACGTAGGCTTCAACGGGGCTTAACTAAACACGATGTAAAAGGGTTTTGGGTTTAAACAAGAAAAAATAAGTTCTAACATTAACAAGGGGCTACACTTAATTGTCTTGATCACGCCAAGTTCCAACTGGATGCACGAGGTTTCGACTAGCATTTGATGCAAATTCTATAGACAATAGCAAGTATGAGCACACTCAAGCAAAAATAAACCGAGCAATGTGTAATAAAATGCTCAAATTATTAGTCTCAAAATCTCACATATGTTCGGGTTAATATTTGTACCAAAAAGTTTAACCAAATGACAAGTTCAATGCTTATTTTCAGTCCACAAGTGTAGTCTCCGGAACTCTCATTTTAATCCAAAGTTCCTCAGTTTCGTAATTCTATAAAAAAAATGTAATTTCAAAATTTATGACTGCCATGGTGAAGTTTCATCCTATTAATGGTCAATTGTTTACGAGTTTTTTTCCTAAGTCCATCTCAAATCCTTGAAAAGCAAAGACAATGATTTTAATATGTAAGGAAGCATGCAACTAAATGAAATTATCCTAAAAAAACAATAAACACAAACATAAACAATAAATAATAAAAACCTAAACTAAGATAGATAAAACCCTTTTTACCCTTCCTCACACTTTAGAGCATGCATTTACTCCCAAAAATGCGATAAAAGGTAAAGTGAAAAAGTAAAAGGGTTAAAGAAAAACTCCCTTAAACCAAAGGTGGTAGAGATCGTTCACTCTAACTGTGGGGCCAATTTGTTTGTTTTCCTGATTTTTTTTTTGGTTTACCTGCAAAATAAATAAAAATAAAACTTACTTAAAGAAATATTGTAAATAAAAGAGAAATTAAAAAAAAACTCGGGTTGCCTCCCGGAAGCGCTAAGATTATAGTCGTTTAGCTTGACTACAAACCTCCCTTTTATGTAAATGAATGAAGCCTTATAAGAAATCCAAATTCTTTAATAAATATTCTATGAATGCAAATTGGATTTTTAGCTTCAAAATAAATCAACAAAATCCATGACATAAATTTATAAAAGTTATGAAAGAGTTTAGATGTCTCCCTTTTTGACTCTTTTGGTAAGTCATATAACACGTAAAATTCTTCAGTCGGGATTGTTTCAAACTCTTCAATCATGGATTTCTGCACCACAAGTTCAGGTGTGGTGATCTCATCTATTCGGGTGATGGAACTTTCAACTTCATTTGAAATTTCAAACTCTTTTTTCTCTATTGATTTATCTTCACAACTTATCACCAAACATATATCTGAATATTCCTCAAGGACTTCTTCATGTTGAGGTCCAATCAAGTTATATGCTTCACTTGAAAAATCTGAATATGGCTCTTCAGTTGACGTAATTGCAATCAGACCTTCTAAAGTTTTCATTATATTTCTCTGAGAAGCATCGATATTTTTCGTAAAAGTCTCCAATGAAGAGAATTTATTATTTATCTGCTCAATAATATCGATTATTTCTTTCCATTGTGGATCCTCCTCATGCTCAAGATTTGGTGATAAGGTTTGAGAATCTTGATGACATACATAACCATTCTCCCAATATGGGGAAAACGTGCTTGAAATTTCTTCTCTAGGCAGCTCATATTGATCATCCATATAACAAGAATTAGTATAAAGATTTGAATTTTGATATTGACAATCCAGTTCAAAATGTAAACCCCCGCAATGTATACATGCCGCATCGCGAAGAGAGACATCTGGAAAGTTATCCTGCATAAACATCAAAAATCTATCTTCATTGGCTTGAGCTTGCATCTCTAAGTGGTTGTTGAATGTTGGAGCATTCAACCACCATGGATAACTATTTTTGTCCATCACCTTGCAAAATAAACATAAAAGAAAAAAAAGTAAAAAGGAACAAAATATAAAAAAAACGCTTAAATTAATAGAACTTCAACTAAATCAAAATTATAAAACAAACAATCCCCGGCAACGGCGCCAAAAACTTGATGGACGAAATGTGTATCGTACAAAACTAAGGGCAAGTGCATCCTATCGTTATCAAGTAATAAATAGTAAGTAGAGTATCATTCCCACGAGGATTGTGTTTATAGCTGTTGATTTTTGTGAATTTCTATTATTTAAGTAATCAATTTTGGATTTGATGTTTACTAAACTAAAAATTAAAATAACTGCACTCAATTAATTAAAGAAAAGAAAAACAATATTTATAACTCTTATGATAAAGGTGCTAGAGCAAGGCTTCACCTAACCTAATAAATAACTTTACTAATAATCCTATCCAAGTTCGTTTAACAAACTTTAGAGACGGTGATTTTCTCCTGAGGAAATCAATCCAACTTTGGTCCAGTCAAGATTAACTCTATTTTACTTACAATTATCCTAGCTTTGGTCAAGTCAAGAATAAAAGTAAAATAAAAGCATTAAGTTCTTTGAGAAAACCTTGAAGTCAAGTCGTGAAACCATAACATCGAAAACCGCACCACATAGACATGGGTCTGAAATATGTATTTCCGTTAATTATTTTTGTATCGGTCAACTAAAACAACAAACTAAGACTAGCTAAATATTGATCACTTATTTAACTAGCAAATTAAGCTTCATAGTTTAATTCTCTATTTAATAAATTATGAACTTGAAATTGGATTGCAAGTAAATCATCTACTTCGATTAGGATCTGCCATAGCTCTAGCTATGGAGAAGTTAGTTCATGGTAGATGGAACAAAACCAAGAAATTTAATAGAAAACAAACTAATAGAAAACATAACTAAAGTAAAGAGAAGAAAAGATGAAGTGAGAATAAACTTTGAAATAAAAACTAGAATGTGTTTACAAGAAAGAGAAAAAGGAACCAAAAGAAGACTATAATAGGAAATTAATAGATGTGTTCCAGCTCTGTGTTGAAGTCTGTTCCACGTCTCTTTTCATGCTTCACAATGTAGGTATTTATAGTTGCACATGTTTCATGCATTCCTTGTAACTTCCAACTTTAATGTCATTAAAGAGAAGATTAATGGAGGATTGAATTCTTTGCTCTAACTCCCTAACTTTGATGTAGTTAAAAAGAAGATTAATGGAGAGTTGAATTCTTCTTTGTAACTTTTTAACTTTCATAGAATTAAAGAGAGCATTAAGTAGTGTAACTCCTTCTTGAGCATTCAAAAGACTCTTCAAATAGTCATAACATTCCTTGGATGGTTATTGAGGAATTTATGACAATAAAGACTTATTTAAAGAATCATGGATTCTTCATTCTTGAACTGCTACGAGGTCGTGACTGGAGGGAGTTCTGACTGGGCAACTTTATTTACTTCAGTAATGATTCCATAATTGCATTTTTCCCCAAATAATACCTAAAAACATATGGAACAAGCATTAGTTATTGAAACACAAAACTAAACATAAAACAATTAAAAAATATTAAAAACTATCTTAACATGTATGATTATTATAATTAAAATATATTAAAAACTATATTAAAATGCAAGATAACAAGAACCAATCTCCATTGGGTCTTTTAAGCTTCATTCTCCTTATCAATGACCGCCTGACATCCATAGAAACTCAAATACGCATATATTCTCTCTATATTCCCTGATAATTATTGGGATCAGAGTCGATGAATAGCTCCATGTGGTTGTCAATAGCTTGGGTCACCTTCTCAGACATGAATCATATCGTTTTAACAACAACAGATTTATGTTAAGGATATAATTTAACCAATAATGTTGCAAAGCAACATCAATTTTACCCTACTTTAAGCTCTCAGCCAATAGGCTAAGAGCTTCACCACCAATTTTACCCTACTTGAATGAACTAATTTGATAGTTATTTGACTGTAATATTGGAGATTTCAAACAAGTTTTGTCGATAAACTGAATTACTTTTGTGTAAGATTGTTCATAATTGTTTAATAATATAGTAAAGATTTTAAATAATTTTGTACGATTAATTTGTATCTGTCATACTTAAATATTGATATTTTAAACGTAATTAATTTTTAAAATATCAAATGTGGTAATTAGTAATAAGTTAAATCACCACAAACCATAATATTTTAAAAAAATAAATAGACAGAGGTAAAATTGATCACGTTTAAAAACATTAGGTATAAAGTCGTATCATTTTTTACATCAGAAATAAGTTTGCACTTCCTAAACATGATAGGGTAAATTTTTTTAATCTTTTTTTAGGTACTGTTTAATGAAAGAAATAAGATAGAAAATTATTGAAAATTAAACTTTAACGCTATACATATAGATCAATTTCAATAATACAAAAATCAAAACGAATTCTATCTATTGAATTACATTTGCATATCAATGATATGTCATTCAACTAGAGATAAAAATAAATCGAATGACACGGACATCAACATTGACTATTAGAATTATAATCATACAATAAGTCCTGTGTGGAATTGAATGATCAAATTTGATTTATAAATTTACAATTTATTATGTTGTTAGTTGAATCTAAATTTATTTGATGGAGTCAATATTAGCTAAATTTGTTATATTATCCCTCCATGAAATAAAGAGATATTTATTGTTTTAATATTTATTTTTATAAAATGAAATCCAAACTTTACTATTATGTTTGAGAAAGTTCGATCCAAATATGGTAGAAGTCTTCTACTTGATTCTTCTCTTATAATAAATATATTTTCTTATAATAAAAAATTATAGTTGGATCTAAATTTATTTGATCGAGCCAATATTAACTATATAACTAAATTTATTATATTATCCCTCTATGAAATAAATAGATATTTTTTGTTTTAATATTTATTTTATAAAATGAAATCCAAACTTTACTATTATGTTTGAGAAAGTTCGATCCCAAATCTGGTTCAGCATATCGGCTTTATTTGGTAGAAGACTTGTACTTGATTCTTCTCTACAGACCCTCTTGCAACACGCCTTCTCATATAAGTTCAGTTCGCAAGTTCTTTCCCTCTGGCAGGTCGCGTTTGGCAACGTTGTTTGGTTGATCTGGTCTGTAAGAAATGTTGCTATTTTTTAGAGCAAGCCACCAAACATTCATAAGGCATTACGCTATTTTTGGTCTGCAATTCGTAGCTCTGATAGAATCAACAACGGATCAGTATGAAATTCTGTTGTGGAGTTATCTATTCTCCATAATCTCGGGTTAAACGCTCGTCATCATAGGGCCCCTCGAATCATTGAAGTTAGATGGCAGCCCCCTCCGTCTGATTGGATTGAAGCTAACACGGATGCCTCCGTAATCTCGGGTAGAGCTGGTTGCGGTGTGGTTTTTCGAAATAGTCAGGGGCATCCTCTTGGGTCATTTGTCTTCCCCCTTGATTGTGCTTTGGTACACATGGCGGAATTGCAAGCTGCTATTTTTGCAGTTTCGATTGCGAGGTCACGTGGATGGACTCGTCTCTGGATTGAAAGTGACTCGACTTATGTTATTCGAATTTTTCGTGCTCGTGCGCAGATCATTCTTTGGACAATGCGTGTGGATTGGTTAAATTGTTTAGATTCAATGACGCATATATAGGTGGTTGTCTCCCATGTGTTCCGTGAGGGAAATCAAGTGGCGGGCGCTCTTACTAATTACGGACGTCTGGCCTCAGATTTACAAATGTGGAATACCCTTCCAGACTTCTGCTCCCTTCTTGCTAGAGATAATGCCCTTGGTAGGGATATGTTTAGATTTTTTTAAAACATTCTTTGTACTGGTTTCATACTTTTTTCATCTCTTCATTTATATATTTGTTTTTTGCCTTTTCGGGGGTGCCAACCTGGTTGGGATTCCCGTTGGGCTAGGTCCGTATTTCAATAAAAAAAATGTTTGAGAAAGTTCGGATACATTGTAACATAAAAAATGATAATCATCCTGAAACAATTTTAAATCTAAATAGTAACGATATCAATCTACGTATTTCTTTGCAAAACCACCCTTAATGATTGCTAATACAGATACGCCTCTACCTCCATCTCAATTCAGTTCGATTACTAACCAAACCGAATTTTCGATTAACCAAACTAAAATATATCATGTTTCAAAAACCGAACTCAATAGAATCGGTAGCCAAATATTACTAAACAAAAAAATCAATTCAATTGGTAATCGAATAACTAAATATATAAATTTCTAATTTAAATATTTAAAAATATAATTTTTTATTATAAGAAAATATAAGTAGGTTGCTACTTACCGCCCTATTTTTCCGACTTACCGCCGAAAAAAGACATATTAGTCCTTTCCCTTTTTTTTTTGGAAAAAAAAAATTAAACCCCTTCCCCTACATATTTAAAAATTCCGGAATTTTACTTTGGCGGGTGAATGACCCGCCATCCCTTAAGGAGTGGCGGATGAATGACCCGCCACTCCTTTAGGGATGGCGGGTCATTCACCCGCCACTCCTTAAGGGATGGTGGGTCATTCACCCGCCAAGGCAAAAATCCGGAATTTTTTAAAAAAATTGAATATTTTAAAAAAATTGAGGGCAAATATGGTAAAATTAGGGCGGTAAGTGGGAAAGTAGGGGCGGTCAATAGCAACACTCTTTATTTATTGTTATTTTTTTGGTAGAAAAGGAAAGGAAAGCAAACGAAACAAAAGCAACTACATCGGGATTAGCCTAGGAAAGCTAACCCCAATCCTATCTTCTAAAAGAAGAGGAGAAAGAGCGATAGGGGGAACGGTAAGGGTAGAAACACCTAACACCCCCTCATGGCCAGCCGCCGCCAAGTGATCTGCAACACGGTTCTGCTCCCGAAAAATGTGGCTGAACTCAAGGATTTCAAAAGAGGAGCTAAGCCTCTTAATAGCTTTAATAAGGTTGCGGCTATGAAGACCCATGGCATGACTACCCAAAATCATATTGATGGCCTCCAAATTATCTGACTCCACAGAAAGCCTCTTAACACCCAGCCTAATCGCCAGCTGGATTCCAGAGAGAATGCCCCAGAGCTCCGCAGAGAAGGAAGAACCCAAACCCAAATTCTGGGTAAACCCAGAAAGCCAAGCGCCTCCCGCATCCCTAAGAACACCTCCGGCAGCAATCTTACCATTACTGAGGCAGGAACCATCAGTATTCAGCTTCACCACCCCCTCACTCGGCCTTCTCCAACTCACGAGGTGGACATCAGTACTCGGGGAAGAACTGGCAAGGGACTCACCTTTGAAACTATCAATAATAGAGGAGAGTTTCTTCAAGAAGAACTCAGCTAAGTTAGACAAAAGCACAGCTTTATTATCAAAAATCTCCTCATTTCTCCATTTCCAAACTTGATGACAGATAATGGCAAAGAAAATGTCCCCATGCTCCATATAAGACAATAACTTTCCCCTAATACCATCTGAGAACCAGTCGTTCACTGAATGGGACATGAAGGAAGAGAAAGTATGTTGTGGAAGAATTTTCTTCCAAACCTCGTCACTCTTAGGGCAATCCCTAAGAGCATGGCACAAAGATTCAACCTGGCCTGTACATCTACCGCAAGCTCCAGAGGTCGCCAAATGCCTTCTGTACCTATCTGAGTTAGTAAGTAACCTGTCTTTAACGCCCAGCCACAGGAAGCTCCTCATACGGTAGGGGACTTTAAGGGACCAAATAGTCTTCCAAATATCCGAGGGATTAACAGTCATGTTAAGGGAAAAAGCTTCAAAGGCAGATTTGCAAGAATAAACTCCATTGTTAGTCAGCGCCTAGCAATGTTGTCATCCTCTTGATTACTCACCTTCACTCCTCTAATTCTAAGGAGAGTCTCAAGGCAAAAGAAAGAATCAAACTTAGGCCAAATCCAGTCCCCTTCAGAGTCCACCACATCGGCTAACCTCCAGTTGTGGATATCACTAGGCGGGGGGGAAGTACACACATCCATTAAAGGTTTATCCCCAATCCAGGTATCAAACCAGAAGCTAATAGACTTACCATTACCCACATCCAGACCAACCCCCGAGCAAAACTCAGCAAATACGGCGCTAAGCCCTTTCCAGAGGAAGGAACAATTGATAACTCTCTCTTTAGGGCCCCCAAAGATCTTATCTTTTCGATACTTACCACAAAGAAGGAGAACCCAGAGAGAGGAGGGGCATTGCCACATACGCCAAATGAGTTTCATTAATAAAACTTTATTATTATCCTTAGCTCTCCTAATGCCCAAACCACCTGAATCTTTGGGCTGACAAACCTCACTCCAAGGCACCAGATGGATCTTCCTTCCCTCCGCAGCTTCCCCCCACAGAAACCTCCGGTTAATCTTATCAAGATCATTAAGCACAGGATTCGGAAGCTGACAAGCCTGCATTGTAATAACATTGTAATTCTTATAATTTTGAATTTCATTAAAATAACATTAATTTAACATTTTGAAAAATAATTATTTTTTGAAAAATTACTCACTTCAAGAAGAACAGTCACTCCTACTTTTGTTTATTTTCTCTTCTCTTTCCATTTTCTCTTAAAATCTTGTAAGAAGCTTCAAATCTTCCTCTTTTGTGAGATCTTCCTTCTTTCTCCTCCCATCGGATTAGGTTTTCCTTTTTTTATTGTATTTTCTTTTTTATGCGGTGTTTATATATTTTATCGAATCTTTTTTATCCGTTTGAATCGTATTTGCTTTCTATTATTCTCTTATTTATACCTTTTACTTTAGCGAGCAAAAACAATTTATTTTATCTGTGGATCAATAGATATATGTGGTTGCAACAAAAAAAAACTCAGATTCGAATGTTCGGAATGACTTAAATGATGAAGATTTGATTGTTACTGCTTTTCTACGTGATCAGAATATCAGAATATAACGCCTTAATACCTGTAAAACATAACACAATTAGACAGGAAGCAGGAGACCGGTGAACCCTCTCCAATGCCTAAGTTAGTATGGGACTACCAAGCTTGAAGAATAGACAATGAGTTTGAATGTATAGAATTGAGTACCTTTCTCTTTGAATTAAACTCCTATTTATAATGAATTGGACTTCATCCTAGATACACGTGTCATCACCATATTGGTCCGAAATTTACACTCCCTATCCAAATAGCTTTAGCGTGTATCTAAGATTTGAAACTTTGATCCCTTTGTGAATACCTTTTGGGACCCTAAATGGATCGGCCCAAAAATAGATCATGAACCTTTGAGTTCCAAATGGTATTATTTACCATATTACTACGGATTTAGATTTTCATAAAATATATGTATCATTGTTTTTTTTTTTTTTTATGTTTTTTTTTTTGTGTGTTTTACCTTTTATAAAAAAAAAATTCTATTTGTAATCATTTTTGTCCTTTTGTGAATCTTTGTGAGTTTTTTCCTAACCAGTTTCCTATTGTATATAAGGATTTTCGTAATAAAAAATTGACATTTTGGTATTTTCAAAATCTAATGAAGATAAAAGCAAGCATTTTCGTAATAAAAAATTTGACATTTTAGTATTTTCAAAACCAAATGCACATGTATATACACTTTAGATTTACATAGTATAAAATAAGATTATATTTTTTTTATTTATATATAAACCAATATTTTTTTACGAAACGACCGAACCAATAGCCAACTACCACCAAACCATAGAGTAAAAATAACTGATTTTTTTTATAAAATAACCGAACCAATAGCCAACTACCACCAAAACCAACCGATAGCCGACTACCACCAAACCATAAAGTAAAAATAACCGAACCAAACTAAACTTTAAATTTGATAATCAGGTATCGATTATTTTGCTCAGCCCTACATCCCATGGCCCAAGGTTCTGCTATCAGAATCTAAACTAGCTCCATGTTCGGCTGTCCAGACCCAAAATTGCACCAAGTTGGAAACGTTAAGGATAAAAAGTTTAACATTTGTTATCAAATGATGGAATCCTTGCAAGCAACATAAATGAGAACATTATACAAAAGTTTTAACATCTACAGAACATCTAAAACACAAGTACCATATCCAGATATTCAATAAAGGAAATTATCAGAGGTCGCTGCTTCAATGTCTCCAGAGAATTTATTCAGCCAAGTTACACAGACATTCCCGTCCATCTGCAATATCAAATTTTCTATCAGTGAAGATCGAAATTGCCGAAGCGAACCAAATTACATATGAATAAATTCTTTAGATTGCCAGCAATAAAGATTCACAATCATCATTTTTGTCGCATTAGTACAATACATAATCGTATGGCATATACAAGATTGTAAAAAACGCTAGGGGCTAATAAAGGGGAAAGGGAACTCGGATATTGGTCGGATTTATATTTTCTTATTTGTTAATAAACAAATTATTACATAAATACAATTAAAATATGTATTATACTATCTAAAAATAATTTACAAAAAAACATAAACATTTGTAACATATATCCTTAAAAATATGCGAATAACAACATTTCAACAACAATATCATTGAAACAACTCAAACGAGTAAAAAACAAGGGATAGGGTGCAAAAATACCCCTAACATTTACATGCATGAGCAATTTTACCCTTATTAATGTCTAAAACGGTGCAATTTTGACCCTAACGTTGGCAGTCAAGAGCAATTTGACCCTTAACGTTGGTAAGTTGGATCAATTTTAGACATTATTATAAAACACATACATTTTGTTCCTTACTTTGTACCAATTGCACGTAAGTTGATTCTAAAAAAAAAAGATTTCATATTTTTTATGATTTAATAATAGAATTTAAGATTAATATTTTTAAATTCGGTGAAATATTTGAATTTTTTTTGTCCAACTCGTACAAAATACAATATATTTTTTCAAAAAAAATTCTAAATTTTTTTCGCGTTTAATCATGTATGTGATATGTTACTAAGTGATAAAATGATGCACATGTGAAGTTTAGATGACAAGATTTATGACCGAGAAGACAATTAGACGAATAATTTCTCCAATTGACCCAACTTGTCAAAGTTAGGGGTAAAATTGCTCCTAGGGGTATTTTTGCACCTTATCCCAAAAAACAATGTTCACAACTAATATAGTTCGCCAAAAACTATGAAACAATGTGTTTAAACTCTTAAACATACCATGAAAACAAGTAGAGAACGCAATTAAACAAAAATATCTGAAAATAATAAACACAATTCACTAACAAGCATGTGACAGGGGATGGAGGGTAGTCCCTATCCTCACCCCGCCCCATTTGGGGATCCCCACGGGGACCTGAATCTCCATGGGAATAGGGACAGGGATGGAGGGTAGTCCCTATCCTCACCCCGCCCCATTTGCAACCCTACACACCTTCCTTTCCTCCCAATTGATGCTATATACCCTCTTATACTCCTTAGTATTCACACATCTTTTCTTTATGCATCGTCTGACCATCACTTTCGACCTCCATTCTTTCAAGTTTTTCCTTTTCTTTTCCTACCGCATCCTTCTACTTCAATTTGGTATTCCCACATGCAAGAGTATTGAGTCGTCATTGATGAAGAAATATCATGGTTTTAAGTGAGATCTGCCCAACTAGAAGGTTATTCCGTTATCCACTTCATAGTTGTTAAAGACGCTAAGGGGTCCTGGAGCCTAGGGACAAGGTGCACTAAGGCACTAAGGGGTCCTGGACCCTAGGCGCAAGGCGTTCGCCTGATGAACATGAGGCGCAAAAAATAAAATATATATACAAAATCTAAATATCAATATTTGATACTAATATTACTACTACTCTATTACTAGTTAAAGCATAAGTTGTGAGGAACCAAAAAAACACACTTATAACCACTTAAACAAGACAAAACCACATAAAAACATGATATTAAATGTCAAAAACACCAAGTTAAGTTCATAGAGACATATACTTCACCTAAGTACCTAACTAATGCTAATAAACTAATAAGCATTCATTATCAATCAAAAAGAACTAAAAAAAAACTAATAATCCTCATCAAGATTGATATCGTCCTCTCTAAAGTCTCCACTATCATTTTCATCTCCAATTTCCTCTTCTTCATATTCTTGTTTTGTTTTACACTTTTACTTAGATTAGATCTTAAAACTAAGTTTGCTTATAGATTAGATCAATGGTTGAGATTAATCAACCGCTACCTTTAGAAAAGAGAGAAGATGCTAGCTTATCCTACTCCTTCGAGTCCTTCTCTTTTATAGATTCTTATTCTTGACCTTGTTTGAAAAAAAAAAACCTAATCAAAACACTGAATGTTCCCAAGGCACGCATTGATGAGAGCCTCCGAAGCCCAGGCGAGGAGCACAAGGCCAGGGCCTTTTAAACTGCGCCTCGGCTAGGGGAATTAAGGCTCACTACCTTGAGCGTTGCTTAAGTTGCGCTTTTAACAACTATGCGTGCAACATAGAAGATACCTAATGTTTGCTCAGAAAATAGTGGAGAAAATCAATTCTGATAAACATGACTCAAAATACTGCTGAGCAAAATTGAAAATTGACAACTTCACATCTAATTATGAACCCAAAAGACTAAAACATGTCGAGTTAATAAAACCCAATTACCAAGTGCAAGAACTGACGAAACAGATGGGGAAGGGAAACAAACCATTTCGAATGAATTCTCCTTCCATATAGGGAAGGAATCGAGCCGAGCTTTAGCCTGCTCATACTCGCCAAAAAATTCAACACCCTGTTCGTAAGCGGCTCACAAGCTTTGCTCAGGAGCAGCTCATTAATTCTGCTAATGAACTTCGCTAGCGGACAGCAATTAATTATGTTTATTTGAAATTTCACAACTATATAGTTTTGAAACCTACAAAACTATATTGTTTTACAATAGTATAAAAAATAATAGACAGAACTTGATTACGAGCATGTTCATAACATTATAATCGAGTTTGTTCTTTACCCTATAACAGAGTCTGCTGGCTTCGCAAGTTTTCAAACCTATTTTCATCATGCTCAAGCTCTCATTTATATATCGAACGGAACACTGTTGAGAGTGAACGCGGAAGGACTAGGCTCATTTACAGCCCTAATTCCATACCCAGCATAGGTGATTCTGATTAGCAAATTCTATTCTCGGGCATCGGAATACTAAAACTCAAACAAATAATCACTAATCACAAAATTATTCAAAAACAAATGCAAATCGTCACACAAATAGCACCAATTTCAAATACCAATCAGCAATCAAGTTTATACGCATAACAGATCTAGCCATTAAGTTTGTACTAATTTCTAAGAAAAGAAAAGCCGATGATGAATCAAAAACCGACTGACCTCGAAAGCGAAAATCAACAACCAAAAGAGAAATCAGTGAGAGTGAGAAGCCGAAGAGGTGTGATGGGAAGAGGAAGGAGCATAAACCCTATTGTAAACTTTTTCACCAACAAGGTAAACACCGAAGGCGACAACGCCTATGCCGAATCCAGGAAGAGCATGGCGGAATTGATTTGTGATCATCGGATGCTTCCTCCATTGATCCCTTCTTCTGAAGAATTCTCCTGTGGGTCCCAATGGTTTCCCCATTTTTCTGCCAAATCCAATTTCTCTCTCGTCTGGTTTCCAATGAATCTACAGAAATGAGTGCGAGAAACTTTGAGGGGTTTTGTTGTTCTTTGGGTTTGGGCTGTTTGTGTCAGGTGAGATGGGCCATAACAAAAAATGAAGATAATTTGAAGGGTAAATTATAGGTTTTTTACATAAACATCGCAAATTATAATAAGGGTAATTAATTTATTAGTCCCTATATTTTGATAAAACATATTGTTTAGTCCCTATATTTTCAAAAATACAAGGTAAAGTCCCTAATGTTTTTCTCGGTGAATTGTTTGGTCCTTGACGTTTTTCTCGGTGAACTATTTAGTCCCTGCCGTTAGATTCTCATGAAGATTCTGTTAGTCGATTTGGATTTGCGTTCTTCTTTTCCTTTATTTTCCTTTCCTTTAAACTCTAATGCATCTGAAATCAACTTTGACTGTTCTTCTTCTTGATTTTATTTTTAATCGTTCAAATTCGTAAATATTGGGTCTGTTTTTTTTCTTGTTCTCCATACAAATAGCTTCTTCTTCTAAATTGGATTTACTGTTCTGAAGTTTGAAGGTAAATAGTAAAGGGTAATTTAGTCATTTCTGAAGTCATAAAAGGTAAAAAAATCTAACAAACAGATGAAATGACTAAACAACTGAGAAAAAGGTTAGGGACCTTACCATGTGTTTTTGAAAATACAAAGACTAAACAGTGTGTTTTATTAAAATATAGGAACTAATAAATTAATGGGAAAAGTACAAAAATAAACCTCGTAGTTACACCCATTTTCGAACAACACCCATGTGGTTTAAAAGTTTGCAAAGTGGTGTCATGTACTTCATTCCGTTAGCAAACACATACCAAATTGACTAACGGTGTTAAAAGTCAAAGGGAAAAGAGTTAATTTGGTCCTTATATTTATTTATTTTTATAAATTGACCCCTTTATTATCTAATTATTACAAACAAACCCTAAAATAAAAAATAAAAATCAAATACACCATCTTCTCCAATTCTCTTTAATTTCTTAATTTTTTTTCTTCTTTCTCTCTCATCTCTCTTAATTTCTCTCTCTAAAATAAAACTATCCCCATCAACACTTTCAAAATTTCTATATACATATATATACATTTATTAATCTCCCCTTCAAACACTTACATACATTTAATCCATAATCAAATAAAAATCTTGAATAATTTAAAAGTTACTGGAAACCATTTGAAATAAAGGAACATGGATTACACCTTTAATAATGAACACTATTCTAACATTTTGTCAAAATATCGGCGCCAGTTCTGGTAATTAAAATAGTATGTTCAAACTGGGCAGCAGGGCTTCCATCAGATGTTAAAGTTGTCCAGTTATCAGGCCATGTTACACTCGATATTTCCCATTGTAAGAATAGGTTCTGCAGTGAAAATATCCAAATGATTTTTACAAAATTATACATTCATATATAATAATAATATGGTAGCACTAAGACCATTTTGCTTTGGATATTAAGAAAATGCTTCAAATCAAAAGAACTGAACTCACCAATGGTAAACGTTTGACCTTCAACCATTTTGCTTGAGTGGAACTGTGGCTATTTGTTCATTTGGGGTTGCAGCTGCTACTGTTTGTGTTATCATATTTGGTAGCCAGCAAAGGAGCAAGCAACGTGACCATAATCAAGGTTTGTTTCTACTCGTTTGTTGTTTTCTGGAAATTCTAGAATTTACCTGTTCCAGCATCAAAGAATGTTTCTTTGATCATATTTTCTACTAATTTACTGACTTTAAACAGATGATTTAGACGAGTATGGATTTTTATTCAGCAGAGATTTAGCCGCCATGGGAGAAATTTCGGAGAGAGTTTTATTTGATTATGGACTAAATGTATGTAAGTGTTTGAAGGGGAGATTAATAAATGTATATGTATAGAAATTTTGAAAGTGTTGACGGGGATAGCTTTATTTTAGAGAGAGAAATTAAGAGAGATGAGAGAGAAAGAAGAAAAAAAATTAAGAAATTAGAGAGAGTTGGAGAAGATGGTATATTTGATTTATATTTTTTATTTTAGGGTTTGTTTGTAATAATTAGATAATAAAGGGGTCAATTTATAAAAATAAATAAATATAAGGACCAAATTAACTCTTTTTCCTTTGACTTTTAACACCGTTAGTCAATTTGGTATGTGTTTGCTAACGGAATGAAGTACATGGCACCACTTTGCAAACTTTTAAACCACATGGGTGTTGTTCGAAAATGGGTGTAACCACAAGGTTTATTTTTGTACTTTTCCCTAAATTAATTACATTTATAATAATATCAGATTGATTCATTTTTATTTTAGAAATGTCATGATGTAGAAGGTAATGACTATCTTTTAATCTTCTTCAAAATAATTAGTTATCGATAACTTCTCTCATGACAAAATTCAAAATAAAATTTGATATAACTATAAATTTTTCATATGTAATTTCCTCTAAATTATATCCATAGTCACTGGTTTACTCCCGAAACATTTTCACCTTATGGCCATTAAATTTCAAAAAGTAAAATAATAATCACTTAAACTTACACTTTTTAATATTAGGTCCACTAAATTTCAATTAACGCCTCAAAATGACAGTTGACGGTATCAAAATGAAAATTTTCAAAAATTAAAATTGTTTAAATGGAAGAAAACCGGTGGTGATTAATTAAATTTTTAATAATAGATGTCCAATGTCGTTTTGATTAAGAACGCCTCGTTATTGACCAGGGATGGTAACGGGCACCGTACTCGCGGATATCCGACTCTAATAGGAATATCCATACCCTGTATAAAAAGGTATGGGATGAGTATAGGGTAATGGGACGGGTATGAAAATACCACCAAGGTACCTGTTACCCGTCATAACCCGTTACCAGGGTATTGTTTTTTAGATGTAAATATGAGATTTGATTTTGTTATTCAACCATTGAATGATATCACCAAGCTACTATATTAAGGTTCAATTTGTTAAACTTTTAGATATATGATTTATTAAATTTATATTTTGTTAAATTTCTAATATTTTTTGTTTTATTTATTTTTTTGATTAAAGACTGGTTAGCAAGGAATGGTAAGTGGCGGACATCCCAACTATGCTGGCACCCCCACCACTTTTGTTTTATTTATTGATTCTTAACGGATAAGGCTACCCGTGGGTACTCGCGAATTAAATGAGATGGATATGGCATGCAAAAAATATACTCATTAGGATAATAGGATCGGTATAGGTAATTAAAAAATAAACGGGTAAGGGTTTGAGATTGGCACTACCCGCGGGTACCCTACCCGTTGTCATCCCTATTATTAACGAATTTTTTTCGCTGAGGTTTCTTTTCCTCTTTTTGCCTTTTCTCCTTCCTCCCTCCCATCATGGAATCCATGAATGAGTTTTATGAAAAAAAAAAAAAAAAAACCTTGGAAGAAGGTAGTGATGCACGGTAATTGTTAGCCATGACGATACTGAGGTCCAACCAACACCAAAAGCTCTGAGATGGAGTCTCATCGCAGATTTCTCACCAATATAGGTATTAAAATTGCAATGATGAAGAAAACGATGGCAGATCTTTAGTGACCGTCCAAAGGGATGTGTGTGTTAAGAAACTTTGCTGGTTTATCTCACGCTCAAAATGATTGTCTACCATGTACGCCGGGTGCGTTTATCGTTGAAGGATAATGACTTTCAAAATGCCATTATGGAATCAGATTCTCAACTTTTAGTCAATATTATCAACGATTAAGAGAAGGTGAATTCTATGTTAGGCCTTATTGTTTCTGATTGTAAATTTCTTATAAGGGAAATTCATAACTATTGTGTTCGATTTGTCAAGAGTCTATGAATCTCGTAGTTCATACTTATGGCAACTGATTCTATGTCAGATTATGGAGATAGTGGTGCTTTACTCTCTCTCTCTTTCTTGTTTCAGTTTTGAAAAGTGATTAATAAATTTATGCTTTTCTTTTGAAAATAAAATGTTGTTTAAAACTACATTTATTAAGCATCTTTTTTCAAAAACAGCATTTTCAAAACTTTCTTTTTTTAAACATTCATTTTCTCTCTCCTAACCAGAGAACGCTTAAATGCTTCAAAAATAAAATTGAAGAATTAAAATTGCTTATAATATCATCAATTCTTTAAATTTTCTAGTTTGAGATTATTAACGGTCATTTTGAGGTGTCACTTGAGTTTTAGTAGCATAATATTAAAAACTGTAAAGCACTATTTGACTCCTGACCTATTTAAAATTTTATCATTTGATCTTTGATCTATTATTTGGTTAATTTGTCCATGATCTATCCCATTTGGTGTGTTGATTGATACAAAACAAACTTATCTTTATAGAACCAGTTCTCCACGTACGACCAATCTCTACAGCCGCCGCCGTCGATCTCCACCGCCACTGAGAAGGAAGACAACAAATCCTATACATCTTCCTTAATACCCTTTCCTCCACACATATTTGTTTTCAATGACCAAAGTTGTTCCCTTTTTTAATCAAATTCATTTCCCATTTTCTAATTGATGGACAAAAATCCGAAAATTTTCAAAATTCTCCTCACTCTGAATGTAAGCTTTTATATATTAGTGTTGACATGAATTTGATCATTCACCGTTAGATGTAGGTTTAGATTTAATCAGCCTACATCTAACGTTGAATGACCAAATTCACGTGGTCATCAAAGTCCATATGAAATTTGAGGGAACAGTTGCATTCACATGGACCCTGATAACCACGTAAATTTGATCATTCATCGTTAGATCTAGGCGAATTAAAATCCTAAGGTGGAGATTCAAAACATCCTAAGGCTTATATTTAATTCGTCTAGATTTAATGGTGAATGATCAAATTTACGTGGTAATCAGGATTTATGTGAACGCAACTAATGGGGGGAAAAGGAATATTGGAGTGCCTCAACCTCTTGCTATTTTACCTGAAAATTCATTCCTCTATTTTAATCAAAACCTACGCCTATATGAAACTCAGTGATAGTAATTCTAAATTACGAAAGAGGGGATTAGGAAAATTTTAGAGTACATTCGGAGTAATATTTCCTACCAATCAATTCATATTATATATATATATATATATATCTTTTTCTGTTACACCAATCATCTTCCATGTAGTGGTAGACAAAACGATTTTTATTGATCGGATGTATTACTCCCGAAATACTGTAAAAAATTTCGGGAATTAGATTAATTGATTTTTTTTAATTTAAATGGAATACATGTGTAACAAGATGAATAGAAGGTCCTTATTCTATATTAGAGTCGGGAGTTCCAACTCAAAATAAGAACCCTCCATTCATATTGTTACATGTGTATTCCACTTAAATTAAAAAAAAAAAAAGTAAATTTCAAATAAAACTCTTGTGGTTTCACTAATTTTCAGATAAAGGATTGTGGTTTACTTTTTGTTAAAACGATGATCGAGGTTTCACAATTGGATTAATGCTATTAAAACCATCTTTAACGACCTGAAAATGAAAATTTTCAAGAATTAAAGTTGTTCAATGTCATATTTTCTATGAAACTATATTTTCGATTTTCGAAAATCATCTTTTTTGGAACTTTCTTTCTCTAAACATTAACTTTCTCTCTCTTTACCAAACATCATCTAAATAATCTAAAAATAAAAAAGTTGAAGAATTAAAATTGCTTAGAATATTAGTAGTTCTTAAAATATGTCATTTTTGAAGTCAGTCAATCGTGATTTTAATAGTATCAATCGAAAAAGTCTTTATTTTGCTAAAGTTGAAAACCTCAATCCTCGTTTTAACAAAAAGTAAACCACAATCCTTTATCTAAAAATTAGTGAAACTACATAAGTTTTATTTGAAATTTACCTAAAAAAAAATTAATTAATCTAATTCCCTCTTTCGCCTCTCTCGTCTCTCTCCTGTATAAGTAGAGACTGATAAAATACATAGCTCTAAATTTTTCTTGATTTCGTTAACTTGATTTAATATAGAATTCCTACCATTGAATTTCACATGGGCACAGATTTTGGTTAAAATGGAGAAATGAATTTTCAGATAAACTAACAAGAGTTTGAATCACTCAAATATTCTTTTTCCCTCCATCGTATATGGAAGACCCATAAAAGTTTACATCAGAGGGAAGAGAATTTTGACAATTTTCGGCTCTTTGATACATCAATTAAGAAATGGGAAATAAATTTGAGTCAGAAAGGAAGAACTTTGGTCATTGAAAACAAAAATGTGAGGAGGAAAGGGTTTGTAAGGAAGATATATAGGATTTGTTGTCAAACTGTTTGATAAAAACCTCAAGAGAGCCTGTATAAGCTCAACTCTTCCTTCTCAATGGCGGTGGAGATCGGCAGCGGGTATCGACAGTACTGAAGATCGGTCCTAGGTGGAGAACTGGTTCTATTAGAGCATCTCCAACAGCCTCATAAGTTGGCTCTTAAGTTAAAATTTGAGGAGGGAGAGTGAAAAATCAGCTCCAACAGCCTCTTAGTGGCTCCTCAAATCACTAAGAGTCTCTCCATCTAATAGAGAGTCTCTCTCATCCTCTTAGTGTCTTTTAATTTATTTTTTATTAGTATTTTATTTTTGAGGAGCATCTCTAAGAGACTCTTAGTGCATTTTCTAAAAATAATATAATTAATTGACTCTTAGTGATTTAAGAGTGACTAAGACATATCAACTTCAACAATACTCCTTATATTCACTCCTTATTTATTATTTTATCATTAAAATTATTAATTGTTATTATATTTACCAATAGTGTGAAGAGAGAGACTCCTCAATAATAAATTATTAATAAAAAATGAAGTTAAAAGACACTAAGAAGTGGAAAGAGACTCTTAATAATTTAAAGAGTCACTAAGAAGCTATTGGAGTTGGTTTTTTCTTCTCTTTTCTTAAATTTTAACTTAAAAACCAACTTAAAAGGCGGTTGGAAATGTTTTAGCTCCCATTATTCTATGGAAGTGTTATGAATGGGGGTGGTCTTTATTTTGAATTGGAACTCCCTGACTCTAATATAGAATCCCCATCTATTGACCTGGTCTTGAAGTTTGAATGGATTTTTGTAAATAAAAATAAAAATAAATAATAATAATAATAAATATTCCATCAGAAAAAAAAAAAACATAGTTATAGATAATTTTCTTATTCAAAGCATGAAATTAAATCATCCAACAATGGTGAGATCTAGAAGCATAGAAGCAAAACATCAAATTAAAGTTGGCTTAAATATCAAGTCGTGGCCTTGACAATGAATTGATCCGCTCATCAGCTTGATTTAGCTCGACCATATTTATCTTGATTTATAAATAAGCCAAATTTGAACACGACGAAACTCGACCCAAAAGCCTGGGAGAAGGCTTGATTATAGGTTCATGAATAAGCTCGATTATAATGTTTATGAACACGTTCGTGAGCAAACTTGGTTCGATTATTATTTTCAATAATAATAATTTGATAAAAGGAGAAATATAAAACAACATAATTTACTGACAAACCAAGCATGAGATGAGCAGATCAAAGCTCGGCTCATTTCGATAACAGCTCTATTCAGTTCAGCCAAGAAAACCCTTTCACCAATCTTTCATCCAAAGACTCCACAATAAATTTTAAAAACAGGACTCTATTTCTAACACGGTCCATTAGATATGATTATCATGCAGAGTAAATGGATTACCTAACACGATTAGGACACGACACAACAACCCAATTTGACACTCTAGTTTAAAAATCAAATTCTACTCAACAACATAGAATTCCATCTCAAACATAAGATTATACAAGAGTATTTCTAATCAAATAAATAGACTAATGCCCCCAAATATCATCTCAAACTAAAAGCAGCATCTTTTAGAAACATGACAAGTGAGGCTGCTGCTGCTGCTGTTTCTCTACTAAACTATGTATTTCAAATCCTGCTTAAATTTATATCAAGAGCTAGTTGCTACATTGGTTAGATATTTACATAATAGACATAAAATTAGGGCATCCATCTATCTACAAAGTGAGCCAAATCAGTAAAACCTGGATATATTTTTTCATTCGAATGCTATCGACATGAATGTGTCGTCGTCCAAAAGCGAATCAATATCAACAAGATCTTCATTATTAGAAACAAATTCATTTGGACTGCTAAATTCCATTTCACTTTCCTGCAAAAATAGAGGGTATTGATGTTTCAGTTTTTATTATAGAAGTTTCGGTCAAAATTAATTACAAAATTTATAGAAGGAAATATTAATAAGTTATCGAGAAATAAGTGAGAGGTCGAGCCTTGGCGCAACGGTAAACGTTGTTGTCGTGTGACCAAGAGGTCACGGGTTCGAATCTTAGGAGCGGCCTCTTGCCAAATAAATTGGCAGGGGAAGGCTTGACCTATTAGCAGTATATTACACGCGTTGTTACAAGGTGTGGTCAAAATGTAGCATCCAATTATGTAACACTGCGTATATTTTGGAATTGAGAATGAAGGGCCAAATTTGAAAAAAAAGAAGTTCAGGGGGGCAAATATACAAAAGTTTAAGTACAGGGGCCTAAATGACGATGTTTTGTCAAGTACAAAGAACAATTATGACAAAATTTTAAGTACAAGGGCCAAATATTGCTTTTTCCCGTGCTAAATATGGAAGGGACATAGTATACATCTTAAGCTACAACAAAATGTAACATTGGCATACAATAGCAAGAAAGTTCAATATTCACTCCAAGTTTGATCCTAAGAAGTTGCGAGTTAAGGTTTTAGATGCGACTCTTAGGTGGCGATTAGAAGATATTTGGCACATAGGGTGTTAACATCATCTTACTTCAATAAGGGAGCTACAACCGAAATGATGTTGCTAAGGCAACAAGTGTTCTCCACTTGTTCGGAAAATCCGCAAAATTTCACTCAAGCATAGATATATATAACAAATAGAATATGTACGAAGAGAGACGTACCTTAGTATCCCGGAATTTTTCAAAATAAGTCAACAGCCTCCTGTATTGAGCTTGTCCTTCAGGACAATGATACATGGATTTCACCCTCGTAAGTGCTTTTTCTTGCCTCACCTCATTTTGTTTCCTTCCTTCCTTGAGAAAATCATAATCATCCTCTTTTGGAGGCACTTCTTGCACTTTTGGGGGCTCCTCCTTTGTAATTGGTTCTCTGCGGAATCCCCGTAGACCACTTCCTTTACGTCTCCATCGCAAAATAACCTTTTCCAGGATTCCAACAGACCAAATGATCGTCCTAAATTGCTTCCTCACCTGGTGTCCTCTTATATGGGCCTTACAAAAAATGAGAGTCAAAAGTCAGTACGGAATCTTTTCATTAATAAGATAATTAATTTAGGATTAAAGCATCCCGAGGCTATTGATATTAATCGTTTTTGCACAATGTGCCCTTGATGAAAGGGCTCAATTATGTTTCTATAGATTTAATGAGTATGTTCATAAATGATGAAGGGCTCAATATGTAAAAAAACAACGGTTCAAGTGCTTAATGTGTAAAAACAACTAAGTTAAGGGGCCTCAAAATTGCATTATTCCACTAATTTATTTTATTGGCAAAAGCATGTCAAATTTAAAATCAAATAAGACGCATGACAGAATTTATCAGGCCCAAATGAAAACTATTTGTCCCTTAATGAATACACTATAAAGCCAAACGACTGAATGATGAAAATGACACCATAACAACTAACTATACACTTAAAGTAGAAACATAAAAGAAATTACAAAAAATAATGAAAATAAAAACTACACGTGGACAAGGGTCTCAAAAGTGCAGATTGAAGAAAAAAAAATTATTCCAACTCCTATTCATCCACAGGCTACTATTCATGCAAAATCAGGGGAGACACACTGGCTAGATATGATAATTTCTCAAGCAAGAAAAGCATAAACAGAAAGAAACCTGTATTTTGACAATCCGTTGCCGAATTATCAAAAATTCTTTTCTCTTCTTATAACCACGGAACTTCTTTTGGATTTGTACAGCTGCAGCATTGACTACTTCAGAATGCATAGGCCTGCGCATCTTGGCAGCAACAACTGCAAGATCTCTCTCATCCAATATTGGTTCATCATTATCATACTCAGTTAACTGTTTCCTCTGGAATGACTGCATTCTGAATACTTGATATATACGGTTAGCAGCTTGTGTAGCATTGCGCATGGCAGAAAGTGAATCTTTCAATGATAGTACATTTGGCATATCGCCATCATTCACAGGAGTTGCTGCTCGTTCTGCAATTGTCTGCACAGCTGCCGTTCCTGAAACTTCAGGGTCAGCTCCCTCCTTTGAATCAGTCAATGTAAGCAAACGTAGGTAGCTTGTCAGAGATGACTCTGCAAGGAAGCCAGATATCCCTTTCTGTCCATTGCCTGAAGCAAGGTCAGCTGGAGTTCTACCCAAAGGAAATTCCGGAGATGGATCTGTCAGTGCCCGTGTATCTGCACCCAACAAGACAAGTGCAGCAACTGTCTGCTCTCTGCATTTACAAGCATTGAAGCAGTAACCATTAGTATTGCCAAACATATTACAAATTACACAGCATCTAACACTAAAGTTAGTTAACAAAGATGCAAGAGGTTGAAGCAAAAAGTTCCAGCAGATTTTACAAGCATTCAAGAAGTCGAAGAAAAAAATTCTCTATAATATCTTGAGACTAATTAGTATTCGTAAGAGTTGTATCGGTGTGCGTATAGAATATAGCAAGATGCAGCCTTAAGCTAGATAGAGGAGAATAATTATATAATTGAGTTTCTAATTTCACAATTGATTTATGCAAGGACAATTAAACCAAGATATGCAGTTGGTAAACGACAGAGCCAGAGCGGGAGAGAGAGAGGTAGTGTTTTTGAAACTACTACAAGCGTATTCCACATAACTATATCACTAAACCCTTGATGTTTAAAGTTCCCTGATGCGAGATGAGAAACTAGGACTTCTGACAAAGGGCATAACAACAATAGGACGAAAGGTTACTTTTTAGTAGTATTTCAAGGGTTAGAAAAATATATTCTTGCCTGCCATAGAATGCGGCCCAATGAAGGGCAGTCCATCCATTCACATCACGGAAATTGATATTGACCCCAGCAGTCACTGTTGGCTTTATGGCCCAATCATAACCAAGAGCAGCTGCTAAGTGTAGAACACCTTGCCCATCATCGTCCAACATACTTGGCCCTTTAACACTTCCAGCAACCACATGAAGAAGCCACGGATACAGCTTTGCTTGCAAAGCCTTCTTCATTTTTATCTCCTCTTGGGATAAACCTCTTTCTGAGGTTGGTTCAGCCAACTGATAACATTCATCATCCTCACTCAGTGAAATGATTTTGCTAATCAGTACCTGTTTCTCTCTAGCATCTTCAAAGAGAGAACTTGGAGGACCAGGAGCTCTCAAAGACAGCAACCTTTCAAATCGCAGATGAAGAAGCATGTCACTTGTATTACCACCATAAGTGTCTATGACATCTACATCTTCAGCGGATCCCTCTTGATAATCAAATTCACGCACTTCACTACAAGCAACCCTGTTTGAACAAGTAACATAGAAAGGAACTCTTCCAACACTGTGAGGTGGAGCATAGCAACAAAGAATCCCATCAGCCAAAACCTCAGCTGGTACCTCCACTTCCCCAAACATGCAAGACCAGTTATGCTTTACCACATCTTGCCGACTCTTCAAAAATGTTCCAGTGACATGTACCTATTACCAGCAAAAAAAGTAGGAAGACTTGAGTTTTTCACATCCCCAAACACCATTCTGAACAATTTGAAAGAAATAGAAAACAGACTCCAAAATTGGGATTGGCTGGAAGAACTCCATGCAATATAAACAATCAAAATAAATTGAAAGTGGAAGTAACATTTCTGATAATGAAATGATGGCTACGAGAAAGCTCAACCCCAATAGAAGTGGAGTAGTTTGCATAAAATAAAAACAAAGTGCCCAAATGATAACATCTGAAAAAAATATTTAAACATACATAATAAAATTTCAAAAACCAAAAAGCCAGTTAGAAATACCATCCACTACAATAGCGGAAATCGATAATGTTGCTAAAAGTTGAGCTTTTTGGGTCATACAAAATGGAAATTTTTCTATATAAGCATAAGAAAATCATATAGCAGAATCACTGCTTGCCCGTTAGAACAAGGAATGCTTATTCCTGACAAACAACAACAACAAAAAAAGCTGACGAAAGCTTTAATTAAGTACCAAAAAAGCTAATAATCAACAAGGAAACAATAACATGTACCTCCAATTTCGAGTCTGCATAGGCCCACTTTGGTGAAAAATCAATTATGCTGAAAAGTTGATCTTGTGAGACGGAGGGGCTTAGTGAAGAATCATTACCCACATTTTCACATTCAACTGTGCTCCATGAAAGACCAGATGAGGATCTCATATGCAAATCATCCACATCAGCAAGTTCTCGAGAAACCCAACGAGAAAAGCTATCAACTTTCTTGAAGCCCTCTTCTTTATCTAGTAATGGTTTCTTAATAAAATTATATTTGCTATTTTCTTCCACAGAAATGTCTTTCTCATATTCCCCCTGAGATAAAGCTTGAACTTCAGCGTTTGTAAATGGCATATTAAGTGTGCTATCAAGAAGCTCCAAGTTGTGCTGAAGGGGACCAGATAAAAATCCCTCAAGTGTATTTTGTAAATCACCATTATAACCTCTTTGCTCAAACAACCTTGCATCTAAATCATATGTCAAACCAAGATCCGCTGTTTGGTAGACTTGTCCATCATGCGAGTGCAAGGAATTGTTTTGGTACGGAATCTGGTCAAGTTGCAAATATAGCATAAATATTTAATGGATAAGCATTGTGTCCAGAAATTATAAAATAAAAAAACAAAGCACACTGGAAATTAGAAGAAGTCTACAATGTTACTAACATGAATATGATACCATTAATTGCATGAATACCTACATTGACACAACAAAATTTGGATTTGCAAAAAACATTTTCAATTGTTGAGAAACTAGATAATATACAACCATACCAATGTTTCATATGTACAGAAGATTTTAAGCATATGGGGGGGGGGAAAGAAAAGGAGATAGGTTTCTACTTCAAATGCTTTGAGTTTTGAACTTCAAATGCACCCACTAACACATAACAAAATCATAACCATTCTGCTTGGTTTAAGACTATAAATTTCAATGACCCTTTTATGAATCCTTTTCAAGTTTTCAGCCCATGTAAACTAGATGGTGAGATCCTACTATCTTTATGAACTCTTTAGCTCTTAATGGGCACCATAGTACTAAAGGCACAAGGTGCAGTGAGGCCAAAGGCATCCAAGGTCTAGACGCAAGGTGAAGGCGTAAGGGCAAAAGAGCAGCCACCGAGAGCAGATGGGAAAGATAAAGAAATAAAAATAAAAATAAAACAAAATATCAGCAACTATTTAACCAAATTAAAAGAGTTTATTGAAAGCATCAATCTAGAGATGATGAAACACCAAGAAATAAAATTTTACAAATGACTTCATCTTCAATAGATTCATGGAAGTACTTGTCCTCAACTAGTATAATAAAACAAAACAAAGAGACAAATCCATCAATTGATGGATTGAGAGAGGACTCTAAGGGAAGCCTCAGCGTCCTAGGTTCAAAACCCAGGAGCCACTGCCCCATTTCAAGAGAATAACCAAAAACGGAAAAAGAAATAGAAGTTGACAATCAGTTAAAAAGAGACCAAGAAGAAATGGAAAAAAGTAACATGCTTAAAAAATCCAGGGAAAAGAAGGAACTAGAAAATAAAGAGAGACAGAGAGGATCAACTTAAGGACCATGTGAGACAACAAGTTGCACTCACATTCCAATGCCTTTTGGGCTTTCAGATTACCATGAAAGTGACAAAACCTACTACTAGTAGCAGTCTGGTCAAATTTCAATCCCTCAAGTGTTCTGACTTCCAAGAAATTGCGGCACATTACATCATATAGCAAATCTGCTTGTATTAAGTCTACAGGTGGTGGTCCAGACAAATTCCAACTATTTCCCAGAAGCGGAAAAGAATTCTTCCTACAACTTGATGCCGATAGTTAGTGAAGTGCACAATTTCAGTACATATTGCCTGAAAGAAGGTGCACAGCGAAGCCAAAAGCACTTTCCTGGTGAAGAGCACCAGCCCTTCTCCAGCAGAGGTGCTAGAGAGAGCACACTGGAAACACCTTCAACAACGAGTACCATTTCCAACATCCCGTAAATTTACATATTTCTTTCTCTCGCACACATAGTTATTTGAAATGAACACCAGAAAGTATATAACAAACAAATGGATCCACAATCCAGTTTCCAATTTTTCATTTGAAGAAGTTGAATAGACATATAGTGAATAAAGTACCTGCCATTGTGATTCTGTTGGCAGAGAACCACCATAATCCTCAGTGGGAGCATCTATAATCTCACCAAGAATCGTACTCCTTGCAATACCTGTAGCATCCGGTTTATTTCCCATATTACATTGTTCCAAAACCTCCTCCCAAGATGCCAGGCTTTGGGAATCATTAGTGAAAGTACCATCAATTTTTCCCAGGCCATCTCCCTGAACATATGAATATGGATGTATTGCAGGCGTTGATGATTGGACTTCATGATTATCTGTTGATAATTTCAAGTATAAAGTAAATTTGAGTCATGACCATGTAGAGGCTTTATATGGACCAGCCCATAAGGTAAATTAATTGAACGCCAGCAATAAATTAATAAAAAGGAGAAATTAACATAATAAAAGCAATCTTACGAGGTGTTGGATGAACAAAATGAGAACTCAACATGCCACCATTCTTTTTGTCTGTCACGGGACCACTTTGTATTTGTTGTGGCTCAAGAAGAGAGTAGTGTCCAGAACTTGTATGTTGACTATCAGCTACATTAATTACATGCTAGCAGCGTGTTAGGAACTAGATATAAATGAGTTAGCTAAATCAGTTGAAACAGAATTCTTGCAGTCCAATAACTGTTGTTTGGTTAGTTGTCATTTTATCACTTCTCTTAGTCGTTTGTTAGGACTGAATATTCGATATAAATGAGGATCGATTAATTTTAAAACCGCAGTAGAATTTGACATAACTGAAATAGAATTTCTCTCCCTAAGTTCTCGAAATCATGTCTGCAATACTTTCTTCTCTATTCCTTTCTCACACTTGCCCTCTCAACTGTTACATATTTCATTTCCTCTCATTCCAAACACAAGTTAGGCCAAAAAAAAATTCTCTTAATGAGTACAGTAACTATCAAAGAGGCCAAGAATCAACAAGAACATTACATTAAGCGTTCAAAGTCATAATGTTCCCTCAAAAGGTAGATCATGACTCATGAGCAAAAAAAAGACCCCTGGAAAAAAGAAAGTCTCCTCACGATCTAAATGTAAAAAAGGAAATATCTCTTAAGACCCACACAGAAGAGTTCCAACACTCGTCCTTCTTTCCATGAGAACCACAAAATCACCATAAAAATAGTATCCAAATTTCACACTCTACCCAGCATTCAGTCTTCCAAGCATTAGCAATATGTAATATATAACAGACAGAAAATACCTGAATCGGCATCTTCACAATAAGATGAAAGTGTACTGGTTGGGCTTGTTGAATCTGTATTTCCTGAAGGCTCTTTGTTATGACTCGCAACAAAGCTGTTTGAAGGACTGCTATTCGTCCTGTTCCCCTGATGGATAAATGTATAAGTGTGTTATTTTTCAGTAAACAATGGATCCAAACAGCCTAAGTCCTTTAGTAGGATATCAGTTTTAAAATTCTAGTAGAAATAGTAGAGAACTATCTGGAAGTTTTTCTCTAGTCCTTCAAAGATATGCAAAAAAATATCTCAGAACTGGCTGCTGCATCCCATAGCCATAATAGCAAGTCTTTTCAAATAATTACAGTAGTAATAAGGAGTGTAAAAACAAGAAGTTTGCTACCTTTACTTCCAAGTAGTGGACGAATACTATATGCATCAATTCCCTGCATCAGTCAACAATTCATACAATCAAAACAAGGACAGAGGTATTCTAAAAATTACAGCAGTCAACAATTCATACAATCAAAACAACCGATTAATCCCCAAGAACCCTGTCCGCCCGACTAGCGCCTAGCGTATTTTACAACCTTGATGGTAATAATAATAATAATAATAAGGAATCACTGCTTCAGCCTAATATTGTAGTGGCAGCATATCTTCACGACGGATACTACTAAAAACTTCGATGCAGAAATCATATGCTACAAATTCTGCTCCTGACCTCTAACAAGCAGCAACAACACCTATAGTATTTCAAAACATTGACACTAATAATTGGACTACAATACAAGAAAGCAGATTTTTTTATTATAATAGATATGACAAAGCAATGCCAGCATGCATGATAAGTCCAAAGATAAATGGAAGATTTCAACAGCCTCCCAAGGACTTAAAAATTATGTTACATCAGGAAAAGCCTAACATGGAAATTGATTCAGAAATTCCTACTTAGTACTTACTGCTCAAGCATCCAATAGCTGCGCCTTTGAAAGCTCTCGTTATCTTCTCCATGGGCATAATAACAGTGTAATACATCAATACTTCCAACCTAAAAATGTTTAAGGCATGTTAACATTAAGAAAATACAGTAGCTTTTTCATAAACAAACCTCTAATCAAGAAAAATAGTCAACTAACAGAAAAGCATAACTATAATATTATACATTTATTCAGCAAAACTAAAGTTGTGCAATAATCAAGTTCTGAATCCCCCTAAGATACACATATACTTGAATCACAATCAAAGGTTATGCTTGTGCAAACTAACCTTCAGCTTCTCATGAGCTTCTCTGACAGTCTTTCCATCCCTTTTTTTCCTCCAATTATGTCCGTCCTTTCGGAAGTACCTCAAAACCTTCCGATCGAAAAGAAAAAGGGAGCCACCTAAGATGGTGGAAAAAAGAGTAAGGTTATCATGTTCATAGTTGTAAATTATCAATATTCAAGAGCAATATTATTTAAAGAACTGCACATAAAATGAGTACAACAACAACAACAAAGCCTTAGTCCCGAAATGATTCGGGGTCGGCTAACATGAACCATCATATAAAATGAGTAGTTCGAAAAAAAATCATTAAGTGTGCTTCACCAAGCAATCTTTAAAGGTATTTTGAAAAAAAAAAAGATAAAAAAAAAAATCAATAAAAAGAACAGCAACTAACTACGAATGCACTTAAATCCAGAATTGTCCGAACAGAGGCTGGTATTCAAAAGCATGTCTACATAATTTGATAATAGTGAAGGTAACAAACAATAGGTAATTCGGCAGTCAAACCAGTTTCAACCATGAAGTAGAAAATGAGACACACATGATTAGGTAATTCGGCAATCAAACAAGTTCCAACCATGAAGTAGAAAATGAGACACACATAATCTACCAAAGTGTCTTTGAAGCACTAGGTTAGATGATAATACAGCATATCCTGAAAACCACTGTATGGTGACTCTCGAGTGACTTCATAGGAGTCCAAGTCAATTTTTTATCTACATATTCTTTCAGGGTGCGGGGAACAAATGACACACATAAATTAATACCAGGCTCATCAAGATGCCACAACCAATTAATGGAAAACCAAGAAGTATTAGATCAATGATGAACAGCATAAAGTAGCAATGTAGTAACAAACATGAGAGGCCTAACACTATACATTTCAACCCTTTTCTATCCAAACTAAGACTCTTCAAGGTACTAGAAACACTTTCGAAACCAATCCAACCATCAGAATAAGTTTAGAAAATCATACTTGGTGGTCTGGTTGGAGACTCTGATGAAATGTGGAACTTCTGATAATTACGAAGAATTTCACATATCTCAGCAGGACGCAACCATCTGTGTTGTGCCTCTAAAAATAACTGCTGAATATCTGCACATCAAAAGAACTGAAAGTCAACCTACAAAATTTCTAGTGTCACAAGTACAAAAAGAAATAGAAGAAAAATGTCAGTGGGCCAAATGTTGAAAATGCAAACCACTTTCGTGAAAGATCAATCTTTGCACTTAATGGAATGTGAGCATATAAGCAAAAAAAAAGGGATTATAATGGTAAGTAAAATTAGTAAGCAACAGACATCATGCTATCCAAACAGAAAAGGAACACACTTTCCCATTCCACTACATTTTATGTATGTGATGTAAACGTTCAACTTGTGCATGCAGACATATCCCAATATCAGTCCTTATTTGTATCTCAGGCCAATTTGCAGGGCAGACGTAAATTAAAATTTTGAAGTGAGCAAGAGAACATAGACAAGCAACTAGCGAGGAAGGTTTCATGACACTTCATTTATAGTATAAATACTTGAGTTATGTGGATTGTAGAGAGTACATCAGTTATCTAAACAAATCAAATTTTCTCTCATTTCTCTCTTCCTATCCCCATCTCTTCCTCTATTTCTCCCTTCTCTCCCCCGATCTCCCTTTTCAACTTTTTCTATCTCTCTTCTATACTTTCCCTGAAATTCTCCAGGTTTCTCATGATTCACTACTTGAGTTGAGAATTACAAGCCTTGAGCAAAACAATTGCTATCAAAGTCATTCAGACCCACGAATCATGGTTCAAAAAAAACTCAAAATTTGAGAAAGGAGTTTGATGATTGGAGAATCGTATCTAGGCTTTGCCATATAATTTCATCTTGCAAATAGAAAAAGGCCACAATAGCACATATTTGCTGGCAAATCGGAAAGATCTTGATGGTGATTTATCGGATGACCAAGAAGCAGATTGAAACTTGCATTCAAACCCTAGAGGACAATGATGAGAAGCTATAAGATGAATTCCAAACTGCAACGAACAATGGTGAAACAACATGAAGAGAAACAAAAGAAAGGCCACAATGAAAAATATTATGGAAGCGATGAGTCTGCAAGTGAATCGACTAGCACCATGAGAACGAGTAAGGAAATTTTTTATCTTTCCTAAGTCTATTATAATTGTTTGTATAGATGTCGTTGTGATTTGGAGTTGGAAGTTTTTTTATAGTTCAGATGTATTAGGAAAAAAGAAAGAAAAAGAAAATTGAACATTTGTCATTGGAGTATCAGTGTTTGTCAAAATGTTATATTGCTTCTCGGATTCTTTCTGCATTGGAAACATTTGTCATTGGAGTACCAAGTGTTTGTCAAAATGTTATATTGCTTCTCGGATTCTCTATGCATTGGAATCACTTACAAATGAAAAAAGAGCGAAAGGGAAGTATTATAAGGGCCATTTGGTGGGTTGACTTGGTTTTGGTCAATGGGGCCATCAAAGAGATGGAATTTGAGAAAAAAAATAAGGCAAAGGAAAATAAAGAAAACTCGAGACATTCAAATGCTTTGCCCACGCATCAAGGATAATTTAAGCAAATTCTGCTGACAGTCAATGATTATGAGTTTGAGAAGTAGTTCACTTGGTGATTGTATCGTAATGATGCTGCAAAGTTAAATCAAGCTTTCTCTCATTTCCCCCCTCCTATCTCTCTCTATTCCTCTGTTTTTGTCTCTCTTTTCTTCTTTCCCTCAATTCTTCTGTTTCTCATTATTCAATATCCATTGCTTGAATTGAGCTTTTCTGAGCTTGATTCATAACAATAGGATTAAAATAAATTTTTCCACATGCCACCTCCCTACCGCAACATCATCACTATCATCTAACCCCTCATCCCCAAAAGCTCCCATTGTTAGATAAGAGAACTAAGAAACCCCAACCCACAAAACAAAAATTCCAAAACAGACTAACAGAGTACAAACTTTCAATTAGTTAGGAACTTCATGCTGATACTGCTCAATAATAGACTGAAGAGTAGCCATTCACTTAAAGTCAGAAGCATAACTAGCCAAAGCTGACCTAATTAGATTTTTCCTAAATAGTAATTCATAGTCAAAAAAAAAATCATGTAACTGAATAAGAAGTACAATTTACTAGAGGCCAGCACCAGCAGCATAACTATCTAAGCTAATTAGCTCATTCTTTAAAAAAATATTACAGTAATTCAATAACTAGAAATGATGTAGATGTGAAATAGGAAGTTATAAACACGAAAAGAAAAAATAAAACAAACACATCCTACAACGAATCAAATCAAACTAAACTACGAAACTTCACATAAAAAACAGACTAACAGAGTACAAACTTTCAACTAGTTAGGAACTTCATGCTCATACTCAAAAGGCTAGTACTGCTCAATAGTAAACTGAAGAGTAGCCATTCACTTACTTAAAGTCAGAAGCATAACTAGCCAAAGCTAACCTAATCAGATTTTTTCCTAAACAGTAATTCATAGTCAAAAAAATCCTGTAACTCAATAAGAAGTAGAACTTACTAGAGGCCAGCAGCATAACTATCTAAGCTAATTAGCTCATTCTTTAAAAACTCCTGTAATTCAATAACTAGAAATGATGTCGATGTGAAATAGGAAGTTAGAAACACGGAAAGAAAAATTAAAACAAACACATCCTACAACGAATCAAATCAAACCTAATACGAAACTTCACATAAAAAACAAATGGATCTAAATCTACACGAAAACAAAGGAACCGGAAAGTGACTTGAAAGGAAAATCTGACCTAATCGAGGACCCAGCCCAAACGAAGCACGATCAGCCATGAAAAGGAGTCGAGAAGCGAAAAGAGATTGAATCGGCAACTGATTGATCTATAAATATATCGATTGGAAACCGCAGACTTCAGAGACTGAATCGGATTTCCGATTATTTAATCCGACGAGAAGAGTCAGCAGGTTTGAACGACGAAGGAAGTCAGAGAAAGAAGGATTTGGTTTGGATTTTTAAATTTATCGCTATTATTTTTCATTTTTTAAGTAATTATTACGTTATTATACTTTAATAGTTTGTTTGAGGTTCTATTGAGGAACAGTGTGAACACAGGAACGGGAAAAGCCGACGAAACTGGCAGGAAAAGTCGCTCTCCGGTAAGAGGTGAAATGTGGGGTCCGCTGCCCATTTTTAACCAATTACAAGTGGACATGTGGCGACCAGAATGAAAAAGATGAAAAGTGTTTAGTTCAGACGCGGTTTTTGTTTTTTAATGGTAATATAGTGGGCAATTTTATTTGAAAAAAAAAAAGTTACAAATTAGAGTATAGATATTATGGGTGAGTGAATTTAGCATCAATGTATAAAATAACGTTATAGCACACGACTAATCACATAACAAGTAAACGTACATTCACACTCACGCATGACGTTGTCATTAGCAGAACCACACGTGCAGCTATTGTAACCGTTTTTTATTAACAGCAAGTTCAAACCATTTACTGACTGTCACGTGGATCTCAACTTTCATTTCGGACACACAATGTTATCCTACTATAAATATAAGGTCAGTTCGTCCTTTTTGCTCATATAAGTTTCATATTACTCATTATATTTCTCTCATTGGCTTAGGCATAGGAGTTGAGTTGTCGATTCTCGGCTCCACTTTAATCATTTTTCTGTCTTATTTCATGAATCTAAAGGGTTCGAGCAAGCTCAACTTAGATTATATCACATCAAATGGATGTGGTGAGCTTGGATCGTTATGACTCAGTTGAATAGCTTTATGATTCCTGCATCATCCAACATCCATTCGACATCAACTCAACTACCAAGGAATGAATCTCTTGTTGACACAAATGAAAAGCCCTAGAACCTTCATAGCTTACATCGGAATTTGACCAGCGAATATAAGTCTGTTGGGCTCTTTGGATTTAGAACAAAGGAAGTTTATGGATGAAATCACTAAACAACTCATCTACAACGTGGGGTCGGTCTAAGAGTCAATGAACGTTCTTAGAGTCGAATACACAATGGAGGTGGTAGCTATTAGAGCATAACTGGAAGAGGCAAGGGAACCTAACAAATGCCTTGACATACATGATATGCATGCTTTACCGAACACCACATAATCTGAACTTATCCATGAAACAAGGATTTGTCCTTCGATTCCCAGCAAGACGGGACAAGGGGTAGATCTAAGGGACGAAAATCCAACCTATATCACCGCATATGTCATCCTTCCAAGAAACCACCTCACAAACATCGTCATTACTCTGACGAATCCAGATCTTCTAAGTGTAAGAGGAATGTCTGGTAGAACTCCGCTAAATCTTTACAGAGATCGGAATGAGAATCACCTCGAAGCTTTGGGTCAAAGATTTAAAGGATCAAAGGGCTAGAGATGGTGAGGCTCCTTTTGTCAATGATGAAATGTACAAACTTATTCATAAGGAGATCTAGAATGACATGGTGGATGTTGGCATCGATTCTAGGATTCCCAAAATAATGGAAACTAACTCACCACTCTATGCAGATATTTTTGATTGGGCCCATTTATAAGGGATTCAAATATCCATTGTTGAATTATTATAATAGACTGACAGATCCCACCCTCCACATAAAAAAATTTGGCAGATCTTTAAAGACTACGACAACCACGAATGCTCTCATGTGCAGGATATTTCCTATCACACTCAAGGAATTCGTGGCATATTGATACGAGCAACTCTTGCCCAGATTGATTCAGAATTTCAACAATATGGCATTTGAATTGTCGAACAGTTCATTACATTTATACCGAATAGTATAACAATGCAAGAGTTGAACTATTTGGTATAGGAGACTCGTGAAGATCTTTGAGAATAGGTTGAAAGTTCTAAAAGACAATAATTCAAATTCGGTAACTAAATATGGACGAAGTCATTAATGTTATGGCCTCAAATTATAGAATCAAAGATTAATAAAAAAAACAATTGCCAATTAATCGACACAAAGAATTGCCAAATCCTCCGAGCTTCGATACAATCCCGAAGGAGATGTAGCAGGTCCTCCCGATCGCCACAAATTAGACATTTATCGTCTATGCTCAAATGGCGTTTAAGTCGATTAGCATTCATCAAGGCTGCCTCATGTCCGACTATCCACATAAAGTATCGAATCCTCTCAGTCACATCGATACCCCATAATACCTTCCAATCCGAACTAGTCCAGACTTGTCGATCCGCACCTGCTTGAGCATTTTGGATCTTATAAGCTGTCCTGATCGAGAACATACCTGACTCCATCGGCTTCCACGTCCAACTGTCTCTAGCCTCCTCATTACGAATCAGGGACACCACTGCTAGTTGGTGCAGCACCTCATCCGGCAAACAAAGTCTGAGCCGCTCCTAATCACAACCTCGATCCTCCAACCAATACTCCTCAACTTTCTTCATTCGGTCTTCCTCACTGATCAGGCTAAGGGCGGCTTCACTCAGACACAACTTCCCTAACCAATTATCATTCCAGAATTCCGTTTCACTCCCATTTTTTACCAGTCTTTTCAACCCCTGTTTGAGAACCATCGCCCCTTGGGTGACACTTCGCCAAACGCCACTATGTGGATTCTTCTTCCTGAACATATCAACACCATGTCGACCACCCCCATATATTCCGTTAAGTACTTTAACCCAAAAACATTCAGGTTCCATTATCATTCTCCAGCTTAATTTAGCCACATTTGCAAGATTAGCTTTGCGTGATTGTCTCACACCCAAACCCTCGCTTCCCCACGACCGGCTCACTAAGTCCCAATTGATAAGATGGACTTTCCGCCCTCCCTTCGAGCTGCCCTAGATAAAGTTTTTGTTAATTCTGTCCAGTGTTTTACGGACACCTGCCGGTAGCACCACAGTTTGCATGGTATAATTGGGGAGAGCCAACAACACAGATTTTACCAAAGTGGTTATTCCTACCATGGATAAGCATCTTTCCTTCCATCCCGCAAGCTGATTCCTCTCCCTTTCAATCACGGGTTCGTAGGATCGCCTACTCAACCTCTCATGAGCCAACTGAATCCCAAGATATCTCCCCAAGTTTGTAGTACTCTTAATCCCTAACACTCACGTGATTTCCTCCTGAGTTGCAGTGCTCACGTGCATAGAGAAGAACCAATAAGATTTATCAAGGCTTACTTTCTGACCCGAACCATCACATAAATGACTCAGGACCCTGTTAATTGTATTTGCTTGATTCACTAAAGCCCCCGTCATCAAAATGATGTCATCTGCAAAGAAACAATGAGATTCAGGGCCCGTTTTTTAGATAAAGTGACAGGCTTCCATTCTCCTGTTCCCACCACATCCATGATTAGGTGGCTAAGCCGTTCCAGGCATAAAATAAAAAGATACGGGGACAGCGGGTCCTCTTGTCTCAGACCACGAGTCGGTTGAAAGTCTTCCCCTTTTTCTCCATTTCAAAGAACATGCATAAACGGGGATGTAACACAATTCATAATCACAACAACCAAATTATCAAGTAGCCCCAGACTCACGAAAGTGTCTTTCAAAAAGTTCCAATTGATGCAGTCATACGCCTTCTTTAGATCAAACTTCAGAAGCATCTGTTTTTTCTTATTTTTAGCCCGCTGAAAGGACAAAATCGTTTCCTGGATAAGCACGATGTTATCTGATATCTGCCTCCCCGGGACGAAACTACTCTACATCAGCCCCACCACATGAGCTAGGATGGACTTCAGCCTATTCACAATGCATTTGGTAATAAGCTTGTACCTGACATTGCAGAGGCTAATAGGTCTGAATTGGGATAGATTTTTCGGCTCTTTATCTTCGGAATCATCGAGATAAAAGTAGTATTTATGCTATCCTCCAACTCTCTCGAATTCAGCCCCTTCAAAATGCCAGTGCCCGTACAGTCTCCCACCGTTTCCCATAACTTTTGGAAGAAACCGGCTTGAAAGTCATCAGGCCCGGGAGCTTTCCATGGAGCCATGCCCCGTAGGGCCACTTTTACATCCTCCATTTGAAAAGTTCTGAGCAGATCCACATAGTCAGACCGACTAATCTCAAGAAAGCCATGCTCATAAATAATAGGGATTCGGATCGGAAGTTCCTCACGATACAGCTCATTAAAGAAATTACCTGCCATAATCCGCAAGCGCCCTTCATCACAAATCCAAGTTCCATCAATGTCACAAAGGCCAATTTTCCAGTTGCGTCTGTTTCTAATTACTGTAGAAAGATGAAATTTTTTTGTGTTCCTGTCTCCTTCTTTCAACCACTGAACCCTTGACCTCTGAGCCCAGTATATTTCTTCTTATTTCAAAACAAGATCAAGTTCCCTTCTGACTTTGTTCTCAAGCTTCAGAAGACCATTTGTGCACCTTAGTGCCAGCTGTCTTTGGATGCCTCCCAGTCTGGCATATGCATGTTTTTTCCATCTGACTATACTTCCAAATTCATCACGATTCCAAATCTTCAATCGATCAGACATATCGCTGAGCGCATTTCCGAGTTGAGTCGTCCCGTTCCAATTTTGAATAATTATCTCTCTAAATGAAGCATCCTCCAACCAGGCCACCATGAACCGGAACAAACTCTCTTATTTCTTCGTATCATAGAGAAAATCCACTAAAATCGGTGTATAGTCCGATTGAATCCTTTGCAGGTGTCTAACAACTGAAATAAGGAACCAGAGACGCCAATCAGCAGAACAAAATCCTCTATCAAGCCTGCAAGTTATTCTAGTTCTTGGCGAAGAACCCCTGTACCATGTGAATTTTGGCCCAACATGTTGGGGTTTAGTGTCCTATAGACAATTGTTCTAGGATATAAACTTAATGCGAATGAAGTGTTCTTTACATCATTTGTTTTAATAAGATATGGTTTCATAACTATATAAAGGCAACCTCTTTTAAGAACTAAATAAGTCTAATAAAAGGAAATCCCTAAGTTTGTTTAAAGTGATTATAAAGTGTTCATACAAGCATGAAGTGAGACGAAACTTTATAATAAACTAATAAACTTAAAACCACCCCAAGTCAAGTAATATGTTTAGAAATAGGATTGACATATCACTATTGAGACTTGCATGTAATAATGTCTTCTGTCGAGACAGAGAGCTGATCTCACAAGCTTCAGATATGCAGATATCTGGACAGTTACATGGATCCAATGAAAAAGAGTTCATTAGGATTGGGGACCCGGCTTGAGATAACAAGATTGGTAGATTTATCCTTGTCACCTGTTCATCTCATTGGTATTAATAGGTATAAGTAATCCTCAGACTCAAAGGAATGTTAATTAGTGATTCTGGATTATGGAATGTGATGCTTTGATCCTGTTGTAACACGATCCATAACAGAGATGACTCTGGGGTGTGAACGGCAGACGTTGGGTATCACAGAAAGTAATTGCAGGATAGTTATACATTGGATTGAGCATTTGTCACTCCCGATAAATGGGAGATACGTCTAAGGATCGCTTGTGGAAGACTTGACTCTAAATCCTTGCAAGGTGATAGCTTAAGACTTGAAATACAAATTTCACTTAACCTATCTAATTGGAGTTAACTCGGCCTGTACAAGTAAAACGAACGTCTCGCTATATGTGACTTGACATTATCCATAGTCATAAGATTCAGTTCAAGGATGTATTTGATAAAGGGTCGAATTATACTGTAACTAATACGGAAAGGTCAACGACAGAATCAACCTGTCTTCTTATAGCTCTGGGGGAATGTTTCGGATTTGCTAATCACATTTCGCGTACTCATTCCGTTATGCAAAGATTAAATATAATTCTGAGAAAATTAATTTAATAGTTACATACGTCTAGAAGCAATAAGAACCTAATGGGTCACACATAAGACTTGGAGCCCAAAAGAGAAACAGATGTTAATTAATTGATAGAAGCCCAACTGAGTCCACTAAGGCCCAGTAAATATGGGGGCGATTTATGTATAGTAAATACATAAATAAATTAATTTGATTTTTAACAATTCTAATTAGATTATGATTGTGAATTAAATTAATTAAAGGATAAATAAGTTAGGAGGCTTAATGAGATTAAATTGCTCCTATTATTATCCTAAAAGGTTACTATTATTATCTTTATATTTAGATATAATTATAGATAATAAATAAATACCCCCCTATATGTAAATTTCGGCCAACACAGTGTCTACCAAAGAGAAGAATTTCGACCCCCTTGTTGAGGACGAGATTATTAACCGCTTCCTTCCGTTTCAATTGATTATCAATCTCTTTCTCTATTCCTTGATCTTGTGTTGATTAATTAGAGGCAGTCTATTCTTGATTGCTATCATACGGTTGAATTCTAACTTGGTTTTGAATTGTGTTTTTGTCTTGTGCTCGGGAACTCGAAGTAAGAGTTGTGGACACTTCGATTGCAACGGTAGATAGAACATCAAAAGGTATTTCCTTCTATCCCTCTTTATATGAAATAACGATTAACGTATCTTGGGTTAATGGAAAAAGGTTAAAAAATTTATATTTCCGCTGCCAAACGTTTGCCTATTTTCCTTCACAACAAAGCCCAAATCCACCGAATTTAGAGTATTTATCCAAGAGGCAAACTGACCACACCTATTCAGAGTCCTAGCCGAGCCTCCGTGCTTCTCGTTACTCTCATTGGTGCAGTTAAAATCTCCATAAATTAGCCAGGGTCCCGTCACCCTATCCTTCAAAGCCTCCATGTCCTTAAAGGACTTCCTCTTGTGCACCATTTGCGGTCTAACATAAACAGCAGTGAAATCAAAGCAATAATTTTTCCATTCTCCCCCTTTAAATGCAACAGAGCAATGCAAAAACTGATAGTTTTTCTCCTTCACTATAACCTGGACCTGCATATCATCCCAAAAGACCCAAACCCCTCAACTGAAACCTTATGCTTCAATAATCTCACATTTCAGAAAACCAATACTCTTACCAATTACAGGCGCCTACTTCCAGGAATCCGAGTTTCCAGCAGACAAATAATGTTTGGCTTCTGAACCTTCACCATGTGCCTTAAAGTTCTCTGAAAAGCGATGCCATCGGCACCAAAACAGTTCCAAGTGATAATCTTCAAAACAAACATAAATATAAAAACGATAGCCAACTGGCAATTCAATTCACCCCAAACTCAGGAGGCTGACCCTCCATGATGTTATCCCTTATCAGACCTTACACAATAGATTTGTCCCTCAACTTCTATAACAGCCTGTCGTTCCCTTTCAGCACTATATTATCCGGCCGACTGTTTGTGTTTAATTCGCTCAGGATCATTCTGGTATCTGGTTCCAGGCGGTTCCTCTTTCCTCTCCCCGTAAATACCCCAGTAGCACTCCCTCCATGTAGCCCTTCACCATTCCTATTCTGTCCCGACTCCACCTCCATAACATCAAAATTCAGATTAGCGAACCTGTTGGGATGCAGGATAGTCCCTTGCTCCTTATTCTCCTTGTTTTGGCTCACTGGCTTTACCGCGGACCCTTTCCCTTATGTTTCTAAGTAGGGATGGCAACGGGTAGTGTACCCGCGGGTACCCGGCACTATCCGACCCTAATAGGACTACCCGTACCCTGTATAAAAGGGTATGGGAAGGGTATGAGATCAAAATAATTACCCGTTAGGGTAATGGGACGGGTATGGGAATACCCCCTAGGGTACCCGGTACCCGTTACCCGTCATAATTCTTTTATATATTAAAAAAATTATTGTTTTTTAGATGTAATATTTGAGATTTTAAACCCAATCTTTTGTTTTTCAACCATTGAGTGATACCACTAAGCTACTTATTCTTATTGATTAAGGTTCAATTTGTTCAATTTTTAGATAAATGATTTATTAAAATTATACTTTATTAAATTTGTAATATTTTTTATTTTATTTATTGATTTTTAACCGGTAAGGGTACCCGTGGGTACCCGCGAATTAAATGGGAAGGGTATGGGATGCAAAAATATACCCGTTAGGGTAATGGGACGGGTACGGATAATTAAAAAATAAACGGGTAAGGGTTTGGGATTGGCACTACCCGTGGGTACCCTACCCGTTGCCATCCCTATTTCTGAGCAGCACTGGCACCTGCTTTTGGGGCTTCATTATTCTCTCTTTGAGTCCCACTAAAGGCTTTGAATCCTCTTGTGCTTGTACTAGCGTCTGTAGTGATCGAAGGAGCTGCAAAGGGATTCATTTGAACTTGTTTCCAGCCCTCTTGCCCCTCCTTACTAACAATACTCTTCCCATTGCTACGCGCTTGATACTTCCTTCTAGGCACAAGCATCCAAGGCCCGTACACCTCCGAATTGGTGCTCGGGGTATCTAGAATAATCTCATTTGTCCCCCGCAAACCAGAGTCATGATCAATATTAGCCTCCACATAATTAGCCTCTCCTACCACCATGTCGCAAGGCTCTCGAGGAATTTTTGCCGCAACAGCACTAGGCCAGCAACACTTGTTTCTGAAATGCCCGTATCTACCACAGTTGGTGCAAGCCGTATGTAATCCTTCATACTCAACCCGCTGAACCTCCCCATCTAATTCAAACTGAGCGATCAACGGTTTTAGCAAATCAATTTCAACACAAACTCTTGCAAACCGTCCCCTGGCTTTCTTTGCTGTATTCTCATCGACCCTTATCGGCTTACCAATGGTTGTTGCGATGCCCATTAAGACATCCTCATCATAGAACAATAGCGGGAGGTTAGGGAAACGAACCCATACCATTGATTTCTCCACGCTAGCTTTTGAGGGGCTAAACGTGGCCGACCATGTTCGGACCATAAGGTAGTGACCTTGGACTAACCAGGGTCCATCGTTGATAACATGGCTTCTGTCTAATTCGTTATCAAATTGCACAAGGTGGAAGCCCTCTCCCAAATCCATCATGCTTACCCCAGTAATTGGCTTCCAGAGCTCCATCATCCGTCTTTACAAGGCCATATAACCCACATTCCTTCCTAGAAGCTTAATAACAAGAGCATTCTCCCACCAATTTCTTATTCAACTCAGCATCAATGGTGACTTTTGGGAATAGGGGTTCTGTTTCATCGAAATTGATCTGTATCAAACCAGCGGCACGAAGGTCGGTTCTGGGTTTAGACGTCTTAATACCGGAGGACGCAGCCGCGATATCCTTCCAATAGAGTCTATACGGTGGCGGGATGGTGGGCGTCGGGGGGGATCGAGGAGGGGGTGCGGTGTTCCAACGGATTTTGGCCTAGGGCAGCTACAGCTGCAGGAGAGATCGACATGTTTTATTTCTTTTTTTTTATAATTATACTTTTAAGATTGACGCTAATCGCTAATCACTTTTAATTTTGAAAATTTGACAAATTTCCGGTTATCATTAACACAACACTTTACAGAGTCATAAATTTCATTATCTCATTGTTATTTATATGTGGTATGGATCACTTATCATAAATAAATCGTAATTTTTTATTATGAAACTAAAAATTTTCTAATATGCGAGATATAATTATATTATTAATATGCGAGATATAATTATATTATTTATGATGTTATAGTTAAAATTGGTTCAACTCGCAAATGTTGGGAATATAATCGTACTCTTTATAACGTGAAAGCTAAAATTACTCTTACCTATAAAAATAATAATTTCATCTCATTTTTTTAATGTTTTTTATAAAATGATGGATTTGAATCCACAACCTCTTACCTTTTAACATTATTATCTATAATGTTATCAAGGCCAGAGCCGGCTCAGGGCTCGGGGGAGGAGGGGAGAGGGGGAGCTCCCCCGACCACCGGCTCTGCTCTTGAGTACTGATCGATTTGTCCCTTGTAGGCCACCAGCTCCGTCATTGAGTATTGATCGATTTGTCCCCTGAAGCCCCCCTAAAATTAATATATATAGACTCTATATAGTACTATTTAAATGTTTAAAAGTAGATGAGATAGTTAAGAATGCATATTTCTATTTGAGAGATTCTATGTTCAACTCTCTTATTTTGTTTGGAAAGTTTTTATTTATTTTAACTTTATTTTTCAATAATTATAAAAACATGTTACCATTATTAATTAATTTAAATGGACTTTTTATTTTGATAATACTTTTGAATTCATTTTTATTATATTTTTACCATTAAAAAAAGTAAACATATTTAATTTTCTATTAGTTCAATACTAGTTTCTAAAAAATGATAATATTTTTATAGTTTTAACACGTTTGAAGCTATTTTTTTTACCAAGTCCTGATGGGCTGGATTTTGAAAATTTACCGCCAACCGTGCGGTTAAAATTAACCCCCAAGTCTAAATTCCTGCTTCGCCACTGAATGTTATGGTTTTTTATTGAAAGCGGGAGACAAAGGAAGAAGACCCAGAAATCCCAACAAGGTTGACATCACCTAAATCTCCAAACTCGAATATATTAGAAGATAGAAAAAGTCACAAAAAATCAATAGAGTGAAAGAAACAACCCACAAACTAAGCGAACCGATATAAGACTCGGCTGTTAAAATTGTCCCAGAGAAAGCTAGAACAAAAAATCGAAAAAGAGTCCCACCACATAGCATCAGAGCAAGTCCTACCAAAGTTTGCCAGGGCGTTAGCAACCTGATTCCCTTCGCGGTAGACATGCGAAACCGCAAAATGCATTCCAGAAATCATATGTCGACACTCGATCCAATGCTGACGTAATTCTCAAGGAACCGTGATACCCGTGTCACGAAGAAGAACAACCACATACCTGGAATCACTCTCCAACCAAAGACACCGCCAACCTAGGTTGAAAGCCGTACGGATCACGTAAAGGGCAGTATAAAGCTCCGCAACGTGCACCAAACGACAATTTTATGACATGTGAGGTAACTCTTACCTATCAAAAAATTAGTTTCAATCTACAACTCCACATCTGTACCAACCAAGTGAAATATTTTTCACCTGATTAACAAAACATAATTTTAAAATTCAACAAGTTCATTAAAGTTTAATTCTTATTATCAACTCAACATTATTATTTGTCAGACAAAGTGAAATAATGTTGGTATGGGATGGATATAGTCTAATTTGAACGTTACTCTTTTATACTATTTGCAGTATTATTGGATACTTTATTTTATTTAAAAATCAAATAATAATATTTCATAAAAAAAACGAGAAATAAAAAAATAATAAAAAAATAAAAAGAGCAGCTTATAATCAATATCATGGATAAAAATACAATATTAGTGTTTTAGGCTTTAGATTTAGGTTTGTTGGCTCAACTTAACCAACATGAACTTGGCCTTCCTCTGTTACGAGTGTTGAATGTATAGTTTGATATACGAGAATATTATGGAGATAGAGAGAGATAAGTAATAACACAATATTGATTTGAATCACCTTAATGATTCTGGCTCAGATGCCTTGTATTTATAGTGAGCCAATAGTAGTTTGTATAGGAATACAATACACAAGTATAATCGTATTGAAACTCTACCTAGCTAGGGATATAGACAAATTGAAACTCTAACTAGATAAGAATCTATTTACAGAGATAATAGGAATATTATCTCTAACACCCCCCCTCAAGCCGATGGCGGGCACGAACAAAGAGGCGAGAGCGTAGCATCGTGAAGCGAGCCGGAGCTAGCGGCTTGGTGAGTATGTCTACAACCTGATCATCAGTTGGAATAAATCTGACACTGAGAAATCCTTTGTGAACTTGTTCACGAACAAAATGATAATCTAGCTCAATGTGCTTCGTACGTGCATGAAAAACTGGATTTGAAGTGAGATAAATTGCTCCAACATTATCACACCATAACTGAACCGGAGTGGGTAACGGAAAGCCCAAATCTAAGAGAAGTGATTTGAACCATAGGAGTTCTGTCGTGGCATTCGCCACTGCCTTGTATTCACTTTCTGTGGAGGATCTGGCTATTATGGGTTGCTTGCGGGTCTACCACGATACAATGCTGGATCCAAGATAGACACAGAAGGCACCCGTGGATCTTCGATCATCAGGACACCCTCCCCAATCTCTATCTGAGTAACAATGGATGTGCTCTATCGGTTTGATGGACATGACTATCCTAAAGTCTGATGTTCCCTGAATGTACCGTAAGACCCTCTTGACTCCTTTCCAGTGCTCATCAGTCGGACAGTGCAAGAACTGACATAATTTGTTAACTGCAAATGCAATGTCAGGACGAGTGAATGTTAAGTATTGGAGTGCTCCCACAATGCTTCGATATTCAACTCCAGAGGTTAAACTGATGCCTAGCTCTTTTGAAAGTGTTGGCGTGGTGGCCATGGGAGTCAGTGTAGGCTTGGAGTCAATCATCTTCACTCTGTCTAGAATGTCAGCCACATACTTGGCCTGACACATGTGAATGCCATCCTTCTCATATCTTATCTCAATTCCGAGAAAGTATTATGCCTTACCAAGATTGTGAATGGGAAACTCATGTTCAATAGCTGTAATTGTGTTGGTGATGTGTGCAGGGTGGTTACCTGTTATGAGTATATCATCAACATAGCACAAAATATAAGTCTTTTCAGTGCTTGTGCGTCTGATAAACAGAGAATTGTCAGCCTGTGACATCTTGTGCCCAAGTGAGAGGAGGAATGTTCGAAGGCGTGTGAACCATTCTCGCGGTGCTTGCTTTAATCCATAAAGACTCTTTTTGAGAAGACAGACATGATCCGATCGGTCACTATCCCGAAAGCCCTGCGGTTGTTCCATATAGATTGTTTCTGATAAGTTTCCATGAAGGAATGTATTAGAGATGTCCAGTTGATTGATGAACCAGTTGTTTGCTGCTGCAATGGCAAAGACAGACCGAATGGTTGTAGCCTTGATTACTGGACTAAATGTTTCTTTGTAGTTAATCCCAGCTTTCTGAGTAAATCCCCGTGCTACTAAACGAGCTTTATGTCGATCAATGGTTCCATCAGACTTCTTCTTTGTACGAAAGAGCCACCTAGAGGTGATGACATGCTGATCATGTGGTTTTGGTACGAGTTGCCAGGTGCCATTGTCTAGAAGAGCTTGAATCTCGTTAGACATTATCGTGCGCCATTCGGGTTGTTTGTTGGCTTTGCTGAAGCATGTGGGGTCCACTGTGCCATTTGGATGTGTAGCTAGAAGCCCCTCAAACCGTCCCCTTGAGTAAAGAGACGACTGTCGAAGCTGCATATAATGTTGACGTGGACCAATCAGTGATGCATTGCGAGGTCTAGGCCTTGCAGTTGGAACAGGAGCAGGTGGTGCAGTTTCATGAGGAGGAGACTGTGTTTGTGGCATGGCGTTCTCTTCATGAGGTACTGCATTCGGTATCTCCAGTGTGGTGATGTTCACATAACCAACCGGTGTGGTGAGATCATTCTGAGAAACAAGTGTTGATGCAGCTGCGACTACTGGTGACAAACATTGACGTGGAGCTAGTGGAGCAGTGTTTGTGGCTTCAGAGTCAGGGGGAATAATTGGGGTACCAGGATGAGGTCCATAGTGGACAGGTGTGATTGGTTGGGAACATGGAACTAAGTTAAGAGGAGATAATATAGGAGCGAGATTAGAGAAATTACCTAGATACGGGCCGAGTAAAGATGGTAGTTGACAAGATGTGCTTACCCCCAAGTTGCTAGATGAAGGTGATGATGCAGTGACTGCTGATGCAGGAAATACTTCTTCATTGTGCTGTACAAATTTGCAAATGTATATGCATCCGGTGGCATACTCAAGACAAATATCCCCAGAATGATTTTCCGATGGACCAAGGTAGACACATAACTTGGAACGAAAATCAAATTTGTGCTGGTTGTATGGACGAAGAAGAGGGTAGATACCACTGCCAAAGATGCGTAATGCCTTATAGGCAGGCTGTTTCTTGTAGAACAAGAAATAGGGTGAATTGTTGTCCAGTATTTTGGTGGGTAAGTAGTTGATTAACCTAATGTTGTGGATCATGGCATAGTTCTAGAATTTTAGAGGTAAAGATGTATTGGCTAACAAAGTAAGGCAAGTGTCAACGACATGTCTAATTTTTCTCTCAGCTATACCATTTTGTGCATGAGTGTGAGGGCACGCAATTTTGTGTATAATGCCATGTCGTTTGAAAAAAGGTTGTAGTTTTTGAAATTCTCCCCCAAGATCTGAGTAAATATTCTTAACCCTTGCACTATACTGATTAGAGATCATGACATAAAAATCACAAAAGGTTGAGAAAACATCACTCTTGTTCTTTAAACAGAAAACCCATCCAAATCTACTGAATTCATCAATGATTATTAAAAAATAACGGTGACCAAGACAAGAAACAACTGGAGCTGGTCCCCAAACATCCAGATGTAAGTTTTCAAAAATAAATGTGCTAGAGTGACTAATAGAGGGTAAAGAGCTTCTAGCAAGTTTGCCTAATGGACAAAAAGAACAATTGCTAACTGATTTTGAAGAGGATAGATTGTTTCCTTTGAAAACTGTGCTGACTGTCTGATTCTGACAATGTCCAAGCTGTGCATGCCACCTTTCAAAATACACCTTCTCTCCTACTAGCGCCTCCTTCAGGGTGGGTGTAAGCACATAAAGCCCATCTTTACTTGGGCCCCGTAACAGGATTTCCCCAGTTGTTTGGTCCTTCACAAGAAAATGGTTAGGCCAAAATTCAAAAAAATATGAATTGTCACGGGTAAATTTTTGAACAGATAGTAAAGATTTGGTAAGCTAGGGAACAAGTAAGGCATCATTAATTTTCAAATTATTGATATTTGAATTTCCAAAGTGAGAAATTTGCAATCCTTGACCATTGCCAAACTGAACCGTGTCATATCCTGGATATGGATGCATGTGATGAAGTTGAGCCGGATTTTTCGTCATGTGATTTGTTACTCCTGTGTCAGGATACCACGGCTGATTAGGACCCATGAATGGATTTGGTGGTTGTTGCCACGCCATGTGTGCTTGTGGTCTAGGATTGTAGTTTGATCTTGAATTGTTCTTTGGTCTTTTGCACTTATCAGCCCAGTGGCTTGGATCACCACAGTTGTAGCACTTGCCACTTCTTCTCTTCTTTGAATTCTGCTTCTTTGATTGATTTGTTTCCATTGTGGATACATTAGCCTCCCGGTGTGCTGATAGACCATCGGGTTGAAGCAGAGTAGTCTTTCTGGTTGATTGGATTATGCCTTCAACGGTTTTCAAACTGTGCAAGATCTCCTGATAGTTGATGTTTGTACCGCGCTGAGTGACAAGATTCTGGATGGTAGAGCGATACTCTTCTCCCAAACTCTTGTAAAGAACTGACAGTAGTAAGTGTCGAGGGTAAGGGTTCCCCGAGGCAACCAGATCATCAAGAATGGTCTTTACTTTTTGCATATACGCAGTAACTGACATCCCCCCTTGCTCAAGTTCATGCAGTTCAACTCCCATCTGAAACTGCTTACTTCCTGTAATAAGCCTGTAGGCATCTTCCAACGCTAGCCAAATATCATGTGAATATTTGAGATAAGCAATATCAGGAAACACCTCTTCGGTGATGGAATTTAGGAGCAAAGTCCTAACCACATTTTCTACATCATCCCATTGGGAAAAAGATGGATTTATGATTAAATTCGCAGCCGATGTCACAAAACTTGTTCTAGAAATAAATTGGGGTGGAGGAGGTGTCAAACTAAGAATATGGGAAAGAAGATGGTAGGTTTGAAGGGTAGATTCCATCGACATTCTCCATGCTTTGTAGTTGTGAGGGGTTAATTTGATGTTAATGGTGATATTTGTGGGTGGTTGTCTTGGTTGATTGACATGGGTAGAAACAGGTTCTGGATGGACAGAATTTGGTAAAATAGTGGTATTTGAGGGAGGAATAAAATTAGGTCGAAAATTATTTGAAGGTGCATCGATAGTATTGTGATACGAATTTGAGAAAAAAGATGGAGCTGGATCATGGGTTAATTGAGTATTATACCCAAATGGTGAAGTATTAGATTCAGAAATTACCTGACGGTTGTTAATGGCTTCGGCTGCCTGATAGGCGGCTAGGGCAGCGAGAACTGATGGATAAAATAAGGTTTGAGTGGCCGAGGGTTGTTGGGATTGAATTGGTGGCTGCTGAACCGGAAGTTGGTTATTTTGTGGGGGCGGAACAACCGCATGATATGCCGCAATCGCGGCTAAAACTACAGCATCAGCAGCGGACGTTGTCGGAGTTGGAAGCATCACGGTTTGCACAAACCGTGGATCATGAGCTGCTGTCGCGGAGGGGATTGGCGTGGGCTGCGTATGAGCGGCAGAAGCAGATGCGAGGTGCGCATGGGCGGTAGACGCAGGTTGCACAGAGGCGGCAAACGTAGAGGAGATTGGCGCGGAATGCGCCTGGGCATTGGCCGCCTGAGCGCTGGCCACCTGGTACGCTTCGAGAGCTGCACGCACCTCCGGAGGAAAGGAGTCGCCCACGGTTCGCTGTGGAGGTGGAGCTGCCGCAGTGGGCGGTGCTGCTATCGCGGCAAGGAACGCAGATTCACCGGTGATGAAGGGCGAGGTGAGCCGCCATCCCGAAGTTGCAAACGAGCCACCGAAGGCTTCGTCCGTGTTTTGATCAGCCGTGGAGGTCGAAGCAGCGGCGGGTGCGATATTCATGGCAGCGACACTGGCGGCAGCGGTGACACTGGCGGCGGCGGTTGCGGCGGCAACGACTTTATATTGGGTGTATGTTGGTGATTGTGGATGATCAGAGGATTCGGAGGATGCAGAAGTTGATACTACTGATACCATGTGTCACGACCCAACCCAGGCCATGACCGGCGCATAAATTAAATAATCTTTAATATATGCTAGCCTTAATTCTGAACTAATAAAAATTTCAAAATTTACTAACAGAATATCAAAGTCCTCTCAATTACATTAATAAACCTTAAAAGAATCAAACTATTCAAGTCAAATCTCAATAATCAAAAGTCTCCAAAAATAATATAAAGCTAAATCATTAGGCAGTCTCCTTCAACATCAATCCAAGGGTTACCTCACGAATAGGGACCTTAATCTGAAAAAAAGAAATATTCAACGTGGTATGAGATTTTCGTCTATACGAGCGAAAACCTCAGTGAGCAGTAGCTATAGCACACAACAGAAAAGGAACAGGCAGACAGGCTGATACTTTTAAATTATTACGAATATAATTCAAAATATAGTATTTCAAAATCAGTTAAACCAAAGGGTCAATATAAGATAATCAATTCAAATACTGGAATCCAATTGTCAACCATAATCCTGAAGCCTTTCAAAATATCAAATAACAGAATAATCAGAAATTATGGCAAAAGCTTTAAAACACATGGTACAGTGTAACAGAGTGGTGATACTGCACACCACCAGGGCCAGATAAATGGTAAGCGCTACCAATAACAGATACAGATAACAGATAGTCGCCTTCACCGATCTTATGCATGATTCTAATGCTGACACAACTGACGACAAACTGACAACTGACAACCTGACTCAAAGACAAATGCAAGGACCTAATGTTATGAAGATCGGTGAGAGGCCAGATAACAGATACAGATATACTGAGCACTTGTACCAGTTTGAAAACATATAGTATACGTATATAAATCAGAAAATCATAACTGATTGAACGACTTATCAGATTTCTAAAACAAAGGTAATAACTGCGATAAATCGCGTATCAGAAACTACAAATCATATCAAATCAAATTTTAATAAATTCATTATACCTGATAATAAAATAAATCAATATAAAGGCATGTTCCCAGAATATACGCTCTAATACTAAGGATATTTAGTAAACATAAGGTTTAAGCTATACGTTTTTAGGAACGAAAATATACAGTCAAACGCTAATTTTTGATAAACAGTTTTTAGTCTAATATTTCAATCAAGCAGTGTCGTGTACTATAATTACCACTCACCTGGTATCCAAACGAATGATATATCTAAGAACCCCGATAGCTCGCCACTCAATCGACCGAAGGAATATTGTTATGTCCTATGAATTCAAATGGAGAGAAACGTTATTAAATTGGTCTAAAACTAGGATCGAATCTAAATTAATGGGGGTTAAAGTTTGTTTAGAAAGAAAAGAGAAGGAAACGAAACAGTATACTTAGAGTGATAAATATAGCTATTTTGAGTTTTCTGGAGAAAAGATGAATTAGGAAATATCAATCCAACCAAAATCAAAACTTAGTCTTTTAACATTTTAAATCAAACAATAATAATAAAGAATATAGAATAAAATAATAGTAATTAAAATCAAATTATATCATACTTCAAATGGTGGGAATTGTGTAAAAGGAAGCTTTCTCATTCATGGATTTGAAACCACCCAGAAAATGATATATATATATAAATAAATTAATATTATGAAAAACATTTACTTATTAAATTAAAGAAGAAAGGGGTTATAGGGACATGTTTACACTTCTCATTGGAACATCAAAACAATTTGAACCCAAAACCAAAATCTGACATAAAGTTTCAATTAATAAAAAAAATATTTCTATGCAACCATGAAATAGGAAAACACCTACCTCGGAAAAATCGAAAACAGCAATGGAGTGGAAGGTAATGTAAATTAATACTTGCAGGCGCTCACTCCCACCCTCAATGGACGGCGGCTATGTTTCACAAAGGAAGAAGCAGTTTTTTTTTTCTTTTCTTTAAGGTAAAAGCGGCGAATAGGTTTAGAATTGGTAAAGACAAATGTTTATATATATATATATAATAAAAAAAATAAAATATAAATAAAATATAAATACTTAATTATTTTATTTTAAATCTGATAAAATTAGGATTGTTACACCATGTTGAATGTATAGTTTGATATACGGGAATATTATGGAGATAGAGAGAGATAAGTAATAACACAATATTGATTTGAATCACCTTAATGATTCTAGCTCAGAGGCCTTGTATTTATAGTGAGCCAATAGTAGTTTGTATAGGAATACAATACACAAGTATAATCATATTGAAACTCTACCTAGCTAGGGATATAGACAAATTGAAACTCTAACTAGATAAGAATCTATTTACAGAGATAATAGGAATATTATCTCTAACAACGAGATCGGTTGGGCTATGTATGAATTTTATAACAAAAAATTGGTAAATAATTATTACGTCTCTATATTTTTACTTAACTCGTTAGTAGGTCTATCATCTTATTATAAGGTCCTTAAGTTTTACCTTAATCAACTCTTTAGTCTCTTTATTTATTTGTATACGTTAAAGTACAAAACTGCCTCTAATTATACAAATAAAATAACTTACCTTATATTCTTTAAATTTAATCAAAATAGTTCTAATGAAGTTTGTGTAGTATATACACCGAAATTCTTATATTTGTGTATATTAATTATAAAAAAATTTATATTTATTATTTTCTTAAAAAATCGCTTTTATAAGTTTATATAGTTCCATTCCTATTTTCATAATCTTTATAATATTTATTATTTTTTTAATGAATAAGTTCTACACTATTAAATTAAAATTTATAATGATATGAAATTATTAGAACAATTAATTAATATTTGAGATATTATTATTAGGGTAAAGTTTAAATAAAACCCCTGTGGTATCACTAATTTTCAGATAAAGGACCGTGGTTTACTTTTTGTCAAAACGAGGACTGAGGTTTTCAACTTTAGCAAAATAAGGACTTTTTCGATTGATACTATTAAAATCACCATTAACAACTTCAAAAATGACATATTTTAAGAACTACTAATATTCTAAGCAACTTTAATTCTTCAACTTTTTTATTTCGATATTATTTAGATGATGTTTGGTAAAGAGAGAGAAAGTTAATGTTTAGAGAGAGAAAGTTCTAAAAAAGATGATTTTCTAAAATCGAAAATGTAGTTCCATAGAAAATATGACATTGAACAACTTTAATTCTTGAAAATTTTCATTTTGAGGTCGTTAAAGATAGTTTTAATAGCATTATTAAAAGTGTGAAACCTCAGTCCTCGTTTTGACAAAAAGTAAACCACATTCCTTTATCTGAAAATTAGTGAAACCACAAGGGTTTTATTTGAACTCTCCCCTTATTATTATGAAGGAAAAAACATAAAATAAGAAAAATGGATATTTTATTATTGTAAAATATATAGTAAAGGGTAATTTTGATATTTTAAATTTCATTTAGGGGGTGTTTGGTTACCTACTTTTTACCTCTTGTTTGCCTTTTCATTTTAAAAGGCAGAGTTTTAGGTGTTTGGTTAGACACATCTTGTTTGACTTTTATAGCTGAAAAGTAGCTTTTTACAAAAGCAGAGAATCCCTGTTTTTGGAAAAGCAACATTTCCAAAGGTAAACAACAAACCGTAACAGCAACCAGCAAATAGGAACAACAGACAACAAATAGCCAAACAGACCCTTAGTCTAATCTGACTATTCACTTAAATATAAAGACTAAAAAATTGATGAAAATAAAAATTGAGAAATTATATAATCATTTCTAAAAACATACGAAAACTTTATAATAATTATTATTTTTTTGCAAAGAAGAAAAGGGATTAAACCTAAAGCAAAAACCAAAAAAGTAAAAGCTAAGGCATAACCATTCAACTATAAAACCAAAATCAATTCACTAATTTTTCCACTTAAATCAGTAAAAAGGTCCATGTCCATATATTATTTTTAGGTGGTTACAATCTTCATGAGAGAGTTTGGGGTCTGTTTATTAACTGATGATTGTTGTTGTTAGCAGTTAGTTGTTGTAGTTATCTGTTTATTGTTAACTATTTGTTATTAGCTGATTAATTATTAGTGTTCAGTAAAACTGTGATGAGATGTTGAATTTAAGGTCCACGAGTAATGATTTCGCTCCATAAGAGTTCTTAATCTTTGTATAAGGTTTGATGATGAAGGGATCAACAAATTGTTTACTTAAGTAACAGTTTCGCTCATTTGTTCCATATTCACCGCACCACTTTGATGTTGGATAATTTGAAGTGAGCTTTTTAGGGTCCTTCGAATGCCTGAGATAAGATAGAAAAAGGATCAAAGAGGCGCCGGGACCGATAGCCCCACTCCAGTGCTTAAATAAGTAAAACTAAAGGAGGAGAAAGATATGGAAAAGGTATGTAGTTGAAATATGAAATAATGTTACTTTTTTGGTGCATTGTGTATATTTTTATTACAGAGTGACATAATTGTGCGTTCTAGATGAGCTAAATTTCACGTGGCAGCTGCTTAATAGAAAATGTTTGCTGGCAACGTGAAACGGTTGTACCAGCCATAACCATCATCCGTAATTCAAGGCGCATGACTGAGGCTGAATGTGCATGACTCCGCGAACTTTCCCGACTGGTCCACGAGGCACTGACAATTTATAATATCCTGGTCCAATACCATACAAATGTTATTCGATTTGGCCCATATCCAACACCGTAGGTCTCATGATTTTAAGACGCGTCTGCACCAAAATCGTCAAATCGACCCTCCCCTAACACCAAAATCCATTTCCAACAGGTTCTCTCAAGCTCGTTTTACAACTTAGAAAAACTACTGTAAATCCTTTTCTGTAATTTCTTTTTACTTTTCTCTTTTCCTTAGTCAAGAAACTTAATTTTTTATTTGTCCAAATGGAAATAAAAATGTTTACGTCAGCATGTTTCATCCTTTAATGACGCTTATCGTCCAAACTCGATAAAAAGTTAAATAAGAGCATGATACATAACAAAATCAATAATCAAAAAGTTCAATATAGATAAATAATTGTTCAGGGACTTGATTTTTAAAGTTTCAGAATTATACTTTTTGTCATGAAAAAAACAATATAACAAATATACATTAATGATTTCAAAGTGATAAACTTTATATATTATTCATTTCAAAGTGTCTTTTATGGACTAGTACGTAGCAATCACGGGTAAATTACATTTATGGCCACTGGACTTTATTCATTTTAATATTGTAGCTATTGAATTTCAATTCTTAATAGTATGACTATTGAATTTTATTCTTTTTAACACCGGTGGCCATTGAACTTTAATTAATTTATCAAAATGACCGGTAACGATCTCAAAATGAAAATATTCCGGAATTAAAGTTGTTCAGAACGACATTTACCATGAAACCATATTTTTTATTTTCCAAAATCATTTTTTTGAAGTTTTCTACAAATTCACACACACTCTTCTAAGAAAAAAAACACATAAATGACCCCAAAACGAAAATTTTCAAGAATTAAAATTCCTTAGAATATCATTAACTCTTCGAATTTTTTATTTTGAGGCCGTCAACGATCGTTTTGAGACATTGAGTGGCCACCGGTGTTAAAAAGTGTAATATTCAATGACCATACTATTAAGAATTGAAGTTCAGTGACCATAATGTTAAATGGATAAAGTTCAATGGCCATGGCTGTAATTTACCCTAGCAATCACATGATTATCACAAAAATGCATTTCTATTTTATGATAATATCATCCAAATTCCCATCTTCAACCACTTATTTTGATTTTTTTCAATGCAGTTTGAGACGTGGAGCTTTATTAACGTCACTGTCTGTTGCACAGAAAAACTGAGCGACCAATTATCTGTGGAGACGTGACCATCCCACTTCCAATAAATATTGAGAGGAAAAGTAAATATCTGGTCAAAACTCGCAGACGTTTCAACCTTTTTATCAGAAAGCTCTAATCAGGTACAGCCAAAACTACTCTTATCACGGAAATAAGTCAATAAAGAAGTTAAATGTATTGACTATGAGTCATTTGGCTATTGTTGGAAAATTTTGACATATATTTGTGAGTATTTGTCAACTTGTCATAAAAAAAAAAAAAGTATAGGTGACTCTACAAATTTAAATCTTACGTTAAAATCAATTTTAGTCGTAAGTTACTAAAAATTTAAAAAAGTTGTATTATTTAATTGTTATATTGAATTTTTTAAAGGTCTAATATATAAATAATTCTCTGAACTTGTCTAAATGTTGCAACTGCCCCCTCCAACTTTCAATTGTAACAACTTATCATTTAAGGGGTCGTTTGGTTCATAATGGGTAAGGGAAAATGAATTAAGAAAAGGAAACTAAAGGAAAGGAAAGGAAATGAATAAACATTAATTCCCCTATGTGTTTGGATATGTTTAGGAAAGAGAATTAGGTAAAGGGAATCCAATTCCCTACATGGTTTGGGGTAATGGCTTAACGTAAAGTGGGGTAAACCTATAATCTAAAATGGGTAAAGGGAATGAATTTTTTTTTTTTAAACAAACAAGAACAAAGGGAATGAAACCCTTCTATTCACATTCCCATTCCTAAAGACCCCGAACCAAACGCCCCCTAAACTTGTCCAATTGTAAAACATAACTCCAAATTGGGAATTTTTTTACCCCGTACTTAAAGCAACCGTAAAAACGTTTTCTCGGATTCGTATTACGCCAAAGATCTGATTATCACACTCCATGAGCGTTGCAGTTTTTGTATTTCACATGTTTCTTCAATTGCAGTCCATGTCAGCAATTTGTGATTATGTTTTACAATTTGACAAGTTTGAGGGGTTATGTTTTACAATTGGACAAGTTTGAGGGGTAAGTTATTACAATTGAAAGTTCGGGGGGCAGTTGCAACATTTGGACAAGTTCAAGGAGCTATTTGTGTATTAGACATTTTCTAAATATGTTTGCATACATTTTTTATTGGTTATTTGTAACTATATTAGTAACACCGTAAAAATTTTAAACATTTTAACAAAAAAAAATTAAGCAAATAAAAACAAAACTTTTTTGTGATTAACTTATACTAGTATTGTTCCTGCGTATTCGGGATCAACTAAATGTTTATACAAAATTTAACATTTTAATATTTGTTTAATTATATCTCATTGATATGTAATGATAATAATTTTTTTTGTTTTAAAATAATTTAGATTTACAAAAAAAAAGATTATTTTAAAAAATAACTTTGTATAATTTTTAGTTCTAAAAAAATAGTTAACGAGAAACTTAATGTATGTGTAATAATTATATTGAAAATAATAGTTTTTTATTAATTAGATTGTAAAGTAAAGTAATAAATAATTAACATTTTATTTTATTAGAAAATGGAATCATAATGATTCAAACAACATTTCGCTTCATACAATATTTTGCTTCATACTATATTTCGCTTCATAAACTTTGTAAATTCTTGTATTAAAAAATAATACAATAGTGATTTTTTATTAAAAATAATATAATTGTTTACTTATTCTTTTAAAAGTAGTTTACAATAGTTTAAATAAATTTACATTGTATAAATATTTTTCTCTCTATTTAGTATGATATATTTTATATTTTAATGGTATTGAATAATTAGACTAAGTTTTTTGGTGTTATATATTTGATAATATGTATATTTTCAATTATATATATATATATTATTGATAATTCACATCAAATTAAAAAATTACATCGTTAAATTCTGATTACATAAAATATCATTTTTATTTTAAAAAATTTATTCTTACATATCAATAAAACACAGCCGTAAAAAAATGCAACTTTCTAAATCGAAATCATAAATTATATGGTGAAAATTTTAACGTTTCTTACTAATTTGACATTTTATGAACTAACTTGATTTTTAAGTTCATTTTACACGGCTATAAATGGATTTTGGGTATGTAAATTTCAAATATTTTATTTTGTAAAAAAAATATACTACATACCTCTATCTGCAAACTTTTAAACCACAGATATCCATTTGTAAATAGGGCAAACCACAAACATTGTTTTTATACTTTGCCTTTTAGTTTATTTTATTTTATAGGTTCGTTAAGAAAAAAAAGTCCTCACAATTTTCGTTTGGTCCTCTATTCAATCTGTAGTTCTATCCTGATAGTAACTTTTATACACTATTAGAGTTCATTTACGATATAGCCAATAACGGCTACATCTTTTTCAAGAAAACTGTTAATACATACCTCAAACTACTCCCTCCAATTTGCAATTCGTTATGTATTAAATAATTTTAATTTTAATAATAATTTTATATTATTTTTGTTGTTAATATTTTTGGATCACATCTTTTCTTTTAATAATTTTTTTTGAAACCACGTCTATTATTTATTTTTTAAAAAGAAAACCACGTCTATTATAATATTATGGATTAAGTAAGAGTGTAACAAATTCCAATTTGATTACATACTCTTGATAATACATTCAAATTTAGGAGTATACAATTGTAACACTCTCACATATTTTATTTTAATGGATAAATGCCTGAAACAACCTCTTCTTATTTGGCAAATAGTGATAGGGGTAAAATTGATATTAGCTGCTAATATTAGAGGTAAAATTGTAAATAAATTCCAACTTGCAAAAGTTAGGAGTAAAATTGTATATAATTGTAAACAAATTCCAACCTGTGAATGTTAGGGATAAAATTGATCTTGACTGTCAAGATTAGAACGTTAGGGGTAAAATTGCTTCTAGTTGTAAACGTTAGAAGTAATTCTACACCTATCCCATTAATTTATAATTTAATATTTTACTAAAATAAAAACCTAATATTTTTATATTCTTTTTAAAGTTTCCAATAACATTTATTAGTTTCGTTATTAATTTTAATTCATATAATTTTTAATAGAACTATAATTTCAAAAGTATAATAGTAAATTTAGATTTATTAATTGATATTTGTCATTAAAATATAGCTAGATGAATGTTTATAATGTCATTAGTTTATTTTTTTAAAGGAACAAAATATTTTTTTTAAGTAAATGGTAGTAATGAGGGTAAAAATGTCATTTAAATGAGATAGAATAATAAGCTAATTGAAAAACTCTTAAGACTAGGTTTTTTTTTAAAAAAAAAAAATAGAGTTTTGAATCCAATAAACTCTTTCAAATATTTTTTCACCAAACACCACCATTAAAAGTTTCATTAGTCAAAACTTCTAATTTTATCCCAAATTTTTTTTTATCAAACAAGGCCATTGTGTAATATTATGGATTTCGATGATATTGAAGTACCCAAAGATTTGTTTATCAAACAAAGCCATTTGTTCCTCATCGACAGGCTTAGAAAAAGATTTGGGAGTTGGGGTTTCAGGTTTCTATCTAGTGCGGGAAAGGAGGTTTTACTTAAATCAGTTGTACAAGCTCTACCAACTTTCTGTATGAGCATGTTCTTGATCCCAAAATCAATTTGTGATGAGCTCCAACGCATGATGAATTCGTTCTGGTGGGGAACGAAATAGGGAGGAAGGAGGAATATGCACTGGTTTGACTGGGCTACTCTGTGCCGAAGAAAAGATCAAGGAGGGGGGGGGGGTTGGGGTTCAGGGACATCCACATGTTCAATCTGGCGCTATTGGGCAAGCAGGGATGGAAACTGGTCAATAGTCCAAATACTCTGGTTAGTCGAATGTTCAAAGCTAAATATTTTGCTACTAATCTTTTTTTTTTCTTCCAAATTAGGCAATAATCCTAGTTTTGTTTGGAGAAGTATTTGGGGATCTATTGATGTGTTAAAACAAGGGATAAGGTGGAGGGTGGGAGATGGTAAATCAATACAAGTATGGGGGGACCCTTGGGTCCCTTCGTTACAAAACTTCACTATAAAATCGTTTTGTATTGAAGGAATGGAGGGGATGAAGGTGGCTGACCTGATGATAGAAGGAGGGAAGGAGTGGGATGTCGAGAAGGTGTATGGCTGTCTAAATGAGGAAGAGGCTAGAGAGGTATGCGCTCTTTCATTATCAGTAAGGGATATAGAGGATACTTTAGTATGGAACTATACGAAGGATGGGAGATATTCCTCTAAATCCGGTTATAGAGCGTTTGATCAAGCAATATATGACAGAACACCGATAGAAGGTTGGAAGAGGGTGTGGGAGCTGTCAATTCCACCAAAATGGAAAGCATTTGTCTGGAAGCTGTGTTCAGGATGCTTACTAACAAGAGCAAACCTGATCAGACGACATGTTCCAGTGCCTCTTGAATGCACAATTTGCGGAAGGGAGGAGGAGTCGTGCTAACATTTATTCTCACTCTGTTCTTTTGCAGGTATTGCTGGAGAGAAGCGGGAATTCCTCAACCGGAGGGAGACTATACCACAGCTCTTCAGTGGCTCCTGACAGATAACAACACAACAATGGAGAGAAGAGTGATGGTAATTTGCTCGATATGGAGACAAAGGAATAATTATCTGTGGAACGAGCAAGTGGTATCGGCGGCAGAATGTGTGCGTAGAGGAACACTGTATCTACAAGAATGGCGGATGGCTGAATTCACCCCGCCGTCAGTCCGAATCGCAGCAGCAGCGGACAACCAAGTCGAGAACGTGGAGGAGAGGGGCGGAGTGCAGGGAGCTGATATAACTCGAACTGCAGCAAGGATCGATAGGCGCCAGATCGTCCGCGACAGCAACAACAGTACATGACAGGCGAACAGACGTGCGATAGTTTCTGCAGAAGAGGCGGAGGCCCCTTTCAATGCTACAAACCAGCAGAGGGTGTACAGCAGTTGCGAAACAGCAGGTAGCGAGGGACAGATTCAACATAGAGCCGCAAACGCACCTGAACCGAGCAAGCAGGCAGCTAGATGGCGTAAACCGCAAAGGGGTTACCTCAAATGTAATACAGACGGAGCTTTGTTTCGTATCCGAATGAGGGAGGGACGGGTGCAATAGTGAGAGACGACTCAGAAAATTTCCGATGCTGTCTGAGTCGAGTACGTGCAGATACGTTCACCCCTATGCTAATTGAAGCTCTAGCTGTTAGAGATTGTTTAGTATGGCTTGTGGGAACCCCGTGGAAGAAGGTTGAGATAGAATCAGATGCAAAAGTGGTGATTAATGCAATTTTGAACCGCTCAAACGACCTAACTGAAGTTGGATTAGTGGTGCAAGATTGCATAGAAATATTAGCAAACAACCGGGATTTCTCGGTATCTTATGTTTCTAGATTAGCGAATGAGACTGCTCATGTAATAGCAAGACAATCCCGTTCCAATGCTAATTATTTTTTTTCAAATATAAAGCCTCACTGGCTGACAACTGTTTTTGAACAGGATTTGCAAACGTGTTCGGTTTAATTGAAAGGCATTAGTTTGTTCAAAAAAACAAAAAAAACAAAGCCATTTGTTATTAATATTAATTTATTGGGATATTTTTTTTAAGAATAATAGTATAAAACCTTAAAAAAAAGAATAATAATATATAAAATATATTTTTTTCTATTCTTAAATATTTTCTAATTATTATTTTCATATTCATAAAATAAAATAATTATCATATTTAATTCATATTTTATTAGCATTACACCCATTTAGGTCCTTAAAGTAAAGTTTCAAAATCAATTAAAAATCTAAACTATTAAAATCATCAATTAGATCCCTGAAATAAGCAAAAATCATCAATTGAGTCTCTATCCTATCCCAAAATCGAAAACTGTGACTATTTGAAATAGACTGTAATAATATCTATGTTGATTCAAAATGAGTTTGGAAAGAAGATATGAAATTGATCAACCGAATGATTTTCGACAAGGCCTCAATTGAAGATTTTTGTTTAGAATGAGGACTCAATTGATGACTTTTAATTAGTTCAGAGACCTGATTAATGATTTTAATAGTTTAGAGTCATAAATGACTTTGAAATTTTAGTTTAGGGACCCAAATGGATGTTATGCCTATTTTATTTAATTCATATAATATTTTATTTATTATTATTATTTTTAAATATAAAAATACAAATCCGATAAATCCTAGAGGGCATGTCGGTTTGATGAAAGCCTAATATTTTTTTTATAATCTTAGACATATGTACCTATACTGTTTTTTAATTCTTTATATATATATATATATATATATATAGGTAAAGACTATGCTTACTTTGTTTTTGACAAAGTAAGTCTTACTTTGTGTGTTTTCACCATTGGATTAATTTTATATTCCATCATCCAATGGTGAAAACACACCAAGTAGTGATACTTTGTCAAAAACAAAGTAACCATAGAAGACACATATATATATATAGACTTAATTTTTTTATTGATAAGTGATAATATAACACACAAATTGAGTGAAGATATATAATTTCGAAAAATATAATTGTAATTATAATATTGACAAGTGACATGAGATGTTTGTCATAGTATCTCATATTTTATAATGCTAAATTGATATTTTTTTTATTTTTATTTTAATAATTAAAGCTCTATATACATTTTTTTTAATATTAATAAATAATAATTCATCTTTTTATTTTTGAGTAAAAATACTCTCTTTCTTACACAATAGTTTGAGGGAAAAAATTATTTTGCTATAAACTTTAGGGTAAATTATATCAATGGCCATTAAACTTTACCTATTTTAATATTATAGCCAATAAACTTTACACTTTTAATATCGGCGCCACTCAATTTTAACTAACTCATCAAAATGACTGTTAACGATCTCAAAATGAAAATGTTCAAGAATGAATTTTGTTTAGAACGACATTTACAATGAAATTACATTTTTTATTTTCCAAAATCATATTTTTTGGAGTTTTCTTTTTCTAAAAAACTCCTAACAAAAAAAAACACTTAATGACAATTTTCAAGAATTAAAGTTCCTTATAATATCATTTACTCTTTGAAATGTTGAGTGACCATTAGTGTTAAAAAATATAAAATTCAGTAATCATACCGTTAAGAATTGAAGTTACTGGCCACAATGTTAAAATCGGTAAAATTCATTAGCCATGGATGTAATTTACCCGAAAATTATTTTGCTGTAAACTTTAGTATTTTTACAACTTTTTCCAACGACTAATTGTGATTTTACTGGGCGATCAAACTGTAATATTCTACACTGCGACACACACAATCGCCGCCGCCAGCCTAAATTCAGGGGATTCCAGAAATAAAAAGAGAATCTAGATATATCACACAAAATAATTATCCGTACCAACAGATCCCAGCCATCCAAATATTTTCTTGGAGCCCAAGAAGTATTACCCACGAAACACGGAAGAACAAACCTTGCCTTCCAGTAACTTCCTTTCCTCCCCTGCCTAATTCATTTCCAATAAATTCTCAACAGAGGCTCCTCTAAACCCTCTGTAACGAAGAAGAAGAAAAGAAGAACACAAACTCCGAATTACGTAACAGAAATGAACCACATCGTGATGAAGTCGGCGCTGCGGGGGTTGCTTGTCCAGGGAAGCCGCGGTGGCGGCAGGTACATTTCGACTGGTAGTGCTGGTGTTGCTAAGCCGGTGGAGTTATGGACGGAATTGAGGAACCGAAACGGCGCTTCTCTCGGTACGTTTTACTTGAGAAGGATGATGAGCACAACAGCGGAACCAGGTGTGGCTGAGAAAGATCAGAAGGAGGAGAATTCGTTGGGAAAAGTGGCGAAAGCTGATAGTAGTAGCAGTGCTGTGGTGCCGAGTTATTGGGGGATTGATAGGCCCAAACTCAAGAGGGACGATGGTAGTGAGTGGCCATGGAATTGCTTTATGGTATGTGACTTTGACTTAAATTGATTTCTATTTTGCTTGAGCTGTATGTAATTTGTGTTTTTGGTGGTGTAGCCATGGGACAGCTACAAGTCTAACACATCGATAGATCTGACTAAGCATCACAAGCCGACGACGTTTTTGGATAAATTTGCCTACTGGACGGTGAAATCGCTTCGAGTTCCAACTGATATATTCTTTCAGGTTCGTTTTTCGCGTTCACTCTGTTTTTGCTTCCTTCTCCATCCGTATTTTTTTAATTGAGTTTATGTTATTTATTTTTGTTGAATTAGTTTTTGAAAGATTCAGCACTGGAATTTCATTGATCAATTTTGACACACTTGCAACTTGAATATGTTTATTCCCGAAATTCGTGGATTAGAAATTGTTGATAATGTCTTAATTGCTGGAAAACTTGCCAAAATTCATTTTTCCTGCAGCTGATACAGGGATGCTGATCTTGTTGACTGATTGTGGACTTTTTAGTGGCAGAATCTTCTTATCCTCTCGATTGTGATGAATTTTATATCAACAATCGAACATGTTTGTTTTGAGTTATTTTTACTTTTTTTTAGTCCATTTTGCAGTATGAACTGTCTTAATTTGGAATGCCGGTTTAATTCTCTTGGGAAAAATTTGCATATTATGGTCTCAAATCATGTTAATTGCTTGGTGAATCAGGAGTGACCTTGAATAGCATTGTAATTTTTGTGTTAGATGAATCCCTCTTAGTTTCTTGATAAGAAACAAAGTGGAAGCTGTTAACCTAACTTGGAAATTGAATTACCAGATTCCAATCTACCTATTAATTTTAAAATACCTTCTTTTCTGTTGACCTCTGTTATTCTGTATATGATCTAAGACGTGTTAGCTGGGGAATAGTCATAGAGAATAATTGGTTTTATGAAGGAACTTTTGGCCATCATAGATTAGAAGCACTAGATCATTTTCTTATAATTCTTTAAGTAAGATTTACGGTCTAAATACTTCATTTTATCATAGCTATGAATCTATGCTAGGGACTGAGATGGGTTGAGAGAAAGAATTGTTGAAGGTTTTGTCCTATAACCAACAGAGATCAAGCAATGAACTTGCTTCAGGGTTAAATCCAAAATATGAGAGAAAGAAAACTCTGTTTCTTTGATATTAAGTTTTTGATAACATTGTCTACTTACAAAGGGAGTTTCGTATTTATAGGGCTCACACAAGGCTCGAAACCCTAGAACAAAGGAAAGGAAATTACAAGAGAGTATTTACAATAGAACTTTGCAACTTGTTCTAGAAGTAGTCTAGAACATCTGGACCTTCTTCTTAGCCAGATCGACAAAATCTTTAATTTGGTTTGGCTCATATCTACGTTTTCAATTGTCTTAAATCGGACTCCTCTCCTGCCTATTTGTCTGAGGTCTGACCTCTTTAAAGTAGATGTCCTCATCAAGCTAACAGCTGTTACTAATGCTTAATTAGGTTTATAGAAGAATGCCCATTAATGTGGGTTCTTGTTTAGTTGATTATATTGTGATATAGAACTTATTGGTCTTTATGTATCCCGCTCATTGGGAAGTTAGCATTATCATTCAAAAGTTGTTTTCTTAAAGTTGGAGTAACAAGTTAAAGTATGCATCTATGAGTCTTCAGTTTCTCTTTTTCTGACCAAGATAATCAAGTGTCTTCTGGTTTTGCTGATTGTTTCGCCTATGAAATGAAATGCAGAGACGATACGGATGCCGTGCAGTTATGTTGGAAACTGTTGCTGCAGTTCCTGGTATGGTAGGAGGAATGCTGCTGCATTTGAAGTCTCTTCGCAAGTTTCAGCATAGCGGTGGTTGGATTAAAGCTCTGCTTGAGGAAGCAGAGAATGAGAGGATGCATTTAATGACAATGGTGGAGCTTGTACAGCCCAAGTGGTATGAGAGGTTGCTGGTCCTTGCAGTACAGGGAGTATTCTTTAATGCTTACTTCATCCTTTATTTGATGTCCCCAAAACTCTGCCATAGAATTACTGGGTATCTGGAAGAAGAAGCTGTTCACTCATACACAGAGTTCTTGAAGGATATTAAAGATGGAAGAATCGAAAATGTTCCAGCTCCTGCTATTGCCATAGATTACTGGAGGCTGCCGAAAGATGCAACACTGGAGGATGTTATCACTGTCATCCGTGCTGATGAAGCTCACCATCGTGATGTCAATCACTTTGCTTCTGTAAGTATTCACTCTTCTCTTCTGTTTATGACTTGATGCCCTTTAATGTTGATTCTGATGAATGTTAACCTAGGAATGTTCTCATATTTGCGGTTGATCACTAAAAAAGTACTTCATTCAGATGGATTTTAAGCTATTTCTGGGTTAAACTACCAGTTTGTGGTAGTGAATAAACTATTTACAAACCTAGGGTATTTGTTAAACTATTTACAAGTTTAGGGTAGTCAAAATGGCCTCCTACTAGTTTGACAGCTTGTCCACCAATTAGATTAGTGGACCAATAAAATAAATAAATATTTGTCCGCTGGACAAATAGAATAAAGTAAATATTAGTATGTTTTTTTCCTGGGAATTGGCCATCCTCAATTTTTTTTATTCATTTGAATCTATACTCCATTATGATATGAAAAAAATAATTTTTTTAAATAGTTATCATTTTAAAAATTAAAAAAACAGCGTAATAATTTTTGAAGTTTATAATTGTATCTATTGTTGATTAGAAGAGAGTGATTCATATTTAAAAAATGACCAATAAATAAATAAATATTTGTCCACTGGACAAATATAATAAAGTAAATATTTTGTTTTTTCCTGGGAATTAGCCATTCTCAATTGTTTATTTACATTGGAATCTATACTCCATTATGATATGAAAAAAACAATTTTTTGAAGTTTATAATTGTGTCCAATGTTGATTAGAAGAGAGTGATTCATATTTAAAAAATATTTGGCCAGAGGAAAAGGTGGCCATCCTCAATTTTTTATTTGCATTTGAATCTATACTCCATTATGATATGAAAAAAATAATTTTTTTAAAGTTTATAATCGTATCTAATCTTTGATTAGAAGAGAGGGATTCATATTTAACAAATAATTGACGGACGGATAGAGGAAAAGGTGAAACATATGGCTTCGCCCGGACTCGAACCGGAGACCTTCAGTGTGTTAGACTGACGTGATAACCAACTACACCACGAAACCTTTGATGTTAACCAAGAATATTTGATAGTCAAACCATTTTATTATTATTATTTTTTGAATAAGGACCACTTTATTAATTGATGAGAGCATTTTCTTCTAATCAACATCATATATAATATTATTAAATATTTTTAAAAAATATTTGCTTAAAGAATACATCATAATGGAGCATAGTGGAGTAGATAATATTTATTTTTATAAATTATTTCTTTTAAAATATTTATGTATTTAAAAATATTTAATTTTTTATTTGTTAACTACTCTAATTGCTGATAGACAGCTATTCCACTACCTTTGGCTTTCACAGTTTAACAAATACCCTAAATCTGTAGATAGTTTGTTCACCTACTATAAACTAGTATTTTACCCTGTTTCTGGGTATGTAATAATTTTGGCTTGCCTAGTCGATGAGCAAGATGGACAAGTTCGATGGAGGACTTTTTTTTATCAATTGGTCTACCTGTCTGATAAAACTTGCCCAAAAACATATTTTCCGCGTTATTGACCGGCAGGCTGAGCCAAAACCAGGTCAAAACTTCGAAATTGTTCGAAATCTATTCCAAATTAAATTTCTTTGGAAAATAAGGAGTGTTTGTTTACTCATTTTTCTATTTTCCTTTTAATGGGTTGTTTGATTAGAAACTTTTTGTTTGGCTTTTATATAGCTTTTTGAAACAACAGTTTTTTTTTTTTTTTTTTTTTTCAACGACAAACAATGGGCTCTAACTACAAATGTGCCAATTCTCTTAAACCTGCCTTTTGAAAAATGGAACTCTTAACATTTGTATAATTAAACATTTCCGAAATTTGTCCGTGACATTTTTAGAAGCAGACCGAATTTCCATTCTTTTTAAAATCTTTCTCAAGATTTTAAAACGATAAATGAAAATCTCATTTTACTTATTATATAATATGTATTGCAATTTTTGTAATTTTAAACTTTATAATCTCATAGTTTTCTATTTTTTTGCTTTTACATACCAATTTCAGTTTCGGTTCAAGTTTTTCTTCTTTTCCCCCCTTAAAATTGCTCTTAAGCATACAGTAAGGACTTGCTGCTTACAAATATTCCATCAACAGATGAAATGACCAAGAATTGCATTATGGTTTTCAGGATATTATTGACTTGAAATCCTTTGTTTGTTTTCAGGATATTCATTTCCAGGGCAAGGAATTAAAGGAAGCACCAGCTCCTATCGGTTATCACTAAAGAGTGGATAAGGAAAGCTCTATCTCGGTTACCATTCAAATTTTATTTTGTGATAACACATATTATCAATCAATATAATATAAAGTTCAGATGATAATATAACCCCTTGTATATGTTGAGATATGCTTGGATTCGTTTACAATTTCTTTGTAGAGTTAATGTTGAATAACAATGATACATAGACAACTGTGTCTTGATCATCATGGTTCCTGATTATTTCTTTGCTGATTTCTATTAACCATAGCTGACATTGTTTCCTTCGCTGCCGAACTGAAGAATTAAGATCGTTAAATCGAGCAGCTATCAACTTTACCTTACCCTCCCGCCTAATAACTTGAGATGATGGGGGAGCCGGCAGCCTGCACGTCGTCGGAGCGGGAGTGGCGGGGAATAACTTGGCTCAGGCCAAGAGCAAGATCTAGGGCTAAGTGCTCGAGTTACGGCTGGCGAGCGAGTGTATGACCTTACAGGTCTATCGCCATTGCCAACTTTCTTAGTCGTGGAAGGGGCTATTGCCTTTTCTTTACTAGTTTATAGAATCTCTTAGCCCGGGTATTACGTATATCCCGTAGTCCCTATATCTTGGCCCTTTCGTCCTAGCTTTCAATTCTGTAAGCATTCAAAACCCTACCATTGTTGGAAGGGGATACCTTTCCGGTTGTCTGCTAGCCTGTAATATCCGTCTGGGCAGCTAACCATTGATCCGGAGAGGATCACACGGAATATAAAAGCTAACACAACTTTCACACTATAACCCGAATTGCCACATTGCCACATTTACACGAGTATATGTATTATTATGAGTATTATTATGAGCAAAAATTTGAACCAAAGTTATTTCGTAGAAGCTTAATTTTGTTAATGGATTCCATTTGAATGGTAGTTGTGAAGAGATTTTCTCATGGTTGGACGAGATTGGGGATCATCGCTTGAGTTTGGCAACATTTATAACTCCTTGAGCTACTTCATTTTGTGGAGTTAGAAGTCGTTTATCAATCAGATTGTTGAATAATAAATGTTGATAAAATGACATTATCAGTGGATCTAGGATATTTTGAATGTTTTTGGTCCTGTTTGGTAAATAGCGTTTTGGATAAAAAGAGTGGTTTTGACCAACTTTAGAGGTTTGACATTGAAACCGTTAATTGGAGTGTTTGGTGGAGAGAGGTTTGTGAGAGAGTTTTGGAATGGAGACCCTAATTTAGAAAAAGCTCTTAAAAGGAGCTTTTTCAATTAGCGTTTTGCAATATTAAAATTAATGGATTTCTTTAACCCTAATAGATAGACTCCCTCTTCTCTTGCGCCAAAATTAATGTCCTTATTTGTCTTTTTGCACAAACCGTTATTATCAATCAACTAATTTTTACCAAACAGGTCTACACAAACAGCTAATCAAATCAGCTAATGTAATCAGCTAACAGCTAATTCCCAAACAAAGCCTTTATATATGATAATATGGAGGATAAAAGGTCAATTTGGTCTTTTTAACTTAGTCCACTAAATCAATTTTTTTTTCTTTGGTAACTTATAGTCCACTAGAAGTGGACGAAGATATTGTTTATAGGATTAAATCTGGTTGGTCGAAGTGGAAGAGTGCTATGAATTTTCTTTGTCATCCTGGCATGTTTAATAGATTGATTTCTATCGCATGGCAATTAGATCTGTATTGTTATATGGTACATAGTGTTGGACAGTGAAACACTATCACATTCATAAGATATCGGTAGTGGAGATATCTATGTTGAGATGGATGTGTGGTCATACGAGAAATGATCTAGGTGAATAATGAAATAATTAGGACAAAAGTAAGGGTTATATCTATTGAGAATAAAATAAGGCAAAACCGACTAAAATGGTTTGGTTATGTAAGACGAAGAGCGCTTGATGCGTTTGTTTAAGAGGACTGAAGAGTGGCAAAGAGATACAGTAGAGAGGGGTAGGGGAAGAACTAAGCAACTTTGGAAGATGGTGATTGAGAGTCATATGAGTTTATTGGGGATTGAAAAAAAATGGTAGTGAATAGAACGGAATGTGGAGGGAGAGAATTTATGTCGCTAACACGACTTGATTTTATAGTTTCATATGATGATTCATGTTTACCGATCCCGAATCATTTCGGGACTAAGGTTTTGTTGTTGTGGGTAACATAGTCCACTAAATCAATTTGTCATAGTTATTGAACAATTTGAGAGTAAATAACACCAATGGTACCCGAACTTTACTTTAAATCACACTTTAGTACCCAGATTACATTTTGTCTCAAAAATATACCTGAATTAACGATGACCGGATAATTTAGTATATTTTACCGGTCAATTATCGGTCAATACGGATTTGATGAGTAAATTACACTAATGGTACTTGAACTTTATCCTAATTCACACTTTGGTACCTAGATTTCATTTTGTCCAAAAAATACACCTCAAGTAAAGATGACTCAATATTTTAGTACATTTGACTGATCAGTGATCGGTAAACGCAAGTTTGACCATTTTAAATTAAAAATTGAGACCCATCATACACTCAATTAACATAAAATTACAATACTGTCATATATATGATAGTATTGTAATTTTATGTTAATTGAGTTTATGGTGAGTCCCAATATTTAGTTCACATTATCCGGTCACTAACCGATCAAATGAACTAAAATTTTTAGTCACATTTACTTGTGTTATGTTTTTAGGAAAAAATAAAATCCAGGTACCGAAGTGTGAATTATGGTAAAGTTCAGGTACCATTGATGTAATTAACTCATAAAACTCGCATTGACCGGTCATTAACTGGTAAAATATACTAAATTGTCCAGTCATCGTTACTTTAAGTATATTTTTAGAACAAAATGTAATCTAGGTACCAAAATATAAACTAGATAAAGTTCAGATACCATTGATGTCATTTACCTAACAATTTGAAGTGTAATCGTTAAATTAACTATTAATTTATTAATTCACGTATTAGTTAGACCAATAAATTAGATTTTAAGTCCATCGACCGAATAATAAAGTAGATGTTGGATCAACCTTGATCAACCCATCTTAAATTACTTCATTGGATTTATGGGTAAATTACACCCATGGCCACTGAGCTTTACCCATTTTCACATTATGGCCATTGAACTTCATTTCTTCCCGGTATGGCCACTGAACTTTACACTTTTCAACATCGGTGGCTACTTAACGCCTCAAAACGACCGTTTTCGGCTAAAAATAAAAAATCCAAAGCGCTAATGATATTCTAAGAAACTTTAATTCTTGAAAATTTTCGTTTTGAGGTCATTTCGGTGTTGTTTGATTAGGAGAGAGAAAGTGAATTTTTAAAAAGAGAAAGCTCCAAAAAATGTGATTTTCAAAAATAAAAAATGTGGTTCCATGGTAAATGTCGTTCTGAACAACTTTAATTCTCGAAAATTTTCATTTTGAGGTCGTTAACGGTCGTTAACGGTTATTTTGAGAAGTTGGTTAAAATTGAGTGGCCACTGGTGTTAAAAAGTGTAAAGTTCAGTAGCCATACCAGGAAGAAATAAAGTTCAATGGCCATAATGTGAAAATGGATAAAGTTCAGTGGCCATGGGTGTAATTTACCCTTGGATTTATATAGTACCAATTATCTTTTATAAGCTTAATAAGTTCTTATTTATTTCAAAGGGTAAATTTCATCAGTGGTGTACAACTTTTGCTCCATTTCACACTTTGGTGTACAATATTCAAATTGCCTCACTAATATGTACGAACTTATAGGTGACTTCTCACTTTGGTGTATGGCCGAATAAAATGACCGGTCAACGTGAGTCAACGCACCACATCATCTTTTTTCATCTCTCCCATTTAAAAACATGGAACCCCTAACATTGAAATGTTTAAAATACCCTTATTATTTTACTCATATCCTTCCATTTCTCCATCTTCTTCCCTCACTTTCTTTCTATCTCTAACCTCTCTCTTTAAAGGATTTTTAGATCTTTATTGAAGAAAGTTAATCTATTTATTTTCCTCCCTCATTTTCTTTATCTTTCTTCTGTCGAATACGTGATCGTGACATTTAATTTATGTCTACCACGACAGATTTATTTCTTGTCTTGAATTAGTTTCTTCATTCAATATTGTTCCAAATCTATCCAATATCATCAAATCCTCATTTATTTATTTCCTCAGCTTTCAACTCTTGATTTATTATTTTATATTCAAATTGGACCATAACTTAAGTTTATGAATCTTGTTTGGTTTTACTTGATTCAAGAACTGAAACCTTATTTTGTTTTATATATTTAACATTGAGAATCTTCAATTCCTTCTCTATATATTTATCAGTGTTCTGTTTATACCTTTAATCTGAGATAATGAGAGGGCTAGTTTCTAATTTGAGTCTGAATCATACCAATTGAATAACCTAAAATCTAGAAATAGTAGTGTGTCTTCGAGTTCATGCATTGCATTGGGATGATAAATTTTCATTACATTCCCGTAAAAAAATCTGCTGAAGAAGGATAAAACAAAATGAATAATTGATGAGCAGGGTGAGATCTGGGTATACCAGCTGTTTTATGGATCTTTGAGTTTGCACTTAAAATGGTTGATTCTAGTTGGATTTTTTTTTTTTTTATCTTTCATCCCTTAATTAAGATAAAAAGAAGAAGAAAAGAAGAAGCCATTAGAGTATTATCGAGAAGCTTGGAGATGCAAATGTGGAAATAAACTGTTTATACTTTAAAAATAGGAGTAATGAAAAAGAAGAAAAGAAGAAAGGCAAAGATATAATTAAAATTGGAAAGGAAGGTCAAAGTAATCACGATAGAAATAATGGTGAAAAGGGTTATTGAACTAGAGAGAGAAAGAGTGAGAGAGGAGAGTTAGAGAAAGAAAGAAGTCATGGGAAAGATAAAAGAGAGTTGAATTGAAGGAGGAGAGATTAATTTTTATTTTTTTTTAGGGATAAAGGTATTTTAGTCATTGTATATTAGACTTGTCCATGGGCCGGGCTCGGGCCGGGCCAGTCGGGTTTTTAAGTAAAAATGCTCAGCCTAAGCCCAGCCCACAATTAATTTAGGCAGGCTCGGACCGGGCTGGGCTCGGGCTTAAAAATCAAATCCCGAGCCCAACCCATATAAGCCCACCTAAATATATATATATATATATATATATATATATATATAATTGTTAATTATAAAAAAATAAATATTATACTTAAAAATAAATATTTAATATATAAATATATATTTATTAATTAATATTAATAAGCGGGCCGGGCTGGGCCGGCCCGTGTTATTTTTATTAATCCCAAGCCTGCCCAAAAAATAGGCGGGCTTTGACGGGCCTGGGCCGATGAACAATTTTTATTGTCCAAGCCTGGTCCAAGGGACACGGGCCTGGGCGGGCCGGGCGGGTACCCGGGCCCGTGGACAGGTCTATTGTATATAGGGTGAGGTTGAGGTGGCGTTTTGACCAGGCGTTGATCGGTCACTTTTACCTGCTATACACCACAGTTGTAGGTCACCCCTAAGTTCGTACATATTAGTGAGACAAATTGAAGGTTGTACACCAAAGTGTGATTTAGGATAAAGGTTGTATACTCCATTTTATGAACCTTTGTGAAGGTTAGAAGCTGTTCTATTCCTTCTAGAGGAAGTAAAGCTGCCCAGGGGATCAATTTGCTACCTATCTTTGAGGTGAAATGATCCGCCCGTAGGACTTGTGAATCCTTCTCTGGAAAGGATAAGAGAGTGTAAAGACCTTGCGTCCAAGGATCGTTTTAACTCTATTGGAGATTGAGATCCACCCACAAGATTGATCTTCTTGTGTTTTTAAGGCATTGAGGACGTATTTCTAAGATAGCGATACATTGCAAATGTGGAGAGCGTTGGATGCCCCCCCTCTTTTTAAGACTGGAATATTGATATTGCTGCAGTAAACAATAAAAGAACACAGATAATAGAACAAATGATGTTTATTAATGGGAGAAATGCCTTATTACAGCAAGTAGGTCTTATAGGTGAGCCTCGTTAAAACCTTTAATAAGAAAAACCACATGGGAAAAAGCTTATTAAAGGAAAAAGAGTACTCAAGACCGTATATACACTTTATTTTCTGACAAAATATTTGCGGAGGTTTTGGAGGTTCCATGTGCGTGGCAATGTATTGCCCTCCATGTCCTGTATCTTAAACGTGGCGGATCCAATCTTGTCCACTATCTGATATGGACCTGTCCAGTTGAGCCCTAACTTGCCCTTGCCTTCTCGAGATTGGACTTTATCAGCTTTACGGAGCATAAGAGCTCCCACATTTAGATCCACAAGCTTGGCATTTTTATCATGGTAAGCTGCAATCCGCTGTTTATATGCCGCCATGCGCACATAGGATTGATCCCTGTGATCTTCTATTTGATCTAGATGCTCCTTTAGCCGTTTGCCATTGTCTTCTTCACAATAAAAAGCCACTCGATCACTGGGGACCTGTATTTCGACTGGGATTACGGCTTCGACACCATGAGAAAGGGCGAATGGTGTTTCCCCTGTGGCCGTTTTTGGGGTGGTGCGATAAGCCCATAGAACACTTGTCAGCTGGTCCTCCCACTTCTTATCATGCTCTCCCAATCTCTTCTTTATCCCCTTTACGATCGTCCGATTGGTAACTTCAGTCATCCCGTTGGACTGGGGATAATAAACGGAGGCGAATCTGTTCAAGATGCCCAACCCTTCACAGAAAGCTTTGAATTCGCCACAGTTGAACTGTGTTCCATTATCGGTGATGATGGTATGTGGAACTCCATATCTTCCCACGATGTTGTCTTTGACGAATTCCACCATTTGTTCTGCAGTGATGGAGGAAACAGCTTCGGCTTCTACCCATTTGGTGAAATGGTCCACTGCTACTACCACGTACTTCCTCTGTCGGCGAGTCGGGGGAAAGGGGCCGACAATGTCTATTCCCCAGAGGGCGAATGGACGTCCTTCTATTATTGGCTTCTGAATGTGTTTGGCAATATGCGATTCATTCGCATGAATCTGACAATTGTGACAAGATTCTACCAATTTTTGGGCATCCAATTCAGCCGTGAGCCAGTAGAAACCTGCTAACCTGGACTTTTTCAAGATGGCGACGGATGCTTCATGTGCCCCACATGATCCCTCATGTAGCTCCTTGAGGATTTGCTGCCCTTCTTCCGGTAGAATGCACTTCAACCAAGGATGACTAAAGGACTTTCTGTAAAGGCAGTCATTGATCATGGAGAAATAAGCCGCTCTCCTAACTATCCATCGTGCCTCTTCTTTGTCCTCAGGTAAGGTTCCATTCAGCAGATATTGGCGGATGACTGATCTCCAATCATCTTCCACTGTTGTGAGTAGAGAAACTTCCTCTAAGGCGAATGCTGGAGCTATTTTAACCTCGAAGGGACAATCCGGATCCGTCCAGCTCTCCTTACAAGAGGCCATTTTGGCCAAATGATCCGCCTCTGTGTTGGACTCCCTCGGTACGTGAATCAGTTCCCATTTAGTTTCCTTAGCTTCAAGATGATCCAACAAATTTTTGACTTCCGCTATGTATTTGGCCAGAACCTCGTCTTCCACCTCGTAATTCTTGATTACTTGGTTGACCATTAGTTTAGAGTCGCTATAGATCACAATCCGCTCCGGAGTGATTTCTTTGAGTAGGTGTAATCCCAATATCAGAGCTTCATATTCAGCAGCATTATTAGTGGCATGGAAATTTAATTTTGCTGCGTATCGTAATTTTATGTATTAAGGACCTTTGATCACAACGCCTATGCCAGCTCCATTCGCCGAGGAGGCACCATCGGTGTACATCGACCATTCTTCTATCGGCGGCTTGGGATGATCTATCCCTTCGTCAGTGAATTCATTCACGAAGTCCGCCAAGACCTGACTCTTTAAGGCTGACCTGCTTTCATACCTCACATCGAATTCGCCTAGGCGGATTGCCCATTCCATCAGCCTTCCCGAAGTGTCTGGTTTCTGCAACACCTTTCTCATTGGTATATTTGTTCGAACCACCACGGTATGCGCCTGAAAATATGGCCTAAGGCGGATTGCCGTGGTTACAACAGCCAGTGCCATTTTATCAAGCTTTGAATACCTGGTTTCGGCGTCTTTCAGAACTTTGCTCACGTAATAAATTGGAAACTGCTGGCCATCCTCTTCTCGTATCATGACCGTGCATACGGCTTTGTCCGTAACCGATACATACATGTAGAGGTCTTCTCCCTTCAAAGGTCGACTCATCATGGGTGGCTCCGTGAGGAACCGCTTGATTCCTTCGAAGGCTCTTTCACAATCCTCATTCCATTCGAATGCCTTTTGCTTCTTGATGACCTCGTAAAAAGGCTGGCATCTGCGGGCTGAACAAGAGATAAACCTTCCCAAGGCTATGATGCGCTCGTTAAGGCGTTGTACTTCTCTGATATTCTGCGGTGCTTGCATTTCCAGAACTGCCTTAACTTTGTCAGGATTTGGGCTAACTCCTTTTTCGCTGATCATGAACCCTAAGAATTTTCCATATGTTGCCCCGAAAGTGCACTTCTCTGGGTTCAACTTAATATTGTGGCGTCGGAGTACGTCCAGTACCTCCTTTATATCATCTGCATGCTTTTCTATGGTCGTACTTTTGATGATCATGTCATCTACATAGACAGAATAGTTTCCCCCTTTACTATCTGCGAATATTTTGTTCATCATCCTCTGATAAGTTGCACCTGCGTTCTTAAGCCCAAAGGGCATAACTTTGAAACAATAAGTGGCTTGGTGTGTTACGAACGAGGTCTTCATTCTATCCGAGGGCTCCATAGGGATCTGATGATAACTTGATTTCACATCAGTAAAGGAGTACATTGCGTGACCGGCAGTTCCATCTACAAGCATATCAATACACGGCAAAGGATAGTTGTCCTTGGGGCAAGCTTTATTAAGATCTGTAAAGTCAATGCACATGCGGTAAGATCCGCCAGCCTTTTTCACCAAAACGACGTTCGCCAACCACTGAGTGTAAAGCACTTCCTCAATGGCATCCGCCTTCTGGAGCTTGGCGATCTCTTCCTCTATCACCTTCTGCCTTTCCGGGCCATAATTTCTCCGTTTCTGAGCCACAGGAACTGCATCCTTATCAATGTTGAGCTTGTGAGTGATTACGTTTGGGCTGATTCCGGGGAGAATTTCATCCTTCCATGCGAAGACATCTTCTGCCTCGCGGAGCACTTTGGTGATTGCATTTTTAATTTCATCTTTGAGCCCATTGGCCATTCGCACTTGCTTTTCATCCGTCATAAGGTACATTTCGGTCTCGCCCAAGGCCATCGTGACGCGTTCCTCTTCATCTTCCTCCTTAGATTGAGGGCGAATCATTAGTGATGCCGAATACGTCTCTTGGGCCACCTTTTGGCTACCTTTGATCATTACACCTCCCTTGGCCGTGGGAATGTAAAGTGTCAAGTGGCGAATGGAGATAAGAGCTGCAACTTCAGAGATAAAAGGCCGTCCGAGGATAATATCGCATGGATGAAATTTACCCTTATTTCAAAGCAGTCAATAAGCATTTGTCATTTGAGATTAAAAAAAAAAAAATAAGAGTTTAGGACACACACTATAAAAAAAAAGGTGAATATCCCTTTTGGTCCTCAGGATAATATCCCATGGATGATATTTACCCTTATTTCAAAGCAGTCAATAAGCATTTGTCATTTGAGATTAAAAAAAATAAGAGTTTAGGACACACACTATAAAAAAAGGTTTTTACCAACACTTTTTTAGTGACGCTTTTATAAAGTGTTTCATGGGCTGCCAACTAAAAAGGTCCATAAATGTATAATTTTAATTTATGGCTGAATTAACAGGTTTATCTTAAAGGTTTCAGCCACATTTCGATACCAATCTTAAATTACTTTATTAGATTTATATAGTACTAATTATCTTCTATAAATACTATAAAGCTTAATGAGTTCTTATTTATTTCAAAGCAATCAATAAGTATTTGACATTTAAGATTAAAAAAACAAAAAAAAAAAGAAAAAAAAAATAAAAGTTCAAGACACACACTACAAAAAAGTAGATTTTTACCGACACTTTTTTTATGGGGAAATTACAGAAAAATTCAATTTTGAAAAGTTATCTACACTTTTGTCAATCACTTCTATTAATTATATCACGTTTAAAAATAGTATGTTAATGGAAGGATATACCTTTTCACTTTGGCAGTTATCTGTAGCAATTTTTTCCATGCGTGTCCTAATCACTTGACATTTTACATATTAAATTCATCATATTTGATATATAGTGAATAATCTTTTTAAATATGATTGATTTATATTTATTTTACCACATGTGAATTTCATATAAATTGCCCTTTTTTATTGACATTTCTATAAAGTGTTTCGTGGGCTGCCAACTAACAAGGCCCATAAATGTATAATTTTAAGGGTCAAATACATGAATATCATAATTCAGTATAAAATTACAACTAAGTCATATCATTAAACTTAATTCTTAATATATCATTATTCTCTATATATTATGATTTGACACCATAATTTAAAAAATCTAGACTCAAATTCATAAATTATAAATCCTAAAAAATAGATTCTAGACTTTTAATTTATAAATGCTAATCCTTAAAATATATTAAAAGTACTGATTTTACTAGTTTGATATAATCTAAAATTATGATTTGATATAATTGTAAATAGTTTTAAAAAGATGAATTTTTGTGTAATTTTCCCTAATTTTAATTCATAGACTGAAATAGCAAGTTTATCTTAAAGGTTCCGGCCACATCTTGATAACCAATTTTAAATTACTTTATTGGATTTATTTAGTACCAATTATCTTCTATAAATACTATAAAACTTAATGAGTTCTTATTTATTTCAAAGCAATCAATAATTTTTTGACATTTGAGATTAAAAAAAAAACAACGGGTTTAGGATACAAACTACAAAAAATGGGCTTTTATCAATACTTTTTTAGTGACACTTTTATAAAGTGTTTTATGGACTCCAACTAAAAAGGCTCATAAATGTATAATTTTAATTCATAAACTGAATTAGCAGGTTTATCTCAAAGGTTCCAACCACATCTCGATAACCAATCTTAAATTATTTTATTGCATTTATATATTACAAATTATCTTCTATAAAATTTATAAAGCTTAATGAGTTCTTATTTATTTTAAAGCTATCAATAAGTATTTGATATTTGAGATTAAAAAAAAAACAAGAGTTTAGAATACACACTACAAAAAGATGAGTTTTTATCAACACTTTTTTAGTGACACTTTTATAAAATGTTTCATGGGCTGCCAACTAAAAAGGCTCATAAATATATAATTTTAATTAATGGGCTGAATTAACAGGTTTATCTTAAAGGTTTCAACCACATCTCAATAACCAATCTTAATTTTGTTTTTTTTTATAAAATGTCACCTATCATTCCATTAACTTAATGATAATACAAATACAACACGAAAGAAATAGGAATAAAACCTCCATCCCATACAGACAAAGACCCACAAAGGGAAGAAAAGACTACAAAGAGCAATACATAGACTACAAAGAGCACTAAAACCCAGCAAAGGTACAAATACAACAAACATAGAAGTCATATCCTTCTCGTAAGTCGAATCCCATTGAAAAACTGTTGTAATCCATACTCCATCATTTAGGCTCTTCCGGACGTTCGGATCTGAGTCCTTTCTGTTTGTGCATCCATGCAAATCTATAGATTTACGGACAAGATAAATCTTTTCTGCTCTTGCTAAGATCGAAAAAAGAATAAAAGAAAGAAATATAGCTCACAAGTGTAGATCTGACGGAAAAAGAAGTTCAAGGAGGTATATAGACTTCAAACTAACAAAAAAAAGTAAATCTAAAGCTAAAAACGAAAGCTAAAATATAAATGGAACTTCTTCCTCCTCTAAGAGTAAACCTAATTAAAATACAAGATCAGAGACGTTAAGTGGTAGTGATAATAGTGAAAAGCTAGAAAAAATAAGAATATTTTGAAGAGAAAAGCAAAGAGAAGAGAATGGTGTAGAAGTTAGAGAGAAGCTAGAGCTTCTCTCACTAGAAAAGAAAGAGGATAACCAATCTTAAATTACTTTATTTGATTATGTAGTACCAATTATCTTATATAAATATTATAAAGTTTAATGAGTTTTTATTTAGGGATAAGTACAAAAAAAATGCCTGTGGTATACCGGATTTGCGAACTCAGCCCTGTGGTTTTTTTTTTTTTTTACAAACGGAGGTCTGTGTTACAAACCGTTAGCAAACAGAGCGTAAATTGACTAACGGTGTTAAAATTCAAAGAGAAAAGAGTTAATTTGGTCCTTATATTTATTTATTTTATAAATCAACCCCCCTAATTATCTAATTATCACAAATAAAACCCAAAATCAAAAATAAAAATAAAAAATACCTTCTTCTTCTTCTTCTTCTTCTTCCATTAATTTCTTCTTCTTCTTCCATTAATTTAAAATGGAAGAAGAAGAAGAAGAAGAAGGTATTTTTTATATTTATTTTTGATTTTGGGGTTTATTTGTGATAATTAGATAATTAGGGGTGTTAATTTATAAAATAAATAAACATAAGGACCAAATTAACTCTTTTCTCTTTGAATTTTAACACCGTTAGTCAATTTACCATCTGTTTGCTAACGGTTTGTAACACAGACCTCCGTTTGTAAAAAAAAAAAACCACAGGGCTGAGTTCGCAAATCCGGTATACCATATGCATTTTTTTTTGTACTTATCCCTTTTATTTATTTCAAAGCAATTAATAAGTATTTGACAATTGAGATTAAAAAAAATAAAAAAAAATAAAAAGTTTAGGACACACTACAAAAAAAAGGGCTTTTACCAACACTTTTTTAGTAACACTTTTATAAAGTATTTCACGAGCTCTAACTAAAAGAGCCCATAAATGTGTAATTTTAATTCATAATCTGAATTACTAGGCTTTTCTTAAAGGTTCCAACCACATCTCGATATCCAATTTTTTATTAGTTTCTTGAATGTGTTCTTATTTATTTTAAAGTAATCAATAAGTATTTGATATTTGAGATTAAAAAAAAAACAAACAAGAACACACACTACAAAAAAATGGATTTTTTACCAACACTTTTTAGTAACACTTTTATAAAGTGTTTCATGGGTTACCAACTAAAAAGTTTAGGACAAGAGTTTATGACACACATTATAAAAAAAAACAAAAAAATAAGAGTTTAGGACAAACACTACAAAAAAAAAATTAGCTTTTACCAACACTTTTTTAGTGACACTTTTATAAAGTGTTTCATGGGCTGCCAACTAAAAACGCCCATAAATGTATAATTTTAATTTAGGGCTGAATTAACAGGTGTCGCACCCTGGCTTCCGGTTTTTCACGCAGGTCGGGGTGCGTGGCCGGCTCGATCTTCCTTTCTCGTGTTTGAGGTTTCGAGTCGCCACCAATCATCACTTGGAAATACATATACGAGCGTGATTGGTCGCCTATCTGTTTGGATTGACTCTGTGTAGCCTAGGTTCAGTAAGGATGGTCTCTGGAGAGATTTAAGGTTCGTTTTTCCGGTTACGTGTAGGAAAGAGATGTGATCTCACCCTACCCCGCCCGACGTATCGGTACTATTGTGATATTATGTGTTTGCTATTCATTTTGCTTTGAATTGTCGATATAAACCAAGTATTCACATGTGCTTTTGTTGGATTTAGTATTGAATTCTAATGACGTTTTCACATCGATTAGAATTAACTTGGTTTATGGATACGAATGATGTTTTCACATCGATCCAAATTAATTTAGTTATGAATTCGAATGACGTTTTCACATCAATTCGAATTAATTTAGTTATGAATTCGGATGACGTTTTCACATCAATCTGAATTAATTTGGTTATAGATTCGGACGACGTTTTCACATCGATCCGAATTGATATGGCTATGAATTCGAATGACGTTTTCACATCGATTCGAAATAATTTGGTTTATGGATTCGAATAACGTTTTCACATTAATTCGAATAAATTTGTTTTATATTTTTTTTATTGATTCAAGATAACATCTCAAATTGGTTTATTTCGATCTGTAGCTACGTATATCACATATACGTTAAAAAAAACGATGAATGTAAAATTAAATTCGATTGACAATTTTTATACCAATTCGAATTAATTTGTTTAACCGATTCGATATAACATCTCAAATTGATTGTTTTAATTTTGGAGTCATATATATTGATACTTAATTTTCTTGTTGTACAATTTACATATACACAAACAATAACGTGAACTTAGTAATGAACACTAAACTAAGCTAAACTAATGAATTAGAGGTAAACTAATTAATCTAGAAATCACTAATAAGATTAATGTAAACCCAAAGACTAATTACATCAACCTTAAAATTAATTAAAGCCATGAAAAAAACTAAGTTGCCAAGGAAATAATGAAATATAGAAATAATGCTTAAACCATAGAACATCAAACAATTGATTAATTTACACATACAAGTATAAATATATATACAGTAAAACCTCTATATAGGAATACACTTGGGACCAGACTATTTGTATAACAATTATGAGGTTATTCCTATATAGAGATTGGTATAACAAAGACTCTCAGCACTTGGGATCAAACTTTTGTATAACAATTGGGAGGTTATTCTAATATAGAGTATTTCTATATAGAGGTTCTACTGTATCTATAAAGGTATAAATCTGGTGACATAATCAAAATCGGATTAAGAAGTAACTCTTAAGCCTAAAGATAGTGATTAAATCATCAAAGCCCAAACTATAAAATAAATTCTATTTTAACCTTAAAATAAAACATATTATATCTAAAGCCTCTCTTACCTTGAAGCGGGCAGCCACAACAAACGCCTCTACTATTCACTTCTCTTCTTCATCATACTTTCTCTCTTTCTCTTTTGCTTTCCTTTCTTTCAACGCTCACGAATTCTTCCATGGCTGCCGATGCCCAACTTTCGATCGACCACGAGCCCTCCTCGCACAGCGGCTCCTTACGTTTTCACCGATATTCTTCTTCGGAGGAAGACTGATAAGATCGTTCCGATCTCTCTTCCGATGTAAACGTCCGCAACCCGACTTGAATCGAACCTTACTGGAATTGGTGAAAAACAAAGGGGATCGGACTGAGCAGACGCGATTCTCAGTAAGAACTCCTTTGACCCTTTCATTTCATTTTGATTACATGGATGGTTTTGGGTTTTCTCATTTAGTTCTTTTTTGTGCTTTTAGGTCTCTATAACTTCCAATGGTTAAAAACGGAGGCCGAGGTGGTGATCGGTGATTTCGGCAAATGGAAGAAGACGATGAGGTAGGCGGTGTAAGATCGACGGGAGAAACTGGTGAATTACCGAGTATGAATTTCTACAAATTGCGTGAATTTAAACTGCAAAGCTTTATAAATGATAAGAAATTAATTGCAGGATATGAATGATAAGAAATGGGGGAAAACTTAGCTCACAAACAAGTGAACTCTTTCATTGATTATCTGTTGAGATTGATACAAAGCTGCTCTATTATCTTCTGCCTATATGACTCCCTCCCCCATTTCTAAAAGACCTCCCTATTACAGTGATGAAGCTCTCAACCCCCCTTACAGTGTTTTTTCTTCTTTTACAGTGAAGAAAGCTCCCTTACAGTGAAGAACAAACTCCCTATTACAATGTCTTTTTTCCTCTTTCTTCCCCCCCCCCCCCTTTACAGTGGTAGACTCTCTACTTATAATAAGAGATTTGTCTGTGAATTATTGCTCATCATTTTTCTTTATTTCCTACTGTACCTTGAGGGTTGTTTCGTCAATCTGTTTGCCCATTTTCTCTGCATTTTGAAGTTTCTGGATGCCTGCTGGATGAGATCATCTCTGTGGAATTATTGATTTTTTTTGCTAAAAATGCCGTTTGGTCCCTGTAATTGTGATTTTTTGCAGACTGAGTCCGTTGGACTGAATTCTGACCTGAATTTGATGCGGACCCGGATTGAATTTGAATTATTTTTGACCCGAGCGGACTCTGTTGGACTCGTGCGGACAAAATCCTTAACTTTGGAATTTGTTAGGCTTGAACTGATAGTTATTTGTACCTTGGAATCAGACTTGAACGAACAATTACCCGTGCTTTGGATTTTGTTAGACTCGTATGAATAATTCTCCGAACTTCCGATTTGTTGGACTTGTACCGCAATGAGATAACTCAGCCACTTGAATATGATTCGGTCACTCTTTAGAATGTGCATTCTGATCTTGCTTTTCGGGGACAACGGGAATTTTTGGGTATCTCAGACGTTGGCGAGCTGGTCTTTGGATCTGTCAAAATTACTGTAAAAAAACAAAAATAATAAGAGAAATATTTATATACCAAAAATTCCATTTTTAAGCGTTCAATTGTTGTTAATTTATTGACTTTCAATTTTCGAATCCATTCGTCATAATTCGTTATTTAGAAATGGACTATATTCTAAACGTTTAATTATAATATAAATCGCAATCAAAGTCAATATTAACTTTAACTTTAGTATACGATGTTACATCATAATTCGCAATTCAGACTATAAGCATTTCTAAATATAGTTTACGACAAATAAACAAGTATTGAAATGTTAATTCGATGGATTGACATCTGAACCTTAATTAATAAATTATAACTCGAACTCAAGCAAATTCAATTTTATTCAGAATACGAGGAATATATCTCGAATAAAATTCATAATAGGTTAGAATTATACCTTAATTCTATTAAGTTGCACTTTGAATATAATTCGATATTTTTACGGATTTATACCGAAATACAATAAATTAGCCTTAATAGCATAATTTTTCCCCCAATAAATCATTTTCGAGATAATGTCATATATTCTGGATAATTCATGAATTGTTCAAATTTTGAGTGAAATTTATTAAAAACTTTAAAAATTGGTCTGGACAAAAATGGGTATCTACAGCTGCCCCCCTTTGTATATCTCCATTGAAAATGGAGTATACAAAGTAGACCGAGATACCCATTTTGACGGGTTTATTATACAACAAAGTAAAATAAAAAGGATAGAGATGAGTGTTTGCGGTCTCCCCGCTCCTGTTTGATTTTCGTTTTGGATATTTGTGTATTTGAAACGATTGAAGTGTTTTGGAATGACTTTGACCGACCATTCTCCGGGATGGATGATTTTGATTGGATGATTGTGTGTAGCTGAAACGCTTGAAGTGTTGTGGAATGACTTTGACCGACCATTCTTCGGGATGGATGGTTTTGAGTGGAATCCTTTCGCCTGGACGTTGTGACTGTCTGTCCTGCTGTTTGGACTGCTACAACAATCGTGTCCTGCTACTTAGACATTTGTGTCGTTGTGCCTTGCTGCTTAGATGCTTTAACTGCACCCTGCTGCATAGATGCGGTGGCTGTCTCTCCTGCTGTTTGGACTGCTACAACAGCCACATGCTGCTTCAAGACGTTTTCGTCGATCCGCCCTGACACTTTGACTGCACCCTGTTGTTTAGATGTGGTGGCTTTCTGTCCTGCTGTTTGGACTGCTACGACAGCCACACCTTGTTGCAAACATGTTTTCGTCGCCACGCCCTGCTGCTTAGACGCTTTGACTGCACCCTGCTGCTTAGATGCGATGGTTGTCTGTCCTGCTTTTTGGACTACTACAACAACCACATATTGCTTCAAGATGTTTTCGTCAATGTGTCAAGCTGCTTAGGCACCTCGACTGCACCCTGCTACTTAGATGCGGTGGCTGTCTGTCCTGCTGTTCGGACTGCTACAACAGCCACACCTTGTTGCGAACATGTTTTCGTCGCCACGTCCTACTGCTTAGACGCTTTGACTGCACCCTGCTGCTTAGATGCGATGGTTGTCTGTCCTGCTGTTTGGACTGCTATAATAACCACATGTTGCTTCAAGATTTTTTCGTCGATGGGCCCTGCTTAAACGGTTCGGCTGCACCCTGCTACTTAGATGCGGTGGCTATCTGTCCTGCTGTTTGGACTGCTATGATAGCCACGTCTCGTTGCGAACATGTTTTCGTCGCCACGTCCTGCTACTTAGACGCTTTGACTGCACCCTGCTGCTTAGATGCTGTGACTGCATGTCCTGCTATTTGGACTGCTACGACAGCCACATGGTTGTAAACATGTTTTGAGTGTTTAGAGCGGCTCCCCGCGATTGGTTTGAGTTTTGTGAGCGGCTCCCCACAACTTGTTTGAGTTCTGTGAGCGGCTCCCCGCAAATGGTGTGAGTTTTCTGAGCGGCTCCCCGCAAAATGTGCATTGGATGTAGATAGTGTTAATCTTTTGCTGATTTTTCAATCTGGGTTGATTCTGTTGGGGATTCTCTGGATTTTCAGTTTTGGCTTCTGTGGCAATGCTTCTGAAGTTCGTGCCATGTAGGAGGAGTTGAATGATGGATGAAATCTCTGTTATTGTTAGGTTGAGTGGAATGGCTTGAGAATGTTCATTCTTCATTTTGAATGGCTTTGAGATGGGGCCTTCTCCAGTTTTGAATGCTCTGAGACTGAGCATCCTCCAGTTTGAACGACTTTGAGACTAGGCCTTCTTCAGTTTCGAATGATTTGAAACTGCTCATTCCACAGTTTTGAATGCTCTGAGACTGTGCATCCTTCAGTTTTTTTTTTGTTGAGTGACGACGGCTCCCCGTATCCTTTTGAAGATGAGTTATACTTGTGATCACCTGTCAAGGCTTCTCGTGTTCCTGCAAACTCAATATCTTTACATGACAAAATGGATGAATGCATGTGTAATATGCTTTTTTCTTTTTTTTTCTCTTTTTTTTGGAATGGTTTTTTTTTATTTGGAAAAGAAGTTTTTGAGGTTTTCTTTGTTCTTTTTTTTGTTTGAGAAACATGAGCTTTCTTTTGGAATTTTATGATTTTTCTTTTTATGCGTGACTGACTGCTCAAGCGATGCAAATTTGAATATCTGAAATGTTTCTGTTGAATGAATGAGTTCACTCAACAAGAGGAACAATTTTCTGAACAATTCTGACTTTGGATGTCTATTTTTTGTGAAAAAAATTAATGGATACTAGAAAGGAATGATTATTTTAAAGAGGGAAACATGACAAATGATGCATTCGAAATGACATGTAATGAAGGTCGTGAACACGGGATTCTACTCCTAGAATGAATGCTTGTGATGCAACGGACACATCAATGCATGATATGCTTGTAGTGAGAAAAATGTTTTGAGGAATATTTGAGGAAAAATACCATTTAGTGCAAAAATGATTTTTTTTGTGATTTTATGTTTGAAATTTGTTTATTTATGAAAATATCGTGAAAGATATGAAATCGTCAACGAGAGTTTTTTTTTTTGAAATTTTCGTGATATGATTTGATGATGATTTTTAAATGCTCGTGAAAACATTGAGATGATATGATGATTTTTTTGAAAAACTTATGGAAAAAAATGATGTTGGAACTATGGATGTGATATGATACTACTTTTTGAAAACTATTGAGGGAAATGATGACAAAAACATTAATGCGATATAATATTTTTCGTTTTTTTTTGAATATGCATGCAGTATGCTGGAAATACTCTGAAATTTTTTGTGAAATCTCCATGAAAGATGTTATGAAAAATAATGATAAGAAAATGAACAGTTTTGTTTTTTGGTCATTTTTTTATCCATTTGGCTCATTTGTAATGCGTAACCCGAGAGAGATCGGTGCTTCGTCTCGGAAAATTTGGGCTTCATCTGATCAGAACTTTGTGGTTCCAGGCTTGCATCATAGCTTGAAAAATTGCATTACAGTCAATCATCCTGACTTTACTTCGACTCATTTTTGCAAAGACTAATCAATATTCTGAATCTTCGCTATTCTTGGGGATATTTGGCGCATGTGCAATCTGAGAGAGATCAAACTGCTTCTCAGGATATTCAGCTTCATTTGTTTAAGATTCAGTGGTCCTGCTTTTGTCTCTCAGCCAACCATCCGATTTTTGGCATTTTCGCAAAGACTAATCAGTTTTTCTGAACCCTGGCTATCTCTAGGGATATTTGAAGCCCGGGGCTTTTGAAGATTTTGGTTCATTATAATCATTTCACATGAAGGTACCATGCCCCCAATGTTTTCATTCTCGGTTTAAACATTACTGATGTCTCTGTCTGATGGATTTGGGTGCTGAGGAAGCTAATTGGGTTGCCCCCTAGAGAACTCTGCATGAAGACATGCTCAAACATCGGAGCGATATCTCAGTATCTCATTCTTCAGACATTGGTCAACACCTCTGAGGATGTTTCGCTCTCAAGGCTTGCGAAGATTACGGTTCTTTATAACCATTTTATGTGGAGGTCCCATGTGTTGAAACACCTTTCCACATAATTTTGATTTGACAAAATTGTTTAAGCATAATTTAAAATACATATTCTAAACATACTAAGTTTAAATGCTTTGATTTATTCTACTAATGTGTTTGTTCAATGTTGAGTTAAAACTGTTATAAGACATAAGGATTAAAAGGCCCAAGCCCAATACGGAAGCTAAGGCCCAAGTCAAACAACTCAGTACACTCGGCCCGCGTTTGTCAAGACGTTGCCATTTTGAACAAAACGCAACTCAGCAAACGGAAGGATCTAGAAGACCTTCGGGAACAACTTCAAGATGAAGCTGCTGAGTAGTCTCGACAAAGCGTATAAGACAGCAGCTGGCAAAGCAAAACTTCCAGACAAAGTATTTCCCCTTTTGGCAAAGTTCAGATGACACAGTATGCTGTCTAATTGACTTTACCATAAAAGGAGAGACAGTCTGCTGAGCTGACTGAGGACAGAAGATACATAATTCTGATTGGCCGAGAGCTCTGAGCAAGTCAGGATGACAACGACATGTAGCCGTTTCCCTCCAACGGTTATTTCGAAATTCAAAATGCCCGATGCCCAGACGTCTCTATAAATAGTGTCATCACAAGCTTCACTTAACACAGAACTTGATCAAGTAGTTACGCTGACCAAATTTCTACAAGTTCTGCAAGCAAAGAAGCAAAGCAATTTCTTACACTACAATTCTTATATATTAGCAGGTTTATCTCAAAGGTTCCAACCACATCTCGATAACCAATCTTAAATTACTTTATTGCATTTATATATTACAAATTATCTTCTATAAAATTTATAAAGCTTAATGAGTTCTTATTTATTTTAAAGCTATCAATAAGTATTTGATATTTGAGATTAAAAAAAAAATAAGAGTTTAGAATACACACTACAAAAAGATGAGTTTTTATCAACACTTTTTTAGTGACACTTTTATAAAATGTTTCATGGGCTGCCAACTAAAAAGGCTCATAAATATATAATTTTAATTAATGGGCTGAATTAACAGGTTTATCTTAAAGGTTCCAACCACATCTCAATAACCAATCTTAATTTTGTTTTTTTTGATAAAATGTCACATATCATTCCATTAACTTAATAATAATACAAATACAACATGAAAGAAAGATGAATAAAGCCTCCATCCCATACAGACAAAGACCCACAAAGGGAAGAAAAGACTACAAAGAGCAATACATAGACTACAAAGAGCACTAAAAACCAGAAAAGATACAAATACAACAAACATAGAAGTCATATCCTTCTCGTAAGTCGAATCCCATTGAAAAACTGTTGTAATCCATACTCCATCCTTTAGGCACTTCCGGACGTTCGGATCTAAGTCATTTCTGTTTGTGCATCTACGCAAATCTATAGATCTACAGACAAGATAAATCTTTTCTGCTCTTGCTAAGACCGAAAAAAGAATAAAAGAAAGAAATATAGCTCACAAGTGTAGATCTGACGGAAAAAGAAGTTCAAGGAGGTATATAGACTTCAAACTAACAAGAAAAAGTAAATCTAAAGCTATAAACGAAAGCTAAAATATAAATGGAAGGAGGAAGAAGGAAGATAAGCTTCTTTCTTCCTCCTCTAAGAGTAAACCTAATTAAAATGCAAGATCGGAGACGTTAAGTGGTAGTGATAATAGTGAAAAGCTAGAAAAAATAAGAATATTTTGAAGAGAAAAGCAAAGAGAAGAGAAGGGTGTAGAAGTTAGAGAGAAGCTAGAGCTTCTCTCACTAGAAAAGAAAGAGGATAACCAATCTTAAATTACTTTATTTGATTATGTAGTACCAATTATCTTATATAAATACTATAAAGTTTAATGAGTTTTTATTTATTTCAAAGCAATTAATAAGTATTTGACAATTGAGATTAAAAAAATAAAATAAAATAAAAAGTTTAGGACACACTACAAAAAAGGCTTTTACCAACACTTTTTTAGTAACACTTTTATAAAGTATTTCATGAGCTCCAACTAAAAAAGTCCATAAATGTATAATTTTAATTAATAAGCTGAATTACTAGGTTTTTCTTAAAGGTTCCAGCCACATCTCGATATCCAATTTTTAATTACTTTCTTGAATGAGTTCTTATTTATTTTAAAGTAATCAATAAGTATTTGATATTTTGAGATTAAAAAAAAAAAACAAACAAGAAGACACACTACAAAGAAATGGATTTTTTACCAAAACTTTTTAGTGACACTTTTATAAAGTGTTTCATGGTTTACCAACTAAAAAGTTTAGGACACACATTACAAAAAAAAAAAACAAAAAAATAAGAGTTTAGGACAAACACTACAAAAAAAGAGCTTTTACCAACACTTTTTAGTGACACTTTTATAAAGTGTTTCATGGGCTGCCAACTAAAAAGGCCCATAAATGTATAATTTTAATTTATGTGCTGGATTAGCAGGTTTATCTTAAAGGTTATAGCCACATCTCGATAACCAATCTTAAATTACTTTATTGGATTTATGTACTACCAATTATCTTTTATAAGTATTATAAAACTTAATGAGTTCTTATTTATTTCAAAGCAATCATTAAGTATTTGACATTTGAGATTAAAAAAAAACAAGAGTTTAGGAAACAAACTAAAAAAAAAGGCTTTTACCAATACTTTTTTAGTGACACTTTTATAAAGTGTTTCATGTGCTGCAAATTAAAAGGGTACATAAATGTATAATTTTAATTCATAGGCTGAATTAGCAAGTTTATTTTAAAGGTTCCAGCCACATCTCGATAACCAATCTTAAATTACTTTATTGGATTTATGTAGTACCAATTATATTCTATAAGTACTATAAAGCTTAGGGTAATTAATTTATTAGTCCCTATATTTTGATAAAACACACTGTTTAGTCCCTGTATTTTCAAAAACACACGGTAAAGTCCTTAACATTTTTCTTGATGAACTGTTTAGTCCCTAATGTTTTTCTCGGTGAACTGTTTAGTCTCTGCCGTTAGACTCTCATGAAGATTCTATTAGTCAATTTGGATTTGCATTCTTCTTTACCTTTATTTTCTTTTCCTTTAAACTCTAATGCATCTGAAATCAACTTTGACTATTCTTCTTCTTGATTTTCTTCTTAATCGTTCAAATTCGTAAACATTGGGTCTGTTTTTTTTTCTTGTTCTCCATATAAATAGCTTCTTTTTCTAAATTGGATTTCCTCTTCTGAAGTTTGAAGGTAAATAGTAAAGGGTACTTTAGTCATTTCCGAAGTCATAGACGGTAAAAAATCTAACAAACAGATGGAAGGACTAAACAGTTCACTGAGAAAAAGGTTAGGGACCTTACCATGTGTTTTTTAAAATACAGGGACTAAACAGTGTGTTTTGTCAAAATACAGGGACTAATAAATTAATTACCCTAAAGCTTAATGAGTTCTTATTTATTTCAATGCAATCATTAAGTATTTGACATTTGAGATTAAAAAAAAAACAAGAGTTTAGGACACACTTGGGGATAAAAAATTTAAGAAAATTATTGGGTTGGTGAGGTTTTATAATTTTCTCTTATAAGTTATTTTTGGTTGCCCAGATAATAAGCGTCTCATCTCTTATGGAAGTAGGCACGAATTGGTCAAATCACGTAATCTTTTTGTGTTATTTGTATTTATTTTCTTTTCAATTATTCGATTGATTCACACAAGGCGGTCATAGTATCCCAACAAATGGTATGGAAGCGATGAGTTATTTGGTGAATTAATTATTTTTTAGAAATGGTTTTGTCTACATAATTAGATATTGAAAAGTTTGATAGATCGCCGAATTTTGGTCTATGACAACTGAAGATGTGCAATATACTCATCCAAAGTGAATGAGAGGAGACGTTTGAAGGGATTGGAAAGAAGTGTTGTTTTATGACGGAGGAGCAGTGGAAGTAACTGGATAGAAAGGCACTCTTGAACGAGGTTTTGAGGGAGGTCTCCAAGGACACCTACTCGTTTGGGGTTTGGCTGAAATTGGAATTGCTATGTAATGAGAAAAGCGGTGATGAATCGCCTTTTATTAAAAATTAGACTGAAAAATCATTGTTTATATGAATGTAAATCCATTAAAACTCATCTTCGTGAATTTTCTATAATTGTTATGGAACTCTAAAATATTGATATACAAATTTATGATGAGGATTTGGCTACCTTGTTATGCTCGCTGCTACAGTCATGTAAGTATTTTAGGGAGACTTCATTGTATTATAGGAAGAGATTACCTTTAAAGAAGTTAAAGTTACTTTGTTATAACGCGAACTAATAGATAACGTGCTAACCATAAATAATGAATCTGTGGGCGATGGTCTTGTAGTTCGTGGAAGGACTTTTTGTTAAAGATTCGACTAATAACAAAGAAAAATGAATATTTAAATCTAGGTCTCACAAAAATATAATTAGTTATTTTTGCAATAAAAAGAGGCATGTAAGAGCCGATTGCTTTAAAAGGAAGAATCAGATGAATGAAAAAGATAAACATGTTGAAAATACTATACAAACTAGTGTTGTTCATGAGCATAATGATGGGGTGCCCTTACTGTCACTAGGGAAAGGAATAGGTTTGAGTGTGGTTAAGTACTTGATTCTTCATGTTCATACCACATTAATGAGATGTTCTTTTCATTGAATTTTATTTCTAGTGGTGTTGTTTCGATGGTAATGATGTTACATGTAAAATTCATGTTATTGGGAATGCTAAATTATGTATGTACAATTGTATTACAAGAACACTGATTGATGTTCATTATATGTTCTTGTTATGAGAAAAAATCTAATCTCTTTGAGCACTCTTGATAGTAATGGGTGCAAATTTACTCATTATGGAGGAGTACTGGAAGTGTCTGAAGGAAAATAGGCAATCGTAGGGCAGCAGGAATACAATTTTTTTTACCTATTTCCTTAAACAAAGATCCATTAATCGTTATTTCATACAAAGAAGGATAGAAGGAAATACCTTATTTGACGAACTATTTACCGTTGCTAACGAAGTGCCCTCAACTCTAGTTCCGAGTTCACGAGCACAAAGAAAAACACAAGAACAGATCAGTCAGAATCTCAACCAAAAGAAAACAATCACTAAAGATTGTCTCTAACAAATCAACACAAGATCAAAGATAAAAAGGAAGAGATAGAATTAATCAAATGGAAGCAAGCAGAGCAATTTTCTCCTCTACGGTAGGGGGTCGAAATTCTCTCTCTCTGGTGGATTAGGGGTTAGCCTCTTGTACCTAAACCCTAGTTAGATAGAATTAGGTTACTTATTTAGAGTTTTATTCTAAATATTCTCTCTCTCTCTATTATCATTCCGTTATGCAAAGATTAAATAATTCTTTGAAAATTAATTTAATAGTTGCATACGGCCAGTAGTAATAGGAACCTAATGGGTCACACATAAGACTTGGAACCTAAAAGAGAGATAGATGTTAATTAATTGATGGAAGCCCAATTGAGCCCAATGAGGCCCATGGACCATAGGGGGGTCGAAATTCATGTATGGTACATGAATAATTAATTTGATTTTAATCAATCCTAATTAGATTAGGATTATGAATTAAATTAATTAAGAGATAAATAAGTTAGGAGTTTTAATTAGATTATAATACTCCTATTATTATCCAATAAGGTTATTATTATTATCCTTAATATGTTAGATATATAATGAGATAATAATTAGGAATTCTATTCCGAATTGAATTCCTATTCAGTAACCTAATTCTATCTAACTAGGGATTAGATACAAGAGATTATAAATACCCCCCACTATGTGATTTTCGAAATCCTTGAACCCTAATCCAAGGCTAGTGATTTTCGAAACCTACCCTAAAGAAAGAAAGAGAATTTTCGACCCCCAGTTCGAGGACGAGATTTTCTACGGCTTCCTTCCAATCAATTGATTTCATCTATTTCTTTTATCCTTGATCTTATGTTGATTAATTAGAGGCAATCTATTTTGGTTGCTATTCAATGGTTGATTCTAACTTAATCTTTCCGTGTTTTTATTTCGTGCTTGGGAACTCGGAGAAGAGTTGTGGGCACTTCATTAACAACGGTAGATTGATCATCAAAATGTAATTCTTCTTATCCCTCTTTATATGAAATAACGATTAACGGATCCTAGGGTTAATGGAAATAGGTTAAAATTTTTATATTTCCGCTGCTATACCTTAGCCTAATTTCCAACAGTGGTACCAGAGACATCGTTAAATCCGTTATTTCATATATGAAAATTTAGAAGTTTTTCAATAGGATTGAATAAATATTTATAGTTAGGATTAATTAACAAATTGTTTTGATTAATTGATTCTAAAGATAAATAAGTTTTAATTAATTGTTAATTAAAATAGATTATGCGTATATTCCTAATTATTTTGGTTGATAATCATCATAACAAAACCTATTAGTTTTATAGTTAGATTGATAAAATCAGTTTTATTAATTCTAAAGATAAAACGGAAATCTATAGTAGCTTTTTCCTATTTTCTGAAAATCATTTTAAAACCGTTTTAGAACTGATATATATATATATATATATATATATATATATTTAAAATTATTATATAAAAAAAAATTGCGACAGCAGCTCGAGTCGCGCCTCGCGGCGCGACTGGCCGCTGTCGCGCGGCTGCTGCCTCGCGGCATTAGCCGCGTGTGGCGCCTGGCCGCCGCTGCCGCAAGGCAGCGGCGGTTCAGCCGTCCTAGGGCTGCAGCCAATCGGCAGCAGCCACCCTCGGGCCCGGCCCGAGACCCACTTGAATTTTAAATTGTTTAAAATCGGTTTTTATATATAGTTGAATATATATGTTTCAGAAATTGATAGTTTTCTGTTTTGATTATCGAATGAAAATTTGTTTAAAAGTTTGTTTTACCAATTTGTAAATCAATATGTTAAATGAATTGAAATCAAAATAATTGGGACGTACATAATTGACGTTTTGTATAGTTATATTAATCTAAGGATTAATATAAAGATAGAAACTATTAGAAGTAAAATTGGATGAAAGTTAATTTAATAAGTTAATGTGATTAACCTAAATATTACATAAAATAGTTATGTAATCAACCAATTAAATTTATTTAATTGAGTCTATGCATATTTGGAGTTATGGACATATTTGGACCATCTTTTAGTCTTTTGGTATTTTTGAAATAGGGCCTGCGAGTCCTGCCTTTCTACTATCTATTGTAATTTCTCCTCTCATCTAATTCCCTTCAATTCAATTGAAGTTTTCTTTAGTAGTATAGAAATTAATATGTAATTTCAAGGCGCCATGGAGAAGACGGAGGACCTAAAGAGAAATATGTAATAGTTAGTATTTCCTTAGGTTTTGCCTTTTTATTCCGTCTCTGGCTCGACGGAATAATTTAGATGATATGTCCATAACGCCAATGTATGTGAATGTATGTGTCTGATGTATGCTAAAGCAAATCAAGACTAAGTTAGATTATGAGACCTAAAATAAAATCCCTCATTAAAAAGTTAAGTAAATAAACAAGTTATTAAAATCGGTTGCCCCTCCCTAATATTATAATTCAGCCGGCAGTGCTGAGGGCCTTTGGGTTGTTGAGCAAACTCAAGCTCGGGGTCCTTTTGGTAACACCTGAATTATCGAAAATTTATTTTTCATGAATATGGGGTAATACTTAAATTAGATTATGATAATTGGATGAGCAAACTCATGTTGTCATAAACTAATGGGCAAGATGGTTGGGATTAATGTGAATAGCATATTAGTTACTAATATGGTTAGTAACCCAATAACCTAGGAATCACATTAAAGATGTGATTAATTACATGAATCTACCTAACGAATGAGACTAGCTTGTTGAGCAAACTCAAGGCGAAATCTCAGGAGTTAGGATCCTAGCTCACTAAAGGATTTGTGAAATTCTTCGAATTAATATGGAGGGCTATTAATTTGGCAAATTAGTGGGAGCAATCTAAAATTAACTAAAAGGCCTATAATTTTAGATTGATATACTTTAAGCAAATGAATGACATACGTTTACTCTTTCTCACTCTCAGGTTTAATTAAACGCACTCTTAAAATCATGACTAACACCAATCTGCAATACATTCTTACCGATAACAAATTGAATGGTTCAAACTTCACCGACTGGTATCGCAACCTCAAAATTGTTTTGAAGTTCGAGAGGAAAGGGTATGTACTTGATACACCGATACCCCCTTACCCAATGGATGATGCTCCCTACCAAGAAATTTATGCTTACTTGAAGCATAAATCTGATGATGATCAAACGGGAGACATCATACTTGCATCCCTGACACCGGAAGTAAAAAGGCAACTACATTCAGATATGGATGCCTATTCCATGGTCAAGCACCTTAAAGAGTTATTTGTGAATAAAACTCGGTGCGAGCGCTTCGAAATAACCAAGGAGTTGTATAAAAGCAAGATGCAGGTGGGCACATCTGTAATGGCACACTGTGCCAAGATGATCAGCCTTATCACCAAGTTTTCTAGTATTGGAGATGCGATGGACCATGAACTAAGTGAAAACTTACTTCTTCAGTCCCTCCCCAAGAGTTACTCACAGTTCATCATGAACTACCAAATGAGTGGCTTGCAAACCTCTCTTGTAGAGCTTGCACATATGCTCGAGTCAGTCGAGTCCATTATAAAAGAAAACGAGGAGATACTAGCCCTTACTATTAAAGGATCAAGGAAAAGGAAAGGGGTCTCTCCTAATCCAAACCATCCTGATAAAGGCAAGGAGGCTGTGCTCACCGAAACGAAGGGAAAGGAATTAAAGAGGCCCAAAGGAAAGTGCTACTATTGTGGTTGGGGCATTGGAAGAGGAACTGCATAGAGTACCTGACCTTCCACAAGAAGGAAAATGACGGTGCTTCAGCATCTGGTATGTTTTATATTGAAATAAATACAGTTTCACAGTCTGAATCTTGGGTACTTGATACCGGATGTGGATCTCATATTTGTACAAATATGCAGGAGCTAAAACAGACTAAGGAACTAAAGAAAGAAAGCATAAACTTGCGAGTAGGAAATGGAGCAAGAGTTGTCGCCCTCGCAATTGGAGATTATGTTTTAAATTTGCCCTCAGGGCTTGTAATAGAATTAAGGAACTGTTTGTACGTTCCGCAAATGTCTCATAACATTATTTCTATTAGCCGTCTTGTTGACGACGGTTTTCATATTTCAATAAAAGACAAAAGTTGCAATTTTTATAAAGATTCGATCTTTTATTTTTCAGGAATATCACAAAATGGGATTTATGTGTTAGATGTCAAAATTCCCGTTTTTGCAATTGATACCAAAAGACATAATCTAGATAATTCAACTTACTTGTGGCATTGTCGTTTAGGTCATATAAACAAGAGACGCTTGCTAAAGCTACATTCAGATGGGCTTATAGATCCAATCGATCCCGAATCATTGGAAACATACGAATCATGTTTAAAAGGTAAAATGACAAAGACACCCTTTAGCAATAAAGGTGAGCGTGTATCAGACACTCTAGGACTCATTCATTTAGATGTATGCGGTCCTATGTCAGTCCAAGCAAGAGGAGGATTCAGATTCTTCATAAGCTTCATAGATGACCATACCCGATATGGTTACATCTACTTGATGAAGCACAAATCAGAAGCTTTTGAGAAATTCAAATGCTTCAAGAATGAAGTAGAAAATCAATTAGGAAAGAAAATAAAGACGCTTCGATCTGATCGAGGTGGCGAATATCTTTCAGATGATTTTCTGAATTATATAACTGAATGTGGGATATGCTCACAATGGACACCTCCCTATACACCACAACACAATGGTGTATCCGAGAGGAGAAACCGTACCCTACTAGATATGGTACGATCCATGATGAGCATGGCCTTACTTCCAAAGACGTTCTGGGGCTATGCCTTAGAAACTGCCATCTTCACCCTAAATCGAGTACCAACTAAATCCGCTAGTTCCACACCATATGAATTGTTCGTTGGTAGGAAACCCGTGTTTTCATTTATGAGAGTATGGGGTTGTTCAGCATTTGTCAAACGCATTGCGTCCGATAAACTAAATTCGAAATCTGATAAATGTTTCTTCATTGGATACCCTAAGGAAAGTGTGGGATATTACTTCTATCATCCAGATGATCAGAAAGTGATAGTATCCAAACATGCAACCTTCTTAGAGAAAGAGTTTCTCGAAGAAACACAAAAGGGAAGCATGATTGAACTTGACGAAGTTCAAGAAGAAGAAACACCGACTGAAACAACAGAGGCGGTTGAGGTACCCGAAGGAGTCCCATTAGATGAGACTCTAGTGCCACCTATTCGTAGATCACAAAGAGTTTGTGAACTCCTAGTTAGATATGGTTTTCTAGTGGGAGATGATAATGAGGTTCCCGTGTTAGACGACGAACCCGAAAACTACGAAAAGGCTCTTACTAGTCCAGATTCTAAAGCATGGCTTGAGGCCATGGATTCTGAAATGGATTCCATGTATACTAACCAAGTGTGGACTTTGGTTGATCCACCCGAAGGGATAATACCCATTGGGTGCAGGTGGATCTTCAAAAAGAAGACAGACATGGATGGAAAGGTTAGCACCTACAAAGCTAGGTTAGTAGCGAAAGGATATCGTCAGAAGAAAGGAATTGATTATGATGAAACTTTCTCTCCTGTGGCTATGTCCAAATCAATCAGAATCATGCTTGCAATTGCCGCTCACTTCGATTATGAGATTTGGCAAATGGATGTGAAAATAGCTTTCCTAAACGGAAACCTGCTTGAGGATGTATATATGATGCAGCCTGAAGGTTTCATATCAAAGGATGCAAATAAAGTTTGCAAACTTCAGAGATCCATTCATGGACTCAAGCAAGCATCAAGAAGCTGGAATAAGCGTTTTGACGAAACCATAAAACAATTTGGTTTCGAACAAAATTGCGAAGAAGCTTGTATTTACAAGAAAGCAAGTGGGAGCTCTATAGAATTTCTCATACTATATGTGGACGATATATTATTAATGGGAAATGACATTGCTCTACTACAGTCGGTAAAAGTATGGTTATCTGGTAACTTCTTAATGAAAGACCTTGGTGAAGCAGCTTATATACTTGGTATAAAGATCTACAGAGATAGATCGAGAAGACTGATTGGTCTTTCACAGGCTACATACATTGAAAAGGTGCTAAATCTGTTTAGCATGCTTGAATCAAAACGAGGTAACTTACCCATGCTACATGGAGTAAAGTTAAACAATCATCAATGTCCTAAAACCGATGATGACAAAAGACGTATGGCTGTAGTCCCGTACGCCAGCGCAATCAGTTCCATTATGTATGCTATGCTATGCACTAGACCTGACGTAGCGTTCGCGTTATCTGTAACGAGTCGTTACCAAGGGAATCCGGGAGACGAGCATTGTATTTCCGTCAAGAACATTCTTAAGTACTTGAGAAGAACTAAAGATGTGTTCCTAGTGTACGAAGAAGGTGATCTGAAAATAGAAGGATTTTTAGACGCAAGTCATCTCACAGATGAGAATGATTTTAAATCCCAATCAGGATACCTGTTTATCTTGAATGGGGGCGCGGTTAGTTGGAAGAGTTCCAAGCAGGGAAGCGTAGCTTTCTCTACGACCGAGTCAGAGTATATCGCAGCTGCGGAAGCAGCAAAGGAAGCAGTTTGGATAAGAAAGTTCATTACAGAACTTGGTATGGTGCCTGACATTGTAAATCCCATTACACTGTATTGTGATAATAATGGAGCCATTGCGCAAGCAAAGGAACCACGGTCTCATAATGCGTCCAAGCATTACCTTAAGCGATACCACATCATTAGAGAGATTGTGTCTAGAGGAGATGTGAGAATAGAAAGAGTACCTATAGAGGACAACGTTGCAGATCCGTTGACAAAGCCTTTAACCCAGAAAGTACATGATCGTCATTTAACTTCTACTGGGATAAGTTTTAGAAACAATTGGCTTTAGTCCAAGTGGGAGTATGTTGGGGTTTAGTGTCCTATAGACAATTGTTCTGGGATACAAACTTAATGAATTGTTCTTTATATCATTTGTTTTAATGAGATATATGTTTTATAACTATATAAAGGCAATCCCTTTTAAACACTAAATAAAGTCTAATAAAAGGAAATCCGTAAGTTTATTTAAAGTGATTATAAAGTGTTCATACAAGCATGAAGTGAGACAAAACTTTATAATAAACTAATAAACTTAAAACCACCCCAAGTCAAGTGATATGTTTAGGATTGATATATCACTGTTGAGACTTGTATGTAACAATGTCTTCTGTCCGACAGAAAGCTGATCTCACAAGCTTCATATATATAGATATCTGGACAGTTACATAGATCCGATGAAAAGTTGTTCATTAGGATTGGGGATCCGATTTGAGATAACAAGATGGGTAGATTCATCCTTGTCACCTGTTCATCTCATTGGTATTAATAGGTATAACTAATCCTCAGACTCAAAGGAATATTAATTGGTATTCTGGATTATGGAATGTGACGCTTTGACTCTGGTGTAACACGATCCTTAACAGAGATGACTCTGGGGTGTGAACAGTAGATGTTGGGTATCACAGGAAGTGATTGCAGGATCGTTATATATTGGATTGAGCATTTATCACTCCCGATAAATGAGAGATACATCCATGGATCGCTTGTGGAAGACTCAACTCTAAATCCTTGCAAGGTGATAACTTAAGACTTGAAATACAGATTTCACTTAACCTATCTTTTTGAGTTGACTCGGCCTGTACAAGTAAAACGAACGTCTCGCTATATGTGATTTGACATCAACCATAGTCATAAGATTCAGTTCAAGGAATAGTTGATAAAGGATCGAATTATACTTTAACTAATACGGAAAGGTTAACGACAGAATCAACCTGTCTTCTTATGGCTTTGGGGGAATGATTACGGACTTGCTAATCACATACTCTGTACATCATTCCGTTATGCAAAGATTAAATATAATTCTTTGAAAATTAATTTAATAGTTGCATACGACCAGTAGTAATAGGAACCTAATGGGTCACACATAAGACTTGGAACCTAAAAGAATGGAAGCCCAATTGAGCTCAATGAGGCCCATGGACCATAGGGGGGTCGAAATTCATGTATGGTACATGAATAATTAATTTGATTTTAATCAATCCTAATTAGATTAGGATTATGAATTAAATTAATTAAGAGATAAATAAGTTAGGAGTTTTAATTAGATTATAATACTCCTATTATTATCTAATAAGGTTATTATTATTATCCTTAATATGTTAGATATATAATGAGATAATAATTAGGAATTCTATTCCGAATTGAATTCCTATTAAGTAACCTAATTCTATCTAACTAGGGATTAGATACAAGAGATTATAAATACCCCCCCACTATGTGATTTTCGAAATCCTTGAACCCTAATCCAAGGCTAGTGATTTTCGAAACCTACCCTAAAGAAAGAAAGAGAATTTTCGATCCCCAGTTCGAGGACGAGATTTTCTACGGCTTCCTTCCGATCAATTGATTTCATCTATTTCTTTTATCCTTGATCTTGTGTTGATTAATTAGAGGCAATCTATTTTGGTTGCTATTCAATGGTTGATTCTAACTTAATCTTCCCGTGTTTTTATTTCGTGCTTGGGAACTCGGAGAAGAGTTGTGGGCACTTCATTAACAACGGTAGATTGATCATCAAAATGTAATTCTTCTTATCCCTCTTTATATGAAATAACGATTAACGGATCCTAGGGTTAATGGAAATAGGTTAAAATTTTTATATTTCCGCTGCTATACCTTAGCCTAATTTCCAACATATGGATTATGTCAAGTCACATATAACGAGACGTTCATTTTACTTGTACAAACTGAGTTAACTCCGAATAGATAGGTTAAGTGAAATCTTTATTTCAATTCTTAAGCTATCACCTTGCAAGGATTTATAGTCAAGTCTTCGACAAGCGATCCTTGGACATATCTCCCATTTATCAGGAGTGATAAATGCTCAATCTAATGTTAACTATTCTGCAATTACTTCCTGTGATACCCAACTCCTGCCCGCACACACCCCAGAGTCATCTTTGTTATGGATCGTGTTTGAACAGAGTCAAAGTAGCACATTCCATAATCCAGAATCACTAATTAACATTCCTTTGATCTGAGGATTACTTATACCTATTAATACCAATGTGATGAACAAGTGACATAGGATAAATCCATCCATCCTATTATCTCAAGTCGGGTCCCCAATTCTAATGAACTCCTTCACTAGATTCATGTAACTGTCCAGATATCCACATATATGAAGCTTGTGAGATCAGCTCTATGTCTCGACAAAAAACATTGTTACATGCAAGTCTCTACAGTATTATGTCAATCCCTGTTCAAAACATATTACTCCACTTGGGGTGGTTTTAAGTTTATTAGTTTATTATAATGTTTTGTCTCACTTCATGCTTGCATGAACACTTTATAATCACTTTAAATAAACTTAAGGATTTCCCTTTATTAGACTTATTTAGTTCTTAAAAGTAATTGCCTTTATATAGTTGCAAAACCATATCTTATTGAAACAAATGATATAAAAGAACAATTCATTTATAACTGGTTTATATCCTAGAACAATTGACTATAGGACACTAAACCCCTACAGTGTCTTATGGAAGCCACTTGTTCTAATGAAAGCCACCAATGTGGATTCTCTGTATGTGCTTGATGGAAAGACTATTACAAGTTCTACATCTATTTCATATGGTTTATCTGGTCATGATGCTTCCAAATTATGGCACTTGACACTTAGGCATATGAGCAAGCAAGGTATGGTAAAACTATATCGCAGAGGTCTGTTGGGAAGTCAAAATAATGTTGAATTAGAGTTCTGCGAGCATTGTGTTTTTGAAAAGCGCAAACGAGTAAGTTTTGTCACTAAGATCCAAGTTCAAAGGGTCCTTACATCTACCGGGTGCATCGAGAGAGCCATCCATTGGTTGTGTGAGGTACGTCTTAACCTTTAGTGATGAATATTCTAGAAAAAATGGGGTTTCTTTCTTGCAAATCAGAATAATGTGTTTAAAAGATTCCAACTTTAGAAGACCATGATTGAGAAACAACTAGGAGACAAATCGAATGTCTCGGGACTGGCAATGGTCTTGAATTTGTTTCTGGAGAATTTAATTAATTCCGTGAGAATGAAGGAATAATCAGACACCATACAAGCACTTACCGACCACATTAAAATGACGTTATTGACGCGTGAACAAGACGATCATCGAGAGAGCTCGGTGTATGTTGTCTAATACTGGTTTGGAGAAGATGTTTTAGCACGAAGTTGTTGATTCAACATGATATCTTGTGAATCAATACCCACATGCATCCTTCAACATGAAAACACCCGAAAATGCATGGTCTAGAAAATGTTATGATTATTCTAATTTAAAAGTTCTTGGTTTTCCAACAGATGTATGTCAATGATGCAATAAAGTAAAACCTAGAGTTAGAAATTTCATATTCACTAGCTATAGTTCTAGGGTTAAGAGTTGTAGACTTTTTTTTGTCATATTTAAAAAAGGATTGTAATTAGTAGGGATGTAAAATTTTATGAGTGAATTATCATACACTCGAAAGGGGAAGGTTCTATTTTTAGTCATGGAGGTCATTTTGAAAGAATTGATGAATCAGTTGAGTTAGATGTATCTCCTTCACCTCTTGAAATGTCACCAAGAACACCAACATATGGGGAACTTGTTACTAACGAGTCGAGTCAGTTGGGATCCAGATCTCTAGTGTAATAAATGTCTATATCTATTGCCAAGAACAGATCAATGAGACATATATGTTCACTAATGAGGTATAAAAGTTCAATTGCATACGCATTTACTGTTACAAGTGAGGTGGAGTCATATATGATCCAAGTTCCTATAATGACGTTATTAGGTCAATTGATTTTGACAAATGGTTGGTGGCTTTGGAAGAAGAAATTGAATTTTTTCATCAGAATTTCACATGGAATCTGGTTCTAGCACCTAAAGTCAATAATATAGTTGGCTAAAAATGGATGTATAAGAAGAAAGAAGGCATTTCGGGTGTGAAGGAGACACATTATAAGGCAAGGCTTATGGAAAAAACGAATTTAGTCAAGTTGTTGGAGTTGATTTCCATAATGTTTTCTGATTTGTAGTAAAGCCCAAAATAATTCATTCTTTATTGGCTCTTGTTGCTATGAATGGCTTGGAGTTGGATAAATTAGATGTCAAGGCATCTTTCTTGCATGGAGAGTTTAATGAGCAAATATATATGTAGCAACCTAATAGGTTTGATATTGAAGGAAAGGAAGATAATGTATGTTTGTTGAAGAAATCTCCAGATAGGCTAAATCAGTTGTCAAGGATGTGGTACAAGAGGTTTGATTCTTTTATGCTTTCACATGGTTACTCGAGATTATCTTATGATAAGTGTGTTTATCTAAGGGAAGTTTGGATATCCTTCATCTCTTTGTTGATGTACGTTGATGATATGCTCATAGCTTGCAAAGATAAATTTGAGATTGGTAAGTTGAAAAATCAGTTGAATGGTGAATTTGAGATTAAAGACTTAGGTGGAGCCAACAGAATCTTGATAATGGAGATTGTCAGGGACAGAGCAACATGTAAGTTATACCTTATCCAAGAAATATATATTGCGGAAGTCCTTAGGTTTGGTATGAGGAATGAAAAACCAGTGTCACTCCATTAGCAACTTATTTCAAGATTTCTTGATGTAAGAGGGGCTGAGAGGAAGAAATTGATGTTGATTTTAATCCTAAACCAACAAAAAAGATTCACAAAGTTGAACCTGTAGCGATTGAAAACCCCCAAAATACAAAAAACGATGAATCTTGATTTTTCTCACAAAGGAGGAAGTATTACTGATTGATTGAAAAAAGGTGCCCCACGACAAAGAGAAAGAGAAGATTTTATACCATCTAAAACCTAAGACATAAAATTACATGAAGTCCATGACCTAAATTAACTAATACATAAATAAAGGGGCTAAGGAGTGTGCATCACTTTAAAGCTGAACCAACCAAAAAAGTCGAATATCGAAATCATTAAAAAAATTGACACCGATACCGATATCGAACAAAATAATAAATGAAATCGAATCAAAATATTTGGTTCGATTTTAAACAACACAAACCAAATTTAGTTAAAAAATGAAAAATAACAAATAAAAATCAATATATTTCCTCATTAAATTTATCTCAATAATAAAAAAAAATCAAATACTTTTAAAATATATCTATAGCATGTATAATTATGTCAATTTCGTGTGAAAAATATGTTAATTATATTCTTTTGGAAGGATTTTACGTTGGTATTTGTTACTATTGTGCAAGGTGCTAAATTATTTGGGAAAATCCAAATAAGAGCTAGAATGGAGCAAAAATGAGTAAGAAATCAAGTTTTCAGTGAAAGACACGCACGAGATTCAGAGGGCACGCCAGAGATTCAGCAATCAAACTAAGGAAGCAATACAAAGTCTCTGTCGCGACCGAGATTCTGGAAATCTTGATCGCGAACGCATTCTAAAGCACCAGAAACGCGAAATTCAACCAGTTCTCCTTACTCCTAAAGCCGCGACAGAGATTCTCATAATCTCTACATAAACAGCAAGATGATAAGGCACATTTTACATGTTTTGTTTTTTAAACGACGCATCCTTTCATCCGGATAGAGACGACTCTTCACCAACAAATACGTTCCTTCAACACACCTCTTGAACAATTATAAATAGAGGAGACATTTCAGAATTCAAAGAGTTAGAGATTTTAGTTTAATTTTGTTAGAAGCATACTTGTTATACAAGTTGTTCAAATAGATACAAGATACAAATCTTATAGTTTACATTAGAGTTTTGTTCGAAGACGAGTTTATGCTCTGTAGCGACCGAATATGTGCTATTTTGAGGATTAAGCGAGAGGGACCAGTGTAGGAGGCGCCACAGGGTCTGACAAACCTACGAAATTGAGGAAAGGATTGACAACCCGGAACTCAATTAGTTAAAATGCTATCCAAGCTTCTTCTTCTCTGTTAACTTGTGACGTTTCAAATCAAACTAATGAAATATCTTTTCCATACAATTCCATCTTTGCTGTTGTTAGTTCGAGTTTGATCTAAGTGACATTCTTAAGTAATTTAACTCGTGTTTTCATAAAAACATTTATAAACAAATCTAATATTTTCCATGAAAACTTTATTGAACACTTAAGCAAATTCAAGTTTATATTTGATAATTGCGGGAATACCGAATAATCGGTTTAGATTCCAAATTTTATTAAGGTTTTCAGTCTTAGGTCGAATAGGAAAGATTGATTACAATTCAATGACTATTAAATTGAATTAATTGATAATTTATTACGTCTTTCTAAACAGATCAAAGTTATAGGTAAAGGCTATGCTTACTTTGTTTTTAACAAAGTAAGTTATACTTTGTGTGTTTTTATCATTGGATTAATTTTCTAATCCATCATCAATGGTGAAAACACACCAAGTAATGGTACTTTGTCAAAAACAAAGTAACCATAGAAGGCACCCAAAGTTATAAGTTGTGTTCTTGCTTAGTATAAATAAGTCTTTGATATTAACTTTAATCTAAACATAATTTCTATAAGTTGTAATCTAAACTATTGGCAAAATTAGAATCAGAATCAATACTTTTTTAAACCATTTAACGATTTTTCTATTAACCTCGAGAAAACAAATTTAATCAGAAGTATAATTTTTATTATCAAAACGTTCCCTGTGGGATCGATATCTTTTTATTACTACAAACGAAACCGTGCATTTACGGAAATCGCTATGGATTCAGTCGATTCGATATGAGGTTTAAACCAAACCGGTACACACTCTTTAAGTAAAATTGTAAATTACATAACTAAATAAATTGTTAATTTAGTTGATGACATAATAGGTAAATAAGTAAAGAAATAAAAAAGGGCCATGCATCTAAATTAGATGGGTGGAAAGATGAAAAGCTGGCAATCTCTCGACCAAATAAGTGAATGATATATTCAGAATTAAATTTGGATTTTTCCTAAAAATAATGCTAAAAGTCGAAATAATCCCTGGTCAAATGTGTGGTTTAAAATAAAGACCCCTGTAATGCTCCTTTTTTTCTGACATGGTTAGTGGAAACCGGTGAACGAATCACCGGTTTCAAAATAACAAAGAACCCGGTAAACGATTTACCGGGTTCACTGTCATGTCTGCTAAAAGCAGACATGACAGTCTGGAGACCGGTGAATCATGAAACCGGTGAATGATTCACCGGTTTCATAGGCGTGCGAATAATATTCGCACGCCAACTCTGCTTCCACAGAGGAAGCAGAGTCATATTTTCGAATTATGAAGGGGCAAAAATGCTATTTTGCCCCTTCAATTTTGAAAACATTTCTTCAATTCCCTATATTATCATTACAATACCCCCTACATATTCATTTATTCAATTCCAAAACATTTCTTCTTCTCTTCACAATCCTCTCTTCTCAACTCCTATCTTCCTCATACTTCTCTCCTTCAAGTATTCTACATACTTCTCTTTTTCAAGGATTCTACATACTTCTCTTCTACAAGGTATTGATACCTCTTAATTTACTTTTCTAATTAATTATATTGTTAATACTTGCATGATCATGTTTTTTTTAGGAAAAACTTGCATGATAATGTTAATACTTGTATAATTTATAGTTCTAAGTAATTAAAATGTTTATATTAGATGATAGTAAAATGTTAATACTTGTATAATTTACTTTTCAAATATATTTTTAGTTAGTAAATTAGTGTTTTTAGTTAGTAAATGAGTGTATTTAGTTAAATAAATATCTTTTAGTTAGTAAAAGAGTGTATGTATTTTAGTTAGTATATATAAAAGAGTGTAAATTAAATTAGTATAATTAAATTGTTTATGTTTGTTAGTAAATAAGTGTTTTTAGTTAGTAAATGAGTGTTTTTAGTTAACTAAATATCTTTCAGTTAGTAAAAGAGTGTATATCTTTTAGTTAGTGTATATAAAATAGTGTAAATTAAATTAGTGTATATAATTAAATAGTTTAGATTTGTTAGTAAATATAATTTTAGTTAGCAAATGTGTGTTTTTAGCTAACTAAATATGTTTTAGTTAGTGAGAAAGTATATATTGTAGTAAATTTAATTAACTAGTATATTCTAGTACATTTAGTAGATGAATATATTTAGTCAACTAAGTATATTTAGTAGGTAATAATGTATGAAAATATTTTGCTTTGTTAGTAAAATTATTTTTAGTTAGCTCATAATGTACAACTATGTTTAGATAAATAGTTTTTTTTTTTTTTATTAAAGATTGCTTAGCGAGGAAGGGTAAGCGGCGGACATCCCAGCTATGCTGATGCTTAGATAAATAGTTGGCTTTTATGTATTTATCATTTCAATTATTCAAAATATTATACTAATCAAATTTTACTATCATCTATTATGTATGTGAACTCTTAAGAGACAATGGCATATCAAAGAAGAGCTGAACAAGTTATACAATCTCATCCACAGAATGCAGATTTATTGCATCTACAATCCGCTCACCGTTCACAAAATATATGGATTAATCCGGTAAAATTTCAACCTTAACATATTAGTCTTACTTTATGATAATTGAAACATATTCTAACATATTACGTTTATAAATATATAGGATGATGATGTTGTTTTGCGATGTCAAAGAGCATTGGGGTTCAAGACATTCCGCAACATAGATCCAAGGATTGAGGCATATCTAAAATCATCTGGATTTAGTTGTATTACTAGTGTTGGTGGTATGTCAGTTGACCAATCTTTAATCACTGTAGTTGAAAGATGGCGTCCAGAAACGCACACTTTTCACCTCACTGTCAGGGAGGCAGCTCCGACATTACAGGATGTGGAAGTTATAACCGGATTAAAAGTTAATGGTGAGGCTGTTATTTGTGGTGAAGCCAATCTAGATTGGAAACAATATTGTCTGGATTTTTTAGGACAAGTGCCTTCTGCTGGTGATCTAACTGGTGCAAATATAAAACTTAGCTGGCTGAAAGAAAAGTTTGAAAATCTTCCCGAGCATGCTACTGAATTTCAAATCCAGTGCCATACCCGTGCTTTGATAATGCGGATATGTGGTGGTATGTTGTTTGCTAGTAAGAGTGGTGATGTAGTTCATATGACGATGTTGCCACAATTAATCGACCTAGTCACAGACGAAGGGGCCAAAAAATATGCATGGGGGGCTGCCATGCTAGCATTTTTATATCGAGAGTTGTGCAAAGCTACTAATCCACCCACTAAACAAATTAGTGGATGCCTACAATTTCTGCAAATATGGGCATATGAGCGAATTCCAATGGTTCGGCCACGGTTGCTGAATGTGTCTTCACAAATTCACACAGATCGGCCACTCGCTGCAAGTAAATAAATTTGTTTTAATTTTTAATACGGTTATTGAGTACTATATATATCTATGAAGTAACATGTACGAATGATGTTGCTATATTTGTAGGTGGAAATATCCCAAAAATATGGCACAAACAACACATCATAATCTCAGGCAAATTAGATATGCATTAGATCACTAGAGAGATGATGAGGTAAATACATATTTTTTAAAATCACACCATATGTATGCAATTAATTAATGTAACTCACTAATTATTTTCTATGTGGTTTTTGTTAGTTTATTTGGGAGCCATATACTAATGTGCTACAACTGTTGCCTCCATATTGTCGTGCTGGAGAGAGCGTATGGCGATCCGTTGTTCCTTTAATATTCAATTCCACTGTGGAGTTCCATCAACCGGATAGATGTCTTCGTCAATTTGGTATGAACCAACCTATTCCCTAACACCCTTTCAAAATTGAATCATACCACACGCTTGACATGCGGGGGTATCACGGAATAAATTGGGAACAACGACATCAACCTTCACTTGTTTTGTGGAATGAAAGACACTCTAGGTTAGCAGAATCAGTTCCATTAGGATTTGGATTGCATTCCCAAGCACAATATATGCAATGGTACCTACAACACACAAAAAGGTGGATTGATCCTACAAGCGCTGCTAGACCGGTAATTGTAAGTAGTATTAAATTAAGGTTAATTTATTGCATATTAAATAAAAAGTAATGTTTGCAAAAATTTATGTGTGTAGGGAGACGGATTGCAACATCTGTATCATATGCAACCTGATAATTTGCAAAATGTAAGAGAAATGACGGCCATCATGTTAGGTGGAATGAATGAAGAGCATCGTATGGCAAATACATATGAACCACAACCTGCTCCAGCTTCATTGTCAATTCCACATATGGAAGAGCCAGAGGTCGAAACAAGGAGGTGGCGACGGACTTTATTGTCACGACGTCAGAAATTGCCATACAGCCGAGACAGGTCCATAGTCTGTATGGGATAGTGGTCCCCAACCGACACAATCACATTTCGGTTTGGCTGCTGAACAATTCTCACCAATAGTGTTACCATCACCACAACACTTTTCACCATTCCACTATACATCACCACATCAATTTGAAGGAACTGATATAGGAGAACAGTCAAGTATGTTCTACACTCCGCAACAAAATATTGTTCCTTCTTTTGAAAATCCAAATTATGGTATGAGTCACTGGAGTGCATAAGACAATTTGGTGGGAAATTCAACAATGGACTCTACCCAATGGTTATTTGGTGGCAGTGCTTCTGTTGCAGGTAATATGATGTGTCAACCACCTATACCTGTAATATCCTGATTTTTTGAAATTGTATATTGGTTAAAAAAATATTTGAATTAATTATATATATATATCTTTTAAAAAAAAATTAGTGATTGCCAATTGTTATATTTGGTGAATTTGTATATGTTATTCATATTTAAAGTTTTTTAAAAGTTTCATTCCTGCACAAAAGTTTAGTTATTTAAATTTGAATATATTTTCGAAAAAAAGTATATCATAGTGGTTTTTTTTAATTATCCTTCTTTGTTTTAAAAAAATATATATATATTTTAGATTTACTCTACACCTTATTCTTCTCCTATATTTAAGCTTTCTATTTTACTTAAACTACTTAACCTCTTTACAAATAACAACAGTTTTTTTAAAGGTTAACGTTTTCTCTGCAAAACAAATCGAGTTCTCCTTTTCACCGAAACATTTTATTTTAGCCGTATTCATCGATTTTGAACAAGTTGGGAAGCATTTGATCTCATTCTTCAAACAACAAAAGGTAATTTACATTAGTTGTTTGTTCTTTTATAAAACCATATATTCATTATAAAAATTCACTTATTTCGATCCCCAATAGTTTAGTTTGACTCAATTTTATTTGGGTTGTAGATTTTATTAAGTATGATAGAAAATTTTGGAGTAATTTTAGTTGGATTGATTGAATAGGAAATTTGACGGTATTCAGATGGATTGGGAAAATTGATAACTAAGCTTTGGATCTGGCTATTATTTGGAGTTCGAGGTGAGTGGTAATTATGGTTCATGACACTATTTGTTTGATTTTGAAATCTCTGGCATGAAATCTGTTTGATAAAAGCATTTCGTTTAAAACATCTTTATGTCCTTTACGGATTAATATTAAAACGTTTGATAAAAATAGTTCGACCCGATTTTTAAATTTATCTCCTATTTCCGTTCCTTTGAAACAGTTCTGATGAACTTTCCTAAAAATGTTATTTGTTCTAGTTACACAATAAAACCCTTTCTTGAGCTTAAATTTATTTGTCAAATATTCTCTGCATACATTGGTTTGTTTAATATCATTTATCTTATTTGGAATTGGAAAATTCTTTTGAGATTATATTTAATTCTATTAATCGATTGATTTATCTGTTTCCGTTTGTATTGAAAATCTGAAATTTATTTGAATTCTATCATCTGGATATTTAAGTTATTTGAAAAATATTTTGAGATATAAATTATACACTTTGAAATCGGTACATGTGCTCAGTATTATCTGTATCTGTTTTCATGTCTCACTGACCTTCATATTAGACTTGCATTATTTGTCATTGTTTTATCTGTGTATGTGTTTGTCTTTGTGTCAGTTGTATTAGAATCATGCATAAGGTCGGTGAAGACATTCTGTATCTGAATCTGGTAGCGCTACCATCTGTATCTGTCATTTGTTTCTGTTATCTGGCCTTTGGTGATGTGGAATATCATCACTCTGATGTTACTGTACCGTGGTTTTGATAAATTCTGTGATTTATTATTATTATTCGATTTACTTGATTTTAGTAAATATCGCAATATTATTTGATTTCTCTACACCATCATGTTTGATGAATTCTGAAAACAAATTTGAAACTTATCTGCATATCTGCATGTTCCCCGTCTGTTGTGCTATGATTATCACTCACTGAGATTTTCGCTCGCATAGACGGAAATCTCATACCACGTTGATTTTATATTTTTCAGATTAAGATCTATATAGCTGCGCAGACATTTGAGATCGATATTGAAGGAGGATATTGTTAGCTAGATATTATTATTGTACGTATTTGGAGACTTTTGGATATTTTGTGGTATATATTTTTGTACAGTTTAAGATGTTTAATCATGTTAGAAGGTTTTATTAGTTAGATAAGTATTGTTTTTGAAATTAAATTCGAGGCTAGCATAGGTTAAGGCAATCTTAATTTATGCGCCGGTAATGCCCAGGTTCAGGTCGTGACAATACCGTATAATTCCCACATAGGCCTGGACCTAAACATGCCAAGTTATGATCATTTTTCACTCACTCAACAAGATGTAGGATCATGGGTCCAAGCTGTGGATGCAACTCAATATGTGTGGGGGGGGGGTCTAGTAATCCTGAAATGGCAACTGTGGATGAAAACCAAGCTGTGGTTGGGTCTAATAATCCTGAAGTGGATGAAGATGAACAGGACGTAGACCTATTACTGCTAAAAGTTGTTATACAGGAAGTTGTCAACCATATGCACCACGTAGATAAGTGAGTGGATGTAGTTTGAGGAGTGCCTTGAAGGGCTAGATGCGATAATTAATTTGAATGCAATTTAAGAATGTAAATATTATTCATTCATTATATTGAAAATAAATAGAATGGGTAAAGTTTTCTGGTTAATAGGTGTTATATCTAGACCGTTGAGATTAGCAAGAATGTGTTTAGTTCACTTTCTCTTTTAAGCGTAAAGAAGAAAAAAAAAACATCTTGTTAGTTTTCTAAGTTGATTGGGATAATCAGGAGGATATACGGTTTAAGAATATGTGGAGTTAGTTTAGATGTAACTATTGAAAGATGGTAGGATATCAATGTTGACAGTTTATAGGATTACGTTCAACAGACGTGCAGTGCAGTGCTGATTTAAAATTAGGTAGTGTCCATTCTTTTGGCAGACGTTTATACTTGAAATTTCGAGGACGAAATTTTATTAAGGGGGAGAGAATGTAATATCCTGATTTTTTGAAAATGTATATTGGTTAAAAAAATATTTGAATTAATTATATATATATCTTTTAAAAAAAATTAGTGATTGCCAATTGTTATATTTGGTGAATTTGTATATGTTATTCATATTTAAAGTTTTTTAAAAGTTTCATTCCTGCACAAAAGTTTAGTTATTTAAATTTGAATATATTTTCGAAAAAAAGTATATCATAGTGGTTTTTTTTAATTATCCTTCTTTGTTTTAAAAAAATATATATATATTTTAGATTTACTCTACACCTTATTCTTCTCCTATATTTAAGCTTTCTATTTTACTTAAACTACTTAACCTCTTTACAAATAACAACAGTTTTTTTAAAGGTTAACGTTTTCTCTGCAAAACAAATCGAGTTCTCCTTTTCACCGAAACATTTTATTTTAGCCGTATTCATCGATTTTGAACAAGTTGGGAAGCATTTGATCTCATTCTTCAAACAACAAAAGGTAATTTACATTAGTTGTTTGTTCTTTTATAAAACCATATATTCATTATAAAAATTCACTTATTTCGATCCCCAATAGTTTAGTTTGACTCAATTTTATTTGGGTTGTAGATTTTATTAAGTATGATAGAAAATTTTGGAGTAATTTTAGTTGGATTGATTGAATAGGAAATTTGACGGTATTCAGATGGATTGGGAAAATTGATAACTAAGCTTTGGATCTGGCTATTATTTGGAGTTCGAGGTGAGTGGTAATTATGGTTCATGACACTATTTGTTTGATTTTGAAATCTCTGGCATGAAATCTGTTTGATAAAAGCATTTCGTTTAAAACATCTTTATGTCCTTTACGGATTAATATTAAAACGTTTGATAAAAATAGTTCGACCCGATTTTTAAATTTATCTCCTATTTCCGTTCCTTTGAAACAGTTCTGATGAACTTTCCTAAAAATGTTATTTGTTCTAGTTACACAATAAAACCCTTTCTTGAGCTTAAATTTATTTGTCAAATATTCTCTGCATACATTGGTTTGTTTAATATCATTTATCTTATTTGGAATTGGAAAATTCTTTTGAGATTATATTTAATTCTATTAATCGATTGATTTATCTGTTTCCGTTTGTATTGAAAATCTGAAATTTATTTGAATTCTATCATCTGGATATTTAAGTTATTTGAAAAATATTTTGAGATATAAATTATACACTTTGAAATCGGTACATGTGCTCAGTATTATCTGTATCTGTTTTCATGTCTCACTGACCTTCATATTAGACTTGCATTATTTGTCATTGTTTTATCTGTGTATGTGTTTGTCTTTGTGTCAGTTGTATTAGAATCATGCATAAGGTCGGTGAAGACATTCTGTATCTGAATCTGGTAGCGCTACCATCTGTATCTGTCATTTGTTTCTGTTATCTGGCCTTTGGTGATGTGGAATATCATCACTCTGATGTTACTGTACCGTGGTTTTGATAAATTCTGTGATTTATTATTATTATTCGATTTACTTGATTTTAGTAAATATCGCAATATTATTTGATTTCTCTACACCATCATGTTTGATGAATTCTGAAAACAAATTTGAAACTTATCTGCATATCTGCATGTTCCCCGTCTGTTGTGCTATGATTATCACTCACTGAGATTTTCGCTCGCATAGACGGAAATCTCATACCACGTTGATTTTATATTTTTCAGATTAAGATCTATATAGCTGCGCAGACATTTGAGATCGATATTGAAGGAGGATATTGTTAGCTAGATATTATTATTGTACGTATTTGGAGACTTTTGGATATTTTGTGGTATATATTTTTGTACAGTTTAAGATGTTTAATCATGTTAGAAGGTTTTATTAGTTAGATAAGTATTGTTTTTGAAATTAAATTCGAGGCTAGCATAGGTTAAGGCAATCTTAATTTATGCACCGGTAATGCCCAGGTTCAGGTCGTGACAATACCGTATAATTCCCACATAGGCCTGGATCTAAACATGCCAAGTTATGATCATTTTTCACTCACTCAACAAGATGTAGGATCATGGGTCCAAGCTGTGGATGCAACTCAATATGTGTGTGGGGGGGGGGGGGTCTAGTAATCCTGAAATGGCAACTGTGGATGAAAACCAAGCTGTGGTTGGGTCTAATAATCCTGAAGTGGATGAAGATGAACAAGGACGTAGACCTATTACTGCTAGAAGTTGTTATACAGGAAGTTGTCAACCATATGCACCACGTAGATAAGTTTTATATATTATTTATAGCAAACTTCAATATGTATTATTTCTAAAATGCTTTAATATATATTATTTTTAGTATACTTCCATATTATGATACTTGAAATTATCGTTATCACAATTCCATACTACTATTAGCATGCTAAAAGTTATGATAATTCAAATCAATTCATCATGCTTAAAAGTATCTCTCCATACTTCAAATTTATTTTTATCACAAATAACATAAATAACATATTCATATTCATTCACAAATAACACAAATAACATATTCATTCAAACATCATAAACATAAACAACATAAGTACATATTGAGAAACAGAAATACATATTGAAAAACATTGGAAAAAAATGTGGACATGGCCTACATGCGAAAAGTTGTAAAACAACAACGAGGCAACGAACGAGGTAAAAATGTTTGAAAAGCGTCATCGTCACTGCCAGAAGATAAATCAGATGTTGATGTGGTCGGTTCTTCTTTTGTGATTTCCTCATCATGGACCTTAGCTAGTCCAACCTCCATTATATCTATTTCCCGTTGCAGTTGTTTTTCACAATGCATTTTTCTGCTGTTGTTCGTCTTGGCAACATGGATGATATTATCTTCGGCCTTTTTATACAATGGCAAACACAGTATGCTTCAAGCTCACATCGAACTTCCCATAACCTCATCCATTCAGGTGGAGTATACTCATTAACTATGCAATTATCAGGTAGGTTTTTGGTGTGGTATCCTTCAAAAATATGTCCTGCATCTGTCCGCACCAAATGGTAGTGGGTTCTAGCATTGGCAAATTTTTTTTTTTCCGTACCATGTTTCACAATCTGGATCAATGTAGATATCTAGTATATCTCCGTTAGTGAAATTATTTGTACTCCAAATATCCATATCCTATTAAATCAAAGCATATAAACATGAATTAATCAAAATATTTGAGAAAGTTTTAACGTAAGTTGCAATCCATACAACATAAACATAAAACAACATAAATAATATATCCATACAAATAATGTATCCATACAAATTAGATAAGTAACATATCCTAATTGTTCTACATATTGAAAAACATAACAACATATTGGAAAACAAATACATAATCAATTTCGCCCCCGTTGTCTAGACGAAGAGCATGCATTTCTACCGGTAGAACTGGGCATCCTATTTTGGCCTCCAACGTTGCCTGCTCTTTCTGGGCATGACTTCTTATTATGACCGCTTTGTCTGCAAATGCTACAAGTATAACTAGTCGTACCCGTCTCAATCAAGTCCATCTCATTCCTAATTCTTGTTGACTTAGGTCGTCCTTGCTTACGCTTCAACCTTGGATCAACATGCACTTTCAGTGAACTAAACTCAGGCCAATATTCTTGATGAGCTAACGGTTGGAATGAATAGTTATATACACACAAAGTCTCAGCCAATGTATGTGTCACGTCAACATATTGCCATAAATTTATGTGTAGGTGCATGCACACTGCAATTGCATGAGAACAAGGTAGTTTAAAATTTTGGAATTTGTAGCATGTACACTCATTAGTCTGGAGGTTAACATTATGGATGTTGTTCCCTTTCTGTTTGATGGGATCATAAGCTGTCCGAACCTGACATAACCCAGTTCGAGTGTCATATTCAATGACAGTGTGACCATTCGCCTTTTGTCCATAACTTTTCAACAAATCCTTACAAACAGGTGTGTATGTCTCACCTTTATCCTTCAAATTACTAAACACATGTCTGCGCGAGTCGAAGTAATGCACCATTTTTGCAAATGTATGATCCACAATGCTTTGTATAGGCATTTGTCTGATGCCTTTTAGAACACTGTTTACACATTCTGCAATGTTTGTTGTCATAGTCCCGCACCGTGCACCATTATCATGTGACAGACTCCATCGATCCATAGGTCTCTCCATTGCCCAATTGTACGATGCTACATCCATTGCCTTGATTGCATCCATTATCTTCTGAAACTTCCTCGGTTGTGCTTATGCACCTAAATAAGTCAATTCAACATTTTGTGAAAACATACACTACATATTGAGATGGAATCATTTGAAACATATATACTAACACGTACCAGCCCAGTATAGAAGTTTTTTAATTCCAGTCTTATGGAAACTGTGGTTGTAATTGCTGACAAAGTGTCGGAGGCAGAACCTATGAAATGCCATCGGTTCAGCCTAACCCAAGTTTGGTTGGGACATTGCATACAAAATTCCAGCATGTCGATCTGAGATGACGCTTAAACCAATGCGTTGAGTGACATACCTCCAAATGCAATCCATGAACCATGACCAACTGGACTGATTCTCGTTTTCTACAATTGCAAATGCAATAGGAAGTATGTGGTTGTTGCCATCAAATGACGTTGCCACCAACAATGTATGTTTATACTTACCGTAGAGAAATGTCCCATCTATCAATATCACGGGTCGACAATGTTTGAAACCCTCGATGCACGGTTTGAAACTCCAAAAAACTCGTTTGAATATTTAATTTTGTTGATTATGTGTTTCATCGGTCACTAGACAACTAACACATCCCGGATTATAGTGTTTCATGACATTCAAGTATCGAGGCAACATGTTGTACGACTCTTCCCAATTGCCAAAAATCTTTTCTAACGCCTTTTTTCCCAAACCATGCCTTTTTATAGGACACACAAAACTTGAATTGAGTCTTGATGTTTGCTTGTATAACTCCGACACTCAACCTTGGATCTTTTGCAACCATATCCATAATGCAGTTTGAAATCATTTTACTATCAAGCTTATTATGATCTTGCGTCAATATTGAACCAAAGCATGTGTGAGGACCATGATACACACTTATTACCCAGTAGCCCAATTTTTTCTTCAAAAGTGCCCTTAACCACCAATCACAATTTTGTTCTGATTTCCAGCACTTCAAGACTAATTTGTGTGGTTGGGACTCAACTGTTGAGTACGAAACATTTCTACTCATTGAATATTTCTTCACAGCCGATTGAACGTCGTCTTTGTCAGCAAACACTAATCCTTTTCTCAACTCTGAAACTCCATCCCATACACATATCTCTTCGGTATCATTTGAAGCACCATATACACGGTCTTCCTCTATCATTGAATATGCAGGAGTTGGAAATGTAAATGATGATAAAGGAGCAATTGCTGGGATGCCATAGTACTCAGGCACATCAGTTGGAGCTACATTCAAATCCATCATCCATGAAGATACAACAAGAATTGAAGGTATTGTGCTATAATCACCCCCTACCATTCCTTCATGATCCACAATCACATCTTCCTCCACCTCTTCGTCTTCGTCGGCATATTCTTCATAATCAAAATCCTCCTCCACATCTAATCCGTCATCACTCTCACTTTCAACTAGATCATCGAGACCATATTCAATTATTGGATCAGGTTCATCATAATCTCGGCTTGTGCCCACTTCATGTCGATTTATTTCAACATCATAATTAGGGAATGCAGTCACGTTGGATTGGTAACCAATATTAGTATGTCAGTCGTCTTGGAAATCGCCACTTGGGATAGCATAAGATGGTCCGGCTTGGTCCCACTCTCTCGTGCCTAGTGATAAGAAAGATGATGTTGGCTGATAGTTAGGTCCAGCAGTTGTAGACCCATAACCGATATTAGTATTCACACACTCGTTGGTTACAGGAAACATACTTGACATGGGTCTGTCATTGGTTACTCTCTCAAACTGAACAAATAACTCAACAGTATTATATGTTGGTATGTTGCTCAAATTATCGTAAATGAATTCAACATCGTCGTCGCTCGAAATAAGCATATGAGAAAACGATAGTGAAGCTTGGCCAAAGATAGGATACTTGTACATGATTCGGGTTATTCTGTCACCACTGTTTAGTTCAATAGCTGCTTGGATCCTAGATACAAGATTGTTATATGATGGTCTCCTTCTCAACTTAAGTCGTTTATTCCTAGCCAATGCACTAGACCAATCATATTCAAAACTGGCGCCAATAAAACTCATCTCCCCTCCCCAACTTATGATGTAATTAGTATATTCGGTCATTCTAAAATACCTACATAATATACAAATTAAAATAATATAAAAAAATGATCAAATATTCTTATAAGCTTAAAAAATCCACTCTACATTTTTATTTTATTATATTCATTACAATTTTATGGGTAAGATTCTTATTTTATGGTAATTATGTATAATATATTTTATGGATAGTATTATTTTAATTTAATGGGTAGTAATATTTTATGGATAGTATTATTTTATGATTATTATGTATAGTCATATTTTATGGATAGTATTATTTTAATTTAATGGGTAGTAATATTTTATGGATAGTATTATTTTATGATTATTATGTATAGTCATATTTTATAGATAATATTATTTTAATTAAATGGGTAGTAATATGTTATTTTTATACAATTATATTAAATTAAATAATATATTGAATAGTAGTACAAATAATACATACAAAATAACATTTTATGGATGAGATATTATGTACACTTTATGTGTATTTTGTGTAGTATTTTTTTATGGTTATTATGTATGTGGTTATTTTATTGATAGTATCATTTTAATGTTATGGATGGTATTACGTTAATTTTATAAAATTATATTAAATTAAATAATATATTGACTAGTAATATAAATAATACATACTAAATAATAACAATATGAATAATTTTATTGACTACGTACATTTATTAATTTTATGGATGGTATTACTTTAATTTAATATAATTATATTAAATTAAATAATATATTGACTAGCAATATACATAATCATACAAAATAATAACAATATGAATAATTTTATTGACTACGTATATTTATTAATTTTATGGGTGGTATTACTTTAATTTTATACAATTATATTAAATTAAATAATATACTAACTAGTAATATGCATAATACATACAAAATAATAACAATATGAATAATTTTATTAACTACCTATATTTATTAATTTTATGGATAATTTTATTATTAGTTATCTAGTTATATACTACTTGAATGAAGAACAAATTCTATTATACAAATAATATATACAAAATAATAGCACTAATACTATCTAATTACATAAAAAAATTAATACTATCTAACTTTACAAAATACTGATTTAATCTAATTTTACAAAATACTGATTTAATCTAACAACATAACTAAATATAAATTAACTGTAAATAGACATACATGTTTTTAGAGCAACACAGAAAATATTTAAACTGCAAAAACAATAACATAAATTAAATCAATAACAACATTTTATACAAAATCAAATAAATTAAAATACATACCTTTAATATTTTTACGAAAGTAATTCTTCAAGATGGTGGAACGAAAAGTAGAGAATTTAATTGTGTATAAGATGATGGAATAAGAAGAAGAATGAAGAGGGAAGAGTTTTTTTTGAAGAAAATAGGGAAGAGTTAAGTTTGAAGAGTGTAGAGTAGAAATTGAAGAGTAAGAAAGAGTGAGAGTGAAAATGAAGTGTATATATAAATTGAATTTGAAAAGTGTGTTTTTTTTTTGTAATTTCCGGAATTGAAGGGGCAAAACATAATTTTGCCCCTTCACGGACTCTGCTTCCCCAAAGGAGGAAGCAGAGTTGGCATGCGAATCTCACTAAAGTCCACTGAAACCGGTGAATGAATCACCGGTTTCATGAAACCGGTGAATCATTCACCGGTTTCATGACTGCCATGTCTGCTTTTGGCAGACATGGCAGTGAATCCGGTAAATCGTTTACCGGGTTCTTCACAATTTTTGAAACCGGTGAATGGATCACCGGTTTCCACTAACCCGGGTTAAACCTTTTAGCATTACAGTGTGCAATAAATTTAACCCGGCTTTAGTGTCATCAATAATGCCAAAATAGGCATTATTTTAAGGAAAAATCCATTAAATTTGATAATTTGATTGATTTATAATTTTATAGTTAATTATGATAGAAGAATTTACAAAGGAAATTCAAATTTTAAAAATGATCTATGTTTTATTTGAATTATATCAAACTTAAGGATATGACGGTTATACTTCGACTGCCGTAAAAAAACATTTAAGAAATTATTTTGACATTTGTAAAATAAAATTTAATACTTTTTGACATTATGATTATTTTTTTAACAAAATAACTATTACTTTGATTTTTTCTATTAATGGATGATCATTTTTTTTTTCACGGATTAATTTTCTATCTCATCATGTGAAAAAAATAAAGTAATGGTTACTTTGTCAACCATAGCTTGCACAATAGGTGCATACTATGTTACTTTATCATATCAGGTAAAAAACCCATAGAAAGCCCAAAAATAATAACCAAACGATCTAGCCTAATCCGACCCAATTTATTTATTGGCTCCTATCAAAAGAATTTTATTTAGGGTAAATTTCAAATAAAACCTCTGTGGTTTCATTAATTTTCAGATAAAGGATTGCGATTTACTTTTTTTTTTTCAAAGTAAGGACTGAGGTAACTTTAACAAAATAACGACTTTTTCGATTAATACTATTAAAATCACCATTGACGACTTCAAAAATGAATTTTTTTTAAGAACTACTAATATTCTAAGCAACTTTAATTTTTCAACTTTTTTATTTTGAGATTATTTAGATGATGTTTGATAAAAAGAGATAAAGTTAATGTTTAGAGAGAGAAAGTTCTAAAAAAGATGATTTTCGAAAATCGAAAATGTAGTTTCATAGCAAATATGACATTGAACAACTTTAATTCTTGAAAATTTTCATTTTCAGTTCGTTAAAGATGGTTTTAATAGCAATAATCTAAAAGGTCATTGTTTTATAAAAAGTGCAAAACCTCAATTCTTGTTTTGACAAAAAAGTAAACCATAGTCATTTATCTGAAAATTAATAAAACCACATGGGTTTTATTTGAAATTTACCATTTTATTTATTGCATGGTTGAATTAAAAGGGTATAATACCCATTTGATTCCATAAATTAAGGCTTCAAAATTAATTAGAATTTTAAATTATCAAAATCATAAATCAGATTCCTAAATTAAATAAAAATTATTAATTAAGTCCACATCCTAAGTAAAAATCATCAATTAAGACCTCATCGAAAATCATTTGGTTGAACTGTTCCAGACCCTCTTCCCTAAACTCATTTTGAATCAACATAGAAACCATTACAGTCTATATTAAATAGTTACAATTTTTTATTTTAGGATAGAATGATGAATGATTGATGATTTTTGCTTAGTTCAAGTACCTAATTAATGATTTTGATAGTTTAAGGTCCTAATTGACTTTAAACTTTAGTTTAGGAACCAAATGGGTAATATACCAATTAAAAAAAAAGCCTAGTTGGAATAATTTATTAATTTAAATAAAATAAATCATTTAACCCAAGTTTCTCCGAAAATCTATTATTTCCTAATCCTCTTCATCGATCGCCACAATTTCCACTCCCTTCTTCGAAATCGCCGTTCTCCATTCGCCGTTTGTCGTTTGTCGTGTGAAGCATCTGCCACTCTCCGGCGCTCTCTCCTTCTCACGTCGCAGATCTCTTCTCTTTTGCATCCGTTAAAAACTGAAACCCCTAATTTTGACAGGTGAGTTCTGGTTCTATAACTTATTGCTATCACTTTTCCCTGAGATTTAATTGAGCTTTAATATTCATTTGATTAGTTTTACCTTGATTTAATTAATAGGATTGCATTAATCGAACTTTGTTTAGTTTTCATTTGATAGTCAGAGTTGTTTCCAACCGAGTCATATCAGCTTATCTGCTGATTTCATTTCAGTTTAACTTGAGGGTCAATAATCAGGGTTGCTATGCTAAACTTCACACTTGTCCTTAATTGTGGCCAAATTCTCTAACGACTGATGGTTTCTCTTGTTTCTGCTGTTCATGCTCTGATCTGTCCTGCTGTTTCGTTTTCTTTATCTTTTGTGCAATTGTGAACTTTAAAACTGGTCTTTCCTTTGTTCTTTATTTTTTCTATTCAACTTTATCCATTTTTTTGCTGCTAGTTGTAAGAGTTCATCAAGTTTTTGAGTGGTTTCTAATTAATTTTATGAGAAATTACATTAGATAATTAATAAGGGATATGCACTATATACCAATTTTTTAAGAGGCTTAAATTAAAATGATTGAGTTCAAATTGGAGTATCAACAATGGACTGTTGGTGATCCATTTGACTAGTGGCATGTGAAAGTATAATTACTTTTATCATATGAGTGAAGATAGGGGTCATATGAGTGTTATCAGTTGTTATTAAAAAAGTTTGCACAATCTGAAAAGTTGGAAAGTTATTTTGAATTGAACTTCCTTAGGGCACATTTATATCTCAGAAAACATTATATGATTTGGTTTGATTAACTTATGACAACTAGATATATTTATAATGTATGTTAAGTTTTTGGTTTTTTTATTAACTGAAGTGTAAGGTTCATAGTTTTAATGATTTTTATTTAGCATTAATTTTGTGAAAAATAATAGTTTGAATTGGAGTATGCGTTAATGATTGAATTAAAATGATCTGTTTTTATTTAACATAAACATTTTAGTATTCTCTGTTTCTTTTGTCTTTCAATTTTCTTTGCTGATGTTTATTCAGAATTTAAAATGCTCTTTGGTTTTGTGCATGTTGTCTCAAGCTTGGTTTTATACATGTTTCTTAGTTGATGTTTGCAACAAGTGCAAATAGCCATTGAAACTATCTGAAATAAAGTTTTGGGATTCACTGATTGAAGTTAGTAACTTACACCATCAACTCATTTAAAGTTCAAGTTAGTAACTTACTAAAAACTCATTTATAGTCGTTCATGTTTTGGTATTCGATTGCATAAATTGCTCAAACAGTTCTACATTTGGAATTCATTTAAAGTCGTCCATGTTTTGGTATTCTTTCCCACCAACCGCACAAAAAGTTGTAAATTTTCAAAATTAGCATTCGTCATCTAAAAAATCTAACACTGATGCCCCATTAAAAAGAATTCATAGAGTACAACATGTTGAGAACTTGCACAATTTTCAGCTGAAACAGGTATTGTTTATGAAGCTGTTCCAGTTACTGTGCCTTCTGTACTTATTATCTTGCAATATTCATCAGAATCTTCAACCACTGTATGCCAAATATCTTCAGGTCTAGGAATATCTGTGCACTATGACAACAAGGGAAAAGGGACAACCTTTCATCAGGCATATGAACAATAACTCAGGTGCTGTATATGACATCCTGTTAACAGGAGTTTCTATTCCAGATGTTATCTTAATTTACATTAAAAAAGTTATTTCTTTATAGAACACCATATTTGTCTTCCAAAAAATAATAGCAATGACTAAGTCACCCTGTATGTGGTTAGTTTGTTAAAAAAATGTGAAATTAAATTACTTATCTCAAAATTGTAAACAATCATTAACTATATTGAGTTGAATTTTTTTTTTAATAAAAACACTTCATTTTTTTTTGGTCAAAAATAAAAACACTTCATAGGGTTTAGCGCAATTTCTTTTCTGTGCGTTTTTATATATTATTTTTGAATTGTTTCTGTCTATGAAGCATCGATACTTCTAAGAGGCTGATGTATGCGTATCGGATACTCCGGGGATACGGATATGCCGGGGATACAGCAAAACAAGTATCCCTTTTTTCTTTTTTCTTTTAATTATGGGGATACGTGGGGATACTTCAGGGATACTTCAGAGTTAATTAGGTAAAATTTAGGGGTTTTTTAAATAACTTTACAAAAATAGTGGTTAATATAAAAAAGATTAATATATAAATCTCTAATATAAATAATTAATCAAACCAGCCCGCACTCACCCTTTTATTTGAAAAGAAAAAAAAAATAAGTAAAAGCTAATCATTATTAAATGTTTGTAAATGAAGGTCATGAAAATGTCTTAGAATAGTCTTTAGACTTGGTAGTTTAAATAGTTTGAAGTATTAAATGTTATTTTTTATGAATCAACGACTTATATTAGTTATTATGAGTGTTATCTATGGTTTTATAATGACTTACGAATGTGATTTATGGTTATATATATATACATGGCGTATCCCCGCGTACCCGTGTCTCATATTTTAAAAAAATGCTGTTTGCCGTACCCGTATCGGTGCTTCATAGGTTTCTGTCAGGTACTACGGGTGATTTTCTGTCATTGGGTAGTGCTCGGGCGGTTACTCGTATGATAATGCTGCCAATTTATTGGTGCCTATCTGTTCATTTCTTCTATATTTTAAGCAGAATGTTTTTTTTTTAATTTTTTGATTGTCCCTTGAAATTTTTTGTGCTATCCTTCTCTGTCAGGTTAATGAAGCTAAAGGATTTCGGAGGAAGGAGCACAAGACGCTCTTGGGGTATATACATATCAATTTTGATTCTTCTAACTAAAGGGTTTTATCCTAGAAATGTTGTCAGATACTTCTAGGAATAACTGCACTCCCTTGAAATTCTGTGCTGTTGGTGCTTAAACGAAGATGGACAGGTCAGACACATCAGGATTTGTCAGTGGTGGAATTAGGATGTTTGGAATGTTACATTTGATTTTGATAATAATAAGTACCTCTATCATGTGGTGAAGTCTATTATAGGTGCTGCTGTTACGTTGTTGGCTTTTAATAATGGATCTGAATAATAATGGTACACGGTTTTCTAGTAGCTATGAATTTGCCAAAACCGACAACTTTCGTGATACAACGTTGCGTTTGAATGGATTTACTTATGGAGGAGGCAATGTGACTGGATTTGGAAATACTCAAAGCAATTTTAAAACTAATTTCAGAAATGTTTCTGATGATGGCTGTAAGCTGGTGCTTGGGTTAGGTCCTACTCCAACTGCATATTGTGAAAAATTATTCAGCGTGGTGTGTAACAACACCAAAGAATCAACTTCTGGTGCCGTATGCCCTCAGAAGTTATCATCTGATGGTGATTCCATCCTGAAACTTGGTCTATCTGGTGGGACGAAGGAAGATTTGAGTGGGCTTGATTCACTTTTGGAAACCAATGCTAATACCCCTATTGTGAATGATGGTTCCTGTGCTGATAATGGATTCTCAATTCCTGTTGTTGATGAGGGTTCCACTTCAGCTAAGAAATCTGGTGGTTACATGCCATCACTCCTTTTGGCTCCTAGAAGGGATGGTGGAAATGTTCCGTTGTATTCTGATGAATTTCTTCAGTTTGGGGCCAATGCTCATTGTCATCAGTTGCAGCTGAACCACGAACCATCTTCTACCACAGATTTTTCTGCGGGAACTCTTTTTGAACAGGCGACTTCAGCCTCATCGGTAGATCGGAGGAACAATAACCCAAAACGGTGCAAGTTCTGTGGTTGTTCAAAAGGAGCACGGGGAGCATCTGGTCTTTGTATTGGACATGGGGGAGGACAGAGATGCCAAAAGCCTGGTTGCAACAAAGGGGCTGAGAGCCGGACTGCATATTGCAAGGCCCATGGTGGAGGAAGGAGATGTGAGTACTTGGGTTGCACTAAAAGTGCTGAGGGCAAGACTGAGTTTTGCATAGCTCATGGTGGTGGCAAAAGATGTGGGTTTCCAGGAGGGTGTACCAAAGCTGCACGAGGAAAGTCTGGGCTTTGCATTAGACACGGTGGGGGAAAGAGGTGTACGATTGAAGGCTGTACTCGTAGTGCTGAAGGTCAGGCTGGCTTGTGCATTTCTCATGGGGGTGGAAGGCGTTGCCAACACCAAGGATGCACCAAGGGTGCTCAGGGTAGTACTGTGTTTTGCAAGGCTCATGGTGGTGGAAAGCGGTGCATATTTGCAGGCTGCACTAAGGGTGCTGAAGGAAGTACGCCACTTTGCAAGGGACATGGTGGCGGAAAACGCTGCCTATATGATGGGGGCGGAATTTGTCCAAAAAGTGTCCATGGAGGCACAAATTTTTGTGTTGCACATGGTGGTGGAAAGAGGTGTGTTGTGGCAGGCTGTACAAAGAGTGCAAGAGGGCGTACTGATTGTTGTGTTAGGCATGGTGGTGGAAAGCGATGCAAGTTTGAGAATTGTGGGAAGAGTGCACAAGGTAGCACAGACTTCTGCAAGGCACATGGTGGAGGAAAACGGTGCAACTGGGGAGGAGAGGGTAAATGCGAGAAGTTTGCAAGGGGTAGGAGGGGTTTATGTGCAGCACACAGTAGCATGGTCCTGGATAGGGGAACAAATAAGGGTAGTTTGATTGGAGCAGGTCTTTTCCATGGTCTGGTATCTGGAGCATCAAATGCAGGAAGTAGCATTGACAACACATATTCATCTTCTGGAACAAGCTTTGTTTCGGAGTGCAGCGATGCTGTGGAAAAGCCAGGAAAAAGACAGCAACTGATACCTGCAGAGGTATTGGTTCCAGCATCAATGAAGTCATCATCATCATCTTATTCAAACAGAAGAACAAACTTAGAGTACATGGTTCCTGAAGGAAGGGTCCACGGTGGTGGGCTGATGTCTTTATTTGGTGGGAATTTGAAGAATGCAATGCAATAGATACTTGGAATTGTGAATAGAGACTCCAGTGTATGTATAGTGTATGTATTGTTGTACCATAATGATTATTTATTGTATTTTGGGAGATTAAGGAGGCCCTCAATTGGCTTCCCAGAGAGATTGTCGATGCTCGTCATCAGCGCCTCAAGCGCGCAATGGACCTCTCCATGAAACACGAATACCTTCCTGAAGATCTTTAGGTGTTTGTTATTCTATTGAAATTTGGAAGAAAATAATAATTACCTTCCTTTCTGTAAAGATGTTGATTTCATTATGATGAAAAGAAGAACAGATTGTAATTGAACACCATTATGTTATGATTCCATTGCAGAGTTCGTTACGAAGTTGATTACTGCCTATCCAATATAACATTAAATGTTTGATCATAAATATAACATTAAATGTTGGAAATGTATGATCAATTTATGCTGTATCAAATTTAGAAGTCATCTTTTCAAACGTTTGTTGCTGGACTCTTTAAAATCGCATTATTCTAGCAGCTGTAGGATTCATGAACTCTGCATAAAATCGGCATTTGATGGATGGAGGCATCGACTGCTGCTGCTGCTGATTTCCTACTGCTTCTATTTCCTACTACTGCTAATTCCTACTGCTGTAATGTTTATTAATACTGCTACTATTAGTATTGTCTTCAATTTACTTTGTTTCGTTATCTGATTGAAGGAACACAGGTCAATGGATTTTGCACTCGCCATCTCAGCAATGTCCCAGTGAAAATATTCGAAGTTACTTTGAAGGTATTGTGGAACAGTAACTGTCTTGAGCAGTAGAGCTAATAATAGAATTCAATCCCATTAAAAGTGAGTTTACGTTTTAGTTCCTTGTGCATGATTTCTGAGTATTCACGGCCTTATAAATGTTTCCTTTTGTCAAGTTCACATTGTTTGGCTCATTTTGATCCTTACAGATATCTTCTTTTTGAAGATTGAGATGTCAGCTTCAGCTATGCATATGTTTGCAGGGTCGTATATGGTTTGATTGAATAGTTGTTGTATAATGTATGATAAATTGATAATATTTCTCCTCTTCTTCCATGGTTTCATGATTTAGATTGCTCTGTTTCACTTTCAAAGTTCATGATACATATGTTAGATAAATTGATCATAACTTCGCTTTGCGTTTTGTTTGGTTGCCTGGTCGTTTTGCTCATTAATGCTTGCCTGCGTTTTGGTTATTGTAATGTTGGTTTCTGTTTGCTTGCTCTGTTCTTTGTTTGCAGTTATTTTATGCGTTTGTTAAAACGCTTGCTGTTGCTGTGTTTTGCTCATAAGTTGGCTCTGCGTTTTGTTCGGGTGGCTGGTCGTTTTGGTTGCTTTGTTCGTTTCTGTTTCAGTTTCCACTTGCTATTAGAGGTGGCAATTATCGGGTTCACGCGATCTCAATTTCGGGTTAGTGTCAAAATAAAACATCATGTTAACCTAATCGGGTTAGTGTCGATTTCGTGTCGTGTTTTCGGGTCACATGATTTTACTATGATAAATTGATAATATTTCTCCTCTCTTCTTCCATGGTTTCATGATTTGGATTGATGTGTTTCACTTTCACTTTCAAACTTCATGATATATATATTATTAGACAAATGATCATAACTTGGCTTTGCGTTTTGTTTGGTTTCCTGGTCGTTTTGCTCTTTAATGCTTGTCTGCGTTTGGTTGCTTTGTTCTGCATTTTGGTTATTGTAATGTTCCTTTGTGTTTCGCTTGCTGTTGCTGTGTTTTGCTCATAAGTTGGCTTGGCATTTTGTTCGGTTGGCTGGTCGCTTTGGTCATTATTAATGCTTGTCTGCATTTTGGTTGCTTTGTTCTGTGTTTTGGTTATTGTAATGTTCGTTTCAATTTCGCTTGCTTTGTTCTTTGTTTTCAGCTATTTTTTGCATTTGTTAAAACACTTGCTGCTGCTGTGTTTTGCGCATAAGTTGGCTTTGCATTTTGTTTGGTTGGCTGGTCGTTTTGGTTATTAATGATTGTCTGCGTTTTGGTTGCTTTGTTCGTTTCTGTTTCAGTTTCCACATGCGTTTTGGTTGCTTTGTTCGTTTCTGTTTCAGTTTCCACTTGCTATTAGAGTTGGCAATTATCGGGTTCATGTCGTGTCAATTTCGGGTTAGTGTCAAAATAAAACATCAAGCATGTCTGATACTCTGTTATTGTTCAATACTAATTCAAAGTGTGTTTTATGAAGCTGCAGTCATCATTGTTCTTCAATACTCTGTTATTGTCTAGATTTAATGAAGGGCTTTTGGAGAGATCATGGTAGTACCTTTTAATGTTCCAAATTCTTACAAGCATGTTCTCAAATAATAGATGCCTAACGACTTCTAAGGTCTACTGAGTGTACTTTTCAGCTAAACGCATATATGAAATGATATTGCTTTCAATGTGCTCAACGAATTTCATCGAGTTGAGTTCAGGCATAGTTATTAAAAGCGCACCAGGCGCAGGCCTTAGCGCCATGACACCCCATGGCGTGCGTTGGGTCTTATGCAAGATGCCATTTCATGGGGCCTTTGTCCTCGGAATGTCTAATTTAAAGGTTTAATGCATCATTTGTCCCTGAACTTGTCGAAAAAACTTGATTGACTCTCTGAACTTTCAAAGTGTCACGGTAGCTTCTTCAACTTGCATAAAATATCTAGTTATCCCTCTGAACTTGCATAGAATGTAATCAATTAATCAGTAAGTTGCAAAAAGTAAGTTAAATACGGAAGATGCATTGCACACGTCTAAAAAAAAAAAAAAAAGTAAAACGACCAAGATCGGGGTATGCGGTTCTAATATTAGAGAATACAATTGTATATCTAATCAAATAGCTTTCATCCAGTGCACTTCTTTGTTTAAAGTATTTATATTTACGTGAATATGATAAAATTAATGACTATAGAATGCTTTATTATGCTGATTGCCTTATAATTAAATTAGCTTACTGATAATTGGATGTAATACACTTTGTTTATATATTGAAAATGCGTTTTTTAATTGTTATTTGGGGTATCCTTCCCATAAAAGAGATTTTTTTGGAAGGTAATTTGTTCACTTAAAAAGAAAAAAATTAGGAATGCGCATTTGAGTAAAATTAGGTGTGGCATGGGCAGCTCATTGATAAGAGGACTAGAATGTTAATAAAAAAAAAGGGCGGCCCTGTCGCATTACGCGTCCCCGCTGAGCGAGGGTCCGGGGAGGGGTCCCACCACAAGGGTGTATTGGGGGCAAGCCTTCCCTTGCCAATTTAATTGGCAAGAGGCCGCTCCTAAGACTCGAACCCGTGACCTCTGGTTAATATTGACAAAAAATACGGATCTTATAATGTGTTTTTCAAGATATGAGATTAAACAGTATGTTACGTACAAAAAGGTGGGGACTAATAAATTATTTACCGAAAAGGATATAGAACGATTGTTAACTTAGATGAGGGTCATGCCAAAACTAGTAGTTCTTATGATAGATTTAGAAAGAATAGAATGGAAGAAAGTAGAAATGAGGTAAGAAGACAGAAGGGAGAAAGAGAAAAAATTGATTTGATTACTTTTTTGATGATTCTCTAGTACAGTCTTGTCTCCTCTAAATAGAGTGAGGACAAAAACTGTTACATACACATCTGTGTAATTTTACAGTTGTCATTCTACTTTTCACTACCTTACAAACTAATAGCTGGTACACCAATCAGAGAAATGACAATTGCACAAACGCAAAGTCAAGGAAATACCAAAACAGAACAAACAAATAGAATAACTAACAACAGATAATTCTAAATGGGTTCTCTAACTTTTGAATTTTCGTTTGTATAATGTGACAATACCCCTTCCTTTATTGCATTTTTATCCTCAAGAATGATAAGACTGAGGAGACTGAGTTGCAATCATAGCCCCTCTCTCCCAAGTGGAGTCAATTAATATTTGGCATCTTCCCACTTGATCAATAACTGAGGAACCGCCTGCTCTTCAATGATGGCACTACGAGTATTCAATACCTTTGCTAGTTATAAATAGCATACTAATAGAGAGCACATACAATTCAAACGAATATAGAGATCTAATAAACCATATAAATACTGATTAAAAAGAAAGACAATAAAGAAAAATACAGTAAATCTAATGCGATGAGAGGACGAAGAAGGAACTTCCTTCTTCCTCCTCAAAGTAGATCCACAAAAAAGATAAAAGCTTGAAGACATTGACAAAAAATTCAGAGAACTGCTCTGATAAAGAAAACTGTCTCCTCCTTGTTTTCTTCTCTTCAAACCAAAACATTTTCAAGCAAATAGAAATGTCATTCAATCTACAAGTCTATAAACTTGGCATATATCCAAATCGACAACACTTTTAAGCAAATAGCAGTGCCACTTAATCAATAAGTCTAAAGTGTTCAACAACCACTAAAATGTTTGCTTAGAAGAAAAGTTGTAAGGTATGGGATGCATATATGAACCAGTAGAGTTGGAATGGAAGGGAAAAATAGCTTCGTTGAATGACACATCTCTAGACACAAATATTTTAGAAATGATAAGGCTGAGAAGTTTGTAGCCTTTTTGAGTAGGAGGGTAGCCTAGAATTACACATGGGACTCCTCTAGGGGACAATTTATCAGTAAAGAATTCAGGATTAGAGGCAAATGCTAAGCAACCAAAGACTTTGAGATGATTATAGGTGGCCGGTTTGTTATGTAGGACTTCATAAGGGGTTCTATTGTTTAGAACAGGTATGGGAAGCATGTTTATGATTCGAACAGAAGTTAAGACACAATCTCCCCAATATTTAAGTAGAAGACCTGCCTGAAACCTTATAGCCCTGGAAATCTCAAGGATATGCCTATGTTTTCTTTCCATGCGAGCATTTTGTTGTGGTCTCTTGACACATGAAGTTTGATGGATAATTCCATTTTTAACAAAGAATTCCTTGCAATGAATGTCATTAAATTCTAAGGCATTGTCTGATCTTATGTATTTGACAGGTTTCCCAAAGTGAGTTTTAGCATATCAAATGAATGTTTTGAGAACAGACAACGACTCAGACTTGTATTGTAGTAAATAGACCCAAGTAGTTCTAGAATTGCCATAAACAATGGTAAACATGTCTGTATTTTACCTATTGTTTGTTCTTTATATGGTCCCCAAATATCCATATGAATAAGGGCAAATGGTTCATTTGCAAGAGAGTTACTTAGAGTGAAAGACTTTTTGGTAAATTTGGATAAAGGACATGTGAGACAGATTTTGGTTTGAGTAACTGTGAAGGGTTGAATACATGGTATGAGTTTGAGTTTGCTAACAGGGGCATGTCCCAACCTATGATGCCAAATATCTAGAGTGTTTGAGGTCATATGTTGAGAATTTGCTGCCAAACAAGAAGATTCATCATTGTGGTGGGTAATAACAAGATAGTAAAGTCCATTCTTGACCTTACCAACCCCTATGGTTTGTTTAGTAACACAATTCACAATTATGCAATGAGTAAGGAAGAAAGATACCTCACAGTTATTGTCTTTGATTAACTTTTGCACAGACAAAAGATTATGCATGAAATGTGGAACACATAATACATTTCTTAGCTTTATTCCTGCACGAAGAATTGCATCTCTGTATGAGATATGACATAGAGACAATGGTGCACATCTTAGGTTCAATCAAGTTCTCCACAAGTGGTGTCATATGATCCGATGCTCCAGAGTCAATGATCCATTCATGTGAGAAGTCTGCAGCATAGTGACAGGACATCATGCCAGAGAAGTGATGCTCTATTTCCTCATCATATTTGAACCCTTGTGCTGAGGAATTTGCAGCCGAGGCATCATCTTTGCTAATTGTTCCAGTTGTTGAGGGGTGAACAGCAAACCTGCTGTCTCAACACTATTTCTAGTTTGAACATTAGCGGCAACCTTTGAAGAATGAGTGTTTCTGGAACTTGAAGATCCTGATTGCCATTTCTGTGTTGAAGGCACTCCATTATTGAATGATGAGTTAGTGGCCTTAGCTTTGTTCTTGTATCTAGAATGCCACTTAGGATACCCTACTATAGTCCAACACCTATCAATCCCATGCCCTTTTCCTCCACAATCTGTTCAAACAACTTGTTGTCTATCAGATGAGTTTCTTCTATACATGGCAAATAAATCATTGTCAAACTTAGTGTAGTGTAAAACTTCTATTTGAGCTTCCACTTGGTGCAAGGCAACATATGCAGTTTCCATAGTAGGTAAGCGATTCTGCAATAAAAGTTGACTTGTCTGTGCATTATATGTGTCATTGAGTCCATTCAAGAGCTGAAATAACTTTGATTCTTCCTTCTGAAGATCAATATCACTCATCAAGGCTTTAACTTCAGCATTTTGATCAGTGACCATAGGTAAGAGATTCAAAGAGTCAAGCTCTTCCTACAAAGTTCTCATAACAGTATAATATTCATTTATACCGATTTTCATCAAACAGTTCCTTATTAAGCTTATATTTTCTAGATCCATTAGTCAGACTAAAACGTTTCTCCAGATTAAGCCAAATGTCCTTAGCAAAGTTCATATACATCACATATTTCTTAATTGTAGGAGAGACATTATGGGTTATCCAGGCTATTACCATATTCTTGCAGGTGTCCCACATCTCTGCTTTAGTGTCATCATCCTCAGATTTGGTGACAGTGCCGGTGATGAATCTGAGCTTTCGTTTTGAGGAGAGATTGATCTCCATGGTTCCCCTCCAAGCTCTATAGTCCAATGAAATTTTTGAAGGAAAATAGGCTAACGTATGGCAGTGGAAATATAAAAATTTTAACCTATTTCCACTAACCCAAGATCCGTTAATCGTTATTTCATATAAAGAGGGATAGAAAGAAATACCTTTTAGAAGTTCTATCTACCGTTGCAAACGAAGTGCCCACAACTCTTACTTCGAGTTCCCAAGCACAAAACAAAACAATTGAAGATCAAGTTAGAATCAACCGTATATAACAACCAAAATAGATTGTCTCTAATTAATCAACACAAGATCAAGGATAAAGAGAAAAGAGATGTAATCAATTGAACGGAAGGAAATGGTGGATAATCTCGTCCTTATGGTGTGGGTCGGAAATTCTCTCTCCCGGTTTGCTCTGTGTATTTCGAAAATTCACATATAAGGGGTATTTATATTCTCTTGTATCTAAACCCTAGTTAGATAGAATTAGGTTACTGAATAAGAATTTAATTCGGAATATAATTCTTATTTATTATCTATAATTATATCTTAAATATAAAGATAATAATAGTAACCTTATAGGATAATAATAGGAGCAATTTAATCTAATTAAAACTCCTAACTTATTTATCCTTTAATTAATTTAACTCACAATTATAATCTAATTAGAATTGTTTAAAATCAAATTAAATGTTTATGTATTTTATATACATAGAATCGCCCCACCCTATATACTGGGCCTTAGTGGACTCAGTTGGGCTTCCATCAATTAATTAACATCCGTTTCTCTTTTGGGTTCCAAGTCTTATGTGTGACCCATTAGGTTCTTATTGCTTCTAGCCGTATGCAACTATTAAATTAATTTTCACAGAATTATATTTAATCTTTGCATAACGAAATGAGTACGCAAAATGTGATTGGCAAATCCGAAACATTCCCCCAGAGCTATAAGAAGAAAGGTTGATTCTGTCGTTGACCTTTCCGTATTAGTTACAGTATAATTCGATCCTTTATCAACTACATCCTTGAACTGAATCTTATGACTATGGATAATGACAAGTCACATATATCGAGACGTTCGTTTTACTTGTACAGGACGAGTCAACTCCAATTAGATAGGTTAAGTGAAATCTGTATTTCAAGTCTTAAGCTATCACCTTGCAAGGATTTAGAGTCAAGTATTCCACAAGCGATCCATGGATGTATCTCCCATTTATCGGGAGTGATAAATGCTCAATCCAATGTATAAATATCCTGCAATTACTTCCTGTGATACCCAACGTCTGCCGTTCACACCCCAGAGCCATCTCTGTTATGGATCGTGTTACAACAGGATCAAAGCGTCATATTTCGTAATCCAGAATTAATAATTAACATTCCTTTGAGTCTGAGGATTACTTATACCTATTAATACCAATGAGATGAATAGGTGACAAGGATGAATCTACCCATCCTGTTATCTCAAGTCGGGTCCCCAATCCTAATGAACTCCTTTTCATTGGATCCACGTAACTGTCCATATATCTGTATATATGAAGCTTGTGAGATCAGCTTTCTGTCTCGACAAAAGACATTGTTACATGCAAGTGTCAGCAGTGATATGTCAATCCTAAACATATTACTTGACTTGGGGTGGTTTTAAGTTTATTAGTTTATTATAAAGTTTTGTCTCACTTCATGCTTGTATGAACACTTTATAATCACTTTAAACAAACTTATGGATTTCCTTTTATTAGACTTTATTTAGTTCTTAAAAGGGATTGCCTTTATATAGTTATGAAAGCATATCTCATTAAAACAAATGATATAAAGAACACTTCATTTACATTAAGTTTGTATCCTAGAACAATTGTCTATAGGACACTAAACCCCAACAATTTTATCAACAACAAGAGAATTTGTGCTATCAGAAGGATGTAAGAATAAAGGATTTAACATGTCCTGATATGAAATTTTAGAAAACAGAAGGAAGAAGAAGAAAGAAGGAACTTTGGATTTAGGTATTTGAGATAAAAAGAAGAAAGAAAGAACTTTGGATTTAGGGATTTAAGAGAAAAAGAAGGTAAGGCTTTGCTTGAATGATGAAGAAAAATTTCTCTTATTCCTTTTCACATTGTCCCGATTTGCTCTAATACCATGATGACAAATAATTCCCAAATCAGATCACAATGCTAAGGAATATCAAAGAATATTTTCAGAGAAAATAAGAGAGAGAAAACTATAAAAAAGGTTGTTTCATCATTGTGCGAGAAAAGGAATCCTTACAACTTATAAAGAGCAAAAAGACAAACAAAGATAACAACCTCACAACCAGACAAAAGAAACTAACGGTACAAAATATAAAGGAAAGTTTATTTGGACAAAATGTTATTAAGTACACATAAAAGCATAATTAGCTAGAGAGCTCCTCAATAGCAATTTGAGAGATGTGAATGGTTTCTTCATTACCTAATGTAACTTATTCGGGTTTGTCATACTGAGAATGAACATTAAGATTCCCTAAACTAGCAGTCAGATGGTGATTTGCACTAGATTCAATAAGCGAATCAGTCGAACTCAGATTAAAGGTGATAACCATGTTTGAGGCATGTTTGAAATTGTTTTTGTAATTGTGATTCTTATGGGGAGAAGGGCATTGTTTAGAAATATGACCAGACCTTTTGTAGTTGTGACACATCAAAGTACTACCATCAAGAGAAGTTGAGCTAGAGGAGTTCAGATAACTACTGTTTTGGTTAGAAAATTGGTTCCGTTCGCGGCACCGTCCCCTACCATTATTACGAGCCGTAAAATTGAGGGAAGGAGAGAAGGACGATATGGTTGCTTCAAAAGCAAGTTACCTCTCCTTACTTAGAAGTAATCCAGTGAGATCATCATAACTTATGGATTCCAAAGAGCTTCAAGAGTTCATACTAAGATGAATGAGACCATGAAGAATGGCTTCCACAAAATCATCATTGGATGTACGACTATGAGATTGTAGTATTCTCCTAATAAAGATTATGCAAATGATGCTTAAGATCTTTGATCTAAGGTCAGTAACCCATTGAATAAACATTAAATAGCTTAATCCATGTTTCACGAGTCGTATTAACTCGAACAACTTGTGGTAAAATGCCATTTATAATAAAAATATGATTCAGTTGAGGACTTTTTTCTTATTCTTCGTAGGTCTTGTAGGTCGGATTAATAGCTTAGATAGGTAGTGGGAGGAGAAACAATTGCATCAATATGATGTGCCAACCCATGTCCCTTCAAAAGCGACATTAATTGTGTTTTCCAAAGTACAAAATTGGTAGATGTGAGTTTGTGAAAGATTGATGAGTGATATTTTGGGTAGTATGGGGAATAGTGGGAGTAGAGGCTGTTGTAGCATCAACAGTTGTGCCATTGGTGAACATTGATGCCGTAAAAATATAAAAGAGAGGAGAAACATTCAGGATTGTTAAACCACTTGTAGCTCTAATACCATAATGTCATTTGATCTCAACTGATATTCATTGTTAAACCACTTATAGCTCTAATACCATAATGTCATTTGATCTCAACTGATATTCATTGTTCGATTGATATTGCTTTAATAGAGATTACAACAATTATGATTACAACAAATATTTTAAAATACATAAGATAATATCTACCAAATATTCACAAAACTAATTGATATTAACAATGACAAAGCCATCCTTTATCAACAACTATATTATTGTAGTATAGGGTACAAATTTAGTTATATGGTTATTGGGAAAGAACAAATAGCATATAAGAATAAAACATTGCAATCTTAAACCTTACCAAATGGTGCAATTTCAATTCCCATTAATGAAAGATGATATTGTTTTTTTATATGTAATTTCATGTTTTGACAACCTTCAACCTTTAGCATTCTCAATAACCAATAAGGTTTGAAGTTGCACATCTTATGTTAACGAAAAAAACTTATCTTTAATCAATGAGACTTGAAATCACACGGTCTAGTAAATGTTTGCGTTAAGATTGTAATGTTTTGTACGTCAACGTCAAACCATTGTCCTTGAATAATTATATGGCTAAATTTGTAATTTATCCTAATTATTATTAAGAGAGAAGTTGTCAAATAAATTTTAGATGTACCCTTTTGTGGTTTGTTGGACTTTCGATTTATTTTTATCAGATACATGATAATTATTATTTATATGCATAATTTTTTTTAACATAAATAGATCTTAATAATTATTTGTATTGTAATTGAATAAGTTATATTTTTTGTCAAAGAAAAAAATTGGATTGGAGGAAATTTTATTATTGTCCCGATCCAATTGATCTCAACAATGAAAAGACGATAATTATACAATTTTATTCTTTACACTAATCATTTTCAATTGAGATGGTATACAACTCATTTTTCATTAGTTGGGTCCATTTCACCGATCCATTATAGAACTTTTCAGATTAGAGGTTGAGTCCCCTAGAGACGCACATGTTTACAATATAATCTCCCCATAAAAAATAGGTCCTCCCACCAAGAGACGCACATGGGTACAATAGAATCTCCCCTTCGAAAATAGGTCCTCCGCTTTATGGTTCGCACTATAATAGAAATTGCCCATGTAGGTGTTTTTTTTTACGTGTGACCACCACTACAAGGTCTAAGGTCAGTTTTATCGACCGGCCTAAATTCTTTGCCAAAGTTGATTAGAGCTACGGATATTGTTGTCGACAGGATAAGCTAAACATTAATGACAAACTTGTGGGCCCTTCATACAACCCCTATTCCTGATTCTGGAAGCTTCCATTTGAACTGTAACCGCCCATATTCATGATTTATTTATTTATTTATTTTTTATATTAGAATTGAGTACCGATAGTGTATCAAAATGGCCTTAAGGTTTAGAGAAGTTCCAATTTAACTCACACATACAAAATACATTAGTTTAACTCGAACATTTTATGAAATGGTGTAATTATAGCTGCGTATAACCACCTCGAAGAAGAAAGGGATGGAATGTTATGATTTCATTGATACAATTTCATAAATATTGGGATTAAATTGATACCATTTCATAAATATTGGGATTAAAGTGTTGGAGTTAAATTAGTTCTATTATGTACGTCGAGGTCTAACTTTAAAGTCATTTTGGTACCTTAATAATTATTTATTGTACCCCTATGTTTAGTTGTGATGTGTTTTGTAGAATTTATAGGGATACGAGAGAAAATCCGCTTTTTTCGTAAAATAAAACAAGTGGACTTCTATTTATGCTACCTGCTTTGACTATTAGTTTAAGGTAATTTTATTCCCATTTTAAAAATGCAAGGATATAATTGCAAGAAAGTTGAATTAATGGGTAAAATTGTACCTAGGTTGGAAATACAAGGAAAATTTTGTATATTAACCCAATGAAAAGTTGAGAGGTAGTGATGGCAATTGCCCACACCCGACGTTTATTGATGCATACTTGACCCATTACACTTATTATAAATACAAAATAAAGCGATAAAGAGAAATGATTGAAGCTATAAAGCATGAATTACAATTGGATCAATCATCTTAAAGTTAGGGAATAAAATTCCCTCACAGATAAAAAACCTACCATAACGATGTTTCACTTGGAAACTTATTATTTTGAAGAACTTCAAACCGCTATAAACTTAACCAATTGAAAAAACAATATGATTATATTGGAAGTGGGTTAACGAACAATGATGTGATAAGTTGTTCCAGGTTGTGTGCATAAGTAAACCAATCAGTGCCTTGGTACAAAAAAATGCTAATGCGAGCATAGTTGAAAGTGTACTTCAGCAATATCCTGGGCAGAGTAGTTGGCTTCAACAAATCTTCATTCATTTCCTTCCACTTATTTTCAAGTATTTTTAGGATGGTTTCAACGGCCTCATCTTGTGTCACCCCATATTGTATCATATAACAATCAACAACTTTTGGAAAGTCTCCTCTCTTCGTCTCATCCTTCAAATATAATTTTTTAATCGTAATTTATAAAAAATAACAAAATTTAAATCACCATTTCCCTTTCAATTGAAATATATATGCATATGTTTGACATAATAATAAAATATATTCTCTACCTTTACCTATTAGCTTAAGTTTATAGGCTAAAATGGTTCATTAATAATGGTATCAGACCATCTTAAACGAAATAGCCGAATGTTCAAATCTCGGCATCCTTCTATTAATGGAATATCAACACATGATAAGTTAACATTGTGTTGTTCACGCTTTAAGTCTAAAAGGCATTTACGTGTGAATGTCTGTCAGATATAATAACAATTATTATTCTTATACCATACCTAACAGTTTAAATGTTTTTTTTAACATGATATCATATCCTCTTACACCAAGAGAGCGAGATTTAAATCCTATCAAGTCCATTTGTTAAGAAAATCTCAACATATGTTATTGTGTTGTACACACTTTAAACCTAGAATCCATTTGCATGTGAGGACTATTAGAGATAGTATAAAAAGCCTAGTACATTCCTAGCTCCATGTATGTACTTGTCCGTAAAAGTCAATTGTCTTGTATACTTTGAAAGCATATTAATTACCACTGAACTGCTTATAGTGACATATGGATCCGCTAAAATCTACATGACATAGCAAGTAGAATATTTGGTAAAATTGAAATGAGAACACTTTAAGCAAGTTCATGAGTGTAATATATCAATATAAGCAAGTGGAGGTACATGATACTTTAGAAAGTCAATAGGTTACTTTAAAAAAGATCAGTGGGGTAAATAATGTGTTTCCAAAGCATAGGGGCAATTGATTTTTCTGGACAAGAGGACGGGGCTATAAATGCATTCAGCTTGATAAAAAGTACTCTTGGAACTTACCCTATTCGTTTAAGTAATAAATTACTTATGCAACATACCTTTCGCACTCCAATAATGTCATTTAGGAAACGTGGATACAGTTTCGCACCAATAACAATTTTAGGATCATTTCGTATCCAAAGGATTTCCTTCATGCCCATACTTTCTACTCCAAGAATGAATGCCGATGTAAGATTGTCATAAGCGCTCGTCACTTTTCCATTCTTCATATACTCATTGAAAGAGGGTGCTTTCCTTTCTTTCTGCCAATTGGTCTCTATATTGTAGGCTATCGCTAGCTCTGCCATCTGGTTGTTAATATATAACTTAATAAGTTACTATTCATATATATATATATATCACTTTAATTCTAAACGAGAAATCCTGTAATGAATTCAACAAAAAAATTTGCTTGCAGATGCCATGCGGGTGACAAATGACACTTTTTTAAAATTATTCTGATATGTAAATGATAGATATATACCACTTCCTTGGAAAAAGTTGTTTTACAAGAGCATCCTTGAGCATCGACATTCTCTATTAATTCAGAGATAACTCTGTAAATGAATTTCATAGATTTTGGTAATTCATCAACAGCTTCTACAGTGGACCTAAATTTTTAAGAAGAAAAAAAAATGTAGATTATGTATCATAATCCAGTTAGAGAGACACTCTATCTATATATCTATCTATTTATAAATTACCTTTGAAGTGCATCTGTGAGAAGTTGTAGTTCATCAATGGTACCATAAGAATCATAAGTATCATCCATCATTGTTATTACTGCCACGAACTTGGATATAAGAATCCGAGAAATACTGTATTGTGGCTCGAAAATGGATCCTAGTGCCCAAATATATGACTCTACAAGTCTATCTCTTGCATAAGGAAGCTTTTCGACAACATTTATATTTTTCCACCACCTACAAAATAAAATATGATTTTTTTTATCTTAGTACTTCTAGAGTATGAATGTAAATATATAGGGTCTAGCGTCATTAGATAGAGTTCACTGACTAGTGTATACTTTATGTATTTGAGGAGATCTTGTACTTGGCCGAGGAAATCGATTGACCTCCCAAAATTTAGAGATGTCTCGTAAACCCTCATCAACTTATTTAGTTGTCCATTGATCTTCCTAAACTTATTTAAAGTGACATATTCGTCCATTACACTTTCTTAAAGTGGCCTATTGGACTCATGAACTTTACCTAAAGTAATAAAAACTTCAACTTGTCCAAATCAACTATTATTCAACCCCATAATACTAAGGGGTTAATCATGTCATCCTAGAGATTAAATAGACATCCTTAAAGTTCAAAACAAGTTTAGGAGGTCCTAATGTATTCAGCCTATTATATAGTATATTATAATTAGTTTTGACGAATATGATTTAAGGTTAGTATATAAGATTTAGGGTTTAAGACTTTGTTACATTGATATTTTTCTATATCAGTACATGTAAAACTGTAATACGTTAGTGTATTAAAGTATATTGAAGGATCAAGTGTTTTAGGTGGAGGTGCCAACCTAGTTGGGATCTCTATCTAATACACTTCCTTATTGTCAGTTTTTCACTAAAAAAATATTGTATATAGTAGTTTAGAGTTGAGGGTGATTCATGTTGCATATTATTACAATTAGTACAATTATATTAATTCACATATACTACAATTAAAAAAATACATTATATTAAAAATGATTAAATTATATATATATATATATTTATTGTGTACTAATTAATAATATTATATATATAATAATATTCAAGATAAACTAAATAGTATACTAATATTTTCATTTCGATAATTAAGCAATATATTAAATATGTAAATATAAATAATAACAATGAGTTAGCTACTTCATATGTTTAGTGGTAGCATCAAATTTCGGATAGTTACTTACGTCGAAAGTAAAGCCAACTCTTTTCTGTAGAGTAATTGGAGTCCATTGTAATCCAACTTAGCGAATTGGAGAAGAGTTTCATCCGCAAATTCATCTTCCTCGTAAAAGGATATGTAATGTAAAGCATCAAGTCTTTCAATAGTGCGGTGAGATGGGTACATCAGACTATTCCTTATATGTTTCTGAAGATGAGGGCTTGAGTTTTCAGCTAAAATTTCTAGATGTTTCCTTGTGAAAGCAAGGGCTTCATCTAATATATCTTCATCTGGAATAGCAAGAAAACATGCTTCGTACAAGCCAATGACACCATTGACATCATTAGTGATGTCCTCCTTGAAATCTCCATTCTCGTCTTTGAACTTCTTAAACACATCTGATTTCGAATGTTCGTAATTACGTCAAAATTTGTTGCTTTTATAAGTATCAATGTGTATGTGAGGAGATATATCCGAGATGTTATATAAATATCAGTGTGTGTATGCAAATATGTATAAGAGATAAGTACTTACCGTAAGTTATTTTGTATCCATATTGTCTTAAGACTCGAAATAAATTTGCTAGTATATAGAGGTCATAGTCATTATCTTCCAAAAGTTTAGGAAGCATAGTAAAAATATGATTGAGTTGCTCATTGATTTCAACCTCAAAATGATAGGATACACCAAGACGACATAATAAATTAATTAACTCGATATTATCTGCTAACTCATTTGCAGAGTGAAGCAACATATTTTTCACTCTTACTTTCAGTGCTTCCACCCCTTTGGCGTGTGATTCCAATTCCTGTGCAATACAAAATATAGGTTAGAGATAATATAAAGTACGAGTAAGATGGTGTCACGCTTTCTTTTTTTGATAATAAAAAGTTTAGGTAAGGGTAGGTCTACCCACTCCCAAGGTCAGGACAAACCACAAACCTCGATAAGGGTTTACAGTGGAATTTGAGGCTAAATTTTGACGGAGTGGCACACTTTCTAAAGATGTTAACAAATATTGGTCTTAGATTTCTTCCATTTACAAAGATATAATTTTTGGTTAATACTGTTAGACTCTGTTCTTTTTTATTGAAATTAAATGAAATAAGTTAACTGAAACTAAATTAATGAATTGAACTTAACTTAACTGAATGCTACTGAACTGAACTTAACTTAAATGAACTAAACCGAACTAAATGCTATGAACTGAAGTTAACTGAACTGAACTGCACCAAATAATTATAATTATAACTTTTATATATATATATATATATATATATATATATATAATGATAAACTTTATATATAAATAATTATAATTATAGTAAAAAATCATAAATTATATAGATAGTAAATTATAATTATTATAAATAATGATGAATTATATATAGATAATACTAAATTATAAATTATATATAAATTATAACAAATTATATATATATATATATTTAATTATAAATATAATAAATAATGATGAATAAATTATAAATAATAATAAATTATAAATTATATATAAATAATTATAATAAATAATATTGAATTTTATATATGAATAATACTAAGTTATAAATAAATTGTAATAAATAATAATAAATTATATAAAAATAATTATAATTATAATAAATAATGATGTATTATATATAAATAATACTAATGCCATTAATTTGGCGTTTGACAAGGGTTGACTGTGGCTTTAGATCGAGAGCGACTCGACTTACGTAGTACAGCTGTTGCGGACTCGGTCTCGGTTAGTACCCTGGTCACTACGGCAGGTTTGGCTAACGTGTCTTACTAAACTTGCGTTTATGACGTTGGTTGTCTCTCACATTTATAGGGAGGGTAACCAAGTCATAGATCTTTTGGCTAACTATGGGAGACACAATTCATGTTTAGTTTGGTGGAATGATATTCCCACTTTCTGTAATTCAGTTTTCTTTTGTAATCTAGGAGGTTGGTAGGTCTACCGATTTGCTTAGTCTTTGACTTGTTTCATGTTTCATTTGTAATTCTTTTGTTCATTTGAATAAATTGGTTTAAGGATCAGGTGTTCTGGATAGGGGTGCCAACATAGTTGGGATGTCTACCGTTTAGAGCATCTCCAACATTGTTCTTCAAACCACTGTATCGTCAAAATTAGCGAGTAGAATAGCGAGAGAGGAACTCCAACAGAGTGACCTAGCTGGCTATTATATTGGCGAGAGGTGTTTTGCTTGGTTCTTTTATATATAGTTGGAATATGATCGTTAAAATATAGCTGTTGGAATATAACATTTAAAAATAATCTCATTAAAGTTTATGAATAAAATAATGAAATAGAGAGTAGGATAACTAGTAGTGCTGGAGCATACACACATTTGAAGAAAGTTAAATTTATCTTTGTAATATTTTATAATATTTTGAAGAGCCATGTGGCTAGTGGTGTTGGAGATGGTCTTACACTCCATAATTGCTAGCCTTTCATTAAAAATATATATAAATAATAATAATAATATATAAATAGTTATAATTATAATAATTAATGATGAATTATATATAAATAATACTAAATTATAAATTATAATAAATTATATATAAATAATTATTATAATAATAAATAATAATAAATTACTAAACTGAAATTAAATTGAATGTTACTTAATTTAATTTAACTTAACTTAACTGATCTGAATGTTAAATTAAGTAAAAAAGTACACGGCCTTAGTAAACAAGGTTTAAATTTGAATTATTTTACTAGTTTATTTTCTTGTTAGAATTGTTTTTATTTATCAGGTTACAATATCATGAAAAGAATGTTGAAATTTTTATTTTGAATATTTTCCACATTAAAATTTTGATGAGGTTAGTAAAATTATTTATCTACATCATACTACGGTGTGCATCCGTCTATTTTAAACCGCATACCGAATCGAGTAGATCAAATTCGGTTTTTCAGTTTGGCCCTGTTTGGTAAAGAGCGTTTTGGGATAAAAAGAGCGGTTTTGACCAATTTTAGAGGTTTGACCACTGAAACCGCTAATTGGAGTGTTTGGTGGAGAGAAGTTTGAGAGAGAGTTTTGGGATGAAAACGCTAATTAAAAAAAAGCTCTTAAAATGAGCTTTTTCAATTAGCGTTTTGCAATATTAAAATTAATGGACTTCTTTAACCCTAATAGATAGACTCCCTCTTTTCCTGCGCCAAAATTAATGCTCTTATTCGTCTTTTTGCACAAACAGCTATTATCAATCAGCTAATTTTTACCAAACAGGTCTACACAAACAGCTAATCAAATCAGCTAGTCAAATCAGCTAATGTAATCAGCTAACAGCTAACAGCTAATGTAATCAGCTAACAGCTAATTCCCAAACAGGGCCTTTATTTTTTTTAACACTCGGTTCATCCTCATTGTTACTTTTAGATGCATTTCGATTTACGGTTCGGTTCGATAAAAACAATGTAAAAATACCGAACTGAACCGCACCGGATTATTAACGTTCATACCACAAAGTCAATTTTACAAATATATATTTATATTTATAATTTATCCTATAAAATATAATATAAGAACTTATATGTCATCAATGTATTATTACAGTAGAATATATAACAAAGGATGGCAAATATAATTTGGCGCAAAGTGTTTGTGAAATATTTTTGTTATCCAACCAGGATTGCGGTTCTTTTTCCACCAGTATATCAATGAGGATTTTCGATTCGCTAAAAACAAGTACGTCAAAATTAAAATTGAAAAATTCAAAAACTTGATAATATTCTAAACAATTTTAGTTTTTCAATTTTTTAATTTTAAAGTCATTTATATGTTGTTTAACGAGGAGAATTAAAATAGATATTTAGAAAGAAATGTCGGAAAACGATGATTTTAGAAAATACAAAATTTAGTTCCATAGTAAGTGTGGTACTAAACGACTTTAATTCTTAAAATTTTTTATTTAGAAGTTGTTAACGATCATTTTTATAGTGTCAAATTAAAAGATCATTGTTTTTAGCAAAACGAAAACCATAATTCCCACTTGGAAAAACAAAAATCGATAAATACCTATTTGACAAAACGTGAAAGTACATGAGTATTTTATGGACTTTACTCAATAATTAATGTTATAGTTATTGGGAAGAGCTAATTTAGACTTCATTTACAAATTACGTTTACGAGAAGGTGCAATTTCACTTGAAAAAACTAATGATCCTCAAACTTTTAAGGTAAACCCCATTTTGAGGCCTCTGAGTTTTTACCTTTTGGTTGATTAAACACTTAGTATTTTATTTTGACACATTAAGCTTCAACTTTTTTTTTTTTTTGTCTCATTAAGTGTATGCTTGCCAAATTAGTTAGTTGTGAACATCTAGTTCAATTAAAAATATCTGATTCATTTTATATGTGTTTGAAATTATATATTTAAAGTTTAAATTAAGGTTTTTAGAGTTCCTCTATAATCATATTATACATATTAAAAACTGTTTTCGAAATTTAAAAAATGCAAATTTCTAACGTCTATCTGAAATGAATAACACTCTATTAATCGAATTTTATATTCAAAGTTGAACTTTTTAGTTTCCAGGAGCTTAATGTGACAAAAAAAAAAAAGAAAAAAAAATCAAAGACTTAATTTATTTAAATAAAAGATCAATGATTTGTAAACTAAAAATAAAAGATCAGAGACCTCACGATCCTCTTTTCCAACTTTTAAAACCATCTTTTTGTCATTTCAATTTATTTAAAATATTTCTTTTTAAAATTGCAATTTGTTTAAAATGAGCCACTCAATTTACTTAAACGGGTAATAGAAGCAATCTAAGAGCATCTCTATTAGACTTATTTATTGTGCTCTTCTGTTAAAACTTGAGGAGCAACTCGGAACAACTTTCTATTAGTTTCTCAAATTACTAAGAGTTTTCCTTCACTTTTTATTACTCTATGCACTTTTAGTGACTCCTCAAATTATTTTTAATCAATAATTTAATATTGAACTCTCTTTCTCCTAATTATCAGTACATATAACAATATATTACTAATTTTAATGTAACAAAATAAATAAAGAACGAGTACGAACAATGTTGTAAGTAGACCCTCTCTTGAAAATATTCTAAATGAGTTAAAATCACGTTTTATTTAGGGAATAATTAGATGCTTAGGTGTAAGTAATTAAGTGTATGAATTATATATATATATATATATATATATATATATATATATATATGTGGCAAAGGATAGATATATACCGAATCAAGTGGAGCAAGTGCAGCAAAACTTTCACCCCAAATACTTCGTGGAAGGTTTTTCAAGCAACCACGAAGAATATCTTGCTCTGGTTTCGTTGCTGTCTGAACTGCCATTTTTTATGCCTGTAGATTTAATGCTTTATTCTAGATTTTGAGAATGGTGACTCTGCAATTTATTGGGTAATCTATCATGGAATTTATAGAGATACCTCAACCTCACTATTGTTGAGCAGTGTAAATAAAATAAACACGTACTTCACGAGGGGATGTAGGGTTTAAATCAGCACATGATTCACGAGGGGATGTATGGCTTTAATGTTTTATTCCGTTTAGCCCTCTTAACTTGTTTAAAAAACTTGATTGACCTCCTGAACTTTCAAAGTGTTCTGATAGTTTCCTGAACTTGCATAAAATGTTCGGTTAGCCCTCTAAACTTGCGTAAAATGTAATCAATTGATAACTCGATTGCAAAAAAAGTAAGTTAAATACGGAATATGTATTGCACGCGTCTTAAAAAAAAAGTAAAACGACCAAGATCGGAGGTATACGGTTTTAATATTAACGAAGACAAGTTTTATAGTTGAACAAGTAATAACTTCATTTTTATCTATTTTTGAATTATGTAATAACATTATAAGATGCGTGGAATACATCTTCCGCATTTAATTTTTTTGTTTTTTTTTGCGACCGAGTGATCAATTGATTACATTTTACGCAAGTTCAAGGGCTAACTGAACATTTTATGCAAGTTAAAGAAACTATTGGGACACTTTAAAAGGGGGCCAATCAAACTTTTTGGACAAATTCAAAAGGCAATTGATGTATTAAGCGTTTGTATTCTACAATACTCAAGCCCATACACACAATTAAAAAAAAAAGAGATGTAAAGTGTCGGATCAATCTCAGAGCCTAGGGCTCTGGCAGGGCCGTCTTAAACATTTACGGGGCTTCGTGCAAAATTGGACCATATTCATTAGAAAAAATTAATATATTCACACAAGACAATACTGTTTCTACAAAATAAAACACAAAAATATTTTAACTTTATGGGTTGACATAATAAATATAACAAAAATAATTTAATTAGATATTGTATACTAATAATAACAAAAAAATTTAGACCCCCTTAAAACTCTTAAACTATTAGGCTTTAGATATTTTTTTGAATAAGTAACATTCACTTAATTTTGAATATAATAAATAATAATAAAATTACTTAAATGTTGTATAATAAAAAGATTAGGCCCTTTAAGTTTAGGGGGCCTATACTGTAGCACACTTTGCACATCCTTCTCCTACTCCTTTAGGCTCCGGCTACTGTGGCAGCCAGCTCCACCCCCGAATAGCGACGGTTCCGGCCTTTAACAGTCATTTTAATTTTTATAGTATTATTTTAAAATAATTGAATTGGTTTAAAATATTTACTTTAACTAGTCGAAAATCCGTGCGATATAAGAATATTAATTTTTTTTTATATAATTTAGATAAATAAATAAAATAATTAAGAATTTTTACTTTTAAATAATTTTATATTATGTATCTTTCAAATTAATAAATAAAAGAAGTTGGTTAATATCTAAATTTAGCTGTCAAGAAACTCTTGTTTTGTTCATTAAGATTTTGTGGGTTTTTTTTTCCCGGTTTTTAGCCATAAGATAAAGCCTTATTTAAGGTAATATAGTGTTTAGTTTCTATGTATGCCGTAAATAATTTATAGAATTTACAGGACCCTTGTTTCTATGTTTAAATAATTATAGAATTTACGTAACATAGTGTTTTTTTTTTTTTTTTTAAATTTGCGCAATGCGCTTACATTAAGGAAGAAAGAAAAATCCCCACCAGACCCGGATGTGATTCGAACCCATGACCTCCCAAGGCATAGGTAAGCTCTCAACCACTAGGCTAAGAGCTTCACCATATAGTGTTTGGTTTCTATGTTCCTTTAACTTAAGGTTGAAGGATTTTCTATGTTTCTATATTCTTAGCCATAAGATAAAGCATTATTACGGGACCCTTGTTTCTATGTTAAATAATTGACAAGTCTCCACTTTTTAACTTAACATAGTGTTTAGTTTCTTTATTTTGAAAACATATTATAAGGTCACTATCTTTTATTATTTTTATGTATTTTTTAGATTTTTAACCAAACAATCTTACATTTCAGGATAGCCGTAATGCGATACAAAATGATGTTATTATTCTTTTATTTTGTCTGTTTTCTTATACTGAATACAACGGTTAAAAATAAAAAATAAAAAATAGAATGACCAAATAGATAATAGTGATAAAAGATAATAACTTTATCATGCGTTTTTTGTTTTTTTTAAATAAAAAAAGTAAACAACATATTAAATAAAAATGAAAGGACTAATAAATTGTTTATCTTTCAAGAAAAGAAGAAGTGGAACTATTGGAGATTCTTTGATTGAAGTAAGAACTACAGTGAAAGGATAAAACATAGTTAATAGGTTAGTATTTATAACTACAAAGTCGACCAATTAACTACACACATTGAAGGGCCGATAAAAGCCAAATTTGAATCTAATATTTTCAAAGAAGTATTATAACTGAAATAATATAAATTTATTCCAAAAGTTTTCAAGTAATATCAATTTTATCTATATCTAGTGGAAAATTTGAACGAACTAATTTAACTATTGTTTCAGACCTTCCAAACAAGTTTATGGATAAACTGAAAATAATTTCGTAAATTTTTTGGTACTTATTTGTAACTATATTAGTAACACATTAAACATTTTAGAGATTATTATAATTTTTTTGTGTTTAACTTATTATAACAAATTTAGTTATTAGCATTTTAATAGTTTTTTTGAATTTGTTTTTGGAAAAATTACAAAACTGGGTCAAATGGGAGGCCCATTTACATATTTTACCCATTTACTCATCCTACTACATATCTAGACTGATTTTGTGTGACTTTCCCATAATACCCCTAACCTTCCCACTTCCCACCACTCGCGAACGGCCGCTCCCCTATCTTCTTGGTTACGCGAAAACATGGCTCATGCATTAATGATTTCAAGACTTTTGATCTTCCTTTCTTCCTTTAAATTGCACGAAATCTGCACCATTTCGTCAAAATCACAATGAATTTCTCTTTTTCCTCTCTTCATCTCTTGATTCTACAACTTCCCAACCCTAGAAAACGAAGCCATGGTTTTTCATCTTCCTGTTCGTTGCTTGGTTTCTTTCTTCTTGTTACCATCAAAGAAATGGTTTTTCTACGTTATTTCCTTCGTTCTTCCCATGTTATCATATTGTTATTGTCGCTTTTGGGGGTGAAAGGGGCGAAAAATGTAAGTATCAGTTGTTTTTCTGCGTTTTTTCATGAATACACTTCGTGAATCGATGGTTTCTTGAAGCTTTGCGAAGAGAACAAGCCTGAAAAGTGACGATCTACTTCGTGAATCGATGATTTTGCGAAGATCTCCGAAGAGAAAGAGTCCGAAATGTATGGATCTACCTCGCGAATCGATTAGTTCGCGAAGTCTGCGAATAGATCCTCACGTTTCTGACCTCGCAGACTTCGCGAAAGCATCGATGTGCGACGTAGATAGTCACGTTTCAGACCTCACAGACTTCACGAAAAAATCGATTAGCGAAGTAAAATCACCTCTTTCCCTGCACATTTACATTCGCATGATTCGCTAATCTTCATTTCGCGAATCCAAAATCGTCTTTTTCCCTGCCTAACACGATTAATTTTTTTCTGAAGGTGGTTGAATACGTAACATCCCTTTCTGGAAGGCGATGTACTGGGCTGCATGGGAGATGATTTTCCTTCCTGTATAGGGATTAACTTCCCTCAAGATTGACACATTCACTCCTAAAATGGTTGGTTAGGAGAGGTTGTGTCAATCTTGGGGTGCACCATGGGACACGTCCATCCCATGGTGCCAATCTTCAAAGTGAACCTAACTAATCAGGTACCAATTTTAAATCGGATGAGTAATCTTGGTGTGCACCGTGGGACACGTCCATCCCAAAAGGTCTGGAAGTCCAGACCGTCTGGGATGAGAAATGGAAGTCCAGACCTTTTGGGATGGATGTGTCTCATGGTGCACACCAAGATTACTCATCCGCTTCAAAATTGGTACCAGATTAGTTAGGTTCACTTTGAAGTGATTTGTGGCAATCTTGTTATAAATTTTGATAATGTTATGATTTGAATGTTGTTATTTTGGCAATCTTGTTGTAAAGTTTAATAATATTATGATTTTAATGTTAGAATCCGTTGTTGTTTGCCATTTTTTGTTATATACCACTTCGCGAATTAGCTTCAAAACATATCCAGCCTTCGCATATGCGAACTAAATTCATCAAGCAAAACAAACTTCAGCTTCGCAGGCTTCGTATATGCGAACTAAATTCATTAAGTAAATCCAAACATTAGCTTCGCAGGCTTCGCATATGGTCGAATCTGCGAAGTCAGACGGGAGGGAGACAGACGCGCGTAAATATTAAGGGTATTATGAGAAAGTCACACAAAATCAGTCTAGATATGTAGTAGGATGAGTAAATGGGTTAAATATGTAAATGGGCCTCCCATTTGACCCAGTTTTGTAATTTTCTCATTTTTTTAGTAACCCTAACTATTTTAGATATAATTGTTGTTTTGGAATGTCCAATATTGGGTTTATTAATGTCACAATTGAATAACAGTCAACCCAATTGTTTAACGCCTTCTGCGATTGGTGTATGAGCGTGTCAGTAATTTTCTAGAAAAACTACAAAACGTATGTTAGATCTAACTTCTAATCAGGTGATTACGTAAAAAGCTTAAGGGAAAATTATAAAATTAGGTAAAATGGGAGACTCATTTACATATTTAACTCATTTACTCAACCTACTACATATCTAGACTATTTTTGTGTGACTTTTCCAAAATACCCTTAACCTTTCATCTTCCCCATTCCCCTTTCTCTTCCTAAGCGAACAGTTTGTCTTCCCCAGATGATTCCTAGACCTTTGATCTTCCTTTATATTTCGCGAAATCTGCACAATTTCTCTTCATCACCATGTCTTTCTCTTCTTCCTCTCTTCATCTCTTGATTCTTCATCTTCTTATTGCTAGAAAACGAAGCCATGGTTCTTCATCTTCCTGTTTCTGCCCGCCTCTTGGTTTCTTTCTTCTAGTGTAGATCAAAGAAATCATTATTCTACATTATTTTTTTTTTATCGTTTTTCCCAGTTTATCATATGGTTATTGACGATTTTAATGATGAAAGGCGGGAAAAATGTAAGTATCTACTGTTTTCTCTTTATTTTTTTTTCAGAAAATCACTTCGCATAATCTGGTTTCGTGAAGGTCTGCAAGGAGAAAGAGCCTGAAATGTGACGAGAAGACTGATTTTAACTAAACTGAAAATAATGCCAAGAAGTGTAAATAGAACTGAATAAACTTGAAATTGACTAATTGAGATAACTAAAGCTAGAATTTACAATTGAAAGATGAACAAAAAAGTAAATTAACTAAGATTGTAGATTTAGCTATAGTCCATTTGAATAATTGTTTGAATTCTGTTTGGGTTGTGTATTCTTCTTCCAAGAAATATCCTTTAATTCACTTTCACCGTGCCCCCTGAGTCATGGACTATTTCTTCTTCAAAGGTAAAAATATGAGGAGCAACTTGCATACTAGTATAAGCCTGTAGATGAACAGCTGGAACAATATAGGCTGAATAGGCCTACCACTAGTTGGATTTCGGCTTACAATATTAAGGCATTTAGAATTATTGTCATATATCAATGGTGGAATTTGATACCTTCTCAGGTTGTCCTCTACCATCTTCTATTACAGTCCTCCTTCCCTTTTGTAGGAGAAATAGTCGTGTTTGGCTTAGCTTGAACCTTCTTGGTTCCTGTCAAAACCTCCATTTGCCGAGCCATCTGTGTAAAGCCATCACTAAACTGTTTGAACATGTTCTCCAGCATTTTTTGCATATTGTGCAATACGGTGACAATCTCCAAAGAATTCTCCATTGAATCAATCTGTTATCATGTATTACCAGGTACAAATTCTGCATCAACAGACGCAACAGCAACATTATCATTACAATTTCTTCTTAGCGGCATTTTCAATATCATCCCACCGAGCGTGCCAAATCGTTTAACGCCTTTTGTGATTGGTGTATGAGCATGCCAGTAATTTTATGGAAAAACTACAAAACATATGTTAGATCTAACTTATAATCAAGTGATTGTGTAAAAAGCTTAAAGGACATGAAAAAAACCTAAAGTCGTAGTTGAATCTAGAAGACTGATTTTAACTAAACTGAAAATAATGCCAAGAAATGTAAATAGAATTGAATAAGCTTAAAATTGAGTAATTGAGATAACTAAAGCTAGAATTTACATTTGAAAGATGAACAATAAATTAACTAAGATTTCAGATTTAACCAGAGTCCATTTGAAGAATTGTTTGAATTCTATTTGCTTTGTGTGTTGAGTTGTGTCTTTTCTTCCAAGAAATACCATTTAAATACTAACTTCCAAGGGAATATAACCGTTCCATCCACACTACTCATGATTTGAATTCAATTCCAACTGCTGATATTCCTTGTTTTCACGTGTTTTCCATTTTTAACAAGTTCCAACTTTTCATAAAGAAGATCCTGGATTCGCTAAGGTTGCTCCATAACTTTCAAATAGGAAAGTTCCCAACTTCTCAACAAACAAGTTCTGTAACTGCCAAACAATTAAGTTCCATAACTGCCCAACAAGCAAGTTCCCAACTGCTTTCTCTCCCACTAACACACATTCCACTCCACTAACTTTATGCCTCCCACTTCCACGATTTTGCTGTTGTAATTTTTTTGGTTTAAGTGGATAATTACACATTTCAATTAGAACAATTGGTAAATTATCCAATTCAGCTAGAATAATTGGCAAATTACCAAATCAGTTTGAAACTTCATAATTGGCATAATTTTTAACGGAAAAAATAATTAATAAAATAATTATAAAATCATGCCAGAATAATTGATAAAATTATTCGGCTGAATCTTATCAATTACATAATTAGGCCGAATTAAGAAATTAATTATAAAATTGGCTCAAACTAAAATATGGATTAAACACCGGTTTTTTCAAAATTTTAATAACTCATGGGTAAAACTGATTTTTCTTTAAACTGCTAGGAGGATATTTGTGGCATTTCGTACATTACAGTCAAATATATATTTTCCTAAAAATATTAAGATCAATTGTAGCTATTATCACGAATATCAATACTTACATAAATCTAAATCTAAATCTAAAGCTCTAAAAAGTGAGCTGCAATCTAAAATTTAATCATTGAAACTATCCCATGTAAATGAATTTCTATTGGTCCTAATGAAATCCTTTAGACGTAATAATCTGAACACATTTTCAACAAATAGACAAAATCAAAACCGTAGTGCGTTATTCTTTAATTTTTTTTTTGAATAGAATTGGGGACATGTTGAGCAAAGCTGGAGACATCCCGACTAGGTCGACATCCTTACTATCAAACTTCACAAGATCCGAAAGAATAAATTAATAAATCAAAGAATACAAAAGGGGGAGATCAAAGTAATAAGATGGGTGGGCAATATTACATAAATCAGCAAAAACAAAGCTACTATACAGTGCCGGGTATGAGTGCCACCAACGGATATCAGAGGCGGAGGCCCCAAACCGAGCCAGGGCATCAGCAGTTTGGTTTCCTTCACGATATATGTGGGAAACAAATAAATTCATATTGGCACATTGGTATAGACAGTGAGACCATTCCCGTCTATGGCGCCATGGGACGTCAGAAGACTTGTTCTTTAGGAGGTTCACCACATACGAGGATCCGCTTCAATCTAGAGATTTGTCCAACCCTTTTCCCAGGCAACATCAATGGAAAACATTACTGCTCGGAGTTCTGCAACATGGGCTGCCGCTGACACCAGGGGAAAAGAGAAACAACCTCTAACCTAACCTTTGCTGGTTCTGAAAATTCCGCCGGCTCCACTTGCCTCGTGCCTGGCTGAATCATCTGTGTTCACCTTGAGCCATCCAGGCGACGGCGACACCCACCATACCGAGATTATATTAGGAGCAGGGGGAGGTCGTTGTGACAATCAGAGATGCTGAAGAATTAGAGCGTCTCTGCTGCTGGTATAGACACCCCGTTTGGAGCCGTCAGATTCATGAATGAGTTTGCAAAGGGTGCTAGTCGAAATTTGGATTGAAGGGAGCTTGGATTCAAAGATAGCAAGATTGAAGGCAGTTCATGACCGCCGAGTTCCAAAGCCGTTGGACCTGAGATCCATTGTGAAACCATAACAATATGTTAAAGAAATCAAGAAATGTACCTGATCGGATGATGATAACCGAGAATAGACTGCTGATATGATCCCAAAGAGAAGATGCAAATTCATAGTAAATGAACAGGTGGTCCAAAGACTCAGCATTGCAATGACATAGCTCACACCGAGAGACTAAACACACGCCACAGATAATTAGATTGTCTTGAGCCGATAAACCTTTATAAAAATTGTTTTAGCAAAGAACAGAGCGAGATGGATGGATAGAGGGACCCCACACGAACTTATGCCAGTGCGTTTTAGTGTAAAAGGATTGAAGCTCCAAGTACAGCCGACCGACTGTAAGTTTACTAGATTCAGCCCCTTCCCATATGCATATGTCAGAAGCCATATGATCTCGCGTAATCTCAGAAATATCATTCTGTAAATTGGATGGGAGATCCTAGAGGTTAATCTAGTTATCTCCGTCTAGGTAATTTTCAACACTGCAGAAGTTAACATGCTGCAAAGGAGGCGACATGCCTAACCTGTCCACCATCAAAGGCTTTATCCAAAGGTCTGTCCAGAAATTTAGAGTTGAAGATCTACCAATCCACCAGACACAGTCCGAGCAAAGTCGCATCGTAATGTCCCTGCAGGAGGACCAGATAGACGACGTATACACATATGGCTTAGGGAGCCCAGAGATTGAAAAAAAATGGCATCGTAACATATCAATAGCAAATGATTTCCCCTGTAACAGATCCCATCCGAGTTTGCCAATCAAAGCGGAATTGAAGATCATGTAGTCTTTGCTCCCGAGTCTGCCGGCTTTAATTGGTTGACAACATCGGTTCTAGTTAATTCTGACTAGTTTTTTCGTATCCCTGCAACCAGGCCATTGAAAGTAACGCACGCCCCATGTGATGCGGTTAAGCAACTTTATCGGCCATCGATAAACCATGAACGAATTCACTAAAGCTCCGGTTAGGGCGAATTTTATCAAGGCAAGCCTTCCCATGAAGGATAGAGTTTTGCCTTTCCAGTCACTAAATTTTGCAAGGAAACGATCAGCTAAAGGGGCCAAATGTCTTACCTTTAGTGCACCAATGAAGATGGGCACTCCCAAATAGTTAAAGGGGACGCTGCTCATCCTAATTCCAAGGATACCCGCGAGCGGTCGAACTCCGACAGTTGCGATGTATTGGCTGAAGTAACATGTCGATTTTTCCCAACTGACTTGTTGGCCAGAGACCTCATGGTAGAACCGAAATAAATCATTGATAGTGCACATGTTAGATATCGCGGCTTTTCGGAATAGCAACATGTTGTCAGCATAAAGGAGATGGGACGGGAACAATTTCCCCATGGTATAAGACATCGGTTGAAAGAGGCCTTTAGTTTCTATCTTGTCAAGCTAGCGACTAAAAAAATCTTCTACAATACCGAAAAGGATTGGTGAGAGAGGGTCCCCTTGCCTAACACCTCTCGAGCAACCAAAATAGCCTTTAGCGGAACCAGCAATAAGGATTGAGATGCGCGCAGAGGAAAAAATATTGAGAATCCAATCACGGAATTGCAAGGAGAGATCGAAAGCTTCCATTACAGCCAAAAGGAAGTTCCAGTCTAAGGTATCAAATGCCTTTTTTATGTCAATTTTTAAGGCCATGTTCCCCTCGAGGCGTTTCTTCCGTAGAATGTTAATGCCTTTGGAAGCATCAACGATGCAGTGGTGGATTTGGTGGATTTTTAGAAATCCGAACTGGTTATGTGACACAATTCTAGAAGCAATGTCAGCTAAGCGATCAGCCAGAATCTTCGCGATGATCTTATAGATGAAATTACCTATGACAATAGGCCTAAAATTTTCAATTCTGTTTGCTCCTTGGTGCTTTGGAATTAGAGTAATGATGTTGGAGTTCAACCCCGGGAAAATGTAGCCAGTGTGGAAAAATGACTTAACCGCCCGACAAACGTCCCCTCCCAGCAAATCCCAGAAAGATTGATAGAAGCAACCTCCGAACCCGTCCGGCCTCGGGGCGCTGTCTTTGTCCATGCTGAAAACTGTTTCTCTAATGTGATCCTTTGAAGGACAACTGGTTAAGATTGCATTATCATCCAGAGTGACATAATTTGGGATGACAGTTCAGATATGCATTAGATTACCTGATATCCTAGCGCTTTTGAAGAGATCAGTACAATAGCTGACCTCGTGTGAACCGATAGCTGAGGCGTCAGAGGTTAGATTCTCCCCAATCAGTAAAGCTGATAAGTTAGATTGAAGTTTTCGCCCTTTAGCCGCTCTATGGAAAAAAGCCGTAATCCGATCACCGGCGGTGAGCCATTTCATTCTGCTTTTGTCCCTGAGTAAAACCTCCTGTCTATAAAGTTGCAAATCCAAATCTGCATGAGCCGCCATTTCAGAAGAGTGTAAGCCCCTTGTCATACCATTAGAGCTTATTTCTGCTTGGATAGTCGCTAGCCGTTCGGAAGCATTTATGATGTTTATTTCTACCCTGCCGAATACTCGAATATTCCATTCACGTAAAACATGCCACAAAGTTTTAAGCTTATGACAAATCAGCTGAGTGAGCGGTAAGGGAGAGATCTGCTGAATTCCAGTGATCCACATTTAACTGTCTAAGTGAAGAGTGAGTGGTCCACATAGGTAGAAAACAGAATCTGGTGACCTTAGGATAAGAAGATGAACATTGGAATAGTAAATGGCAATGATATGAGCAGTGACGCGGGAGAACCAAGCATGTGACTGAGTCCCAACTGTCCAGAATTCCTTGTTGACCAACACCCTGTCCAATCGACATTTTACGTGAGCAGAACCACGGTGGCCATTTGACCAAGTGAGTTGCACGCCAGTACTATCAACCTCCATTAATCAGTTGAATCCTAAAAGGATCCCTAGCAAAGACCCAAATTGACAGAGCCAATCTGCATTGTCAGATATCAGGGAAAGACCAATTGATTACCAAAATTGAGAAGGAATTCTATCAAAATCTAACATAGGTTCAGAAATACCGACCATATCAGGATGATGTAGAAAACACAGCCTTTTCAGGGCTCTCTGAGATCTCGGGTTGCCAATTCCCCTACAGTTTCAGTAAAGAACTTTCATCGGTATTTTTAGGAGGATGACTGAGTCGTTTGGCTCTAGCTTCTACCACCTGTTTACCATCTCTCTTTCCGACGGTGGTCCAATTCTACTTCCTCCTTCGATCTGTTTACCTGGATATTTCTAGCATTATTGTCGCGAGAGATTTCTCGGAGGTCATTCCTATCCTTGTCAGTTTCCTGAAGATCATTCCTAACCTCCGAATTGGTCTCTGCAACATTAGGTTTGAGAATGCTAATAGGCCTGTTGAAGGACCATCTCGAATCCCCAGGGGCGCCCGTATACACGTGAATTGCCTTCTGTACTCCGGATGAGTCCTCCCCATCTCCCTGAGTCTCTTTGTCGGAAAAGGTTTCCTCTGATACATTGCAATCAGCCCACCTGTTTATTTCAGAACCCTGCTGCTTCTCGACTATGGGAGAATTGTCTTCTTTATGATCATTGATCGGTGGCTCCTTCGAGGTGTCCAGAATCCCTTCTTTCTGGATGGTGCGGCCCCTAGGGGCATCCGACTTTGCTGGGTTCCTGCGACACTATCCAGCTGCGTGATCCACATTATGACAAAAGGAGCAAACACTAGACAGTCTTTCAAATTCTAAGTGAACCCAGCGCATTTTGGTATCTGTATCAACTCGGAACTTATATTGCAAATCATGAGCTAAGTCAACATCGATGAGTATACATGCATAATGTCTGAATTCCCCTGCCATTATATTTTTATCAAAACGTAATGGGACCCCAACTATGCTGGCTATGCCCAAGAGAACCTGCATGTTCCATAATTCCTATGGGAGGCCATAGAAGCGAACCCACACTTGTGCTGTAGTAGATTTGAAAGTATCTAGATTAAACCCCGAAGACCAGGGAGAAAAACGAATGATACTTGGCCTGAGCAAGATGGCACCTTGACCCTAAACCTCTTGTATAGCATCTGCCGTGGGCATAATGATGTGGTAGAATCCATTACCGAGAGAGATTAATTTCCAATCCAATTTCCGGTTTCAAATGGAATTATCTTTCGTTTGAGGTCGATGTGCTTCCATGGGGTTTCTGTCAGTATTTCAATTATAATATAATATGATATTATGATATTGAGATAAATTGGAGACTCCTAAGTGTTGATTATGATCTTTCTATTTCACGCCCGATGACGATTGAGGTCGTCTAGGGTCGGATGTGACAGTTTCCCCTTTCATTAGGTGATTTTTCCGATGATAGAGAACTCACAAGCTTTAAACTGTCTTCGTAGATGGAAAGGGGAATTTTGATCGACTTGAACCCACCTTCCTCAATAATGGATGGTCGTTCTGGCTTGTTGATGAAACCCGAGCTTAGATTTCTAGTGAGGGCTGTTGAGAAAGATTTCGGGGGGGGGGGGGGGGGGGCGCATCGCACCGATGGGGCAGAGCAGCGTGCGAGTTGGTGGGTCCAAATTGATCGAAACACTCGAAGGAGGGACGGCTGAATAAGTGAGGAATGGAGAAAGGAGCAGTAACCGACGGTGAGGAGGCCATGATCAGAGGTGGCTGAGGAGATCAGAAAGAGGCGACGACGGAAGCTAGGGCGTTTCCATCTCACCAAGAGATTCAAGGTTGGAATTCACGATTATAAAGTTAAAAGTACCGCGTTATTCTTTAATTGAACTTAAAGCAAATTGTAAGAAAAAAATTGAAAAATTGATATTTTTTCGTAACTCACAAAAAAAAGCCAAAAAAACTCTATACTATTTATAATGGCGGAAGCAAAGAGAATTTGCAAGAAGTGTTTTAAAGGATTTTTCGCTTAGTTGGCACCGAAGGAGCAAAGAGAATAAATGAATTAATGGATTTTAATGATCTCTATATAATTATTACTATATTAATACAATATTTATTGTCAATTAACAGCCCATCAATTAAAGTAATAAAAGAAAGTAAGAGTTACAGGAAGATGAAAAAACACAAACTGAAGGAAATCCAAAAGTCACAAATAAACCTATATATAAAACATGATAGATATAGTTTTCCATCATTATATTCATTGGCAATCGAAAATCAAAATCCTCATCTTATAATTTTGTTTTTATTTCAAATAATATAGTCTTGTAATTTTGTTCTAACTTTATTAAGAGATTCATATTTATTTATGAGCGATTTCCATTGATAAACTGTATTAACATCATTTTCTTTAAGAATTGTCAGAATTTAGACTTTGATAACTCCAATTGAAGAAATTTGATGGAAATAAAAGAGGTATGGATAGCTGAAATCAGAAAAAGCAAAACAGTAAAAATTACAAGAAATCGTTATATTTTCGAAGGTAAATATTCGATGTTTTTTCATATGTAGTAGTTATTTTGCTCTCAAGTGTGCTGTTTCACACATCCCGCTACCTTTCAAAACCTGGTGAAGTCCACTGATTTTTTTTAATTTCGGTTTATATAACTCATATGAATTGAATTTTTTATTTTTATGGTTTTTGGTACGAATATATATAAACACAATAGTTGTTTATTGAAATTGAAGACATATTAAAGAAAATAATTAAAGAGATATTGAAACATTATACTTAGAATGAAATTTATTTCAATTTAAATCATGTTTGGTCATAATTACCATTCTAAGTTTCTTTCTCATTTTTAGTCATCGATTCTACATTATTATTATTATCATCAATAAGTTAATTTTTTGGATTATGCTATATATGAACTCAAAATGAAAGGTAAATAAAAATAATTTTTGTTGTTTTATTGTTATAAATATATTTACTTTATTATTGATACAAATTGAAAGCGATAAATGAAGGTTTTAATTATAAACCAACAAAGAGGTTCTTCTCTAGCTAAACTAGAAGGAGTGAATCCCGATAAACAAGATATAAACCTTAGGTTCTCAAAGAGAATGATTTTTTATTGATAAAAGTTGTCTCATCCTTACAAAATGAGGGTTTAAATACATCCCCCTAATGATAATAAAAGACAAGGACTACCCCTACTAGGGTTTCAATAAAGCTATCCATAAAAGGGTAAAATAGGTGATACGCCCCGACAATCAGTACAATGGTACAGGTACAGATTGTCAGGGTTGTTGGTGAATTACTTCGGGGGGAAGTAAACCTAGAGATCCGCCCAGGGATAGATGTTGATACGCCTCCTTGTGTACTCCTAGATCCGCCCCGCTTGTATGTCCTGGGGATCCGCCCTCCTCGGTATAACCTCCGTGGATTTGATGTCTGAGGATCCGCCAGAGCGCGCGTGATCAGTGCTGCCAGCTAGGATGTCCGCATCATTCTCTCCTTCTTTAAAAGATCTCGACACTGATTCGTCTTTGTTGAACTCCAAAGGACCATCTGACTTCCATGGGCTAAGGTCACGGATGTTGAACGCTGGTGAGATTTTACCGAGCCAATTCGGCAATGCTATATGATAGGCATTGGCATTGATCTTCTTGGTGACCTTATATGGCCCGTATTTCCTAGGCCGAAGCTTGCTGCTTGTGGCGTTGGCGAGTCTCTCTTTGCCCAAATACACCATAACCTCATCCCCAACTTCAAACTGTAGGTCTCTGCGGTGCTCATCCGCCTTAGCCTTTAGTTTCTGATTTCTCTCTTCAAGAGTCTCTCTCACCTCTTGCTGCATCTGTACATAATCCTTGGCCAGCTGGTTGGCAGTCACGTTTCCTTTAGGAAGAGGGGCTATATCAAGGACGTGATTTGGGGTCTTCGTGTATACCACCTCAAATGGGGACCTCCCGGTTCCTGAATGTATAGAGCCGTTGTAGGCGAACTCAGCTTGGGCTAGAATCACATCCCACATCCTGGGTTTACCCTTACATTTGCTGCGCAGTAGGTTTCCCAAAGTTCTATTGACCACCTCGGTCTGTCCGTCTGTTTGAGGGTGGGCGGTGGTACTAAACTTCAGAGACGTATCAAACAGAGCCCACAACGTCCGCCAGAAGTGACTGAGGAACTTCGTATCACGATCCGAGACAATGCTCTTAGGTACGCCATATAGCCTGACAATCTCTTTGAAGAATAGCTTAGCAGTCATTGAGGCATCATTAGTCTTGTGACATGGTATGAAGTGGGCCATCTTCGAAAACCGATTAACCACGACAAAGATGGAATCCATGCCTCTCTGAGTTCTGGGTAACCCTAGGACAAAATCCATGGACAGATCCTCCCATATGGTTTCTGGTACAGGCAAGGGTAGCTGCAAGCCAGCGTTGGTAGTGCGTCCCTTGGCGGTCTGGCAAACATAGCATCGTTCTACTAAGTAGGCAACATCTCTCCTCATCTTAGGCCAGAAATAACGGAAGCTCACTGCTTCATATGTCTTGTCTCACCCAAAATGCCCTCCTAGGGATCCGCCATGTAGATCACGAACAACCTTCTTGCGGATGGAAGTGCAGGGTAAGCAAAGTTGGTTGCCCCTCTTGAGATACTCATCCATCAGATGATACGCCCCATCCCCATGCTGGTGCTGACACTTTTCCCAGATACTGCAAAAATCAGGATCCGCCAAGTATTCTCCTCGGATGTGTTCAAAGCAAACGGTTTCCAGGTTTACTGTCTTTATGAGTGACACTCTTCGACTCAAGGCGTCCGCCACCTTGTTCTGTTTTCCAGCCTCATGGATAAGCTTATAGGGGAACTTATCTATGAAGGCGGACCACCGGGCATGCATGGAGCTTCGAAGTTGCTTCTAACTTCCCAGGTACTTGAGAGCTTGGTGGTCAGTGTAGAGGATGAATTCTTTCCCCACCAAATAATGTTCCCACACTTTCAACGCCCTCACTATAGTATAAAACTCTTGATCATACGTTGCCCACTTTTGCCGTGCTTCACAGAGCTTCTCACTGAAATATGCAATGGGTCTCTTTTCTTGCATCAAGACTCCACCAATCCCAACTCCACTAGCATCGCATTCAACTTCGAATAGTTTGTCAAAATTGGGATACGCCAGCACGAGTGCTGTACTCAACTTCTCTTTGATCAGAGCGAAGCTCTCCTCTTGGGCGTCCGCTCACGCGAATCCCTTTCCTTTCTTTAAACATTCCATCAACGGGGCCACTATGGAACTGAAGTTCTTGATGAATCGGTGATAAAATGTTGCTAGCCCATGAAAACTCCTGATATCCCCCACATTCCTCGGAGTAGGCCATTCTCGGATGGCTCTTACCTTCTCCCCATCAACTTGGACCCCATCGCCACTAACCACGAACCCAAGGAAAACCAGGCTTTCCATAACGAAATCACACTCCTTAGTGTTGGCGTATAACTGGTGTTTCCTTAACAGGTCAAATACTATCCGTAAATGCTCCACATGCTCCACCAAGGTCTCGCTATGAATCAGGATGTCATCAAAATACACAACTACAAATTTTCCAATCACGGGGCGAAGCACCTGATTCATCAGCCTCATGAAAGTACTGGGGGCGTTAGTCATCCCGAATGGCATAACTAACCACTCATACAATCCATCTCTGGTCTTGAAGGCGGTCTTCCACTCATCCCCAGATCGAATTCGTATCTGATGATAACCGCTCCTGAGATCAATCTTGGAGAAAACTCGGGATCCGCCAAGCTGGTCTAGCATATCATCCAACCTTGGAATAGGGAACTTATACTTGATAGTGATCTTATTGATAGCCCTGCTGTCCACACACATCCGCCAAGATCCATCCTTCTTGGGTGTAAGTAGGGCTGGGACGGCGCATGGACTCATACTTTCTCTAACGTATCCCATCTTAATGAGCTCTTCCACTTTCTGCCTCATGATATCATTTTCCTTTGGACTCATCCGATAATGAGGGAGACTTGGTAAACTAGCCCCGGGCACAAGATCGATATGATGTTGGATGTCCGTTAAGGGTGGTAACCCACTCGACAGCCCTTTAGGGAACAAATCTTGATATTCGACAAGTAGGTGGGTCACTTCAGTCGGTATCTCCCTTTCGCCCCTTTGGGCGGATTCGTGATTCGCCTTAACCATTACCACATACACCATCTGGCTCTCTTCACATTCGCTGACAAATGATTTGTATGTAGGACAGACTACTAAAGTAGACTTCTCGTCGGCCTTTGGCTCCCTCATCATTGGCGTAAGGATGAACTTCACCCCATTCCTCACAAATCTGTAAGTGTTCTCTCTTCCTGCGTGGATGGCGTCGTTATCAAACTGCCAGGGTCGGCCCAATAATAGGTGGCAGGCATCCATATCGACCACATCACAACAGACTTCATCACTGTAATCACCAATCACAATGGGTACCCTGCATCTCTGGGTCACCCTAAGTTCACCCACGTTTTTGATCCATCCCACCCTATAGGGGTCGGGATGCGCCTCTGCCAGCAATCCGAATTTCTGAACGGCACTGCTGCTCACAATGTTCTATTGGCTCCCACTATCTATTATCACATTGCATCGCCCACCTTTCACAAGACAGCGGGTCCTGAATAGTCGGTGCCTCTGATCTCCCTCTATCCGACTGGAGACTAATAAACGCCGTACCACATGAATGGCGTAACTCTCTTCATCCGCCTCATCATCATCTTCTCCTAAGGGTTCACAAAATACTTCATCCCCTTCGTCATAGTCATCTTCATACCTCTCCACAATGTTGGCGCTCTTCCTCCTAGGACATTCGTTGGATCTATGGCCTGGCTCATTGCACCAAAAACATTTGAAAGGCGCTGGCCTCACATACGGATTGTTGCTCTTAGGTGGTATAGGTGCTTTCTTGTATGGCCTAGTATCTCCGACAGATCCTCTTCCCACACTGTTGAGTTTGGCCCCACTGGCACTCGCCACCTGCTTGCCTTTGTCATAAGACTTCACGTTATCTCTTCCTCCAGGCGTATACTCAGTAGTGGCGGATCTCCTGGATCTCCCGGTTAGTAGAGACTCAGCCTTGAGGGCTAAATTCCTGGCATCTTGTACCCGAACCACCATTTGTGTGCCAATACGATCCTGGATGTTGTATCTCAACCCTTCTAGATACCTAGAGGTCTTTTGGCTTTCAGTTTCTGACAAGTTGGCCCTCGCCGAAAGCCTCAAGAACTCTGAAGTATACTCATGGACACTTCGGGTCCCTTGAGAGCATCCCCTGTAGGAGCTGTAAATATACTGCTCATAATCCGGCGGTAAGAACCGCTCCCTCAACATCGCCTTCATCCGTAGCCAAGATTGAATCGGATCTCTGCCCCCTCTTCTTCTTTCTTCCCTCATCTGATCCCACAAAACTGATGCGCCACCCTTCAGGCGATACGCCACCAGCCTCACCTTCCTCTCATCAGGAATCCCAGCATACTCAAAGAAACGTTCGACTTCCGATAACCAGTCTAAGAATCCCTCTATATCGAGTTCGCCTCCAAAAGATGGTAAGTCTATCTTTAGCTTAAAGGCATCATCTCTATCAAAGTTTCCTAGACCTGGGTATACTCTAGCAACCTCCACACGTCGGTTGTCAACAGGCCCAACATCCCTCATAGTTCTAACGGTATCATCATTCCCGATACTCTCAAAGTCATGACTATCACTATCAGCGTTATGCACAAGGACAAAGTTGGGTCTTCTTACCTCAGGATCCCTAGGACCCATTTGTGGAAGCTGTTGTTCAGGGACTCCTTCCTTTCTCTGGGTTGATCCTCCCGCGGTTGGTCGGATTAGAGCCAAAACCTCCAGTTTGAAGTTTTCTAGGGAGGTGGCTAGCTCCAGGAACCATTGGTCGGTTTGCCTCTGCCGCTCATGGCTGGCTTGGATCTTCTCTGCGAGGTGCTCCCTCAACTCCTCATACCTCCGGTCACTGGTTTCCATGGAATCTTGCGGTTGTCGGGGTTGAACCATTGCCAAAAGAAGTTTCGGGTCAGGAAACGATCGTCTCTGATACCAACTGATACAGATTGAAAGCGATAAATGAAGGTTTTAATCGTAAACCAACAAAGAGGTTCTTCTCTAGCTAAACTAGAAGGAGTGAATCCCGATAAACAAGGTATAAACCTTAGGTTCTCAAAGAGAATGATTTTTGATTGATAAAAGTTGTCTCATCCTTACAAAATGAGGGTTTAAATACATCCCCCTAATGATAATAAAAGACAAGGACCACCCCTAATAGGGTTTCAATAAGGCTATCCATAAAATGGTAAAATAGGTGATACGCCCCGACAATCAGTACAATGGTACATGTACAGATTGTCAGGGTTGTTGGCGAATTACTTCGGGGGGAAGTAAACCTAGAGATCCGCCCAGGGGTAGATGTTGATACGCCTCCTTGTGTACTCCTAGATCCGCCCCGCTCGTATGTCCTAGGGATCCGCCCTCCTCGGTATAACCTCCGTGGGTTTGATGTCTGAGGATCCGCCAGAGCGCGCGTGATCAGTGCTGCCAGTTAGGATGTCCGCATCAATTACATATTTATTTTTTGATGTGTTCTTTTTATTTTTTTAATATCTATATCTATACTATATATAACAACGGAAGTAGAGAATTTACAAAAAGTGTTTTAGATGCTTTTCGGCTTAGTTGGTATCGTAGGAGAAAATAGAATAACTGAGTTAATGAGCTTTTATTATCTACATACCATGAATACTATATTAAAATATTATTTATTATCAATTACTAACCCATTAATTAAAACTCAAAGCTAAGGAAATCCAAAAGTCACAAATGAACCTATATATAAAAAGCATGATATATAGTATTACATCATTATATTCATTGGCCACTGAAAATCAAAGAGCACCTCGACCTTAATTTTGATTACGTATTAGTTTTGTTTTTAACCTTATAATTTTGTTCTTACTTCAAATAAGATAGTCTTATAATTTTGTTTGTAAAGTTAAATGAATGGAATTTGAATGGACTCTTACATATTTTTTTATCGTTATATAATTTATTTTCGTTGGGATATTTTGTAAGTTGTTTTATCATATCTATTAAATATAAATATAATTTTTTTTTTCAGTTATATTGGTTTTAATGCTATTTATTAAAGTCAAATGAATGAAATTTAAATGAATCCTTATAATTTTTTGTTTCCACTTATATTGATTTTAATGATATTTATTAAATAAAGGAAATTTGAATAGATCCTTACATATTTTGTTGTTTGTTATATAATTTTTGTGCATTGGGATATTTTGTAAGTTATTTTATTATATCTATTAAATATAAATATAAATTTCTTTTAGTAATATTGGTTTTAATGATATTTACTAAAGTTAAATAAATAAAATTATAAATGGTGAAAACATGTAAATGATTCATAAACATACCGATTTAAATCTGCGTGAAAGCAAGCAACAGAAAATTGAGTTCTCTGATTCCTAGGTTATGCAAACACAAGAATTGCTTGTTTTCTGAAGACTCACTATGGAGTTCAGTTTTATAGACCTGACAGTGAGAAAAAGTCAAAAGTTTTCTTAAAATCGATAAGGAAGGTGTAACAGACACTGAAAACTTATAGCAACCTTCTTACACGTGCCATCGTATTAATTGACTCCAGTGAAGCTATTAAGTAAAATGAACTGTCTTCCAATAATACTAATGACTAGAAAATTTGAAATTATTAACCTAGATTGGGTAAGAATGGGGATCCTTATCCCAATGTTTACTAAAATGTTACAACTCAGCAGCAAGCAAGTAAAATACAACTCAACAGAATACTTCCCGCGCAAAAGAAATTTGCTAAAAATTCAAAATATGCATTTTGCGTGGCATGAAAATAGTTACTCAAAATGCCACGCTGTCATCATTACGTTGAACTATCAAACAACCAATGGTGCATACATGGAAAGTTTTACAGCATTGCACACAGCTATATTCAAAATTCCTCATTCATACACTAATGAAAATAATGAACAAAAAAGGATTTTAATTATTTTCATCACATTTATTACATATATTGCTATAATTTTCAAATTCTACAATTAGTCCTACATTTATACCAACTAAAATTGATTTTCCATTAAGGACCACAACTTAAGTTCAAGACACAAATGAATATAAACACATATATAGTCCTCTTTTCACAAATGCTCATCTATAAATTCAATCTCTTTACTTGGAAACAATAAAGCTAACAAGAATTGCCATAATTCAGAAACAATAAGCCTTTTCAAAATTGAAACTCAGTGCTTAAGATGTTCAAATTCTTATTGAAGCCCTATATTTTAGTACTCAAGTTAAAATTTCCTAAAATGGCAAGGCAAACTTGAAATAGTAACTTAGATCTTCAGAATTGGTATTAAAACATAAAATCAAAGAAAGCAAAAGTCCAAAGATTTACCAGAAAGAATTGTAAGTTGCACGGGATATGAAACTTTTTAGATAATTTATATAAATAAATAAATTGACATATTTTCTTTTAAGTAAATTTATATCATGCCATGAAAAAAATTTATATTATGTATATTTGAAATTAATACATATTTTTTATTGATAATTCATATTAAATTAAATTAATTTTGAAAATAATTTATTAATTTTTTTATAGAATTTTAATTAAAGGTAAATGATTTATTTATTTTTATAAAATTTAATTATTTGTACTTTTTAGTAATTTTAATATATTTTCATATTTTTTATAACTGGAATTCTGTGAAATAATAATAATAATAAAATAGAAGATTAATTAAGAAATATATTAGAGTATAATGAAAAACCAAAAATTGTATTAAACTACAATTAAAATTAAATATTATATTTATGATACAAAAGAATTACAATCTATATGTTAAACAAAAATTGAATATATACGATATAAAAGAATTACAATCTATGTTAAAATGGACGCAACATCAATATATTATACTATTACAATCAATATTTTTCTAATGTTGCATATGAAGAAACTTTATCAATTCAATATGTTACATATAAAAAAATTTCACAAGAATTAGTCACAAATTCATCTTGATGATAATCATTTTGCTTGATGGAATTTCATGATCACCAAGTATTCGAATTAATACATTATTTATTGTCAATTAACAGCTCATCAATTAAAGTAATAAAAGAAAGTAAGAGTTACATGAAGATGAAAAAAAAACAAAGTAAAGGAAATCCAAAAGTCACAAATAAACCTATATATAAAACATGATAAATAGTATTCCATTATTATATTCATTGGTAATCGAAAATCAAAATCCTCATCTTATAATTTTGTTTTTATTTAAAATAATATAATCTTGTAATTTTGTTCTAACTTTATTAAGAGATTCATATTTATTTATGAGCGATTTCCATTGATAACCTGTATTAATAGCATTTTCTTTAAGAATTGTCAGAATTTAGACTTGGATATCTCCAATTGAAGAAATCTGATGGAAATAAAAGAGGTATGGACACCTGAAATCGGGAAAAACAAAACAGTAAAAATTACACGAAATCATTATGTTTCCCAAGGTAAATATTCAATTTTTTTTCATATGTAGTAGTTATTTTGTTCTCAATTGTGTTGTTTCACACATCCCCCTACCTTTCAAAACCTAGTGAAGTCCACTGATTTTTTTTTTAATTTGAGTTTATATAACTCATATGAATTGAATTTTTTATTTTTATGCATTTTGGTACGAATATATATAAAGTTTCACACAATAGTTGTTCATTGAAATTGAAGACATATTGAAGAAAATAATTAAAGAGATATTGAAACATTATACTTAGAATGAAATTTATTTCAATTTAAATCATGTTTGGTCATAATTACCATTCTAAATTTCTTTCTCATTTTTAGTCATCAATTTTACATTATTATTACTATCAATAGTTAAGTTTTTTAGCCTAATCCTTTAGATGGAGAGATTATAAGCATCCAATACACTTGATAAGATGTTTATTCTTGAAACAATTTGGATTATGCTATATATGAACTCAAAAATGAAAGGTAAATAAAAATAATTTTTGTTGTTTTATTGTTATAAATATATTTACTTTATTACATATTTTTTATGCGTTCTTTTTATTTTTTTAATATCTATATCTATACTATGTATAACAACGGAAGTAGAGAATTTACAAAAAGTGTTTTAAAGGCTTTTCGACTTAGTTGGTACAATAGGAGCAAAAAGAATAACTGAGTTAATGAGCTTTTATTATCTACATACCATGAATACTATATTAAAACATTATTTATTATCAATTGCTAGCCCATTAATTAAAACTCAAAGCGAAGGAAATCCAAAAGTCACAAATGAACCTATATAAAAAGCATGATATATAGTATTACATCATTATATTCATTGGGCACCGAAAATCTCAAAGACCACCTCGACCTTAATTTTGATTACGTATTAATTTTGTTCTTAACCTTATAATTTTATTCTTACTTCAAATAAGATATTCTTATAATTTTGTTCTTACTTCATTATGCGATTCTGATTTTTTTAGGAGCGGTTTCTATGTATAAATTGTATTAATAACATCTTTTTCAAGAACTGGGAGAATTTAGATATTGATATCTCCAATTAATAAATCAGATGGAAATAGAAGAGACATAAACAACTGAAATCAGGAAAAACAAATGTGTCAAAATTACAAGAAATTATTCGTTTTTTTATATGTAGTAGTTATTTTGTTCTCAATTGTGTTGTTCCACACCTCTCAATGCCCTATATACGTTTTTTATTTGTTTTTTTCAAAATGACTAAATAATTCTTTTATTATATATTTTCTTTCTGTTTTAGTATAAGTTGTTAGGTGTAATGGTTTCGATTGTTAATTCTTAACTAAAATTGAGATTTTCGGCTTTATATGAATTCAATTGGTAGCTTTAATTGAAGTTAGATTAATTTTCCAAATTCTTCACCTGGTGACGTCCATTGATTTTTTTTTATTGGGGTTTATCTAACTCATATGGATTGAATTTTTTTTATTTTTTATGCATTTTTGGTACGAATAGATATAAAGTTTCACACAATAGTTATTGAAGTTTGAAACCTGTTAAAGAAAATAATTAAAGTGGTATTGAAATATTATACTTACACTGAAATTTATTTCAATTATAAATCATGTTTTGTCATGATTACTGTTCTAAGTTTATTTCTCATTTTTAGTGATGAATTCTATATCTATATCTATATAGTGGAAGCATATAGAAATTGATGAGGAGAGTTTTATAGACCTTTTTTTATTAGTTACCAAAACAATAACAAAAGAAAATTATGAATATTATATCTAATCTAATCTATATTTAATAGATATAATAAAATCACTTACAAAATATCGAAACGAAAAAAATTATATGATGACAACATATATGTAAGAATCCATTCGAATTTCATTCATTTAACTTTAATATATAGCATTAAAACCAATATTACTGAAAAAAAATTTATATTTATATTTAATAGATATAGTAAAATAATTAACAAAATATCCCAACAAAAAAATATACAACGATAAAAAATATGTAAGGACCCATTCAAATTCTCTTTATTTAACTTTAATAAATAGCATTAGAACCAATGTAACTGAAAAAAATTATAACACATTGACAAAAAAAAAAAAAAACTTAAGAATCCATTCAAATTCCATTCATTTAACTTTAATAAATAGCATTAAAACCAATATAATTGAAAAAATATATATTTTTATTTAATATATATAATAAATTAACTTACAAAATATCTCAACAAAAAAATTATATAACGATAAAATAATATGTAAGGATCCATTCAAATTCCATTCATTTAAATTTAATAAATAAATAGCATTAAAATTAATATAACTAAAAATAAATTATTTTTATAAAAAAAAAATAAAAAAAATTATAACACATTTAATTTTTCATTGTAATAATTGACACAATATTTAAACCTCAAAACTGCAATACTGACTAAACTAAATAAAACTTAAAAAGAAAGACATACTTATTACAAAATTCATGAATTTATAAAAAAATTTAAAAAGCACGAGAAAAAAATTGAGGAGAGTGCGAATTTAATTGAAAAAAACATCGCCACAAAGTGTAGGAAATATTTTAAAATTGCGAGATTATATAGAAAAAATATTAAATAAGAACGGAACGGAAGGATCATTGCAAACATGTCAACATGGCCAATAGATTATGACTTCAACAACTTCCAAAAACTATTATCAAACAATTATAAAAGGTTGTTAGTTAATTTATTTACAATTTGTAAATTTATATTATTTTAAAAAAGAATATTAATATCACTATATGTAAATGATATAAAATTTAAAAAATATTAGAATATTAAATTTAGGGTTAATACACATATTTACCTCTCTATTATCACAGAAAAACAGATATGCCCTTATATCAAATAAACCGACAAAACTATCCCTGTATTTTTCAAAAACCTACAATTATACCTGTCACATCCGTGTCCCTAATTTTATTTATTATACCATAATATTAGGTTATATTATAGTTATTTATTTATTTGAGAGTTAATTGGATATTATGGATATAGTTTGGAGGCCAATTTCATATTTTAAGTGTAAAATTAAAAGTTTAGGGTAAGTTTAAAAAGAAGTTAAAGTTTAGAGGGACCAAAAAGAAAAATATCCATTATTGGAAACATAAATCCCAAATATCAAGATATGTATTTCGGATATCAAAAAAAAAAATTTAATACATGAATTTTATATATAAAAAAATGGGATTATGTATACATTTTATTTGAAAAAAAATAAGTGTCATGCTTGTAGTTATTTTAAAAAAGTGAGTCATGCACACATAATAAGGTTTATAATATATATATTGGTAACTATTTGAAAGAAAAAGAAGGAGAAGGAAAGCCTCCTTAAACTATATTTGGATATTGTATAAGTTTTTATGTTCTTCTCATTTTCAAATGGGATTACAATCTAATTGTGGAAGATCGGATTTCAGATTTAGATTGAGATTCAGATTGTGTCTTTCGTCGATTAATTGCTGAAGTAAGTAATTTATCAACTACCTTTTTATGATTTTGATTATCTATACATATATGTTAAGTGATCTTTATAAATTTTATCTCTTAAGTTAATATTTGATTTTAAGATGGTTAAACTAGTGTTTTTGATAACTTATGATTTATGAAATAAAGTTTTTATATGATGATTTATGTGTTTATTTTTAAGAAATTGAAGTTAGTATTGATAATATATTTTTAAATTATTTATTGGTGATTTTAGTACAATTATGGTTTAAGATTGAATATTTTGGAAATTGATTGAGAAAAGTACTTGGAAACTTTATGATGTTGATTTATGATATATTTCTGATTTTAAGTTATATTATGAAATTATAATGTTTTTAGTATCCATCAAGAGTAATCTGGATAGGTGGCTTTAATTAAATTCCGTATTTAGTGAAAAATACAGCCTCTGTACACAGTTGAAAGACCTATCGGGTATGGCAAAGAAGTGTTGAGTAAGACCATGCGGGATAGGCAAATTATGAGATATCTCGATTCTATTATATTGTGGGGATTGATACATACGGGGATCAGGGGCGGAGCCATGACTCAATAGTTGGGGGGGCTAAATTGTGTGCAAGAAAAAAAAACAACTACATTAAAAAAAATCGAAAAAACAAATTCTTCATAAATTGCTAATAAACAGTTCTCTATAGTAAAAAAAAATTAATGTTTCTTGACCTTCAACTGACTCGAAGAAGATAGGCAATGCTGAGAAGATCAATAAAATCAATAAAATCATAAAATCATCAAAGCAAAATCACAAAATCAATAAAATCATAAAATCACAAAATCATCAAAGCTTTATATCCCTAAACCCTAAATTTGTGCATTATATCCCTAATATATATCAACAAAATCATCAAAGCAAAATCACAAAATCAATAAAATCATAAAATCATTAAAGCATTATATCCCTAAACCCTAAATTTATGTATTATATCCCTAATATATATATATATATGGCAGAGAAGTGGGGAGGAGAGATAAATGTGCATAAAGATGAGAGTACGTGTAGTGGAAGATTATGATTGGTTCTATGTGGTTGATTTTGGTTATAGAAAGACATAATATGCCCATGGGATATCCGACCCTCCTTCGCGTCCCAACTTTCAGTCAAAAAAAGACATAATATGCCCTGTTATCATTTGACTAATATTGCCACCTTAATATTTTCTAACAATGTTGAAATATTTGACTATACTTGATAATGGGTTCAACTTCAAGCTACATATTTATCAACTTTTAAAACACAAGAATTATTTTTGTAAATCAGTCAAACCACATGATTTATTTTTGTATTTTTTCTAAAACTATTACTTTAAATACTAAAATTATACAATTTCATATTTTTATTATTTTTTTAATTTTATTCTTGGCATCTTTTTTTTTTGTCTCATCTTTCTACTGTGCCATATTTTTAAAATATATTTGATAAGTATAATTTATAGATTCTTCAAGCTTTTATATCAATTTGAAGATAATATATTTTGATTAGCTAGAATAGTATCTTAGATAATTCACCATTACATTTTTTTTATATTTCATCAATTTTACAAACTTGACATTTCATTTTATTTAACCCCACTTATCGAAGATCAATAAAGCTCAACCGATTGAGTGTGACAAGTTGAATGATATTTTTTATTTCTAATTATCGAAAAACATACATATGAAGAATTGATATTTTGATGCAAAATTCTTCATTATATTTCCTAATTTATTGTAGGCAAATTCAAAAGAAGACTTCTACTATTAGGACTTAGAACATTGCACTAGAAAATATGGCTTTTAACACGAGGAACAAGTAATTTATTGTAGGATAATTACTTTTATCACTCTTTTTGTTAATGGGGTCTCCTAGTAAAAGTATTAACAAGGAGAAAGTATTATCCTCGTTATAAACTTTATAATGATATATTTTTATTAAGAACATTGAATGATAAGAAAATTTTCTCATTAAAGTATTTTTAATGATTTAAAATATTCTCCCTAAAATATTTATAATATTTATAATGATGAAAAAACCATCTCATTAAAGTTTTTATAAGAATTAAAAACTGGGAAAAATTCAAATAAAACACCTGTGGTTTAACATTTTGACGATCTGGTACCTGTAGTATTTTTTGAAACAAAAATAACCCTGTTGTTGGCACTATTAACAATTTTGTATTGACTTTGTAAAATTTTACCATAGCGACCTTAAAGTGAAATTTTTGAAGAATTAAAGTTGTTTTGTATCATAGTTATTATGGAACCACATTTTTATTTTTCAAAATCGTCATTTTGGCTATTTCTCTATATAAATATTTACTTTCTCTCTCCTCACCAAACAACACTTAAATGAAATCAAACCTAAAAAGTTAAGAAACTAAAGTTACTTAAAATATCAGTAAATTTTTAAAAATTTTCATTTTGATGTCGTTAATTGTCAAATTTTACAAAGTCAACCCAAAATTCTAACAGCGACACCTAATAGCCATGTGGCGCATACGTGAATGTCATGTGTCATTTTGATCAAAGATTTGAGTTGATCTTATTGAAGTTAAATGACCATTTTAAGACAATCATTTAAGTTTTGTGCCCAATGGTACACATGCAACCATCTGTCATTAGCTAGGGATGAAAAGTAAGATGAAAGATATAATTTAAACTAAGCATAGGCCATGGAAGTTGACATGAAGTAGATGCATCTAACAAGGGAACCAAAATAATCAAATAGGGAACCTTATCAGTTATCAGGCAAATGACAAAACCATGTGAAGTTTTACCGTTGTGTGGTACGAATCAATAACCCCATCCCTGAAATATGCTAGCGATGTCAAGGACATTCACATCAATTTTGATGAACATTAATTTCCATTCAAATGGGTAAGATGCTGAACCTAAAATAGTCACCATCAATTATAGATTGAAAACTTAACATATGATGAAACCCAAATGCATTTATGTCACACCGTTTAAGGTGCTTCAAATATCCGTAGAACATAATTTTGAAAAAAAGAATTGTAAGCACTACATATAATTAAAGATTGTGGGCAACAAAACTTATATATGAGATACAACTCAAACCCTAGTGTGTATAATTACAAATATACCACTGATATATAATCCTATCACCCTCCCACAAGTTTAGCACGGGCGTGATACAAAAAACGAAATCAATCCTTCTAAAGAGGTTCTGCTATGACGTTTGTAGTTTAATCAAGTGTAGGAATATATTGGACTTGTAGTAGCTACTTGCAAAAAAGGTCATGAACAAAAAAAGAAATCAACCTCAATATGGTTGCTTTAGTGATGAAAAACTTAATTGTGAGATAGGTGGCTAAGATGTTGTCAGATAATAATCTGGAAGCCTAGACATAGGGAATCTCAATTCTTGTAACATGATCTGAAGCCATCCTGTTTCAGAGGATCGAGTTGCAAGAACTCGATATTTAGCTCTGGTGGCTAATCTTGCAATAGATTATTATTTTTTAGAGGTCCAAGAAACTAAGGAGCAACCCGAGTAAAAATGCATAATATGTTGTGGATTTCCTGTCATCAAGACTACTTGCACAATCAGCATCAGTAAATCAATGGAGAAACAATGAATATTTTCTATGAAAGAATATGCTATAATTTTTTGTGAACTGGAAAAATCTCATGATACCTTCACAACTTTCGTCTGGATCTAGACTATTGGTAACGTTCTGAGATACATTAACATGATCTTTTTTCTCGAATTCCTGAGTGATTTGAACATTATTAGGTTCCTCAGAAATTCTCCCACTCGAATCGAGTGGTCCGTTAGGCGCTAATTTCTCATAGCGAGTGTTATCTTGGTCGACATCGCCTGATTTCGGAAACTCATTTTCCAGAAAGATGACATCTCGTGATTCAAATTCTGTGACTTTTCCATCTTTGTTTTCTCACACTAGAACATATCATTTTGACAGTTCTGTGTATCTTATAAATATAGACTTCTTACTCATCCCGCCTAGTTTCCCAAACTTCCTCGAGGTGTTGTGGGTGAAAGCAGTGCAATCCCAAGGTTTTAAATAGTTTAAAATGGGCTTGTAACCGGTCCATAGCTCATGTGGAGTGGAAGTTACAGATTTGGAGGGCACTCGGTTTAGGACCTAGGTTGTCGTGACCAACGCATCTCCCCAACATGAATTGGTAAGTTCATGAACTTTTTGAAACAGCTTAATGCTTTAGATTTGCGAGACATGAGATAGGTCTAACCATATCTAGTATAACCGTCAATAAAAGTGATGAAATAGTAGGCCATTTGCCTTGCCCTCATAATCATTGGACCACAAATATCTGAATGGAATAATTCGACGTGTAGCCTTTCTGAATGGTAATAGTTTTCACATATTAAAAACAATTACTGAATACTAATTAATTCAATATCAATTATTCTCTAAACAAAAAAATAAATTAAAAATTACAGAAAAATCCCTGAAATTATTCTGATCAGAATGTAAAAAATCGACGTCGAACAGACGTCGAGAGAGCAGTGGGAGGTTTTCAAGGCCTGTAAGTTCGATGGTATGGTCGGTTTCGGGTTTCGACGATTGGAAATAGACGTAATAGCATAAACAGACCCTAATTTTAGCGCATAATATATTTGAGACACGACTCAACCAAGCATTCATTCATCCAATCAAACAGATTAATAGAATTAGAAATCATGCATAAAGGGTTCGTAATAGATGGACCACAGAGCTAAAAGGCTCTGATACCAATAAAGGCTCACTAAACCGCTATAATAGATTTATTTGATATCTAAGCCATAGGTAATGAACTCGAATCTTCAATAAATAAATCAATAGATTTAGCCTTACATCTTGTAGCGCAGATCCATTAAACATCAACGGAAGTAACCAACCCTCGCTCCATATCACCGATTTAGGAGGTTACTACACCCAATGAGCAATCTTTGTTGTTCCAGGAACTAAGAATGCTACTCGAGAACAGAAGGGGGTGGAAGCTAGGGACCAGGAACAGAGTGAAAATTGGATTGTACAGTATCTCTGATTATTGTGTTATAGGGTGTTAGGTTTAGCATTCATAGCTATTTATTTATAGCTAGGTTAAACCTAAAGGCCTAACACTAACCCTAACTAATTAGGTTAGGGGCAGACCATAAATGGATCAGTAAATGGAACATGACTGGCTTACTCTATTTATTCCTACATATTAACAATATTTATATTTCCTATTTGGATTATAATTTAATACATGTACCAATATGTTTATAACAGAACAATTAACTTGCTAGAAAAATTAACAAACTGGAATCCTAGTTAAACTATGGAGAAAAAGTAACCAAAACTAAAAAAACATGAGTAGAGAGACAACTACACAAACACACTTGAAACAAAGATCTAACTTAGCCTACAAGGTTCTTTAAAGGTTATGACTGTCTCACATATTTAAGGGCTATATAATTTTCTAATTTAACAATGTGGAATATTTAACATGTCTCACTCACGCCCAATTCCTTTGGTGGGTGACATGAATATCACTAGGGCACATAACATTGAACCATTAATCTGACACCATATAAATAAAAATCTAAGACCTTGTTTGATAAAGCACTTAATTGCTTAAATTAAAATGTTAAGCACTTATTTAATTTAAGTACGTTTAATAACGATTGTTTCTCCACCACTTAAATTGGTTAATTAAGTTAAAAATCACTTATTTTGATAAGTCAAAATATTTAACTTAACGTTTTAAGTTAAACATTATCTACCAATATTTTTATAAAAGTTATATCATTCAATATTTTCAGTACTTATAATATTCAACACTTATTTTTTCAGCACTTAATTTTCAGTTTTATCAAACAGCACCTAACTCACCCAAAAGATACCTTATTAAAGTGTCAGGATTGACTCACATATTTAAAGCTTCCCAATTTAACAATGTGGGATAGTTAACACACACCCACGTCATTCGTTAATAAACATATATAAAAGGGCGGCCCGGTCGCACTATGCGTCCCCGCTGAGCAAGGGTCCGGGGAGGGGTCCCACCACAAGGGTGTACTATGGCCAAGCCTTCCCCTGCCAATTTATTTGGCAAGAGGCCACCTCTAAGACTCGAACCCGTGACCTCGGGGTCACACGACAACAACGTTTACCGTTGCGCCAAGGCTCGCCCTCGTTAATAAACAGATATGCAATTACTAAAAAGGACACTGCTAAATGGATAGAAAAAATGAGGATAGAATGGATAGAATGAGTTAAAATATCATAATTACCCTTCATAAAATAAAATTAGATTTTCGTTTATATATTTGTAGTCATGGAAACTCACAAACTAAAATAGTATTTAATGTACTAGTAGTATTGAATCATTACAACAACAACAACAACAACAAAGCCTTAGTCCCGAAATGATTCGGGGTCGGCTAACATGAACCATCATATAAAACCGTGAAAATCAAGTCGTGTCAGCGACACAGATTCGCTCCCTCCACTCCGTCCTATCCACTACCATATTTTCCTCAATTCCCAATAAACTCATATCACTCTCGATCACCCTCCTCCAAGTTTGCTTAGGTCTTCCCCTACCCCTCACCACTACATCCCTTTGCCACTCTTCGGTTCTCCTAACCGGCGCATCAAGCGCTCTACGTCTCACATGGCCAAACCACCTTAGTCGGTTTTCTCTCATTTTATTCTCAATAGATGTGACCCCTACTTTTGTCCTAATTATTTCATTACGCACCCGGTCCTTTCTCGTGTGACCACACATCCATCTCAACATACGCATCTCCGCCACCGACATCTTATGGATGTGGTAGTGTTTCACTGCCCAACACTCCGTACCATATAACAATGCTGGTCTAATTGCCGTCCGGTAGAATTTTCCCTTCAATCTATTAGGCATGCCGGGATCACAAAGGAAACCCGTAGCACTCTTCCACTTCGACCAACCAGCTTTAATCCTATGAGCAACATCTCCATCTGTTTCTCCATCCGTTTGGATAATAGTATTGAATCATTAATAGAATATAAAAATAAACAAAATAAAAATATTTCAAAAGAGCATTTTGGTAGGATTTTTTTTTCTATCCCTTCTATCCGGATAAATTCTATGCGGATAGCTTTTCCCTACTAAAAAATATGTGCATCACCTGAACAAATGTCTTCAGGTCCCAACTATATAGAAAATGAATATCCATGTAGACATTTACAATCACCACATGACTCTCGGACTAATGTTATTCGCCTTGCTCTTGCCAGGTATACAAGAGAAAATGTCACATGATTTTAGCAGAAAGACTCCATTTTATTACTAGCTAAGCTAACTAAAATATTGTTGCATCTAAGATTAAGTTGTATTGTGTGTGAAGCCTTAAAAAAAACCTCATAAATTCCTTGTGGTTCCAACTGTAGGAGATAAAGAGGAGATTTAATTGTAAAAAAAAGAACTCAAATTGATATTTTATCAAAACATTAACTCAACAACATTTTTCGGATTACTCTAGTCAATGTAGACCCTCACTCTCCTCTATTCTTTTTATATTTCACTCACTACAATCAAAACAACTCTATATATAATTTATAGAGTTTTAATCAATACAAAAAAACAAGACATATTAATTTGTATGGGCTACCATACTTCATTATTATTGTTTACCCAAAGATAACTTTGACTAACATATGTCAAAGCATTCACATGATTATATATTTATTTATTATTATTTTATTTTTTTAATTATGAAATTTAAGTTTAATATTTTAACATGCCCCCTTAAACTTAATTTTCCGTGACTCCCAATTGAGCTCTCAGTTTACTGAACACGTCGTGCTTTAGCGGTTTCGTGAAAATATCTGCAATTTGATCTTGAGTTTTCACGTACTTCAGCTTCACCTCCTTCTGCTCAATGCACTCTCGAATAAAATGATACCTCGTATCAATGTGCTTACTTCGATCATGGAACACTGGATTTTTCGCTAGTGCCAGTGCAGATTTATTGTCAATAAAAATCTCTGTTGGATCATTTTGACTCATCTGAAATTCTTTTAGCAATTTCCGGAGCCAAATTGCATGACATACACATGAGGTTGCAGCAACATATTCAGCTTCACAGGTTGACAACGTCACAATCGCTTGCTTCTTCGAACTCCAAGTAAATGCTGTATCACCCAGAAAAAATACAAAACCAGTTGTACTTTTTCGGTCATCCTTGTCACCGGCCCAATCACTATCACAATATCCAACTAATTTGAAGTCGTCAGTTTTTGAATAATGTAATCCCAAATTAGTTGTACCTTTCACGTAACGGAGAATTCTTTTTGCTGCGTTCCAATGTGACACAGTTGGGGCTTCCATGTATCGACTTACTAAGCCGACTGCATAGAGAATATCCGGTCTCGTACACGTCAAATATCTGAGACTTCCGACCAAGCTTCGGAATAATGTCGGGTTGACTCTGTCTCCACCTTCATCTTTTGTCAACTTGATTCCACATTCGACTGGCGTGCTGACGGAATTACAATTTTCCATCTTGAACTTCTTTATTATCTCCTTTGCAAAACCACTTTGAGAAATAAAAATTCCGTCGTCATTCTGCTTCACTTCAATGCCAAGATAATATGACATTAGACCAATGTCAGTCATCTCGAACTCACGAGTCATTGTCTTCTTGAACTCTTCAAACATCTTAGGATTGTTCCCTGTAAAAATGAGATCATCCACATACAAACAAACAAGTAACATGTCTCCATTTTTCACTTTTGCATACAGGGCATATTCATGTGGGCATTTGACAAAACCATTTTCTTGAAAATATTTGTCAATGCGGCTGTTCCAGGCTCGTGGTGCTTGCTTGAGACCATAAAGTGCCTTTTTCAATTTTAGCACTTTATTTTCTTGACCTTTCACAATATACCCAGGTGGTTGCTGGATATAAATTTCCTCTTCCAGATATCCGTTGAGAAATGCGGATTTCACGTCCATTTGATGGATCCTCCACCCGTGTTGAGCAGCTACAGAAATTACCAGTCTGATACTCTCCATTCTGGCAACAGGAGCAAAAACTTCATTGTAGTCAATTCCGGGTCGTTGACTGAACCCTTTCGCCACCAATCTTGCTTTATGTCGGATAATTTCACCGTTTGCATCTTTCTTTGCTTTGAACACCCATTTAACTCCAATGGGTTTTTGACCGGCCGGAAGTGATGTTAGTTCCCATGTTTTATTTTTCTCGATCGAATGAATCTCCTCTTCCATGGCTTGTCTCCATTTTTCATCCTTCATTGCTTCTTCTGGATCTGTTGGTTCATCATTAACAAAATGACAATAAAGAGTTAATTCATCATCGAGATTTCTTATTACATCATAGAGATCTTTAATAGGTATGAATTTTTTTGGCTTTCCGGGCGGATGTTCATCTGAACTGTCTCCATCACTCGAGGACGAACTCGAACTGGACGAGCTTGCTGATGTAGAACTGGTTGCTGGTGTTGTGGTTGCGACTGTGGCTGGTTCTTCCTGATCACTGTCTTCATCCATAAAAGGATAAAAACTATAGCTGTTTTCTTTTTCACCTGTCCAGTCCCAAACTGCTTCTTCATCAATGGTGACATCTCTACTGATTACAATTTTCTGAGTTTGCGGATCGAACATTTTGTACCCTTTGGAATATTCTGAATAGCCCACAAACAAATATTTCTTGCTTTTATCATCTAGCTTCTTGCGTTCTTCATCCGGTACATGGACATGAGCAACACTGCCAAAAACACGCAAATGAGAAATACTGGGTTTTATTCCGCTCCATGCTTCTTGTGGAGTTTGATCCCAAACACTGACAGTTGGCGATCTGTTCAACAGGTAGACAGCACAATCTACTGCTTCGGCCCATAACTCCTTCGGTAAATTTTTGCTTTTTAACATGCTCCTCACCATGTTGAGCACCGTTCTATTCTTTCTTTCTACTACGCCATTTTGCTGAGGTGATCTGGGGACTGAAAGAAAATGACGAATTCCATGCTTTTCACAAAATTGCTTGAAAGAGATGGACATGTATTCACCGCCTCTGTCTGATCTGAGTGTCTTAATAAAATGACCACTTTCTTTCTCCACTTGGACTTTGAATTTTTTAAATGTCTCAAAAACTTCTGTTTTTTCTTTCAAAAAATACACCCAAGTTTTTCTACTATAATCATCAATGAAAAGTAGAAAATATTTATTTTTTCCCAAGGACTGTGGAGTGATCGGTCCACACACATCTGTGTGAACTAGCTCAAGTGGCGCCTTTGCTCTTGACATGGACTCCTTTGGAAAACTGGTTCTGAATTGTTTTCCAACAAGACATCCTTGACACAGTTGATGAGGCTGGTCAATATGAGGCAATCCGTTTACCATCTGCTTCTGTCCCAAATGCTTCAGTCCTCCAAAATTGAGATGTCCGTACCGTAAATGCCAAAGCCAAGAGGGACTTTGCACACAAGCTTTCAAACATTTGGCAACGTCCGTCTGAATGTTAATTGTGAACATTCTGTTTCTCGCCATGGGTACTCGTGCAATCAGCTCCTTTTTCTCATTCAACAGAAGTAGTTTCCGGTCCACCATGTGAACTTCATAATTTTTCTCCAGTAACTGTCCCAAACTCAAAATATTGCTTTTCATGCTAGGAACATAATAAACATTATCAATAAACTGGTGAGCACCGTTTTTTAGCCGAATAAGAATTGTTCCTTTGCCTGTAATAGGAACCTTGGAGGAATCTCCAAATACAACATTACCGCGAACGGATTCATAGAGCTCCACGAACATCTTTTTGTCACCACACATATGGTTACTTGCCGCATTGTCAAGATACCATATATTATTTTCATGATTTTCTTCACCTTCGTAGGTAAGTAACACTGTGCCAGTTACTTCCTCATCTTGAATATTATTGGCAGTCTCCTCTACCTCTTTAGGCGGACTCCAACATTCCACCGCGTAGTGACCGTACTTAGAGCAATTATAACATTGAATGTTGGACTTGTCGCGTCCTTCATTCGGCCTCCAGTTTCCTCTTCCTTGACCGCGTCCTCGGCCTCTTCCTCTGCCTCTGGTGAATTGAGTGCTTCTGTCATTGTTGTTGTTGCCGTTTTCATTTCTGCCTTGATTTCTGCCACGTCCTCGTCCTCTACCATTTCCTCCTCGACCTCTTCCGCGTCCTCTGCCGGACTGACTACTTTCACCATTTTTAAACACAGCCTTTGTTGCTAAGACTTGTTCTGCGGAATCTTCTCTTCGTTTCTCAAACCGCTCCTCTCGTGCTTGTAGTGACCCTACAACTTCATCAACGGACATTTCGCTGATGTCCCTGGACTCCTCCATAGCCACCACTACGTAATCAAATTTTGGTAGTAGTGATCGCAGAATTTTTTCAACAATTCTGGACTCTTCAATTTTTTCTCCGTACTGCCGCATCTGATTTACGACAGATTTTACTCGGGATGAGTAATCACTAATGGCCTCCGTCTCTTTCATCCTCATCATCTCAAATTCTCCTCTCAGCATCTGTAAACGAACTTTTTTCACTTTCTCCTCCCCTTGAAGAGAAACTCGTAGGATTTCCCACGCTTGTTTGGCGGTGGTAGCTTCGGCTACTTTCTCGAACATTAATTCATCCAAACCTTGATGGATGAGAGTAAGCGCCTTTTGATCGCTTTTGCGATTTTTCTGCAAGGTATCTTTTTCTGCCTGTGTCAACGCTGCCTCGTTGGCTGGGACTATGTAGCCTTTTTCAACAATATCCCAGACATCTTGACATCCGAGTAATGCCTTCATTCGAATACACCAACTTGAATAATTGGTTTTGGTGAGCTGAGGGTATTGATAAGGAAGTTTGAGACCGTCTGACATTTTTGTAGGGTTTGTTTTTCGGAAAACTGACTCTCGTAACGTGGCTCTGATACCACTTTGTAGGAGATAAAGAGGAGATTTAATTGTAAAAAAAAGAACTCAAATTGATATTTTATCAAAACATTAACTCAACAACATTTTTCGGATTACTCTAGTCAATGTAGACCCTCACTCTCCTCTATTCTTTTTATATTTCACTCACTACAATCAAAACAACTCTATATATAATTTATAGAGTTTTAATCAATACAAAAAAACAAGACATATTAATTTGTATGGGCTACCATACTTCATTATTATTGTTTACCCAAAGATAACTTTGACTAACATATGTCAAAGCATTCACATGATTATATATTTATTTATTATTATTTTATTTTTTTAATTATGAAATTTAAGTTTAATATTTTAACACCAACAACCTGTATAGTGCAACCATCTTGTCTAGATCTCCTGTAAGCTGAAAACATAATTTCAAAGCAAAGTCATTAGCTAGGGATGAAAAGTAAAATGAAGGATAGAACTTTAAACTACGCATAGGCTATGGAAGTTGACATGAAGTAGATGCATCTAACAAGGGAACCGAAATAATCAAATACGGAACCTTATCAGTTATCACGCCAATGACAAAACCATGTGAAGTTTTACTGTTGTGTGGTACGAATCAATAACCCCATCCCTGAAATATGCTAGCAATGTCAAGGGCATTCACATCAATTTTAATGAACATTAATTTCCATTCAAATGGGTAAGATGCTGAACCTAAAATAGTCACCATCAATTATATTGAAAACTTAACATATGATGAAACCCTATCCACATATTGAAAACTAAACTTATCATTTATCACGCCAATGAAAAAACCATGTTAAAGTTTACCTCAATAGTTAATAGTTATTGTGTGGTACGATACATCAATAACCCTATCCACATAAATTTTTATGAACTTTAATGTCCATTCAAGTGGGTAAGATGTTGAACCTAAAATAGTCACCATCAATTACGGATTGAGAACTTAACATATGATATGATGAAACCAGTGGTGGAACCAGAACCTAAGATGAGCCGGGGTTAAAATATTTAATGATAATTTTTCATAACGTCAAAAATATTATATCACGTATAATCATTAATTTTTAACTCGATAAAAAATTATTTGTTACGTGATGATGATGTGGCATATATAATCTTAAATTATTAAAATTAACATTCTAACATTCTAATTGCTAAAAGTTAATTTTTTTTAAAAAAAAAAGGCCAAATTGATTTTGTTTTTTTCGATGAAAATACCTACATCTTCATTAAATATGAAAAGAACAAGTACAACAAGAAATAGAAAATGTAAAAAAACTTACAAAATCTACAATGGGACAAAAACGACTACAACGAGCATAAAAAGCATAAAAGGTATAAAACACACAGAAAAACAATAAAACATATACTTTATTGAAATCCTAATCCGCAGAAAAACAATTGCAATCGAATCTTAATCATTTAGGCCCTTCCGAACAATCAGATCTGAGTCATTTCTTATATTGATCTATGTATATACAATTCAAATAGATAAAGGGATCTACTAAAATATATGAACACAAGAAAGAAAAAACAGTAAACCTAACCCGACAAGAGGCTTCCTCCTCAGTAGATCCCTAAAGAGAGAAAGACCGAAAGATTTTGATAGAAAATAGTAAGAAAAGACAAGGAGGAAGAAGAAATGTCGGCAGTTTTTAGAGAAGAACTGCTCAACCCCAAATTGATTTTGTTGAAATAAACATAAAGCTTTAATTATTATATTGGTATAAATTAAAAATTAAATGATTTATTTCACTTAGATAAATCCGACTAACTGCTTAAAAAAAAAGATAAATTTGAGTAAAACATTAACTCAACATTTTTTACCATGTAATTCTTTTCAAATAATAACACACAACTAAAAAAATAATGAAGATTTTTAAAATTTAGAATAATATACTCCATCTATTTTTTTTTTCAATTCCTTTTGATAATTTTCAAGTTTTAAAATATTAATTACTTAATTTTAATTTTGATGGGGTCAATTAACTATTATAACAAAATATTTGATGGAAGGGAGTGGGGACCTAATAATTTATTTGTTTTTTTTTTTTTTTTTTTTGAGAAATGGGGACCTAATAATTGACACGTTAGAAGGGAGGAGAGAGTGGGGATCTAATTGCTCAATTTTAGTATAAGAGGATGTATTTAGCTTTTTATGTATAGAGTAGGGTTAAAAGAGAAAATTGAACTATTTTCTAACTAGGTCTTGAATATCATCTTCTTCAACTAACTTCACCGCCTATCCTCCATTTAACAGCAAGGAAGCAGCCATGTTCTCCTTCATCCTCCTTCTAACAGGGGCTCGGATTTTACTTTTCTACCAAATTCTGGCGGCTACCCGAGGCTCTAGCCCCGGCCTAGTTCCGCCGCTGGATGAAACCCAAGTGCATTTATGTCACAGTATTTAAGGTGCTTCAAATATGGGTAGAACATAATTTTGAAATTTTTTTTTGTAAGCACTACATATAATTAAAGAATGTGTCACATTATATATATAGAGAGAGGAGATACAACTCAAAATCCTAATGTATATAGTTACAAATGTAATCCTATCACCCTCCCACAAGTTGAGTATTCGTGTCATAAATGCTGAACTTGGAACATAGAAAATGAAATCCATCCTCGGGAAGAGGTTTTGCTGTGACTTCTGCAATTTAATCAAGTGTAGGAATATATTCAACTTGTAGTAGCTACTTGCAAAAACGGTTATGAACAAAAAAAAAAAAAAAGGAAATCAACCTTAATATGTATACTCTAGTGATGAAAAACATAATTGTGAGATAGGTGGCTGAGATGTTGTCACACAATAATCTAGGAGGCCAAGGCATAATCCCAATTCATGTAACATGATCTGAAGCCATCCTATTTCAGAGGAACCAGTTGCACGAGCTCGATATTCAGCTTTAGTGGACGATCTTGCAATAGATTGTTGTTTTTTAGAGGTCCAAGAAACTAAGGAGCAACTCAAGTAAACTGCATAACCTGTTGTGGATTGTCAAAGAGTAAATAGGTTATAGGAAAACTTATCAAGAAAGAGAATTGTGCCGTGACAAGTAGTGGAACAACCATGTAAAAGTTTGGAGAGATGAAAAAGAACTAGTGTGTCCCTAGAAGAAAGATAAAGAAAAAATGTACCTTATATTTTCTATTATTAGTCCTTAAAACACTGCACTACAAAATATGGCTTTTAATGCGTGGGGATATTCTCATTAGAAGTCCAAAATCCTCATTAAAATGTTTTTAATGAGGATAATTACTTTTAACGCTCCCTTCGTTAATGGAGTCCCTTAGAAAAAGTATTAACGAATAGAAAATATTATTCTCGTTATAAACTTACAATGATAAAAAAAATTTATTCTTATTAAAAACATTGAATGATAATAAGAAAATTCTCCCATTAAAATATTCTCCCTAAAAATTGACGCTTCTTCTTTGTCCTCCCATTAAAGTATTTTTAATGATTTAAAATATTCTCCCAAAAAATTGAGGCTTTTTCTTCTTCTTCTTTTTCTAATTTAACTTATAAAATTTTCAGAATTCTAGAATTTCCTAACGTTGAAGAACGTCTTGATCCATATTCTTCATTGTTAGGAAATCCTAGAATTCTGGAGTTTTTCTAGAAATTCGAAAAAATTCCAGAATTTTGGAAAATTTTAGAATTAAAAAAATAAGTTAAGGTGCAAAAATACCCCCTACCAATAGCATAACAATTTGTTCTAAAAAAGGATTTAATTTTTTTTTATAATTTAATAATAGGATTGAAAATTAATATTTATAAACTCAGTGAATTTTTTGAATTTTTTTGTCTAATTCGTACAGAAAGATAATATATTTTTATTTTTATTTTTTTTTCATATCCCAACACATGTTTGTGATTTGTTACTAAATGACGCAAACGTGAAGTGTAGATGACAAGCTTCATGACCGGGAAGACAGTTCTCAAATGGACCCAATTTATTAACATTAGGCTAAAATTGCTCTTAACCCAAAACGTTGTGAGTATTTTTGCATCTTAATCCTAAGAAGTCAAATCACATGGTATTTATTTGTAATTAACCCTATTTATAATGATGAAAAAACCATCTCATTAAAGTTTTTAGGGATAAGGTGCAAAAATACCCATAACGTTTCCAGCCATGAGCAATTTTACCCCTAACGTCTAAAATTGTGCAATTTTACTCTTAACGTTGTCATATTGGGCCAATTTAAGAAATAATTCATTAAATTGTCTTCTCGGTCATGAACTTTGTCATTTACCGTTTACATATGAGTCATTTTATCACTCATTAGTAACATATCATAATCATATGCTTAGACTTGGAAAAAATAAAAAAATAAAAAATATATATTGTGTATTGTACGAGTTTGACAAAAAAAAATTCAAAATATTTCGCCGAATTTATAAATATTAATCTCCAATTCTATTATTAAATCACAGAAAATATGAAATCTTTTTTTAACCAAACTGATATGCAATTGGTGCAAAATAAGGAACAAAAAAATATGTGTTTTATAATAATGTCTTAAATTGACCCAACTTGATAATGTTAGGGATAAAATTGCTCTTGACTGCAACATTAGGGGTAAAATTACACCATTTTAGACATTAGGGATACAATTACTCATGACCGTAAACATTACGAGTATTTTTGCACCTTATCCCAAGTTTTTATAATAATTAAAAATTGGGATAATCTCAAATAAAATCCATGTGATTTGACATTTCGACGATCTGGTACCTGCAGTATTTTTTGTAACAAAAATAACCCCGTTTTTGGGACTATTAGCAATTTTGTGTTGATTTTGTAAAAATTTGGCCGATAAAGACCTCAAAATGAAATTTTTCAAGAATTAAAGTTGAAAAAACATTTTTTTATTTTTCAAAATCATTATTTTGGATATATATTTCTCTAAACATTAACTTTCTCTTCTCACCAAACAACACCTAAATGACGTCAAACCTAAAAAGTTGAAGAATTAAAGTTACACAAAATATCAATAAATTCTTGAAAATTTTAATTTTGATGTCGTTACTTACCGAATTTTACAAAGTCAACCCAAAAATTATAAGGGTGCTAACTATGAGGTTATTTTTGTTCCAAAAATTACTACATATATTAGATCGTCAAAACATCAAAACACACAAGAGATTTTATTTAAACTTATCCCTTAAATTTTTTTTCATTAAAGTATTTATAATGATATTTATCCTTATTAATTAATGATATTGTTTGAACTAAAATTCTGAATAATAAAATAAATAAAAATTTAGATTGAATGGACAACCAACTTTTTAGATATCATGTGTCCATCATAGATTTCAAGGAATGAAAACTCAAAACTAATTATCTAATTACGAAATCGTATATATGCTTACATGTATAAATATTTTAATTTGTGTGCAGACTTGGTGTCCTCATATTTAGCACAAGACATCTTTGTTTAATGGCCAAGAAAACAATATTGAAAAGTGCTTCTCAAATCCACTCTGGAACTATTGTAACTAAAAACAACATTTGCGCACTATACATGTACCAATATGTTCATAACACAACAATTAACTTTCTAAAAAAATTAACAAACTGAAGTTCTAGTTAAATTATTCAGAAAAAATAACCAAAACTAAAAGAAACATGAGTAAAGAGACAACTACACAAGCTTAACCCCAACTTTTTTATGAAATGGTGTAATTATAGCCGCGTATAACCACCCGGAGAAGAAATGGATAGAATGTTACGATTTCATTGATACCATTTCATAAATATTGTGATTAAATTGATACCATTTCATAAATTTTGGAGTTAAATTAGTTCTATTATATACGCTAGGGTCTAACTTTAAAATCATTTTGATACCTTATTCTCCGATAATAATTATTTATTGTACCCCTATGTTTAATTTTGATTTTTTTTTTGTAGAATTTATAGGGTTACGTCAGAAAATCCCCCTTTTCATAAAATAAAACAAGTGGACTTCTATTTATGCTACCTGCTTTGACTATTAGTTTAGGGTAATTTTATTCGCATTTTAAAAATGCAAGGGTATAATTGAAAGAAAGTTGAATTCATGGATAAAATTCTACTAGTTTATAGGAGGAAGCTTTTCTTAATTTTATTTCTCTTTAACTTGTGCTTCTTCACTTTTAGCTTATACAAGATAACTATTTATAGTACATCAAAATGTAACTATTACAAACCTAATAAATAACTCTCAATAACTCTTAATGACTAGTTAAGAGTGTAACTTAACATCACATAACTTCTCATAAGTTATTCTAAAGTAACTTAATAACAATCAACATAAAGACTATTAATTATAAATTTATTATTTCTAACACACCCCCTTAAATTTATAATTTTTTTATCCTTTAGTAACACCAACTTAATCTACTGAAATCTTCAAACTTCAACGTCGTTGACCTCTTCACTCTAACCGCCATCATCCTCATTATTATCTCCATCTTTTTCTTCAAACTTCATTGTAATTGACGTCGTCGTTTTCCTTATCATCATCATCGTCGTCTTCCGCATTATCATCATCGTCACTACCATCATCATTACTGTTATCAATGTATACTTGTATTTTGGGTTGGATTCGGCACATAACTCGTAATGCAACTTCTATGTGAACTTGAAACAATATTACTCATGTTAATGACCCCGAGTTCTTTCACTCTTTCCTTTCTCCTTTCAACTTCCTTGACTTCCTTTTCAGATGCGTTTGATGACAATCCTTCATTGGAAAATGTCTCCTTCAATTCCTTCACTAGCTTGACCTCACATTTGTTCTCAAGCACTTGCTTGATTTTATGAGAGGCTTTCTCAATACCTTCTGTACTTCTGTTGTCGTTTGCTTCTTCTTCCATATGTTTGCTTTGCTTCTTGTCTGATGCTTTGATTTCTTTTTCAAGCCTCAGTTTTACTTCACCATCTTCATCTTGGTCGTCCTCATCAATCTCTCTTTCTAAAGACTCTGAATTCTCATCAGCACATAGATATACCTCAATTAACAGATTGCCTATATATTTCTTATATGGATCAAGTGCAAATTTATCAAGTCCAAAATCTTCCTCTAAAATTCGACAAAGACTATTCGTCGTAACTTCCTCACAATTGGCTTTAATATAAGAATCTTTCTTCAATATGGCTGTGGTAATCTGCTCTTACTTGGAACTTCTTTCTTCTTACTGACTGGATCAGTTTCTGGCAAAATGCCCATCACAGGAGAATCTTCCATTTTCTCCTCATCATCGGATACATGTCCTTGTACCTTAATTTCTCCTAAATCCTCAGAAATCATCATCATCATTTTCTAAGGATTCCACCAGACATTGCATGACAAATTTCTTTTGTCCATCCAAAGCATATTTCTCCAATCCCAAATCATTTTCCAACGCCCTCCTGATCTCCTCGAAGGTCAAAGAATCAACTTGTTCTTTGATGTCATCTATGCATAAGCGCATAGCTTTCCAAATCTGGGACTTGGTCTCCCACGAATCAATGGCGATTTCTCTTTTCACCATTATTCTCAATTTTCAGGAGAATTTTTATCTGGCTCTAATACCACTTTGTTGGAGAGAAAAGAAGAATAGAAGAAGTGAAAGAAATATAGGAGGAAGCTTTTCTTAATTTTATTTCTCTTTAACTTGTGCTTCTTCACTTTTAGCTTATACAAGATAACTATTTATAGTACATCAAAATGTAATTATTACAAACCTAATAAATAACTCTTAATAACTCTTAATGACTAGTTAAGAGTATAACTTAACATCATATAACTTCTCATAAGTTATTCTAAAGTAACTTAATAACAATCAACATAAAGACTATTAATAAATTTATTATTTCTAACAGGAAATACAAGGAAAAATTTGTATATTAACCTAATATAAAAAGTTGAGAGATAGTGGTGGCAATTGCCCCCACCCGACATTTATTGATGCATACTTCACCCTTACACTCATTATAAAAACAATATAAAATGATTGAAACTCCAAAGTATGAAATACAATTGGATGAATCATGTGAAAGTTAGAGAATAAAATTCCCTCACAAATCCAAAACTCTACCACAATAACAATGTTTCACTTGGAAACCTATTATTTTCAAGAACTTCAAACTTAACCAATTGAAAAAACAATATTGATTATATTGGAAGTGGATTAATCAACAATGATGTGATAAGTTGTTTTATGTTATGTCCATAGGTAAACCAATCGGTGCCTTGGTATAAAAAAATGCTAATGCGAGCATAGTTGACAGTGTACTTGAGCAATATCCTGGGGACGGTAGGTAGTTGGCTTCAGCAAGTCTTCATTCATTCCCTTCCACTTATTTTCAAGTATTTTTAGGATAGCTTCAACCGCCTCATATTGTGACACCCCATATTGTATCATATAGCAATCAAAAGCTTTTGGAAAGTCTCCTCTCTTCGTCTCATCCTTCACATATAATTTTTTTTATCTTAATTTACAAAAATATAACAAAATTTAAATCACCACTTCTCTTTTAATTGAAATATGTATGCATATGTTTAACATAATAATAAAATATATTCTCTTTTACTTACCAGCTTAAGTTTATAGGTTAAAATGGTTTATTGATAATGGTATCGAGCCATCTTAAACCAAATGACCGACTGTTCAAATCCTGATATCATTTAATTCATAGAATATCAACACATGTTAAGATAACATTGTGTTGTTCACACTTTAAGTCTAAAAGGAATTTACGTGTTTCTTATACCTTGCATATCAACTTAAATGTTTGGATTAAATTGTTTTTTTTAACACGGTATCATATCCTCTTACACTAAGAGAGCGGGATTTAAATCTTAGCAACTCCATTTGTTAAGAAAATTTCAACATATGCTAGTTAAGATGGACTTGTGTCATACACGTTTCAAGCCTAAAAGCCATTTGCATGCGCGGACTATCAGAGATAATACTAAAAAAAGTCTAGTACATTCCTAGCTCCATATACTTTGAAAACATATTAATTAGCATTGAACTGCTTAAAGTGGCTTATGGGTCCGCTAAAATCCATAGACAAATGAAAATTAAAACACTTTAAGCAAGTTCATGAGGATAATATATCAATATAAGCAAGTTGGCGGGTTTGATAGGTTACTTTAAAGAGACAATAGATAACTTTAAACAAGATGATGAGGGTAAAAAATGTATTTCCAAATTACAAGGGCAATTGATTTTTCTGGACAAGCAAACAACGTTATAAATGCATTGAGCCTGATAAAAACTACTGTTGGAACTTACCTATTAGTTTAAATGTTTAGATCAAATTTGCATCAACTATAATAGTATGAGTTTATAAAATTAATAAATTAATTATGCAACATACCGTTCGTACTCCATCAATGTCATTTAGGAAACGAGGATATAATTTGGCACCAACAACAATTTCAGGATCATTTCGTATCCAAAGGATTTCCTTCATACCCATATTTTCTACTCCAAGAATGAATGCGGATGTAAGAATGTCGTAAGTGCTAGTCACTTTTTCATTTTTCATATACTCGTCGAATGATGGTGCTTTCCTTTCTTTTTGCCAAATTGCCTCTATATTGTAGGCTATCGCCAGCTCTGCCATCTAGTTATTAATATATAACTTAATAAGTTACAACTATCATATATATATATGGTGACAAGTGACACTTTTTATAAAAAGAAATTACTTCAATATTTAACTTATAAATATATACCATTTCCTTTGCAAAAGTTATTTTACAAGAGCATCCTTGAGTGTCGTCATTCTCTGTTAATTCAAAGATAGCCCTGTAAATAAATTTCATAGACACTGGTAGTTCATCAACAGCATCTATAGTGGACCTGGATTTTGTAAAAAAAAATATGTAAATTATGTATCATAATCTAGTAGAGAGTGACTCAATCTATATACCTATCTATTTATAAATTACCTTTGCAATGCACCTGTGAGGAATCGAAGTTCATCAATGGTACCATATGAATCATATGTATCGTCCATCAGTGTTATCACTGCCACAAACTTGGATATAAGAATCCGAGAAATACTGTATTGTGGCTCGAAAATGGATCCGAGTGCCCATATATATGACTCTACAAGTCTATCTCTTGCATAAGGAAGGTTTTCCACAACATTTAAATTGTTCCACCACCTACAAAATAAAATACGGATATTTTTTTTTATCTTAAGTACTTTGAGAGTATGAACAGAAATATACTCTTAATATTTGAGGAGCACCTGTACTTAGGTCGAGGAAACTGATTGAACTCCTCGTTAACCCTCGTCAACTTATTTAGTGGCCTATTGACCTCCCTAAACTTAAAGTGACATATTCGCCTATTAAACTTCCTTAAAGTTACCTATTGCACCTCTGAACTTTACATAAAGTAATAAAATTCAAATCAGCTTTCATCTAGGTACATAATACTAAGGGGTTAATCATGTCATTTAACAAAGTTTAGAGATTAAGGATCAAAAGATCAACCTACTATATAGTATATTAGAGATTAAAGTTCAAAAGATCAATTGGTTTTTTAAACCAAGTTCAGGAAGCCCTAATATATATATTCAACCTAATATATAGTATATTATTATAATTAGTTTGAGGTTTATGATTTAAGATTAGTATATAAGATTTAGGGTTTAGAACTTTGTTACATTAATTGATATATATAAGATTTAAGATTACTATATGACTATATATAACGGTAATACATTATTGTATTACTATATATATATATATATATATATATATATATATATATATATATATATAGCAGTTTAGAGTTGAGAGAGTGATGCATGTTGCATATTATTATTATTATTATTATTATTATTATTTTGAGAAAAATGTAGCATATTATTACAATTAGTATAACTATATTAATTTACATATACTATAAATTAAAAATTACATTATATTAAAAATGATTAAATGATATATATATATATATATATATATATATATATATATATATATATTGTATACTAATTACTATTATCATATATATAATAATATTCAAGACAAATTAAATAGTATCCTAATATTTTTATATTGATAATTAAGTAATATATTAGATACGTAAATATAAATAATAACAATGAGTTGATATGTTTAGTGGTGGGATCAAATTCTGATAGTTACTTACCTCGAAAGTAAAGCTAACTCTTTTCTATAGAGTAATTGGAGTCCATTGTAATCCAACTTGGCGAATTTGAGAAGAGTTTCATCCGCAAATTCATCTTCCTCGTAAAAGGATATATAATGTAAAACATCAAGTCTTTCAATGGTGCGGTGAGATGGGTACATCAAACTGTTCCTTATATGTTTCTGAAGATGAGGGCTTGAGTTTTCAGCTAAAGTTTCTAGATGTTTCCTTGTGAAAGCAAGGGCTTCATCTAATATATCTTCTCCAGGAATAGCAAGAAGACATGCTTCGTACAAGCAAATGATACCATTGACATCATTAGTGATGTCCTCCTTGAAATCTCCATTCACATCTTTAAACTTCTTAAACACATCTGATTTTTCAAACGTTCATAATTATATGTCAAAATTTATTGCTTTCATAAGTATCAATATGTATGTGAGAAGTCTGAGATGATATATAAATATCAGATAATATATAAATATCAGCGTGTGCATGCAAATATTTATAAGAGATAAGTACTAACCGCATGTCATTTTGTATCCATATTGTCTCAAGACTCGAAATAAATTTGCTAGAATACAGAGGTCATAGTCATTATCTTCCAAGAGTTTAGGAAGCATAGTAAAAATATGATTGAGTTGTTCATTGATTTCGACCTCGAAATGATAGGATACACCAAGGCGACATAATAAATTAATTAACTGAATATTGTCTCTTAACTCATTTGTAGAATGAAGTAGCATATTTTTCACTTTTACTTTCAGTGTTTCCACATCTTTGGCGTGTGATTCCAATTCCTATGCAAATAACATACAAAATATATGTCAGACATAATATAAAGTACGAGTAAGTAAAAAAAATAAATCTTATGGTGTCACGGTTTCTAAAGATGTTAACAAATAGAGGTCTCACATTTCTTCCATTTACAAGGATATAATTTTTGGTTAACACTTTCAGTAAACAAGGCTTATTTGAATCATTTTATTAGTTTATTTTCTTGTTAGAATTGTTTTTAAAATTTTGGTGATGTTAGTAAAATTATTTACATCATACCCGTTCTACAATGGTTTATACCAAAAAGTCAATTTTACAAATATATATTTATTTTTATAATTTATCCTATAAAATATAATTTAGCATCGTATAATAATTAATGTTATAGCTATTGAAAGAAAGTTGATTTGGGTGGATCTCTTTCAATTAAAGCTTTCTGCGTACGCTGAGATTCGAACTTTAAATCTAGTTTAAGCAATTTGAAATCCTTAACCATTCAAGTCGAACTCAATTGGTATAAGTTTATTTTTTTTTTCATTAACAAAAATTGTACAATTTTAAACTTTATTGGTGAGCACAATATTGAAGGGTAGAAGGTGGTCAGAAACATCAAATTGCATGTGAAAAAAAATTACATTTTATCAATAATGCTTGAAATTACATTGTTCGATATCATTAAGCTTAAAATTGAATTGTTTTGTAATGTAGATGCTAAATTTGTGTCTCATCTGTTAAGCATGGGGCTGAATGTATATGTATATATATATATATAATTTAAGTATATCGTAAATTTTGACCAACACACTATTTAATACTCGTATTTTAACAATATATTGGTTAGTCATTAACTTTTATTCTATTCAACACTTCAGTCCTTCAAATATTTGAAATATTCAACAGTTTAATCTTTCTATAGGAAACTTAATAATTATAAAACAAAAATTAAGAATTAAGCATTATATTATTATATAATACGACCACTAAACATCATGGAAGTTAAAATATAGGGTTAAATCTAAGTTTAGGATCATCTGAAACTCCACCTTATGATTCTTATAAGTGTAGATCTAATAGTGAATGACCAAATTTTACATGATCATTAAGATTCGTATGATCAAAACGTATTTACCTATATATAAACAGAGAGAGGGGCATAATATATACTCAAACCTTCCAATTTTCATTTAAACAACAAATGATCCTCAAACTTTTAAAACCATCCTTTTCTCATCCCAATATATTTAAAACAATCTTTGCAATTTGTTCAAAATGACAATTCCAGCACCTCAATTTACTTATACTGTAAATACAATATATATACATATATATATATATATATATAGGGGCAAAGCATAGATATATACCGAATGGAGTGGAGCAAGAGAAGCAAAACTTTGACCCCAAACACTCTCTGGACGGTTTTTCAAGCAACCACGAAGAACGTCTTCTGGTTTTGTTGGTGTCTGAACTGCCATTTTTTATTGCTCTGGCTTTAATGTTTTATTCTAGTTTTTGAGAATGATAATGCAATTTATTGGGTAATCTATGATGCAATTTATAGAGAGACTTCAACCTCAGTTTTGTCGAGTAATGTAAATAAAATCAGCACATGCTTCACGAGGGGATGCACGGTAAAGGAAAAAAAAATGTGATTGTCCTTTCACTTTTGGTTTAATATATTATTTGGCATGTGAATTTGTCCCCACAAAAAAATTAATTGGCCCTCTGAACTTTTAAAGTGTCTCGATAATTTTTTCAACTTGTATAAAATGTTTAGTTAGACACTTGAATTTTACGAAAAATGTAATCAACTGATCACTTGGTTGCAAAAAAATTAAGTTCAGTGCGGAAGATGTATTGCTTGCATCTTAAAAAAAAGTAAAACGACCAAGGTCGGTAATATTAAAGATCTTCTAGAAGACAAGTTTTATAGTTGAGCGAGTAAGAACTACCATTTTAATTTATTCTTTGAATTATGTAATAACATTTTAAGTGGTCTGCAATACATCTTCCGTATTTAACTTACTTTTTTTTTTTTGCAACCAAGTGACCAATTGATTACATTTTATACAAGTTTAGGGGGCTAACTGAACCTTTTATCCAAGTTGAGGGAGCTATTGGGACACTTTGAAAGTTCAGGGGGCCAATCAAACTTTATAAACAAGTTCACGAGGCAAATGATGTATGAAGCCTTTTTTTTTTATCAACTTGGTACATGTAGAACTAAGGTTTTCGTTTTATTAAAAATGATGATTATTTAGTTTGACATTATAAAAATAATGGTTAACGACTTCAAAGTGGAAAATTCCAAAAATTAAAGTTGTTTAGGACCACATTTATTATGAAATCAAATTTTATAGTTTCCAAATCATTATTTTCGGAGATTTCTCTCTATAAACGTTCATTATATCTCTCCTCACCTATTGGACAAATCGCTTTCAAGGAAGTAGCCCGTCCACGCCGCAATAATTTTTTGATAAATTTTTATTATTTTTTTCTTTATTTCCAACCATTTAGGGTTCTAATTGAACAACATTGAGTTGATATATTTGAATTTTTGTTTTTTGATAGGAAGAAAACTGTTCGAGAAGACTCTATGTTGAATGGGAACTATCCAATATAGGCTTCCATGTAGATTTCTAGTAATGATGTTGCATGCATTGATCCGATATTGATTAGGACAAACATGATAAGTTTTTCCCATTTTCTTGTTTAATTTTAATTAAAGAAATTTGAAGTGCACTACTTTTGTGAAGTGTTATGAATGTCATATTTATTATTTTTTTAGTAAATATGATATATCGAACAAATTTTAAAGGTTTAATCAACCATGTTGTACATAGATATAGATTTTTGGATCTAAAACGATGGCTCTTCACTAAATTTCCATTCACATTGTGCATAACAATTATAATGTACGTTTATCATTGAATTAGCAGAAAATTACGATATAATCATATATTAGGCACATAAGCTGTGAACTTTGGGGACTATTGAAGATGCTCGTGAATCTTTGAATTTAGTTGCTTTAGTTATTGAAGTGTCCATCATGGAATGCATCATATCCTATAAAGTGTGGTTCCTGCTTAATTATTATAAATCTTTATTACGACTTGAGATGTTAAAAGAGATACGTGTTGATTTATTTGATTCATTTTACAGTTTAGTGTTTAGGACTTTAATGTAAAAATGCTCCTACTATTTTAATAAAACCAACATGAATTCAGAGGATTTCAGAAATCTTCTAGTGAGCTAGAATCTCATTTTAGTAGGTTTCACCTTAAGTGACTACGCACCACTTTAATTATGTGGATTCTTGAACTCAATCATATACGAGTATAATTCCTAGATAGTTAGGTTATTAACAACATTACTAACTAATACTAATTTGTATTAATCCTATCTTTTGTCTATCAGTGATTAAATAACATGTGTGACTCATTCAAGTATTTAGGCTTAATAGGCACCAAGCCCCCTAAATTTATAACTTTTTTTCACCTGACCCCCTCAACTAAGGGGACAACCTCTCAACTCCCTCAACTCTCTAAAAACATCACATACAGCCCCTTACACCCCTATGTTCGGACAAAATATTGACCCATGTAGAAAACGCGCTTGACTATTGACCACACCAATGTCACGTGTCATTTTTTTTATTAAAATTTTCCATTCTGGCATAAGAATTCTGATCGAAATCCATCTCTGGTAGTTGATCACCGAGCACAATTGGGCTTGCTCGCCGAGTAGGGGTCTCAATGGAAAAATTTAATAAAAAATGACACGTGGCATTGGTGTGGTCAACAGTCAAGCACGTTTTCTACACAGGTCAATATTTTGACCGAACATAGGAATGTAAGGGGCTGTATGTGATGTTTTTGGAGAGTTGAGAGTCCCCTAAGTTGAGGGGCCAGGTGAAAAAAAATTACAAGTTCAGGGGGTTGGGTGCCTATTAAGCCAATTATTTAACCCTAACTCAAGTGACTAACCCATTATTCATGAAAACCTTTTTATGATAATCCAAATGTTATCCAGGGGGGCAGAAGGTAAAAAATCTCATTCTTGAGTCTGATTTTGTGTATATTTTTGTGTCTTTTCCGGTGCTAATTCCTCCTCTTATACTATTAAGATTCTATCCATACATTGACTACCTCGTATTAATCTCCCACTATGACCATCACCACGTACTAAAAAAAAAAGCAGTGCGGTGCACTACGCGTTCCCGCTAAGTGAGGATTTGGGGAGGGGTCCCACTATAAGGGTGGACTCACCTGCCAATTTATTTGGCAAGAGGACGCTTCTAAGACTCAAACCCGTGACCTCTCGGTCACACGACAACAACGTTTACCGTTCCACCAAGGCTCGCCCTCTGACCATCACCACGTACTTCTTACATTTAATTGTCCAATCGCAAGTTTCAGCCAAATCAGTTGGTAAATTACCAAATCAGCACGACATTTACAAGTTACATAAACATTGAGGGGAAGAGTAATTAATCAAATAATTACAACTTCCAGAAATAATTTTGGTAAAATTATCTAATTGGTCCAAATTTCACAAAATTATACAAATCGGACAACTTGAGTTAATTAATCACGAAATTGGCCCAGATTAACATAAGGCTGTAACAATTACCCCCCATTTGTTTAGTTTATGAAATAGACAAACGCATGGAAACTCTTATTAGGGGTGCACATGGTCGGTTAACCAGTCCATTAAGGATATTTCGGTTGGTTAACCATTTAATCGGTTTTTTAAAAACACTAACCATATATTAGTCTATTAAATTCGGTTAACCACTAATCGGTTAACCAATTATTTCGACCGGTTAATCTTTTATTTTGGTTTCTAACCATTAATAAATAAAAATAAAAAAATTTAAGAGAACTCTCTTAAAAAAAAAAGTTTACCTCACGGTTCTAGACTTGAAAGCAAGAAAAACAAATCGTTTGGAGCTGTAACTCTTATCAGCCCTCACTTCTACCTCAAAAAGAAGACTCTTTGAATTCAATAACTTCACCGTTTAACCGTAAAAGACCCAACTCACTGTATCTGTAAAAAATACAGATGGCCTCCTCGTCAAACTCCCTACTGAAACTCCTCGGTTCCTTCTTGCCCTAAAAGCTTTTAAAACTTACCAAAGGAGAAAGAACCCATTTCCATGCTTATAAGAACTCAATCAGCAGGAATCATCAATCGAAATAATTTTAGTCGTGCGATTGACGGTAAATTTTTAAAGTCCATCCTATTAGGGTTGGGTAAAAAAATTTTAGCCTTCAAAGCTTTAAATAGAGGAGGAAAAATGAAGATTGTCTTCTCCTTGACGTTGCTTCTTTCTATTTGAGGAGGAAGAAAGAACATTGTCTACCTTTTTCCTCCTTTCATGGTTCTTTTTCTTTTAATTTTTCTGCTTTTCTTTGTTTAATAAGTGTATTTTAGTTGGATTTCATATATTTTATCAGATATCTTAATCGGTTTGAACGATATGGATCAGTTGTTGTTGTTGCACGAACTCAGAAAATAGGAACAGACCGAACAAAAATTAAATGGGCAGAGTCGCGGACAATGTCGCTTTCTTTAAGACGTTCGCGGGACGTGCCGGAAATTAGCAAACAGTATAAACAGCCCTCTTAATTACGATTTTGTATTGCACCGTACCAAAATCGTTTCTGTAATACACTCTGTAACTTGCTCAGTTTTTGTAATCGAAAAGAAGAAATAATGAATTCAATTGTTTTTTCTGTATGTCAGTCTCACCTCATTTCTACACGAAAAAAGAGCTGTTGAGCTCTGATTTCATGGAGAAGGTGAAGGAGGAAAATCAGGAAGACATAAATAACGTTCTGAAAGACTGAATCAGAGGCAATTAAATTTAATAAAAAATAAAAAATAAAAACCGAAATTTAATAATAAAAAAAATATTTTTTTTTTTCAATAAAAAATTATATTGTTCACACCACACCAACCCGGCCCGGCCCGGTCCGGTTCGGTCGGACGGACGGCGCGCATGTGTGGTGGTCAACCAAAGAGATAGGTCCTTACCCTTTCACAAAAGTGGGTACCCCTTGGGGCACACCCCAAGCATGTGAGGACCTTCCTTATAAACATCTCCACCAAGTGCTTTGAAAGCAATGTGGGATGTTTTTCGCTTGAGAAAATTTAAAGGCATATGAGTGGGCTAATTTTATAAATTCTAATTGGGCCAAGCCCAACAATCCCCCACTAGAATTTTTGAAATCGTTTTACTGAGCAGTTACATAAGGTCAGACATAAACAGAGGTATCTTTCGATTTGAACCTTTGCGTAGTGAGTATAGTTCAGATTTTACTAGAGTGACTCGTAGTCTTGAACTCTATCTCTGATGTATATCACGCCATAACCTTTTCAGAGTGTAGTTCTAGTAGCCCGTGCGTTTATGGCCATGCACGTCTATCCCGGTTTAATGAATGCTCTAGAGTTTTGCCCTAAACTCATAGGAAGCGGCCTCACTTCCACATTCATATAGGTGAGTCTATCAAAAGTACTCCTGTAGCTATGTACTTCACTCCAAATGGAGTATAGACTTCATTAAGAGTTTTTATTATCTCAACCTCAAATCGCTTCAGGATATTCATGCTTCAAATTGCATGATCTGACTCATATTACAACACAACTTGTTATTACCCATTGAACCTATTTCTTGGGATCTCCAGTCTATAGGTTGGGTTACCATTGTGTGTAACTCATCACTGTAGGGGAATAAGTCCCATACTCTTTGCCGTATTATGGACTTTCTCTCTAGCTAATCCTTTCGTCAAAGGATCGGCTAGATTCTCTTCTGAGCGTATGTGATCCACTCTAACAGCTCCTTTAGTGAGTAGCTCTCTCACAGTGCTGTGCTTACGACGTATCTGTCGTTTCTTATCGTTGTAATAACGATTCTAAATCTTAGCAATAGCCGCGGTACTATCGCAGTGGATCAATACAGCTGGAATTGGTTTTTCCCATAGGGGAATCTCAGCTAACAGACTTCTCAACCAACCTGCTTCTTCACTAGCCACAACTAGTGCAATCAGTTATGATTCCATGGTTGATTGAGCTAGGATAGTCTGTTTCTTAGACTTCCATGAAACAGCACCACCAGCTATATTGAAAATATAGCCACTGGTAGCCTTGGAATCATCTGATAAGGTATTCCAGTCAGCATCACTAAATCCTTCAAGGACTGCTGGAAACCTTTGATAATGTAATCCAAGTTTCATGGTTCTTTTAAGGTATCTCATGACCCTTTCTATAGCATTCCAATGCTCCACACTAGGTCTACTAGTAAATCTGCATAGCAATCCTACGACATACGCGATGTCGGGTCTAGTACAATCAGTGGCATAACGAAGGCTGCCAATTATGCTAGCATACTCTGATTGTCTTACACTGTCTCCAGTGTTCTTAAAAAGTTTTATACTAGGGCCATAAGGTGTACATGCAGGTTTACAATCAAAGTAGTTATATTTCTTTAGAATCTTCTCAATGTAGTGAGATTGATCTAAAGAAATTCCAGTTTCAGACCTAGTTATCTTTATGCCAAGAATGATATTCGCTTCTCCTAGATCTTTCATGTCAAAGTTTTCACACAACATTGACTTAATAGCATTCACAACATGAATATTAGATCCAAAAATAAGCAAGTCATCAACATATAAGCAAATAATGGTGCAAAGACCATTTTCATATTTATAGTAGATACACTTATCACTTTCATTCACATTAAAGCCATTTGAAATAATCAAGTTATCAAACTTTGCATGCCATTGCTTAGGTGCTTGTTTTAGCACATATAAAGACGTATCTAACTTACATACCTTATGGGCTTGACCAAAGACTACAAAGCCCTCAGGTTGATCCATATAAGCCTCTTCTTCTAGTTCACCATTCAAAAACGCAGTTTTAACATCCATTTGGTGCACCACTAGATTGTGCACAGAAGCAATAGCAATCAAAACACGTATAGACGTAATCCTAGTGACAGGTGAATAAGTATCAAAGAAATCAACATTTTCTCTTTGTCTAAAGCCTTTAGCTACAAGGCGAGCCTTAAACTTATCTACTGAACCATCAGGTTTCAGTTTCTTCTTAAGGATCCATTTACAACCTATTGGTTTACAACCTGGTGGTAAGTCTACTAAGTGCCAAGTTTGGTTTGACTCAAGTGAGTCCATTTCATCATTAATGGCTTCTTGCCATAAATCAGCATCTAATGAGGTTAAGGCTTCTTGTATAGTAAATGGATCCTCTTCTACAGTGAAAGCGTAAAAGTCAGAACCAAAGTCATTAGATACTCTAGGTCTCTTACTTCTCCTAGGTTCAGATTCCTCAATCTCTTTTTGTACTATAGGTCTAGTAGCAGGTATGCTACTCGATGATGCACCCCCACTATTTCTTAATTTAAAAGGAAACCTATCTTCATAAAAGTCAGCATCATTTGACTCCAAGATGACTTTTGCATTCAAATCATAGAACCTATATGCTTTTCTATTCACAACATATCCAATAAACACACATTCATAAGCCCTACTAGCAAGTTTGACTCTCTTAGGGTCAGGAATCCTAACATAAGCCAAACAACCCCAAGTTCTAAAATATGAAAGACTAGGTGTTTTATTTTTCAAGATCTCAGAAGGAAAGATTTTGCTTCTGGATTTAGGGACCCTATTTAGCACATAGCAAACAGTCAAAAGGATTTCTCCCCACCAATGTGAGGCAGCACCTGAACTAAGCATAATAGCTACTACAGATTCGGTAAGTGTCCTATTTTTCCTTTCAGCATTTCCGTTCATTTCTGGTGAGTAAGGTGCTATGGTTTCATGTATAATGCCATGTGTTTTATAGAAATCAATAAACAGGCTAGAACCATATTTTGTGCCTCTATCGCTACAAAGTCTCTTGACTTTCCTATTGTATTGATTTTCTATTTCAACTATGAACAACTTAAACATGTCAAACGCTTCACTTTTATTTTTCATAAGATAAACAAAAGTAAAGTCAGAACAATCATCAATAAAGGTTATAAAGTACCGTTTGTCATTTCTAGTCAACTTTCCATCTAATTCACATATATCTGAATGAATTAAATCTAGAGGTTCAGAATCCCTAACAACAGATTTATGAGGTGTTTTTTGTGATTTTTGCCTGACTACAATAATCACATTTAAGAAATTCATTCAAATTCAATTTTGGAATTAATCCTAAGTTACTCATATATTTAATGATACGCTTATTAACATGACAAAAACGAGCATGCCAAACATTAAAAGTACACAAGGAGTAAACAGAAGCATTCACTTTATTAATCTCAACATTCAACTTAAACATGCCTTCAGTAGCATAACCTTTTCCTACAAATACATTGATCTTAGTCAAAGTAAATAAATCTGCTCCTATAGTCTGAGTAAAACCAGCCTTGTTGAGAAGATAGCCCGAAACCAAATTTTTCCTCATTTCTGGAGTATGCATCACATCTTTCAAAGTTAAGGTTTTTCCAGATGTGAAGTTCAATTCCACACTACCAATTTCAGCAACAATAGTGGCATGGGAATCACCCATTAACACTTTCTTATCTTCGGTCACAGCACTGTATGTTTTGAACATACTTCTATCATAGCAAACATGGCGAGAAGCATCAGTGTCTACCCACCACCCATCTGATCCACCTATGAGATTGATCTCAGAAATCATAGCAACAAAGTTATGTTGCTCTTCAGTCAGGTTAACACTAGGAGTAGTGTTTGGCCTGTTCCTGCACTTACGTTTCATATGACCTGGTTTCCCACAGTTAAAGCATAGGAAAGCAGCATCATTTCTAGGTGGTTGTTGATGTGGCCTATTTTGGTTCCTTTGAAGGTTCCAATTCAAATTAACTCGGGTGTTGCGGTTTTGGATTGGTTTGCGGTTCTGATTCTTAAAATTCTTTTGAGTGGGTTTCAGAACCGCATTGGACCTTTTAGTGCTATTAGAAACAATAAGCACTTCCTCTTTTAAATCTTGTTTTCGAGCTTCCTCCTCAATTCGGAGGTGAGTAATCAAACTTTCCATCGAAAATTCTTTTGTTTTGTGCCTCAAAATATTTTTAAAATCTTTCCACGAAGGAGGCAATTTGTCAATAATGACAGCAACTTGAAATTGATCGTTTAAAGGCAGTACTTCTGAAATAATTTCATGTGCTATCTTCTGCAATTCATGAGATTAAATTTCTACTGACTTGTCATCAGTCATCTGGAATTTGAGGTAGCGGCTTACAGCGTACTTTTTCGATCCGGCCTCCTCAGTGTCATATTTCCTCTGCAGTGCGTCCCATATTTCTTTGGCAGATTTTTCTTCAACAGTGTAATAATCATACAGATCATCTGTCAGCCCATTGAGAATATAGTTTTTGCACAGAAAATCATTTTCTGTCCATCTTTCAGCAGCACGAACAGCAGCACGAACAGCAGCACGAACATCTGCCTCATCACCATCTTCAAGAACAATTGGTTTTTCAGAAGTTAGAACAGAAGCTACCTTCTTTGTTGTGAGGTAGAACATCAATCTTCTGTCTCCATCTTCGGAAATGAGCTCCTTCAAACCGGAATGGTTTGTTGATCTCAGCAATCCCATTTGATTGTTCGGTAGCCATTAGCAGTGATTGAATCGTCTTAAAATTGTTGTTGCACGAACTCAAAAAATAGGAACAGACCGAACAAAAATTAAATGGGCAGAGTCGCGGACAATATCGCTTTCTTTAAGACGTTCACGGAACTGCCGAAAATTAGCAAACAGTATAAACTCCGGTCACCTCCAGGATAAAACAGCCCTCTTAATTACGATTTTGTATTGCACCGTACAAAAATCGTTTCTGTAATACACTTTGTAACTTGCTCAGTTTTTGTAATCGAAAAGAAGAAAGAATGAATTCAATTGTTTTTTCTGTATGCCAGTCTCACCTCATTTCTACAGGAAAAAAGAGCTGTTGAGCTCCGATTTCATGGAGAAGGTGAAGGAGGAAAATCAGGAAGACTAAGAGAGACGTTATGAATAACGTTCTGAAAGATTGAATCAGAGGCAATTAAATTTAATAAAAAATAAAAAATAAAAACCGAAATTTAATAATAAAAAAATTTTTTTTTTCAATAAAAATTATATTGTTCAAACCACACCACACCAACCCGGCCCGGTTCGGTCGGACGGACGGCGCGCGCGTGTGTGGTGGTCAACCAAAGAGATAGGTCCTCACCCTTTCACAAAAGTGGGTACCCCTTGGGGCACACCCCAAGCATGTGAGGACCTTCCTTATAAACATCTCCACCAAGTGTTTTGAAAGCAATGTGGGATGTTTTTCACTTGAGAAAATTTAAAGGCATATGAGTGGGCTAATTTTATAAATTCTAATTGGGTCAAGCCCAACAGTTGTTTATTATGTTTTCATTTGTAACATTTTATGATTTATCAAGAGCAGGACTGGTATATCTTTTCATTTGTAACATTTTATGATTATATGTGGTTGCAAAAAAAGGGATCCAGATCCGAAGATTCACAAGAATTTAAATAATGAAGATTGGATTACAGATGTTTTTTCTGCGAATTTGGAGTTTCAAGAAGTATATATTTCATATGTTGTTTGTGTTAATTGTGGTTTGTTTTGCTCTTTGTAGTTCTTTTCTTACCTATATGGATTTTGTATTAGGCGTAGGCTTTACTCATGTAATGCTTTATTCCTTACTTTTCTTGTTGGATTTGCACCTTTCTTATCTAATGAAATGACGCACACATTTTCATTAAAAAAATACCCATGATTGAGTCCCATTGTCTACACACAATTTTCTTTTTACCAGTTCGCTTAAGCAAGGCCGATTCAAGAGCTTCGGGGTTGACCCGATCAAATTGAGCTATTCTGACCGATTTTAAAAAATGTTAAAATCTAGCTTTTACCGGATCGGAATAGACACCGATTTAGGCTAAACCAGATCGAACCGGTTCGTCCGATTCTATTGCCGGAGCTAGGATTTCATATCAATTTTCTAAAATCCAGCTCGTCAGGGCTATGTAAATTTTTTTTTGCCGTCATCATGATATAATTAAAAGCGCTTAACGTGAAAAGCGTAGACATATTTAATTTTCTATAAGTTCAACACTAATTTCCTAAATGAAAACTTCTAAACAAATATAGTAAAATATTCATAAATTAATAATACTCGATAAATTAATAATTTCTTTAAAATAATAATTTCTTATGGCCCCGATTTGGACCAGTTCAAAAAGTAATCAATTTTAATAAATTAATAAGATAATAATTTTTGGAACAACATTTTATAAATACATTGTTTTTATTATCTCTATAAATTAATAATTTCTTAAATACATATGCCAAGTATACATAAATATATACTTAGGATAGTTTAGTAAAATATGAATCTATAGTACTTTGTTTTTTCTTGAAATTTAAATCATCTCTAACTATTCTCATAGGGGTGAGCAAAACCGAACCGAAAACCCAAAGACCGAAAAAACCGAACCCAACCAAACCGAATTATATTTTGGTTTGGTTCGGTCCTAATTTTTAAGCTAGTTTGGTTTTCGGTTCGGTTCGGTTTGGCCCGGTCCAAAACCGAATAAAACCAAACCGAAATACACTATGTACTACTCTTAATTTTAAGGTTTTAAATTAATTAACATGTAGAAAAGAAAAAACAATTAAACATATGTTTTCTCTCTCAACTAATTATATATACAAAAGAAAAACTAATTATATGATTATTTTCTTTATATAATTGTTTAGTTAGTGAAGGTACAAGTAGTTGTAGGTCTCTAGTGCTTTGTTTGGTCCAAACATGAACCAAAGCGTACCGGACCGAAAGAATTCGGTTCGGTCCAGACCAACCCAAATTATAATTTGGTTTGGTTTGGTTCTAAAAAATAGATGTAATTTGGTTCGGTCCAATTCGGTTTGGTTCGGTTTTTAGACCGAATCGGACCATGCTCACCCCAGTGCATTCAAAAGTTTAGTGTACCCTTGTCAAATTGTAACAAAAAATTGTAAAGAGTAGTTGATGATATAATTGTTTCATTTTTTATGACTGGTTCCAAAGGTACCGAATCATCCTCAACTCCATCATCAGCTCCATCACGCTATAAATTAATAATTATTAATTTATTGATTAATTAATACCCCTATAAATTAATAAACTTGCATGTTCCCAACATTATTAATTTATAGAAGTTTTATTCTTTATACATTATATATATACATTTACATTTTGATTAACGGAAAAATTAAAATTAATTATTAACAATGCTAAAAAATTAAATTAGATAATAACATTGAGGGAAAAAAAATATAATTAGATAAAAACAATGATAGAAAAAAATAATAAAATTCAATATTCACATTTTGATTTAAAGAAAAAAATTATAATTGGATAAAAAAACACATTTTGATTTAAGGGAAAAAATTATAATTTAATAAAAAATGAGGAGATGGGGTACCACAAGGCTATAGAAGAGCTTTTAGCTACCATTTAAACTAACGATGCAAACTTAATTTCATGTTATACAATCACCTCCTATTTCATAAGTACTATTTTAACTCTCTTAAAAGGGCTAATCGGAGCTGCATTATTATTCTTCGGGGATGTGCCGGAGACCCCCCGGGCTTGGACTATCTCCGCTCTTATCGGGTTCGGTTTAATGAAGCATTTTGAAAACATTAGGAGGAAAATGATATATTACTAGAATGGATTATTGTAGGACCTTGTATTAAGATATTTTCCACATGTTTGAGATGCTCGAATTATTACTAGACTGGATTATTGGGTAAATTACACCCATGGCCACTAAACTTTACCCATTTTCACATTATGGCCATTGAACTTCATTTCTTCCCAGTATGACCATTGGACTTTACACTTTTTAACATCGGTGGCCACTCAACGCCTCGAAACGACCGTTGATGGCTAAAAATAGAAAATCCAAAGCGTTAATAATATTCTAAGGAACTTTAATTCTTGAAAATTTTCATTTTGAGGTCATTTAGGTGTTGTTTGATTAGGAGAGAGAAAATGAATTTTTAGAGAGAGAAAGCTCCAAAAAATGTGATTTTCGAAAATAAAAAATGTGGTTTCATGTAAATGTCATTCTGAACAACTTTAATTCTTGAATATTTTCATTTTGAGGTCGTTAACAATCGTTAACGGTCATTTTGAGAAGTTAGTTAAAATTGAGTAGCCACCGGTGTTAAAAAGTGTAAAGTTCAGTGACCATACTGGGAAGAAATGAAGTTCAGTGGCCATAATGTGAAAATGGGTAAAGTTCAATGGCCATGGGTGTAATTTACCCCTGGATTATTGTAGGACCTTGTTTCTTTTGTTTTATTTCAATTATTTGCCCAATTATGGAAATTGAGAAAACATTTATAAATTGGTTCTCCTACCTCTAAATGGAACTACCTACTGCACTTTCTTGATTAAAGAAAGAAGTACACTGAATGGATAATACAGAGTCACCAGCTTCCACCAATAAATTTAAACGTGTGGAAAGCATCTTACAATCCAAAATTTAATCACTGAAATTCTTTGGTATACATGAATGAAATTATGGTAGTTCTAATCATCTGGATTGCACCAGAGAAGTTTACAGTATGTTTTAAATGTTGGATGAATGATTTGATAATGATAGGAATATGGAGATAGACAGATAAGTAATAGGCACAATAATGAATTGAATCAGCTTAATGATTCTGACTCAGAGGCCTTGTATTTATAGTGAGCCAATAATAGTTTGTATAGAAATACAATACATAAGTATAGTCGTATTGAAACTCTACCTAGCTAGGAATATAAACAGAGTAAAACTCTAACTAGATAGGAATCTATTTACAGAGATAATTAGAATATTATCTCTAACACCCCCCCTCAAGCCGATGGCGGGCACGAACGAAGAGGCGGGAGCGTAGCATCGTGAAATGAGCCGGAGCTAGCGGCTTGGTGAGTATGTCTGCAACCTGATCATCGGTTGGAATAAATCTGACACTGATAAATCCTCTGTGAACTTGTTCACGAACAAAATGATAGTCTAGCTCAATGTGTTTCGTGCGAGCATGAAACACTGGATTTGAGGTGAGATAGATTGCTCCAATATTGTCACACCATAACTGAACCGGGGTGGGTAATGGAAATCCGAGATCCGAGAGAAGAGATTTGAGCCATAGTAGTTCGGCAGTGGCATTTGCTACTGCTTTGTATTCGCTCTCTGTTGAGGATCTGGCTATTGTGGGTTGCTTGCGGGTCTGCCACGATACAATGCTGGATCCAAGATAGACACAGAAGGCACCCGTGGATCGTCGATCATCAGGACACCCTCCCCAATCACTATCTGAGTAGCAATGGATGTGCTGTATTGGTTTGACAGACATGACTATGCCAAAATCTGATGTACCCTGAACATAGCGTAAAACCCTCTTGACTCCTTTCCAGTGTTCATCAGTTGGACAGTGTAGAAACTGACATAATTTGTTAACTGCAAATGCAATGTCAGGATGAGTGAATGTTAAGTATTGAAGTGCCCCCACAATGCTTCTATATTCATCTCCAGAGGTTAAGCTGGTGCCTAGCTCCTTTGAAAGTGTTGGTGTGGTGGCCATGGGCGTTAGTGTGGGCTTGGAGTCAATCATCTTCACTCTGTCGAGGATATCAGCCACATACTTGGCTTGACACATGTGAATGCCATCCTTCTCATATCGGATCTCAATTCCAAGAAAGTATTCTTCTTTGCCAAGATTGCGAATGGGAAACTAACGTTCGATGGCTGCAATAGTGTTGGTGATGTGTGCCGGGTGGTTCCCTGTTATGAGTATATCATCAACATAGCACAGAATGTAAGTCTTTTCAGTATCGGTGCGTCTGATGAACAAAGAGTTGTCAGCCTGTGACATTTTGTACCCTAGGGAGAGGAGGAATGTTCGAAGACGAGTGAACCATTCTCGCGGTGCTTGCTTCAATCCATAGAGACTCTTTTTGAGAAGGCAGACATGATCTGGTCGATCACTATCCCGAAACCCCTGCGGTTGTTCCATATATATGGTTTCTGATAAGTTTCCATGTAGAAATGCATTGGAGACATCTAGCTGATTGACGAACCAGTTGTTTGCTGCTGCGATGGCAAATACAGACCTGATGGTTGTGGCTTTGATTACTGGACTGAATGTTTCTTTGTAGTCAATCCCAGCTTTTTGAGTGAATCCCCTTGCTACTAAGCGAGCTTTGTGACGCTCAATGGTTCCATCAGACTTCTTCTTTGTACGAAAGAGCCACCTGGAGGTGATGACATGCTGATCATGTGGTCTCGGTACAAGTTGCCATGTGCCATTGTCTAGAAGAGCTTGGATCTCTTCAGACATGGCAGTACGCCATTCTGATTATTTGTTGGCTTTACTGAAGCATGTGGGATCCACTGTGCCATTTGGATGTGTAGCTAATAGTCCCTCAAACCTTCCTCTTGACTGAAGAGATGACTGTCGAAGTTGCATATAATGTTGTCGTGGACCAATCAACGGTGCATTGCGAGGCCTGGGCCTTTCAGGTGGAATAGGAGCATGTGGTGCACTTTCAGGAGGAGGAGAATCTGTTTGTGGTATGATGTTCTCCTCATGAGGAATTGCATTCTGTATTTCCGATGTGATGATGTCCGCAGCATCAACTGGAGTGTTAGGATCATTCTGAGGAACATGTGTTGATGCAGTAGTGACCACTGGTGACAGATATTGAGGTGGAGCTAAAGGAGCACTGTGTGTGGCTTCAGAGTCAGGAGGAGTAGTTGGGGTTCCAGGATGGGGTCCAGGTGTGATGGGTGCAGAGTATGGAACCAGGTTAGAAGAAGATACTATAGGGTTGGGATTAGAGAAATTACCTGGATACGGGCCGAGTAGAGATGGTAGTTGACACGATGTGCTTACCCTTGAGTTGCTAGTTGAAGGTGATGATGCAGTGATTGTTGATGCAGGAAAGACTTCTTCATTGTGCTGCACAAATTTGCAGATGTATATGCGTCCGGTGGCATATTCAAGACATATATCCCCGGAATGATTTTCTGATGGACCAAGGTAGACAGATAGCTTGGAACGAAAATCAAATTTGTGCTGATTGTATGGACGAAGAAGGGGATAAACACCACTGCCAAAAATGCGTAAGGCCTTATAGGCAGGTTGTTTCTTATAGAATAAGAAATAGGGTGACTTGTTGTTTAGGATTTTGGTGGGTAAGTAGTTAATTAGCCTAATGCTGTGTATCATGGCATAGTTCCAAAATTTTGGAGGTAAAGATGCATTGGCTAGAAAAGTAAGGCAAGTGTCAACAACATGCCTAATTTTCCTCTCAGCTATACCGTTTTGTGCATGAGTGTGAGGGCATGCAATCTTGTGTATAATGCCATGACGTTTGAAAAAAGGTTGTAGTTTTTGAAACTCCCCCCCAAGATCAGAGTAAATATTCTTAACCCTTGCATTATACTGATTAGAAATCATGGCATAAAAATCACAGAAAGTTGAAAAGACATCACTCTTATTCTTTAAACAAAAAACCCATCCAAATCTGGTGAATTCATCAATGATTATTAAAAAATAACGGTGGCCAAGACAAGAAGCAACTGGAGCTGGCCCCCAAACATCCAGATGTAAGTTTTCAAAAGTAAATGTGCTAGAGCGACTAATAGATGGTAAAGAGCTCCTAGCAAGCTTGCCTAATGGACAAAAAGAACATTTGCTAACTGGTTTTGAAGAGGATAGATTGTTTCCTTTGAGAACTGAGCTGACTGTCTGATTCTGACAATGTCCAAGCCGTGCATGCCACCTTTCAAAAGACACCTTCTCTCCAACTAGCGCCTCCTTCAGGGTGGGTGTAAGCACATAGAGTCCATCTTTACTCGGGCCCCGTAACAGGATTTCCCTAGTTGTTTGGTCCTTCACAAGAAAATGGTTAGGCCAAAATTCAAAGAAACATGAGTTGTCACGGGTAAATTTTTGAACAGATAATAAAGATTTGGTAAGCTTGGGAACAAGTAGGGCATCATTAATTTTCAGATTATTGATATTTGAATTTCCAAAATGAGAAATTTGCAAACCTTGACCATTGCCAAACTGAACTGTATCATATCCTGGATATGGCTGCATTTGTTGAAGATGAGCCGGATTTGCCGTCATGTGATTAGTTGCTCCTGTGTCTGGGACCACGGCTGATTAGGACCCATGAATGGATTCGGTGGTTGTTGACATGCCATATGAGCTTGTGGTCCAGGATTGTATTGTGCTCTTGAATTGTTCTTTGGCCTTTTGCACTTGTCAGCCCAGTGGCTTGGATCACCACAATTGTAGCACTTGCCACTTCTTCTTTTCTTTGGATTCTGCTTCTTTGCTTGATTTGTTTCCATGGTGGATACATTGGCCTCAGGCTGAAGCAGAGTTGTCTTTCCGGTCGATTGAATCATGCCCTCAACTATCTTCAAGCTATGCAAAATCTCTTGATAGTTGATGTTTGTACCGCGCTGAGTTACAAGATTCTGAACAGTGGAGCGATACTCTTCTGCTAAACCTTTGTAAAGGACTGACGGTAGTAGATGCCGAGGATAGGGATTCCCTGAGGCAGCCAGATCATCAAGGATGGATTTCACTTTTTGCATATATGCCGTAACAGACATTCCTCCCTGCTCAAGTTCATGCAGTTCGACTCCCATCTGAAACTGCTTGCTGCCTGTAATTAGCCCGTAGGCATCCTTTAAGGCTAGCCAAATGTCATGTGAATATTTGAGATATGCAATCTCAGAAAATACCTCTTCGGTGATTGAATTTAGGAGCAAAGTCCTAACCACATTTTCTACATCATCCCATTAAATAAAAGATGGATTTATGATTAAATCCGTAGCTGATGTCACAAAACCTGTTCTAGGAATAAATTTGGGTGGAGGTGGTGTTGAACTAAGAATATGAGGAAGAAGATGATAGGTTTGAAGGGTGGATTCCATGGACATTCTCCATGCTTTGTAGTTGTTTGGTGTTAATTTGATGTTAATGTTGATATTTGTGGGTGGTTGTCTTGGTTGTTCAACATGAGTGAAGATAGGTTCTGAAGGGACAGGATTGTTTCTAGTATGAGGAATGGATGGGGAAATAAAGTTGTGTCTAACATTGTTTGACGGTGCATCAACAGTGTTATGAAACGAATTTGAGAAGAAAGAAGGTAAGGGATCATGGGATAATTGAGTATTGTAACAAAATGGTGAAGTATAAGATTCAGAAATAACCTGATTTTTGTTACTGGTTTCGGCTGCCTGATACGCTGCTAGGGCAGCAAGAACTGATGGAGAAAATAGAGTTGGAGGTGTCGCCGATTGTTGCAATTGAGTGGATGGCTGCTGAACCCGGGTTTGTTGATTTTGCGGCAGCGGAACTGCTGCCTGGTATGCCGCAAGCGCGGCTAGCACCGCTGCATCGGCTGTAGAGTTCGTCGGAGTCACGAGAGGCACGGCTTGCGCGTTGACAGCAGCGGTAGCGGGGATCACGTTGACAGCGGTGGTAGCGGGGATCGCGGCTTGCGCGTTCTGTTGCTTTGTGCCGCCAAGGCTTGCCGCTTGGAATGCGGCTAGCGCATTGCGGACCGCCTGCGGTAGGAGGTCGCCGACGGTCTGTTGCTGTTGCGTGGGTTGCGGCTCACGGTGAATGACAGCCGCTGTGAGGGCCGCCTGCGGCTCACGGTGTTGCTGGCGCTGTTGCGCCTGTTGTGCGGCTAGGGCGTCAAGAACCGCCTGTGGCAGCAAATCTGTCGCGGTTGTCGGAGGCGGCTGCGATGCTTGTGGTGGAGGATTGTTTGCTGCGAGGAATGACGATTCACCGGTTACAAACGGAGAGGTGAATCGCCAACCCGAGCTCGGTGCGACTGAATCGCCGGACACGATTGGATCTGCGGCGGCAGACGGGGCAGCGGCAGCCGCAGTGGCGGCGGCGGCGGCAATGGCGGCTTTGTATTAGGAATAGGTCGGGGATTGAGGATGATCAGAGGATTCGGAGGATGCGGAAGTTGATACTACTGATACCATGTTGGATGAATGATTTGATAATGATAGGAATATGGAGATAGACAGATAAGTAATAGGCACAATAATGAATTGAATCAGCTTAATGATTCTGGCTCAGAGGCCTTGTATTTATAGTGAGCCAATAATAGTTTGTATAGGAATACAATACATAAGTATAGTCGTATTGAAACTCTACCTAGCTAGGAATATAGACAGAGTAAAACTCTAATTAGATAGGAATCTATTTACAGAGATAATTATATTATCTCTAACATTAAAAAGTCATGTAATTTAATTTTATTTGGAATAAAGGGTTAAATGGGCTCTCAATTAACTCAAATTAATTTGGAATTAATTAAAAGTAGATGCTTTATGTTTTCGCCGATTTCTATCATGGTATTTGTTTTGCAAACCCAATTTTATGGTTTGCAAAATTTTGCATTTTTTTACTTTGGCAAATTTGACCGATAACAATGATCATAAAATAAAAAAATTCAAGATTTAAATAACATTTTGCGCAATTTTAATTCTTCAACATTTTAGGTTTCATGTCATTTAAGTGTTGTTTTTTTATGAGAGATAAAGTTAATATTTAGAGAGAGAAAACTCCAAAAATGATAATTTTGAAAAATCAAAAATATGGTTACATAATAAATATGATACTAAACAACTTTAATTTTTGAAAATTTTCATTTTGAAATAATTATCAATCAAATTTGATAAAGTAAAAAAAATACAAAATGTTATAAATAAGGTTGCTTTTGCAAAATAATAATAATAATAATAATAATAATAAAATACCACGTGTACCAACGTTGAAACCACATGACATATATTTATAATTAACCCTTAATTTTGACTCAATCTAAAATAGGTTATTTTTAACAAATTGGCCAAGATCAAATGAGTCCTGAAAATGCAATATATTTTTACTACGTGAACTTTATCATGTTTAAACTTTGATATTTAAATTTATTTATTTTTATATAAAAATTAATATCTATATAAATCAATTAATGGTTGTCATATATATTAAATTTATAAATGGAGGAACCAAATAGTTAGTTTTATCAACACCCAAATTTTATATTATGTTTCTTAAAACAGATGAACTAACTATTATAATATACAAATTCAGGACTAATAAATTATTTATCCAAAATTACTTAATAACCTTTTTTCATGAAAATTATTTAATAACCCTCTTATGGACATTCACGAAACATGTGGAACTATGGGAGATTCTTTGATTGAAGTAACACTTACAATGAAAGGATAAAACAGAGTTAATAGATTAGTATTTCTAACCACAAAGTCATCGAATTAACTACACATTGATGGGAATGTCACAAATAAATTTGATTCTAACATTTTCTGAGAAGTATATATTTAATTATAACGATAAAAAAATGATGTAAATTATTTCTAAAGTTTACAAGCAATATTAGTTTTATACATATCTATTGGAAAATTTGAACGATCAGGTTTGACTATTATTTCAGACATTTCAAATAAGTTTATGGATAAACAGAAACCATTCCATATATTTTTTTTTATTTATTTGTAACTATATTATTAAAACATTAACCACTGTAGAGACTTCCGTAAAAAAAAAAATTGTGATCAACTTATTATAGCAGACTTAGTTATTAACATTTTAATAGGTTTTTTTTATAACGGTTTTAGAAAACACTAAATATTTAGATATATTTGATTTTAGGAGTGCCCAATATTGGATTTATTAGCTTAAAAAATATTGGATTTATTAATGTCACAATTGAATAATAGTAAAACTAGTTTTTTCAAACTTTCGATAACAAATGAGTAAAATTGATTTTTCTGTAAAATGTTAAGAGTATATATTGGTACCATTTCGTACATTATGGTCAAATGTATACTTTTCCAAAAACATTAAATACTCACATAAATCTATGGCTGCAAAAAGTGAGCTACAATTTAAAATTTAACCATTGAACTCTTCCACGTATATAAATCAATTTGTACTAGTCCTACTAAAATTCTTTAGAGCTAATAATAGGAACACATTTCGAACACATGAATAAAATCAAAATTACAGTTCGTTATCTGTAACTCACAAAAAAAAATCCAAAACCAATTATACAGATAAAGAGAACCATATTAAATTGTTGCAACGTTCATGATTAACTTCTACACAAAGACAATGCTTTCGAAGGGTTGCAACCATGGTTATCAAAATTGGAGGTTAAATAAGTATAAAATACAAAGGGTAAAGGATTAGAATTACGGACGTTGTGACTGAGGATGGAGAGTGGGATTGGTCTAAATTAGATCATTTTTTCAGTCTTGAAACGCTCCTGAAAATCCGGGGAGTTAAAGTTAGCAGTATGGAGGAAGATGGCGATACTCGTTGTTGGTCGTTTACTAATAATGGTGTTTATTATTGTAAATCTGCTTTTGAAGCCTTTAATCACAATTTCGATGTTCCTCCTTCAAACATTTGGAAATGTATTTGGTCCTTGAAGGTTCCTTATCGTATTAGGAGTTTTTTTTTGGCTATGTACTAAGAATAGTCTTCTAACGAATGTTGAAAGGAAAAGACGACATTTGGTGGACTCTGAAGCTTGTAGTAGATGTAAAGCTCATGCGGAACCCAGTTGCCATGTTCTTAGAGATTGTGCTGGAAGTAAGGCCGCGTGGAGGAAAGTTTTGCCTGAGTAGTGTCTTTCTGCCTTCTTTTTCTATTCAGAACAAGACTGGTTTAGGGATGGTGTTGAAGGGAAGTTGTTGGCTGACCTCGAACATGGAGTAATTCTGTTTGTTGTGGTCTACCACCAAATTCGGCATTGGAGGAATGTTGAGGTATTTAGAGAATGAGCGGTTGTCATTCCTAATTTGCTGGCTTTCTTCTTCAGAAAAGTTAATTCAATAATTGAGAGTTTCAAGGTTGATAGTTTAGCAGGTTCTATCCAAAAGACGACTGTTCATCTGATAGGTTGGGATAGACCAGGTGAAGGGATGGTAAAGTTGAACACTGATGGGTCGCATAAAGAGAACAGAATAATTACTATCGACGGTGTATTGAGAGATGCAGGAGGTGCTTGGTTGTCAGGTTTTGCTCAGAATCTGGGTTTGAGCTCCTCTTTTATTGCTGAGCTCTGGGGTATCTTTTCTCGGCTTAGGGTGGCAGAGGATCTGGGGATTAGGAGGATGCTAGTGAAGTCAGACAATCTCGAAGCAGTCAACATGATTTCTAATAAAAGGGCTCTGTGTTTAGGGAGCCGGAATTTAGTTAAAGCAATTAGAAGGATTTGCTCCTCTTTCGATTTTATCAACTTTTGCCATGTTTTCTGGGAGCAGAATCGGGTGGCAGATCGGCTTGCTGCGCCATGAGAGGGCTTTGGGCGTCTCTATTTTCTCTTCTCCTCCTGATTTTCTGTTATCTTTACTTTCTGAAGATATTGTGGGGGGTTAGCTTTCCTAGGGTAATGCGGGGTTAATTTGTTGTGGTGTTTGTTTTGTCTTTACTTTTTTTCCTACCAAAAAAAATAAAAAATAATATTTTTATTCACATTTAACCTTATAATATAATAAAATATATATTTTTTTAAATAGTAAAATACTAACGTTATTAAAAAATTACACTAATAAATATTTCTTTAATAGTAATTAAAGTTTAAATCCTAATAGAACTTTATTTAATTTTTTTTTGGTAGGATAGGAAAAGAAAAACAAACAAACAAAAAACCGCTCAACCCGGGATCAGCCTAGGAAAACTGACCCCACCACATCCTCCAAGATCATAGAAGAGATGAAGACCGGAGGAGAAGAAAAGGTAGATAGACCCAACATTCTAGAATTCCCTTCCATCGCAAGACGGTCCGCTACGCGATTTTGCTCCCTATAAATATGAGCAAAGCTAATAGAATCAAAGGAGGATCCAATCCTTTTAATGCCTTTAATTATATTAAGGCTATTTAGGCAAATAGCATTGCCCTCGGAAATCATTTTAACCGCTTCTAGGTTATCTGACTCAACAAGAAGCTTCTTCACCCCCAGATTCTTAGCTAACTTCAGGCCAGAGAAAATCCCCCAAAGCTCTGCAGAAAAGGACGAACCAATACCCAAATTCTGGGAGAAGCCAGAAACCCACCTGCCACCATCATCTCTAAGAACCCCTCCTGCGGCAATTCTCCCGTCTCTTAGACAAGAACCATCAGTGTTGAGCTTAACCACACCTTCACTCGGCCTACACCAGCCTAAGAGATGGACCTCCTTCCTCTGAGCAGCCCTAGCCAAAGGATCTTCAACAAAGCTCTCAACCAAGGTACTAATCTTTTTGGAAAAGAAGTCTAAGACATTTGGGTGAGAAACCACTCCTCCTCCAAAAATCTCCCCATTCCTCCTTCTCCAAATCTGATGGCAAACCACCACAAATAAGAGAACACCCTGATTCAGATCAGGCAGAAGAATCCCTTTAATCCCATCTACAAACCAATCATTCTCTGAGTGGGCTAAAAAGGAAGAGAGCACATCCCTAGGGAGAATTCTCCTCCAAACCTCTTTACTTTTCTCACAGTCCCTGAGAGCATGGCACAAAGTCTCTTCATACCCTCTGCATCTGCCACAGGCTCCAGATTCCACCAGATGCCTCCTTTTCCTATCCGAATTATGAAGCAACCTATTCCTAGCCCCAAGCCACAGGAAGCTTCTAATACGGTACGGCACTTTTAAGGCCCAAATCGTCTTCCACACCCCTGGGGACGAGGTATCCAACTCCTGATAGAACGCCTGAAACGCAGATTTACAAGAATAGGCCCCGTTGTTTGTCAACGACCAACAGTAACTATCCTTTTCTTCAATTTGACTACTAATCTGGACACCTCTAATTGTAAGGAGCGATTCCAGACTGAGGTAGGACTCAAATTTTTCCCAAATCCACCACATCTGCAATCCTCCAGTCCTGAATGTCCAACGGAGGCAAAAAAGTACAAACCTCTAATAAAGGCTTCTTACCTATCCAAATATCCTTCCAGAAGCTGATGAACCTACCATTACCCACATTCCACCCAATCCCTGAACAAAATTCAGCAAAAACCGCACTAATGCCTTTCCAAAGAAAGGAACAATTAACCACTCTATCCTTAAGACCCCCAAACACCTTATCCTTTCGATATTTACCACATAAAAGATGAACCCACAAAGCTGAAGGAAGCTGCCACATTCTCCACAGGAGTTTCATTAATAAGACTTTATTATTATCTTTGGCTTTCCTAATGCCCAGACCTCCCATATCTTTAGGCTGACAAACCTCATTCCAAGGAACAAGGTGGATCTTCCTCCCCTCCTCAGCTTCACCCCACAGGAACCTACGATTAATTTTATCAAGATCCTTAAGCACAGGTTCGGGAAGATGACAAGCCTGTATAATGTGATTGGGAGTCGCACAATTGACATATTGAATTAACGTAAGACGACCAGCGAGAGAGAGAGTCTTAGCTTTCCACGTGGCACACTTCATATTAGCTTTATCCAAAGTATCTTTAAAAGACACTTTAGACACTCTCTCACTATGGAGGGGGATACCCAGATACTTCCCGAGAGAGCAAGTCAGAGGAATTCCCGACAGATCACTGATCCTTTTACAGACTCTCTAGTTCATATTTTTAGAGCACATCATTCTAGACTTTTGGACATTAAGCTTCTGACCAGAGGCCGAACAGAAACAATCAAGAATATCCGTAATAATACTTAACTGCTCCTCATTACCTTCCATAAAGATCAGAACATCATCCGCAAAGAACAAGTGAGTAACCTGGGGACAGAACTTATTGATAGCCACTGGGTGGAATTTCCCATTATCAACAGCATCTTGGATCAGGTGAGACAACCTTTCCATAGCAATAAAAAATAAGAAGGGGCTCATTGGGTCTCCTTGACGGATACCCCGGCTCGGAGAGAATTCCTCCGACATATCCCCATTAATCAACACTTGAAAAACAGGAGAAGAGATACAAACCTTTATTAACCTTCTCCAACTGTCCGGGATCCTAGCTATCTCCAGACTTTCCATCAGAAAACTCCAGTTGATGCGATCATAGGCTTTCTCCAGATCCAACTTAAGAGCCACAATACCTTTCTTCCCCTTCTTGATCTTCATAGTGTGGACCATCTCTTGGGCAATCACCACATTATCCATCATTTGTCTACCAGGCACAAAACTTCCCTGATTCTGACAAATGATCTCAGGAAGAATGCAACGGATTCTATTAGCCACAATCTTTGTAATAGTCTTATAGAGAACATTACAAAGACTAATAGGCCTCATATGCAAGAAAGAAGAAGGCTTCTCAATTTTAGGAATCAGAACTAGAAGGGTTCTATTTACCAGCCCGATATCCTGAGAACCATTAAACACACCTTTGATGAAGTTATAAATACCTTCCTTCACAACCTCCCAGTGCTTATGGTAAAAACCAGCAGGCAGACCATCAATCCCAGGAGCTTTAGTAGCCCCAATACTAAAAATGGCTTGGTCAATTCCCTTCAGGGAAATAGGGTGGAAGGCTTCCAGACTCTTATCCTCTCCAACCATGGGAAAAGTAGCAACAGAATGAGCCTTCTCCAGATGAACAGGTACCTCTTTAAAAAGGTCCTTATAGAAATCCAGGGCCAAGCTCCGAATATCTTCATCCTCATAAACCCAATCACCATTAGAGTTCTTAATAGCATCAATCATATTCCTATGCCTTCTAATGATGGTAGAGAGATGAAAATACCTAGTATTTCGATCCCCATCTCTGATCCAGGCTTTCCTAGATTTTTGAAACCAAAGAAGCTCCTCCTGCTTAAGCACAGCTTCCAACTCCTTCTGAAGGGTTCTGAGAAAGCCATCCAAACTGTGATCGAACCTAACCTCCAACCTACGCTGAATGCCCTCAATTCTACTCAATAATTTATTCTTCCTCCTAATAATATGCCCAAAGACATTTTTATTCCACCCCAGCACATTTTTTCTGAAACCTTCAGTAGCTTGAAGGACATTCGAGTGAGGCTTCCAATTATCATGAACGAATTCCTTAAACTTAGGATGAGACTCCCAAGCCAACTGATAACGGAAAGGTCTCTCTCCCCTAGGACGATTATCTCTCATCAGCCTGAATAAGATAGGACAGTGATCAGAATGACGGAACGGGAGATTTAACACAGAACCTTCAGGGAAAGTAGACTGAGCTAAAACATTAGCATAAACTTTATCCAAACGAACAAAGGTACTGTTGCGCTTCCAAGTGAACTTATGACCAGAGGCCCCTAGATCAGAAAGCCCACATAAATCCATACTATTCTTATGGTTAAGGCAGCGGTTAACATAATGATGTGAACCCCCTCTCTGATCACTCATAAAAGCAATATCATTAAAGTCACCAGCCACAAACCAAGCCTCAGCTATGTTAACACTCATAGAGTAAAGAACCTCCCAAAGCCGTTTTCGATTGGCCAGGATAGGGTCAGCATACACCAGGGTAATAAAAAAGGGTTTGTTACCCGAAACACTCACTTTACTATGAATAAACTGCTTATCCATACTAATAATATCGAAATGAACCCGATCTAGCTTCCAGAAAAGCCAAATCCCACCAGCCTGGCCAGTAGCCTCCGATCTAACACAGTTCCAGTTCCCAAACTTTTTAACCACCTCATCTGCTTTATCTCCACTAATCTTAGTTTCCATTAAAGGAAAACAAGAAGGATTAAATTGTTTAATTAAATCATTAACATGGGTACGGGTAGCCTTGCTAGCCGCACCTCTAACATTCCAAAACAACAAATCCATAGATAGGATGACAACTGACTGTTGAAACACCTTTGCATATAATTTTGATTTGACAAAATTGGTTAAGTATAATATATATACATATTCTAAACACACTGAGTTTAAATGCTTTGATTTAATTCTACTAATGTGTTTGTTCAATGTTGAGTTAAAATACTATAAGACATAAGAATCGAAAGGCCCAAGCCCAATACGGAAGCCAAGGCCCAAGTCAAACAACTCAGTACACTCGGCCCGCGTATGTCAAGACGTTGCCGTTTTTGAACAAAAACGCAACTCAGCAAACGGAAGTATCTAGAAGACCTTCGGGAACAACTTCACAATGAAGCTGCTGAGTCGTCTCGACAAAGCGTACAAGATAGCAGCTGGCAAAGAAAACTTCCAGACAAAGTGTTTCCTCTTTTGGCAAAGTTCAGACGACACAGTATACTGTCTAGTTGACTTTACCATAAAAGGAGAGACCATCTGCTGAGCTGACCGAGGACAGAAGATACACGATTGTGATTGGCCGATAGCTCTGAGCAAGTCAGGATGACAACGACATATAGCCGTTTCCCTCCAACGGTTATTTCGAAATTCAAAATGACCGAGGCCCAGACATCTCTATAAATAGTGCCATCACAAGCTTCACAACACACAGAACTTGATCAAGCCATTACGCTGACCAAATCTCTACAAGTTCTGCAAGCAAGAAGCAAAGCAAAAATTCTTACACTACATTTCTCATATCTGTGTAAAAGTCTAGAGTGATTGTAAATCGTCTAAAGTGTCTTAGCACATCTTTGTATTAGGACAAAACACTTATCATTTCTAGAGATAGAAAGGAGAGGCTGAGTACTCGGTTTTAAGTACTCAGCGGAGAGATTAGGATTGAGCAGAAGTATAGAGGAAGGTACTCTTGTCATACTCAATTGCTGATATTGTAAAAGGTTTGAGGCTCTACCTTTAAAGAGCTCAGTAGAGTATTTGAAATCTCGGAACGTGTTCCGGGGACAGGACGTAGGCTTAGAAGAAGCCGAACCTGGATAAATCTGCTGAGTGAAGTATTTCTTACCTTAACTCCTTATTTATATTGCTTGCTTTAAATAATCAAAACTGACCAAGTAAAGAGGTCAAGTTGAGTTGTGTGCGTTGAACGTCTGAGCTCAGGAATAGACTCTAAGTGCTATCTCCTGACTCAAGCTAAGAAACTGACCTAGTCACCTGTTGACTAAGCCAGTACCTTACTGTTTACTCAGCGCCGCTGTTCAAACCTTTTTTTTTCTTTAGAAAAAGAAGTCTGCCTAAATTGCAAAAAAGTTTAAATAGTTCCTAACCCCCCCTTGGAACTATACTTGCAACTAAACAAGGGACCAACAAGTGGTATCAGAGCTTAAAAGCTCATTTTAAAAGGTCTAACAACCTTGAGCTGATCCCTACCATGGGCGAAAACAGCACTCGGTTTCTCCTTGGAAACCAAACAACTCAAATACTGCCTGAGGGGCTGTCCATTACTAGGCCTCCTCTATTCTTCGGGTCAAACTATACCTTCTGGAAGAATAGGATGAAGAACTTCATTCAGGCTACAAACATGAGTGCCTGGCTATCTATAGTCCAAGGCCCGTTTGTACCTATCGAGGTTGTGGCTGGCCAAACAGTTATAAAAGCTGAGGCCAAATGGACAGAGGATGATCTTAAGAAGCTTCAAAACCATGCTTCGGCTATCAATATGCTTCACTGTGCGCTCGATGCTGCAGAATATAACAAAATCTCAGGTTGCGAGTCAGCACAAGAGATCTGGAAAAAGCTGGAAGTCACATACGAGGGAACAAATAAAGTGAAAGAATCCTAGGTGAATCAGCAGATGAGACTGTACGAGCTGTTCGAGATGAACAATGATGAGGGCATTTCAGACATGAACGCAAGGTTCACCAACATCATAAATGAGCTCAAGAGACTTGGGAAAATCTTCACTGAGGAAGAACAAGTCAAAAAGATACGCAGGAGTCTTCCGAAGGACTGGCAAGCAAAGAAGACAGCAGTTGAGGAAGCTCAGGATTTAACCACCTACAAATATGACGAACTCATCGGTTCATTGCTGACCCATGAGATATCCATGAAAAACTTTGAGGTGAAGGAAAAATCTGAAGACAAGAAGCAGAAGTCACTTGTCATGAAAGCTGACTCCACTGACGGGAGTTCAACTGATGATGAGGAGATGGCTATGTTCACAAGGAAGATGAAAAGGATATTCAAGAAAAGTGACAAATACTCTAAAAAGCCTTACAGAAAGTTTGATAAGTATAAGGCTGACTCAAGTGATAGCAAATACAGAAAGGACAGCTCAAAGCCCATTACATGCTTTGAGTGCCATCAAACTGGCCATATAAGTCAAACTGCCCCACGCTGAGGAAAGACAACAAAAGTGGGAAGAAAGCAATGGTGGCTACTTGGAGCGACAGCGATGAGTCTTCATCCATAAAAACTGAGGCCACCGAGTCAGCGAAGATATGCTTCATGGCTGACGAACTTGCTGAGCCATGCGTCTCTGAGCATGCTGACCCATCCATCGCATTAGATGATGAGGAACAATCAAATGAGGTAATTTCTCTTCCCCAGCTCAGAAACGATATGGTTAATGCCCTGAGTGATCTCTATACACTTGTCAAGAAGTGTAATAAGAAAGTTAGAGCACTCAGCAGGTGCTGTGACGAAGTGGAAGAGGTCAAACTGAGTGACCTCAGATACCTTCTTCAGGACAATTCGACTCTGCATGATAACATGAAGATCATGCATGAGTATGTCTCTGAAGTCCAAACAGTTTCAAAGAAACTGAGGAAGGACGTCACAACCATCCAGAACCAACTAAAGGTTCCAAATAAAAATAACATTCCTCTGAGAACTCAGTACCAAGGTACTCGGCAGAGATGGAATCCCCAGCGAAAAGTCCAGTGTGACTTTTGTGGGAAGTTAGGACACACCACTAAGGTGTGCTGGCACGCTCAGCACTGGGGTGCTGACAAGTCAGTAAAAAATCCTAAACAGAAGGTCAGTTGTGACTTCTGTGGAAAGAATGGCCATACTGTCCATGTATGCCGCCATAAAATAAAGTATGATGCTATACCTGTTGCACCTAACAAGTCAGGACCCAAAAAGAATTGGGTACCTAAAGTAACTAGTTACAATGCAGGTAAGCCTGAGATGTGCCGAGAAGTCAAAGATGTGGTATATTGACAGCGCATGCTCAAGGCATATGACGGGTGATGAAACTCAGTTCATCACGTTTGAACGTAAACGAGGAGGGAGCGTAAGTTTTGGAGACAACAAGAAGGGTAAGATAGTAGGCTCAGGAACCATCGGAGGTAATCCTACTATTGAATCTGTCTCCCTAGTCAGTGGACTCAAATATAACTTACTCAGCGTAGCTCAGCTATGTGACAATGGGAGAAAAGTTATATTTGATGCTACTGGATGTAAAATATACGAGGGAAAAACAAATGAGTTAATTTTAACTGCCCCTCGGATAGATAATGTCTTTATGCTAGACTTAGAGAAAAAGTTTTCAAACACTGTGTGCTTAGTAACAAAGGAAGAAAATTCCTGGCTATGACACAGGAGACTTGGTCATGTAAGCATGGACCTCCTGGCCAAACTAGCAAGAAAGCAATTGGTTGAGGGACTGCCCGAACTTAAATTTCAAAAAGATCAATTATGCCACGCTTGCCAAGCTGAAAAACAAACCAAACAATCTTTTTACAGTAAAAACATTGTCTCAACTAAACGTCCGTTAGAGTTGCTACACTTGGATCTCTTTGGTCCAGTCTAGCCGCTGAGTCTGGGTGGAAGAAGATTTTCCTTGGTCATTGTAGATGACTTCTCTCGGTATACGTGGGTCATCTTGCTGACCAGCAAGGATGAGACTTTTGAGACATTTTCAAATTTGGTTAGAAAAATTGAAAACGAAAAAGACCTAAAATTAGCTCATATCCGTAGTGATAACGGTGGAGAGTTCAAAAACCAAAAGTTTGTTGAATTCTGTGAAGCCAGCGGCATTGACCACAATTTTTCTGCTCCTAGAACACCTCAGCAAAATGGGGTTGTGGAAAGGAAGAACAGAACTCTGGTTGAAATAGCCAGGACAATGCTGGATGAGCATAGGCTTCCAAAGTATTTTTGGGGAGAGACTGTTAACACAACATGCTACATTCTTAATAGGGCTCTAGTTAGACCTATACTCAAGAAAACCCCCTATGAACTTTGGAAAGGACGAAAGCCCAATATTGGATACTTTCGTGCCTTTGGCTGTAGATGTTTTATTTTAAATACCAAAGATAGCTTAGCAAAGTTTGATTCAAAAGCTGATGAGGCTATCTTTTTGGGCTACTCAACAAACAGCAAAGCATACAAAGTTTTTAATAAGCGAACTCAAGTGTTAGAAGAGTCAATACATGTAGAGTTCGATGAAACTGACCCTGCAGGTAGATACCAGCCGCTGACCGAAGATGATCCAAACTCAGTAACCATCGCTGACCCAGAACCAGCTACTAAGTCATTCACGAAAAGGCTGACTAAGAGTAAGAGTGAACCTAAGATTACTTTTACTGACCCATCTACTTCTGCAGAGATTGTTGAAACAGGAATAGCACAAGACATAAATCTACCCAAAGAAATAAGGATTCCAAGAGGGCACTCCGAAAGTGCAATCCTTGATTCTGCTGGGAATACCCTGATGACGAGGAATCAACTCAGGAAGTACCTCAGCAATGTTGCTTTCATCTCAGTACAAGAACCAAAGAATTTCGCTGAAGCTGAGTACGATGAATTCTGGATGAACGCAATGCAAGAGGAGCTCGATCAATTTCGAAGAAATGATGTATGGGAGTTAGTGCCTCATCCAAAGAGTCAAAAGACCATCCGAACAAGATGGGTCTTCAGGAACAAGATGGACGAACAAGGAAACGTAGTCAGGAACAAAGCAAGGCTTGTAGCTCAGGGCTACAGTCAGCAAGAAGGTATAGACTACGGTGAGACCTTTGCCCCAGTGGCAAGGCTAGAGGCAATTAGAATATTATGTGCATATGCATCTTACATGAATTTTAAATTATTCCAAATGGATGTCAAAAGTGCATTTCTTAATGGAGTTATAAACGAGGAGGTTTATGTAAATCAACCTCCAGGTTTTGAGGACCCTAAGTTCCCAAACCATGTTTACAAACTCAAAAAGGCTCTGTACGGCCTCAAGCAAGCACCATGTACTTGGTATGAGAGGCTGACCAGTTTCCTGCTGACTAGAAATTACGTCAGGGGTAAAGCTGATACAACCTTATTCATTAAGAAAAAGGGTAAAGAAACCCTGCTGGCCCAAATTTATGTTGATGATATAATATTTGTGCAACTAACGAATCAATGTGCAAGGAGTTTAGCAAACAAATGCAGACTGAGTTTGAAATGTCTATGATGGGAGAACTCAACTTCTTCCTTGGTCTTCAAATTAAACAAGGAAAGAATGGCATCTTCATCAGTCAAGCCAAATATGCCAAGGAGATCTTAAAGAAATATGACTTGGAAAATTGCAAGCCAATATCCACTCCTATGGGCACTGACACTGTCCTCTGCGCTGATGAGAATGGTAAGTCAGTAGACAGCAAGTTATATCGAGGTATGATAGGCTCTCTACTTTACTTAACAACCAGCAGACCGGACATTCAGTTTTCAGTATGCTACTGTGCTAGATATCAATCTAACCCTAAGGAATCTCATTACATTGCTGTAAAAAGAATCCTTAGATATTTGCAAAGCTCAGTGAACGCAGGTTTGTGGTATCCAAATACTCATGATTTTACACTCATCGGATACACTGACGCTGACTATGGACGAGATAAGCTGGAACGAAAAAGCACCTCTAGAGGATGCCACTTCTTAGGAAGCTGTCTTGTATCCTGGTTCAGCAAAAAGCAGGCGTCAGTAGCCTTGTCCACCACTGAAGCTGAGTACATCGCTGCTGGTCATTGTGTTGCTCAAGTCCTATGGATCAAGCAACAACTTGAAGATTATGGTGTTCAAACGAAGACAATTGAAGTCAAATGTGACAACAAAAGTGCAATTGATCTTTCCAAGAACCCAATTCAACACAGCAGAATGAAGCATGTCAGCATCAGACATCACTTCATTAGAGACCATGTACTCAAGGGTGAGATCAAGCTGACCTTTGTCCCAACGGACGAACAGCTTGCGGATATCTTCACGAAGCCACTGGCCCGTGAGCAGTTCAGCATACTGAGAGAAGCAATTGGTATGTTTAATCCTCTTCAGTAAATTCCTGTGCTAAATGAATATGAATGCTGAGTGAATTACATGCTGAATGATTTATTGTTTGCTGAGTAACTCATCGAAACTGACTGAATATACAATACTCAGTAAACTTGCATGCTGAGAAACTTAGTTTAGAACTTGAACTTAAAATCATCCTTAAATACTGCACTGACCACTCAGAATATCAAACGCTTGACATTCTAAATACTGAGTGATTAATCCGTTAGCATAAATGCAAAGCACGCGTATAGCCTAGGATGACGTATTCACCGTAATGTGTCATAAATGCCAGGATCGTTGTCGGTACATGATCCCAAGGCAAAACTGACACATGGATTCGATTAAGATCCACACCGTTCATTTCGTCTATAAATTATGGGTATTTCCCCATCTTTTACTCTTTACGCTTAATCAATTCTTAAGGCAAAGAAATCACTTAGAACTTCTTTTCTCTCAAATTCCTCTAATTCCTCCATCTTCAAAGAATGACTAAGTTATCTTTCAATGTCTCCGGTGCCGGCCACCAAAAGTCCAGCTCCGATGAACCTTCACAAAACCCCTCTACACCGAGCAAGGGTAAAACTGGCCAAACTTCTGGAAAAGGGAAAGCTGTTAAGATCAGGACCTACTCCAAGGTCTTCAAAAATGTCCGCGAATGGAAGGTTGAGCCCTCCAGATGGGTCTCTGAGCATTTCGTACAACATGAACAACCATTTTCCGAATGGATCTCCAAGAACGAATGGACTGGGCTGTTCTCGGTCAGAGATGAGACATATCCTGACCTGGTAAGGGAGTTTTACCACAACCTTAAGGTTGCCAGTGACTCCGTCGACTACCTAAGCACTGAAGTAAGAGGAAAAACCATCTTCATCAACCCTCTGTACATAGGAAATCTCCTCCAGCTCAAAACTGAGGGAGTAAGGCTGAGGAAGTCAGGAGATCAGGACAAAACCAACTACGTCCATACCTTCTGCAAACCTGAGGGTCACTCAGGAGAGATCTCAGCATCTTCAATGGGACAGCACCAGAAGATGGCTCACTACCTGTTGAGCTATTTTATTTACCCAAAGATCAACTGCACTACATCAACAATAAACTTTGAACAGTGCTTCATATGGCACATGCTGACGTACACCCCCATCAACATGCCGGTCTTCTTAGTTGCTGGGTTCCTACGCAGCACGGGTACGCTAAGGCTTGGGTCACTCATAACTCGAATTCTTCTTGACCACAAGATTGATCTCGAAGGCGAGGAATCCTTCAAAGGAACTGAGATCACAGCTGCCTCGCTGAGGGCACTGAAATTTGGGCAACCCTTGAAGAAAGGAAAAGCTGCTGTTGCTGCTGCTGGCCAAGCTGGCCAAACTGAGGAAACTGTTGCTGAGCCTAAGAAAGGGAGAAGAACTAAGGCTCCAGCTTCTCGCAAGAGAAAATCTACTGAGTCACCAAATGTTGAGTCTCCTGCAAAGAGGCAGAGGTCAGCTGGAAAGTCAGCTGAAAAGAGAACCAGGCAAGATGAGCCTAGAACTGAGGAAGCTGCTGAACTACCTCAGAAGAAGCAAAAGACTTCAACACTGGCACCTCTGGACGTTATACCGATCGACTTCATTGTACCGGGTGATTCTCATTTCACTCAATGCCAAGGTACTGATGCTACGGAAACTGAGGTCCAGTTAGATGACCACTTCATCTCCCAAGTTGAGGAAGAACTTGACGGAGATAGTTCTGAGGAGGAAGAGGAAGAAGAAGAAACCAGCGGTCAGGATGACGCTGAGGATTCAGAAGAAACTGCCAGCGAAATTGAAGCTGAGGATGCTAACACTGGGTTAGCTGGTGGAAATGTGCAAACTGACACTGAGTTAGCTGCTGGAGTTGAGCAAGTTGAGCAAGTTGATCAAGCTGACCAGACCCATAATGAGGAAAAGGAACCTACTCCTACTCACTCAGAAGAACCTGCTCATCATACCACTCCACCACGTAGAAGGCGAAAGCTGGTTAAGGCCAGTGAAGTGATGGTCAGTGAACTTCCTGTGCAATCACCATCTATTCCTGAACTTGTCCTCTCTAAGACAACAAAGGACCCTTCTACTGTTCAACTAAAGTTTTTCAAACGACCATCAACTTCCTCTACTACAACGCCGTTGGAAAAACAAGCCTCTGTTCTTCTCAACAGGAACATGCCGACCATACCACTTCAACCACTTCAACAAGTCACGTTGAACCAACCACTGTCCATGCTGTCTCCTCAAGCATGGTGCTGACTCTCCATCTTTCTGCTGTCAGCACAGACAGTGTTCGGGTTATGTCTTCCATCAACAACCTCTCTGCTGATCAATCAACAATTCCTTCAACTAAAGTGCAGATTGAGCCAACTCATCCAGTCACTGACCAGGGTACTTCTTTCACTCCACTTTCTTCTGGTCATACTGATGTACATCGGGATGCCACTGAGTCCGGAAAAAAGCTCATTGACTCAGTGTAAGCACTCATCCACGATCTTCAACATTCTGCTTCGCCTGCTGCTGGATCTTCAATTCCTGAGACAACTCAGCTCTCCCAGGTCACTCTACTTCTCAACGAAGTCAAAGGACTCAAGGATCTGCTGAATGTCGTCTTGTCATTCCAAGCCCAGCAAGCTAAGCAGGATTCACTTGCCAAGTTGGCAGAGATACAGCTGTCAACAATTCAACATTTGAACTCTCTCCATCAGCAAGTTCAGAAGTTGTCTGCTGTGAACCTGACTACGCCACTTCCTCAGAACTCAAGATGCTTTTTGATCAGCTTCATACTGAGCAACTTAAGACAAATGAGCAAATAGTGTCCTGTAGTCAGTGCTCAGTCGAGCAAATCGGTGAGGCCATCAGGCTACTTAACCTCAACAAGCAAGATATGGATACTGACGCTTTAAAGCAGAATGAGTTGCTGTCTCTCGCACAACAATCCTTCAATCACATCCATCATAATAATATCCAGCATCATCATTATGACTCATCTCTCTTGAAAACTTTCCACCAAGTCTTTGCTGGCCTCTCTGAAGCTCTCATCTGGCAAGCAAAAGCTCAAGCTTTCAGTGTAAATATGCTCAGTGCTGCTGATCTTCGCGTACTAGTCGAAGTATCAGCTGATGGAGTTGCCATCTTTGATGGCGTAAATGAAAGTGCTGACAAACTAAAAGAGCTTTCACAAGAACTTTCTCGTGTTGTCTTAACCGATGCGTTCAAGCTCCCTGAAGTTGACAAAATGGGGGAGAAAGCGCAAGCTGCCAGAGCTCAGCATGAGCGACGTTAGTACGAGCGAAGTCAGTCACAGGGCAAGAAGAAGAAATAGATAGGCTAGCATAACTTAGGCCATATCAGTGTAATCTATTTGTCTAGTTTATTTCTTTTACTATGTACTTGCTGACTTCTTTCAATATATATCATACTTATTTTTCTTATTCCAATACTGAGTTATGATATATGCTATTAAGTACTGAGTTATTATGTATCTTCATTTATATAATATTTATTGACTAAATTATATGCTGATAACATGTTTGACATTAACCTATGTACTTATGAAACATTCTGATAAGAACTCATTGAACAACAAATTACTCAGCGCGCTCTATATGTTTAAAACTTCCGCTTAACACTGAGTAAATAGAATATGTGATATAGCTGACCTATACCTAAAAACTGACCTTAGACTTACTCATTTAAATCCTTAAATGTTTTAAGTAAAACTAAGTCAGTAACTCAACCCTTACGAGGGAGTTTGCTAAAGTATATTAGGTCAACTATAATGGGGGAGCTCATACTGAGTTCCTTGCTGAATAGTTTTGCCAACATCAAAATGGGGGAGTTTGTTGAAACACCTTTCCACATAATTTTGATTTGACAAAATTGGTTAAGTATAATATATATACATATTCTAAACACACTAAGTTTAAATGCTTTGATTTAATTCTACTAATGTGTTTGTTCATTGTTGAGTTAAAATACTATAAGACATAAGAATCGAAAGGCCCAAGCGCAATACGGAAGCCAAGGCCCAAGTCAAACAACTTAGTACACTCGGCCCGCGTATGTCAAGACGTTGCCGTTTTTGAACAAAAACGCAACTCAGCAAACAGAAGGATCTAGAAGACCTTCGGGAACAACTTCACAATGAAGCTGCTGAGTCGTCTCGACAAAGCGTACAAGATAGCAGCTGGCAAAAAAAACTTCCAGACAAAGTGTTTCCTCTTTTGGTAAAGTTCAGACGACACAGTATACTGTCTAGTTGACTTTACCATAAAAGGAGAGACCATCTGCTGAGCTGACCGAGGACAGAAGATACACGATTGTGATTGGCCGATAGCTCTGAGCAAGTCAGGATGACAACGACATATAGCCGTTTCCCTCCAACGGTTATTTCGAAATTCAAAATGACCGAGGCCCAGACATCTCTATAAATAGTGCCATCACAAGCTTCACAACACACAGAACTTGATCAAGCCATTACGCTGACCAAATCTCTACAAGTTCTGCAAGCAAGAAGCAAAGCAAAAATTCTTACACTACATTTCTCATATCTGTGTAAAAGTCTAGAGTGATTGTAAATCGTCTAAAGTGTCTTAGCACATCTTTGTATTAGGACAAAACACTTATCATTTCTAGAGATAGAAAGGAGAGGCTGAGTACTCGGTTTTAAGTACTCAGCGGAGAGATTAGGATTGAGCAGAAGTATAGAGGAAGGTACTCTTGTCATACTCAATTGCTGATATTGTAAAAGGTTTGAGGCTCTACCTTTAAAGAGCTCAGTAGAGTATTTGAAATCTCGGAACGTGTTCCGGGGACAGGACGTAGGCTTAGAAGAAGCCGAACCTGGATAAATCTGCTGAGTGAAGTATTTCTTACCTTAACTCCTTATTTATATTGCTTGCTTTAAATAATCAAAACTGACCAAGTAAAGAGGTCAAGTTGAGTTGTGTGCGTTGAACGTCTGAGCTCAGGAATAGACTCTAAGTGCTATCTCCTGACTCAAGCTAAGAAACTGACCTAGTCACCTGTTGACTAAGCCAGTACCTTACTGTTTACTCAGCGCCGCTGTTCAAACCTTTTTTTTCTTTAGAAAAAGAAGTCTGCCTAAATTGCAAAAAAGTTTAAATAGTTCCTAACCCCCCCTTGGAACTATACTTGCAACTAAACAAGGGACCAACACTGACCGCACCTACAAACCTAAGCCAGGTATTTATTAGGGGCTCCTGAGAGCCTCGCCAAGGTACCCGCATGCCCTCTCTTATCTGGTAAAACCATAGTGTTAAGGACACTTTTTTGCTTTCCCTTTAGCTTTTTCATACTAGTTTTATTAACTCTCATAGTCTTCCCAATCCCAGGATCACCACAAAGTAGGAATACTAACCTCATTTATCTTCTTCTTCCTTTGTGAAGCCAAAGCCAGGGACCCCACCTGGGATTCACCTTTGGAGACAAAAAGAGGGTTAACAGTTTCAACCACCTTATTGGATGGTTCAACAGACTCCAAACCTGGCATGCTTTGATCAATATGCTCGTCAACCTGGTCAAAATCTTGGACTTCCTCAATAGTTAAGGCCCCAAATCTGGATCCTGAAGTGAAATCTGAAACAGCTCCAAAATCCTCCATCACCTTGGGGTTAGGCTTCTCCTTGACACTTGGATTAGCAATAGGCTTTGGTAGGGTAGACTTCATATTAATGTTAATATCAGGAGGACGATTTTGAACAACTGAAGGGTGTGTCCTTCGTTTAGCAGACCTCTTCGCCACCATCCAGGGCCCAAAATTCCCCCCATCACCTTGGATCCCTTCAGTTCTCCCAATACCACCCTCAACAACCTCTTTTAAAACCTTTTCCCTTTTAGGGCACCCCTCCTGAGTATGACCATACATACCACAATCATAGCAAATATTATGTAAACCTTCATACTCAATAAAGTACACCTTGTTACGAACGCAGAATTTTGACAACAAAGGTTTTGCAAGATCAATATCAATACAAACCCTTGCAAACTTGCCTCTAATAGCACCAATTGTAGTTTTGTCCACATGGTGGACCTTCCCAACCAGACCTCCTATTTTACTGAGAAAATTCTCACTATAATATTCAATACGAAGGCCCGAGAATCTAACCCAAGTCAAAATCCTATTAACCGAGAAATCATGAGGATTAAAATTAGGAACCCAAGACCGTAAGGCTAGAACATGGTTAGAAATAATATATGGACCCCCATTGATCACAGCATTATAATCCTCAACTCGAGTAAATTTAATGACATAGTAGTCATTTTCAAGGTCAGTAATACTGACTTTTCCTTTCCTAACCCACTGAGCTTGGATCCTTTGAGCAAAATAGTTAAAGCTAATTCTCTTCCCAAGCACTGTTACTATTAAAGAAACCTTCCACTTATCTCTGAGCTCCCGCTTCTCTGCTGAGGAAAGCCTAATCACAGGACAAAAAGAATAGAACTTTATTTATTAATATTAGAATGATAAACTTTTTATCAAAAAAAGATAAACTAATTTTATATAGTAACTATCGAAACAAAAAATAGAAAAAATTAGTAATAAATGGTATTTTAAATATTTAATTTTTAAAGATGATTATATATATATATATATATATATATATATATATATATATATTAATTCTGATAGATATAACAAATCCAACAGTTAAGGAATTTGTTTGTGATTAAGAATAACAATGATAAGAAGTGTAGAGTTCAGTTTTTAAAAACAGCTTTTTATTCTTTTCTTCAATTTTCCAGTTCTTTTTTCTTCATCATATTCATAGCTCCATCTTCCTGTTGATTGTGTTTTCTTCTCTTTTAGGTTGCTGCTTTCTATTTGCGGAGGAAGAAGGAAGATTGACTTCCTTTTTCTCCTTCCAGCGTTCTTTTTTCTTAATTTTTTTTTATTTTCTTTGTTCAGTAAGTTTATTTTAGTTGAATTTCATATATTTTATCAGATATCTTAATCCGCTTAAATGGTTTAGTTGTTTATTATCTTTTTTATTAACATTTTATTATTTACCAATAGTAGGAATGATAGATCTTATTAGTAGATCTCTGCATAGAAGAGGTTAAATGATGAAAGATTGGATTACAAATGTTTCTCTGCGAATTTGGAGTTTCCAGAAGTATATGTTTCCTATGTTGTTTGGGTTAATTGTACCTTTAGTGGTTTGTTTTCCTTTTTGTAGTTCTTTTCTTATCGATTTTGTATTAGACGTAGTCTATACTTACTTTTCTAGTTGTACTTGGATATTTCTCGTCCAATGAAATGACATACACATTTTCATAAAAAAAGCCCATATTTGAGTTCTATTGTCTGCACACAATATTTTTTTTTATCAGTTCTCTCAAGCAAGGCCGATTCATGCGGTTTGGGTTTGACCCGATCAGATTGAGCTATTTTGACCTATTTTAAAAAATGTTAAAATTTAGCACTTACCGGATCGGAATAGAGACCAATTTTGGCTAAACTAGATCGAACCGATTTGTCCAGTTCTATTAGCTGAGCCAGGATTTCATATCTAGGGTGCTAATTTTAGCTATGTGGTTGGGGTAATTTTCTAAAGTTCAGCTCGTCAGGGTTGTGTAAAATTTTCTTGTCTCCAAAATGATAAAATTGTATCATTTTAGTGTGTTAACTAAAAAATTAAAAGCGCTTAACATGAACAGCGTAGACATATTTAATTTTCTATTAGTTCAACGCTAATTTCCTGAATGAAAACTTCTAAACAAGTATATTATTCTTTATACATCGTATATATACTTTGACGTTTTGATTAACCGAAAAAATTAAAATTAATTAATAACAATGCTAAAAAATAAATAAATTAGATAATAACAATGAGGGAAAAATATTAAAATTAGATAAAAAAAATGTGATAGGAAAAAATTATAATTAGATAAAAAGAACACCTTTTGATTTAAGAGAAAAAATTATAATTGAATAAAAAATGAGGAGATGAGAGTATCACAAAGCTACACAAGAGCTTTTAGCTACCACTTAAACCAATTATGCAAATTTAATTTCGTGTTATACAATCGCATACTATTTTAACTCTCTTAGAGAAGCTATTCGGAGTTGCACTATTATTCCTTAGAGATGGTGACGAAGAACGGGGGGCTTTGGCCCCCCGGGCTGGGGCTATCTCCACCCTTATCCCGTTCTGTTTTTATGATCTTAGTTATAACTGTTTGGATTCCAACTCCCAATAGTACTATTCTTCCTTTCAATGGTTTGCAAACCATTCGAGAAATCATTCACGTTCTAAATTTTGGAAGTGTCTCCATAATTTTCTCAACTTGCTTAAAATATCACGATACCTCTAGTAAATTGCTTAAAATATAGTCACTTAATCACTCGGTTGTAAAGAAGTAAGCTGACTGTGAAAGGTGTGTTACATCTATCTTGTAAAAATAAAACGACCAAAATCGTGGTGCAGAATTCTAGCATTAGAGAGAACATGTCTTATAGTTGAGCACGTAAGACATTCCTTTTTAGTATGTTTTAAACTATTTTAGAATTATGTAATAATATTGGAAAGCCTCTGCAATATACCTTCGACATATAAATTATTTTTTTACAATCGAGTAATTAATTCACTATATTATAAGCAATTTGAGCAGGTTACCAAGATATTTTAAGAAAATTGAAAGTTATGGTGACACTTTAAATGTTTAGGAAACTAATGAAGATTTTTGAAAATATTAGGAGAAAATGATATATTAAGTCTTTGATTTTGCCACCATGTATTAAGATAATTTCCACATGTTTGAGATGCTCGAATTATTACTAGACTGGATTATTATGGGACCTTCATTCTTTTGTTCCCTTTCAATTAGTTGCGCAATTAATTGGTTTTTCCTATCCTCTAAATGGAACTACTGCACTTTCTTGATTAATACACAGTCACGAGCTTCCACCAATAAATTTAGAGGTGTGGAAAGCATGTTACAATCCAAAATTTAATCATTCAAATTGTTGGTATACATGATTGAAATCATGGTAGTTCTAATTATCTAGATTGCACAAGAGAAGATTACAGTAAGTTTTTAAAAAGTGTAACTTGATTTTATTTGGAATAAAGGGTTAAATTTGCTCTCAATTTAGCTCAAATTAATTTTGGGGGTGTGGTTTTGTGGATTGTAAATAGATATATGTGGTATTTTTTTTTTCAAACTCAACTGTGGTTTGCAAAATTTTGTATTTTTTTACTTCGCTAAATTTGGCTTTCAAGAGATAAAAATATTTTAACCAACTTTAATTTTTCAATTTTTTAGAATTGAGGTCATTTAAGTATTGTTTTTTATGAGAGAGAAAGTTAGACCTTATTTGGTAACACACTTAATTACTTAAATTAAAATATTAAACACTTATTTAATTTAACCGCGTTTGATAACAATTATTTCTCCACCACTTAAATTAGTAAATTAAGTTAAAAAGTACTTATTTTGGTAATTCAAGATATTTAACTTAAAATTTTAAGTTAAACATTATCTACTAATATTTTTATAATAACTATATCACTCCGTACTTATTTTTTAAGAACTTAATTTTCAGTTTTATCAAACAACACCTTAATGTTTAGAGAGAGAAAACTCTAATTTTGAAAAAAAATAATATTATTTTATAGTAAATATTAAACAATTTTAATTCTTGAATTTTTTATTTTAAGATCATTATCAACTAAATTTGGAAAAGTAAAGTAAACCACAAAATTGCATTTGCATTAAAAAAACAAAAATATCAATTTGGAAATCAGCGCACCATAGTGCCTCTACTTATATTTAACCCTTAATTATGTCTCAATCTAAAATTAATGAGTTCTGAAAATGCAATATATTTTTAGTAACTGAATTTTATCATATTTACATTTTGATACTTAAAATTTATTTTGACACTTAAAATCAAGGAAAAATTACAAAAAAATAAACGTACTCCTTGTATTTTAAACATCCGCAAATTAGTACCTTAAGATTCAAAACGTTAACAAACACAATCAAATTTATCAACCCATTAAAAAAATATTGAGGTTGCAATATTACCCAAATGTTGACTGGGATATTTCTGTCTTTCTATAAATAATTCACATTTTTCTCTCATTTGCACTTTCTCTCCTCCATTCACCATCTTACTTCTCCATTTGAAGTTTTACCTTCGTCACCCATAAATTTTTGAAAGAAATTTCATATTAGATCATCACTTTAGCTTCAAAAACAATGGCACAAGACGCTAGATATTAGGTTTTAACATTGGTATTGTGGAAATTCTACATGAAAAAAATAAGATGGAAAAGAATATCTTATATTTTTTGGGACCATTTGATAGTTTCAATAGTCTGCGAAGAGAATTTTCTGGTGCATAATATAATTATATTTAATATTTATATATTAATAACACTTAGCTTTGGAGATTAATTTTTTCGGCAACTCTGTGGTCGATGTTTTCTACAGACATTTGCTACTAAAAGTCCATCATCTAGTAGGATATTTTTATCCTATCTTTTTTTATAATTTAACAGTTAAAATAATTTTGGATTGAAGGGAACTTTCTCTATTTATATATTAAAGAAAATTGTGAAAAAAAATGATAAGATACTAGTTTTCTTGGATTTTTCTCATAAAAATGCAGCAGAATGAAAAAGCAAGTGTTTTTAAGAAATTATGTTTAACACAACTATTTATCATAAAGATAATGATACAGAATAAACTTAGGTGGGTTTTCAATTTGTGAGTCTCTTCGGTTGGAGCAAGAATAACCTAGCTCTATAAAGAAAGTGCATGCTAATCAGGGTCGGTCCTGATAATTCATGGGCCCTAGGCGGAATAATAAATAAGGGCCCCTTTATTAAAAGTATTTTGCGTAAAAAATATAAAAAATATATTTCAGTACATGATAAACAAAAAAGAATTTCATTAATTCCTTATTTATCTATATATTAAATCTATTTGATATAATTGTCAATAAGTTTTAAAAAGTAATTTCTATATAAATTTTTTAATATTAATATTAATATATATATATATATATATATTTTTTTTTTTTTGAAGAAAGCCAAATATTGGGAAAAAAAATTAAAGTGAATATGGGGGTCGAATGTAGGCCCATTTGGATGGAATTCTTGGTCTTAACCACTAGGATACTTGGTAGGTTTAGATTAAATCTTCTACAACTTAAATATACATACATCTAACAAATATTTTGGGCCCCTTATAGCCATGGGCCCTAGGCCAGTGCACTCCTGGCCTAGGCCCAGGGCCGGCCCTGGTACTAATCTGTAAAATGGATGCAACATTTTGTGTTACTTCATCTGCTTTTAATTGTACATGATCAAGGCTCTAAGATGTCAAGGCAAAGCTGTCAGAGATAATTATAAAATATATGATTAGATCTTAACTATTAGTTTAAGTTTTTAGTTCAATTGGTTCCATGACATGGTATCAAAGGCTTTAGGACAAAACGGTCGAGGGTTCGAGTCCTGCAACCTCATTAATTTGTGGAATTAAAACACATGGCGGGATGGGCCTGTGTTGTGCACGCTGCAAGCCCAATGGGCATTTGCGTGTGGGGGTGTGTCAGAGATAAATATAAGATATATGATTGGGCCTTAACTATGAGCTCGTGTCAGAGATAAATATAAGATATATGATTGGGCCTTAACTATGAGCTCGAGCTTTTAGTTCAATCGGTTCCATGACAAATAAAAGACCCTAACGGAGTAATATGAATGACGTGTCAAGTTTCGTTATCAAAGCCTAAATTGGTACCATTTTTTAAACATTAAGTTTATATTGATGTTATTTTGTACGTAGAGCCTAAATTAATACTTCCCCAAAAACCTAGATCTATTTTGGTACCTTAGTCCCTAGTACATATGTATCCATGCATTCATTCTGAGTTATCAGAATCAAGGTTAACTATTTAAGGATCTTCTATTTAGTTAACCTTGATTCGGATAACTCAGAATGAATACATAGATACATATATACTATGTATGAAGAACAAACTCTTCTGGGTCAGAGTGGCGGTGTCGGAATCGCCGAACACGGGGACTAGCCAGTGAAATAACCGGCCTAACACCTGACATGGAAAAAATGTGTCCCGCCATGTCTATGTCGTGTCCATTTTTTTTTTTAAGAAAAAACTAAGAGGTTATCCCTCTCCGGAAAAAAGCAAACAGAAATTATCATCCTTCATCACTACTTACAAAACCAAAACAGATAGGATAAGAGATGTTACCATCAGGGGCGGAGCCAGGTGGGGCGGGGAGGGTCGGCCGACCCTCCGACCTCCTGAAAACCCCCATAGTAGCACTACAAAAAAAATGATCTATTACGACGCTAAAATTTAAGGTTTAACGACGCTTTTCGGTGTCCCTAAATGCTTACCCACGCTTTTTAAAGCGTCGTCGTAAGCGTCATTAAATCGCGTGTCGTTAATTATAACGACGCATAAAAGCTTGTGTGGGTAAATTCAATCCGACGACATACCATATATAAACGTCGTCATGCTTCCAACACTTGCATTTTTAGTGTCGTGATTTTTTTTATATATTATTTATTTTCCATTTCAGAAATTTCCACTACGTTCTGAAAAAGCGCCGCAAAGTGACCGACACATAATTTTTTGTTATGTCGTTATTTCCTTCCGAAAATATTGATAGCAACTTAAATACGGCGACACTTTAATTTAAAAGCATCTTCAAAATGAAGATATTTAATTAAAAATATGTCAACATTTGGCTAATAAAATACGTTCTAGGTTTTAGAAAATAAATGAAATTCTCAATATCAATTTCGCTGCAAATTTATTTCCTTGTAGAATTCTCTTTTTTTTCCTTGTTTCAATTTTCGAAATTGTGAGCGGGAAGTTTACCTCCAAAACTGAAAACCATAAATGGTGGTCTTTGATTCCATTAATTTAGCAGAAACGGTTTTCAATTTGGCTATTTTTTAAATGTCTTCAATATCAATTATCTTTTTTTTTTTTTTTTAAGAAATCACTTATCTTTTTATCTTTTTGAAACCTATATAGTGCAAATATATGGACATAAGACTATAATATATCTCTCGTTGTTATATGTGTTATAGTGTTTCATTTTATTTTTTATTATTTATTTTAAATCATTATTATTAATTTATTTTTTTACTTTTTTTTTTTTGAAAACAATTTATTTTTTTACTAATCATTTTTTTTAGTTTAAATCATCATTATTATTAATGCAAATAATTTTATTTGAACCCATAAAATAAAATTAAAAATATTGAGATATTTTTCCACTACATAAATTCTAAACCGTCTTGAAGTTAATAAATACCGACAATTTTTTTTTCAAGTGTCTAATTAAATTTTTAAAAATACCAACAAAAATAAAAAATGTTATTAAATTATTATAAAAAACGACACAAATGAAAAAGCGTGGTTGATTTTTTTAAAATACGAGTAAATAATAAAATTATATTCTAATGCCAAAATATCGAGACACTTGTTTACAATGCAAATTTTAAACTATCTTTCACCTAAAAAAATACCGATGTTTTTTTTAAAAGTGTAGTTATTTTTTCCAAAATACCATCGAATAATAAAAAGTGTCATTAGTTGGCAGTAAAGGCTGACACATTTACAAAAGCGTGGCTAAATTTATAAATATGGTGACACATGTCGAAAAACGTTGCTAAAAATGTGTCGTGATAGCCCCTTTTTTTTTAGTGTAGAGGTGCTCCGCTCTGGTCAAGAGTGAAAACGCCATGGCTGGGAGCCCCTCCAGCCATGGCGATAGAGGAAGAAAATTGGTGATGTATCCCTGTACAGAGGTTGAAGAAAACTCTTAAATTTCCATTTTACCCTTTTTAGTATTTATTGCAAAAGAAAAGAAGAACGGTGCTTTTAATCCATGCTGATTCCCCATGTACTACTATCCTATATATTAATATAATATCTATTCTTTTGGATGGGAATATAATATTGAATCCTAAATTATCTTCAAAAAAGGAATTAAAAAATTATGTGATTTCACTTTATTTCAATTTATGTTTTTTAAGTTTAATTTACGTTTTAAGTATCATTATCTTTCTATATTAAAAAAAGGATGCTGATATTTACAGCCCTAAGGGCTGTAAATAAGAACCTTAAAATTCTTATTATTAGTGCTATTTTTGTTTTCCAATATCTAAAATTTGTTGATACTTTAATACTTAAATATTTAAATACATTTATCATAATATATTGTTATATTTCCAATACAATTAATTCTCTTTTTTATTGAAAATATAAGAAAACACAAGGATAATTAATGCTTATATACAACCCTTAGGATTGTATATATCATTTGCCTTAAAGTATCATTATCTTTCTTTAAATTAAATCATTTTCTAACGTTTTAAATATTGAGTTTTAAATTATTTTTTATTGATTTTAGGCTTAGTATACGTTTAAGAATTGTTTATATTTTTCTTTGAAAAAAAAATTATTTATATTTTGAAAACCCTATTTTTATCCACTAAATTTATTTAAATTGATCTATTAAATCTTTAACTTTTTTAAGTGGTTCATTTATCTCTAAACTTGTTTACCATATTACCATAATCTATTGACTCATCAACTGGTCTAAAATCTTATCTTATTTTATCATGTTGATTGGAGTAATTTAATTTTCCTGCACAAGTACAAAAGCTAGAGATGTATTAAACCTTAATTTGTGTGAAATATTCTAACATGACTTACACAAGGGAATGGGCAGAGTATATTGTGAAGAAAATAGTTGATAGGAACACATTATTTTTCCGGTAATATATTGACTAATTGAACCAATTTTGAACTTATATATTTCAACAACTAATGTTGAAAATTCTTTCTCTACCGTAAAATTAATCAAAACTGATTTGTATGATAGGGTGAACGATAATTTTCTCATAAATTGCTTAGATTATCATATTGAAATTTTTTTACTGAGAGGAGACAAATTTTTCATAAATTGATTAGGTTGTCATATCGATTTTTTTTTTGTGTGTTTTATATATTTGATTTTTTTTCTCAAATATATAAATATCATTTAATGTTTTTTCGGTGGAGCCCCTCCGAACAATATCTTCTGGCTCCGCCACTGGTTACCATTAAAAGTTTATTCTAGCATATAGGATAAGAGGTTTTTTTTATATATAATTAATTATATAGAAATTTGATATATCCCAACACAGCCTTGTCTCATATTTTAAAAAAAAAATGTGATTGGCGACACCCGTACCCACACTCATGTCCGCACCCGAGTCGGTCTTTCACAGCATATATAACAGAGTGAGAACTACCTCGTTGCCATTTGTCTTATCTTATAAAATCATAAATACGATGGTAGTTTTAACAATTACAATTCACCATTAAACTCAGCATGGACCATGTTGCAAGTCCACAGAGCTTTTTATATGTTCCTGTTCTTGAGGAATATACTCAACATTCTTGTCGAATTGTCAAAATAGAAGAAGGCAATGAATATAGTAAGAATGAATATAGTAAGAATCGACATGAAATCCAAAGTCATTGCATTTCACAAAAATCATCTCCTTGGAAGCAACTAAAACCACCGTATAGTTAACCTCTTTAGTCCATTGGAAAAAACAGTTCTACCAACTCGCATATTGGGAATAGTAAGGTTCTTCTTAGTCGCCAATAAGGCGTTGAATCTCTGCTTGACAGGTCGTTAAAATTTAGCCCTCATTAGTAGGTAATTTGTAAATTCCACTTAAATCATCATCGACGTCTGTGCCCTGGATATAGACCTATCTTACCTAAACTTTTTCTGATAAAAAAAAGTTTCTTCTTAGTCCTACTAACTCGAGTGAGAAGCTGCACACACATGATGGCTCATTGTTACGTGATCCTAGCCACTACCCAACCACTATTGGTCGTCTACATTATCTCACATTTATACGATTTGATATATCTTTAGTAGTCAATAAAATTTCTCAGTATATGCATGATACTCGTGAGTCTTATTGGTTGACTGTTAAACCTATTTTGTGATGATTAAATCATACTTCGTTTTATGGTGTTCATTTATGCAAAGGAGGACAACTTTGTCAATTACAGTGTTTCTTGGATGCCGGTCAGGAGGTTACAAGTATGATTGAAAATCAACTACTAAGTATGCCATTTTTCTCGGGCACTGCCTTCTGAATTGGTATTCGCACAAAAGTGCACAGTTTCCTGGTCATTCACTAAGGCACAGTATCGATCCTTTTTTATCTACTAAGTCTAAATTAAATTAACCTGTAACTATTAGAGTTACTTTTTTTGAGAAATGCTTGTAATTTCATTAGATTATACATAAAGAAGTACAACAAGCAAAATGTAAGGAATAAAACCTCACAGGATTACAGACTAAAGTAAATACAAAATCCACAAAGGGATAGAAATGACTACAAATAGCAAAAAGAGTCCATAAAAGGCACAAAAAATACAAAACAACAATATATTTCTCGTTAATCCAAATCTGTAGAAAGACATCTGCAATCCAAACTTCATCCTTTAGACCATTCCGAATATTCGGATCTGAGTCATTTTTTTTGGTGCAACCGCGTAGATTTATTGATCTACGGACAAGATAAATCATTTCCGCTCTTGCTAAATCCGAAAAAAGCATAAACGACAGAATAATAGAGAACAGATACAATCAGACGTATAAAGAGTTCCAAAGAAATATATGAACACAAACTAAAAAGACAAATAAAAAAACAGAAACCTAACCCGATGTGAGGAGGAAGAAGGAAGATCCTTCATCCTCCTCAAAGGAGATCAACAAAATAGGAAGATTGACGGAACAAGGGAAGGGAAAGGAAGAAGAAAAGGATGAGGAGTGTTTTTGGATTTCTGCAGAGATGATTTCAGTTTTTTCTCAACTGCTATGTATCTACTTACACGCCTAATTAAGAGTTAAGCCCCCAAAATACTATTAGAGTTACTTAAATTACTTTAATCCCTAATATTGTTTTAATCCCTAAGAAATCGAAGCCTGAGATGGTTTCTGATTTGAGACCGATAGCTCTTTGTAATGTGATATACAAAATTGTGAAAAAAGTCTTAGCTAATCGGTTAAAGAAAGTTCTTCATGTTCTTATATCTCCGTCCCAGAGTGCCTTTATCCCTGACAGACTTATCACTGATAATGTTATGCTGGCTTTTGAGGTGAATCATTATCTCCATCAGAAAACTAGAAGGGTTTCAAGTGGTATAGCTGCTCTTAAGCTTGATATGTCTAAAGCATATGACATGATGGAATGGAGATTCCTTCAGGAGATGTTAGTGAAACTTGGTTTCCCATTGAGCTTTGTTAACCTTTTAATGCAGTGCGTTACAAAGGTTAAATATAGGGTTGTCCATTGGAAGCATGTTGTGGGCCCTATTGTTCCACAGAGGGGGCTCCGTCAAGGGGATCCATTGTCACAATATCTGTTCATTATCTGTGCGGAGGGTCTTTCTCTCTACTTATCTGGGCTAGAGTCAGAGGGTCGGATCCGAGGTTGTGTTGTTGCGAACTAAGCGCCATCAATCTCTCATCTATTCTTTCCTGATGATAGTTACTTCTTTTTCGGAGCCAATCGATCAGAAGCTTCAGCAATTAAACAAGCTCTAAATGACTATGAGTGTGCTTCTGGACAGAAAATAAATTTATCAAAATCCTCTATATCTTTCAGTCGAAACTGCCCAGATGGTGAGTGTGCTGAAACTAGTAATATTTTGGGGGTTTCCGATGTTGCCCTCCCGGATAAGTACCTGGGTCTACCTTCGGTGGTGGGTAGGAATAGGGCACATGTTTTTGGCTTTGTTGAGGACATGGTGCGGGTTAGACTGAAGAGCTGGAAGGCCAGATTTCTGTCAAGAGCCGAAAAGGAGATTATGATCAAATTGGTAGTGCAGGCGCTTCCTACTTATGCTATGAGTCTCTTCCTTTTTCCTGTGAATATATGTGATGACCTTGAGAAGTTGATGAATTCTTTTTGGTGGGGATCAGATGGTTCGGGTAAAGGTAGCTTACATTGGAAATCGTGGGATAAGCTGTGTTGCCCTAAAAAAGCTGGTGGAATGGGGTTCAGAAAATTGCATAATTTCAACTTAGCTTTATTGGCTAAACAAGGTTGGCGGCTCAACTCAAACCCTGAGTCTCTTGTGGCTCGAGTTTTTAAGGCTCTTTATTATCCGAATTGCTCTTTTCTTGATGCATCTTTATCTGATGGGCCTAGCTTCGTTTGGCGTAGTATTATGGGTGCTCAAGATTTGTTAAAGTCAGGAATTCGTAGATTTGTTGGGGCGGGTGGGGAGGTCCAGATTTGGGATGACCCGTGGCTCCCTGACGATCATTTTCCATATATTGTAAGTGAAAAATTGGTTGGGTTAGGGGTGGAAGTGGCGGTTGATCTAATGGAGGAGGGTCGGCGGTCTTGGGATGTTGGGTTAGTTTCGAGCATTTTTGCTCCTCGAGATGCAGATCTTATTCTCCGTGTCCCCTTATCTAATAGGGTTGATCAAGATGTGTGGTATTGGAAGGATGATCGAAGGGGCAACTATACAGTTAAAAGTGGGTACATAAAGCTTATGGCTGGATTTGGAACAAATTGGTTCATTGATTCTCCTCTATGGAATAAAGTTTGGAATCTTAAAGTGCCCCCTAAAGTTAAGAACCTTCTTTGGCGGGTTCTTGCTAACTGTTTCCCTTCTAAAGTCGCGCTGAAAGCCCGAAGGGTTCCTATCTCAGATTTATGCGAGCTCTGTCATGGGGCGGTGGAAGATTCTTATCATATTTTTCTCAGATGTACTATGGCTCGAGCTATTTGGACTATTTCGCCTATTGGGGATGTGGGAACCCAATTTTGAAAACATTTTTGATTATTGGGGTTGGATCTTCTCTAAACCGGTGGAGCTTGTTGAGCTTGTAGCGGTTTTATGGTGGATTATTTGGGGTTATAGAAATGACATTGTGTGGAATCAGAAGGATTCACAAGCTTCGATCCTGTATCATTCGGCCGACTCATTTCTACAGGCCTAGAAGAAAGCGCATGCGTCGGTTTCTCCTTCAGACAGTTCGGCTGTGCCAAGCCTGACGGTGTGGCAGCGTCCTCCAATTGGCTTCCTAAAATTGAATGTGGATGGTGCGTCATTTGCAGATAAGAATGTGGCTGGGTTTGGTTGTATTGTTCGGGATGAGTTGGGCCGTTTTGTTGCGGCTAAAAATAGATCCTTGCAGAATTATCAAGATGCATCGTTCATTGAAGCGCTATCGGTCCGTGAAGCTCTTAGTTGGATCAAAGACCGCGGATGGAAGGATGTAATCATTGAATCAGATTCTTTGATCGTGGTACAGTCTATGGCCCGCCCGTTAGAGGTTTCATCTCCTTTTAACGCCTTAGCCAATGATTGTCATTTTTCTTTGAACGAGTCTTCTAATTGCTCTATTCGTTTTGTCTGTCGTTCTGCAAACTCTGTTGCTCATTTGTTAGCTAGAAGTAGTATTTTACCTTTACATCGGGGTGAGTGGTTTTCTGTACCCCCTGATTTTATTTGTAATACGCTTCTTCTGGATTCTTAATATATGCTTATTTGGTTGTCAAAAAAAAAAAATACTTTAGTTATGAGAAATTATGATAGTTGAGTTACTTTAGTTATGAGAAATTGTGAAAGTTAAATTACATTCTAAGTTAGTCATTAAGAGTTATTAAGTTTGAATTATTAAACTTGTAATAGTTCCATGTTCATATAGTATAAATAGTAATTATCTTGTATAAGCTAAAAGTAAAGAAGTATAAATTAAAATAGAAATAAAAATAGAAATAACTAAAAGTCATACAACAAGCCATTACAAACAAAAAATTCTACCTTGATTTAGGTTTGTTGGACTACTATAATAAGTTAAAATAAAAATAAAATAAAATAAGGCAATGTTGATATTACATAGGAAGAGGGTTAATTAACAATGATGCGATATCTTCCTTCATGTTGTATCCATAAGTGAAATAATCGATGCCTTGGTAGAAAAAAATACTGATGCGTGTAAAGTTTAAAGTGTACTTAAGCAATATTCTCGGTAGAGTCGTTGTCTCCAGAAAATCTTCATTTATTCCCTTCCATTTACTTTCTAGTATGTTTAGCATGGCTTCAATAGCCTCATCTTGTGACACCCCGTGTTCTATCATATAGCAATCAACAGCGTTGGGAAAGTCTCCTCTATTGGTCTCATTCTACAAATATAAATTTTTATCTTAATGAAAAAAATTAGCAAATTTTAAAGATGCTTGGATGAATACATCATGTGCTCCTAAACATGGTCCAAAAAATCTATTAGCCCCCTCAACCTTAAAATATTTCGTTCACCCCATAAACTTATTTAAAATTACTTAATTACCCCTTAGTGCTACTTGGAAGAATAAGAGGTGAGTTGAGCACGTTGAAACGTATATAACTTTGAACAAGTTCTAGAAGCTAATTAGTCATTTTAAGCAACATGTAAGTTTTTTCATGGAACCGATTTAACTAAAAGCTCAAGCTGATAGTTAAAGGTCCACTCCATATTAATATCTAACACACCCCCACACGCGAATGCCTATTGGGCACAAATTACCATGTCCTGCAAATAACTCAACAAATGGGGCTGCCAGGAATCAAACCTTGGACTACTTGATCACATGGCTCTGATACCATATCATGGAACCAATTACCAATTGAACTAAAAGCTCAAGCTAATATTAAAGGTCTACTCCATATTAATATCTGACAAGTTTCACTATGTTTAGATGGATTGGTAGATTACTTTAAGTAGGTTCATAGATTTATCGAGACATCTCCAAAGTACTCAAGGCTAATCACTGTTTTGAACCAAGTATATAAAGCCTCTAACGTATTAAGCCTTGTTTTGTCTTTCAATCCTAACATGCATGCATGCATGCATGAAACATAATAATATTATTCATTGACAAAATTAATTTAAATAAACCGATTTAAGAAACTATGTTAAGAAACTATTTGACCTAAAATTTTAAGCTAACATAATAAAAATAAAGAATAGTTTTTATTATTATCTTTAACATACCGTTCGTACTCCGCTAATGTCATTCAGGAAACGAGTATGTAATTTTGCACCATGAGCAATTTTTGGATTACTTCGAACCCACAACATTTCCTTCATACCCATGTTTTCTACTCCAAGAATGAGTATTGCTGTCGTAATGTCATAACCGCTTGTCACTATAGCAGTTCGCATATACTCATTCAAGGAAGGTACTTTCATTTCTTTCTTCCGAATTACCTCCTCATTATAAGCTATCGCCAGCTCTTTTATCTGTAATAAATCAATACATAACTTGTCAATAAATATATACATGTTAAATAATTTATTAATCCTTATATTTTTACCTAGCATACTGTTTAGTCCTCATATCTTGATAATATACTATTTAGTCTTTAATTTTTGTTTTATTAAACAATTTAGTCCCTTAAATATTTGAATTATTAAACAGTTTAGTCCATTTATTCAATTTTTCGGTGATGCTACAGTAAAACCTCGATAAATGCATATCCTTGGGACCGGGAAAAAATATTCATTAAGCGAGATTATTTATTTATCGATAAATGAATAAATTATTCATTTATCGATGAATCAATATTTATTATTTTATAGATAATTTTTCATTGTAAAATGCATACAGACGAAAAAATTATCCAGTCAAAAGAGGTCTTTCAAGCAATGGTCACCTTAAACAACTACTTGCTAGAACATAAGTAAAATATACCAGAAGTTGTGTTTGCACTACAAAAAGTTAAGAATGGTGTTCATTTTGGTTTAGGTGGAAAGAAAAAACAATCAACTATAGATGCATTTTTCGAGAAGAAATGACTTCTAGTTGATTGATTGAAAGGTTTTGATGTATATATATATTGTATATAATTCAATAATTATTAATTTATATTTTCATTGGGCCCTTAAGGATTTAAATATTTTTATTACTTAATGCATTTAGCGAGGTTATTACTTTAGTCCAGTGGCCCAAGTCGGGACCGAAAGAATTTATTATATAAACAAGGTTATTACTTTATCGAACATTCATTTATCGAGGTTTAACTGTATATTCATTCAAATGTGGTTGATTATTTGGTAAGTGAAAGTAGTTTGTGCATATTTGTGCATGTAGAAGATATTAGAGAAAGGTATGCATCTCCATCTAATGAGAATAGTAATGATGTAGAAATTCAATTCAATCGTCTATTTGATTAGTTAGTTGTCGTGCAGACTATATGAATTTAGAAGATTTCTTATATTAGTTAGCTACCTTCCTACTACTGTTTGTTTGTTCAAACTTCAGGACCATGCACTGTTTTCTCTCTTTTTTTTTTTTTTGGGACAAGCTGACACTCTATCCACGCCATACTAAACTTGAGGGGAGTGTAAAGGAAGTAACATATATATATATATATTGTCGGAGATTAATATAAGATCTATGATTGGGCCTTAACTAATCAGTTCGAGCTTTTAGTTCAATCGGTTTCATGACATGGTATCAAAGCCTCTAGGACCTAAAGGTCGAGGGTTCGAGTCCTGACAACCTCATTAATTTGTGGAATTAAAAACATATGGTGTTTAGTTATTACAGAATAAGCAAGTTTAGGGAGCTGGTGAGACACTTGCTATTAATCTATCTTTCTTTCTCTCTATCTATTACCTTTGAGACACAAGCATCCGAGAAGCACTATACTCTGGCTCGAAAAAGAATCCAAGTGCCCACATATATGACTCTACAAGTCTATCTCTTGTATATGGAAGGTTTTCCACAACATTCAAATTTTTCCACCACCTATAAAGAAATAAATGTATATATCTTTCATCTTAATTAAAACAAATGAAAGAATAATGTCCAATAGGAAAATTACTTACCTTGAAAGTAAAGCTAACTCTTTTCTGTAGAGTAATTGCAGTCCATTATAATCAAACTTTGCAAATTTGAGAAGAGTTTCATTCGGAGATTCATCTTCCTCGTAAAAGGATATATAATTTAAAGCATCAAGTTTTTCTATAGTGCGGTGAGATGGGCTCATCAAAGTATTCCTTATGTGTTTTTGAAGATGAGGGCTCGAATTTTCAGCTAAAATTTTCAGATGTTTCTTTGTAAAAGCAAGAGCTTCATCTAATATATCTTCGCCAGAAATTGCTAAAAAACATGCTTCATACAAGCAAATGATACCTTTGACATCATTACCGATGTCTTCCTTGAATTCTCCATCTCTATCTTTGAACTTGTTAAACACATCTGATTTGGTACATTTAGAATTAAACCAAAATATTATATATATATATATATATATATATATATATTCAGTGTGTAGATATATCAGAGATAATATATAAAAATAGTATTGTTAAATTAAAAAAAAAATCAAAAGCCATGACCTTAAAATTTTAAAACTTCCTAAAAATGACAAGAACATAAGAAAATTATTGTTTTGATGAATGGACACTTACCGCATGTCATTTTGTATCCATATTGTCTTAAAACTCGAAACAAATTTGCCAGAGTACAAAGGTCGTAGTCATTATCCTTCAAGAGTTCAGGAAGCATATTGAAGATATGATGGAGTTGTTCATTGATTTCATCCTCAAAATGATAGGATACACCAAGACGACATAATAAATTAATGAAGTTAATATTGTCTGTTAATGTTTCTGCAGATTGAAGCAACATATTCCTCACTTCTACTTCATTTCAGCCACCACTTTTTTGTGTGATTCCAACTCCTATAAATTGAACACGCATATATAGAATCGAATTAAATAATGATAAATGTGTTTTTATTGTCATGAAGTCGGAAATTGTTCGATTTGTAAAACTTTAATAATAACATTGTGTATATATATATAGTTTTATATATGTAGAGTCTAAATTTGTTCACCTCCAATATCCATACGACTCATTTTGTAGTTTATTATATGTAAAAGGATCAATAAAGGTATAATTAATTGAAAACAAAGAGACAAAGGTTATATATATATATATATATACATATATACCGAATCGGATGGGGCAAGTGAAGCAAAGGTTTGACTCCACATGCTTTGCGGATGGTTTTTCAAACAACCACGCAAAATGTCTTGCTCCGGTTCCATTGGTGTAGAAAGTTCTTTTTTAGCTCTGGTTATGTTCAACTTTTGAGAATGGCAAAAATGCAATGGATTGGATAATCTGTCATGAAAAGTGTAAATTGTAAATCCGTGTGATGATTCACAATTTATTGAAACATAGTTAACTAGAGTACAACCTTTATATAAATATAGAAATAGAGGTTGGATAATATATTTTTTTATCAACCTCTAAAAATTTAGACAGACATATGGTTATTAGACGGAAATATATATAGTTACATTAAAGACAAAGAAAAATCCTTAACCCACCCCACCCATGTGATTCGAACCCATGACATTAAGGATAATAGGTAAGCTCTCAACCAACAGGTTAAGAGCTTCACCACATATATATATATATAGTTTTCATATATAAAACTGTATAATATTACTAAATTCAGGTTCATGTAAATGCTAGTAAAGTGTATGTGACACATATTTGGAACAAAATTAACAAGAAATTTGTTGTTATATCTGTAATTATGGAGTTTGAAATTGCTCATTGTAAAAAATACAGTAAAACCTCTATAAATTAATAATGTTGGGACCATGAAATTTTATTAATTTATAGAGATATTAATTTATTGAGTATAGAATTAGTGATCTGGTTCAGGTTATTAATTTATCGAGTATTAATTTATGAAGGTTTTACTCTACTATAGTGCTAACACTAATTATGAAGTTTTATACCTAATGTAGAGTCTAACTTTGCTTCCCTAACCTGGTTGGACTTCCCATTGGGTTAGATCCGTATTTCAATTAAAAAAAAAATTAATTTGGGTGCCAACATAGTTGGGATGCCTATGATTCACACTCCCTGTTTATCAGCCTTTCAAGAAAAAAAATTTAATTTAAATGCTTAAAAAAACATTTTATTTAAATATTTAAAATAAAAATATAATGTTTTTCATAAATAATTTAAAAAATAAAATAATTGATATTTTTAGTCTCTCAAGTTGTCTAAAAACTGCAACTGATCTCTGAACTTATTTGGAACAAATAACTCTCCAAATTGCTTATTTGCAACAAATAACTCCTAAACTGAAATATAACATCCAACATAATATTACATCTGAAATAAAAAAAAATGTCTAAAATATCAGTTGTTATATCTAACAAATGTACTAATATATTATCAAAATGGCAAAAAAGGCAAAAAATCACAAATATTAACCTATGTGAAGGGTTATTTGATGTGGAGCATTTCCCAAAGGGTTCGAATCTCGGCGATGACAATTGGGCAAAGCACGAGGAACGAACGAGCGATGGGAGAAATGGCCCAAAATAGACCAGATCTGTCCCCACACGACGTGTGACATCCCACGCGATGTGTGGTGCTGCTCTTGCCCAGAAGGAGCTGGGCAAGTGGCTTCCATTTTGGCGACGAAGTAAATTCACTATTAGCGACAGAATGTTGATTTTTAAAGACGATGAACCAGTTTTTCAGTCTAAAAAGAGACACACAATGTTAGAGGACAAGAGGACCAAGGCTGGCACAATTATTTACATCTCTTATTTACAATTATGTCATTTTAACCTTATTCTTTGTTCTTTTTTTTTCTAATTCTCCAAATCACATTTATGCATTTCCTTCCTATTCTACCCTATCACTTTTTATTATTTGTAACACTAACTAGGTTAGGTTTACCATTTACATTTTCTTAGGAGAACAATATAAGCTCATTTCTTTATAAGTAAATACAACTTTAATCAATATAATTTTATCATCTTGTTTATGAAGCTTGGTTAAGGTATTCAACCTTCAATAATAGAGGATTTTTTATTTCATACTGATTTAGCCCTTAAACCGTGATTAATTCCTTCTAGTTTAGATAGAGAAGAACTTCCTTTGTTGATTTATGATTAAAATCAACTCGTCCGAAACCGATCCATATCATTATTTGTTCCAAATAATAAGCAAGTTAGGTTGTTAGTTGTAACATTTTGAAGTTCATGGGCGGGTTATAATTTTTTTAACAAGAAAACATAAAAATAGAGAAAAATAAGAAAACAACATAAAAAATTGGGAAAATGAAATACAAAAAAACGACAGAAAATAAATGAGAAAATAAAATAAATAATGAGTACATCAAGTTGACCGAAAATGTGAGAGAAGTCAGTTCAAAGAGGCGACAAGTCAATGGAAAGGGATGATAAAATAGAGTTCACACAGCGTGTGGCTCCAAATATAGAGATTTTGCTTCTCAAAATTTAATCAACACAGAGTGTGAGTATACTGGCTGGCACGTGGTGTGAGCTCTCAAATTCAGCAGGATCAATTTTGTTGTTTTTGGAAAATTATTCTTACACGTCATATGGATGTTTAATAGGAGAAGACCACCTTATCTTGAGCTGCCTATTATTTACAACAACAAATCTTACTATTACCTTATTCCATTTTAGCTCATTTAACTTTTCTTTAGCTAGTTAGTTTATTATGCTTTTATGTAATTTTAATATTAGGGTTTGTGGGGTATAAATAGATCATCTTATTAAGTAGAATGTAATCTTTATCAGTCAAATAATTCAATTTCTCTCTCAGAGGTTAGGTTCATCTTTTTATCAATTGGAATTTCTAATTTCTACAAAGTTTAGCTTGTGAATTTTTGGGGTTTCATAACTCCTTTCATGTTTTGTTTAAGAATCTCTTTGTTAATTTACGATTAAAACTATAATTACAAATCTAATCCACATCAATAAGCGATTAAAACTATAATTACAAACTTGATCCGCGTCAATTTATGATTAAAACTATAATTACATTTAATAGAATAAATAAAATCAGATTACCATGGAATAAATCTGTTTAATAATTAGGTAAAAATATATTTGGTGTTAATATTTTATTGTTTAACATGTTTTATTAAATTGGGATACGCATATCTCACTCTCTATATGATTTTACATAATACAAATTCTTACTTTATAAGAAAATATAAAGAAATTTCCTTGATACATAAAAGATTAATTGGATTTGATTTGATTTTTCTTAACTAAATCAAATTTGGTTCCACATCTACACCATCTAACATATAAATTTAGACATGCTTATTAGGCCACAACATATATATAATTTTCATGTATATACCCGTATATATATCAGTACTAACTTCGGTTACACATCGATGATATTAGAACTTAGGTGGCACATATATGGACCAAAATTAACGAGAAATGTATTGCTCGATCTGTCATTATGGAGTCTGAAATTACTCCATGTAAACATATCAGTGCTAACATTAATCGTAAAGTTTTATACATAACGTAAAATAGATTTGCTCTCCCTAAGAATCATATGACTAATTTTATATTTTATCTCGTATGTAAATAAAACTACATATCTATATTTAATTGAAAACATAGAGGTAGAGCTTATACGTACCGAATCCTGGGGGGCAACTGAGGCAAAGGTTGCACCTCAAACGCCTCGTGGAGTCTAAATTTATACTCCGGTGCGAGAATTGCCATGTTTGGTCTGGTTTTGGGAATGATAACAATGGATGTAATTTATTGAATAATTTGTGATGCAATTTATAGAGACAACACAATCTAGCTCATTGTGTAATGAAAACATGTGTTTATTTATTGAGTGCAAAGTTTCAGTTATTGTCAAATTATCACTAAATAAAATCAGAACATGGTTCAGGCATGTTACATCTAATAATTCATAAAGACTTATTGGACATAAAGACTTATTGGACCCTGTGTTACTCAAATTTTTGTTATTTGCTCCTTGTAATTGGCCCAAAAAGTAGTAATTTAGTTTTTAGTTCTATGTATATAAAAAGCATATAATATAAGTTAATATATAAAGTTCAACAAATTTTAACTTACATTGACATGTGGCTAATCATACACGCTGTGTGAGGGATGTGTTTTTCGCAACAAAGGCCAAAGACAACCATACCACACGTGGTGCAATTTAAAGTCTCTACTCGAAATTGGCCATTGCACACGACATGTGGAATGTCCCACACATCGTGTGGAGCATTAAAATGACGAGTAATGAGTTAGTAAAAGAAGCTACAAGACGTGTGACTTAGTCCACACGCCATGTGAGGGATGTGTGTTTTTTTAATGAAGGCCAAAGGCAACCATACAATGTGTGGATGCAATATAAAGTGCCTGCTCGAAATTTTCCATATTTCACACGACGTGTGGAATGTCCCATAGGTCGTGTGGAGCATTAAAACACTATGTCATTTTTCATTTTCGTGTCGTCTGAATATTTTTCTTGTAATCCCTAATAAAAAAGACACGGTACGCGGAGCGTCCCTCCTATCATGCTCCGCATACACTTTAATTTTTGACACTCTTTAATAAACGCCACGTGGGAAGACACGCGGGACGTGCCCCAAGGCACGCCTCGCGTATCTTCGGGAGTTGTGAATCACAACTCCCCATGGCAACTTCCCCTCTCTCAAACTTCCCATCACTCCTCTTCCCTATACACCTTTTCCACTTCCACATTCCACCTCCTCTTCCATCCAATCAATTTCCATCTTTTCAAATTCAAATTTTCAACTTCCCTCCACAATAAATTTTGCATTAACTACCTCCTTAATTACAAATTAATAACACATAAAAATTAAAAAGAGTTAATAAATAAAACATAAAAATCATAAAAAAACTCATTAAAAACTCATAAATAAAAAAATCAAAAAAATCAGAAAACTGCTAAAAACCGAAAAAAATCCTTCATCTTCTATCTTCTACGCGGGGCGTAACCCCATTTATGCCCCGCGTCCTCGCCCTTTTTTGTCATAAAAAAAGGAGCAGGAGGTGCGATACGCGAGGCGTGCCCCCTTTCACGCCCCGCGTATCACACCATTCTTGCGCAAAATAACATCAGGGGGAGGGATACGCGTGGCGTGGCCCCTTCACGCCCCGCGTACCCCTCTGGGAATCCGAGCTTTCTTGGATTCCCCACTCTTCCCCTATATAAACTCCCCCTTCTTCCCTCATTCTTCCTCACAACCCTCACACACTCTCCCATTCCTCTTCTACTCTTCATCTATCTTCCATTACCACCATGGTTAGGCGAAAGCAAACCGCCGACATGCGCCCCCCACGGTCCACTCGGGCCTGATCCTCCCGTTCCGCACAAAACCAACAATCACCTCCACCTCCCGAACGAGAGGAAACTCCAAAACTCACCCACCAATACCGGGCTCCTTTTCATCTCCTAACCGAGGAGGAGGCCCAAAGGTACGAAGATCTTTGTGCCGCCACTATCAAGGAGCTTCCCTATATCCAACGTAGAGTGCTTGATCAATATGATCTAGGCATTCTCTTCGAAGCTCGCCTCCGTGCCCTCGGTTGGTACGACCTCTATTCTACGCATCGGCGGGTGTACCCGTCACTAGTGGTGGAGTTCTACACCACCCTCACCTCCAACAACGTCCCCGAAGACGCCCTCTTCAACTTCCGCCTCTACAACCGCCCCTTCTCCATTGACACTCAATGGCTCCAACACCATTTCACTTACCAAGCGGAGGGGGGCATATCCCGTTGGCCCGACGGTGTTGCCGCTCATGAGTATTGGACCTCCATCATCGGGTCTGAGGACTATGATATCTCCAACCTCCGCCCATCTCTCATCCGCGACCCTATCCTCCAACTTCTCCACCGCTTCATCTTATTTTACTTCTCGGGGAAGTCCGAGTCCACTAAGGTCAACAACCACGAACTGTTGGCCCTCTACTGTTGTGCCAATGGGCTCACTTATGACCTCGCCTATCATGTGGCTGCTCACCTCCACTCCACGCCTATCCGGAAGCGGGCCAAGCTCGGGTTTGGCCACCTCGTCACCATCTTCGCCCTCACCGCTCTCGGTGAAGCTGCCTTTGATCGCCTCCCAAGCCTTTTGCCTCGGCCCGTGGAGAAGAACGCCTTTAAGTCTCTTAAGCGTTCGACCACCGGCCTGGGTGAGACTTCGGGGGCGGCCCACTCCAATACGGAAGGTGACTCGGACTCGAGCATGGGTCTCAATTTTAGTCCTCCACCCCTCCACGACTTCAACTCTCTCTATGCCCAGTTGGATATTTTGGAGGATAACCAACGTCGTGATCGTGCCCATTTCGACTCCTGCTTCGACGCCCTAGATGCTCGCTTCAATGCCTCCAAGGCTCAAAGGCAAGCGGATAGGGCTAGCTTTGACACATTCACCAACGACTTCTACACCCACTTCAACATCCATGGAAACCCTCCTCCACCACAACCATAGTCCCCTTTTTTCTTTATTTTTGTATTTTCTTTCTTCACGTTTGTTTTAGTTTATGTTGTTAGTTGTTTTCTTTATCTTCTTGTTTCTTGTAATTCCCTTTTATTTTAATATATTTTTAACTTTCCGTATGTTTCGTGTTTCGTCGGTTTATTTTCATAGTTGTTTATTTTTTCAATTTCAATAAAACTCACGCAGGGTGTACCCCCTTGTACGCCCCGCGTGCCCCTTATTTTCTTGCACAAAATAATCAAAAACTCAAACACGCGGAGCGCCCCACTTCCTGCGCCCCGCGTATTTGAGTCTCTGCCCAAAAACAACATAAAACGCACCGTCTACGCGAGGCGCCCCCTTGGCCACGCCTCGCGTAGAATCTGACCCCAAAGGGTCTCACTTTTAATTCACCATTTGTTTTTGTTTTTGTTTTTGTCTTTCTTTTGCGACGTCCTTGGAATAAACGTCATTTTAATAACGCGGAGGACCGTGCAACCCCGCACTTTCAGTTTGTTTTGCACTAACAAAAACAAAAATAAAAAAATCAAACAAACATAAAAATAATTAAACTAATTTATCAATTCGTAAAATTTTTCCCGACACATTAACCTCCCTCGGAACTAATCTAAATGTTCAGTTATTTGTCCTTAAATGTAAATACCGTCGGAGCACAAAGGATCAGTTTTAATAAGAAATTTTAGTCTTAATTTTGAAGTTGTAGAATTTATGTAAAGACTAGGTGATACTAAACAAAAAGCATTGAGTCCTAACCCACATGTCATCTCCATAATGAAACGTAAAAAGGCAATAAAGACGGGATGTTTGAAAATTTAGCGACAATTCGATAGTACACAATTTAAACCCGAATTTTTGTGAGGTATTTTTGAGCCTAAAGGAGTTCGTACGAGAACTCTATTTCTTTCACAATTCTTCGAGAGCTTTGACTTCACTCGAGTCATAGAGTTTGCATCTAATACCGGGTTAAGTACACCTATTTTAGTTAAAATGGCAATAGATGATAAAACGAACCCACTTAGTCTAATTCTTTTCTTAATTTATTTTTCTCGTTTTTATCAACCTCTAGGAAACCCCCTCAAGCCTACTAACCGAATTTTCTTGTCAACACCCTTTTAACAATTAACCCTCTTTTTCCTCTTGTTTAAATACCAACGAAATCAATTTGCACCCGAAATAAGTCAAGGCCTTAGTAAGTAAACACCTTAAACCCTCGAAATCGTTTTTGTGCCGCTCTCAAAACAAAAAGAAAAGAAAAATACAATAAAGAGAAAAAGGCATTCTCAAGCTCCACCCGAGCAATTTCGAGTATATCTTATGAACTCGCTAAGGCCAAAATAAAAATACGGTGCGATCACCAAAATGGTATTTAAACTCGAGTTTCCAAAAATTAACCACTAAAAAGCCACCCACATTACAACCCCCCTCCGGGTTCATTTTTAATATTGTCTAAACCATAACTTAGGAGGAAAAAAACCCGGATGAAAATGCAAACTCAAAAGTGATCTCGGGTAAGTGCAAAGAAGAGTGCTAAAACACCGACCCACCAAAGTTTGAGCGTAAGAGTGAAATCCCTTGGTGAGGTACTATCGGGTTCTCAAAAGATAATCAACCCCGTTATTATTGCCTATTAATTTTAATTATGGAGGTTTCAAACAAGTTTTGGTCGCTCGATTGTTTGCGTAGGTACTCGCCGAAAACTTTGCATAAAACTTTAACTTTGAAATCATGCACTTGGTAAAACCAACCGTCGGTTTGTTTCTTAATAATCTCAATCCCTTGTCTTTCGATTTCTTTTACTTGAGGACAAGTAAAACTTTAAAGTCCGAGGAGGTTTGATAGGGGTATTTTACCCCTATCTTTTAGCATGATTTACGGGTTAATTTTAGAAGAAATAAATAAGTTTAATTGCAAAAATAGAGTGTTTTGAATAAAATAACGAAATAATAATAAATTCCGTATTTTCGGATAAATTCCCTTGTTTTTGATATATTTAGGAAATAAAAACGTCAAACTAACTCGGCTCTCAAGAATTGTATTTCAGGTACAAGGAAGAAGCAAAATTCATGCCAATACGCGGGGCGTATCATCCCATACGCGGGGCGTGAAACATCAAGTCAGAAATGATTGCCCTATCCACAAACACCACGCGGAATCTAGTCAGCATACGCGAGGCGTACGCCAACTTACGCGAGGCGTGTAACACATGTCAGAAATAATTGCCTAATCCTGAAAAGTCAGACTGCTGTTGGTGTGCCCTAGTTCTTAGGCATTGGTTCATGTATATTGTATTATGCTTTTTGATTATTCTTGCATAGATACACTATTTGTGTTACATTAATAAAGGCATTAATCTAGTTCATTTATATCTTATGCTATAATATGAATAGAGAATCCATTGATTGATAATCGTAAAACCATATCACAAGTCCATTCTATCATGGGAATGATTAGGACCACGGACTTGTATATTCGACGACTGTATGTTAGTAATTGATACTAGCCATAGCACTTGATAAGTCAGTTGTGAATATGGGTACATGTTGTATACATGTGACTGGATCGATCCGCCCGAGAAAACTACATGGTGGTTGTGTCATTAGTTTTCTTAAGTAGGTCTCTAACTATCTTCAGACCAGATTTCATTATAATATCAATATGGGATCCGCTTCACTTTGACATACGCCTAACAGGTCTGTAACAGGATGCTAAATACGGGTATGATTGGGTGAACAGGTGAACACGTTGGTATTGATATTGAAGTGATGGAATTACCACTCATGTAATAGTGAGATGATATCACATGCCACTTGATAAGTGAGATTGATAAGTGTGTGGCCACACCCTGATAAGTAGTTTACTTATCTGTTTCATCAATCTACTTAAGATCAAGAAATATCATAAACATCAGAGAGGATGACAGCCGCCATGCCTCTAGTTTATAATATCGATATCAAATGGTAAAAGAAGTTAAGAGATAACTACAGGGTCTCTGCATCTTTAGACTGCTGAAACTCTGTCTTGGTTAGGAGTAGTAATGGTTTGCTAAAATCCACTTACTGTCTGTGGACCGTGAGCCCACTGCTAGCTAAGGACAGTCACATAGGATCGTGCACATCGAACATCTGAGTTAGAACTTATAGGACGGTACATTGGAGAGATGAAATTAATTAATTGATTGACAGTAAAATGTCAAGGTAATTAATTAGTGGTTAATTAATTGATTAATTGATACTTTGTATCAAGGTAATTGATTAATGGTCTTAAGTGTTGGGTATTTAATTGATTAATTAGTTTACGGGATGTAATTAATTAATTTGTAAATTAATGAAATTGCATTCAGTGAATAATTAATTAGATTAATACGTCAATTTATTAATTAGTGTTATTCATTTAATTGGGGTAATTAAATTTAATCTAATCACAACTAATTGCATAGAATAAATATTATTGGTATTTATTTATGTAATTAGATTAAGATTGGATTAGTTTTGTAATTAACCAATTAACCCTAAACCAATTAGGTTTAGGAATACACTATACATATAAATTAAAACACTCTAAAACCCTAATTAACTAATACACTAATAATGATATTCGGCCAATCTATGTTTGCATAAGCAAACAATTAGATTTTCGCCAGCCACCACTTGAAAAGTGGAGGAAGAAATTTGGCTAATTACATTATCTCTCCAGTTCTTCGTCCGTTCTTCGGCTAGCACCGGTTCTAGCTCGATAGTTGTTCGTGCACCTGACTACGGAGATCTTACTACTTTGTGGATTCTTCAGCCGTCTCTAGAAGAGACAGTCCGGGTAAGTTTTTATCCCTAAACGGATCCAAAAGGTTTTATTCAATCAATGGTTAACGAACAAAGATCAAACTCAAAGGGAGTAGAAATAAATTTTAAACCGTAATTCCGCTGCGCTACAATTGATTAACTGGCTTTAATCCCTAACAGTGGTATCAGAGCCATGGTTTAGTCCGTTTTGATTGATTGAAAATTAATAAGATTTGGTTATTATTATTTTTCCAAATCAGTTTTGAAAATTCCTATTAATTTCTATGTTTAGTAATTAGTTTTGGAAGTTTTGGAATATATATTTTCTGCTTATTTTGTGTTTAGTTGTGCTGAAATTTAGTTTTAAAACAGTAAATAAAATTATAGATTATATATATGGAAAAAAAATACTTAACGGACACGGAACAGCAGTCACGGGACTGCTGTCCGCGAACAGCAGCCCCGCGGCTGCTGTTGGGCGGACAGCAGCACTGATGCTGTCCGCCAGACAGCAGTCACGGACAGCAGCCACGTCGCTGTCCCGAGTCCGTTGAAAATTTAAAATTATGTTTTAATTTTGGATTAGACGGGACTGATTTTGTTTTAAATTTTTCTCGGGTAATTTTAATAAAATCAGGGCCCTAATACCGTTTAATTTATTAAACGTGTTTTGAATAAAAATTAATTGGTATTAAAACGTTTTTTATTGGCATGCATATTTAATTTTTGATCGAATTGATAATTTGTATAAAATTGAATATGGTTAATTTGTGAAATTGGCCCAATAGACCGTGACACCGGTTTAAATTGGGAGAGCTAAATTTTAGATATGTGACGACCCTAAAATTCAGTGGGAGCAAAATTGTAATTTTGTATTTAAATGGATGTTAACCGTTTGGGCCTTTATGGGCCTTAGTCACATATGGTAAAATTGGCGATTTCACCCTAAGTAACTCGGCTTAACTTTATTAGATGATTTTGGAATGCCATGATCATGCATTATATTTATATGTCTTACTGTGCAGGAACGTGTTATAGAGTTCTATGGGCCCTAAATTAAAGTCGGTTTGTAATTTAATTTATTTTGGGAAATATGGTCTGCGTGCCATTCTTTCATTAATGTAATTTTAGAATAGGTTCTATTTTATAAAATTGTAATTGGTCGTGAAGAAGCCCAGATGGTCCAAGCCCATGGTGGGAGCCCAAGGAGACTTGAAGCAAGCCCGTGGAGATTAGATAGTATATCTAGTTTCACTAGGATATATTATAGTGGGAGCAATCTGAAATAAATTAAAAGGCCTATAATTTTAGATTGTTATACTTTAAAGCAAATGAATGACATACGTTTACTCTTTCTCACTCTCAGGTTTTGTTTAAACACACTCTTAAAATCATGACTAACACCGATTTGCGTTACATCATTACCGATAACAAATTGAATGGTTCAAACTTCACCGACTGGTTTCGTAACCTCAAAATTGTTTTGAAGTTCGAGAGGAAAGGGTATGTACTTGATACACCGATACTCCCTTACCCAACTGATGATGCTCCCTACCAAGAATTTTATGCTTACTTGAAGCATAAATCTGATGATGCTCCCTACCAAGAATTTCATCTATCTTTCTTTCTCTTTGATCTTGTGTCTGAAGGAAATTAAGGCTAAGGTATAGCAGCGGAAATATAAAATTTTAGCCTACTTCCTTTTAACCATAGGATCCGTTAATCGTTATTTCATATAAAGAGGGATAAGAAGAAATACCTTTTGAAGAACAATCTGCCGTTGTTAAAGAAGCGCCCACAATTCTTCTCCGAGTTCCCAAGCACGAAGTATAACATGGTGAGGTTAAGTTAGAATCAACCGTATGAGATGCAACCAAAATAGATTGCCTCTAATTAACCAACACAAGATCAAAGAGAAAGAAAGATAGATGAAATTAATCGATCGATGGAAGCCGTATGAATTCTTATCCACGAACTAGGGGATGCGAATTCACTTTCTCTCTCTAATTGTATGTTTCGAAAATCACAATGAGGGGAGGGGTTCGGCTTAGTCGAAATTCATGTAGTAGGGGGGTATATATAATAACTTGTATCTAAACCCTAGTTAGATAGGAATAGGTTACTTAATAGGAATTCAATTCGGAATAGGATTCCCAATTATTATCTTATAATACATCTAATACCTTGGCCAGCTGGTTGGCAGTCACGTTTCCTTTAGGAAGATGGGCTATGTCGAGGACGTGATTCGGGGTCTTCGTGTATACTACCTCAAATGGGGATCTCCCGGTTCCCGAATGTACAGAGCCGTTGTAGGCGAACTCAGCTTGGGCTAAAACCACATCCCACATCCTGGGCTTATCCTTACATTTGATGCGTAGTAAGTTTCCCAAAGTTCTATTGACCACCTCCGTCTGTCCGTCTGTTTGAGGGTGGGCGGTGGTACTAAACTTCAGAGACGTATCAAACAGAGCCCACAACGTCCGCTAGAAGTGACTGAGGAACTTTGTATCATGATCCGAGATAATGCTCTTGGGTACGCCATGTAGCCTGACAATCTCTTTGAAAAATAGCTTAGTAGTCGCTGAGGCATCATTAGTTTTACGACATGGTATGAAGTGGGCCATCTTTGAAAACTGATCGACCACAACAAAGATGGAATCCATGCCTCTCTGAGTTCTGGGTAACCCTAGGACAAAGTCCATGGACAGATCCTCCCATATGGTTTCTGGTACAGGCAAGGGTAGCTGCAAGCCAGCATTTGTAGTGCGTCCCTTGGCGGTCTGGAAAATATAGCATCGTTCTACTAAGTAGGCAACATCTCTCCTCATCTTAGGCCAGAAATAACGAGAACTCACTGCTTCATTTGTCTTGTCTCGCCCAAAATGCCCTCCCAGGGATCCGCCATGTAGATCATGAACAACCTTCTCGCGGATGGAAGTGCAGGGTAAGCAAAGTTGGTTGCCCCTCATGAGATACTCATCCATCAGGTGATACGCCCCATCCCCATGCTGGTGCTGACACTTTTCCCAGATATTGCCAAAATCAAGATCCGCCAAGTACTCTCCTCGGATGTGTTCAAAACAATCGGTCTCCAGGTTTACTGTCTTTATTAGTGACACCCTTCGACTCAAGGCGTCCGCCACCTTGTTCTGTTTTCCAGCCTTATGGATAAGCTTATAGGGGAACTTATCTATGAAGGCGGACCACCGGGCATGCATGGAGCTTCGAAGTTGCTTCTGACTTCCCAGGTACTTGAGAGCTTTGTGGTCAGTGTAGAGGATGAATTCTTTCCCCACCAAGTAATGTTCCCACACTTTCAACGCCCTAACTACAGCATAAAACTCTTGATCATACGTTGCCCACTTTTATCGTGGCTCACAGAGCTTCTCACTGAAATATGCAATGGGCCTCTTTTCTTGCATCAAGACACCACCAATCCCAACTCCACTGGCATCACACTCAACTTCGAACAATTTATCAAAATTGGGATACGCCAGCACTGGCGCTGTACTCAGCTTTTCCTTGATCAGGGCGAAGCTCTCCTCTTGAGCATCCGCCCACGCGAATCCCTTTCCTTTCTTCAAGCAATCCGTTAACGGGGCCACTATGGAACTGAAGTCCTTGATGAATCGTCGATAAAATGTTGCTAGCCTATAAAAGCTCCTGATGTCCCCCACGTTCCTCGGAGTAGGCCATTCTCGGATGGCTCTTACCTTCTCCCCATCAACTTGGACTCCATCGCCACTGACCACGAACCCAAGGAACACCAGGCTCTCCATGACAAAATCACATTTCTTAGTGTTGGCGTATAGCTGGTGTTTCCTTAACAGGTCAAATACTGTCCGCAAGTGCTCCACATGTTCCGCCACGGTCTGGCTATGAATCAGAATATCATCAAAATACACAACTACAAATTTCCCAATTACCGGACGGAGCACCTGATTCATTAGCCTCATAAATGTACTGGGGGCATTAGTCATCCCGAATGGCATTACTAACCACTCATACAATCCATCTCTGGTCTTGAAAGCAGTCTTCCACTCATCCCTAGATCGAATTCGTATCTTATGATAACCGCTCCTGAGATCAATCTTGGAGAAAACTCGGGATCCGCCAAGTTAGTCTAGCATATCATCCAGTCTTGGAATAGGGAACTTATACTTGATAGTGATCTTGTTGATAGCCCTGCTGTCCACACACATCCGCCAAGATCCATCCTTCTTGGGCGTAAGTAGGACTAGGACGACGCATGGACTCATACTTTCTCTAACGTATCCCATCTCAATGAGCTCTTCCACTTTCTGCCTCATGATGTCATTTTCCTTTGGAATCATTCGATAATGGGGGAGGCTTGGTAAACTAGCCCCGGGCACAAGGTCGATATGATGTTGGATGTCCCTCAAAGGTGGTAACCCACTTGGTAATTCCTCAGGGAAAAGATCCGGATACTCGCCAAGTAGGCGGGTCACTTCATTCGGTATCTCCCGTTCATCCACTAGGAAGGCTTCGTGATTCGCCTTAACCATTACCACATACACCATCTGGCTCTCTTCACATTGGCTGACAAATGATTTGTGTGTGGGACATACTACCAAGGTAGACTTCTCGTCGGCCTTTGGCTCTCTCATCATTGGTGTAAGTACGAACTTCACCCCATTCTTCACAAATCTGTAAGTGTTCTCTCTTCCTGCGTGGATGGCATCGTTATCAAACTGCCAGGGTCGGCCCAACAATAGGTGGCAGGCGTCCATATCGACCACATCACAACAGACTTCATCACTATAATCACCAATCTCAATAGGTACCCTGCATCTCTGGTTGACTCTAAGTTCACCCACGTTTTTTATCCATCCCACCCTATAGGGGTCGGGATGCGCCTCCGCCAACAACCCGAATTTCCGAACGGCGCTGCTGCTCACAATGTTCTCTTGGCTTCCACTATCTATTATCACATTGCATCGCCCACCTTTCACAAGATAGCGGGTCCTGAATAGTCGGTGCCTCTATCCGGCTGGAGACTAACAAACGCCGTACCACATGAATGGCGTATCTCTCTTCATCCGCCTCATCATCATCTTCTCCTAAGGGTTCACAAAATACTTCATCCCCTTCATCATAGTCATCTTCATACCTCTCCACCATGTTGGCGCTCTTCCTCCTAGGACATTCGTTGGACCTATGGCCTGGCTCATTGCACCGAAAACATTTAAAAGGCGCTGGCCTCGTGTACGGATTGTTGCTCTTAGGTGGTATAGGTGCTTCCTTGTACGGCCTAGTATCTCCGACAGATCCCCTTCCCACACTGTTGACCTTGGCCCCACTGGCACTCGCCACCTGCTTGCCTTTGTCATAAGGCTTCATGTTATCTCTTCCTCTAGGCGTATACTCAGTAGTGGCGGATCTCCTGGATCTCCCGGTTAGTTGGGATTCAGCCTTGAGGGCTAAATTCCTGGCATCTTGTACCCGAACCACCATCTGTGTGCCAATACGATCCTGGATGTTGTATCTCAACCCTTCTAGATACCTAGAGGTCTTTTGGCTTTCAGTTTCTAACAAGTTGGCCCTTGCCGAAAGCCTTAAGTACTCTGAGGTATACTCATGGACACTTCGGGTCCCTTGAGATCATCCCCTGTAGGAGCTGTAAATATACTGCTCATAATCCGACGGTAAGAACCGCTCCCTCAACATCGCCTTCATCCGTAGCCAAGATCTAATCGGATCTCTGCCCCCTCTTCTTCTTTCTTCCCTCATCTGATCCCACCAAACTGATGCGCCACCCTTCAGGCGATATGCCACCAGCCTCACCTTCCTCTCATCAGGAATCCCAACATACTCAAAAAAACGTTCAACTTCCGATAACCAGTCTAAGAATCCCTCTATATCCAGTTCGCCTCCAAAAGATGGTAAGTCTATTTTTAGCTTAAAGGCATCATCTCTATCAAAGTTTCCTAGACCTGGGTATACTCTAGCAACATCCACACGTCGGTTGTCAACAGGCCCAACATCCCTCGTAACTCTAACGGTATCACCATCCTCAATACCCTCAAAGTCATCACTATCACTATCAGCATTATGCACAAGGACAAAGTTGGGTCTTCTTACCTCAGGATCCCTAGGACCCATTTGTGGAAGCTGTTGTTCAGGGACTCCTTCCTTTCTCTAGGTTGATCCTCCCGCGGTTGGTCGAATTAGAGCCAGAACCTCCAGTTTGAAGTTTTCTAGGGAGGTGGCTAGCTCCAGGAACCGTTGGTCGGTTTACCTCTGCCGCTCATGGCTGGCTTGGATCTGCTCCGCGAGGTGCTCCCTTAGCTCCTCATACCTCCGGTCACTGGTTTCCATGGAATCTTGCGGTTGTCGGGATTGAACCATTGCCAAAAGAAGTTTCGGGTCAGGAAACGATCGGCTCTGATACCAACTGATACAGATTGAAAGCGATAAATGAAGATTTTAATCGTAAACCAACAAAGAGGTTCTTCTCTAGCTAAACTAGAAGGAGTGAATCCCAAAACAAGGTATAAACCTTAGGTTCTCAAAGAGAATAATATTTGATTGATAAAAGTTGTTTCATCCTTACGAAATGGGGGTTTAAATACATCCCCCTAATGACAACAAAAGACAAGGACTACCCCTACTAGGGTTACAATAAGGTTATCAACAAAAGGGTAAAAGAGGTGATACGCCCCGACAATCAGTACAAAGGTACAGGTACGGAGTGTCAGGGTTGTTGGTGAATTACTTCGGGAGGAAGTAACCTGGAGATCCGCCCAACCTAGAGGTCCGCCCAGGCGTGGATTGAGGATCCTCCCCTGGTCAGGTGTTGATACGCCTCCTTGTGTACTCCTAGATCCGCCCCGCTTGTATGTCCTTGGGATCCTCCCTCCTAGGTACACCCTCCGTGGATGTGATGCCTGAGGATCCGCCAAGGCGCGCGTGATCAGTGATCCTAGTTAGGATGTCCGCATCAGGAATTGATAGATTACTTTAATTAGGTTCCTAGATCTATTGAGACATCTCCAAAGTACTCAAGGCCAATCACTATTTTGAACCAAGTATGTAAAAAGCCTCTAATGTAATAATAAGCCTTGTTTTGTCTTTCAATTCTAATATGCATGTATGAAACATAATATTATTATTAATTGAAAAAATTAATTTAAATAAATCGATCTACGAAACCATGTTAAGAACTATTTGTCCTAAAATTTTAAGCTAACATAATAAAAATCAAGAATAGTTTTTATTGTTATCTTTAACATACCATTCGTACTCCACTAATGTCATTCAGGAAACGAGTATGTAATTTTGCACCATGAGCAATTTTTGGATTACTTCGGACCCATAACATTTCCTTCGTACCCATGTTTTCCACTCCAAGAATAAGTATTGTTGTAGTAATGTCATAACCGCTTGTCACTATTGCAGTTCGCATATACTCATTGAAGGAAGGTACTTTCATTTCTTTCTTCCGAATTACCTCCTCATTATAAGTTATCGCCAGCTCTTTTATCTGTAATAAATTAATACATAACTTGTCAATAAATATATATATATATATATAGGTTAAATAATTTATTAATCTCTATATTTTTATCTAACATATTGTTTAGTCCTCATATCTTGATAATATACTATTTAGTTTTTAATATTTGTTTTATTGAATAATTTAGTTCCTTAAATATTTGAATTATTAAACAGTTTAGTCCCTCTATAAGGGATTAAACTGTTGAATAAAACTTAAGTTAAGGACCCAATAGTATATTATGAAAATACAAGAACTAAAGAACGTGTTTTTTTAAGAACTAAACAACGTGTTAGATAAAAAAATATAGAGACTAATAAATTATATATATAATGCTAAACAATTTAAATTTCCCATGATCTATCAAATGCATTAATGGGTTCTTATAATAAAATAACAACTGAATACATTAGGGAGCACAATAAAAACTCTATTGGCCCAATTTTAAGGATGTCTGGTTAGCTTCTTGAAATTTCTTTAAATGACATGATAACCCTAATTTTATGTCACTGTCTTTTGCTTAGACCTTGCTTTATTTCCATGATAAAAAATTAATTACTAGTGTTGTCTTCATAGCTCTAAACCCTCTCAAAATCAAACCAAGATTAATTTTCTTTATCTCTTCATGATTTTCCTACACAACTGATCCTTCTTACTTTATGTCATTGAGTAATTAGATCTAAAAAAAAAAAAAGCACTGTCAGGGGCGGAACCAGGGGCGGAACAGATGGCTGTTGTTTTAAGATATGTGAACAAGTATGGTGAGGTGATTGAAAGATTTATTTCGGTAGAACATGTGGCTGATACTTCATCTCAATCGCTGAAAACTGCCATAGATAGTCTATCTTCTAGACATGGATTTTCACTATCATCATAATAGTTACTGATGTTTCTAATTTTTTGTTGACGTTTGGAATTTTTTTTTGCTGATATATTTGAGCCCCGGGTCATCCGGGGTCCTGATTCCGCCACTGAGCACTGAACCCTATATAAGATTTATGAGATTTAAAGGTTTTTTTTTTCTTTTTCTCAAGCTGATGTATTCATGGTCTTCCAAATCCGAACCCTAAATTGAATTTTTTTTTTTTGACTTCCTTTATCCTATCTTTTCGGTGATGCTATATTCATTCAAATGCGGTTGATTATTTGGTAAGTGAAAGTAGTTTGTGCATATTTGTGCATATGGAAGATATTGGAGAAAGGTATGCATCTGGATCTACTTGAATAGAAAATTTTAGGGTATTTTTAGAGTAATACTCTTAACCAATGAATTCACGACACATGCATATATAGTTTATTTTTCCACTAATCATGTCCATGCAGTAGGATTCAAACTTCAGAAACTTGTCTTGAATCACGGGGGATAGTCTCATGAATCCCTTTGGACATATGCAAATTTTTTTTTCAAAGGCCATGCATATTTTTTTTTTTTGGGGACAAAGTGACAGTCTATCCACGCCATATTCCAATTGAGGGGGAATGTCAAAGTAGTAATGATCAAAATGAATTATTTTTTTGGTTAAACCATCCGGTAGATCAAAAGAAATTATTGCCTATAGATGATTCCTTGTTATTATATCATTATATTTATGTTATTCCTAATTAAGTACAAATATATATATATAATTCATTGTTTAATATAAAAACGTTGGAGACTCTTATACTAGGGCCTAATATATTTCACCTAAAATAAACTTTCAAATTATAAGAACCTAAAAGTAGGTTTGTATTTCTTAACACCAATCAACTTTCATGAATTGGTATCTATGCCTCTCTTAAATAGTTTGTGTATTACACCCGATGCATAGTAGAAATTATCATGTTTAAAGAAAAGTTGAAAAGATTTAAATGATTTATCACAGTGTATTTAATTTAAAAAATATATAATAATAAGTATACCATTTCCCTCATAAAAGTTGTTTTGCAACCGCATCCATGAGTACCATCATTCTCGGTTAATTCAAAGAGAAACTTGTAAAGAAATTTCATATACTCTGGTAGTTCATCAACAACATCTTTAGTGAACCTGAATTTTGACAAAAAGAAAACGTGTGAATTATATATTGATAATCTAGTAAGAGATGCAAACTCGAAATGGAAAATAGAATGCTTAACTATCAAAATTTATAACAAAAACTATTATTGATTTTAACTATGAGTTTAAACTTTTGGACCAGTTAGATTCTTGTAATGGTATATAATCTCATAGATACCATTGTCATGGAACCTATTAATCTCCGACACACCCCCACACGCAAATGCCCCTTGGGTTTGCAACGTGCACAACACAGGCCCATCCCGCCATGTGTTTTTTTAATTCCACATATTTATTAGGTTGCCGGGACTCAAACCCTCGACCATTTGGTCTTAGAAGCTCTGATACCATGTCATGGAACCGATTGAACTAAAAGCTGGAACTTATAGTTAAGGCCCAACCATAGATCTTATATTAATCTACGACAACCATATAGTCATGAGTTTGAATGATGCCAGCTTCCATTTATTAAAAAGAATTCAACAGACATAGCAAAATGAATTCTTGTTTACACCCTTCAAACCTATGGGTACCATGTGCACAAGTTTTTTTCATGATTAATAATAAAAGCTATATTTTTTAGCTTATATATTGGAATTTCAATATTTGGGGATGCGTAAAAGATTATAAGAAAAACTAGTATTGGCCTTTACTCTTAGAATAAAAAAGGAAAGTATTAGAATCAAGCACAAATATAAATTTTAAGTCTTTATCACACTATCAATCTATATCGTTGAAGTTCATCAATGGTACCATAGGAATCATAAGCATCATCCATCGGTGTTAGCATTGTTACATACTTGCATACAAGCATCCGAGAAGCACTATACTTTAGCTCGAAAAAGAATCCAAGTGCACACATATATGACTCTACAAGTCTATCTCTTGTATATGGAAGGTTTTCCACAACATTCAAATCTTTCCACCACCTATAAAGAAATAAATGTATATATCTTTCATCTTAATTAAAGCAAATGAAAGAATAATGTCCAATAGGAAAATTACTTACTTTGAAAGTAAAGCTAACTCTTTTCTGTAGAGTAATTATAGTCCATTACAATCAAACTTTGCAAATTTGAGAAGAGTTTCGTTCGGAGATTCATCTTCCTCGTAAAAGGATATATAATTTAAAGCATCAAGTCTTTCTATGGTGCGATGAGATGGGCTCATCAAAGTATTCCTTATGTATTTTTGAAGATGAGAGCTTGAACTTTCAGCTAAAATTTTCAAATGTTTCCTTGTAAAAGCAAGGGCTTCATCTAATATATCTTCACCAGAAATTTCCCAAAAACATGCTTCTGTTAACGTTAAAGTCCTATTTTGTAGGAGTTGTTTTACCTTATTGTTAATAAGTTGCCTAGTCAGTAGGGAGTCCTATTTTAAAGGCTAGTGCAGATAGTTTTTTTAATTCTGTTTTGCTTGGGAATCTTCATGTAATCGTGCTGCTATTTTTTCTCTACTTTCTGTTTTGTAAGGCTTTTAAATAGCCATTGTTTCAAGTGGAATAAACAAGCTGATTATCACAAACATTAAGCTTTCGATTTATGCTTAACATTTGGTATCAGAGCTAGAGTATCAGGGCTGATAAATAGCTTCAGCAAAGAGTGAAACACCGAGTGAGAGAAAAATCATCTGTGCGAAAGAGAAGAGATGGCTGAGAGTAGTAGTACCAATGGGAAGTTTGTACAACCAGCAATTCCAAGATTTGATGGTTACTATGAGCATTGGGCAAAATTGATGGAGAATTTCCTTCGCGCGAAGGAATATTAGAACCTAATTGAGAAGGGGATAGACACAGTTCCAGAAGGCACTCAGGCAACAGAAGCCCAGATGAAGGTGATAGAAGAGCAACAGTTGAAAGACAAGAAGATCAAGAATTATCTCTATCAAGCTATCGATAGAGAAATCATGGAGACTATACTCAATGACGACACTTCCAAGCAGATTTGGGACTCTATGAAGCAGAAATTCAAGGGTTCCACGAGGGTGAAGAGGGCTCAATTACAGACATTGAAGACTGAGTTTGAAACACTCAGAATGAAGGAGGGAGAGACTGTTAATGCCTATTTCGGGTGAACTCTCTCCATTGCAAAACGAATGAAAGCGTGTGGAGAAATCATTCAAGAAAGGGACATTATAAGGAAGATTCTCAGATCCCTAGTGCCAAAATTTAATTATGTTGTTTGCTCCATTGAAGAATCCAACAACGTCGACACTCTTACAGTCGATGAACTTCAAAGCAGCTTGTTGATCCATGAGCAGAGAATGAAGAATGTTGATGGGGAAGAACAAGTGTTGATGAAGGTGACTCATGAAGAGAGAGCAGAAAGAGGAAGAGGTAGAGGAAGAGGAGCAATCAGAGGAGGTCAAGGAAGAGGCAGAGTATATCTAAACAAAGCTACTGTGGAATGTTATCGATGTCACAATCTTGGCCACTTCCAATATGAATGTCCCACCTTGGGAAAGCATTCAAATTTTGCAGAGCTAGACGAGACGGAGGAGATGTTGCTGATGTCACACCCGGTCCTAAACGACCTCAATCGGCATCGGGCGTGAAATAGAAAGATTATAATCAACACTTAAGAGTCTCCAATTTATCCCAATATCATAATATCATATTATATTACAATTGGAATACAAAAATTCTAACCATAATTCTAACAATAAGCAGCCAACTTCCAAACCTCTCCTAATCGGTCGGTAACCTTCTCTATATCCTGTACTTTCTCACCTAAAAACATTAAAACATTTAAAAACGTGAGAGAAAAATCTCAGTAAGCAACTATCAGCCGTAAAAACTAACTTTACTTAACATAGCTACATATATACATTTATAAAGGATTTAATCAAAACCTTATAAAATATACTCAAAACTTAAGTTCATAATATAGTCAAAGTACTAAACCAAAAACCAAAAATATATAATCTTGTATCCATTCTTGAGTTCAAAACCTTATAAAATATTGAGTTCAAAGAACTATCCCATATGGTCTTACCCAACACTTCGCTGTCATACCCAATAGGTCTTAAGACTGTGTACACAGGCCATGTCCCTCACTGAACATGGTCTTCAAATATAAAACCACCGATCCGGATAACTCTCGATGGATATAAAATCATAAAATCATAACGTGCTCAAATTTCCTTTCACAATCAAATTTCAAACTATTTCATAACCATAAATCATTTGGCTTCAATTAGCCCTTTTGTATCATAAAAATCATATTTGGACTTCAATCCAAAATAATAACAACAATAACTGCAACAGATTTCTCAATCCAAAAACAATTCGTAAGAAATCATCAAATTCATTTTGTTCAATATAGATATATATTGAAACCAAAAACATATATGTATATATGTAAATCAACCAAATCAAGCCTTAAATCAACATAATCAAGTAAAATCTGAAATTCACATAGAAGCATAGTCAATAGCTTCATTTGAACCATAATTTCACAATAAAAAGCAAAATCATGAAAAACCCCAATTTTATAAAATTCCTGCATAACCCTAAAATATCAATTTCTGAAAATTCTTTGATTATATACATATCTATATACATAAAACTCAAAATATAGTTGATAGTTACTTACCTTGACTACTAATTGAGGAAAATACACTCGATCGATTCGCCTCTAAATTCTGTCTAAGACGTTTCCCCTCTAAACACTTCCGAAATTCAAAAACTTTTTGGTTAGGACTTAGAACTATGCATAAGGATGCTATGGTTTCAATTTCAAGTGATTCGGACGGTCGAATCTCCGTAAATCAAAAAAACGGTGAAGAAACGGTTCAGAGAAAACTGATTAATCAAAAAAAAGAAAAGAAAAAGAAAAGGAAAGATAATGATCTACACCGCCTGAAATGAGATATATATCTCAAATTTAGCAAACATCACATTTGATCCTCCATCTTTCTATAATCTTTTAAAAATTATCTTAAACTTTTACTTTACACATAAAACCATCAATTTAATTCCAAACTTTTCCTATACCACCGAATTAACTTTACACATCAATAATTATAATATATACTAATATCAAAATATAAATTCTAGAAATTTAGTCACGGACGTGACAGCTGATGGCATATGTTGATGAAATTGAAGCAAAGCGAGAAGACGTCTAGTTCTTGGATTCAGGCTGTAGTAATCACATGTGTGGTAACAAAGCCTTATTCTATGAGTTTGGGGAAGTCTCTCAACAAACTGTGAAGCTAGGCAACAATACTAGAATGCAAGTTTCTAGTAAAGGAAGCATCAAAATGGAGGTAGATGATGTCAATTTCACTGTTGGAGATGTTTTTTGTGTCCCTGAACTCAAAAATAATCTTTTGAGCATCGGGCAACTCCAAGAGAGAGGTCTTTCCCTTCTTATAGAGGCTAGAATCTGTAAAATCTTTCATCCACAAAGAGGTTTGATCATTCAAACCAAAATGACAGCAAATCGGATGTTCATCTTGGTAGCTAAGATGCTATCAAAGTTTCTGCAACCAAAACAGGAAGTATGTTTCAACACAGCAACCGAGGACCTCACCCACCTGTGGCATTGCAGACTGGGGCACATCAGCAACACAAATCTCCAAACTTTGCAGCGCAAGAAAATGGTTCATGGTCTACCTGAACTGACAATCTCAGATGAAGTTTGTGTAGATTGTTTGAAAGGAAAGCAACATAGGGAGCCCATTCCAAAACAAAGCACATGGAGAGCAACACAGAGGTTAGAACTTATTCACGCTGACTTATGCGGTCCAATTTCACCTATTTCTAATAGTGCAAGAAAATATGTGCTATGCTTGATTGATGATTATAGCAGAAAAGCTTGGTCATATTTTTTGCGTGCAAAGTCAGAGACATTTGCTGTATTCAAAATCTTTAAGATATTTGTTGAGAAAGAAACAGGTCTTGCTATCAAATGTCTGCGGACAGATCGAGGTGGGGAATTCACATCTACTGAGTTCAATAATTTCTGTAGAGACAATGGAATTAAAAGACAACTGACGACAACATTCACTCCTCAAAAAAACGGAGTCGCAGAAAGGAAAAATCGCACGGTGATGAACTGTGTGAGGAGCATGTTGTCTGAAAAGGGAATTCCAAAACCTTTTTGGCCTGAAGCAGTAAAGTGGGCAATTTATGTGCTCAATCGGTGTCCTACCGTCGCCTTGGAAAATACAACCCCAGAAGAAGTTTGGAGTGGAGCAAAGCCATCAGTTGAACACCCCAGATTTTTTGAGTGCGTGTGTCACATACATGTACCAGATGCAAAAAGAACGAAGTTGGAAAGCAAGAGTACAAGTGGTGTTCTGTTGGGAATTAGCGATGAATCAAAAGGATACAAAATATATGATCCGATGACAAAGAAGGTAATGATCAGTAGAGATGTTGTGTTTGAAGAGAAGAAAAAATGGGATTGGGACAAGAGCTATGAGTAGCAGATACTTGTTGAGTTCGAATGGGGTGAAATTGAAGATGAGGAAGCTGTCGATAATGCATTTGATGATGACTTTGAGGCTGAAGTTGCTGCAAATCCAATTTCAGATGATGATGATGCTGTTTTTTAAGATGAAAATGAGACAAGTGATGCAACAACAACTCCCTCAAATTCCAGCACCTCCTCAAACTCTGATGTAGAAGCACGAATCAGGAGACCACCAACCTGGATAAATGATTATGTGAGTGGAGAAGGATTTTCAGAAGATGAAATTGATGTGAATTTTGCTATAGGTACAAATTCAGAACCTGTTAATTTTGAAGAAGCTGTTAAAAGTGAACATTGGAAGAAAGCTATGGAGGTTGAAATCCAGAGCATAGAAAAGAACAGTACATGGTTTCTCACTGATTTACCAAAAGGCGCAAAGAAGATTGGATTAAAATGGGTCTTCAAAACGAAGCTGAATGATCATGGTAAAGTGGAGAAATACAAAGCCCGGTTGGTCGCAAAAGGATATGTACAACAATATGGAATTGATTATGCTGAAGTCTTCACACCGGTGGCTCGAATGGACACTGTCAGAATTATTCTTGCTCTAGCTGCTCAGAAGGAATGGAAGGTTTACCAACTCGATGTTAAATCTGCATTTTTACATGGCGAGTTGATGGAGGATGTCTATGTAGAACAACCCAGAGGTTTTGAGAAGAAAGATGAACCCCACGAGGTGTACAAGCTCAGAAAAGCTCTCTACGGACTCAAGCAAGCGCCTCGAGCCTGGTTTAGTCGCATTGATGCATATTTCTTAAGGGAGGGATTTGATAAGTGTTCCAGCGAGCAGACTTTGTTTGTGAAGACAAACATTCAAGATAAACTTTTGATTGTAAGTTTATATGTTGATGATTTGATATATACAGGAAATGATGAATCAATGATGACAGAATTTAAGGAATCAATGATGAAAGAGTTCGATATGTCGGACTTAGGAAAGATGAAGTACTTTCTTGGTATTGAGGTGCAACAATTGGAAAATGGAATTTTCATTAGCCAAAAGAAGTATGCAGGGGATGTACTCAAAAGATTTCGAATGGAAGAATGCAATGTTGTTTTGAATCCTATAATTCCAGGTTTCAAAATTTCAAAGGATGAGAATAGAGTTTTGGTTGATAGCACTTTGTACAAGCAGCTGGTTGGAAGTCTGATTTACTTAACATCAACTCGCCCAGATTTGATGTATGCAGTGAGCTTAATTAGCAGGTACATGTCTCAACCTACAGAGCTTCATCTTATAGCTGCAAAAAGGGTGCTAAGATACGTGAAGGGAACCACCGGCTTTGGCATTTTATATCAGAAAGGAGCAAAGTGCATGTTGACTGCCTTCACTAACAGTGATTATGCAGGATGTTTGGAGGATAGAAAGAGCACCTCAAGATATGCTTTTATGATGAGTTCAGGGGCAGTAGCTTGGTCATCTAGAAAGCAACCAATTGTGGCGTTATCAACAACGGAGGCTGAATATGTAGCAGCAGCGGCATGTGCTTGTCAAGCGATGTGGATGAAGATGGTTCTGAAAAAGCTTGGCTGTAATGACAATGAGTGCACAACCATTTTTTGTGACAATAGTTCAACAATAAAATTGTCCAATAAAATTGTCCAAAAATCCAGTTCTGCATAAAAGGAGTAAGCATATTGCAGTTCGATTCCATTTTTTAAGAGATTTATGTAATGAATGAGCAGTATGTTTAATTCATTGTGGCACACATGATCAAGTTGTGGATATTCTAACAAAGCCTCTCAAGGTGGAACAATTTCAGAAGCTTAGAGGTTTACTTGGAGTATGTGAAGTAAACTAAGCAATCTGCTTAGTTTAAAAGAGGGGTTGTTAACGTTAAAGTCCTATTTTGTAGGAGTTGTTTTACTTTATTGTTAATAAGTTGCCTAGTCAGTAGGGAGTCCTATTTTAAAGGCTAGTGCAGATAGTTTTTTTAATTCTATTTTGCTTGGGAATCTTCATGTAATCGTGCTGCTATTTTTTCTCTACTTTCTGTTTTGTAAGGATTTTAAATAGCCATTGTTTCAAGTGGAATAAACAAGCTGATTATCCCAAACATTAAGCTTTCAGTTTATGCTTAACAGCTTCATACAAGCTAATGATACCTTTGACATCATTACAGATGTTTTCCTTGAATTCTCCATCTCTATCTTTGAACTTGTTAAACACACCTGATTTCGTAGGTTCATAATTAAACCAAAATATATTGCTTTTATATTTTTTTTTTCAGTGTGTGTGTGGAGATATATCAGAGATAATATATAAAAATAGTATTGTTAAATCATAATTAACAACGTAGTTGCTTATATATATTTCCATTTTGGATATACTTATAAAAAATCAAAAGCAATGACCTAAAAATTGAATAACATCTAAAAATGACAAGAACATAAAAAAGTTGTTGTTTTGATGAATGGGTACTTACAGCATGTCATTTTGTATCCATGTTGTCTTAAAACTCGAAACAAAATTGCCAGAGTACAAAGGTCATAGTCATTATCCTCCAAGAGTTAGGAAGCATATTGAAGATGCGATGGAGTTGTTCATTGATTTCATCCTCAAAATGATAGGATACACCAAGACGACATAATAAATTGATGAAGTCAATATTGTCTGTTAATGTTTCCGCAGATTGAAGCAACATATTCCTCACTTTTACTTTCATTTAAGCCACCATTTTTTCGTGTGATTCCAATTCCTATACATTGAACACAGATATATACAACAAAATTAATTAATAATAAAATATGTTTTTATTCTCATGAAGTCAGAACTTGTTCGATTTGTAAAACTTTAATAATAATATTGTATATATAGTTTTATATATGTAGAATCTAAATTTGTTCACCTCCGTACGACTCGTTTTGTAGTTTATTATAGGTCTAATACACAAATAACCCCGTGAACTTGTCCAAATGTTGCAACTGCCCCCTCAACTTTCAACTGTAACCACTTACCCTTTAAACTTGTCCAATTGTAAAATATAACTCTTCAAACTTGTCCAATTGTAAAGGTATAACTAATAGAAAACAAAGAGACAAAGGTTATATATATACCGAATTCGATGGGGCAAGTGAAGTAAAGGTTTGACTCCAGATGCTTTGTGGACGGTTTTTCAAACAACCACGTAAAACGTCTTGCTCCAGTTTTGTTGGTGTTGAAAGTTCTTGTTTAGCTCTAATTATGTTCGACTTTTGAGAATGGCAAAAATGCAATGAATTGGATAATCTGTCATGAAAAGTGCAAATTGTAAATCCGTGTGATGATTCACAATTTATTGAAACATACTTAACTAGAGTAAAACTTTATATAAATATACAATTGAGATCAGACTATTTATATAACAATTGATAGGTTATTACTAAATAAAGATTCGTATAAATTTTATCAACACCTACAAATTTAGACATATGATTATTAGGTCATAACATATATAGTTTTCATGTATAAAATTGTATAATAGTACTAAATTCAGTTTCACGTAAACGCTAGTAAAGCATATGTGGCACATATTGGAACGAAATTAACAAGAAATTTGTTGTTATATCTGTAATTATGGAGTTTGAAATTGTAAAAAATACTAGTGCTAACACTAATTATAAAGTTTTATACTAAATCTAGAGTCTAACTTTGCTCCCCTAATAATTATATGACTAATTTTACACTTTAATCATTTAATTTAAATGTTTAAAAAATCATTTTATTTAAATATTTTAAATATATACATATTGAAATATTTAAAATAAAATTATAATGTTTTTCATAAATAATTTAAAAATAAAAGAATTAATATTTTAAAAATGTAAACTATATTTGTATATATATAATTTAGTTCTAATACATTCTCAACCTTTTAAGTTGTTCAAAAAGTGTAACTGATTCAATCTCAAAATTGAAAAACCATCTACTGCAACTTCAAAATACCAATTTATCAACTTTTAAATCACGAGTTTTGCGTTTACAAATCAGCCAAATCATAAAGCTTTTAAATTCCACGTAATGTTAAAATTAATATGTTTTAGATGCAACAATTTCAACTTTACTATAACACGAATTAATTTTTCATAAATTTGATTCCATGTTACATATTATATGAGGTACAAATTTAGTATTATGATTATTCAAAAAGGAAAAATTAAGGTTGCTAAGATTCAAACTCTACACTACTTAGTTGCTGCAAATAAAATAACAAAAGAAAAAGAACATCTATTAGATCTGTGATTATGAAGTCTGCAATAATGTTTTAATATATATATTTATTCTATAATCTCTTTTTTAATAGAGCAATTTTTACGCAATATTTACTCTCTTCTTATTAATATAATACATATTTTAATAAATTTGTAAAATGATATAATTTTTTCTCCATTTCTATCTAATATTTACTCATGAATTTTCTATAGTTTTAAAAAGATATGTTATTAAAAGAATTTTTTTTTAGTAAAGGTAAACTTGAGAAAATCAGGAAATTGAAAAAAAAAAAGATTTATAATTCAAAAGAATTCGTATCTTTTGAATAACAATTAGGGCTATAATCGAGCCGAGCCGAGCTTTGGCCTGCTCAATCTCAGATTGTTATAAAATTAACGAGCTCGAACCGAGCTTCAAGCTTGTTTCAAACCCAAAATCCTCTTTGAACTTGGTGCACTGAGAAAATTATCTAATCATTAATTATTTGAGTCAACCGTTTATTATATTTATGAAGTTTGCTCGCAAACAGTTCTTTAATTGTGTACATAAATAAGCGTACAAGTAAAGTTTGTGAATAAATAAATAAAATGCTGACAAATAGTTCGTCTATTACTCAGTTATTATAGTTATGAACGAACTAATCTAATAGCAAATAAAATAATATTAAATTTATATATTTGTGAACTAACACAAAACTATATAGTTTTCTACAAAACTAAAACCTGTTTATAAATGTTTTAATCGAGCTTGCTCGACTCGTTTACGAACCGAGCCAGTAAATCATACTCACGAGCGGCTCGTTTATAAATTGAACCGAGTCAAGCCGAGTTTTTATCGAGTTGATCACCGAACCGCTTATGAGTGGCTCGACTCATTAGTCCAGCCCTAATAACAATATGGAGAATATATATATATGATTAACTAAAAATAGAAAGGCAAAGTGGATGTATATACCGAATAGTGTGGGGTAAATGTAGAGATGCTTTGACCCCAAACATTCCAAATTTGTACTTTGGTAGTGTTGCGGAAACTTCCATATTTGGTCTTCTACTTTTTGAGAATGGTGACATATGAATGAGCCATGGCATTTATAGTAATAACTCAAATCTCACTAGGATTTATTTTCAATTTAAAATTTATGAGTCGGGGCCCAGGGATGGTGATAATAAATAAATAAATAAATAGATTAATTTCAATTCCTGGTTAAATTGTTTTGCAAATGAGATTATGTTTTTTTTTTCAAAACGATGATGGTGTTTGTCGAGATTTACAAATCGATGGCTTTTAAGTTTATATTGTCAAATTTGAAAGTTTTTTTTTGTTACAATAGAGGGACTCGAGATTAAACAACAAAAATAGACCGACCCTCATAGATAGGTCATTCTGGGAAGCGCATACCTACAAAAAAAAATCAGAAAAAAGAATGTCATGAATGTTTGTAGGAGGCGCATCACACTCATGAATATCTAAACTCAAACTCTCTGCGTAGTTTGCTATCCAATCAGCTGCACTGTTCCCTTCCCGTCGGATATGAATGAGCCGTATAATTTATTTGTTTATTTATTTTTACTTAACACACTGTTTAGTCCCACTATATTGAAAAACATATTGTGGGATCCCTATCTTTTATCAATATTAACCATTTGGTCATTCTATCTGTTTTTTTAGATTTTAAACCATTACTGACAGAAAATGACAGAGTAACATGACCATATTATATAGTACTATGACTATCATGAAAACTAAGATATGTTCCATTAAAAATCTAAAAAAAAAGCTAAAGGATCAAATGATTAATATTGATAAAACATAAAGATATTATAATGTGTTTTTCAAAAGAATAAGACTAAACAATATATTATGTGAAAATGTAATGACTAATAAATTATTTATCAATAATTTATTCATATTTTAAGTAGGTTTAATTCTTAAATTTATTTGTTTTGAAATCATTTAGATGTTGTTTGGTGACAAGAGAGAAATCTAATGTTTAGAAAAAGAACGTTCAAAAAATTATGATTTTAAAAAATAAAAAACGTGATTCTAAAATAAATATAATACTAAACGACTTTAACTTTTGAAAATTTTCATTTAAATATCGACAACTATATTCCTCGTTTAAAAAAAATATCATAATCGGCAAAACATAACCATAAATAAATAATAAAAGATTTAAAAACTAGCCTTCGTGATTTAAAAACAACCATAGTTGATGCGTTAAAGATAAATTAAAATATATGAGATGGGTCCACTTAAATTGATCAATGGATAGCTAAATATTCTTAATTAATTGTTAGAGCTCCGAGTTTTAGCGACTCAATAATCCAAAGGCCGTCAGATAATCTCGACTAAATTATAATATTAGAAAAGCAACCGATTTATAATTTATTTATTGACTTAACTTTTATTTAATGAGAAATTTATTTTAAGTCTCATAATCTAATCTAGTCTTGATTTGTTTTATCATACATCATATCATACATTCAACATTGGGGGTTATGTACATATTATCTTTAAATTATTGTGTTGAGGCAGAAACATAATAAAAGGTCAACCTCAGAGTAAATACTAACTATTACATATTTATCATTCAGGTCCTCCGTCTTTTCTTGGCGTTTTGATTTTACAACAATATTAATTTCTATCAGTAAAACCTCTATAAATGCATATTCTTGGGACCGGAAAAAAATATTCATTAAGCGAGATTATTCATTTATCGATAAATGAATAAATTATTCATTTATCGATAAATATTCATTAGATATGTAATTATCTTGTTTAGAAAATATATTATTTGATTGATTTGTAATTATCACATTAGCATAATTACAAATCAATCAAATAATTGCAAGATTCGTTCAGAATATGCTAATGTTCCTGAACCAGAAGTTAGTCAATTAGATGAAGATATCCAATGATTAAATGATGTCATTTCTAATTTATGCTATAGAAATGTGATGGATGTCGAACATCTTTTGAACTATCCTAGCGAGAATGATGCAGTTATGGAATCGCTTACAGACGAAGAAATTATTCAGTCAATAATAAACAATGATGATCTAAATGATCCAGAGCTAGATGATAGTTGCGTTGTCGTAAATGTATCGTCAAAATAGGCCTTTTAAACAATGGTCACCTTAAACAATTACTTGCTACAACATGAGCAAAGTATATCAGAAGTTGTGTTTGCACTACAAAAAGTTAAGGATTGTGTTCATTTTGGTTTAGGTGGAAAAAAAAACAATCAACTATAGATGCAATTTTTTTTAGAAGAAATGACTTCTAGTTGATTGATTGAAAGATTTTTGTCTATGTATATATTGTATGTAATTCAATAATTATTAATTTATATTTTCATTAGGCTCTTAAGGATTTAAATATTTTTATTACTTAATGCATTTAGCGAGGTTATTACTTTAGTCCATTGACCCAAGTCGAGACCGAAAGAATTTATTATATAAACGAGGTTATTACTTTATCGAACATTCATTTATCGAGGTTTAACTTGTACTTCAACTAATTTGAAGAGATTTTTAGATGAGAAAATAAATATAATAGAGAGTAAATAAGACATGATACATAAGTTTTATTTTCTATATGATTTGAGACCGATAAGCCTATGCAATGTGACTTATAAACTCGTCTCTAAAGTCTTAGCTAATAGACTTAAACCGGTTCTTGATACAGTGATAAACCAAACTCAAAGTGCCTTCGTCCCTGGTCGGCTAATTACTGATAATGCTCTTATCGCATTTGAAATGTTTCATTCGATGAAGTATCGGTACAAAGGGCGGAAGGGCTTCTGTGCCCTTAAGATAGATATGAGCAAAGCTTATGATCGAGTTGAGTGGTTGTTCATTGAAAAGGTTATGAGACAAATGGGTTTCCCAGGGTTTTTTATTGAGTTGATTCTTAAATGCATTACTTCAGCTTCCTTCTCTTTCCTTATAAATGGGGTGCCTAAAGGTTATGTCAAACCGAGTCAGGGTCTTCGTCAGGGAGATCCTATTTCACCTTATTTATTTCTTTTCTGTGCGGAAGCTTTGTCAGCATTGATGAGGAAGGCTGAAATGGATAGATGCATACACGGAATCAAAGTGCACCCGAATAGTCCAATGATAACCCATCTATTTTTTTTGCAGATGATTCAATCATGTTTTTTCAGGCTAGTTACGAGGAGTGCGCTATGATTAAAAATATTATGCACCAATATGGCTTCGGGGCAAAGAATCAACTTCGACAAATCTGAGGTGAGCTTTAGTACTAATCTGCAAAATAGCACAAAAAATGAGCTGCGTGATTTTCTCGGAGTTAAAGAAGTACAAGCCTTTCCAAAATACTTAGGCTTACCAACTGTGTTAGGGAGATCAAAGAAAATAATCTTTAGCTTCTTGAGAGATAGGCTCAATAAAAGAATTGGAGGATGGAGTGAGCGTATGCTCTCTAGGGCCGGTAAAGATGTTCTAATTAAAGCAGTGGCCCAAGCTATTCCCCAATATATCATGAGTTGTTTTTTACTGCCAAAAACATTCTGTGATGAATTGCAGGCCTTAATAGCAAAATTTTGGTGGGGAAAACATAATGCAGGAAATTGCATTCACTGGATCAGCTGGAACAAATTATGTGCCCCCAAGCCAGATGGGGGACTGGGATTTCGACACATGTTCTCCTTCAATCAAGCAATGCTTGCAAAACAAGTTTGGAGAGTGATTGATAGGCCAAATTCTCTATGTTCGGCTATTTTTCAGGGAAAATATTTGAGTTCCACATCCATTTTTGAAGCATCAGGTAAAGCACAAGACAGCTATGTATGGAGAAGTCTATTAAGTGTTAGAAAGATCTTGTTGGAAGGTGGTGTTTGGCGGATAGGAAATGGGACTTCAGTTAAAATACTATCTTCTCGATGGGTGCCAGGGATACCATGTTTCAGGCCTCTGTGTCTCCGAACTGATGCCCCAACTGCTTTTGTCTCTTCTCTCATAAACGAAGAAAACATGTCATAGAAGGAGGAGTTGGTTCGCGAGGTATGCTTACCGGAAGATGCAGAGTGGATTCTGAAAATCCCCTTGAGGTCAGATAACACTTGCGACAATCTGTTTTGGCCGACGGACCGATTTGGAAAATACACAATAAAGGAAGGATATAAAACGGCACTGCAATTAAATGGAGTTCTTAATGGGGTGCCAGGGACTTCTAGGGGACCTTCTGATATATGGAGATGGCTTTGGAAAATTACTTTGGCCCCAAAGATTATTCACTTTATGTGGGCTTTGTGTAAAGGTGCTGTACCATGTTTGGATACATTATCCAAAAGAAATCTTAGGGCCACCAACCTTTGTCCTTTTTGTGGAGCTAGTAATGGATCATTAATGCATATTTTTGTAGAGTGCAGGAGAACAATTCAAAGATGGAAGATGATGAATCTAGGTGTAAAGGTGTACAAATTGAAAGCTTCCTCAATTATGGAATGGGTGGTAATGGCATGGCAATCTCTTACTCAAAATGAGTTCAGAAGCTTTTGTGCCTTAATGTGGATGGTCTGGTATGACCATAATCGTGTATTACATGGGGAGAAAGGGATTACAGATGATTTGATCCGTCAAGGTGTTAAAAATGCGATGGAGTACAGTACTGAAATGCGACTAACAGAACAAGAGCCTATACCCTCACCGCGCCAATGGAAACCGCCTCCTCAAGGATTCTTCAAATTGAATTGTGATGCAACTTACTCTCCACAATCTACCGGAAGTGCTGCGGGATTCATCATGAGAAGTGAGACGGGCAAAGTGGTAATGTGCGGCGCGTGCCCGATTGGAAAGTGTTGGTCGGTGATTCACTCCGAGCTGCTCGCAATCCTCAACGGAGTCACTTTTGCAAAGGAATGCAGTGTGGAAAATATCATTATTTCTACAGACTGCAAACTCGCGGTGGACGTTATCTCAAGAGATAGCGATATGAGTTATATTGATATTATCGTTCGCCGTATAAAGACTATAGCATCTGTTTTTGTGAACTGTAATTTTATTCATAAAAGTCGTACTCTTAATGGGGCTGCACATGAGCTCGCTTGATGGGGTCTTAACCTTAGCTCGCCTCAAATTTTCATGGGCTGCTGTCCTAGTTTTATCTCAACTTGTATGTGTAATGATACTGATTATGTTTAATACAAGTGCTGCTATTATCAAAAAAAAAAAAAAAAAAAAAAAAAAAAAAGTTTTATTTTCTATATCCGCAAAACATAGCTATAAATAAATAATAAAAGATTTAAAAACTAGCCTTCGTGATTCACAATTTATTAAAATCAGATCATGGGTATAAAATATGTTTTTTGATTCAACCCATAATAGATGCGGCTTAAAGATAAATTAAAATATATGAGATGGCTACACTTAAATTGATCAATGGACAAGTAGATATTCTTAATTAATTGTTGGCTCAATAAATCATTTGTCTCTGAAGTTGTCCAAAAAGTTTGATTGGCCCCTTTAATTTTTAAAGTATTCTGATAGTCCTTTAAACTTACATAAAATATTCAGTTACCCTCCTGAATTTGCATAAAATGTAATCAATCGATCTCTCGATCATAAAAAAAAAAAAGTAAGTTAAATGAGGAAGATGTATTCTAAACATCGAATATTATTACATAATTCAAAAATAAATTAAAAATGTAGTTATTGCTCAAGTATAAAATTTATCTTCTCGAATATTACAACCGCATATCAGGATTTAGTCGTTTTATTTTTTTAAGACTCGTGCAATACATTTTCTGAATTTAACTTACTTTTTTTTTGCAATCGAATAATCAATTCATTATAATTTGTGCAAGTTCAGGGGGCTAACTGAACATTTTATGTAAGTTCAAGGACTATCGAAATACTTTAAAAGTTCAGCAGGCAAATGATGTATTAAGCCTTAATTGTTTCAAGTGTTTTCTATTGAGCTCCGAACTTGAGCGACTCAACAAATCCAAAGGCCCCAAGATAATCCCGACTAATTTATAATATTAGAAAGACAACGATTTATAACTAATTAAATAATTGTAACTGTAATTCACTGCCTTCCGTTTCGTTTAGTTACTTCTTTTATTAACCAATTTTGGCTCACTTGTGTCTGAAGATTTTTATTTTTCTATATTATCCCACTTATTAAAATAGTAATAATAGTAAATAATAACTGAAATTCCTATTAGGTATCCAAACTATATTTGTAAAAATTAATAGCATAATACCATTTTGATCCTCAAACTAAAGTTTTAAAATCAATTAAAATCTTAAACTATTAAAAGCATAATGATGTTTCTAAACTAAGCAAAATTATCAATTAATCTCCATCCTATCATAAATTTATAAATTATGACTATTTAATATGAATTTTAATGGTCTTTGTGTTGGTTCAAAATGGGTTTGAGAAGAGGATCTGAAACTGTTTAACAGAATGATTTTCGATTAGGCTCCAATTAATTATTTTTACTTAGAATGAAGACTTAATGGATGATTTTTGCTTTGTTCAATGACCTAATTGATGATTTTAATAGTTTAAAATCCTAATTTACTTTGAAACCTTATAGTTTGAAGAGCGAAAATTTTAAAATATAATCAACTAACTGTTTAAAAACAAAATCAATTAAATCTTTAAGCAGTACGTTTCAAAAAGTTGTTGAAGGAATAAAGTCATATTTATTCCTTATAGTATCCAATATGGGTTAAGGTGCAAAAATATCGATAACGTTTTGGGTGAAGAGCAATTTTACCCCTAACGTTGGAAACCAACAACAATTTTAATCATACCGTTGATCAATTGGGTCTTGCGATCTACACTTTACACATACGTCATTCTATCAGTAACAAATCACAAACATATATCGAGATTTGAAATAATAATAATAATAATAATAATAAAATATACTGTTTTATTTTACGAATTAGACAAAAAAAAATCAAAAAATTCACCAAATTTATAAATATTAATCTCCAATTCTATTATTTAATTATAACAAATATGAAATCCTTTTTTTAGAACGAATTGTTATGTAATTGGTGCAGAATAAAGAACAAAAATATCTGTGTTTTATAATAATGTCTGAAATTGACCCAATTTATCAATGTTTATGGGTAAATTTGCTCTTGGCTTCCAACGTTAGGGATAAAATTGTTCTTGACCCAAAATGTTAGGAGTATTTTTGCACATTAACCCAAAATATTATCATTTGCCCCTATATTATTATTTTGTAACATTTTCCTTTCTGAAATATTCTCATAAATTATATTTAACCCAATTTGAATGAAAGACTAACTAATTTGTTAAACATTTTCACATGGCATAATTTTTGATAAGTGGCAAATGTAGTACAATATAATTGGTTGATTACTGTTACCGATATTTTGCGAATATGCTAATTTTCAACCTTGTCACGTGTGGTTAGGGTGCGGGCGTGTCAGAGAAATTATTTCTCAATTATTAAAGACGGTTAAGTTTATTGAATTGCACGCCAAAACTTGACATTTTAAACGAAGCGATTGGGGAGGGACGCAAGGATTGAAAAAGTCCCTCTTGGGTCTCTAGCGCTGTTATAGAAACTTTGCTAAATAATTATTTTTATTTAAGCAATCACGAATAAATTGAAGACGAGTAAAATAAAGAAATTAAAGGTGCGAAATTGACACAAGATTTGGTGAAAATTGATATTTTATTGATAGGAATCAAAGTTTGAATACATATGTTCAAAGTAAGCATGAAAGTGAAATTAATTACAATCGAGAAATTTCTATACTAAACATATAGATAATCAATTGAATTAAGAAAAAACAAATCAATACAAGGAATCGAAATGCAATAAAATAAAAATTGAAATTCAACGATAAACTCGGAGCCACAATAGCTATCTCGACTGGACGTTGAATTTTGATGTCGGCTTGAAGTCCTAGGAGCACCACGGTCGATTGTCACGTGCGGAATCGATTTGGGAAATCTCTGACTTATGGTAGACAAAATGAGGCAGATTTAACCTTCAACTTCGGAGGGATCGTATGAATTCTTTAGAACACGGAATTAGATGATTAAAAAGGCTAAATTTAATTTCAGAAAGTCAGGAACAAACTTCTATAAGGAATCGAAGGCTAAAACGAATTGTAAATGGACGAAATTTGAAGTTGAAAATAATTGGTCGAATCTGAAAAAATCTGGAAACAGAATATCTAAAACGATTTGGGTCGCAAAGATTGGCTTGTAAATAGAGTTTCTGAACATGAAATTGGGGAAATTAAAATGCTAAATTTTGAACATTAGGAAGTCAGGAACAAATTTGTTGAAGGGATTAAAAGCAAAAAAAATGACTTTAAATGGACGAAATCTGGAAAATTAATTTTGAAACAGAATTCTAGCTAAGGATTAAGCAAACTAAAGGCTTAGGGATGCTTAAAAAACTTGGAAATTGGCTATTGGAACTTGAATTAAAGCTAAAGGCAAGCTAAAAGAAGGAATTAAAGCTGAGAAAAATGAAGAACAAAAAGGAAGAACTCAATAACTAAGAACTTATAATTAATTGGTTTTTCAGATAGTGATTGGGTAGGTTCAGAAGATGACATGAAAAGTATATCGGGTTATAATTTCAGTCTTGGTAGCGGAGTATTTTCATGGATCTCGGAGAAGCAAGAAACAGTCGCGCAGTCAACTACAGAAGCTGAATATATTGCAGCATGTTCAGCGGTCAATCAAGCGTTATGACTAAGAAGAATTTTGTCTGATATAGATGAAGTGCAGAACTAGCCGATAAAGATATTTTGTGATAGCAAAACTGCGATTGCTATTGCAAAAAATCCAATTCAACACCAAAAAATGAAACACATCAAAATCAAGTTTCATTTTGTCCGGAAAGCTGAAAATGAAGGCAAAATTAATCTGATCCACTGCAGGAGGCGTCATCAAAAATAATATTTGTCCATATAATATTAATTTTAAAACAAAAAAAAATAATAAGAATACAATTATGACCGTAGGTCATATGCAAATTCGTATAAAAAAATAAATAAAAAGATATTAAATATAAAACAAAAAAAAAGAAGTCAAACAATATCACATGTCTTTGGACAGTGCATTAAATGCACAATAATACAATAATATTAAAAAACCAAAAACAAATAAAACAAATTATTAAGAGTATGTTCACATACTGTTATTTAATGTAGAATTTCAATAATGTATTCACATTACATATGTACTGTAAATACATGTTTTCATATCTCTATAAATAGAATTTAGGTTCAGCTTGTATGGATTCAAGTTAATGGAAAATAATTAGCTTCAATTCTCTTGTCTTTCATTCAATTGCTATATACTAATTTTTATTTATATTTTACTATTAAATTAATTGTTTCCGCTAAATTAGTCACAATACTCCCAACAATTTTAAACTTTATAGTGAGTTGATAGAGTAATTTTAAGCCTAATTAAGGAAATAGGCGAAAAAAATATGGATAAACAACCGAAAGCATATAGAAAAATAAGAAAAGCAGACGAAAATGAGAGAAGCACACAAAAAAAGAAAAAAATTATATATATAAAGAAAAGCAGAAATAAGAAAAATAATTAATTTTCAACAAAAATAATAATTAATTTTTTTAATTGAAATACGGAACTAGTCCAACGGAAAGAAAAATAATTAATTAATTATATAGGTTTTCAATGGTTATGATGTAACGTGACATTAAGTTTCAATACACATATCTCACTCAAGATGATTTTACATGATACAAATCTCACTTTATATAAGAAAATATAACGTATTTTTCTATAAAAATTAATTGGATTTGATTTTTATTAAATAAATCATATGTGTAAAATGTTTGATTAGTATTGAGTAAGAAATTTACATCAAAAAAAAAAAAAAGTATTGAGTAAGAAATTTAATGGTTATTTTAGAAAAAAAAAATAGCTAATACTAATATGGTTATTAGGCGATAACATATTTAGTTTCAGATATAAAACTGTATATTAACACTAACTTTAGTTACATGTAGACGATAGTATAATTTAGGTGGCACATATATGGAATTAAATTACGAGAAATGTGTTGCTAGATTTCTCATTATGGAGTCTGAAATTGCTCCATCTAAAAATATTAGTGCTAACAGTAATTGCAAAGTTCTATAAGTAACATAAAATAGATTTGCTCCGCCTAATAGGGTAAATTACATACGTGGTGTACAACCTTTACCCGTAATCACACTTTGATGTACAACCAAAATTTTATCACACTAAACTGTATAACCTTTTAGTGACCTCCCACTAAAGTGTACAGTAGTCAAAAATGACCGGTCAATGCTCGGTAAACGCGTCACCTTAGCTTTGACGAGTCAAAAAGTAAAAAAAATTCAACCACTTAATATAAAATTAATTCTATACCCCTATCTCTCCATATCTTCATCTTCTTCCCTCTATTTCTTTCTCTCTCTTCAAATTTCTTTCTCTCTCTAACCTTTATCTTTGAATTTCTTTCTCTCTCTAACCTCTCTCCGTAAAATCAATATCATCAAATCTTTAGGAAACTCAAAGAGAGAGGTTAGAACTAGCTAAATGGAACCCAAGTAAGGAGGTTGAGTTTCCTGGTCAAGTTCTTAGATTTGAAGACAATTTCGATACTACCAGCAATCTTTCTGTTAAGGTCACTCCAACTGATAAGAAATCCGTCACTGACTTTGGCTCCCCTTAGGAATTCCTTTCCAAGGTATTATCGAAGACCCATTTTCTACTCTCTTTTTTCTGCTAATTAAGAGAGTGGTTAGCTGAAAAAAACAAAATTGATTGGATAATTGCAGGTGGATTTCTTACTAGGGAAATCGACGTATTTTGGGAAAACCGATTCAGAGGTAACGATTTTGATCTAGAATGAATAATTGAGAAAAAGGAGAGATGGAATTAATTAATAAAGATGGGTGCAGGGAGGATTTGACTCAGGAGCGGTGGCAACAGCAAACATATTAGAAAAATCGACATGGGTGATTGACGGAAAACAGTACTATTTTGTGTCGGTGTTAACAAGAACAGCTGACGGAGATGAAGGAGGGAAACACCATATAATTACAGCAAAGCACAAGCTGGAGATAAGGGGTGGTTCAAAGGTGCTAATAATTATATAACTAATTTTATAATTTATCTCGTATGTAAATGAAACTACATATCTAAATTTAATTGAAAACATAGAGGCAAAGCTTATATATACCGAATTGTATGGTGCAAGTGAAGCAAAGGTGTGACCTCAAACGTCACACGTCTAAATTTATACTCCGGTGCGAGAATTGCCATATTTGGTCTGGTTTTGAGAATGATAACACAATGGATGTAATTTATTGAGTAATCTGTGATGCAATTTATAGAGAAAACTCAATCTAACTCATTTTGTTATTTCTGTCTTAAAATTCATTTTGAAAACAGCTTTCCCAGTACTTACTTGATTTGTCTATAATGAAAAATGCTATTTTTAATTTATTGTCAATTTTAGTTTGGCCAAGAGTACCACCTCAACTATCTGGGTAATCGTTGCAAAGGTGGGGTTGCATCAAACGAAGCAAAAAGAAAAAAAACTTCAATAGATCTGTGCTACAAAAGGTAAACATGATAAATTATTTGTTTACTTTAGTTGAATTTATCAATGAGGAGTTTTAATGTAATCGTTGGGTTGGGGAATAGAACGAAGTTTTGATTTGTCATTGGACCGTGTATGTTAATACACACGTTCTATTCCCAACAGGAGAGTAGGAGGAGAGAGAGTACAAAGAGCTATCATGCAGAGGACCCCAAATTTTAGGTGGGGGAGGGGAGATTTTTTGTCACGACCCATCCCACAGATCGTAACCGGCGCTAAGGAACGGGTAAGCTCAAGCTACCGGAACCCATAGCAAGCCTTAATATAATATACGATCAACATTACCAATAGTCTTAACATAATTTAATATTAAATCCTTCAAAAAGAAACACACAACATAATCCTTAAACTTGTACTGCGGTCTAGAGTATAAACTTTAACATAATTCTTAAATATCCATACATAACAAGATAGATGTGCTGCCCGGAGAAAAGTTATGGGCTGCAACAGACTTCTAGTTACCTAAAAAATTAAAGGAGTCAAACCTCCCATAGTGAATTAATTATATGCAATGCATGAGTAATTTAACATTTATGTCACATATAATAATAATAATTATATATATAATATAAGTAGGCACAAAATTGTCTTATAAATAAATCGATAGGTGGTTTAATACTTGTTGGACCCTAAACCTCAATACCCAAATTATCCATCCTCTAAATATAACCTTAAAATTCACTTATATCCAATGACTGGGGGACCGAGAATAACTCAACCGATTCTGTACACAGTCTCACTTAAATCCAAAATCAACATATCATATAGCCCGAGAATATCTCAACCGAGCTTATCCATATATCATAACATTCACAATATTAGTATCATCACTATCCAATAATCTGATAGTACCCGTGTGCACAAGGTCCTGATGCCGCTTACCAGGAAGCATGTCCATAACACGTATTTATCCAGAAATAATTACGTATAAATTATTATAAATAATAATACACTTTTATAAGTGAAAATAATACTTTACTTGAAATATCATGAAACAATGTATTATGAATGCAAATGCTAAATTAAAAATGCAAAACATATAATTAACTCACAAATTGTTCCTAGCCGACTGCCCTAGTTTTCAGGTACTGCTGCTCCTCCTACTGGTTGAATATCTAAAAGAGATAATATTATTTTTAGAATCTATATATGTTTAGGGAAATATTAAAATTTATTTTGTCTCGTTTTACAGACTGTCTACTAAAAATTCGACAGTCTCCCCTATAAAACGAACATCCTCCTAATAATACTAGGGTCAACCTGCAATAAAATACACTTCTATATTCAAAAATATTCAAAGTCCAAACCGGAACTCCATAGACTACAATTTACCAGCCCGGTTGGACACCAATCATCCGACAGTTCCATAACTGTCAGTAATTCCAATACTTTACTCCCAAAATTACTCATCATCAAACAACATATGAACATATATACTTATAATCCTTTTTCATAATATTTATCTCAATCAAATTAACTAACCAATAATCTTAAGAGCATAATTAATTAATTATGCTTAGTCCAATCTCCCTTCAACCTTTATTTTTAAAATTATATATTCTGAATTTTGGTGCCTTCTATGGTTACTTTGTTTTTGACAAAGTACCATTACTTGGTGTGTTTTCACCATTGGATGATGGAGTATAAAATTAATCCAATGGTAAAAACACACAAAGTAAGGCCTACTTTGTAAAAAATAAAGTAAGCATAGCCTTTACCCTGAAATTTTTATTTAAATGAGGATCCAAAAATTATTTTTAACCGAACTTAATTATTTTCCTTAATTTCATCCAATTATATAAAAAAACTAAACGGTAAGGAATTTGGCCAAGGTCCAAGAATTAATGTTGCTCCAAATAATATTTAGAACATTTTGAAGTTAAACAAATATTTTTTCTGCACTCATTTAGTATGTCACCGGAAAATATTACCGGTGGTCGGGATCCGCCTATCGGAAAAATTAAAGTTGATTATTTTGAGAAATTAATTATACCACTTTGTTTCTTATGATTTCAGGAATCTAGAATCACTTTCAAAACACCCAAAATCAACCTGAAAATTAAACTTTGGTTAGATTTCTTACTTTTTCTGGTGTAGCTCTGATTACCCCTCAAAACTCCTTGCATGCATCAAAATCTAGTGCACCCATACGTAAATTGATCCCCTGAGTCCATTTTTGGTGTTAGAATTTCAAAATAATAAACATAGGACAGAGAAATAGAGAGAATACCAAAAGTGACGAATTTTCTCTCTCTAAACGTTTTTTTTGAAACTTGAAATTTCACAATAAAACTTACATGCATGCGTAGCTGGAATTGAGAGCTTCGTTTTGGTGTAAAAATCGTGAGAAATGGTGAAGAAATGAGGAAGAATGGAGTTGGAGAAGAATGGAAATGGAAAGTGGTATGAGGGCTTAATACATTTATTTAAAATAAGCATTGTAAGTTTTTACACGAGCAACAGTAAAAGCTGCGTCTTCTTCGTGAGAAATTCCTAAGCGGCGCCGCCGATGCCCCTTGCTTCCCACCGCCTGAGTTCACGTCCACTGCATCTCTGATGGAGCCTCCTCCACCGGTGCCGCCGGATCTGCAGGCCTGTCACGAACAGAACTAAAAAAAGAAGGTAAAGAGTGTTGATGGATCGCCTGGAACCAGCAACCCGCCGGAAATGCTCTCCTCACCGGAAAAACGGAAAACGTCTTGGTCCTTAATGGTGCAAGGGAGAACTTCTAACCTTGATTCAGAGATGATAAATGCAGAGGAGGTGGATAGAGGGGAATCGGAACAGCCAGATTTGGATTCAGACGAGGACATTGACGGAGAAGACGACGACCCGTTCTGCCCCACAATTAGATTAACTACTGCAAAAAAAAGGGCTTTATGGAAGCCATGGAGCAGCTCCTTGATACTCAAAGTGTTGGGGAAAAAGGTAGGCTATCACTTTCTCAACCAAAAAGTGACATCCTTCTGGGTTAAGGAAGGTACTGTTAATGACTTTTATATTGCCAAATTCTCTAATGAAAATGATTATTGGAAAGCTATAAGAGGTGGTCTGTATTTGGTTGCTGATCACTTCCTCTCAATACAACCATGGAAACCGAATTTTGACCCTTTTGATGCAGATGTTAATCGTATCCTCACTTGGGTTAGGTTTCCTGGCCTTCCCATTGAGTACTATAATGATCTATTCCTAACAAAGCTGGCAAGAAAAGTTGGGGTTGTTCATTATATTGATAAGAATAATAAGAAATCAGCTTCAGCCGAAAGGGGGGAAATTTGCAAGAGCGTGCGTGGAGGTGGACCTTAACGAGCCACTGCTCTCAAAATTCCAACTTCAAAGAATGACTTATTGCATTGAATATGAAGGACTTCATACAATTTGTTTTGAGTGCGGTAAGTTTGGCCATCTGGCAGACAAATGTCCTAAGAAGGCTATTGATATGAATCTTGAGCATGATAATCGCTCAAACATCGATAAGGTTATCAGAGATGTGGTTGCCAATGCGTATGGACCATGGATGAGCACGAGAAAACCACGCCGTCGGCAAAAAAAGTACCCACTCAAAGCTCGACTCTCAGTCATGAGCACGAAACAGATAAAGCAACAGCTGAAAAAACTACTCACATGGCAAGAGCTATAATACCAGAATGGGGAGGAGTCTTAGCCCCAAAGCTGGTCGGCCAGGTTGAGGAGACTTCTAAGCCAAAGATGGGGAGCAGTGGTTCGAGATTTGAGGTCCTTAGTGGTACTGATGAATCTATTACTATGGAGAATCCTGATGGCAGCATTCCAACCACTGAAGTGGCTGGCGCTAAGGCCCCAGACCCTAACATCATGGAAACTATGGCAATTAACCCTAACAAGGTAAGCAGTCAGATGGCACAAGATCAAGCAGGCCAGGGTAAGGCTGAGAACGGGATGAAGCAACACAACCCCAAAAGCTCACAAGCGGATACCCAAACTCTGAAGCCTCGACGTATAGAGCTTGGGAATCCTAACGGAAACAGCCCAAATAAACAGAAACATCCGGAGAGACACAAATCCATAGAGAAAAAAGCGAAGAACCAAAACCCGGGAAGCTATCCGGGTAAAGGAGGCCCTAATGCTAGTTAGACGCCTAATTAGGTTCCTTTTCCTTATCTTTTATGAATTTTCTGTTCTGGAATGTGAGAGGTGCTATAAGCTATCCGGGTAAAGGAGGCCCTAACGCTTACACCTGAATGATATGTTGAGGCTCTATAAGCCATGGCAGACCGTATTGTTAAGAGGTTCAGAGGATGGAAATGCGTCCGGTTTGAAGCTCAAGGTCGTGCTGGGGGTATCTGGGTGTTCTGGAAAGAGCAGACTCTGGATATCAATATTCTACAAAGTCAACATCAGTTCATTCACTGTCAAGTGATGCAGAATAATAAATTGATCTGTATATTGTCTGTTGTGTATGCATCTCCTTGCCTTACCGATAGAAATGTCCTTTGGAACACTTTGACTTCTCTAAGCAGCTCTATCACCGATCTATGGTTCATTATAGGAGATTTGAATGATATCAGCTCGATGGATGATCAACGTGGGGGAAGCTCCAATTACAGAACTTGTGCAATTAATCATAAAGCTCAAATGGATGAATGCGGTGTTCTCGATCTTGGGTTTGCAGGGGCTCGGTCTACTTGGCGGCGCCAACTACTTCATGTTAGATTGGATAAAGTGTATGGAAACACTTGTGGCCGGACCCAATTCCTAGAGGCAACGGTCATCAACCTTCCTTTCAGGCATTCTGACCATGCTCCGGTGCTGTTCAAATTGAAGGGGCTGATCGGTGCAAGAGAGAGGCGTCCTTTCCGGTATTTAATGGCTTGGGAGGAGCATTCTGATTTTAAAAGTGTGGTCGAAGAGAGCTGTCAGGGTAATACTCATCCCGTGGTAGCTGTCAATGATTTTAAGCGCAATATGACATGGAACAAACAAATTTTGGAAATATATTCATGAGGAAGAAGATAATACTAAGTAGACTCGTTGGTGTTCAGAAAATCCTAATCAACTCTCGGGAGGAAAACTTGTTCAAACTAGAGAGATCTCTCGTGAATGAACTGTCGGCTGTATTGAGACAAGAGGAATTACTCTGGTTCCAAAAATCTAGAAATCAATGGATATCTCAGGGGGATCGGAATACCAAATTCTACCACTTGCCTACCATAATTAGAAGGAAAAACAATAAAATTGAGGCTATCCAGGATGATTCAGGCACTTGGTTATATAGCTTGGATATCATTCGATCTCATGCGAGAAGCTTCTACCTTGCCTTGTATAATCAAGACCCTGATCAACCGACGGACTCCTTAGCGTCGTCGGCCTCGTTTCCCTTTGTGGATGATCTTACCATAAGGAACCTCTTCAAACCAATTGTCGTGGAGGATATCCGAATGGCTCTGTTTGACATGACACCAACTACGGCACCTGGGATTGATGGTCTACCTGCAATCTTTTTCCAGAAGCACTGGGAAGAAGTGAGTTCTAGCATCAATAACTTCATCCTCAAAGTGTTTGATGGCACTGATTCTGTGAGTGCAATTAACCAAACTATGCTTGTTTTAATTCCGAAGGTCCCAAACCCGACGTCCCTCACTCAGTACCGCCCCATAAGCCTGTGCAACGTGGTATACAAGACTATAACCAAAATCATTGCAAATCTGTTCCAAAGCTTGTTCCCAAAGATTATTGCCCATACACAAGCTAATTTTGTTCCGGGAAGGCAGATTATCGATAACATTGTTATAGCCCAATAGGTGATTCACTCGATGAGAATTAGGAAGGGTCGGCAAGGCCTTGTTGCTATTAAGATTGACATGGAGAAAGCTTATGATAGTTTGAGCTGGAACTTCATCACTGATACTCTACTCAAAGCTGGCATCCCCTCGAATTAGAGGAGAATTATCAACAGCTGTCTGACTTCGAGTACTATGCAAGTTCTCATCAACGGGGAAGTTTCTGACAGCTTCACTCCCTCTAGAGGGGTTCGACAAGGAGACCCCATCTCCCCATACTTATTTGTCTTGTGCATGGAAAGGTTGGACCATCTGCTTGGGGATGCAATTGAGGCCAAGCGAATTAATCCTATCAAGCTCAATAAACATGGCCCAGGTATTAACCATCTCCTTTTCGCTGATGACGTATTTGTGTTCCTTGAAGCAGATATCCAGCAGATTACAAACTTCATGCAAGTCATAGATGAATTTTGCAAATATTCTGGTCAGAAAGTCAGTCTACAAAAATCTAGAATCTATGTGTCTGGAAATGTCCCTGACAGTCTGGCTCTACAACTTAGCTGTTCTTGCAATATTCCCTTGACAAAATGTTTGGGGAAGTACCTGAGTGTCCCCTTCCTGCATGGTAGTGCCAACTTACAAACCTTTGCTGAAACCGTGGCCAAGGTTCAGACGAAGCTCAGCTCTTGGAAGGCTAACTCTCTTTCGATGGCTGGCCGAGCTACTTTGGTTCAATCAGTGACTTCCACCGTGCCTTATCATGTTATGCAAACGAACATGCTTTCGAATGGTATTCTTGAGAAAATTGACAAGCTGAATCGAGGCTTCCTTTGGGGCAGCAACGCTAATGCAAGGAAACTACATTTGGTGCCTTGGGACACTGTGTGTCTCCCTAGAAATAATGGTGGATTGGGATTTAGGAAGGCAAAGGACGCCAATCGCATATTCCTCATGAAACTTCTTTGGCGCCTCTGCAAAGAGCCTAACTCTCTTTGGGCTTCGGTCCTCGGTTCCAAGTATCGTAAGGATGCCATATTTGGGGGCCAAGTGAGAATTGTTAAAAACCGCTCTCACCTCTGGAGAAGCTTACATGTCATCTTTGATGATTTTCTCGCTGGATTATCTTGGAGCATTGGGAACGGTAGGCTTACGTCCTTCTGGGATGATAAATGGCTTGACAATCTTATTCTTCGTAATGAGACCATCAGACCGATTGAAGAGATCCATGGCTCGTGGAAGGTAGCTGACTTCTTTGATGAGCATGATGGGTGGAAATGGAACATTTTGGAACAGTACTTCGAAGAGCACATCCTGCTTAGACTTCGTGCTATCATCTCTACCAAGCCGACTGATATTGGTGATATGCCGTGCTGGAACCAGGCGTCTAACGGAAGCTTCTCTTGCAAGACCGCCTATCAAATGATGCTTAATAATGAGAGGAATAGAGACAGTCCCCCTGATTTTAACATGCTTTGGAAACTCAAGCTCCCGCAACGCAACAAACAGTTTGCCTGGATTTCTATTCACAATCGGCTCCCCACTAATGTTGAGCGCCGTAGACGCCACCTCATTGATCACGATACTTGCTCGAGATGTAAACGTTCTTCGGAATCCATCTGTCATGCCCTCCGCGACTGTAACTTGAGCTCCGCCACCTAGAAGGAGATCCTTCCCCCTCGTTTTTGGTCTGAATTCTTCTCGACGGACCAAGATAATTGGTTTATGTCTTGTATTCTTAAGCCGGACAATTCTTTTGGGATGGCTAACTGGAAACAGTTTTTTGTTATTGCCGCAGCTACTCTTTGGGATTGGAGAAACAAATCTCTCTTCCAATCCGATTTTTTGCCTCCACAAAGACCGGGGGATACCATTCGCCGAAAGGATGTTGAGAATAACAAGTGTTGGAACCTCTTTCATCTGCCTAATGCTCAGAAGACAAAGGTTAAAAGGTGGTTGGGGTGGTCGAAACCGAATTGGTTATGTTGGAAATTAAACACGGATGGGTCCCACAGGGATGAGGATCAAGGCATAGCTGTTGGTGGCGTATTGGGGGATATCAATGGCTTTTGGCTTGGGGCATTTATGCATAATATTGGAAAAGGAAGCTCGTTTGAAGCGGAGCTCTAGGGTATTCTTTCGGGCCTTCAACTCGCTAAATCCAAAAGGGCGTCACAGCTGTTTGTTGAGTCTGACTGTGCCGAGGCTGTGAAGATGATTAATAACCCTTTCCCCGTCCACCATATCTCTCGGTCCCTAATCAGAAGCATTCAACTTCTGATGAACAGCTTTGAACATATCAAAATCTCCCATGTGTATAGGGAAAGGAATCGATGTGTTGATCTCCTAGCGAGAAAGGCTTTCTCTTGTCCAATTGGTGTGAGCGAGATTGCTCAAAAATTTTCCAAGATCTGAGGCAGATTCTGCAAGAGGACTATCAAGGAGCTTCTCTCCCCCGCTTTGTTGCTGCTTAAGGCGGCCTTTTTCTGTTGTTTTTTTCTCTTTCCTGGTTGTAACAAAAAAAAATGGAAAGTGGTATGAATGTTGAAATATGGATGGAAGAAGAAGATGATGCAGTTGCATCTTCTTATTTTCCAGATTATTGGCTAAAATTTAATTTGGTCCTCCCACTTTCATTATCTTTTAAATTTTTTCAAAAGTAATATATTTTAGCTTTAACTCCTTCTAATTAATTAATTTTAGCAACTAGGTTTTAGTATGCAATATCTAACTAAATTATTTTTATTATTTATTATGTTAAAACTTAAGTGAATGTTATATTACAGAAATATCTAGAATCTAACGGTCTAAGACTCTTAAGGGCTAATATTTTTTTATTAGAATATGTAATTAAATTTTTTTATTATATTTATCATGTCAAAAATCAAGTTAAATTATGTTGTTGTTTCATTTTGTAGAAAAATTATTAGTATATGAAAGTATTAATTTTTTTAATGAATATGTACTAATTTAATTTGGACCAATTTCGTAATTAATTACTTAATTCAGCCCAAATTTTATTAGTTGATGGGATTCAGACTGATTAGGTAATTTTTACCAATTACTCTGGCTTGGATTTGTAATTATTTTATTAATTACCCTTTCTATAAAAAATTGTGTAAAATATGAAATTTTGGACCAATTTGATAATTTATCAAAAGCTCTTACTGAATTATATAATTATTTTATTAAATCAAATATACAGCAACACATTCGTGGAAGTTGGGCATGAAGAATTAGTGGACATGTACATGAGTTAGTGGGGAGAGCAGTTAGGAACAACCTTGTTTTGCGGTTGCTGAAACACAAAACTTCCTTACTGAAACGTGGAACGTGAAACTTTATTGCTCGGCAGTTACTTTAATATTTTTTACGGTATAAATACAAATTTTTACAGTAGAAAAAGCCCTCAACAAATCTCAAAAACTCTAAACAATCTTAGAAAAAACTTTCACCAAAAACCAACCTCAAATAGTCAATTTCTTTCAATTTTCAATCATTTGTTCTTCATTTCCCTTTCAATTCTTAGTTCTACAATATTTATTTTTCAATTCCAAGTTTCTACTAAATCAATTTCTTTATTTGTAATCCTTCAATTTAAGAATTGAATTTCAAGCATTGAAACACTTTATTCCCAGTTCGGCATCGTTTCCTTCAATTAATCTTAATCCCGTAGATTAAATTGTGAACCTTTAAACCTTTTACTCCTTTAACATTTTTACAATCTTTTATCCGATTTCATACCTATATAATTTTTCTACAAAAATACTAACAAGCTCACATAATTCCAAAAAAAAAAAGCTACAACAGTATCAAAAAGAGTTATTAATTAATTTGAGAATTGGATTCATTAAAGTTTTATGAATTCATTAAATTCTTATTTTGTTTTGAAATATAATATAAAGATATCATATAATCGGTTTATATATTTTTAAAACAGATGCTGTCGGATTAATATTTTGTTTAAGAATATCAATTCTTTGATTCTGAATTGGAAATCAAAACAATTTTTTTTACTGCTGGAATTAGTTTTAACATTGTCTAATTGCTTTCAAAATCGTTTATTCCTTTTAAATTGTTTTGGCTGTGATTTAAAATATTTAGATAGTTATAATTATAATAAATAATGATGAATTAAATATAAATAATACTAAATTATAAATTATATATAAATAATAATAAATGATATATAAATAATTATAATTATAATAAATAATGATAATTACTGAAACTAAATTAATTTAATTTAAGTGAACTAAACTTAACTGAACTGAATTAAACTTACTTATGCTCAAATTAAGTCAAAAAAAGCAGGGCGTTAGTGGGGAGAGCAGTTAGGAGCAATCTTGTTTTGCCTTTACAGAACTGAAACACAAAACTTGCTTACTGAAACGTGAAACGTGAAACTTTATTGCTTGACTGTTACTTTCATATTTTTTACAGTATAAATACAGATTTTTGTAACAGAAAAATCCCATAACAAATCTAAACAATCTCAGAAAAACTTTCACCAAAAATCAACCTCAAATTGTAAATTTCTTTGAATTTTCAATCATTTGTTCTACATTTCCCTTTCAATTCTTAGTTCTACAATATTTATTTTTCAATTCCAAGTTTCTACCAAATCAATTCATTTATTTGTAATCCTTCAATTGAAGAATTGAATTTCAAGTATTCAAACATTTTATTCTCAGTTCGGCATCGTTTCTTTCAATTAGTCTTAATCCCGTAGATTTAATTGTCAACCTTTGAACTTTTTAGTCCTTTAACATTTTTACAATCTTTTATTAGAAGTCAAGATTTCATACTTATTTAATTTTTGTACAAAAATACTGACACACTCACACAATTTCAAAAAAAACGAAACAATATCAAAAGAGTTATTAATTAGTTTGAGAATTGGATTCATTAAAGTTTTATGAATTAACTAAATTCTTATTTTGTTTGAAATATAATATATATACAGATATCATATAATCAGTTTATATAGTTTTAATTTTGTTCCAAAATAAACAAGTCTAGGGAGTTGGTGAGATACTTGCAAAATTCAATGACCTAATCTACTTTTATAGACAAGTTTAGGAAGCTGCTGATACGTAATAAACAAGTTTAGAAAGCTGGTAAGACATTGCAAAGTTCAGGGAGTCAATCTACTATTTTGAACAAGTTCAGAAAGCTGGTGATGTATTAGGCCTATTTAAAATCTTAATGATCTTTTCAGTATATTGAGTTAGTTTTAAATATGCCGTACAAGATTATTTGTTGCAACAGAAGTTATGATAATTCAAATTAGAAGAGACTAATTCAAGGTTTATTTTGACTAAATGACTAGTTACATCTGTAAACTTGATCAATCTACTATTTTGGACAAATTCAGAAAGCTGGCGATGTATTAGGCCAAATCCTAAACTTCCAACCGGCCAGCGACTGCAGAAATTCGGTTATGAATATTTAAGCAATTGAATATTAATCCAGAAATTTCCAGCGAGGTAATTGGAGACACTGGGAAAATGATGCTGGCTGAGATCGAACATGCTAACCAAGTTGTTCAGCAACAGACAGGAGAATCCATTTGTCTGTCCAGAAATTGAGGCCAGTATCTGTCACAATCCACTAGATCATTTAAAATTGAACTGAAACTGAAACCAAAACAGATGAATTGTAAATACCAGATTTCGACAATCCAGATATGGAAAGGAAATAACCTTTAAGAAGGTCAATGACGAAAGAAAAAATGTAAACAATGACCTAACTCACCCCAAAAGGTACCTCAAAGGGTGAGGATTGCCTCACATATTTAAGGAGCCATATAGCTTCCTCATTTAGCAATGTGGGATGTCTAACACGCCCCATCACGCCCAATTCATTTGGTGCGTGACGCTAATATCAGCCGGAGCCCCGACATTGAACCATGGCTCTGATACCATGTAAACAATGACCTAACTCACCCCAAAAGGTACCTCAAAGGGTGAGGATTGCCTCACATATTTAAGGAGCCATATAGCTTCCTCATTTAGCAATGTGGGATGTCTAACAAAAACCTTGAATAATCTCCCAAGCCAACTTACCGAGCAAAACATCATTAAAGCCAGTAAGTTTTTCAACACCCAATCCCTTATTATCAACCCGACTTTAGCAGATAGGCCAAGGTACAGTGAGGAGTTTCCTATTATCAGTGCAACCCGTGAAAAGGCAATTACTATTGCTTGATTCAGACAAAGAAGGAGCGATCCATGCAATTTATAAACCATGAAGGAATGCACTAATGAACCGGTTAAACTACACTTGATAAGTGTTAAACACCTAGAAAAAGAGAGCAAAATGCCTTTCCATTTACTAAAACAAGCTAGGAAGCCATCCGTAATAGGTTGAAGACAGTGGCCGCGCCAGGAATTTAGATTTGAAGGACTAATTTTAGCCTCCAAGGCATTAAAACACGGTGTTTTGGTGTTTTCGCTGAAATATTAAAAGTATCCAATGTGAAAACAGTAAACATATTTAATTTTCTATAGAAGCATGCAAGTTTAACCATCTCATCTAACTTTAAACATTGAAATAATACTAAATAGAGTCTATATACTCTAATACTAGAAGGGCTATAAGGGGAAAAACGACCGGTACTCAATGGTGGAGCAGGTGGCCGGAGGGCTCTAGCCCCATACTCTAGGCTGGCTCTGCCCCTGGTTGAAGGTCATAACGTTTAGGTGCGCCATAGATAAGAGGAATCTAGAGGTACTTAAAGGGAAGAACATAAATCAGAATACCAACCAACCCTGCAAGATGCTAAGCACCGTGAGTCGAAACATAACGACCAAAATAAGCAGTAGACTTTCGCGCAATTAACATGTTGCCCTAAAATCAAGCTGTAAAACTGAAAAAGATCATTCACATCTTTCATGTTACCAACTGTTGCCTTGCAAAAGATAAGCATATCATGGGTATAAAAGCAAATAAGTCGAAAAACTAGAACCTCTAATGACTCATACCCAAAACAAATCCTAGGCATTTTCAAGCTTAGCCACCCACCTGCTGAAAAAATCCTTGTCAATACCGAAAAGAATAAGCAAGAGTCGATCATCCTAAAGGATCCCTAGAGCAACCAAAATAGCCTTTGGTTGTCCAAGCAATTATAATCCACATCCCATAGGAGGAGATAATATTTAAAATACAGTCACAGAATTGAGAGAAACTGAAACATTCCATAACTGTAAGCAGAAAATTCTAGTCTACAGTATCAAAAGTCATTCAAATGTTCACTTCCAAAGCCATGTTGTCTACAAAGCACTTTGCTTAAAAGATTTACTTCTTCAGAGGCTGTTGCAATATAGTGATGGATATTGTGACCTCTCACAAAGCCAAACTGATTAAACTAAACAATTTTTGAAACAACCAACAAATGTGTGTTGCAAGGAGTTTAGATATGATTTTAAAACTCAAATGGCTGATTATAAATAGGCTTGGAATTTTGGATTTGATTCGCCCCCATTATATTTTACTATGCCATTTTCCCTTTCACATGACACAAGATACATGACAGACATTTGTTTTCGTGTCGTCTGAATATTTTTCGTGATGGTATTTTAACTGTATGTCATCTGAAGGCGAAATAAAAAATGCGCTCGATTCTCAAATGACATTACGGTTATAGAATCATGTCATCCAAAGAAAACGCGCGTTTTCATTAAATTTCACTTACTCATCAAATGACACCTGAAATAAATGACTGTCGTTGTATACGGAAAACAAAAAAAGCGGCAAACGAAATTTCACTTACGCGGCCATATACCAAATTTAGGCGCTGGATGGTTTGACTGAAATTTCAGCTCGTATATAAACCCTGTATCTTACCCAAAACCCCATTTTCTAGGTTACGCAATCTTGATCCCCTCTCATCTCTCTCTATCTCCATGGTTGATTCGTGCAATCAGTGAGCTTGAAACATGGTACTGGTAAGTACCTATTGATGTTCATTGTTCCTTACTCTCTCTTTTCCTCATCCGATTTACTTTTGTGTATGTCGATTTCAATAGCTGGAATAAGGATCTATTGATTTTCAGACCTATCGTTGAAAGGGTTAGATCTCTCGCTTAGATACACTAATTTTATTGTATTCATTGTTAGATTCACTGCTGAAAAGCTTGAGACTTTATCTTTTTTAACCCAGGGCAATACAGTGCCGGTTGCTGAAGATGTTCTGATTTCTTTTTATTTGAACATAATATTTGCAGGGATAGTAAGAATGCTACATGCGAAGGCTGACTGAAGAGATTGTCAATCAGTTCTTGAGTTTAGCATATGAGAAGATTTCTTTAACTTATTGAGTATATAATGTTGTTATGTTGGTTGATGTTGTTGTGGGTGGTGCTGCTGAGATAGGTTTGCAATATATCTTCAACTTGGCTTGTTATCTGATTGAGTATGTGTATGTATATGAAGCATGATTTTTGTTCTGCTTAGGAAGCTAGAAGTGATTGAGTATGTTTGATGTACTGTTTAGGAACATAGAACTCATTGATTTAGTAAACTAGCCTGATTTTGAGTATATATAAATATAGATATATATATTTATGTGGGTTTGAACTGAATGATTACATATATGTATGATGTGATGATGAAATGATTGGTATGAACTGATTGGTTAGATATAACTGTTTAGGAAGCTAGGACTCATAGAGTTTATGTATGAATGATCATTACACATGTGGCTGATTAGGCATACTCTAAAGCTTTGAATGTTCATTGTGATTGGGAATACTATTACACCTATGAGTTATACTGCTAGAAGTAATTGATATGTGTATGTCTATGAAACATGGCTTTGTTTGATGTTCTATTTAGGAAGCTAGACTGATTGAGTATGTGTACGAATGTTCATTTGGGCATGTAGCTGATTAGTTACATGTATAATGTTATTGTGATTGTCCATACTCTTATGCTATGAATGTTCATTGAGTGAAATAATGTTCATGCCTACACCATATGGTTTGTGAAGCATAGCCATATGGTCAACCTAAATCTCCATTACTATGTATCATGTCACTTGTTGTTATGCTTATGGAAAAGTATTTAACATGGTGATGAAATTGTATGATTCTAACAACACAAGTTTATGACTAAGCTTGTGGTGATAGTATCATACACTTCATCACCATGCTAACTTCATCATGAATTGTACAATCCAGGTGGCAGATACATAGTGGTGGATTTAGGCAGGTACATAGTGATTTTAACAACACAAGTTTATGACTAAGCTTGTTATAGCATGTTAGGCATACTCTTAAAGCTGAAAATGTTATGAATAAGTAAGGAATAGACATGCACGAATAAGTTGTCTATTTGATATTCTGTTTAGGAAGGTAGCTGATTAGGCATACTCTTAAAACGGAAAATGATGAACTTGCCTGATTCCTTTCTATTTTAACATGAGTTATGCTGATGAGATAGGTTTATAATATATCTTCCACTTCTCTTATTATCTGATTGAAACCATTCAGAATGGTGATGGGTTTTCGATGCTATTAGCATAAGTTATGAACTTGTGGCTAGAGCATCACAGACTTCATCACCGTGCTCACTTTGGCATGTAAAGGGTTATTTATGTGCATTGTTATTAATGTTCATTTTGGCATATAAATATGAATGTGTATGTGTCTATGTATGAAGCATGTTGGCTTGTTTTATGTTCTGTTTAGGAAGTAGAACTGATTTAGTTTGTGTATGAATGTTCATTGGGCATGTAGCATGTTGTGTGTCATTTGAATATGCATATGTTTCATATCAATTTAGGAATAGACATAAACGAATAAGTTGACTACTTGTTATAGCATGTTATGCGTCAGTTGAATATACATATATATGTCTACTTGAATAAGTTGTCTACTTTGTATTGCCTATCAAAAAAGGATAGCATGCAAGGGGGGCATTATGATGTGACGTGTGAATAGCGTACAAGGGGGCCGTGATGCGCGAATAGCAACAAAATGAGATTTGGATGCTAAAGAAACACTGGAGCTGGATGGATGGAGTGGAATACTGAAGGGGCATGGAGCCAACATTGAAGATCAGATTGATTACCAAGTAGATTTGTAATCAGTAAGCATTCTGTTCTTCAAGAATGGCTATATGCCCATCCAGTAGTCCACACCATCCAGCTCAGTGTTTCTTTGGCATCCAAATCTCCTTTCTATTCGCATATCACGCCCCCCTTACATGCTTATGATGTGCAGATGGTAACCAAGGATATCTGGATGATGAAGAACATTAGAGTTAAATGGTGTCGAATACTGGAGGGGCATGGAGCCAACATTGAAGATCAGATTAATTACCAAGTAGATTTGTAATCAGTAATCATTCTGTTCTTCAAGATTGGCTCTATGCCCATCCAGTAGTCCACACCATCCAACTCAATTATTGTCCAGCATCCAAATCTCCTTGCTGTTCGCACATCAAGCCCCCCATGTACGCTATTCGCACGTCACATTATAATGCCCCCATTGCTTGATATTTGCACATCATATATCCCCTGCATACTGATGCTCGTAAAGTATATAGCATTTAATAGGAAAAGTGTATCCTATCGCAACAAGTAATATTGTGCTAAGCACGAGATCGAACCACAAAAACTATTCGTTATAACTAGTAAATCTACCTAGAATGATCTAATTGTTTAGAGGGTTGGATAAAGATTTGGGTTTTTAATAACTAACTAATTGAATTAAAGAAAATAAACATAACAAAAGAAAGTGAACAATTGACAAGGTAGAAGGTGAGTTGACGGATGGCACAATATAGGTTGAGGATTCCTTTGATTAAATCCTAGATATGGGTTTAGGGAGTTCAGATTTGTGTTTTACCAATGATTGAAGGTAATTGTCCTAAGTGAAAGACAAATTTGTACGAGATTTGTCTAACCTATTCACATGCATTCGGGTGACGGCTTGATTAGGCATATACCCTAGGTCATGTAAAGCATTAGATTTATTGACAACTAAGGCTAAATGTCACACCCGTCCCTAAACGACATCAATCGGCATCGGGCGTGAAATAGAAAGATCATAATCAATACTTAGAAGTCTCCAATTTATCCAAATATCATTATATTACAATTTCAATACCAAAGTTCTAACCATAATTCTAATAATAAGCAGCCAACTTCCAAACATCGCATAATCTGGCGGTAACCTTCTCTATATCCTGTACTTTCTCACCTAAAAACATAAAAACATTTAAAAACGTGAGACAAAAAGCTCAGTAAGAAACTATCAGCTATAAAAACCAACTTTACTTAACATAGCTACATATATACATTTATAAAGGGATTTAACAAAACTTTATAAAATATACTCAAAACTTAAGTTTATAAGATAGTCATCAAAACCGTATTAAATATACTCAAAACGTAAGATCATACTCAAGACCTTATAAAATATTGTAATCAAATAAGAGTTTTATCAAACCAACTCGTATTTAATCAAACGTAAAACCTTATATCAAAATCAATCATAACCGAAAACATAATCCAAATGAACTTAAAACATTGTATCCATCCTCGAGTTTCTCCGCTTAAGTATCAATTCATAACCACATATATAATCGAGCCGTCTCTTAACATTGCATATCCCATATGGTCTTACCCAACACTTCTTTGCCATACCCAATAGGTCTTTCAGACTGTGTACACAGACCATGTCCCTCACTGAACATGGTCTTCAAATATAAAACCACCGATCCGGATAACTCTCGATGGATATAAAATCATAAAATCATAACGTGCTCAAATTTCCTTTCACAATCAAATTTCAAACTATTTCATAACCATAAATCATTTGGCTTCAATTAGCCCTTTTGTATCATAAAAATCAAATTTGGACTTCAATCCAAAATAATAACAACAATAACCGCAATAGATTTCTCAATCCAAAAACAATTCGTTAGAAATCATCAAATTCATTTTGTTCAATATAGATATATATTGAAACCAAAAACATATTTGTATATATGTAAATCAACCAAATTAAGCCTTAAATCAACATAATCAAGTAAAATCTGAAATTCACATAGAAACATAATCAATAGCTTCATTTGAACCATAATTTCACAATAAAAATCAAAATCGTGAAAAACCCCAATTTACAAAATTCCTGCATAACCTTAAAATATCACTTTCTGAAAATTCTTTAATTATATATATATATATCCATATACATAAAACTCAAAATATAGTTGATAGTTACTTACATTGGCTACTAATTAAAGACCACAAACCCGTTCAATTCGCCTCTAAACTCTGTCTAAGACATTTCCCTCCAAACACTGCCGAAACTCAAAAACTCTTCGGTTAGGACTTAGATCTATGTATAAGGATGCTATGGTTCCAATTTCGAGTGATTCGGACGGTCGAATCTCCGTAAATCAAAGAAACGGTTCAAGAACGATAAAAATGACGAAGAGGCAGAAGAAGGAAGAAAAGAAAAAGAAAAAAGGAAAGAAGGATGATGATCATCTGCATATTTGGGAATATATATCCAAATATGTAAAAAATCCATTTTGATCCTTCATCTTTCTATAATCTTTTAAAAATTATCATAAACTTTTAATTTACACCTAAACCCATTAAATTAACTCCAGAGTTTTCCTATAGCACCAAATAAAAATCATACATCTAATAATTATAATATATAGTACTATCAAGGTATAAATTCTAGAAATTTAGATCCGGACGTGACAATTCTCCCCACCTTAAGAAATTTCGTCCTCAAAATTCACATTCTCTAATCTAAATTTTATTCCTCAAATAATCTCCAAAATCACAAAATTATTTTACATTATCAAGATTCCTCATAATCATCATAAGACCATAAATTCTAATGTTTCCTTCCATTAACTTCATCATTTAGCAATATCGACATCTTTGTAACAATCATTTAAATATAACTCTAAGTAACTCTAAATTGCAACCTAGTCATCCATCACCAATAATCCACAATAAAACTTCAAATATCATATCCCTCAAAAAAAAAAAAAACCTTCAAATATCATATATTCAATTTTATATGATATGATACACTTTATATTCATATCTTCCTATCATACACCAAATCTCACTTTAATAAATTTAAATCACAATTGATTCCATCAATTGCATATATATCAAATATATTTCACCTATCTCCAAGTTCTATAGACTTCAAAAATATCACTTTTGAACCGCTAATATGTATGAGATTATATTTTTCTTAGATCTTCCAAATAATTCGAATCAATAAACATCATACACCTATAATCATATTTCATCATAATAATACTTAAGTCTATAATTTTTCATCAAATAACTATTTATATTATAATCTTCAATGATTAGCATCAACATCACCATCACTCTTATAAGAGTCATTTCATAAACCTCAACATCAACATCACCAATATAAACCTCATTATGATGATACAATTTCCTATCAATAAGACTCATTTCCATAAAATCTTAATATCAACACCACTCTTATAATTCTTCATTTAACTCATCAAAATCAATTAAGCTAACATACTTTTTTTTTTCTTATAATCACCACTATGTATACCATCAATCCAACCAAATAAACTTCAACCATCTCTCCAAACTATATAGTCAAGGAATATATGGTACCTAAATTACGACAATCAATGTTTTTTTTTGTCTTATCCAAACTCCAAATAATATCTTTACACCCATAAAAATCAATAAATCTATAATATCATTCGATTTTCTTATTTGACCTATAAAAACTCAATTTGATCCGTATATAAACTTAAACCATAAACACACAAACTTCACTAAAAATAACTTCTATTAACCATATATGTACTACAAAATTTAAATTATCAACATATATATCCTCTTATATCATATTTAAATCTTAATTTCCCATTTCAAACTGTGCTTAAGATCAGAAAAATTTATCCTCAAAATTCATATCTTAATTATTTCCTCGAACATCAAATATATTCTCCCACTTTACCTCTCATTGATCACTACCATCGACATCTCTCTAAACATCATTTATATAACTCTCATTAATTCTAAACCTCAACCCGATAAAGTTCAACAATAGATCTGTACTTTGAATTCGAATATCATTTATTCAAATTAAGATTTCATAACTTATTAAACTCCTATCATAATCTCCAATTAATCAACCTCCAAAACAATTAATTGACATCTCCACATTTTCGCTTTCTTAATCACATATATATTATCTTCAAAACTCATCATATCATTTCAAAGTCTCCTAACCTTACTTCACATTTGGGATACGTATGTTTTTCAGCCACTATTAAACTCTCAAATATCAATTCCAAGTCATACTAAGGAGAAAAATCAAAACAAAAACCAAATTCTGGTTTAAAGCTAAAATTGCCAACATATGTCGTTTCCAGCATAACTTTTTCATACGGAGTCCGATTAAGACGATTCAAAAACCCCTAGAAACGTAAGATAATAATAAAGAACTTTCATTTAGGATTCCATGACAGATTCGGCCTCTATCTGGTCGAAAAAATGTATCATAAGATTAAGATGCGGATCTGATTCTCCCGCAACACTTATATAGACAATTCTCTATTATCTCTAGATGTTCATACACCCAATATTTTACTAACCATCAAATCTCATTTCTAACCCTCATTAGCTAGTTACTCAATCCTCAAAAAATTGCAAATTATTACTTAGCTTGCATCAAATATCCATATTCCTTCATTATTATCGATTATTTCTTAGCTATCACCAAATATTCATATTCCTCAATTACTTATCGATTATTTCTTCGGTATTACCAAATATCGATATTCCTCAATTACTATCAACCTTAGGTCCGAAGAATTTAACCTAGATGCTCTGATACCAAACTATCACACCTGTCCCTAAACGACCTCAATCGGCATCGGACGTGAAATAGAAAGATCATAATCAATACTTAGAAGTCTCCAATTTATCCAAATATCATTATATTACAATTTCAATACCAAAGTTCTAACCATAATTCTAATAATAAGCAGCCAACTTCCAAACCTCGCCTAATCGGGCGGTAACCTTCTCTATATCCTGTACTTTCTCACCTAAAAACATTTAAACATTTAAAAACGTGAGACAAAAAGCTCAGTAAGAAACTATCAGCTATAAAAACCAACTTTACTTAACATAGCTACATATATACATTTATAAAGGGATTTAATCAAAACTTTATAAAATATACTCAAAACTTAAGTTTATAAGATAGTCATCAAAACCGTATTAAATATACTCAAAACGTAAGATCATACTCAAGACCTTATAAAATATTGTAATCAAATAAGAGTTTTATCAAACCAACTCGTATTTAATCAAACGTAAAACCTTATATCAAAATCAATCATAACCGAAAACATAATCCAAATGAACTTAAAACATTGTATCCATCCTCGAGTTTCTCCGCTTAAGTATCAATTCATAACCACATATATAATCGAGCCGTCTCTTAACATTGCATATCCCATATGGTCTTACCCAACACTTCTTTGCCATACCCAATAGGTCTTTCAGACTGTGTACACAGACCATGTCCCTCACTGAACATGGTCTTCAAATATAAAACCACCGATCCGGATAACTCTCGATGGATATAAAATCATAAAATCATAACATGCTCAAATTTCCTTTCACAATCAAATTTGAAACTATTTCATAACCATAAATCATTTGGCTTCAATTAGCCCTTTTGTATCATAAAAATCAAATTTGGACTTCAATCCAAAATAATAACAACAATAACCGCAATAGATTTCTCAATCCAAAAACAATTCGTTAGAAATCATCAAATTCATTTTGTTCAATATAGATATATATTGAAACCAAAAACATATATGTATATATGTAAATCATCCAAATTAAGCCTTAAATCAACATAATCAAGTAAAATCTGAAATTCACATAGAAGCATAATCAGTAGCTTCATTTGAACCATAATTTCACAATAAAAAGCAAAATCGTGAAAAATCCCAATTTACAAAATTCCTGCATAACCTTAAAATTTCACTTTCTGAAAATTCTTTGATTATATATATATATATCCATATACATAAAACTCAAAATATAGTTGATAGTTACTTACCTTGGCTACTAATTAAAGACTACAAACCCGTTCAATTCGCCTCTAAAGTCTGTCTAAGACATTTCCCTCTAAACACTGCCGAAACTCAAAAACTCTTCGGCTAGGACTTAGATCTATGTATAAGGATGCTATGGTTCTAATTTCGAGTGATTCGGACGGTCGAATCTCCGTAAATCAAAGAAACGGTGAAGAAACGGTTCAAGAACGATAAAAATGACGAAGAGGCAGAAGAAGGAAGAAAAGAAAAAGAAAAAAAGGAAAGAAGGATGATGATCATCCGCATATTTGGGAATATATATATCCAAATATGTAAAAAATCCATTTTGATCCTTCATCTTTCTATAATCTTTTAAAAATTATCATAAACTTTTAATTTACACCTAAACCCATTAAATTAACTCCAGATTTTTCCTATAGCACCAAATAAAAATCATACATCTAATAATTATAATATATAGTACTATCAAGGTATAAATTCTAGAAATTTAGATCCGCACGTGACAATTCTCCCCACCTTAAGAAATTTCGTCCTCGAAATTCATATTCTCTAATCTAAATTTTATTCCTCAAATAATCTCCAAAATCACAAAATTATTTTACATTATCAAGATTCCTCATAATCATCATAAGACCATAAATTCTAATGTTTCCTTCCATTAACTTCATCATTTAGCAATATCGACATCTTTGTAACAATCATTTAAATATAACTCTAAGTAACTCTAAATTGCAACCTAGTCATCCATCACCAATAATCCACAATAAAACTTCAAATATCATATCCCTCAAAAAAAAAAAAAAAACCTTCAAATATCATATATTCAATTTTATATGATATGATACACTTTATATTCATATCTTCCTATCATACACCAAATCTCACTTTAATAAATTTAAATCACAATTGATTCCATCAATTGCATATATATCAAATATATTTCACCTATCTCCAAGTTCTATAGACTTCAAAAATATCACTTTTGAACCGCTAATATGTATGAGATTATATTTTTCTTAGATCTTCCAAATAATTCGAATCAATAAACATCATACACCTATAATCAGATTTCATCATAATAATACTTAAGTCTATAATTTTTCATCCAATAACTATTTATATTATAATCTTCAATGATTAGCATCAACATCACCATCACTCTTATAAGAGTCATTTCATAAACCTCAACATCAACATCACCAATATAAACCTCATTATGATGATACAATTTTCTATCAATAAGACTCATTTCCATAAAATCTTAATATCAACACCACTCTTATAATTCTTCATTTAACTCATCAAAATCAATTAAGCTAACATACTTTTTTTTTCTTATAATCACCACTATGTATACCATCAATCCAACCAAATAAACTTCAACCATCTCTCCAAACTATATAGTCAAGGAATATATGGTACCTAAATTACGACAATCAATGTTTTTTTTTTTGTCTTCTCCAAACTCCAAATAATATCTTTACACCCATAAAAATCAATAAATCTATAATATCATTCGATTTTCTTATTTGACCTATAAAAACTCAATTTGATCCTTATATAAACTTAAACCATAAACACACAAACTTCACTAAAAATAACTTCTATTAACCATATATGTACTACAAAATTTAAATTATCAACATATATATCCTCTTATATCATATTTAAATCTTAATTTCCTATTTCAAACTGTGCTTAAGATCAGAAAAATTTATCCTCAAAATTCATATCTTAATTATTTCCTCGAACATCAAATATATTCTCCCACTTTACCTCTCATTGATCACTACCATCGACATCTCTCTAAACATCATTTATATAACTCTCATTAATTCTAAACCTCAACCCGATAAAGTTCAACAATAGATCTGTACTTTGAATTCGAATATCATTTATTCAAATTAAGATTTCATAACTTATTAAACTCCTATCATAATCTCCAATTAATCAACCTCCAAAACAATTAATTGACATCTCCACATTTTCGCTTTCTTAATCACATATATATTATCTTCAAAACTCATCATATCATTTCAAAGTCTCCTAACCTTACTTCACATTTGAGATACGTATGTTTTTCAGCCACTATTAAACTCTCAAATATCAATTCCAAGTCATACTAAGGAGAAAAATCAAAACAAAAACCAAATTCTGGTTTAAAGCTAAAATTGCCAACATATGTCGTTTCCAGCATAACTTTTTCATACGGAGTCCGATTAAGGCGATTCAAAAACCCCTAGAAACGTAAGATAATAATAAGGAACTTTCATTTAGGATTCCATGACAGATTCGGCCTCTATCTGGTCGAAAAAATGTATCATAAGATTAAGATGCGGATCTGATTCTCCCGCAACACTTATATAGACAATTCTCTATTATCTCTAGATGTTCATACACCCAATATTTTACTAACCATCAAATCTCATTTCTACCCCTCATTAGCTAGTTACTCAATCCTCAAAAAATTGCAAATTATTCCTTAGCTTGCATCAAATATCCATATTCCTCCATTACTATCGATTATTTCTTAGCTATCACCAAATATTCATATTCCTCAATTACTTATCGATTATTTCTTCGGTATTACCAAATATCGATATTCCTCAATTACTATCAACCTTAGGTTCGAAGAATTTAACCTAGATGCTCTGATACCAAACTGTCACACCCGTCCCTAAACGACCTCAATCGGCATCGGGCGTGAAATAGAAAGATCATAATCAATACTTAGAAGTCTCCAATTTATCCAAATATCATTATATTACAATTTCAATACGAAAGTTCTAACCATAATTCTAATAATAAGCAGCCAACTTCCAAACCTCGCCTAATCGGGCGGTAACCTTCTCTATATCTTGTACTTTCTCACCTAAAAACATTAAAACATTTAAAAACGTGAGACAAAAAGCTCAGAAGAAACTATCAGCTATAAAAACCAACTTTACTTAACATAGCTACATATATACATTTATAAAGGGATTTAATCAAAACTTTATAAAATATACTCAAAACTTAAGTTTATAAGATAGTCATCAAAACCGTATTAAATATACTCAAAACGTAAGATCATACTCAAGACCTTATAAAATATTGTAATCAAATAAGAGTTTTATCAAACCAACTCGTATTTAATCAAACGTAAAACCTTATATCAAAATCAATCATAACCGAAAACATAATCCAAATGAACTTAAAACATTGTATCCATCCTCGAGTTTCTCCGCTTAAGTATCAATTCATAACCACATTTATAATCGAGACGTCTCTTAACATTGCCTATCCCATATGGTCTTACCCAACACTTCTTTGCCATACCCAATAGGTCTTTCAGACTGTGTACACAGACCATGTCCCTCACTGAAGATGGTCTTCAAATATAAAACCACCGATCCGGATAACTCTCGATGGATATAAAATCATAAAATCATAACGTGCTCAAATTTCCTTTCACAATCAAATTTCAAACTATTTCATAACCATAAATCATTTGGCTTCAATTAGCCCTTTTGTATCATAAAAATCAAATTTGGACTTCAATCCAAAATAATAACAACAATAACCGCAATAGATTTCTCAATCCAAAAACAATTCGTTAGAAATCATCAAATTCATTTTGTTCAATATAGATATATATTGAAACCAAAAACATATATGTATATATGTAAATCAACCAAATTAAGCCTTAAATCAACATAATCAAGTAAAATCTGAAATTCACATAGAAGCATAATCAGTAGCTTCATTTGAACCATAATTTCACAATAAAAAGCAAAATCGTGAAAAACCCCAATTTACAAAATTCCTGCATAACCTTAAAATATCACTTTCTGAAATTTCTTTGACTATATATATATATCCATATACATAAAACTCAAAATATAGTTGATAGTTACTTACCTTGGCTACTAATTAAAGACCACAAACCCGTTCAATTCACCTCTAAACTCTGTCTAAGACATTTCCCTCCAAACACTGCCGAAACTCAAAAACTCTTCGGCTAGGACTTAGATCTATGTATAAGGATGCTATGGTTCCAATTTCGAGTGATTCGGACGGTCGAATCTCCGTAAATCAAAGAAACGGTTCAAGAACGATAAAAATGACGAAGAGGCAGAAGAAGGAAGAAAAGAAAAAGAAAAAAAGGAAAGAAGGATGATGATCATCCGCATATTTGGGAATATATATCCAAATATGTAAAAAATCCATTTTGATCCTTCATCTTTCTATAATCTTTTAAAAATTATCATAAACTTTTAATTTACACTTAAACCCATCAAATTAACTCCAGATTTTTCCTATAGCACCAAATAAAAATCATACATCTAATAATTATAATATATAGTACTATCAAGGTATTAATTCTAGAAATTTAGACCCGGACGTGACACTAAAGCCGTAGCCTAGCCACAAAGCCTCATTCCTAGTGGTCTCTAGCGAAGTCAGATTTACACAAGTTCGGTATAGACGATTCCGTGGTCAGGTTCTCATCTATCTAAAATCCTATTTAATGTCAGGGTCACGGGCATTAGGCACATTATATACATAAACAGGCTAGTTGATCATTATCAATGTTCATTCTAGCATAAATCTTGTTCCTAACAATTTCTAGGCATTAAGCATGCATAAACTGATCAATCAAAGGTCCTAGATCCCTAATCATACATATTCTTACAATCAATTTCATCCACATCCCAAATTGGATGGGGATTAATTCATAGAAAAATTAATCATAGCAATAGGCATATAAGAATAATAGGAAAAGCTTCAATTAAATATAAAAGGAAAAGATAAGAGGGAGAGATAGAAATCCAAAACCCGATTGTCGATTCTGATTACAAAAATAGAAGATCTGGAGCTTCTTCCATCAATTGTTGTTGAACAGAAATAACAAAATAGAAAATAAATCTAATCTAGAAACAAGAAAATAAAACTGAAATAAAAGCTAAATCTACATTGTGGAGGAGAGAAAGCCCTAGCGGCTCTCCAATTTATTAAGTGGCTAATCCCCCCCAAGGATTAGGTTTAGCTCCCTATTTATAGAGTTAGGGAGGAAACCCTAATGTCTCAAGGGTAAAAATGGGCTTTTCCAAAGTGTTTTTGCTGGGCTTCAGGCCCAAAACCGTGCATTCCAGCAAGGGGGAAGGCGCTGGTGCGTCTTTTCTCGCCTCGTCTCGTCGAGACAAGGAGTGTCTCGGCGAGACGAGGTATTGTCTCGACGAGACAGGTCCTAAATGGGGCGATTTTGCTCCGGCCTTTATCTATTTAGGTCCCTGGATTTCTGAAAAGTGCTCTAATGGTCCCTGATGAATCCCAAAAGTGCTCTGATGGTCCCTGAAGAATCCGGAAATGCTCCAATAGGCTTGGGTCTGGTTCGGAAATGCTCAAATAGGCCTAAAAACACCTGAAAACAAAGAAAATGCGAAAAATAAGAGAAATTACTAATTCTAACTAAAAGATAACAAAACGATAATAAAACTAAAAGGAAATAAAGCAAAAGGAAGCTAAAAGGGGTCTAAAAACCCTATACAAATGGGAGCTATCAACCTCCCCACACTTGATTCTTGCTTGTCCTCAAGCAAGACATAATCTAAAGCAGAGAAAAATCAACAAATAGCTCCCTTACAAAAATAAGAATCTACTACACTTTATTATTCACAACAGTTCAGACTACTCATTTTGCAATTAAAAACATAATGAACCTTAGACGAGTCTCCAAAACTGATTAATTGGTTTTATCAATCAACACTTCATGAAAACGAAAGAAGAGAACTAAAATTGATAGCTCACAAGTGGTCACTCTAACGCTCAAGTGTTTGGGTGTAAAATTTTTTTTTGTAAACGCTCTACATGTTATTGCACAAAGTGCTCACGTTGGGATTGCATCATCCATCCGGACAAAATTAATGCATTAAAATTAAACAAAATCATAGGTCTTGAAGGGTTGTAACATTGGCTAAAGGTCGGGGTATGAAAAAAGGAATTTATAGGCAAAAAGTTAAATGACTCAAATAGTTAAAATTTTTGCAAAAAGGACATATTTTTCGTATTAGGGAGCTATAAACCACCTCCCCACACTTAAAATTTTGCTTGTCCTCAAGCAAGTCAGAATCCAAAAGGGACACGTTATCCGCTATGTATAAAAAGGTTTTGGCTCAAGGTTGTGTTTGTGAGTCAATGAAGGATTCAGGAAGCAACTAAAAATATAAACACGTCTTTTATCCTTTCCTCTATTTTATTGTTGTTTTTTTTTTGAATAGAGGGGATAAAGAGTGAACATCAAATGGGTAAAGGTTGCTTCTTCTATTAAAAGTACAACCTTTTAATGATTGCTAGCGAGAATTTGAAAGATATGTGTGTCTAAGGATTTATCAAAACTAAATTGAGTCAATTAACTTGGGTGAGAAATGATATTTAAGAAGGCTAAGGTTTGTAACATGGTTGATCAAAGAAAGGGGTAAAAGGCTCAAATGGGCTTATCTAGTGGAATTGTTAAGGGATTTTGGCTAAACAAAGAAATAGGCTAAATTTCACAAAGGGCTACACCTAGGTTGCCTAATCATTTCAAGTTTAATAGAAACACAAAATTCAACCAGTATTGGATGCAATTCCTATGAGCACAAAGACAATAAATGTAATCCCACACCTAAGAGATCAATTGTTCCTAATCATGAGTCTAAAAATATTGATCTTTATGGCTCTAACTCAAAATTGAAGGGTTATTTGTATCAATCCTAGCCTCAACTTAACGTTCCGTTCCATGTCAATTTTAGGCAAATAATACTCTTTGGAGACTCAAACATTGTTCAAGATTTTTCGCATGCATAAATTTCATTCAGAATGTGCAAATTTTTAAGCGCATTGTCAACTGTATTGCGGGATAGCTAAATGTATTAAATTCAACTGCCTAGGATTCATTTTATTCCTAGAATTAAAAAGCAAACAAAAACAAAAAGCATGAAATCTTAAAATTAAAACAAAAACATGCAACTTAATATAGAAAAACAAAAAGAAATTAAAAAAATGCAAATGGCAGAACCAAAAATCATCATATCCTAATGTCTCCTCCCCACACTTACAACATGTATTTACTTCCATCATTACATAAAAGCAAAACATAAAGTGTAAAAAAGAAATAGGATAGAAAAACTCCCTCAGGGGTGGCTGTCAATCCAACCCCGAATTTCCGATGCCAAATTTTCAATCCAAGCTGCAGTCTTGAAAATCAATCCGACGTCGGTGAGTATTCTGATTAGAGGGTCATGCCAATAGAAAAAAAGAAAACAAATATAAGAATAGAGAAAGCAAAAGAAAAAAAAAAGAAAAAAAAACGTTAAATAAATTTTTTTTGCCGGTCCGTCTCTTCGAGATGAACAGTGTCTCGACGAGACGACACGAGAATTTTTTTTTTTTTAAAAAAATTAAATTAAATTTTTTTTTCGGGTGCGTCTCGTCGAGATGAACAGTGTCTCGACGAGACGACACGAGAAATTTTTTTTTTTAAAATTTTTTTTATACGTCTTGTCGAGACAGTCAGGTGTCTCGACGAGACGACACGAAAAACCCAAAAAATTAATTTTTTTTTAATATATACAAATCTAAACAATTATTTCAACCTATTCAATTTACATAGATATAATCGAAATAAACTTGATGGTGTTGTTGTCGAGTATTTCGAAATATAATCTAATTATAAATAAAATAGTTCCAAGCAAATTTAATCTAATTATAATCAAAATAGTCCCCGGCAACGGCGCCAAAAACTTGATGCTCATAAAGTATATAGCATTTAATAGGACAAGTGTATCCTATCGCAACAAGTAATATTGTGCTAAGCACGAGATCGAACCACAAAGACTATTCGTTATATAACTAGTAAATCTACCTAGAATGATCTAATTGTTTAGAGGGTTGGATAAAGATTTGGGTTTTTAATAACTAACTAATTGAATTAAAGAAAATAAACATAACAAAATAAAGTGAACAATTGACAAGGTAGAAGGTGAGTTGACGGATGGCACAATATAGGTTGAGGATTCCTTTGATTAAATCCTAGGTATGGGTTTAGGGAGTTCAGATTTGTGTTTTACCAATGATTGAAGGTAATTGTCCTAAGTGAAAGACAAATTTGTACGAGATTTGTCTAACCTATTCACATGCATTCGGGTGACGGCTTGATTAGGCATATACCCTAGGTCATGCAAAGCATTAGATTTATTGACAACTAAGGCTAAAGTTGTAGCCCAGCCACAAAGCCTCATTCCTAGTGGTCTCTAGCGAAGTCAGATTTACACAAGTTCGGTATAGACGATTCCGTGGTCAGGTTCTCATCTATCTAAAATCCTATTTAATGTCAGGGTCACAGGCATTAGGCACATTATATACATAAACAGGCTAATTGATCATTATCAATGTTCATTCTAGCATAAATCCTGTTCCTAACAATTTCTAGGCATTAAGCATGCATAAACTGATCAATCAAAGGTCCTAGATCCCTAATCATTTATATTCTTACAATCAATTTCATCCACATCCCAAATTGGATGGGGATTAATTCATAGACAAATTAATCATAGCAATAGGCATATAAGAATAATGGGAAAAGCTTCAATTAAATATAAAAGGAAAAGATAAGAGGGAGAGATAGAAATCCAAAACCCGCTTGTCGATTCTGATTACAAAAATAGAAGATCTGGAGCTTTTTCCATCAATTGTTCTTGAACAGAAATAACAAAATAGAAAATAAATCTAATCTAGAAACAGGAAAATAAAACTGAAATAAAAGCTAAATCTACATTGTGGAGGAGAGAAAGCCCTAGCGGCTCTCCAATTTATTAAGTGGCTAATCCCCCCCCCCCCCAAGGATTAGGTTTAGCTCCTTATTTATAGAGTTAGGGAGGAAACCCTAATGCCTCAAGGGTAAAAATGGGCTTTTCCAAAGTGTTTTTAGTGGGCTTCAGGCCCAAATCCGTGCATTCCAGCAAGGGGGAAGGCATTGGTGCGCCTTTCCCCGCCTCGTCTCGTCGAGACAAGGAGTGTCTCGGCGAGACGAGGTATTGTCTCGACGAGACAGGTCCTAAATGGGGCAATTTTGCTCCAGCCTTTATCTGTTTAGGTCCCTAGGTTTCCGAAAAGTGCTATAATGGTCCCTGATGAATCCCAAAAGTGCTCTGATGGTCCCTGAAGAATCCGGAAATGCTCCAATAGGCTTGGGTCTAGTTCGAAAATGCTCAAATAGGCCTAAAAACACCTGAAAACAAAGAAAATGCCAAAAATAAGAGAAATTACTAATTCTAACTAAAAGATAACAAAACGATAATAAAACTGAAAGGAAATAAAGCAAAAGGAAGCTAAAAGGGCCTAAAAACCCTATACAAATGGGAGCTATCACATACTCTTCAGTCCATCTCCTAGAAGTTGCTATATAACCTGCCCTGTTGCTGATGTATCGTTCAGCAATTCGCTCTCGGCCAGGAAATGGCCCCTCAATGAAGGGCTCTACCAACAGTCCATAAATATTCGACAACAGCTATAAAATGCATAGATAAATTAAATTAGACCCAAACGTGAGTAGATAAACTATACCCCAAACATGAATAGATAAATTAGACCCCAAATGCATAGATTTATAGCATCATCTTACCGTGGAAATACTATGGGAAGGGCGATCAAGTAGCTGGGGCATAGATACATGCCCTAAGGGACCGATATTAGGATGATAAATTTTGATCCTGAATATGACCTGCGAACAATAGTAATGTCATGAGTTGTTGAGCGATTTCCTCAAGTACACGGTTTCGCTTGTAGTAATAAAAAGATATCGATCCCACAGAGAACGCTATTTAACGAAAACTTATTATAATTCAGTTTGATTGACGTTTTAGGTTTATAATATGGAAAATCGTTTAATTGGATTTGGTTTTGAGATTGAATTAATAAGAATCAGATTAGAATATATGTAGAATGTTAGAAATCAATTCTGTTTTGAGTATGAATTACAAAACAGAAACATTTAGTGTTTAAAATAAGAGATTAATTGTGTTTGTTTGCATTAAGCAAAGAAAACAACTTTAAACTTTGTACAAATTATAAAAGTGTAATAACGTAAACTGCTTCAATTAAAAGGCTTTGAACCGCAGACAATCCTCCTACGGTCGGGTTAGATTGCTATCTTAACCAAATTAATACTTATTTCCGATAAGCCGACTTAACGATCATATCGTCCTTAAGAATGAATTTGCCTAAGTGTTCAACAAAGTTTCCTTGTAAAGATATTGAATTTAACTAAGTTTTAATGAAAACACCAGAACTCACTTCGGATCATTTATAGAAGTGCTACATAAAAATATATTAAATTGCATGAACTTTATTAGATGAAGTGTGAATTTCATACAAGTTTACAGAGAATAAAAAGCATGGAAGCATTCAAAACGACATTGGAATTCCGGGTCGTCAATCCTTTCCTCAAACCTCGTTAGAGTTTGTCAGGCTCCGCGGTCGAATCCGCTACTTAATCTTCTCGCTGAATCTTCGGAATAGAGATGGTTCTTCTACTACCAAAATGTAAACTAGTCTTGAACATATCTTAATCTAAATCTAATTGCTACTATGTTTGTAATTAATTTAAGAACAACTTGTGTACGACAAGATTGCTTTTACACAAAATGAAATCTAATCTCTGACTCATTTCTGAGTCAGCATTTCTGCATAAATTCTGCACTCTTCTTAATTAATCTAACTCTCCATAACTCTGAAATTAACTCTCAATTTATAGATGTTGAATAGTCGTGTCTAAGGATCGTGTCCGCTGTGAAGAGACGTTTCTATCCACCCAAACGGATGCGTTTCTTTGAAATTGAACATGTGAAGATAGTGCTGCTAGAAATTTTGATCTTACCGAGATCAAAGAATCTCAGCCGAGAATGAGGAGCAATTTTTGTGCTTCAGAACGAACAAGCAAAACGACTGAAAAAGGCGTGTCGCGACCGAGATTATGGAATCTCAGTCACGACTCGAAATCTCTACTGAGATTCGGAATTTTCCTCCCGTTTCTGACTTCGTTCCCGTCTTCCTCGTATCGGTGTGCTGATTTTCTCGTATTTTGGCTCGTAACTTAGGGTTTTTCCTTTGTTTTTGATCCGTTTTTGTTCCTATTTGAATTTTACCAAATATTTAGGTACCTTGCATGAAAGAAACATATTCGGATATAAAAGTACTCTAAATAGATATAAACAACACAATTTTATAGCAAAACTGATGTAAATATTAATGATATTTTAGGTATATTTTGGGCTTAACATGAGTGTATTTGCATATATATCAACTAATTTCTGTGTGTTAATAAGTTCATGCATGTTCTTACAACTGGAGGTATGGAGGGAAAATCGACAGGGAAGTCCATGTGGACTATGAATACACCTCCTTCATAAGGGGTGTTTGGAGGGCCCTTCATCACGATAGTCCATTACCGACGGTCAGGACCTTCATATATATTGACAAGCCATCTGGGTGCCTCAGACCCGGAATCGGGAAATCTGCGACTCCACACAATGATAGAGGTTCCTTATACGTCTATCCATGCTCGATATAACTAGAGTAAGTATAGTGTTGGGTTGTGAACTCTTGAGAATTGTTAAACGCTTCATATTTATAATGTGGGTGGGTAAGTGAAGGGTCTCAGAATGGAGAAAGGGTAAAACGAGATTAATTAGGTCTATCTGTATACGGTACGTAATTAATTAGCATCATCAACTTGTTTGGCAGATATCAAGACTTTGGGGATTCTAGGCAATGATGACTTAGATATGCATGCAGATCAAGTTGGATTTGGCTTCCAATCAACACCACCACGCCTCTTGAAAGATTGACGTATTGACAGATTTGGAGATGTACATTGCTTATTGTTTTTACCTTATTACATTCAGAAATTTGTCTAGTTCAAATGTAAACAGATTATGAGCATTAGTCTCCAATAAATTTAAAATCATTGATATACAGAAATTCTTGTTGATTTGATTATTGTTCATTACTATATTCATTCGAAGAAGAAGGCAAAGAGTGACATTTAGGGTTAAAAAATATCATCTAAACAACAATAAAAAGACATTAAAATAAAAGAATTTGTCATCTAAAATAAATCTATTGACATGATTGATTAATACCTATGTCATCTGATACAAGTTACTACAACAGAAATTATTATAAACATTGTCACCGCGAATACCAATATGTCAATTTTCCATATAGTTACTTGACATTTTTAATTATTAGTATGTCATGTGATGACATTAAATGTGACGTTAATAAATAAAAAGATGCATCGTAACAATATTCATATGACAGTACGCAACTAGACTGATGTCATGTATAGTATCATCAAATGATAGAACCTAACCGTCGTCTAAATGTGCAACAGACGGCAGTGAGCCCTGTGACAGATTTATATCTCGCGGGACGACGGTTTTTAACCATCGTCTGAAGGGGGTTTTGACGTAGTGTTTAGGTAAAAGAGCCATTAAATTATAATTTACACTAGGGAAAATGCAACCATTGTAAAAAAACCTCACACCATGTTACACATCTGAATCAACAATATCCTAAAAACTCAATAAAAAGCCATCCTGACCTGGAGCACTGTCTAGATCCATACTGAAAACCGATTTACATATATATCCTCAGAGGCAAACAGTCAGAAAATAATTATCCGAGTCAGAGACAATGGCAGCAAGCTAATCAGAAGCTTACTCTCGACCAAATCGAAAACTAAACGATTCCAATTGTGTAGATCGGGTCGCAGATGGGATGACGATCGATGTGAAGAGAATTTCTCTCAAATTTCTTATTTATATTTGTTATATATTTTTATTCTTCCAATTATATATGTGATATATTTTTATTCTTCCAATGAACATATAAGACCAATTATATACGTGATATATTTTTATTCTTCCAATTTTTTTATTGGATAAATATGGTCTGTGTGTCCATCCATTTTCTTTCATATTCTGTTGCAATTGGTTTGCTCATAGACTTCCTTCAAGCTTGCTTGGAGTTTCTAATAGAATTAGTTGTATAATAATTTATTTTGATGCATTTAAAAAGTTGTCAGGCAAATTGAGTTTAAATACAATATGAATACAAAATAACTTACTATAAGTACTTGTTTTTGCAGTTTGAGGGAAGAAAGAATATTTGGTGCAGTTCATAAGAAACTTCATTGCAATAAGAAGCAAGAGATCAGGAAAAGAATTGGATATCGATTTAGGAGGTCTTTCTTCAATGCAAGTGCACACCAAGTTCCCAGTGGTCCAAATCTCATTTCTCAGTTTGGACTATCTTTACTTAACAGAATGTAACATATGACATCTATATGAAAATTTTTAGACCATATAGTTTAGGATTGAAAACTAGTGAAAGCACATGATTTATTTTTTTACTTTTTCCTATTATATATATATATATATTTATTTATTGCTACAACAAGATTGTAATTAAAAATACTTATTTATAGAAACAATTTTAGTCGTCACAAAAAAATAATTTTGGCAACATAAAAGTTGCTACCATTAACGTATATTAGCAACGATCACATTTGTTACAAAACTTAGGCTAGTTTCAAAAAATAAATATTGATGGCAATGATAAATATCGTTGCGAAAAAGAAAAATATATAAGTACAACATGAGTTGTTGCGAAAATGAATAATATATAGCTTATTTCAAAAAGTATAAATATATAGCATCTCCACAAAATGGTTTGCAAAATGTAAAATATCTACAGCAACGACACAAATTATTGCAAAAGATAAATTTTATTGTCTAACATGTAGTCTATATTTTGCAACAACAAACCTTTAGCAACATCATGTATTGTTGCCAAATATATAAATTTTGCAACAAAGGAAGTCGTTGCAGATACCTTTAGTAATAGAATGTTTCTCCACCACTAAAAGTCGTTGCACAACATACATTATTGTTATTATTGTTGAATCGCTACAATCTTCTTCTTTGCTAAAATCAAATTTCTTGCCGTATTGGGAGAGCTAACTCATGTTTCTTTATAGTACATAAATTTCAACGACAATATCCATTCAAGGGGCATGAACTGTATATGCAAATAGTAATAGTTACCATAAACTACTACTATTATTATTATTATTATTATTATTATTATTATTATCTTTTTCTCTCTTCCTTCTTCTTTCCTTCTTCTTTGTGTAGAGCCTACCATCTTTCCTTTATTTTTATTTTTCTTTCTTTCTTTGATTTTTTCCTAATCCAATTTTTCGACTATAGCTCGGCATGAAATATATATCATTGAATTCGTTTTGTTCTAATTGCAAACCAATCGAGGCATTAAAACATGCCTTTCCAAGTGAAATCAAACATCATGGCTCCATAATCTCATAAATATTGGTAAAAAAACACTTCAAGGTTAGTCTCCTTTGTTCATAATCAGATGACCAGTCAACAAATCGGCATATAATTATACCCGTTTATCATAAGAGGACATAGTAATTTTAACGAACTTAAAACCCCTAACATCAGGAACTACCACCGTAAAGTCAGTAAGTGTTACCAGAACAAATTGCATTTTAGAGGATCAACATAAACATATTTGCAATGTTAACATAATTATTTGGATAAAAAAGCAAAACCCTCCGCTAAGCCACGTTAGCTCAATAGTGGACAACTAGTCTGAAAACCCGTGCAATGCACCCGATATGCTTAATAATTTCTTCATACACAAATTGACATTTGAAATAAAGGAGCCACGATAATTATGACAGTAATTTTTTATTAAGGATAAAGGACCGTGATCAAAACAGAAAACATATCCTTGTTTATTTCTCTGCATATCCAATATCAGAAGCCGAGACACTCTCTTCAGTCGGCTGTTTTCTCTTTTGGAACCATTAAAACTGAAACTACTTGGTTGAGTTCAATTAAAAACAAAATTGAACAGAATTAGAATAAAAGAAGAAGCCAATACCATCATCAATGCCTTAAAAAAATGCATGCCCAATTCGTAGAAAATAGGGAGCAGAAAAGATCAAACATTTGGTTAATAATCGAACAAATAATGAAATTTAATGAATGACATAATTAAAGGAGAAAAATCCAGAAGAGGAGATGATACAATAGTGGAAAATTATTGTAATACCCCCTCCCTCAAATAAAAGTCTCAACTAACTAACTAACCATATGAACAACTCACATTGAAATACCAAAAAAAGCAAAACTAACAAAAACAGACACAAGTTCGAAAAAATAATATGTACAACACATAATGTAAGAGAATCTTAATAAGATCAACACACAACCATGGATATCTCTGGAGTTTCTCGAAACAAAACAGATGAAGTTTTTCATTCTGGAGAGATGGAGAGAAAACGAAGAGACGAAGAAGAGCAAAGGGAGAAGTACAATGAACTGAAGTCTCCTGAAGTCTTTAATCAAATGTCGGCAAAACCTTTGGGTTTCCAAAGGGTAGTTTAGTCTTGCAATCAAGGCCAGGGGCCATTTAGTAAAACCACAACTGCAGTAGATTCTAGAAGAGGAGCAGCCCACTAAAGATGCACCCTCACACATCCAGTCAAAACCACTTTCCATCTACACTGTTAATCATAAACCCTAAAACCAAAGGACCTGATTCACCCATGTGTCACCACTCCTTTGGTTGTTCATTTCCTTAATGTAATGGTTTTGCTTGGAGAGCAAACCTGATACAATATAAATACGTAAATGTTAGAACTTTATTTTTAATGAGAATCATAGGGTATTTTGCCCAAAAGTAATTTCCATTACCTCATTCACTTTCATATGGTATCAGAGCAAACAACAACTTTTTGCTAAAATTCGGAACCGAGAATCATGGCAAACCCTCCGATCATCAACACGAACAACCCATATTACCTCCCACAAACCGAGACACCGGCATTAGCACTGGTATCACAAGTCTTGACTAGACCAAACTATCATCAATGGTCACGAGCTGTGAAGGTTGCTCTAATGTCGAAGAACAAATACTCCTTTGTGGATGGAACGATCACGGCGCCGGCACCAACGGACAACATGTACAGCCAATAGGAACGCTGCAACAACATAGTGATGTCCTGGATACACCATGCCTTATCGCCCTCGGTAGCAAGGAGCATTATATGGCTTGACAAAGCCGACCAAGTTTGGGCAGATCTGAGGGAACGCTTCGCTCAGACGGATTCCCTAAGGATTTTGGAGCTGCGCAGAGAAATGCATGGGTTAAAACAGGGAGCAGGTACTGTAACTGAGTATTACATGAACTTAAAAATACTTTACGACGAGCTTACCAACCTCAGACCTATGCCGAAGTGCGTCTGTAGGACGCCCTGTAGCTGCGATGCATTCAAAACACTACGAGATCAGCAGGAGGCTGACCAAGTCATAACATTTCTTCAAGGCTTGAATGAGGCCTATTCGACCATCTGTTCACAAATATTGCTCATCGAGCCGTTGCCTTCTCTCAATAAGGCATTTGCCTTGGCTACCCAACATGAGAGACAGATTAGCCTCGCTCCTGCAAGACAAAACGAAGGTGGTGAGAACATCTCCTTTGCAGGATTCACAAACCAACAGAACAAGCAGAACACTTACTGTAATAATACTAACAATCGCAAAGGAAAGAACACATCCTTGTGCACATACTGCGGCAACACAGGCCATACTGAGGATATTTATTTTTAGAAACATGGATATCCTCCGAGCTATGGGAACAGGGCTAAAGGAAATGTCTTCAGAGCACCACAAGCCAAAGCCAACTCTGCAACAAACAAAGATGGATCGGATTCGGGGGAGGAAGACAACTCGACTCAGAAAGAAACTTTCACCCTTACCAAAGAGCAATACTAGAAGTTAGTTGCACTCTTACCACAGAAAACACAAGCCTCGGCAAGAAGCGTGAACGCCTTCCACAACGGCAACTATTCCGGTAATGCCTCTAAAACCCTTCTTGATAAAAATGCCATGCCCAAATGGATCATTGACACTGGAGCCACTGACCATATTGTGTGTGACGCCAGTTATTACAGCTCATGCACGAAAATAGAAAATTGTTGGGTCAGTTTACCAAACGGAGAAAAGGTTAAAGCAGAGCATGTAGGCATAGTATCATTAAGTAAATGGCTCACCTTGAAAGGCGTATTATGCATATCAAAATTCCATTATAATCTGATCTCAACAAGTAAACTCTTAGAGTCCAATGACATGTGCATAATAGTAACTGGGTCAACATGTATAATACAGGATGCCAAGAACTGGAAGATGATTGGCTGGGCTAAGCAACAAGGAGGGCTATATTTTCTAGAGGATCCATTACCGAATGTAGTCAAAAAAAATTCTGCTGTTTCACATTCAATTAAGGCAAATGTATGGCACTCTCGCCTAGGCCATCCTTCTTATGAAAGATTAAGAGCCTTAGGAATACAGTGTAATGATTACAAGTCTTTCAAAGAAATGCCATGTGATGTTTGTCAAACAGCCATACAAAAGAAATTGCCTTTTACATTAAGTAACAGCATTGCAAAACAACCTTTTGACCTAATACACGTTGATATATGGGGGCCAATTAAGGAATCACACACAAACAAACATTACTTCCTAACAATTCTGGATGACTACAGCAGGTATATCTGGGTCTCATTGTTAAATAACAAGGGAAAAGCAAGACAAGTGTTACAAGTTTTTTGTAACCATGTGAGCAGACAATTCAACAAAGAGGTTAAGACCATATGGTCAGACAACGGGCCTGAATTCACAATGCACAGTTTCTATGAAAGTAAAGGAATCGTGCACCAAACCTCCTGCACCGAAACACCCCAACAGAACGGGCGTGTGGAGAGGAAACACCAAGACATCATGAACACAACCAGGGCCCTCATGATGCAGAGCTCCATGCCCAAATCCTATTGCACTGAGGCAGTCAGCCATGCCGTTTACCTCATCAATAGGCTACCATCAAAACCCATACAACAACAAACACCGTATGAACGCATGTACAAAGAAAAGAGTGACATCAAGGAACTCAAAGTCTTTGGGTGCTTGGCATATGCCTCGACCCTTGACAGGAACAAACACAAATTCTCAGATAGGGCTATACGGTGTGTTTTCATGGGGTACAAAGGAGGCACGAAAGGGTTCAAGTTGCTAAATTTATCAACTAACTGTGTTTTTTTTCCAGGCATGTCAAATTCTTTGAAACACACTTTCCTTTTTCAGAAAGGGACAGGACATCAGATGCAATGTATGTGAATGACACAAATCCAGGATTAACTCATATAACAATTCCAGAAGTGGATGAAGAAGACACAGATACTGAACCCCAAGACACAATGCAACCAGCAGATATCACAACAGAACCAGCGGCACAAGAACAACCCAACACTAGACCAGTCAGAACAAAAAGACCACCCACTTACCTAAAAGACTACCACGTAGCCTTGATGAACGGCACACCACTGCCGACCTTCACAAATTCGCCGCACCAGCTCACCAAACACCTCTCTTACCAAAAACTTTCACCCAAAAAGCAGACTTTCGCCATTAATGTTTCGTGTCATACGGAACCTGCAACGGCATCCATGTTAGAGCCTAACTGGCGTCAAGCCATGAACGAAGAACTTGTCGCTCTTGAATCAAACAAGATATGGGATATCATTTCTTTACCTGAGGGCAAGAAACCTATAGGATGCCGTTGGGTCTACAAGTTGAAACACAAAGCTGATGGTAGTGTTGCGCGTTTTAAAGCCCGTCTGGTGGCTAAGGGCTACACCCAACAGGAAGGAGTGGACTTCAATGCCACCTTTGCACCTGTAGCAAAGTTTACCACAATCAGAATGATTTTGACAATAGCAGTTGCGAAGGGATGGCACATACATCAATTAGACATAGATAACGCTTACCTACATGGTGAGTTGCATGAGGAAGTCTACATGACACTCCCACTAGGGTTAACCGATGACACTCCTCATCCAGTTTGTAAGCTGAACAAATCTCTCTATGGCCTGCGACAAGCAGGCAGGCAGTGGAACGTGAAGCTCACCACCACCGTCCGAGCCATGGGGTTCACCCAATCCAACGCATACCCCTCCCTTTTCACCAGAAAGGTACAAAATTCCATCACCATCTTACTCATATATGTGGATGATGTAATTTTAGCAGGGAACGATGCCTCGGCAATAGTGCTAGCAAAGAAACGCCTCAACCAAGCCTTCAAAATTAAGGATCTTGGGCCGATCCACTACTTCCTCGGGTTTGAATTTTCCGGAAGCTCCAGCGGGATGCACATGTCAGAACGAAAATATATATTAGAGCTCTTACAAGAAAAGGAACTACTTGACTGTAAACCAGCACATACACCACCCCTTCCAAATCACAAAACCAACATGCAAGCCACCCCATTGACAGACATCACAGCATACAGGCAAATTATAGGCAAATTACTTTATTTGACTCACACAAGGCCCGATCTTTCTTATATCGTCAACCAGCTCTCACAACATCTCAATGCACCCACAACAGATGACGCACAACGAGTTCAGAGAGTTTTACGATACCTTAAAGGCACCATCGGCCTTGGATTGTTTTCCCGGTAACCAACGACCTCCAGCTTCAAGCCTTTTGCGATTCCGACTGGGGATCTTGCACAGACACTCGAAAATCCATCACCGGATACGTCACCTTTCTAGGTTCCTCCATCATCTCCTGGAGATCCAAGAAAGAAAACACCATTTCTAGGTCCTCCTCGGAAGCCGAATACAGAGCTATGGCTTCGACATCTTGCGAGCTACACTGGCTCACCACTTTGCTAAAAGACCTTGACATACCCATCAAATCGGCGGCTCTCCTCTTCTGTGACAATATCTCGGCCATGCATATAGCCCAGAATCCAGTTTTTCACGAGAGAACCAAGCACATCGATATAGACTGTCACGTGGTGAGGGAACAGGTCCAGGCAGGATTCATTCGCCTTATGCCCATCTCTTCCCCCATGCAACTCGCAGATCTCTTCACCAAAGCCCAGCATTCTCCCCATCTCTACTTCCTGGTTAGCAAACTAGGCTTGCTCAACATTTACCAAGCATAGTTTGAGGAAGGGTAATAAGATCAACACACAGCCATGGATATCACTGGAGTTTCTCGAAACAAAACAGATGAAGTTTTTCATTCTGGAAAGTTGGAGAGAAAACGAAGAGATGAAGAAGAGCAAAGGGAGAAGTACAATGAACTGAAGTCTCCTGAAGTCTTTAATCAAATGTCGGCAAAACCTTTGGGTTTCCAAAGGGTAGTTTAGTCTTTCAATCAAGGCCAGGGGCCATTTAGTAAAACCACAATTGCAGTAGATTCTAGAAGAGGAGCAGCCCACTAAAGATGCACCCTCACACATCCAGTCAAAGCCACTTTCCATCTACACCGTTAATCACAAACCCTAAAACCAAAGGACCCGATTCACCCATGTGTCACCACTCCTTTGGTTGTTCATTTCCTTAATGTAATGGTTTTGCTTGGAGAGCAAACCTGATACAATATAAATATGTAAATGTTAGAACTTTATTTTTAATGAGAATCATAGGGTATTTTGCCCAAAAATAATTTCCATTACCTCATTCACTTTCATAAATCTCATCTGAAAAATGCAGTTGCAGGAACCGTGTTCAAAATCTACAAACCAAAATTGATCAAATGAAGAGGAAATGAACCTAACAAAACACCAAATCGAACTAAAAAGTGAACGATAAGAAAAAAAAATGTGAGATATAATAGCATATTGTATTGCATCCCTTCACATCTAATTAGGAGTTTCAGGAATTGTAAAATCAAAATCGGAAACCTATGAGAAATTAAGCTATGAGAGGAAACTAAAAACAAAAAAGAGCAATTTTGTAATTGAATAGATGATGCGGAGCATTTTCGACACGGCTGAGGGAAGGAACCCACTTCAAAGCAAAACCGTCGACGTACCTTCAAACCTTGAAAATCCCCAAAATTGTGTTATTTCAGCCCGACACGCCGTGTCAAGAGGTGACACGCCGTGTCGGGTTCTACAAAAGCTCCTGCCCGATTTTGGACAGTTGACACGCCGTGTCAACTGCTAATTTCAGCAGAACGCTGAAATTAGTTCTCTCTTGGTCAATTACACTTTGGTCCCTACTGTTTCACTATTTTGCCCCACACTTAATTATCCACATACCCCTTATCCCTTATCTTTACTATTTTACCCTTTTAACTTTATAATGTTTAGTTATATGTGATTACCCTTTAGGTAATTTACCAATTAGGTTTGGGATGCTATAAATGCATCTCTTTCTTTTGTAACGTTTATCTTTTATCTAATTAAAAATTACATCTTCTTCTTTGAAGTTTTGTGTTAAGGTTTTCAACCTTCAACCATGGGGGATTTCATTATTCCTACGGTTTAGTCCGTAAAACCCGGGATTAACTCCTACAAGTTTAGCTTGTGAAGAACCTCTTTGTTAATTTAAGATTAAAACTAACACGTCCCGAGACCGATCCGTATCAATAGAACAAAGAGTGAAACTGAGGGAAAAATACAAAGAGGTTAGTAAATTAATTAACAGTGAGTAATGGGAACAGTTGTGGACAGTGGAGACCAGTTCAGATGGTGATAGTGGAGAGCAGTTGGTGTTTGAGTTTTGAGAAGAAAGGTAAAAACTGTAATAACATCAACAGAAATAATATGGAAAAATATTAAAAACCTGAGAAGCAGTCCGCAAAAAGTGTCAAAACCGTAATTAACAGAGAAAAATATTAGTAAACTGTAAATGCAAAAGTAAGCAATTAAAATACTTTCCAAAAGAAAAAAAAAATATTCCAAAAGTCTGAGAACAAGACACTTCAACAGCTTGTAAGCTACTTTAAGTATAGATATAGATACGAGACAACCCGTAAATAATAGACGACAATCACAATTCAAATCCGGCAAGTCACCATAATAATATTAATATCGTTTTACAATTATAATAAAATTATTTTCTAATCTTTTTACGACATAATAGTAGTATGTCTTTTTAGTACAATCATGATAATGCTAAATAATAATATATGATAATGACCTACTAAAACTATATTATACAAATATATAATTAATTTTCAATTAAATTTTAAAAAGTTGGTACAATTTTAAACCGAACCAAAAATTGATATTACATAAAAAAAAAAAAAATCAAATGAACTAAATTATAAGTCTATGTGGTTTAGATTTTCGTTTATTGTTTGGTTTCGTTTTTTTCACCCCTATATTAAGTTAAAACTGTGTGTATTATTAAACTTTTAGGTCCTATTTGGTAAGATGTAATGACCTTCGTAATGGAATGACCATTACATTGAAAGTTTATTACCATGTTTGGTTCATGTTAGCCGACCCCGAATCATTTCGGGACTAAGGTTTTGTTGTTGTTGTTGTTGTTGGATGAGAAAATATTGAATTAAATTTTGTTGAACAAATCTTGTAATTCTCATTACATTCTCAAATCTCACCTCTCAATCTTACGTTTCATTCTTGTAAAAAACGCAAAAAGCAGAAAAACATGAAAATTAAAAACGAGAAAAAAGAGACGAAAAAAACGAAAAAATGAAAAAAAAAGAAAAACCGTAAAAAGGAGAAAATAGAAAAACGGTAAAAATATTAAAAATGGAAATTTAAAAAATGGTGAAAAATGTTGATTTCGGTTAATCTAATTTTGTATTTGATTTCGATTTTTCACATTTTTCGTGCTTTTTACGTTTTTCATGTTTTTCATTGTCAACCAAACATGGTAGTAGAATCACAATTCCATTCTATTCCATTACATTTTTTTATTACATTATGACCTTGATTACATTACATTGCATTACGACATACCAAACGGATCCTTAGAGTAGGATTAAAAACAAAATTGTCAACTAGTATACATTTAAATTTGATTTGCCGGCAAGTAATTCCATACCATTACTAATACCTTTTATCATTTAAACTATTTTCTATGTTTTATTATCGTAATGGATACACGTTCTATATTTAATGGTCTCATATATTTCGTAGATATCTGTGAATATTCGTATCTTTTGTAACTAAATAGATAATTATAATATTCACACGGTATATATATAGTTAATAAAGTAAATTAGTAGGGTTAAAGAAATCCATGGTATACTTGACATTGATCATGAATAAATTTCAGGGTCGGCTCCAGTATTTTAGAGGCCCTAGATAGGGCCGACCGTGATATTTTTATGGGCCTTAGTTGAAAAAAGAAATAAAAAAACTCTTAATAAAAACAGTTATACTTAAAAGTTTAAAACAGAAATTTGGGCATATTTTAGACATAAAATATTATATTATTTGGTCATTTTCTACTAATTAATGAGTATTATAACCACGTTTAAAAAATTACTATATATATATATAGTAAAAAATAATTTGGGCCCCTTTTGGCTTAGGTTCTAGGTGGTTGCACTTCTGGCCTATGCTAAGAGCCGGTCCATAAACATTTGGATCTTCTTATGAATTATTGTTCTACTAGATTATAATTTTCATTTTGAATTTATAAAAATAATCAGAATAAATAATTTGATCGGTACAAGTTGTTATGTAATTAACTCAATATGTTATATTACAAAAAAAAAATTTATTTTTTTATTAAATCCACATCATAAAACTCAAATACTGAGCCCAACACACATAAGCCCACAAAAAATACATATATTATTTTTCAGGATAAGAAACTGTTTACGGTGGTTCATAACATTTTGCGGTGGTCCATAAATATCCAGGCCTTCTTATACATTGTTGTCCTACTAGATTATAATTTTTATTTTGATTTTGTAAAAATACTTACTATAAAATATTTGATCGTTACATGTTGTTATGTAATTAACTCAATAGTATAAATCAATTAATGAAAATTAATTGAGTCCTAAAATATATTGTAACAAGTAAATAAATATATATTAGTCATTTTAAATTGAATATATATTAATATTTTGGTTTCAGGAAAAATTTAAAATTATAAGAAAAATAATTATTAAAGTTATATAATAATAATAATAGTAAAAATAAAAATAAAAATAAAAACATATATTAAATCATGTGGAGGGCCCTCCTGGAGGGATAAGTTGCTAGGGGTGTCAGAGGAGGATCCCATGATGGAGGTGGATGCTTTTGAGAATGATTCCGGGGATTTTCTCTCTGATTCCGATTCTGAGGATGGAGAGCCTGATAACCCGCTGTGTCCTAGGATCCGGCTGTCCTCAGATGACAAGCGGGTCATGAGATCGAAGTGGAAATTGGCGTTAATCGTCACTGTGTTGGGGAAAAGGATCAGTTTCAATTATTTTGCCCAGAGGATCCAGGCTCAATGGGCAAAGAAAGGAAAGGTTACTATCACAGACCTTGAAAATGACTATTATGTCATTAAATTCACAAGGGCTGAGGATTTCAATGCTGTTGTGAATGGTGGTCCGTATATTATCTCCAATCATGTGTTGGCTCTAAGACCTTGGGTCCCAAATTTTGATCCCCATGATTGCTCTGTTAACAGGATCCTTACTTGGGTTAGGTTCCCGGGCCTACCTCTTGAATACTACAGTGATAGGTTCCTGAACAAGATTGGTAGCCTTGTTGGAAAAGTCCACCATGTTGATAAGACTACCATTGGGGCAGTGAGAGGCAAGTTTGCCAGGGTCTGTATCGATATTGATCTCGCTAAGCCTCTTCTTTCTCAGTTCTGTACTCAAAACAAGGTCTATCATATTGAATATGAAGGTATACACAACATCTGCTATGAATGTGGTATGTTTGGCCATACCCTTGAGGGTTGTCCTAAGAGGAGGAGGGACGTGGAGGAGTTGGTGCAACCTATTATAGGCGAAGCTGAGAAGAGTCAAGGGGAAGTAAGGAGCTTTGGCCCATGGATGCTTGCCAAGAGGCCAGTGAGAAGGAAGCCACGGGCTAATGTTAATGCTAATCATTCACCAGATATCAGTACGAAGATGACTACTCTCCAGATTGCTCCTGAGATCAAGGTCAGACCCCCGGATATTAAGAAGGGGATTGAGACTGGAGTGGACTCAGCTTCGGGTTCCGGGTCAAGGTTCGGTGTTTTGTCTATGGAGGAAGATCAAGACTCGGATCCTTCTGATAAGCAGATTGATTTAAGCATGCCTGGTCTAGAGTCGGTAGAGCATGCCTCTAGTCTGGGTAATTCTATTAATCCTCTCTTTGTCTCTAATGCTTCTGCTAAAGGCAAAGAGATTCCCCAGTCTATCCTGTCAGCTGGGAAGGGTTTGAGTAGGGAGGCGAGTACTCTACATCCTCCTGTTGATGCTCCTATTGGTAAGACTATAGGAGTGAGTAAGTTAAACATGAAGAATCCCAAAAGGAAACCTAAAAAGAACCTTCATGGTTTGAATTCTTTGGATAAAAGGGGTCCTTCTGGGACCGCCTCTAGGCTCTCCGGAGCCCCAAACAAATACCTGATCTAGGGTTTGGGCCTGCGTCTGTAGTCTCCCCCTCTGATGGACTTCTTCGTTTGGAATGTTAGAGGTGCGGCGAGCAAGGCTACCCGCATTCATGTCAATGATCTCATTAAACAGTTTAACCCTTCCTGCTTTGTCCTTCTTGAGACCAAGGTTAGTGGAACCAAAGCAGATGAGGTGGTTAGAAAGTTTAAGAATTGGAATTGCGTCAGGTCGGAGGCTACTGGCCGGGCAGGGGGGATTTGGCTCTTTTGGAAGCCAGGTCAAGTCAATATTGATATTGTTACTATGGACAGTCAATTCATCCATAGTAAGGTGTGTTACCCGGGTAATAAACCCTTCTTTATTACCTTCGTCTATGCTGATCCTGTTTCGACTAACCGAAGAAGGCTGTGGGAGATCCTTCATTCTTTTAGCTCTAACATGGTGGAGGCGTGGTTGGTTGCCGGGGATTTTAATGACATTGCCCTCTTGAGTGATCAGAGAGGAGGGGGTAATCATTATGTGAACCGGTGTCTTAATCATAAGCAAAGTATGGATATGTGCGGGCTTTCGGACCTGGGTGCTGCTGGCCACAAATTTACCTGGAAAAGGAATAGTGTGTTTGTTAGGTTGGATAAGGTGTACGCTAATGTTGCAGCGATTTATAGGTTTTCTGAGGTCAAGGTACTTAATCTCCCTTTCCGTCACTCAGACCATTGCCCTATCCTCATTAATTTGGTCAAAGGAAATCGGCTGAAAGGTAATAGACCTTTTAGGTATCTGGTGGCTTGGGAGTCTCACCCCGAGTTTAAGGATTTCGTTAAAAGCAATTGGCATCCCCACTCTGATGTTCTCCTCGCTACTGAGGAATTCAGGAGGAATGTGGCTGTTTGGAATAAAAATACTTTTGGTCATATTATCAGGAGGAAGAACAAACTCTTGAGGAGAATGGAAGGTGTTCAGCGTTGCTTGGAGGTTCGTTTTGATCATAGCCTGAATGGTCACCTAAGAGCTCTTCAGAACGAGTTGGAAGCTGTGCTTAGACAGGAAGAGCTTCTGTGGTTCCAGAAATCTAGGAAGGCTTGGATTCAAGACGGGGACCGGAATACCAGGTTTTTCCACCTCTCAACGATCATTAGGAGACAGCGAAATAGGATCGAGGCTATTAAAGACGCCAGTGGTGAGTGGATTTTTGAGGAGGAGGACATTCGGCGCCTTGCCCTTGATTTCTACAAGGACCTGTTCAGAGAGGAAGCTGTGGACCTAGAGAGTGCCCACTCTGGCATTTCCTTTCCTCGTTTGGGGGAGGATGCTATTAATAATGCTTTCCATCCCATTGAGCTTAAAGAGATTGATCTGGCCTTCTCCAGCATCGGTTCCACTAAGGCTCCTGGTATTGATTGTATCCCCGCTAGTTTCTATCATAAACACTGGGACACTGTTAAAGAGGGTATATACAGCTTTGTGTTAGGTGTCTTTGGTGGTTCGAACGATATCAGTTTGGTTAATAAAACCCTCCTTGTCTTGATTCCTAAGGTTGCCAAGCCTTCTTCCTTTCTCCAGATGAGACCCATCAGTCTTTGTAATGTCTTGTATAAAGCTATTACTAAGATTGTGGCTAATAGAATCCGGAAGATCCTTCCGGATATTATCAGCCAAAATCAAGGGAGCTTTGTTCATGGAAGACAATTGATGGATAACGTTGTTATTGCCCAGGAGGTTGTCCATTCTATGAAGATTAAGAAAGGCAAGAAAGGGATCGTGGCTCTCAAGCTGGATCTGGAGAAAGCCTATGATAGGTTGAACTGGAGCTTTCTTCTGGATAGTTTAGCCAAAGCTGGTATCCCGGAGAACTGGAGGAATTTGATTGGAAAGTGTATCTCCTCTCCTGTTTTCCAGGTTATGATCAATGGGGATATGTCGGATGAGTTCTCTCCATCCAGGGGTATTCGTCAAGGGGATCCTATGAGCCCCTTCCTTTTTGTTATTGCCATGGAAAGATTGTCTCACCTGATCCAAGAGGCGGTGAGCAAAGGGACTCTCCACCCTGTTTCCATCAACAGACATTGCCCCCCTGTTACCCATTTACTCTTTGCTGATGATGTCATGCTTTTTGTGGAGGGTAATGAGGAACAAATTAAGGCTGTGATGGATATCCTCGACTGCTTTTGTGAGGCTTCTGGCCAGAAGTTTAACATCCATAAATCCCGTATGCTTTGTTCCAAGAATATGGATAATAGCTTGTGTAGAAGACTGAGTGAGATGTCTGGCATTCCCCTGACTCAATCGTTTGGGAAATACCTTGGGGTCCCTCTTCATAGTGACAGGGTGTCCAAAGCCTCTTTTAAAGATATTTTGGACAAATCTAACGGTTTGTGTGCTAGCTGGAAAGCTAATTCTCTTTCCCTTGCAGGTCGCCTTACTTTAATCCAGTCTATCAACTGCGCTGCTCCAAATCACATCATGCAAGCCTGTAAGCTCCCTGAGCCGGTCCTCAACGACCTTGATAAAATTAATCGGCGTTTTCTGTGGGGAGAGTCTGGGGATGGGAGGAAGATTCACCTGGTCCCTTGGAAGGAAGCCTGCCAGCCTAAGAGCAGGGGGGGTCTTGGTATAAGGCAAGCTAAGGACAATAATAAAGTCCTGTTAATGAAGCTTCTTTGGAGAATGTGGCAATCCCCCTCCTCCCTTTGGGTTCGTCTTCTGTGCGGCAAGTATAGGAAAGATAGAATCTTTGGTGGCCCGAAGGAGAGGGTTGTCAGCTGTTCCTTCCTCTGGAAAGGGCTTAGTGCTGTTTTTGCTGAGTTCTGTACGGGGATTGGCTTGGAGGTGGGTAATGGGAGATCCATTAGTTTCTGGTATGACACCTGGATTGGTGACAAACCGTTGATTGAGGTGTGCATCGCCCCTCCGCCAAATGATCTCCTCTCCTGGAGAATTGCTGATGTGGTGGACTCGGAGGGAGACTGGATCTGGTCTAAGTTCGACTCCTTTCTTAGCCTGGAGACCCTCCTTAATATTAGAGGTGTGAAGATTAGTAATCAGGAGGAGGATAAGGACAGACACTGCTGGGCCTTGACTAATAATGGTTCTTATTCTTGCAAATCGGCCTATGAAGCTTTTACCCCTAATAGGGCTGATCCTCCTTTGGAAATTTGGAAGTCCATTTGGGCCCTCAAAGTCCCCTACCGCATTAGGAGTTTCCTATGGCTGGGAGTCAAAGACAGGCTCCTCACGAATGCAGATAGACACAGAAGGCACTTGGCTGTATCTGGTGCCTGTAGCAGATGCAGCGGCCATGTGGAAACATTGTGCCATGCTTTGAGGGATTGCCCGAATAGTAGAAAGGTTTGGGAAGGGGTCCTTCCTCACCACATCCTTCCTTCCTTTATGGGGTTCTCTGATATTGACTGGTTCTCTGAAGGCGTTAATGGGAATTTGTTGGCCAGTATGGAGCACGGGGCTATTCTCTTCGCTATTATTTGTCACCAAATGTGGAAATGGAGGAATGAAGAGTTATTTGCTGAGAAGACTGTCTTTATTCCTGACCTCCAGTTTTACTTCTCGAAAAAACTCTCTGTTATTACAAAGAGTTTTGAAGGAGAGCCCCTGGTTCACCCCTCCCCGGTTAAAGAGGTCCAGTTAGTTGGTTGGAGGAAGCCCAGGGAAGGGGTTGTCAAGTTGAATACGGATGGCTCCTGCCTTAGTAATGGCAGAATTGCTGTTGGTGGAGTTCTTCGGGATGCTGGTGGCGCCTGGCTGACTGGGTTTACCCATAACTTAGGTACGGGCTCCTCCTTTACTGCAGAGCTCTGGGGGATCTTGTCTGGCATTAAACTCGCCATTCGCATGGGTGTTAAAAGACTTTCGGTGGAGTCTGACAATTTGGAGGCTATCAACAGGATTTCGGATAGACAGGTTGTTTGTCTTAAGAGTCAGAATCTCATTAAAGCCATCTTGAGGCTTCGTCCTGCCTTCGATTCTCTTACCTTCTCCCATATTTATAGGGAGCAAAACCGCGTGGCGGATCGCTTGGCAGCTGCTGGGCATGGGGGGATGTTAGGTGTTTCTACCCTTTCCGTTCCTCCTTCTTTTCTGTTACCTTCACTTCTTGAGGATAGGATTGGGGTCAGTCTTCCTAGACTGATCCCGGGTTAGGTTTTTGTTTGTTTGTTTTTTTTTCTTCCCTTCTTACCAAAAAAAAAATCATGTCATAAAACTCAAATACACATAAGCCCACAAAAAATACATATATCATTTTTTAGGATAAGAAATTGTTTGCGGTGGTTCATAACGTTTTGTGGTGGTCCATAAATATCCAGACCTTCTTATACATTGTTGTCCTACTAGATTATAATTTTTATTTTGATTTCCATAACATCAATTCCAACCCGCAATTTTTTAATAGCAGCAACACGGTGGAAGAAAGACGTGTTCCGATCCCCATCTTTTAACCATTTAACCCTGCTCCGCTCTTTATAGAAATATTCTTTCCTTTGAAGCTCTAATTCAAGGCTAGCGTGAGCTAAAAGCTCTTGATCATGAAGATCAGTCTGGAATCCCACTTTTTTAAGCTGATGTTGAACCGCAACTAATTTCTCACTTGCAACACGAATATTTTCACCAAGCAGGCCAAAAACATTACGATTCCAAATTCTAAGAATGGGACGTAAAGTACGCAATTTATGGCATAGAAGTTACGCATGAGGTAACGAGGTTTGTGCATCAGCCCAATGCTGAGCAATTACCCCATGTAGAAGAGGATGAGTAACCTACATAGAAAGGAATCGGAAGCGAGAAACATGAGGATCACCACGAGAACAGGAAAATAGAAGAGGATGTGATCCGATAAATGTCGCGGAAGCGCAACACAAGAAATTGAATCCCAAAAACCCATAAAACCTGTCGAGACCATTGATCGATCCAAACAGAACTCAACCCTTGCAGAACCTAATCTACCATTACACCAAGTGTACTTTGCACCAACTATATCGACATTAAAAAAATCACACATGTCAATGAATGACCGAAAATCAACACAAGATGAACTAACCGGTAAGGCACCCGTCTTCTCATGTGCTCCAACGATTGCATTAAAATCTCCTATAATTAACCAACTCTTTGGAGATGAATCACATAGGCCAATAACATCTGACCAAAGAGATAAACGACGAGAAATTAAATTGCTGGCATAGACGAAGGTCAGACGCTGCACAGAACCCGATATACTATAATCCACTGTGATATGCTGCTCATGCTCACGAATAATGGTGGCCTGATGAGAGATTCTTGCAAATAGCCACAAAGAGGGAAAGTTTCCAACATTCATGGCAATCAACTTCAACCCCAGACTACTCCAAAGTCTAGTAGGAATACTATCAAACTTAACCATTGGCTCAGCAATACAAACGAAATCAGGTTTATTTTGTGAACAATAAAGGCTAAGAGCTCGCTGTGTACTAGGGTTATTCAAACCCCGACAATTCCAATAAAGGACAATCATGGATAATATCTTCCCGGTTTCTTGCGCTCTTTTTTAGGGCACATAGATTTAGAGGCATTAATCTCAATTGACCGATGATTTAAATCCGAAGAAACAACCTCATCTTCATCTGCCCATGAAACACGCTTTGAATTCTGAAATTCTGAGTTGGAAAGTGATAACTCTGAAATAATAAGTTCATTGTTTGTGCTCCTATCCATGTTGCATAAAAGATCAAATCTATTAGGAGATAAAATGTCAGCTTTCTGTGGCGAGTCCGAAAAAACAATACTCACTGGACGAGGGACATTAACATTATAACTTTTACTGATTGGTGGTAACCAATTGGTTATCGTTTTAATACCACTTTCCATCCCAGCTTCATCCTCCAAATCAGATGATGAAGAGCTATTAATTTCTTCAACAATAATGTATTCTCCTGAAACATGGTCACGAACTCCTTGAGGTACCGACTGATTAAGGGCATCAGTAATATTTTTAAGAATACCAGAGACAGGAATGTCTTCATTACTTTGATCACGAACTTTTTTCCAAATTTTAATGTTGTCCGGTTCTCCTGAATTATTCCTAGGAGTATTAGATTTTTGTCCATCAAAAGTATATGATTCCGATTTAGATTGAGCTGTGGGACGTTTACGGGACACAATTAAGCGTTTAAATTTTGACGTAATAGAGACTACGGCTGTATCATTCTGATTTGAAACTTTATTATCAGAGATTTGTTTGCATTGATACGCAACATGCCCTATAGTCGAACATTGTTTACAAAATTTTGGCAAATCTTCGTATACAACCTGAATCCACAGTTTTTTGCCATCTCTTTCAATCCCAACACGTGTCTGTAATTTACTCGCCATATCAACATCCAGCAATATCCTAGCAAAATGTCCATAATCTCCTTCTAAAGTAGCTTGATCAATTTTAATAAGACCACCAAGACAACGAGAGGATCATAGGGTCCCAGTAAACCCAAGGAAGATTGTAAAGTCTTACCTATATCTGAGCATTAGTTTTTTTTTTAGATAACGGATCAAAATCTAGGGTCCATGGTTGAATGCGGAAAACTCCTGGTTTGAGTCCAATGTTTCCACGACTGCGAACCAGCTGTTTAGCTTCTTCAGATGGAAGTAAAACATGATAAAAACCCTTTCCTTAAGAGATCAAACGCCATGGGACATAAATTCCCCATGCTTTTGTTAGATTTGAACGAAGATCATCAAGTCTCCATGGAGTTTCTCCTTTATTCAAGTTTAATCGTCCAATTAAAGAGTGATTACATAATTGTATCCATTTTTCAAAAGCCTTCTGATTAAGCTTTACAGACTTGTATTCCCCATCATCAGAAATCACAGCTTCAAAGACCGTTGGGACGAGTGAAGATGAAGCAACCACAGAAGCAAAAGATTTATGATTCATAACAGAACTAAAACGTTTTTTATAATCAGCAAACATTTTTTCAATTCGATGATCAACTACAGGTCGAAGAACCGGTGAAACCGGCCCAGCCATGGTGGCCGGGACGGCGAGGGAAGACTTCGATCTTAATATCAAATTTAAACAAATCTAAAATCAAATATGTTGTTTGAATTGCTCAGATAATCAAGAGAGCCGCTCTCAGATCGCCAAACAGAATCAGCGGCGAGCGCGTCTTTACTTTCTTCCTGTTCGTCTCAATTCAGTAATACACAAAATTAATGTCGACAAAACAGATCCGTGAGCGAATGGACAGGTGACGGTACAAATCAGCGAACCTCAGAGATCCGATAACGGCGGCTGGATTAACACCGGCGAAGAGAAGAAGGGAGCAGCGGCGGAGAAGATCAAAACCCAAACGGACCGGCGACAGATCCGATACAACAGCTAGTGATTAGGAAAAACAGACGGCGGCTGGTGGAACAAATCAGAGAAGAAGGGAGCGGCGGCTGAGAAAAAACCCAAGTAGAGCCCTCTTCGTCATCTACCTGAAGAATCTGATCTGATAATAAGAAACATATTCTTCTTATTATTAAGAAAATCATGAATTAAAGAAAATAAGAACCAAAACATACAAAAATCCAAGGATCGAACTCTCACCCCCTCCTACAACTCCATTATGTCTTTACCATTCAGTATAACACTATATTTTGTTATGAATGCAAACTTGCATAATTTTTAACTATAGCTATCTTAATAATTATCAAATTTAAAACAAATTACGATCGGGGGTCTTGTAAATCGAATGCCCTAGGCGGCCACCTATGTCGGATGGCCCTAGAGCCGGCCCTGATAAATTTTAAATTTCATTCTCATCTCATTCGGGTTGGATGAGATAGTGTTAGGTATCCGGAAAACATGCACTTGCCATGCCTACGTAGGAGATGTATCACGAGACTTGGATAAAAAAAAACCTACTCAAATCCACAAAAGGCTTTGTAGAAGAATTTACATATCCCTCCACGCCCTGGGGGATCTAACATGTAAAACGAGAATGTAATTTAACTTACCATAAGAGTTACTTTCTGATCACAAAAGGTTAAGTTTTCTCAATAAATTGCATCACAAATTATCCCATAAATTGCATTCATATCATTCTCAAATGTATATAAAACATTAAAGCTAATGTATTATTCTTCTTCTCCAAAGAAGATTGAAGAGAGAAAAAAAAATAATATTAAAAAAAAGTGGAACCCATGTAGTAATAATAATAATAATAATAATAATAATAATAATAATAATAATAATAATAATAATAATGATAATAATAATAATAATTTATGTTAAAGGTAAATTCACCATCTTAAGAGTCATAATTGTCAATCCTGCTCAAATGTTTAGCTTTTAAAATATCATTGTACCTTAGTTCTCTTTATAAATTGCATGACAGATTACTCGACAAATAAAATTTATAATTGTAAATCCTCATCAAATGTTTAGTTTTAAAATATCAGTGTACCTTAGTTCTCTTTAAAAATTCGATGACACATTACGCGATAAATATAATTTATATAGATTTAGAGCCCAAAACATATAAAACTATTAGCAATATCGTCAATATTTTAAGTTTCAACCTTGCCTTGTATGTTTAGGATGTAGATATACCAAAACTTGAAATCTAAACGAAGCGATTGACGAGGGATGTAAAGAAAAAGTAGAGACATGTTCTGTACTGAAGACAGACATCCCAACTAGGTTGGCACCCCCAAACCCAGGTGGAAACAAGTCACGAAAAGAATAAATAAAAAAGAATATAGTCTAATAGGAGAGTTATCTAAAACGTAAATGAACTAATTACAAATATCATCAGAAATGAAAGAAAAACAAAAAATTATGAGTTGAGCTCCACTACATAATGTTACTACAACTAGTTAATGCATCATCAGCATGGTTGCCTTCAGAAAAAGTCCCTGCCGGATCTCTAGTGCTGTTATAAAAACTTTACTAGATAGTTAATTTTATTTAAGGTTATAGCGAATAAATTAAAGAAGAGAAATAATGGAAATAAATGTGTGAAATTGACACGATATTTGGTGAAAATGAGTATTTATTGATATAAATATAGGTTTGAGTACATGCATGGGTTCAAAGTAAATAATGAAAATGGTTACAATTGAGATAATTCTATGTTAAAATATAGCTAAATCCATTAAATTGAGAAAATAAATCAATACATATGAATTGAAATGTAATAACAAGAATGAAATAACAAATTCAATGATAAACTTTGAAAAGGGAGGCAGATTGTATGAAAGCTGGAATCAGGTACGGAATCAGGCAAACCGAAAGGCTAAATTTAACTTCAGGAACAAATGATTAAAATAGATCGAAAGCAAAAACATACTTTAAATTAGACCTCGGCATGGGTCGGGCTGGGCCGGGCTCAGACCTGGCCTGTCGGGCTTGTGATAAAACCTGATAAGCCCAAGCCCAGCCCAAGCCTACACTAATTAGAGTCGGGCTCGGGCCTAAAAAAGGAATCCCAAGACCGCCCGCCCACCCAAGCCCATATCTATATTAAAAAAAATCAATTAAAATAAAATACTCAATTTTTTTAATAAAAAATAATAAACATAATAGTTAATAAGTCTTAGAAAATTATAATAAACTAATAGTTAAATTCAAAATAAAATTACAATATAACAATAAAAAATAGATAGAGTTAGAGTTAGAGAGTATACATATGAGACATTTAAATAAATATTAAATTTATAAATGTATATATAGATAACGGGCCGCGCTGGGCCCGATGGGTATTTATATAGCCCAAGCCCACCCATTTTCTAGACGGGCTTATTCGGGCTTGGACCGGACCGGGTCTGACACTAGTTTTATGTGTCCACGTCCAGCTAAATGGGCATGGGCTCGGGTAGGGCGGACGGGCTCATCGGCCCATGGTAAGATCTACTTTAAATGGTATGAAACGAGAATGGAAAATTACTAGGCAGAATGTGATAAAAAGTTGGAAAAAATAATTGCAATGAGATTCTAGTTAAGGAATTGAATGAATTTGAAAATGGGTTATTAATAAATCGAATTTAAGTTAAAATAAGCTAGAAAAATGAAAATAGAAGTTGCTTAAAGATCTCTCAACATCACATTTGGGAGAGTAGTTTGGGGATTGTTTTTGTTGTTGATTGTTGGTGAGTTGAATAAAGACTTTGGGTGCTATTTATAGTTTTTTGGCGAGGGTTCGTTGATGTAACTAGCCACCCAGTATCATTATTTTTCTCTCAGAAATTACCCACTACCTTGCCACATCAACCAACTAGCCTAATTTCATAAACTTCCTCCTATCCTCGTTTAACTACTTTGTCACATCATCCCACTAACTTCTTATTTTAGAGATGGTTTATGGCTAGCATAGGTGTGAGTAAGGAGTCAGACTTCATGTGCTAACTCTTGGTTCGGCTCGGTGCCTGTTGGTGCGTGTGGAATCAATTTTTTTTCTTTTTTTATGTACTAAACTTTAAAAAAATTAACTATATGCTTTTTATTTTGAGGCCTAACAAAAACTATATCTATAATATTACTCATTATTAATAACTTCTCAATAATAAATTTAATTAACTATAATTACCCATATATTTATATAGAGAAATTTACCTACACACTAGAAAATAACATTTTTATTCTACAAATATCAAACACGCAAATGATACGCAAAATATCATAAAATCCTAACCAGAATTCCTAAAATAATTTCCTTAAATACCAAACACTATATAATAGTTTAATAACCAAATTAATCTCACATTCCTTCAATAACATCACACAGAAAAAATGTTTTCAACTTCGATCTCTATATTCCAACTAGCATATTTTCAACTTCGATCTCTAGATTCCAACTAGCTGAGTTCATTCTTGAGTATTTACTAGGTACGAAGTACTCAATGAGCGAATTTGGACATGATTCACTAGGAGTGGAACCAGCAAGTTGTACTCCATACAAGTTTCGGTCAAACCTAAGGTTTGGGTACAACATTTACTTTTTATAGGGTTAAAATTAATCATAGGCGTATTCACGTAGAAATAGAGGGTCATGATACCAATCCATAAATAGTGATTGTTCTGTATTTAGACTTCAGGGTAGAAAGTATACGTAAATTGCGGTACACTTCTACAACCGTCTATATAATGTTTTAAGTTCTTTATGTTACGAATTTTACTTAGGTTCCTTAATCAAAGTTGAATTAGGTTCTCAACCTATTTCAATCAAACTAACGGTGCTCAAACTTATATGGGTTCAAATTCTAACCATTCAAACTTTCAATTTATGTGTTTGAATTACAGGTTCAAGCTACCAGTTCCTTAATAACGTGCCTTTTAGGCGTTTGAATTATGACAATTCTAACCTTGATTATTAATTATAATCACTATTATAATTAAAAATATGTTTACATCCAATTAATTTATTAATAACTTTAATTAATAAATGCGATTCACATAAATCTAATTGGATTAAAGTTGACCAAATTACCCTTTTAGTTTCTATTTTTGTTGTGTGTGACCAATTAAATTGTTTATATCAGATTAGTACATGTGAACTACAATTCTATTCAGAAGTCGATAAAAATTGACATCTTAATTTGTGTCAATTAATTATTCTAAATCAATGTTATTCACGTATAGAGAGCATGAGTGACACCTAGTAATATGTCTGTCTGATGCATGACGTTGAAGGGGGTGCCAATCTAATTGGGATATGTGCACTCTGCTCTCATCGCTGTTTCAATAAAAAACAAAATGAAACAATTGATGTATAATGTTTTTCACATCATCCAGTGATATCTTTATACAATGTCTATATTCTATAGACCTTTTATCATTTAAAGGACGTCCTAATATATTACCAGCTCCCTGAACTTGTTCAAAATAGTGGATTGGTTCACTGAACTTTGTAAGTGTCTCACCAGCTCCCTAAGTAGATTATCTCTCTTAACTTTGCAAGTGTCTCACCAACTCCCTAAACTTGTGGATTCTGTAACAACTAAATATAAAAATTTATTAAACCTAAATTCTGTCTTGGATAGACAATTGTATTTAGGAACGTAATACCAATAAAATACTTTTTTATTTATAATGTATTGAAATATATTTTAATTTTTTTTAAGTAAAATATTTTTATTAAAAGAGTCCTTATTTATCAATTCGCTTACAGCCTGTAGATTATCAGGACAGTGTTTTCATTATAAAAAAATTTACAAAAATAGCCCTTTATTTTTCATTATAAACAAATCCAGTAAATCCTGCGACAGTGTTTTCAAAAGAAATTTGTTTTTGCTTTTTTTTCTCCTTAGAGTTTTGAAAATGTATTATTAAATGTAGATTTAATAATACATGTCTGAAGCATGTTCTGACTTTATTTAGTGATAATTTGACAATAATTGAAACTTTGGGCTCAATAAGTTAATACATGTTATTATTACACAATGAACTAGATTGAGTTCTCTCTATAAATTGCATCACAGATTACTCGGTAAGTTACATCCATTGTTACCATCCTTAGATTTAACATGTCTGAAGCATGTTCTGACTTTATTTAGTGATAATTTGACAATAATTGAAACTTTGGGCTCAATAAGTTAATACATGTTATTATTACACAATGAACTAGATTGAGTTCTCTCTATAAATTGCATCACAGATTACTCGGTAAGTTACATCCATTGTTACCATCCTCAAAAACCAGAGCAAATATGGCCGTTCTCACACCGAAATACAAATTTAGACTCTACGTAACGTTTGAGGTCAAACCTTTGCTTCACTTGCCCCACACAATTCGGTATGTAAAAGCGTTGTCTCTATGTGTTCAATTAAATATAGACATGTAATTTCTTTTATATACAAGATAAAGTATAAAATTAGTCATATGATTATTCATATAATTATTAGGGAGAGAAATTTTATTTTCTTTATGTATAAAACTTTCCCATTAATGTTAGCATCGATAGTTTTTACACGTAGAAAGTCCATACTCAATAATAACAAATTGATACGGTTTAATCGCGAACTTGTTGATTTTAATCATAAATCAAGGAAAGAATTTCTTCTCAAGTTTAACTTGAAGGAGTTACTCCCAAAGAGGTACATATCTTTCTCCAATGGAGGCTTAAATAATTTGATTTCATAAAAGTTGGTTCTTCTTTACTAAAACAACCTAGCTAGAGTAACAAGCATAAAGTAAAGCATAGGAGTAAGATAGGAAAGGGTGCTAAAATAGTATTTAGGGAAATAAGCGTAAATGACAAAACAGTAAGTAGTGGCATAAACAGTGATATGTGGGATCGCAGAATTCTGGCAGCTCTTGTCCCCAACCACCTTGCCAAGTAAGTTATGCCCACACAGCGCGTACCTATCTTGACACCCCGTGTGGCTTTGATAAACCACAACCCAACCTCACTCGTGCTGCGCGCCCCTTCTATCTTAGTCACACGATGTGTGGAGATAGCTGATCCGATGTGCAAATGAGTCTTCCCAATCCAGGGAGCTTTCCACTTTGCCACACGGTGTGTGCCCTAGTAACACATCGGTGTGGGAGAAAGGCCTCACAAGTCCTTCTTTCCTCGTTGTTGTATCCTCGTGTTGGAGATGTCCGCATCACAAACCTAACAATACATTTCTCGTTAATTTAGTTCCATATATACGTTATCTAAGCTCCACTAGCATCCACGTATAACTAAAATTAGTGCTAATATACGGTTTTAAACATAAAAACTAAATATGCAAGTATCTTCTAATAATAATATGGCTAAATGTATATCTTAGATGGGGCATATGTGGAGCAAAATTAGCAGGAAATTGACTTCTACATATAATTATAGACATCAAGGTTTTATTCCTCAATACTTACCAAACACTTTATACCTATATAATTTACTTAATAAAATGAAATCCAATTAATTTTTATATATCAAGGAAAATTCTTTATATTTTCTTCTAGAGTGAGAATTTGTATGATGTAAAATCATGTAGAGAGTGAGATATATGTATTGGAATTTAATATCACATTACATCTTAAACTATAAAATATTAATACTATGCAATTAATTAATTATTTAAAAAATGATTGATTAACTTTTTATATTATTTTATATTATTTTTTAAATATAATTTTACACTCTAAAATATAAAAGCTAAACCAAAAATACAAGTCCTAACTTCTAGGAGCCACCTAAGCAACTCAAAAGTCCATTTTTCATTAATTCCACATGCAAATGTCCATTGGGTTTGTAACGTACACAACATAGGCTCATTCCACCATGTGTTTTTAATTTCACAAATTAATGAGATTGACAAGACTCCAACCCTCAACCGTTTGGTCCAAGAGGCTCTGATACCGTATCGTAGAACCATTTCAAGTAAAAGGTGAAACTTTTATAGTTAAGGCTCAATCATAAATCTTATATTAATATCTGATATATAGTAACAAATTGACAACAATTGAAACTTTTCATGACAGATTACCCAAAAAATTGCATTTTTGCCATTCTGAAATGTCGAACAACACCCAAGCAAATATGGCAGTTCCGACATCCACAACACCAGAGCAAGACATTTTTCGTGGTTGTTTGAAAAACCTTCCAAATAGTGTTTGGGGCCAAACATTTGCTTCACTTTGCCCACATGATTCGGTATATATATAAACTTCTTTTCTCTATTTTCTCTAACAAATTTGTGCATGTATTTGTCCATTGAGTTCGAAGTATATACACACTACAAGAAAATTGATTTTTGGAAACGAAGCAGATTGTTACGAAAAATATTTCCAGCCACGAATTTGCATTTTTTGCAACAACAATCGCTTGTTATGATACATTCCGTTGCTAAAGGTTTCCGCAACGACTTTTTGGTTGTTGCAAAAAATATATGATTGGCAACAACACTCTTGTTGCAAAATTTTAGTTGTTGCCGAATTTAGACTGTATGTGGAGGAATGAAATTTATCTTTTGCAACAATGATGTCGTTACTACATATTATAACATATCGCAACAAGCTATAACGTTGCTATATCTGTGAACTAATTGACCTGATAGTTAAATGCTTTTGTTTGATATATAATTGATGAAGTTTAAGAATTTTTTTCGTTTTTATTATTATCTCTAATATAAATATACCTTAATTACACAGGAATTGGAATCACATTCCAAAGAGGTGGAAGCATTGAAAGTAAAGGTGAAGAATATGTTACTTCACTCTACAAAAGAGTTGACAGAAAACATTCAGTTTATTAATTTGTTATGTCGTCTTGGTGTATCCTACCATTTTGAGGATGAAATCAATGAACAACTCGCTCATATTTTCACCAGGCTTCCTAAACTCTTGGAAGATAATGACTATGACCTCTGTATTCTCGCAAATTTATTTCGAATCTTAAGACAATATGGATACAAAATGACTTGCGGTAAGTGCTTATCTCCCATACGTTTCTCCAAGAATAGACTAATATATATATATATTTCTTCACATATTAATATTTCTAAAAGCAATATATTTTGACTTAATTATGAACCTACGAAATAAGATGTCTTTAAGAAGTTCAAAGACGGAGATGGAGAATTCAAGGAAGGTATCACTAATGATGTCAAAGGTATTCTCAGCTTGTATGAAGCATGTTTTTTGGCGATTCATGGCGAAGATATGTTAGATGATGCTCTTGCTTTCACTCGGAAACATTTGGAAATTTTAGCTGAAAATTCAAGTCCCCGTCTCCAAAAACATATAAGGAATAGTTTGATGTGTGCATCCCATCGCAACATTGAAAGAATTGATGTTTTACAATATATTTCGTTTTACGAAGAAGATGAATATGTGGATCAAACTCTTTTGAAATTTGCTAAGTTGGATTACAATGGATTGCAATTACTTTATAAAAAAGAGTTATCTTTACTCTCGAGGTATGTAATTATCATCTTGGATATTCGGATAAGGTAAAAAATTGCCATTAATAATAGTTTATGGAGAAGTGTAGACATACCCTAATGTAGGAAATGATAAAAGTTAGTCCTTCACGTTTACAATGTGGAACAATTTTGGACCCACGTAGTGGTAAAGTCATCCTTTGGTGCCTTAGAGTGAATAAAATAAACCAAGGCCATCCCGAATTAGTTAAAAAAAATTTCCTTACCTAGTATAAAATAACATTATTTTGGCTTGGGCTGCTGAAAGCAAAAACACAATCTCTCGTCAGTTTAGGTGCAATCAATACCCTGCAGATGAATATGGAGGGTTATGTAGGGGCATCTTGATGGCTTGGGATGTATCGACACCTCGTGTCATCCTACCTTTGTCTATGGACGCATGTAAAAGTCTCGTTTTATGAGTTTTGTTATCGAAACTCAAAATTACTCTAAGTTGAACACATTAAGGATAAAATTGAACCATTTTTTATATTAGGAGTATATTTTCACTTCTCCAAAAAATTTAAGGGCAAGTTTAGGTCTCATACATTGATATTTCTTATTTGTTTCTAGTCGTTAAAAAGTACTAGAGATTAAAAATATTCCTATTATTTTTTAGTTGGTGGAAAAATTTAAATGTTGCGGAAAACCTTCCTTATGTAAGAGATAGACTTGTAGAAGGATATATGTGGGCACTCGGATCCTGTTTCGAGCCACAATACAGTCTTTCTCGGATACTTATATCCAAGTATGTGACTGTGGTAACAATGTTGGACGATACTTATGATTCTTATGGTACCATTGATGAACTCCGACTTTTTACAGCGGCACTACAAAGGTAACTTGTAGATAGATAGAAAAAGTGCCTCTCTAACTATGTTACATACATAATTTACATGTTTTTCTTTTTTTCAAAATGCAGGCCCACTAAAGAAGTTGTTGATAAACTACCAGAACCTATGAAATTTATTTACAAGGCTATCTTTGAATTAACAGAGAATGATGAAAATCAAGGATGTTCTTGTAAAACAACTTTTGCAAGTGAAATGGTATATATATACATATTATCTATTTATAAGTTAAGTATAGGGATAATTTTTATAAGTGCCACTTCTTACCCATGTAAAATCTCCACCAATTTTGCTGTTGTTGAATTAGGGTCAAAATGACATGTAAAAGAAACTAGAGTAAATGGTGATGTGGTTTCTCCTTAAGAATTATATATATATATATATCATAACTTATTAAGTTATCGATTAATTAACAGATGCTAGAGTTGGCGATGGCCTACAATATTGAGACAATTTGGCAAAAAGAAAGAAAAGCGCCCTCCTTTGATGAGTATATGAGAAATGGAAAAGTTACAAGCACTTATGACATTCTTACATCAGCATTTATTCTTGGAGTTGAGAATATGGGTATGAAGGAAATGTTGTGGATACGAAATGATTCGAAAATTATTATTGGTGCCAAATTGTATACTCGTTTCCTCAATGACGTTATAAAGGTATGTTACTTTAATCAATTAATTTGATCAATTTTAGTTCATGCATCTTTGAATAGAAGGAAAAGTTGTAGGCTTTAAACATAATTACACGTCCAAATTTGTAGCCTTTTATCAAGGGTTATTTTCATATAAATGCACTGTGGTTTCACTTTTTTGCAGATAGGTTCTTGTGCTTTGTTTTTGAGCAAATAAAGGATTGTACTTCCGTTTGCGGAATTGAGGAAGAGACACAAACGGAGTCAGAATCGATGACGTGTCCAAGGACAGTTTTGCCATTTTAAAAAATCGGTATATAAATTTGAAAGGTTAATATATACCAAGTTTTTAAAATGGCAAAACTGCCCTTGGACACATCATCGATTTTGACTCCGTTTGTGTCTCTTCCTCAATTCCGCAAACAGAGATAAGTACAATCCTTTATTTGCTCAAAAACAAAGCACAAGAACCTATCTACAAAAAAAAAAAAAAAAACAAACCACAAGCCACTTATATGTCAATTGATATCATGCACTTATACTTGATACTATCACATACTTATACTAGGATTCATTTATGTCGGTTATCCTTTTTATGCTGTTGTATTATTTGAGACTTTGTTATTTTTTTTCCAATTTGGACCCGATTTGTTTCTGAGTAGCCTCCAACTTTACTAAAAAAAAATACTTGAATTTTTTTTCGTTTGACACCTTGATTTGGAAGATTTCAAATTTTCTTTGTTATTTAGGCTTACCATATTTTTTTGATTTGGAACGTTTCAAATTTGATCAAACATGTAACGTGGATTTTATATGAAGTTTTCCAATTCAACAAATAAGGGTCTTAAAGTCCAAAATTAATAAGTTCAGGGTGACAAATGATAAAAAGTTTTAGTTTAAGGTGGTGTTTCATAAAACTAGAAATAAATGCTGAAAAAATAAATACTAAATTGTAAGTGTTGAACGTTACAAATGCCTAAAATATTAAATTATATAGTTATTTGATAAATACTAAAAATAAGCTCTGAATTTAAAAATATTAGTTGATCATATTCAGGTTAAAAAATTTATGTTAAATATATTGACTTATACGAATAAGTGGATTGTTTTTACACAACTAGAATTTTTTAGTTGTGTTACTAATAAGCTAAAAACTAATATGCACTTATGTATTAGTTTTAAGTGATATAGGTTCTCAAACATGGTTTACGTGTGTGATAGGTTCATGTATAAATATTGGGTGTCAACTAGTAAAATGTTACAAATTTATATATTTAATTAAGTATTAAGCCAAAAGCCATGCTTTAATAAAAACAATTGTTTTTTTTTGTTGGAAGAATGAGACAAAGAGAGGAGACTTTCCTAAAGCTATTGATTGTTATACAATACAATATGGTGTGTCAGAAGATGAGGCCACTGAAGCAATATTCAAAATACTAGAAAATAAATGGAAAGAAATGAATGAAGAATTGATGAAGCCAACTACTATATCGAGGATGTTGCTTAAGTACACTTTCAACTATGCTCGCGCCAGTATGCTTTTTTGTTTAAACAAAGACATTGATTTGTATACCTATGCACACAATATGAAACCACTTATCACATCATTGTTGATTAATCCACTTCCAATGTAATATCAACATTGTTTATATGATGTAATCCTTACTCGTATTGTGATGTTTTTTCAATAAGTGTAATGGTCATTCTCTCCTATCATCTTATTTCCTTAAGCCATTTTATTATTATTCTCTTATTCTTTTTTGGCTCTATCTTTCAGCTTAAATATGGCCTCAAACATAAGATGAGCTAGAATAATATAGATAACACTGTATTAGAATATTAGTTCTAATAGTATGAATATGAAATGATGTTGTACTTTTGATCTTAAACAAATAAAAAAATGACTGGTCTTTAGCTAAACTAAAAGGAAATAATCCTCAGAAGTTTGAAACCTTAGCCTCCGATGGAGAAAAATGTATTTTATTCATAAAAGTTGCATCTTTTACAACAATTGAGGCTTTTATACCTGTACAATCCTATGTTAGAAATGAGACAATACCTCGCAATTCACCACTAACATAACTTAAATCATTATTGGTAAAATGGTTACAAATAAACTAATGACAATCTAGTAAATAGGCTAAATGACAAAATAGTAAATAGGTAGTGATATAATAGTCAATAAAACATAATGCATAAATGGGAGAACTCAGGAGAACTTGCTGATGCGTTGAGAAGCAACTGAGCTAATTCATTCGAGCACACACTCTAATGCAACTAAGGGATTACTGTACTATGGTTAAGTCCAGGTATCGAATCCACATGATTTACACCGATAAGTACCAAACTACTCGGTTTTACAATGTTATCTAGGTGGTGATACTGTTGGTTTGGTTTGTGTAGCAACTATGAACTACTCTTAGGCTATATATGAGACAGCTCTTAGTTTACAACCCTCATGTGATGAAACAGATTACGTTAAGTTACAATACGTAACAAACAATATTTCAGATTATACACAAGTAACAATTTACTCTTGCAAAGACGATTATATATAAACCGACCAACTCTGTTAAGTACTTAGATCACGATTCCCTCTTAAGACGATGCTAATTCTAATATATTCATAAACTAGGGCCCATAAGTGACGTGGCTTGTCAATTCCTATGGTTTTCCGGTTGTCAATCCCGGTGAGCCATCACCTATGTAGTTGATACGAGCAAGATAGACGAGATTGTGAGGCAAGCCATTAATGGAAAAACACATTTAAAAGACTCGTCTTCATCCATTCACGGAAGAAACAGCCCAAAATAACATTTCAAGGAGGATTCCTCCTGAACAGCTTCATAGAAGCGCAATACAGCTTATTCACGGCAGAAATGGGTCCTACGTCTATGATTTGATCTTATTTTTGTAAGGAACAGTTGTTTAGCGTTTTTACACTTATATCTAGGTTTTATTTTGTGTAAGTATTTAAGGAAACTTATGTGGTTGCTGAAGGCGTCTGATCCGAAAGACACCATAGTTATTACAGAAGTTAAAGCTCCAACCTCAGAGGAGTTTTTTTTATTTCGCCAAGTGGTTGTTCACTCATGACAATGAGTGAGTAGTCTTCTTAAGAGGTCCAACCAGCTTTGGTTGGTCTTTCTAAGTACTTTTGTTTTATTAATGAAGAATTTTTCTTAGGAATGATTGTGAATAGAGTTCTTAAATGCTTAGACTTGACCAAGCTTTTGCATGAGAGTGCTCTTGAGTTGCGGAAATATCTATTTACATGTGTCACTAGGGATGCAGACGCGAATAGTCATGCATTAGGGTTTTCTTTTATGAAATGCTTTTCATAAGCTTAATGTGTGGGTATAAATGATGTAAAGAGACTTGTTTATTTTGTGCTCATAGTATCTTTGGTGTATATGAGATCGGGCCTTAGTGACCTAAGATGAAAGAGACCTGAACCATAAATTCTGAACATTCTTGAGTAATACGAACAGTTGTGTGATGCATTTACCTATTATTGGCTGTGCTAAGCATGTGCATTAGTAAACCTGATTTATTCACCGCTACACATGTTCCGCAACGACTTTAAGTTGTGGAGAAACATTCTGTTACTAAATGCTACTACAACGACATCATACTGTTGCACAAAATATATAATGGCAACAACACGCGTTGTTGCAAAACGTTTGTTGTTGCGAAATATGGACTAAATGTTAAAAAATTAAATATATTTTGTGTAACAATATGTGTCGTTGCCGAAGATTTTTTATATTTTGCAACAAGTTGTGTCGTTGTCATATATGTAGACTTTTCGAAACAACATATTATGCTACTGTATATTATGCGTTTTCACAACAATTCATATTGTAGCTATACATTTTGAAGTTTTACAACAATCGTGGTTATTGCTAATATTATATTAACAGTAACAACTTGTATGTTGCCAAAATTATTTTTTAAAACAACTAAATTTGTTTCCATAAATAAATATTTTTAATTACAAATTGATTTAATTTTGGCAACAACTTGTTGTAGCAATAAATATATACAATAGTACGTAATATATTATATTATTATTATTATCATTTTATTATTATATATAGGCTTAATACCTTCACATCCTCCTTAAGTTGTCCCAATACTGCAACTGACCCTCGTACTTACACTTTTAACACGTAACCCTCCCCCCCCCCCCCCCCCCTAACTTGCTTATTTCGAACAAATAACCTCTCAAATTGCTCAATTAGAACAAATAACCCATAAACTCCAAAAAACATTCAACATAATATTACATCAGAAATAAAAGATTTCAACTTATAGGTTGCTACATTTAACAAATCTAGTGATACATTAAGTAAAGAACAAAAAAACTCCTGAAATAACCTATTTGATGGGTTATTTGTTCGAAATAAGGAAATTGGGGGGTTACTTATTAAAAGTGTAAGTACGGGATCATTTGCAGTATTGGGCCAACTTGAGGGGGCTGGGAGGGTATTAAGTCTTATATATATTATAAACACAAAATTGGAGTACTATATAACACAAATAGAAAACTACATACATTAGCCATAATTAATTAGGTAATATATATGTTTTTTACATATGAAAAACCATTCATAACTAGTTACATTAAAGTAATTTAATGTATCATCATCACATTGTCCACAAAAATTTATAGATGACAAAAAGATACAACAAAAAATATAGTCACGTCTACACAAGCTATACAAAAAGTTATATATTTTTCTTAAGCATGAATTCCCTTGCAAATTTGACTTCTCAAACGGGATAATTTTCATTATCATCATCGTGAAGTCCACCTTTGCAAATGTGACTCTTATAGCATATATGAGCTATGGTTGAACCAATGCCTCCAAGCAACGATCCACCTCTGGATAGGAGCTGAAGGGAGTGCATGATTAACTGCATTTGCAAATACAATAAGAGCATCAGAAAAATGTTAAGGGTTTAGATATATGTGCTACGTTTATCGAAACAAGGTAGATATACAATATGTTAATTGGTGATTATGCAAGGAAATTGTCAAAACGATCAGCTGGGCCTGGTGAACATCTTATTGGAAGAGAGAAGTTAAATGCAAACATTGAAACAAATCAGTCTTAACTTTAAGTGCCAACCTTTTGTGCATAATCAGTTTATGTGATTTCCTAATTTGTGGCCTTTTAGTAAAGGTAAGATTTGTGTTTTCCATATAAGAAAATTTGTGGGAGTTAATTTGTTGGAGATTTGGGAGGTAAGGGAAGAAAATGGGAGAGAATCAGATTGAGGAGGAGAGCATGTGCCGTTAGCCATGGAAGCCGTAACTGAGATTTTGCAGGGAAAAAAGTGTGAGAACAGAGTTGTTAAACCTCAACAGCTCTTGATACGAATTCAAACACTCAGTGGGATTCTCATTGAAGTTGGCCGAATATAAAGGCTGTACAGGAAGCATCAATTACAAGAAAATAGAAAGTATTGGTTACAGCAAAATAGGAAGAGATAAGTTTTTGAATTTAAAATACAAGTGCCTTTAATTCTTGATTATCTACAGCTTAAAGAGGAATGACTATAATATCCTTATCACAAGCTAACTTTGCCCATCTCACTTTCTACTTTTTCCTTATTTGAGGATTCCGATGTATCTTATTAACCACAATTACAAATCTCCATGAACTTTTGTAGTTGCAACTACTTATTGCTAATATTGAACCTTTTTCCAAATTCTATCTGTATAATCATTTAAAGGATCGTGAAGTTTCCACCTATTCGCCCTCATAAGAGGAAGGAAATCACCAATTCAACAATTGAAAATATCAAATGGAATTATTGCCTATGAATATGGCCAGCATTTAGTCCACAGGAACTTCCACTTCCATCAAACCATAATTTCCAATAATCTATATACAAGGTAAGATAAGTAAACACAACAAATGAAAATGAAAAACTAATGCCATCCATACAAAACATACTCAGAAAGCTACTACCTCTCGATAAATTGGCAGAATTTTACTTTCTTCCACAAATGTGTCTACTCAGAAGGACTCATACCGAGTCAAGAAAAAAAAACTATGCTTGTCATGCACGCGCACTAGGGGTGCACGCTGGAAAGACCGAAAAATCCAGAAATCAAACCGAAACCAATCCCAGAAAGAAGTTAACTGAAACCGATGGGATTCCACAAACTATGGCTAACTGACCGAAAATGAATTAAAACAAAAAATATGTATGTATTAGTATTAGTGTTGAGATTGTGATTTTTTCTGATTCAAAGTTTGTTATTTCACTAAGTTAGTTTTAAAGTGAGATAATTAGTGGAGATTTTATTGTTTACTTTAAAATCTCCTTTATTGTTGCATTATAAGCCTATAAAAAGGTATACATCTGTATCTTTCATTTGTGCAGAACACTGACAAATTGAATAAAATTGCTTGCACCATTTTCTTATTAATTTCTTCTGTATTCTTCTAAAAAAAATCTCAATTGGTATCAGAGCCAGGTTGATCTGTGAGTATTTGAAGGAGAACTCAACCATGGCTTCCAGAAAATGAACAAGTGGCTGATCGAATTTTCTTTACCAAAATTTGAAAAGAAAAATTGAAAATTACTAGGTATGGTAATGGTGAGAAGCATGATCAAGAAGAAAAAGACTGCTGTCACAAGGAGAAGCCTCAGCGTTTCAAATGTAAAAAGTTACAGAAAAGAATGTCAATTTGACATGTTTTGTTGATGTATGAAAAATTAGTATTTTGATGTTGGAGAGAAGTGCTCCAATTAATAAATGAAGGCGGTGAGAAGTGCACCGATAAGCTACGGAGAAAAGTGCTCTGATTATAAGATGATGATGAGAAGTACATCGTATGAAAAAAAACTTGGATGATGATGGGAAGTACATCATATGAGAAAAAAAAACTTTGAATCAGGAGGGAACGTTGAGATTATGATTTTTTTATATTCAAAGTTTGTTATTTGACTAAGTTAGTTTGAATGAGTCTTTATTTGTTAGTGAGATAATTAATGGAGATTTTAATGTTTGTTTTTTTTTTTTGATAAAGGCTAGGACAAAGAATCCAGGCGAGGACATCCCGACTAGGTCGGCACCCCCTCGACCAGGACACTAACCCGATATATTATTAAAAAAATGAAAAATACAAAGGGAGAAAGAATTAATGAAATCATAAATGTGCTAAGTTACAAAGGTCGTCAAAAAGGAATGAACTGCAAAAATTTGGTGCCGAGTTCCACCACCAAATGTCTGTGGTTGTTACTCCGTGTTTAGCCAAAGCATCCACTAACCGGTTACCCTCTCTGTATATGTGCATTGCCATTACATCCATTATTGAACATTGTCGGAGGCATTTCTTCCATTGACGCCTGATCACCCAAGGGACAGTGCTCACCCGACGCTGCAAAAGATGAACGACAGCCAGGGAGTCGGCCTTTACCTAGATTTTTAACCAGCCCCTCTCCCATGTGTTGTGGATGGCGAAGATCACCGCGACTAGTTCTGCTAAAAAAGCGTGAGACGCGCCCATATGAATCGAGAAACATCCAATTGTGAAACCTCTAGAATTCCTAAAGATTATGCCTGCTCCTATCGGACCGGTCTGGCTTATTGATGAGCCATCTGTGTTTACTTTTAACCAATTCGCAGGCGGGGGGATCCATCTAACTGAAGTTATGCGGGGGTGAGTGGCCGCACGAGGTACAACTCATAATTTCTGCAAAATTTCAGCATCTCTGCTGCTGCTACAATATCTATTGCATAGGGAATTTGACTCCCGTGCCAGCGAGCAAACTTTCGGACTCAAATGTTGCCAAGTTTCTACAACACCGTATGAGCCAAATGGCATGGAGGACTGCTGCGTTCCACAACGTCCGCACCTGTGGACTACTAGTGTAAAGCATAAGGTTAGCCAGAAAATCTCTTACATTGCCGTTTAGGCTTACAGACATGCCAAATAAATTTCCCAATAGGTTCCACAACATGGAGGCGAACTAACAGTGGATGAAGGCGTGATCTGCCGATTCTGTAGCAGTCCTACACAATTCACACCGAGATACCAAGTGCCAACCCTTGTCAATTAGTTTATCATGTGTTGCTAGCCATTGTGGATTAGCTTCCAGCACGTGACTGAACGCGATGGGGGAATATGTGGACCCCATATGAAACGGTGCCAGGGGACAGTCGGGGATTTTTAGTGAATAACAGAATAAAAAGCCTTTGTTGCAAAATTACCGGATTCAGAGCGACACCATATACAGCGGTCAGTGTCATTGAGGTCCCTAGGAGTTACTGTAAGTGTAACGGCAGATGCTGTAAGTTTATCCATGATTCCTCATTAAGGAAATCTTCCACACAGTGATAAGTGTTTTACTGAACCCTGATAGGGATAACCAGTTGATCCGCCACTGATGGCCGTATCTAGGGGTCGGTCCAAAAATTCAACTTCAAGTTGCTTCCTATCCACCATTCGCAATCATCATGTATGGTATTGTAGGAGACCCGACATGATGACCAAACCGATGAGGGAGAGATTGCCTGTTTTGGAAGGCCTGCAACTGATAGAAATCGTGATTTGAGCAATCTGATAATTACTGAGTCCCCTTGTATCAGGTCCCAACTGATCTTGCCTAGTAGGGCGTTGTTAAAGTGACGAAAGTCTTTAATCCCCAATCCTCCCGAACTTTGATGTTGGCAACATTTATCCCAAGCTACAGTAATCAGTTTCCTAGAATCGATGCAGCCAGTCCAAAGAAAGTTTCTAACACTCCGGTTAATTCTCCGAATAAGTTGCGCAGGCCACTTATATGCTATAAAGGAATGCACCAGCGCCCCTATCACGGAAGATTTTATCAAAGTTAGGCAGCCAACAAAGGAGAGCATGGATCCTTTCCAATGACTGGACGAGGCTAAGAACTGATCCGCAATAGGGGCAAGATGGCGAGCTCTAGGCGCGCCAATGAACAAAGGGACCCCCAGATATGAGAAGGCAAGCGGGGCAGTGCAAATTCCCAAAATTCCCTCAAGTCGTCGGACACTACGATCACTGATATGGTGACTGAAATAACCAGTAGACTTCTCCTAGTTAACTCTTTGCCCCGATATGTTTCCATAAAAGTCAAAGATACTTTTAATGGAACGCATATTCTCAATCATAGCTCTACCGAATAATAACATGTCGTCTGCATATAGTAAGTGTGAGGGGAAATTGAACCTCCTGGTCTAAGGCATGGGAGCGAAATTGCCATCTTCCTCCATTTTTATTAACCAGCGGCTGAAAAAATCCTCAGTTGAAGAGAGGATGTTCAAAATCCAGTCTCTGAATTTCAATGAGAAACCACGGGAGTGATAGGGGTATTTTACCCTTATCTTTTAGCGTGATTTACGGGGTGATTTCGGGTAAAATAAATAAGTTTAATTACAAAAATAAAGTGTTTTTGATAAATAAAGAAATAAAAATAAATCTCGTACTTTTAGTTTATTTTCCTCGTTTTTTATTAGTTTAGGAAATAAAAACGTCAAGCTAACTCGGCTCTCAAGATTTGTATTTCAGGTACGAGAAGGGAGCAAAAATCCACTCACTACGCGGGGCGTATTATCCTGTACGCGGGGCGTAAAACATTGTGCCAGAAATAATTGCCTTATCCGCATGCACCATGTGGAACTGACTCAGCATACGCGGGGCATATGACACACTACGCGGGGCGTATGACATATGTCGGCAATAATTGGCCTAATCCTGAAAGTCAGACTACATTGTCTCCCAGAGTCAACTATACCTACGCGGGGCGTACCACTATATACACGGGGCGTAAAAGGCAGTTCTTCAACGTAAAAAGATCAGAGACTCTTTTACGCGGGGCGTACTTCAGCTACGCACGGCGTAAAGGCACCAATTCAGGCAATAAAACTCCAGAGACTCAAACACGCGGGGCGTATAATCCTCTACGCAGGGCGTACTTAAGTCAACAAGACAACGAATTGGTCCACATGCAGAAACTAGGGCTCGTAAGTCTAGCATTAACACGTAAAGCATGACCAAGTGTAGTAGCACCGATCCATGAAGCACTTAGACTACGTGATTCCTAGTCAAGGCGTGTCTAATGCGGGGGAATTAGAAACTAGGGCCCGTAAGTTCCGTGGCTTGTCAATTTCTACGGTTTCCGGTTTGTCACTTCCGGTAAGGCAACACCTATATAACTCTCTAAAGATAGCCCGAATGGCGGCGGTGGACCAATTCGTTGTCTTGTTGACTCAAGTACGCCCTGCGTAGAGGATTATACGCCCCGCGTGTTTGAGTCTCTAGAGTTTTATTGCCTGAATTGGTGCCTTTACGTTGTGCGTAGCTGAAGTACGCCCCGCGTAAAAGAGTCTCTGATCTTTTTATGTTGAAGAACTGCCTTTTACGCCCCGCGTATATAGTGGTACGCCCCGCGTAGGTATAGTTGACCCTGGGAAACAATGCAGTCTGACTTTCAGGATTAGGCCAATTATTGCCGACATGTGTCATACGCCCCGCGTATGCTGAGTCTGTTCCACATGGTGCCTGCGGATAAGACAATTATTTCTGGCACAATGTTTTACGCCCCGCGTAGTGAGTGGATTTTTGCTCCCTTCTCGTACCTGAAATACAAATCTTGAGAGCCGAGTTAGCTTGACGTTTTTATTTCCTAAACTAATAAAAAACGAGGAAAATAAACTAAAAGTATGAGATTTATTTTTATTTCTTTATTTATCAGAAACACTTTATTTTTGTAATTAAACTTATTTATTTTACCCAAAATCACCCCGTAAATCACGCTAAAAGATAGGGGTAAAATACCCCTATCAGGGAGCACCCGAAGAACCTTTTTGCCTGGCCATTAACTAAGATGGAGATCCAATCTGAAAAGAGGATGTTCAGAATACAGTCTCTGAATTTCAATGAGAAACCGAAAGCTTCCGTAACCGAGAGAAGGAAGTTCCAATCAAGGGTGTCTAACTCCTTTTTTATATCTATTTTGAGTGCCATGCTTCCACCATTAATTTCCTAAGACTTAACGCCTTCTGAGGCTGCCGCAATACAATGTTGAATATTCCGCCCCTTCAGGAATCCGAACTGGTTAGGAGATATGATTCTAGCTGTGATTCCAGCTAAACGATCAGCCAAGATTTTAGTGATTATCTTGTCACTACAAGAAATTCACCGTTTCATGACGCACAATAATTGTCACTAAAAGTTGACTTTTCATCATATTTAATAAAGTATGACGAAATTCTATTGTCACAACGATCGTCACTGTATGAGCGTGGTATTTTGTATATGTGACATTTTTTAGTTTCGTCACCAATAATGTGTTCTTATGTGACAAAAAAAAATACATGTCATAAAAAAATCAATTTTTATGACGTTTATTTTGTCATCATTAATGAATATTTCTTGTCACTGAAAATTGAGTTTTGTCATGAAATCTTATACCTTAAAATGATGAATTTATATTTTGTCACAAAAATTACACGTTGTGGTGAAAAATATTAATATAACACTAAATTTACATATTTTAGTGATGTTATAATTGTCATGAAATCCAAAATTTTGTCATATTTAAATTTAATTGGTCATTGAAAATGAAAAATTGTGACGTTTAATAATTATCATTGTATATGTTTTTTTTCTTTCGGCATGTCATTGTACATGTTGATCTTTATATAAATAAAAAAATCATATGGTCAGTATTTATTTAATATTTGAAGTATATATATTTTATAATTTCTTAAAATTTATTAAAATCATTACAAATGACAATAAAATTGAAATGATAACAACTATAACAAATAATAAAATTCAAATCTTTATATATAAGCCCAACATAAAAGCCTAATTTTAAATTACATCAATAGCCCATTAAGAAATAATAAGGCATAAAACAACAAAAGGAAATATGTTTTATTCTTCACTTCTTTTCTCCTTCTCTGCTGCCCTCATTTCCTCCCTCTTTTTCCATAGCAAAAAGCTCTCTGCCTTGGAGAAGCTCAGACAAAAATCCAGAAAAGCTGTTTGACTTATTTGAGCAATTCTTCACTTTCTTTTCTGATTCTTTCTCTTCCTCTTCTCAAAGAAGCAATAGATTTGACCGTTATTCAAACTTATAGTAAAATCAATTCATTGTATAACCTCTTATCATCATCAGATTGTAGTACCACAATTGCATATTCCCCTCTCACATTTTAAAGCCAAAAGACCTACAAACATCAAAATCAACAAACAATTAGTTTTGTCCAAATTCCGGATTTCACATGCTAATTTACAATTTCATATAAAAATCAATCATATCTCAACTGCAGTATATTTACTACCTCAATGGAACCTTTTGTCCAAATATCTTCCTTTTTCAGAATTCATGGAAAGGATTTCTCTTAGCCCTTTCATTTAGAGAAGCTAAAATCAAAATAGTGAGAAATAAGAGAAAAAAAAGATTAAGAGAAGGAGATAGCAGAAAACAATGAAAAGAAAATGAAAGAGTGAAATATATGTTACCTTTTTCTTCAATTCAAGCAAACCATAGTCAAACCTATAAAATTCAGATAAACAAGAAGAAAGAATGAGATAATGTTAGATATAGAAAGAAGAATAAAAAATTTGTAGGGTTAAGAGATGTATGATAAAAAGAGATAGAGAGAAGAAAGATGCAAGGGAATAGATGGAAGTGATTGGTGATCTAGTTTGGGAGAGGAAAATATGCAGTGGATATTGCAGAACGTGTATGAAACCACCAAAATGAGATGTGGGGAGAGGGAAATCGCATGATCGGCATCGAGGGGGAAGGCTTATGCGGTTAGATTATGTTATGGTTTATTGGACTTTGATTAAATTAATATTTTCCTTTGGCTCAATTAATTGGAGCTTAAATTGTGAAATTATCCTTTAAAAACAATTGTAAATAAAATATTATAATTATATAAAAAAAATTACACAGATATCGCAATTTAGTTTATTAATTTACATTAACAACATGGTAAATTTATTTTTTATGAAAATATTAATCTATTCAAATATTTAAACAAAACTATAACATTTTCTTAAGATATTAAATAATTGAACATGTCAATTTAGAAAAAACTAAAGAACAGTTTTTTTAGATAACATATCAAAATAGGCTTAAAGTTTTTGAAGAAGTATTAATGTAGGCTCCACGTATAAAATAACATTAATGTAGGCTTAATGTTTAAAAAAGTACCAATTAGGCCTCGATAACGAAATGTGACACGTCATTCACATTATTACGTTAAGTTCTACTTTCTCTCTCACGTACAATTGAAAGAACTTAACGGGGTAATATGAATGACGTGTCACGTTCCGTTATTGAGACCTAAATTATTACTATTTTTTAAACATTAAGTCTATATTAGTGCTATTTTGTACATGTAACCTAAATTAATCTTCCCCAAAAACGTTAGACCTATTTTAGTACCTTATTTTTTTTAATTCAAAGAAATTTTAATAATTATCTAATTTACCCTTAACTCGACATTACTTCAAAATATAATAATAATGAATTTTTTTTTCTTTAACCAATTTATCTGTCTTATTTATCTGTCTTATTTAAATTCTCATGTAATGTTAATGTGTATCAATCATAAGTTTTGCATTCAGGCTTAATCAATAAAACAAAAAAAAAAATTAAGAGTCAAAATATCAATCAAAGTTGGAGTTGAAAAGGTTTATTAAAATAAAATATGTAATATTTTTTTAAGCAAAAAAATGTGATATTATATAATAATAATTTCAATTTTAATATAAACAAATGTTTGTATATATAAAATTGAAAAACCGATGCTAAATTTAGAAACTTACAGTATAACTTAAATTAAATACATCAAATTATAATTACATTCTTTTAATACTTGTATATTAAAAGAATAAGAATCATCATTGAATTTTTTTTTAAAAAAAAATCATCATCGGAAAAAAATAATAATACAATGACAATATAAAATTGTCACCAATTAATATAATGGTGACAATCCTTATATATTGTCATGGAAACGCATTAAACTACGTGACAATATTTTAATAACATCATTATAAAATAAAAATATATAGACATAACATAAGTTGTCATATTCTTTCTATAGTTATGACGAATAAAAATATCATAAAAAGTATTATATACAATGATGATATAAAATCGTCATCAATTAACATAATAGTGACAATTTTTATATATTGTCATGAAAATATATTAAATACGTGACAATATTTTAACAACGTCACTATAAAATAAAAATATATGACATAATCTAAGTTATCATGTTCTTTTCAATTGTATTATGACGAATATAGTTCATCATAACAATTATTATATACAATAACAATATACAATTGTCATCAATTATAACAATGATGACGATTATTATATATTGTTATAAAAGCACATTAAAATACGTGATAATCAATGGATAATGTCACCATAAAATTAAATATATGGCATAATCTACACTGTCACGTTCATTTTTATTAAATTATGACGAATAAGAAATGTCATAAAAATATTTGTTTACTACGACGATATAATCGTCACTAATTAATTTTATTTCGTCAAGATAAACTTTTCCCTCCAAATTTTTAGAACCAAATTTTGTCTCCAAATTTATAAGTGACAATGTTTATTTTATCGTCATGAAATCTATTATATAGTGACAAAAATTATATTAATGGAGAAACATATTAAATTTGTCATAAAAAAGGTTAAAAATAATGACAATTTTAAATTTTTGTCATGCTTAAATCATTTTTAATGACGAAATTTTGTGCGTAACAAAAAAAATTGTCATAAAAAGGCAATTTTTTTGTAGTGTGTAAGAGAAGTTGCTTATTATAATAGGCCTAAAATTCTCAATGTTAGCTGCATTAGGAACCTTTGGCAAAAGTGCCATTAGATTAGAGTTCAACCCAGGCAGAATATAACCAGTGCCAAAGAATGCTTTAACAGTGTTGCAGACATCCTTGCCAACCACATCCCAAAAAGCTTGGAAGAAACAACCACCAAAACCATCTGGCCCTGGTGCGCTCTCCTTATTCATACCAAAAACTGTGTTGCAGATTTCCTCATCGTCAAGGCATGTGACGAGGGTTGCGTTTTCCCCCTCTGAAACAAACTGAGGAATGACTGAACTGATATGCCTGAGGTGTGTCGTGGTACTATCAGCTCTGAACAACCCTGCATAGAACGTAACCGCATGGTTTGCGATACAATCAGTATCCGACGAGAGTTGACCATTGATCATTAGGGACATAGGTTGGCTTGTTGTAGATTGAATTTTCGCTGCACGGTGGAAAAACACAGAGTTACGATCCCCGGCTTCTAACCACCTTATTCTGCTTTTGTCACGATTGAGTAATTCTTGCCTGAGCAGCTGAGCTTCATAGTTGGACTGTGCTTCAGATTCCTTGGCTGAACTTTCAACCGAAGATCCCAAGTCGCTGATCTCACATTGAATTGCAGCAAATTCATTTTCTGCAATTGACAAGGTCTCCTCAACCCTCCCAAAAATTTCACGATTCCATTTACGGAGTACCTGTCGTAGGGACTTCAGCTTGTGACATAGCAATTATGCCGGAAGGGGGGGAGATATCACAGTTCCGCCAGTGCGTCGTCACCACCACTCTCAGGGAAGAGTGCGATAACCACATGCGGAGGAATCTGAATCGCGTGACCCTGGACGCCCATTACTATAAGAAAACAGCAGCGTAGAGTGATCCGAATAGTGATGAGGCAAAGCAATGCAGTTAACTGAGTCCCATTGGTCCATGAAGTTAGCCGATATCAAAGCCTGGTCTAATCTAGATTCCATATGAGCCATGCCCTGACGTCCGTTCGACCAAGTATACTGAGCCCCTGATGTGCTAACATCAATCAGATTACAAGTGCTGATAAAGGATCTGAAGTCTATACATGCCCCTTTTACCGGTGGGGCCCCTGTTTTTTCATGTGCACTAGTGACGACATTGAATTCATCAATTTACATCCAATTGCTCCAATTTATATGACCCACAATTAGCTCGGCCCATAATTCCAAACGCTCTGTAGTTGTGTTTTTCCCATAAATAAATGATATGTGTTATGATATACCGCTGTGTTTGACTTCCATCGTGACATGCTGCCTCCCAGTTATAACATTCGTAACCATATCAGTGTTGTGAGTTAAAATCTAGACTGATGGCTGTGGTGCCGTGTTACAGGCAACCAGGGATAGGCCTAAAGAACACCAAAAAAAATGAGGGGATGGTATCGATTGATACCATTGGTTCTGCGAGGCAAACAACATCAGGACGGTGAGTGTGACAGAGTCTCCTTAGCGCCCTTTGAGTCCGTGTATTATTAATGCCTCTACAGTTCCAATAGAGCACTAACATTGGAATCGTTTTGGGGGCCGACTGAGCCTCTTAGCTCTAGCTTCATAGCATAATGTATCTTGATATACTGAGGTCTTTTGATCACTACGCCTATTCCAGCACCTTCCGCTGATGAAGCTCCATCGATATACATCGTCCATTCTTCCAACTTTGGCTAAGGGGGATTAATACCTTCTTCGGTGAATTCGTTCACAAAGTCTGCCAAGACTTGGCTTTTCAAAGTGGATCTGCCTTCATAGCGGACATCGAATTCGCCCAGGCGAATTGCCCATTTCATTAACCTCCCCGATGTTTCTGGCTTCTGTAATACATTCCTCATGGGTATGTTGGTGCGGACAATGACTGTGTAGGCTTAAAAGTAAGGTCCGAGGCGGATGGAGGTGGTGACCACGACTAGCGCCATCTTATCCAATCTTGAATACCGAGTCTTGGCATCCTCCAGGATTTTGCTTACATAGTAGAATGGATATTGTTGACCTCCTTCTCTGATCATGCTAGTGCAAACTGCTTTATCAGTGACAGAAACATACATGTATAAATCCTCACCTGCCAGTGCAACCGGCTCATTAAAGGCGGTTTTGTGATGAAACGCTTGATTCTTTCAAAGGCTAGCTTGCAATCTTCGTTCCATTCAAACGCTTTCTGCTTCTTGATCACCTTATAGAATGGCTAAGATCTCTGAGTAGAGCATGAGATAAATCTCCCAAGAGCTATGATCCGTCCGTTGAGGCATTGCACTTCTCTAATATTTTTTGGAGCTTTCATGTTCAATACGACCTTGATCTTATCTGGATTGGGGCTTACTCCCTTCTGACTGATTATATATCCCAGAAACTTCCCGTAGGTTGCCCAAAAAGTACACTTCTCTAGGTTCAACTTGATATTGTGATGGTGAAGGACCCCCAAAACTTCTTTTATATCCTCAGCATGCTTTTCCATTGTGGTGCTTTTGATGATCATGTCATCAACATACACTGAGAAGTTATTGCCCTTCCTTCCTTCAAATATCTTGTTCATCATAAGCTGGTAGGTTGCTCCAGCGTTCTTAAGCCCAAAAGGCATGACCTTGAAGCAATAGGTTGGCTGATGTGTTACAAAGGAAGTTTTGATCCTGTCAGATGGTTCCATGGGGATCTGATGATAGCTCGACTTCACATCTATAAAGGAATATATAGCATGTCATGTTGTTCCATCAACTAAGATGTCAATGCAAGGCAAGGGGTAGTTGTCCTTGGGACACGCCTTATTAAGGTCTGTAAAATCAATACACATGTGGTATGATCCGCCTGCCTTCTTAACCAAGACCACATTTGCCAGCCATTGCGTGTAGATAACTTCCTCAATGGTGTCTGCTTTTTTCAACTTGGATATCTCCTCCTCGGTCATTTTTTTCTCTCCGGACCATGATTCCTTTTTTTATGAGCCACAGGAACCGCATCTTCGGCGATATTTAGTTTGTGGGTGATCACGTCCGGGCTGACCCTTGTAAGGATCTCGTCCTTCTATGCAAACACGTCTTTTGACTCGAAGAGGACCTTCGTGACATCATTTTTAATCTTTGTTCTCAACCCTTTGGCGACCCGTACTTGCTTTCTATCCGCAATAAGGAACATTTTTATATCTCCCAGGGCGGCTGTAACAAGCTCATCTTCTTCCTCGTCCCTAGATTGAGGGCGGATTGACAACGATGCGGAGTATGTTTCTTGAGCCACTTTCTGATTTCTGCTGATCATTACTCCTCCCATGGCTGTAGGGATGTACATCGCCAAGTGGCGTATTGATATTAGAGCCGCCACTTCTAAGATAAAAGGGCGTCCCAAGATGATGTTGTATGCCAATTTTCCATCCATGATAGAGAATTCGAGATCTCCAATCCATGCCTGATCCTCATCCACCAACTCACATTCCAAGGTCACTTGTCCCTGCCTTTGGATCGTATGGCCTGTTACTCCCAAGATGTCCACAATGGTGGTTTCTATCTGAATTCGATCGACTGTAAGCTTGGCGAAAGCTCCTCTAGTGATAACGTTGCATGAACTGCCTATATCTATCATCACTCGCTTCATCTTCCATCCTTCTACCATCATGGTGATAACAAGAGCGTCCACGTGCGGAGGAATTGCTGGATATCTGCAATAATTTTTGGGGTTTCTCCCCGTGTTGGTGTATTCGCCCCCTTTTGGTTTGGGGTATGAAATGCTCCGCTTGTGTGGGCTATTTTCTAGCCACATCAGAACTTCACTTTTAGGGGCGTTCAATTGTGTGAACGATGGTGTATACGCCGATTTATTCCTAGAGCTCCTCCGTCTACTTCTAGAGGATGAATCGGGAAGCTTTTCTTTCTCCTTATCTCTCTTTCGGGATTCGCCTTTCCCTCTTTTAGGAGGAGAAGCAGATTCTCTTCGTATGTCATCAACTTTTATGAAATCCTTGCATCTCTCCATTAATTCTGCAGTGGTCCTAGGTTTGTGTCTGATCAGATCCTCTTGTAGGCTTTTGCAGGTTGTATTCTTTATCACAGCTTCGACAGCCGTAGGAACATCCACATCAACTGCTCGGATGCATAATTTGTTGAACTTGTTGACATAATCTTTGAGGGACTCATCTTCCTTTTGTTTTAATCAAAGAGCTTTTGCAATGAAACAACTGGCGGAATGCTGCATGCAAACTTTGCGCAAAACTCCCTGCTCAGCTGATTCTAGCTATCTATTGACCCTGGAGGGAGAGATTGGAACCAATCATACGTCGGTCCTTTCAGTGTGGTTATGAACATTCAGTACAAGACCGCTTCACTGGAGCCATTAATCGCAAGAAACATGCGGTACTTCCTTGCATGGGCCTCATGATTATCTTCCCCTGAGTAGCTAGGTATGTTCGGGATTTTCAACTGCCTATCAGTTTCCTCGTCTTCGATTCGCCTTGTGAATGGTGATTCTATGTTAGAAAAAGGATTGTGCCTTGCATTCTCCTCATTCTTCCTTCGCATTTCCGCCTGGACCTCCTCAGCTATGAAGTCACGGTCCATCCTCAGGCGTCTACTCCATTGAGAGAAGGAGGATCTAGACTGCAATGAGGGATCTGACAGTGATCGTCTACCACCTCTACCTCGTCCTCTAGGTGGGGGACGTCTGCCTCCTTCCTGTTCTGGCGGTGGTACTGGTATTTCCTGGCGAGGTGATCTAGTTCTCCTTCTACGGTAAGAATGGGATCAAGATCGTCTTTGTCCACGTGATCTAGTCCGCCTTCTACGTCTGTTATCATACATCCACCCTATGGGTGACCAGGATCCGCGGCCTCATTGTTTTGCCTTTGACCAGCCTGTGTTCCAATTAGCACCGGATGTACCTGAGGATTGCCAATAGTGATTCATGGATTACCTGTATTTCTTGGGGGAGCCTGATGGTTCCTCCGACTTCCTTCTGGAACCTCTTCAAGTAGTCTCCTATTTATCGGTAGAGCACTTCCTAACTCTGGATTGGTGACCACTGAATCCATAGGTTAAAAGAGCAAGAATGCTGAGCCACGACGAGCCTCCGGCCTGATAAAGGCGGCCTGCCATGCTGATGTACTCGGCCTTAGCGGAGGACGGTTCAGAGGAGGGACAGTCCCTATTGTCGATCCACCTATGACAGGATTCACCAGGAAAGCTCTCACTCGATCCGCCATAACTGTTCCATAGAGGTTTCCCACTTATTCTGCGCAAACATCCATGAAATACTCAGGCGACATTTCTCTTTCATCCTCAACAATCGGTGCATTAGGATCTATATTGCCGGTGTTTGTCTGGGGATTATTAACTAAAGTTGGTATTGAAGGTGTTGTTGTTCCAGTTGAAGGGTTCGACCCTCCACTTTCCATCCTTGTGATTGTGAACTAAGTCCTTTTGTGATTAGAACTTCCACGATCACCGCACCAATTGATGACTGGTGGGGAATTCTTGATCGACGCTCTTCCCTGTGGGGCGCCATTGGGATCGGCGGGGGGAAGCTCCGATGCTAAAGTTAGTAAACTATAGAAGAATAAACTATAAGCACGAAGTAGGGTTTAGCAGAGCGTGTGTGTACCTCAATAGCTTGGGATGCAAGTTATTTATACTCATTTAGTTGTAACTCCGGATAACTAGAAAGCCTCCATTAATACCTCATTAATGGTGGTTACTGAACTTATTCAAGTATGACCGTTAGGTCATTAATGGGTTATTAGTTGCCTTTTGTTGAGCGATTTCCGTAAGTGCACGGTTTCGCTTGTAGTAATAAAAAGATATCGATCCCACTGGGAACTTTTTCAACAAAAACTTATTTATGTGTAGATTAAATACGACTTAAAGTTTATATAAATAGATAATCGTTATTTGAAATTGGGTTTGAAATTGATAGAATAAGAATTAGATTGGAATATGTAGAATGTTAGAAATCAATTCTGTTTTGAGTATAAATTTACAAAACAGGAACGTTTAGTGCTTTAGAAAAAGAGAATAAATGTATTCGTTTGCATTAAGCAAAGAAAACAACTTTAAACTTTGTATAAATTATAAAAATGTAATAACGTAAACTCCTTCAATTAAGGGGCTTTGAAATGCAAACAATCCTCCTACGGTCGGGTTAGATCGCTACCTTAACCAAATTAATACTTATGCAAGAATCAATTTGCCTAAGTGTTCAACAAAGTTTCCTTGTAATGGTTTTGAATTCAACTACGTATTAATGAAAACACCAGAACTCAATTCGGATCATTTACCATAAGTGCTACATAAAAATATATTGAATTATATGAACTTTATTAGATGAAGTATGAATTTGATACAAGTTTACAGAGAAAAACAAGCATGGAAGCTTTCATCGACTTTCAAGTGAACGGATTGTCAATCCTTTCCTCGAACCTCGATTAGAGTTTGTCAGGCTCCTGGCTCGAATCCTCTACTAAATCTTCTCGCTAAATCTTCGGAATAGTGACGGGTACTTCTACTACCAAAATGTAAACTAATATGAACAAATCTTAATCTAAATCTAAATGCTACTGTGTTTGTAATTATTTAATAAACAATGTGTGTACATCATATTGCTTTTTTACAAAATCGAACTTCTAACTTTGAATTGCTTGACTCAGAATTTCTGCATTAATTCTGTACTAAATCTTTTCTTCAAAATTTCTATATTCAACTCTGAAATCAACTCTTTATTTATAGATGTTGAAGAGTCGGGTCTAAGGAACGTGTCTGCTATAAAGAGACATTCTTCTCTAATCGAACGGACTCGTTTCTTTGAAAACGAACAAGTGTATATAGTGATGCCTGAAAATCTGAACTTACCAAGAATGTATATTCTCGGTAGAGAATGGGGAAACAGATTTGCAGCCTTCGAAATGATAAGGGGGAGAGCTGGGTGACGCGTGTCACGACCGAGAGATTCTCGGTCGCGACACAGGATTAATTTCCTCTGTCTTGACTTCGACCTCGTCCTCATTTCGGTGCGTTTGATTTTTTTCATCTTTGACTCCTTTTGTAGGGTTTTTCCTTCGGTTTTTGACCTCTTTTCGTTCCTATTTGGATTTTACCAAATATTTAGGTACCTTGCATGAAAGAAACATATTTGAACATAAAAGTACTCTAAATAGATATAAACAGTACGATTTCATAGAAAAACTGCTGTAAATATAAATGATATTTTAGGTATATTTTGGGCTTAACAAATCTCGACACTTCATCTTTTGCTAGTTCCGAGCAAAATTTCACTGAATTTATTCTTTAACTAACCTCTTTATGAAAATAGAACATATATCTTTGTATTTTGTTTTTAAATTAGTTAAGCCGAAAAGATTTGATAACATCGAGATATTATCATGAGGACCAAAAGAGATATTCGCCTTTAAGTATGCCACGTAGCAATCTCCTAAAAGGAAGCCGGCTGGCGAATCTCCCCGGATTAGTCTTAGGAGATCCGCTGGCGGATCTCTAAGGCGAATCTCTCCATTCACATTGGTAACGGCTGGCCGCCGTCTCGGCCATAAAAGATCATTAAATGAATCATTAATAGTCTTACCCGCCAGGTTAAGAGTAACCTGTAACCGCCATTAAATGGGCATTAATGGAGACTTTCTAGTTACCTAGAGGTTACGAACTTCTCAACTATATATAGCCTACCATTCTAGGCTATCAAGGTACACACACACTTTCTTACATTCTCTAAGCTTTGTCAATACAGTTTATTCTCCATATTCTCTACTGACTTTGGCATCGGAGTTTCCCCCGTCGAACCCAACGACGCCCCCCACAGAGACGAGCTCCGATCAGAAGTTTCTCCCTTGTTATCAATTGGTGCGGTGAACGTGGAACCCTTGATCAAATAAAGGGTTTTTCGTTCACACTGAAACATCATGACCGATGAAGGACAAAATCCCTCCTCTGGAATTGAATCACCGATAATTACACCATCTAGTGCTGGTCGCACAAACACAACTGCTCCTATAACAAATATTGATGGAAATATGCCCACTGCTTCTTTCATCGATATGTGTGCTCAGGATATCGAAGCACGATATGGGCTTGAGATTGGGAACCGCCTCCGGGCGTTCATGACTGTTCCTCCTCGTTGGAGTACGGTATCTACGTGAGCTGTCTCATCTTTACCTCCATTAAACTTTGGTCTGGGACCAGGTGCCCATAGCTCTTCATTCCTTCAAGCTCACAACATTGATTCCATGATAACTACCACGGCATCGGGTGGCGGGCGACCGGTTATCAGGGAGTTATTTCCTGGTGAGGGAGTCGAAGGAATGATACAGTCCCTCCTGGTGGATCAGGGGTTCCAAGGTTTAATCTTGATGGGCCAAATGTACCTAGGCGCTCGCGGACAAATTCGTCTCTTGGCGGATTTAAGGAGCCCATTCTTAAAAAGCATAGAAAGGATAAGGATAAGCGAGCAAGGTCCCCTTCGTCTCGACGAGCAAGATCCCCACGCCGTGGCAGATCTCCTCCATCTACTGGTCGTAGAAGAAGTAAAAGACCAGAAAAAACATCTCATGTAGGTGGACCACCGCCACATCCATCTTCAGGAACTGTTGGACACATCTTGTCTGGAGGCCAACAAGGAGGAAATGGTCCAAATCCCCCAGGCAGAGGAAGTGGTGGAGGAGATGGTGGAGGGAGAGGAGGAGGCGGACGTGGTAATGCAGGAAGATATTCGCCATCAGATCCATCGTCTGAGTCAAGTTCTTCCTCTTCTTCTTCTCCAAGCAGATCGCCACGAAGAGGTCGCCCCAGGGCGGATCCGGAGAATTTTGATGATAGAGTGAGGGCCCTAGTACTCCAAATGAACGAAGAAAATGCTAGGCACAATCCATTCGCCAATAGGGATTCGCCTTTTGCAGCCTGGATCGAGGCAGAGGAAACTGAAAGAGCGTTCAAGATCCCTAATCTCGCAATATACACAGGCAAAGACAATCCAGAGGCTCATGTTCGAAAGTACCGAATCTTGGCCAGGCTCAATCGAGCCACCGAGCCCGTGCTCTGCAAAATGTTTGTCACCACGTTGGGAGGTCCAGCTTATTTGTGGTTTCAATCTCTACCTCCAGGCTCAATAAACAGCTTCGATCAATTAAGCAGGGAATTTTGTGCTAAATTTGCTGGTTGCATTCCTGCAGTGGTGAAATCTGGAAAGCTTTTTGAATTAAAGCAGAAGGCGAATGAATCCCTCCGAGACTATGTGGACACTTTCAACCAATTGTGTATACAAATCGTTGACGTAGATATCTCCGTAGCTGTGGAGTGTTTCGTGAGAAACACTACCTGTAAAAGTTTGCAAGAGGATCTCATCCGCAAAAAGCCCACCAGCATGGCAGAGTTAATGGAGCGTTGTAAAGACTTTATAGAGGTAGATGACATTCGCGGAGGTTCGCCATCATCGCCAAAAAAGAACAGAGGCGAATCTCGTCCTCGGGATCGAGACAAAGACAAACGTCAGGATTCTTCTTCTCGGAACAAACGAAGGGATTCTAGGAACAAATCGACGTTTGTCACTTCTTTCACACCTCTCAATGCTTCTAAGAGCGAAGTTCTTATGTGGATTGACAACAGCCAGCACAAGCGGAGCATTTCATACCCCGAGCCAAAAGGGGGGGAATACACCAATAAAGGTAAAAATCCTAAAAATTATTGTAAGTATCACAGGAAAAATGGCCATGATACGGATGCTTGCTGGGAGTTAGCTCGAGAAATTGAACGACTCATTGAAAGGGGTAAATTGGATCGGTTCATCCAAACAGAAGGAAAAGAAGATGATAGATCCAAGGAGGACCCAAAGAAGAAAGGAAAGGGTACCATCAATGTCATAGCAGGCGGACCTAGTTATCAGCCAGCATTGAAAAAGGCGAAGACGACCACCCTTGATAGGACATCATTAAACCGCCCTCTCTCAAATGCGGGTCCTGAGATTCCACCCCATGCGGATGCACTGGTCGTCACTATGATGGTTGAAGGTTGGGAAATGAAGAGGGTAATGATTGATACGGGAAGTTCATGTAATGTCATTACCCGAGGAGCATTCTCCAAACTCAGGATTGATCCTATCCAGGTAGAGCCGACTGTGGTCGACATTTTGGGAGTGACATGTCATACCATTCAGACGAAAGGCCAAGTTACTTTGGATTGTGAGCTTACTGACAATGATCAAGTTTGGAGAGGAGATTTGGAGTTCTCGGTCTTGGATGGACAATTAGCTTACAATATTATCCTCGGACGACCTTTTATCTCCGAAGTTGCAGCTCTTATCTCTATTCGCCATTTGACACTTTACATTCCCACGGTCAAGGGAGGTGTGATGGTCAGAGGTTGTGAAAAAGTGGCCCAAGAAACATATTCAGCATCCTTAATGATTCGCCCTCAATCTAAGGAAGAAGATGAGGAGGAGCGTGTCACAATGGCCTTAGGCGAGACCGAAATGTACCTAATGGCAGAAGAGAAGCAGGTGCAGATAGCTAAGGGGCTACAAGGCAATATCAGAGATGCAATCACCAAAGTACTTTGTGAGGCCGAAGATGTCTTCGCATGGAAGGATGAAATTCTACCCAGAATTAGCCCGGGCGTGATCACCCATAAACTCAACATCGATAAAGATGCAGTTCCTGTGGCTCAGAAACGGAGAAACCATGGTCCGGAAAGGCAAAAGGTGATAGAGGAAGAAATCGCCAAGCTCCAAAAGGCGGATGCCATTGAGGAGGTACTTTACACCCAGTGGTTGGCGAACGTCATGCTAGTCAAGAAAGCTGGCAGATCTTACCGCATGTGCATTGACTTTACAGATCTCAATAAAGCTTGCCCCAAGGATAACTATCCTTTGCCATGCATAGACATGCTTGTGGATGGAACTGCCGGTCACGCAATGTATTCCTTTGCTGATGTGAAGTCAAGCTATCATCAAATCCCTATGGAACCCTCAGATAGAATTAAGACCTCGTTCGTGACTCATCAAGCCACTTATTGTTTTAAAGTTATGCCCTTCGGGCTCGAGAACGCAGGTGCTACCTATCAGAGGATGATGAACAAGATATTCGCGGACAGTAAGAATGATAATTATTCTGTCTATGTAGATGATATGATCATTAAAAGCACAACTGTAGAAAAGCATGTAGAGGATATAAAGGAGGTACTAGACGTACTTCGGCACCACAACATCAAGTTGAATCCGGAGAAATGCACTTTCGGGGCAACATATGGGAAATTTTTAGGATTCGTGATCATCAAAAAAGGAATTAGCCCAAATCCTGACAAAGTCAAAGCAGTCCTAGAAATGCAAGCGCCCCAGAATATCAGAGAAGTACAACGCCTTAACGGGCGTATCATAGCCTTGGGCAGGTTTATCTCTTGCTCAGCTCGTAGATGTCAGCCTTTTTTCGAAGTCATCAAGAAGCAAAAAGCATTCGAGTGGAATGAGGATTGTCAAAATGCCTTCGAAGGAATCAAACGGTTCCTCACAGAGCCACCCATGATGAGTCGACCTTTGAAAGGGGAAGATCTATATATGTATGTATCGGTCACGGACAAGGTTGTATGCACGGTCATGATACGAGAGGAAGATGGCCAACAATTCCCAATTTATTACGTGAGCAAAGTTTTGAAAGACGCTGAAACCAGATATTCAAAGCTGGATAAGATGGCACTAGCTGTTGTAACCACGACAATTCGCCTTAGGCCATATTTTCAGGCGCATACTGTAATAGTTCAAACCAATATACCAATGAGAAAGGTATTGCAGAAGCCGAACACTTCAGGAAGGTTGATGGAATGGGCGATTCGCCTGGGCGAATTTGATGTAAGATATGAAAGCAGGTCATCTTTGAAAAGTCAGGTCCTGACGGACTTCGTGAATGAATTCACTGACGAGGGGATATCTCATCCCAAGCCTCCGTTAGAAGAATGGTCGATGTACACTGATGGAGCCTCCTCGGCGGATGGATCAGGTGTGGGAGTTGTGATCAAAGGTCCCCACTACATAAGATTGCGATCTGCAGCAAAATTAAATTTCCATGCCACTAATAACGCTGCTGAATACGAAGCTCTGATACTGGGATTACGCCTGCTTCAAGAAATCACCCCAGAGCAGATCGTGATCTATAGCGATTCAAAACTAATGGTCAACCAAGTAATCAAGAATTATGAGGTGAAAGACGAGGTTCTGGCCAAATATGTAGCAGAAGTCAAAAAGTTGCTGGATCACCTTGAAGTTAAAGAGACCAAGTGGGAATTGATTCACATACCAAGGGAATCCAATACAGAGGCTGATCAATTGGCCAAAATGGCTTCTTGTGAGGAAAACTGGGCGGATCAGGACTGTCCCTTCGAAGTAAAAATGGCTCCAGCATTTGCCTCTGAAGAAGTGTCCCTACTCACAACGGTGGAAAATGATTGGAGGTCAGTTATCCGCCAATATCTGCTAAATGGGTCATTACCTGAAGACAAGGAAGAGGCGCGAAGGATAGTCAGGAGAGCAGCTTATTTCTCCCTAATCAATGATGGTCTTTACAGAAAATCCTTTAGTCATCCTTGGTTGAAATGCATTCTACCTGAAGAAGGGCAACAGATCCTCAAAGAGCTACACGAGGGATCTTGTGGGTCACATGAAGCATCCGCCACGATCTTGAAAAAATCTAGGTTAGCAGGTTTCTACTGGCCCACAGCAGAGTTAGATGCCCAGAGTTTGGTAGAATCTTGTCACAATTGTCAGATTCATGCTAATGAGTCACATACTACCAAACATATTCAAAGGCCAATCATTGAAGGACGTCCATTCGCCCTCTGGGGAATAGACATCGTTGGCCCATTTCCCCCAACTCGCCGGCAAAAGAGGTACGTAATAGTGGCAGTAGACCATTTCACCAAATGGGTAGAAGCCGAGGCTGTTTCCTCCATTACAGCAGAACAGATGGTGGAGTTCGTCAAGGACAACATTGTGGGAAGATATGGCATTCCACATACCATCATCACTGACAACGGAACACAGTTTAACTGTGGCAAATTCAAGGCCTTCTGTGAGGGGTTGGGCATCCTGAACAGATTTGCCTCCGTTTATTATCCTCAGTCCAATGGAATGACCGAAGTTACCAATCGGACGATTGTGAAGGGGATAAAGAAGAGGTTGGGAGAGCATGACAAGAGGTGGGCGGATCAGCTTACAAGTGTTTTGTGGGCTTATCGTACCACCCCAAGAACAGCTACTGGGGAAACACCATTCGCCCTTTCTCATGGAGTGGAGGCCGTGATCCCAATTGAAATACAAGTCCCCAGTGATCAGGTGGCCTTTTATTGTGAAGAGGACAAAAATAAACGACTAAGGGAGCGTTTGGATCAGGTTGAGGATCGTAGGAACCAATCCTATGTACGCATGGCAGCATACAAACAGCGGATCGCGGCTTACCATGATAAAAATGCCAAGCTAGTGGATCTAAAGATAGGAGATCTTGTGCTTCACAAAACTGATAAAATCCAATCTCGAGAAGGCAAGGGCAAGTTGGGGCTCAACTGGACAGGTCCATACCAGATAGTGGACAAGGTTGGACCAGCCACATTCAAAATACAAGATATGGAGGGCAATACGCTACCACGCACGTGGAATCTCCAAAACCTCTGCAAATACTTTGTTAGAAAATGAAGTATGTCCATGGTCTTGAGTACTCTTTTTCCTTTAACAAGCTTTTTCCCATGTGGTTTTTCTTGTTAAAGGTTTTAACGAGGCTCATTTATAAAGACCTATTCGCTGTAATAAGGTGTTTCTCCCATTAATAAACATTGTTGGTTTTATTATCTATTTTCACAACAGATCCACCACTTGGCGGATCCTGATCACCAATAGAGTTAAAACGATCCTTGGACGCAAGGTCTTTACACTCTCTTCTCCTTTCCAGAAAAGGATTCACAAGTCCTACGGGCGGATCATTTCACCTCAAAGATAGGTAGCAAATTGAACCCCTGGGAAGCTTTACTTCCTCCAAGAAGGAATAGAACAGCTTCAAACCTTCACAAAGGTTCAAAAAGAATGTGGATAGTGGTAATTTCTTCCCTTCATCCATCTCCGTACATAGTTGCGGAGGTATTCCCTAACATCTGGCATCTTATTGAACTTCGCCACGTCTTCTGGTTCGGGGACGGCGAACTGGGGATCTATGAAGTCAACTTCAGGGTGGGCCAGGGAGAAGTACGCCATAAGCATCTCGCCATAATAAAACGCCTGTACACCCGCCGTGTATTCAGCTTCTCTGAGAGCATCTTCATGGCTTTTAGCATCGGAAGCCATCTTTGCATTTAAACTTTTAATCTCCTCATCTCGGAGAACTAAGGCAGCTGTGGCGGAAGCTAGATTCGCGTTTGCAGTGGCAATGGTGGAATTGGCGTTCGCTATCTCTTTTTCTAACTTTTCAATAGTTGCCCTGTCCGCCACGTTCTGAAGGAGCCCATTTTCCAAAGTACGCAAGCGGGCATACAGCTATAAAAGACAAAATGATTTAGTCCAAAGGCGAAAAGGAAGTGAAGAAATTACCACTATCCACATTCTTTTTGAACTCACCGAAAGAAGCTCCGATTTCCCCTTATGGACATGAATTGATCCAGGGATTTGGTTATAATTCCTTTGTACTTCTCCCACCTGACCCAAGGCCTCATCCAGATCATTCAGAAGGGATTCATTCTTGAAAGAACCTTGGGCCCCCAATTTGGCGGACCAGTATCCTCCAATATCGGGCTTCGGCATCTGCACAAACAGAAAAGAATCATACACCGCTTTAAAATCGGATGAGCAAGAAACAAATCAAGAGACGGATTACCTGAACAATCTTCTCAGTAGGTTTGGCGGATCGTATCGCGTCCGCCATAATCTTGGTACTACCAAAAGTGTTGGGCCGCCTCTTCTTCAGTGGCGGATCAACAGCTGTCTCTGCAGGACGCTTGCCCGTATCAGTTTGAGGATTAGCCTCCTGATTGTTCTTGCATGCTTCATCTTCTAAAAACTTCCTGCGCGTCTCTGCAAGAGCGTGATTTGCCTTAGATACACCCCTGCCAAAGAAGACATCAAAATAATCAAGACACCTGAAGTAACAGAAAGGTAACTTGATCCAACTAAGTAATTTTTGAATAAACAAATTGATCTTCTACTCGGCGAATCAATGGAATGTCACTCATCATGAAGGCTAAGGCATCCGCATAAGTCCATGCATCCGCCTTGATCTGCTTCATGAGATCCGCCACCTCTTCATCACTGTTTGTTAAGATTCGCATGTCACCTGCCATATGTAGCGGACGAGAGTTCCAAACTGAAGGAAAACCTAACGGTTCATCCTCCTTTATCTTCACATAGAAGAAACTCTCATCCCAGCAATGCACGTTAGAAATTTTGTCGTAAAAGGGCGAGTAGACACCAAACTTGGCAAATGTAAGATAAGACTCCGACTTCCTCTTGGAAGGTTTATGAAAGGCTCTAAAGATACGGCCCGTATAAACAACGCCTAAATTTGAAGCCAGATAGCAATCCAAGGCCATGTCGAGCCAGCCATTAGGATGTAGCTGACTGACGGTAATGTCAAAGTATGAGAGGATATCCGCCTTCATCTTGGGAAGAGGAAGGCGAAACTCTCTCTCCACATGACTACAGAATACGGTAAGGAAGCCGTTAGGCGGATTGGAGGGACGTTGATGAGAAGCCGCGAGTTGGGTCTCGTAATTTTTGATCCATGGAAAACGATCCGCCAGATTCGCCAGATCCACGGCATTCATACGAGATGGAGTGGACTCCGCTCGAGGATTCTTTTTTCTAGCAGGGAAGGAAGAAGTGGCCATTGAACCCAGAAACCGGTTACGAGCACCGGCCGGAACGGCACCGGAAATAGAAGAAAAGAAAGAGGGATTTCCGGTGGAACGAGTCTGGTAATGGTTACGTGCCGAGTTATTGAACTCAGCTAAACCGGAATTAATCGCACCTACGGAAGATTGAGAGTTTTCCGACGATGAAGTGGTCCAACTAAAATCTACTTCAATCTTAGAAGGAGATGTCGAGTTAAAAAGTTCAGAAGTCGACCCAGAAGATGAAGATGAGCTTCTAAACATTCAGGATAAAAGGAAAAAGCACTTACATGGAAATGTAGAAGCTTGAGTAGAATCTCTGAAAATTTCTGGGAAAAAACGCTTCGAAGACAGAAAGAGATGAAGAAATGAGGAAGAAAGAGAAATTAGAAGAAGAAGAAGGTTTTTGAACCTTCCTAGGGCAGTGTGCCACCCCACGTGTCGGCCATCAAATGGCGTTGAATAGAGTGCACATTACTGAGGGAACATATGACGGCGCGCAGAAGTCCGAAAGCCCTAAAGGACTTTAAAGGCATTTTAGGGGGAGCTTCTGATAACATCGAGATATTATCATGAGGACCAAAAGAGATATTCGCCTTTAAGTATGCCACGTAGCAATCTCCTAAAAGGAAGTCGGCTGGCGAATCTCCCCGGATTAGTCTTAGGAGATCCGCTGGCGAATCTCTAAGGCGAATCTCTCCATTCACCTTGGTACCGGCTGGCCGCCGTCTCGGCCATAAAAGATCATTAAATGAATCATTAATAGTCTTACCCGCCAGGTTAAGAGTAACCTGTAACCGCCATTAAATGGGCATTAATGGAGACTTTCTAGTTACCTAGAGGTTACGAACTTCTCAACTATATATATAGCCTACCATTTTAGGCTATCAAGGTACACACACACTTTCTTACATTCTCTAAGCTTTGTCAATACAGTTTATTCTCCATATTCTCTACTGACTTTGGCATCGGAGTTCCCCCGTCGAACCCAACGACGCCCCCCACAGGGACGAGCTCCGATCAGAAGTTTCTCCCTTGTTATCAAGATTAACTTCGCATGGCAAATATATACGCAAAATATCAAACTAACTTAGTATAAATACGATATATCATTTGCCTTGTATTTTCAATTTTTGAATTGAAGCATTCGGGACAATATAAGCACTCATGTTATTGAGTCTTTCGTATCAAGGTATTTCAAAGCACAAAATTTTCTTTCCCAAACCTAAACTATTACATGAAATATGAATTGAATAAGTATTTTGGTTAAGTTATTTGCTTAGTTACGCCCGAGATAAGGGTGGTCTTGATCGTAACTTTATATGTATTTTATTTCTTTTGTGTTCGCTTAAGAGGTACCGACCATGCCATGGGTGGACGCAATCGTTACTTTAAACTTAAACATTCCTTCCATACCTCGATTGTGATAAGGGTGGTCACAATTGTGGCCAAAAGTAAACGGTACTTAATTTTCTTCCCTTTCATACCTCGATTGTGATAAGGTTGGTCTCAATCGTGGCCAAAAGTTAAGAATACGATTAATTAATTAACATGAATTATAAAAATTAAAATTGTAAATTGGAAAAAAGAAAAATAACACATTCATCCTATATTGATCCGGTTGATTTAAAAACAACAAATTGTGATAGAAAAGATAAAACCTAAAGATGTGAAGGTGAATCCGGTGGAGATGGTGAAGTTTCAACGTTTTGACGATAGAAGAACGAAAGCATCCGACGACGGGTAGATTTGTGCTCGCTCCTCAAGGTTTTGAGGTTGTCATTCATCACCATATTGTTCTCAACCAAATCATCAATCCTTAAATTCATTTGTCGATTATGTGAATTGATTTGGTTCAAAATCCGCCTTAAATCAACCGGATCATCTTCTTGTGGTGCTTGAGCTTGTGGTGCATTCGCCGCCTCTTCCTCCTCTCTGCCATCTTCGGTACCTACAAATTGGGAACTTGAAGCTCCTCCTCCAATATTACCATGAAGATGGGCAATACGTGACTCATAAGAAACAAAAACCGGAGGAACCGAAGAAACCAATAAGTGAGCTCGTTCAAGAGCCGAAATATTCAAAAGCGGAACATATCCATGGTAGGAAGACATGTTATAATCGGCCAATTCTCCACGGGCACCCAAAACTATAGCGGTAATAAAATTACCTAGAGGGACTTGAATGGTGTGAGCCCTCGAAGCACGATACAAATTTTCAAATAGCATACCAATGCTATCAACCCTCAAACCTTTCAACAAGCAATCAATAACAAACAAATCCCGAACTTGAATTTTAGAGCTCTCAACACGACCAAACAACGAAAAACTCAAGAATTTGTTAAAGAAAAACAAACAATTGCCCTTAATCATCTTGCTTGAAGTGTTTTTCGAATGAAAATAGTCTTAACCTGAAAGGGTATTCCAAATGGGGTCATTATCAAAATCCTTTAGCTTGTCAAAGAAATCACTTATAGGGAAACCAAACATATTTCCCATGGCTTCATAATCTATGGTGTAAGTCACACCATTATTTCTAAAGGAGATAGAAGTTTTCTTCTTGTTGATTTTCAAAGTGACCAGAAACTCCACAATGTATTCCGTAATGCTAGGAAATCTCATTGCAACAAAAGTTTGCCAACCTAAAGTAGCAAGGAAAGCATTAATTCGAGTAGAGAAGTTTAAGTCCCTTTACTGAATCAAAGTCAAGGAAGTGCACGTCCATAAACTCCCTCTTAGAATTGGAAAAATGTGTGAAGCGTTCCACCTCTTTTTCGGAAGCAATGTCAAAATAAGCCCCACAACGAAGACGAAGATGATTCACCTCCGTTATCTTAGTACGATTGGCGGAAACCTTTGTCCTAGGCATGATGGTTGGTGTTGGGGTTTTGAAATAGAGAAAAAGAGATGTATAGAGAATAACCAAAGATTGAAGATGAGTTGGGAATGGAAGGGGTGAATTGAATGAAAGAGAAGGTAGATGAAGGGGGTAATTGATTGTGAATAGGGATGAATAAATTGGGAAGAGTAAAAGTAGAGTATTGAGAAGAGTTTAGAGTATTGGATTGGTTATAATTTGAGTTGAAGTGATGTTTGTGTAAGGAACATGTATTTATAGGGTTGAATAGAGTGAAGTATAGGTAGATTAGGAATAGGAATAGGAATAGGTCAAATTTTAGTGCGAAAATTCGAATTTCCCACAGCTACAGCACGCGTGTCGTGACCGAGAATCCGGATTCTCGGTCGCGACACGGTAATTTCAGAGAAGATTTCTCTCTGAAATTGGCTCGTTTTCGCTGATCTTACCGAGAATATTTAATTCCCGGTCGAGAATCGGCCCCTGGTGGCTTAAATTCGCGCGTTTTAACTCCATTCGGTCAATTTTCTGAGCAATTATGACCTGAAACTAATTAAAACTGTACCTGCACTTAAAAACATAAATGAAAAATCATTAATTACAAGGAAAACCAAAGGTTTATCCTTATTAATTGGAAAATAATGAGATATAAATGCTTTAATGAGTTTTAATGAATCATTAATGTACATTAAAAACATATAAGTTAAATGAATCATCTTAAATATAATTAATTGTAAGTTTATGTTAAATAATAATTCATTGTTTGAAATCTTAAATGTTTAAACAAAAGCGAATGAATGAATTAAAATATGGGTACATGAATCCGTGATACAATAAATCCACGAAGTAAGATATAGATTCATAAGTTTACGAGTAAATAAGTTCAAATGAACATATGTGTTAATTTTTTTTTATAGAAGATCATATAAATTCATTAAAAACATTAGTATTGTCATATTATAATAATGAATAGTGTTTATTAACATGAAATGGATTTAATAAATATGGATTGATTATCACATATGAACTGGAACAGATATATAAATCAGAATTAAACTAAGTAATGAACAAAATGAATTGAAACTTTATTGAAAAACACATATGTACAGAATGAAATAAAACATAAATACAAAAAAAATTTAAACATACACAAAACATAAACATATTTACAAACTTAAAAAAAACTTAAACTACTCTAAATAATCATCCCTATGAATTGGGATTCGCATAGCCCTATAACATTCGAGTTTTACTGCACGAAAGTTTGACGTTCGGGTGCAGAGAGAAAACGCGGGCCTGTCCTAAAGATACGTCTCACGAGGCCTTCACTTTCCAAGAACTCATAGTCCAATGTTGGAAAGGATTCAACATCGCTCCAAGGAACACAAATTGTCCCCTTGGCCCCGAGAATTATCCCACATATGATATTGCCGAAACCAATCTTCTTATCCTTGGATCGAGAAGCAGCAACAAGACCTTCCATCAAAATTTTAGAGGTATCAACTGTATTGCCTTGGAAAATATCTCCAAGGACATATAAATCCGTTTCTTTGACAACACTACTAAATGTGTGACACAAGAATTTGTGTAAATATAACATCGAATTAGAGTTGATGGATTGTTATAGGTGAGACGAGGATTGAAACGCCAAAATCCTGTTAGCATCCTCCAAATGTCACGGGATGTCATATCTCTGCTAGGATGATGTATGGTTGTATCCCTCGGGGGAAAACCAAACCAGGCATGTAATTCAGGGTATCTAAACGTAAAGGTTTCGCCATCTCTATGAAAACTGATACGCACCCGTCGTTTGTTCACGAATCGTACTGTACAGAAAAATTCAAGAATCCAGTCTCCAATAATAGGAAACCTCATATGGGCAAACTTGGTCCACCTTAATCTCTCTAGATAGCGATTCATATCGTCGCTAATCCCGAGTTCATCATTTAAGAACTCGTCCATATACAGCATGCCAACAAAGAATTTGTAGCGAAGTCTGTAGTAGCGTCTGCCTTCATCATGATTGTATATAGGAAATGGCGCACCGTAGCATTCCGATAATCAGGACGCTTGTTGCGTGAAACAACAATCTACTTTGAAGTTTTGGTCTTGGTAGTCATGGTTTTGAGGGAAAAAGTTTCTGTAACTTTTGTTTAATGGTGTTTTTAGAATATCAGATATGTGTCTGATAGAGATGAATAGAAAAGTAACAAAAATCTGAACCTCTTGATTTATTTATAGGAATCATAGGATGAAAGAAAGTGTCTTTTTGATGCGAAAAAGCATAAAATCGGACATCTTGGAGTTGAAGAAACTCAATTTTTCGAGTTTGAAAAGCTGTGTCTGCAGGAGGAAGAAGAAACAAGGCTGATAGGTGCCAAAAATACCCATGTCGCGACCGAGAATCCTGATTCTCGGTCGCGACACGCTGATTTCATCTCGGAAATCAGGTGTCGAAACCCTTTATTTTTGATTCTCGGCCGAGAATATAAATTCTTGGTAAGATCAGAAAATCTCTTACCTTCTTGGACAATTCTGAAAATGCAAATTCTCAACTGAGAATCTTAGATTCTCGATCGAGAATTGCTAATTTCTTCTGATTCGAAGTATTAACCTAAAATCTAATTAAAAACATGACTTATATATATTTCTATGCATTTATAACTTAATATAAATTCATCTAAAAAAACGAAAAAATCATAAAAATGTGTAAAAATAAAACAAAATAAAAGCTAAACTATGAATTTAAACAAAAACAAAATAAAAGAAGTACATAAAAATGGATTAATCTTCATGAAATTTTGTTATGAACTTAATTTCCTTAATTAGAGCATTTTCATAATAGATTTTGCATCTATTACCGTTAACCTTAAAGCGAACTCCGTTAGGTCCTTCAAGTTCTAAAGATCCATAGTCGAATGTTTTAATGACTAAATATGTCCATCTAGACTTAAGTTTACCTGGAAACAATCGTAGTCGTGAATTAAACAATAGTACCTTAACGCTAAAGCTTTTGATTTTAATCTTGGCGTCATGCCATTTTTTCACTTTCTCTTTATATATTTTTGCATTTTCGTAAGATAAATGTCGTAATTCATCCAGCTCATTCAAATCGAACAAACGTTTCTTACCCGCTTGTTGTAAATCATAGTTAAGTGCTTTAATAGCCCAATAGGCTTTATGTTCTAATTCTACTGGTAGATGACATGCTTTCCCATACACTAATCGGTATGGTGTCATTCCTATTGGTGTTTTGAATGCAGTACGGTATGCCCATAACGCATTGTTAAGTTTACAAGACCAGTCTCTTCTTGAAGATGAAACTATGTTCTCTAGAATCCATTTGGGTTCTCTATTTGATATCTCCGCTTGACCATTCGATTGAGGATGGTATGGCGTAGATATGCGGTGGTGTACTCCATACTTTCTCATAAGCGTTTCAAAAGTTCGGTTTATGAAATGGGTACCTCCATCACTTATCATGACTCTAGGGCATCCAAATCTACAAAATATATCTTCATGAAACTTAACGACAACCTTGGCATCATTCGTCGGGGTTGCAATTGCTTCAACCCACTTTGAAACATAATCTACGGCTACTAAAATATAAGTTTTACCAAAAGAAGGGGGAAACGGACCCATGAAATCGATCCCCCACATGTCGAAGACTTCAACTTCCAACATGTTCGTAAGAGGCATCTCATATTTCCTTCCTAAATTCCCGGTTCTTTGACATTTGTCACAATGAATAATAAATGAACGAACGTCTTTAAACAATGTAGGCCAAAAGAATCCACATTCTAATATCCTAGCTACTGTTTTACTAACGCCGTTATGCCCTCCATAAGAGCTTGAATGGCATTCTGACATTATAGACCCGTATTCATTTTCGCTAATGCATCTCCTAATCATACCATCACCACAAGTTTTGAACAAGAAAGGATCTTCCCAAAAATATTGTTTAATATGGGAAAAGAATTTTTTCCTTTGATGGAAACTTAACCCTTCTGGAACAACGTTAGCTGCAAGATAATTGGCTATATCCGCATACCATGGTGACATGACACTTTTTATCTGATAGAGAAATTCATCAGGAAAATCATCTCGTATACCGATAGTTTCACCGATAGGACCGTTTTCATCTTTAAGTCTTGATAGATGATCGGCGACAAGGTTTTCTACTCCCTTTTTATCTTTAATTTCTATATTAAATTCTTGTAATAACAAAACCCATCTAATCAAATGCGGTTTTGCATCTTTTTTTTAGCAAATAGATACCTTAAAGCTGTGTGATTGGTATATATAATAACTTTAGATCCTAGCAGATACGACCTAAACTTATCAAATGCAAAAACTACCGCTAGCATTTCTTTTTCGGTTGTGGTATAATTTAACTGTGCACCGGACAGTATGTGACTGGCATAATAAATAACATGAAGTTTCTTATCCTTCCTTTGACCTAAAACACATTCTACGGCTAAGTCACTTGCATCACACATGATTTCAAAAGGTAGATCCCAATCGGGTTTAGTAATTATGGGTGCACTGACTAAAGCTGCTTTCAATGTTTCAAAATCTTTAACACAATCTTCATTAAAATCAAAGGTTGAGTCTTTCATAAGTAAATTAGTAAGTGGTTTGGAAATCACAGAATAGTTTTTTATAAATCATCTGTAAAAACTTGCATGTCCTAAAAATGACCGTACTCCCTTAACAGTAGTTGGAGGGGGTAATTTTTCTATCACTGAAGTTTTTGCTCTATCCACTTCTAATAATTTTTCAGATATTTTATGACCTAAAACAATTCCTTCGTCAACCATGAAATGACATTTTTCCCAGTTTAACACTAAATTTGTTTCCTCACATCTAGACAAAACTTTATCTAAATTCCCTAAACATGAATCAAAAGAATCTCCATAAACTGAAAAATCATCCATAAAAACTTTCATGATATCCTCAATGAAATCGTTAAAAATTGCAGTCATACAACGTTGAAATGTTGCTGGTGCATTACATAGACCAAAGGGCATTCTCCTATATGCAAAGGTTCCATAAGGACATGTGAAGGTTGTTTTATCTTGGTCATCTGGGTAAATATAAATTTGAAAGAATCTGGAGTACCCGTCTAGAAAACAATAGAAAGCATGACCAGCTATCCTTTCAATCATTTGATCGATGGAAGGTAGAGGAAAATGATCTTTCCTGTTTGCTTTGTTTAGGTTCTTATAATCTATACAAACCCTCCAACCGGTGGTGGTTCGCGTAGGTATTAATTCACCTTCGTCATTCCTTACAACAGTTATGCCTCCCTTTTTAGGTACACAATGGATTGGACTGACCCATTCACTATCCGAGATTGGATAAATGATTCCATTGTCTAAAAGTTTAGTAATCTTATGTTTGACTACTTCTTTCATATTTGGATTTAAGCGTCTTTGCCTATCCGCTTTAGGTGGCTTATCTTCTTCTAAGTGAATTCTGTGCATTATAATACTAGGATTAATTCCTTTCAAGTCTGAAATTTGCCATCCCATACTTCCTATCCTATTTCTAACAACTTCTTTCAATTTTTCTTCTTGATCATTCGTTAACTTGTTAGAGAATCACCTTCGCCTAAGAAAGTGTACCTCAAATGGTTGGGTAACTCTTTAAGTTCTAATTTAGGGGGTATTACAATTAAAGGCGGAACTGGTCCATCTTCTTGAATCTTAGGCTCTGGGTCTTTATCTTCTAATCCTTCACCCATTGTTGGTTCTATTATTTCTTCTTGTCATTGACACATTCTTCAACTAAGTCGAGTTTCATACAAGCGAATTCCTCCATAGGATATTTTATTGCTTTGTTCATATCAAACTAGATCTTATCGTCTCCTATCCTTAAAACTACTTTCCCTTCCAACACATCAACTAGAGCACGTCCCGTGTTCATTAACGGTCTACCAAATATTAGTGGACAATTAATGTCATATGAAAAATCTAATATAACGAAATCGGTTGGAAAAATAAATTTGTCAACTTTAACTAAAACGTCTTCAATTATACCATATGGTCTTTTAGTGGTTTGATCTGCTAATTGCAAAACCATATTGGTACGTTTGATATCTTCTTCTAAACCTAACTTATTAAAAATAGACAACGACATTAAGTTGATACTTTCTCCTAAATCACAAAGACAACTTGGGAACTCAATATCTCCCAATTTTCATGGAATTGTAAAACATCCGGAATCTTTGAGTTTAGTGGGTAAAGTACTCGAGACTATTGAACTACAGTCTTCAGTTAGCGAAATAGATGAAATTCCTTCCCAACTGATTTTCTTTGAAATTAAATCCTTTAAGAACTTACCATAGTTAGGAATTTGCGTAATTGCATCCATAAACGTTAAATTAATGTGCAAATTTTTAAGTTTATCCAGAAATGTTAAAAGTTGTTTATCATAGTCCTTATTTCGAACTTTGTGTGGAAAAGGTGGTTTGGGTACAAAAGTTTTTGTAATTGAGTCAATTGGTGAACTTTTTGTGTTTGAAGTATCTTCTTTGGATTTTGGTCAATCAATTCCTGGTAAAGTTGAATCTCCGAGCATTTCCGGACCTAAGTAATTTTTCCCTGAACGAAGAGTGATAACCTTTACATGCTCTTTCGGATTTGCTTCCGTATAGCTGGGAAGACTTCCCTCTTTTCGGGATGGAATTGATTTAGCAATTTGTCCAATTTGAACCTCCAAATTATGGATGCTAGATGAGTGGTTTTTAATAAGCTGATAGAATTTATTTTTGATCCGTTTAAAAGCATCGCCGTGATTACTTATTTTTCCACCGATAGCATCTATAAATTTGTCGATTTTAGAAGATAAAGTGCTAATCGTATCTCTTGATTGATTTTGACAATTATTGGTACGATTTTGATTAGCATTGACATTATTGTTATCTCTCCAGTTAAAGTTAGGATGATTCCTCCATCCAGGATTATAGGTATTAGAATAAGGATTATTAGTTTGGTTTTTCCCTTGGACAAAATTTACATGTTCGATCTCGCTCATACCTTCATAATCCACATCCATTTGGATTGGATTACCGTTAGAATCGCATGGTGCCATAAACCTATCAATTTTATGCTATAAGGCAGAAAATTGGGCTTGTAACATCGCAACTGGATCAAGATTCACTATACCTTTAACCGATGATGTGGTTGAGGATGATGGTTTTGCCACCGGTATATGTCCACGATCTGCGGGCCACATACTGTTGTTGATTGCCATTTCCTCCAAACGTTCTCTTACTTGGGAAGATGTCTTCTTTATAAATAGCCCTCCCGACATAGCATCTAATGAACCTCTAGTTGTAGGATTTAATCCATTATAAAATGTTTGCATTAAAAGTGCATCGGGCAATTGGTGATATGGGCATAAACGCTGAAGTTCTTTAAAACGTTCCCAAGCCTCATAAAGATTTTCGTTGTCGTTAACTCTTTTATGACTCTTGCGGTTTTTGCTAAAGGAAAATATTTTGATAAAAATGCTTGGGCAAGTTGGTCCCAAGTTTCGAATGTTGCGACTGGCATAGAAGTTAACCACTCTTCGGCTGTGTCCTTCAAAGTGAAAGGAAAGAGGCGAAGTTTGATTGCTTCGGCAGTCACATCTGTTATTTTAAAAGTGTCACAAATTTCAAGGAAATTTGTCAAGTGGGTATTAGGATTTTCGTTAGGTAGCCCATAAAATGTTACATTATTTTGCAACATATTAAGTAATGCTGGCTTAATTTCAAATTGGTTTGCATTTATTTGGGGTCTAACTATGCTATTGGTTACACCGGCCACTCCCGGCCTAGCATAATCCATAAGTGTTGCCATATTTTCTGGCTCGATATTTGTTTTTAATGGAGTCTTATTTTTGTTTTTCTTGTTTTCTTGATGGTTTTTTCAATTTCTGGGTCTATAGGGTCTAGTGCAATGCCTGAACTTCGAGAACTGCGCATGAACTTGAAATCTTGCACGAACCGAAACTACATTCAAAACAGAATTATGAAAAATAAATATGTTAGTAAATTAAAATTTATAAATTACAATAGTTAAAATAAGTATGTATAAACCTAGATTCGAAATAAAATACGAAAAATCTAAATTTTTGTTAAAAAATTTGGCGTTCCCCGGCAACGGCGCCAAAAACTTGTTAAGCGATTTCCGCAAGTGCACGGTTTCGCTTGTAGTAATAAAAATATATCGATCCCACAGGGAACGTTTTTCAACAAAAACTTATTTATGTGTAGATTAAATATGACTTACAGTTTATATAAATAGATAATCGTTATTTGAAATTGAGTTTGAAATTGATAGAATAAGAATTAGATTGGAATATGTAGAATGTTAGAAATCAATTCTGTTTTGAGTATAAATTTACAAAACAAGAACGTTTAGTGCTTTAGAAAAAAAGAATAAATGTATTCGTTTGCATTAAGCAAAGAAAACAACTTTAAACTTTGTATAAATTATAAAAATGTAATAACGTAAACTCTTTCAATTAAGGGGCTTTGAACTGCAGACAATCCTCATACGGTTGGGTTAGATTGCTACCTTAACCAAATTAATACTTATGCAAGAATCAATTTGCCTAAGTGTTCAACAAAGTTTCCTTATAATGATTTTGAATTCAACTACGTATTAATGAAAACACCAAAACTCACTTCGGATCATTTACCATAAGTGCTACATAAAAATATATTGAATTATATGAACTTTATTAGATGAAGTATGAATTTGATTCAAGTTTACAGAGAAAAAGAAGTATGAAAGCTTTCGTCGACTTTCAAGTGAACGGGTTGTCAATCCTTTCCTCGAACCTCGATTAGAGTTTGTCAGGCTCCTAGGTCGAATCGTCTACTAAATCTTCTCGCTAAATCTTCGGAATAGTGACGAGTACTTCTACTACCAAAATGTAAACTAATATGAACAAATCTTAATTTAATTCTAAATGCTACTGTGTTTGTAATTATTTAATAAACAATGTATGTACATCATATTGCTTTTTTACAAAATCAAACTTCTAACTCTGAATTGCTTGACTCAGAATTTCTGCATTAATTCTGTACTAAATCTTTTCTTCAAAATTTCTATATTCAACTTTGAAATCAACTCTTTATTTATAGATGTTGAAGAGTCGGGTCTAAGGAACGTGTCTGCTGTGAAGAGACGTTCTTATCCAATCGAACGAACGCGTTTCTTTGAAAATGAACAAGTGTATATAGTGATGCATGAAAATCTAAACTTACCGAGAATGTATATTCTCGGACGGCCAATGGGGAAACAGATTTTCAGCCTTCGAAATGATAAGGGGGGGAGCTGGGCGACGCGTGTCGCGACCGAGAATGGAGGATTCTCGGTCGCGACACGGGATTAATTTCCTCCGTCTTGACTTCGTCCTCGTTTCGGTGCGTTTGATTTTCATCGTCTTTGACTCCTTTTGTAGGGTTTTTTCCTTCGTTTTTTACCTCTTTTCGTTCCTATTTAGATTTTACCAAATATTTAGGTACCTTCGATGAAAGAAACATATTTAAACGTAAAAGTACTCTAAATAGATATAAACAGTACGATTTCATAGCAAAACTGATGTAAATATAAATAATATTTTAGGTATATTTTGGGCTTAATACCTTTATTGGGAATCGGCTCTGCCGTTCAGGGGCGTATCGAGGCGAGGTGGCGAGTCTCCCAAGTGTTTGACTATTGATGTCGTATTGAAAAATCTATATGATCCGCCATCCAGGTGGCTTACTTGATACGCCATAGCTTTCACGGTCATCCTTATACGCAGTCGTTTAGTTAATTACCCTTTTGGTCCCATAAATAATATCTGGATGTTATCACTATCATATAGCATGCGTCCCAAGGATATATTTCTTTCTTCCTACTAACTCCTAACCGGACAATGAATATGGTTACTTACAAAAGGCATCTTAGGTTTTGCATTAATCATGATAAGAGTCATATAATTTGATTTGAAATTCAAAATAAATAAATAATTAATTAATATTATTTGGTTTTCAATTGATCAATTTAGCTGGAGTCATCCCATATATTGTAATTTGACTTTAATTTTTAATGTAAATATTATTATAAATTATTAGGGGTAGGATTAACAAATATATTTGATTCCCTCGATAAGCATGCACTGATTTTAGTAATACTATGCAACTATATTTTAATACATTCTGAATTTTTCAGATAACTTAAAATTTTATTTCATTTGATGTAGTGAGAAATTGACAGTTATTCAGATAGGGTTCTTTGTAGCTATAAATAGCCCAATAAATTGGATTCATTCATACCATTCTCAAAATAGAACAAAAAGAGCAAATATGGCAGTTCCGACACCAACAATACGAGAGTATAAATTTAGGCACCACGTAACATTTGGAGTTAAAGCATTGCCCCACTTGCCCCACACGATTCGGTATTTATATAAGCTTTTATCTGTTTTCAATTAATTATAGGCGTAAACTATACGCAGTTTCTTGAAGTTATCAATTTTAGTTATTTTGCTCCGTGAATTTATGAGACGTCCTATTTGCCCCTTAACTATTTAAAAGTGGTATTAACAATTCCATATTTTCATTATAAGGGAAACAAGATGAAGTTCCAAAACTAGTACAAGTATTTATGGAAGTATTGGAACTAACCTGCATATACATAGACGATTTAGAAAGAGTTAAAACTATATGCAATTTTTACAAGAGAACTTGTGTATTGTCTATACTAACCTCATTTGCAGCTTTTGGTAATAGTGCACAACCCTTTTTATTATGACCTTGGTGCTTGCAATAAGAACATATCATGATTGTTTCGGTTATAATGAAAAGAGAAGGTTGTTAATATCATTTTTAAATAGTTGAAGGGGTAAATAGACCGTTCTGTAAGTTTAGGGCAAACTCACCAAAAGTGACAAGTTTAAAGAGCTCCATATGGTTAGGCCTTAATTGTATCTAAGTAGATAATGAAATTTCAGACTCCTTGATGACATATCTAAGAGAAATTCATTTTTTCCATTAGTTTGGTTCTTTATCTGGTGTACCTTTTTCGTTAGTGTACACATGGAACTAAAGTTAGTGTTAATATTGTAGGATGTTATATGTGAAATCTAAATATATTTTCTTTCAATAACCATGAAGTAAATTTGTACTATACATTACGCCATCGTGAAACCAAATTAATGGAAATTTAACTTGCATTCGATCTAGCATTAATCAAGTCTGAAATTGTTCGATTTGTAGAACATTAATGTTAACATTGTGCGGTTTACATGTAGAATTTAAGTTTGTTTTCTCTTAATATACAATTTTTCCCATATCCAATTTAAGTATGTAAAACAGTTTGATGTTTACGAGTTGTATATTGATTGAATAGCTAGACTTTGCAAGGTAGAAATACAACATAAAATATTTTGTATTAATACATAATAATAATAATAATAATAATAATAATAATAATATATCTCATAAAGTTGAAGGTGATTGTACATTTAACTTATCACCAAGAGAAAAAGATTGAGTTTTGGACCAAAGAGAACATCCAGGGTTTGATAATAATAACCAATCAATCTAAGAGTATATAATGTGAACACAAACTTTGTTATGTGCAATTTCTTTCTATACACTAATCATTTTTTTTAATAAGATAGTATGATGTTGAGTTCATACCAGATCCACCATAGAACTTCTCCTAATACATATCCGTATCCCAATACCCCAATATTTATAGTATGGTATTTAGGCTTTCCTCTTTATTGCTGCTGAATGTTACTGAACTGAACTGGATGTTACTGAATATTAAACTGAACTGAATTTAAATGCTACTAATATTAGACACTAATAAGCTTATAATCATAATAATAGTTCTAATAATAATAATAATAACAATAATAATAAATAAATATATTATTAAAAATAAAACTAAATTGAATATCAAATAAAAGTTCGGCTCGATAAAAACCTATGAAATTAAATAAAAATAAGTCTAATTTTAACTAAAAATAATGGTACCAAAATAGGCCTTTGGTTTTTGGGGAAGTATCAATTTAGGCTCCACGTACAAAATAGCACCACTATATGCCTAATGTTTAAAAAATGGTACCAATTTACGCATAGATAACAGATTGGACATGTCATTGATATTATTCTATTAAGTTCTGATTTCCCTCCATGTAAGATTGACAGAACTTAACAGAGTAATATCAGTAACGTGTCTCGTTCCGTTATCTATGCCTAAATTGATACCATTTTTTAAACGTTAGGCATATATTGGTGCTATTTTGTACGTGATGATGCTTTCCCAAAAACTATAGGCTTATTTTATTGGTACCTTATCCCAATTATAAATTATTTATAAATAATTTATAATTATAATAAATAACGATAAATTATAGATAAATAATAATAATAATAAATTATATATAAATTATAAATAATAATAATAAATTATATATAAATAATAATAATTATAATAAATTATATATAAATTACTAAATACTGAACTGAATTTATTATTGAACTGAACTGATTGCAACTAATCTGAACTTATTGTTAATAACAAGGGTTTACTATGCCTACAAAGTTTCAAACTAACACAATTCCTAACACTTACAAAGGGATCTTAGGTTTTGCATTAATTTGTAGAACTATCATATACTTTTAATTTATAACAAGAAATTTCTAGGTACTACTTTAATTTCATTTTTAAAATAACAAATTAAGCAAGAATTGATTGTCAAATCAACTGATCTGGACTCATCTCAGATATCGTAATTTGTCTTTAATTTTTAATGTTTATAAATTATAAATTATGAGATGTAGAACATATTTCATCCCCTAGTGCAGCATTTTCTGATTTTATTTATACTAGTTAACTATATTTTCATAAATTGTGAATCATCACATGAATTTACGATTTATATTTATTTAGCATCACATGAATTCATTCATGCTTTGAGAAATATGGCAAAAATGTCATTGTATGTAGTAACAAAATGACAACAATTGAGACTTTTCTAAACAGATTACCAAAAAAAATGCATTTTTGCCATTCTGAAATGTCAAACAGAACCAGAGCAAATATGGCAGTTCCGACATCAACAACACAAGAGGAAGACATTTTCCGTGGTTGTTTAAAAAACCTTCCGAATAGTGTTTGGGGCCAAACATTTGCTTCACTTTGCCCAAACGATTCGGTATATATACATATAAGCTTTTGCTTCTCTTTTTCAGTTAATTATATTATCTCTAACACATTTGTGAATGTACCATGTATTTTAAGTTTTTTTTTTTCATTTTTATTATTATCTCTAATATATTTATTAATTGGATAGGAATTGGAATCACATTCCAAAGAGGTGGAAGCAATGAAAGTAAAGGTGAAGAATATGTTACTTCACTCTACAAGAGAGTTGGCAGAAAACATTGAGTTTATTAATTTATTATGTCGTCTTGGTGTATCCTATCATTTCGAGGATGTAATCAATGAACAACTCCATCAAATTTTCACCATGCTTCCTAAGCTCTTGGAAGATAATGACTATGACCTATGTACTGTGGCAAATTTATTTCGAATCTTAAGACAATATGGATATAAAATGACTTGCTGTAAGTGCTTATCTCTGATACATTTCGGCAAGAACGCACTCATATATATATATATATATATATGTTCACATATTAATATTTGTAAACGCAATTAATATATTTTGACATAATTATGAACCTACAAAATTAGATGTCTTTAAGAAGTTCAAAGACAGAGATGGAGAATTCAAGGAATGTATCACTAATGATGTCAAAGGTATTCTTAGCTTGTATGAAGCAATTTTTTTGGCCATTCATGGCGAAGATATGTTAGATGATGCTCTTGCTTTCACTCTGAAACATTTGGAAATTTTAGCTCAAAATTCAAGTCCCCATCTCCAGAAACATATAAGGAATAGTTTGTGTGTGCATCCCATCGCAACATTGAAAGAATTGATGCTTTACAATATATTTCGTTTTACGAAGAAGATGAATATACGGATCAAACTCTTTTGAAATTTGCCAAGTTGGATTACAATGGACTACAATTGCTTTATAGAAAAGAGTTATCTTTACTCTCCAGGTAAGTAAAATTGGATATTGGGATAAGGTAAAAATTTACCACTAATATTTTATGGAGAAATGCAGATATAGTCCTAATGTAAAAAATGATAAAAGTTAGTTCTCAATATTTACAACGATGAACAATTTTAGACCAATATAGTGGTGAAGTCATCCTTTAGTGCCTTGGAGTGAATAAAATAAACCAAGACCATATGGAATCAATTAAATTATTTTCCCTTACCTAGTATAAAATAACACCTTTTGGCTAGGGCTGGTGAAGAAAAAAGACAATCTTTCATCTGGTGCAACCAATACCCCCAACACATAAATATAGAGCGATGAGTATGATGGCTTGGAATGTATCAGTGGTGAAGTCACCCTTTAGTGGCTTGGAGTGAATGAAATAAACCAAGACCACATGGAATCAGTTAAATTGTTGTTTACCTTGTATAAAATAACACCATTTTGGCTTGGATTGCTGAAAGAAAAACACAATCTTTCATTTGTTTGGATGCAATCAATATCCCCATACATGAATAAAGAGATATGGGTAGGGGCATCCCAATGGCTTGGGATGTATCGACGCCCCATGCCTTTCTAACTTTGTCTACTGGCACATTTAAAAGTCTAATTTTATGAGTTTTATTATCGCAACCCAAAATTACTCCAAGTTGATATAGATTGAAAGCGATAAATGAAGGTTTTAATCGTAAATCCACAAAGATGTTCTTCTCTAGCTAAACTAGAAGGAGTGAATCCCAAGATAAAAAGGTGTTAAACCTTGAATTCTCAAAGAGAAAGAGTTGATTGATAAAAGTTCTTGCATCCTTACAAAATGAGGGTTTAAATACCTCCTACTAATGATAATAAAAGACAAGGACTACCCCTACTAGGGTTCCGATAAGGCTATCCATAAAAGGGTAAAATGGGTGATACGCCCCGACAATCAGTACAATGGTACAGGTACGGATTGTCAGGATTGTTGGTGAATTACTTCGGGAGGAAGTAAACCTTAGAGATCCGCCCAGGGTATATGTTGATACGCCTCCTGGCGTACTCCTAGGTCCGCCCCGCTCGTATGTCCTGGGGATCCGCCAGCCTCGGGGTCACCTCCGTGGGTCTGATGTCTGAAGATCCGCCAGAGCGCCTGTGATCAGCGATCCTAGTTAGGATGTCCGCATCATTCTCTCCTTCTTTAAAAGAGTTCGACACTGATTTGTCTGTGTTGAACTCCAAAGGACCATCCGGCTTCCACGGGCTAAGGTCACGGATGTTGAACGCTGGTGAGATTTTACCAAGCCAATTCGGCATTGCTATATGAAAGGCATTGGCATTGACCTTCTTGGTGACCTTGTATGGCCCGTATTTCCTAGGCCGAAGCTTGCTGCTTGTGGCGTTGGCGAGTCGTTCTTTGCCCAAATAGACCATAACCTCATCCCCAACCTCAAACTGTAGGTCCCTGCGGTGCTCATCCGCCTTAGCCTTTAATTTCTGGTTTCTCTCCTCGAGAGTCTCTTTTACCTCTTGGTGCATCTGTATGTAATCCTTGGCCAGTTGGTTGGCAGTCACGTTTCCTTTAGGCAGATGGGCTATATCAAGGACGTGATTCGGGGTCTTTGTGTATACCAACTCAAATGGGGATCTCCCAGTTCCCGAATGTACAGAGCCGTTGTAGGCGAACTCAGCTTGGGCTAAAACCACATCCCACATCCGGGGCTTATCCTTACATTTGCTGCGCAGTAAGTTTCCCAAAGTTCTATTGACCACTTCTGTCTGTCCGTCTGTTTGAGGGTGGGCGGTGGTACTAAACTTCAGAGACGTATCAAACATAGCCCACAACGTCCGCCAGAAGTGACTGAGGAACTTCGTATCACGATCCGAGACAATGCTCTTAGGCACTCCATGTAGCCTGACAATCTCTTTGAAAAATAGCTTAGCAGTCGCTGAGGCATCATTAGTCTTGCGACATGGTATGAAGTGAGCCATCTTTGAAAACCGATCAACCACGACAAAGAAGGAGTCCATGCCCCTCTGAGTTCTGGGTAACCCTAGGACGAAGTCCATGGATAGATCCTCCCATATGGTCTCTGGCACAGGCAAAGGTAACTGCAATCCAGTATTTGTAGTGCGTCCCTTGGCGGTCTGGCAAATATAGCATCGTTCGACTAAGTAGGCAACATCTATCCTCATCTTAGGCTAGAAATAACGGGAACTCACTGCTTCATATGTCTTGTCCCGCCCAAAATGTCCTCCAAGGGATCCGCCATATAGATCACGGATAACCTTCTCGCGGATGGAAGTGCAGGGTAAGCAAAGTTGGTTGCCCCTCATGAGATACTCATCCATCAGGTGATATGCCCCATCCCCATGCTGGTGTTGACACTTCTCCCAGATATTGCCGAAGTCAGGATCCGCCAAGTACTCTCCTCTGATGTGTTCAAAACAATCGGTCTCCAGACTGACTGTTTTTATTAGTGCTACCCTTCGGCTCAAGGCGTCCGCCACTTTGTTCTGTTTTCCAGCCTTATGGATAAGCTTATAGGGGAACTTATCTATGAAGGCGGACCACCGGGCATGCATGGAGCTTCGAAGTTGCTTCTGACTTCCTAGGTACTTGAGAGTTTGATGGTCAGTGTAGAGGATGAATTCTTTCCCCACTAAGTAATGTTCCCAAACTTTCAACGCCCTCACTACAGCATAAAACTCTTGATCATACGTGGCCCACTTTTGCCGTGCCTCACAAAGCTTCTCACTGAAATATGCAATGGGCCTCTTTTCTTGCATCAAGACTCCACCAATCCCAACTCCACTGGCATCACACTCAACTTCGAACAGTTTATCAAAATTGGGATACGCCAGCACTGGCGCTGTACTCAACTTTTCCTTGATTTGGGCGAAGCTCTTCTCTTGGGCATCCGCCCACTCGAACCCCCTTCCCTTCTTCAAACATTCCGTCAACGGGGCCACTATGGAACTGAAGTTCTTGATGAATCGGCGATAAAACGTTGCTAACCCATGAAAGCTCCTGATATCCCCCACATTCCTCGGAGTAGGCCATTCTCGGATGGCTCTTACCTTCTCCCCATCAACTTGGACCCCATTGCCACTAACCACGAACCCAAGGAAAACCAGGCTTTCCATGACGAAATCACACTTCTTAGTGTTGGCGTATAGCTGGTGTTTCCTTAACAGGTCAAATACTATCCGCACGTGCTCCACATGTGTTGAAACACCTTTCCACAAGATTTTGATTTGACAAAATTAATTAAGTGAAAGTAAATATTCTACAACACACTAAGTTTAAATGCTTTGATTTAGTGTTACTAATGTGTTTGTTCAATGTTGAGTTTATAATTTATCATAAGACATAAAGATCATAAGGCTCAAGCCCTATATGGAAATCAAGGCCCAAGTCAAACGAGCCAAAGACCACTCAGCCCGCGTATCTCTAAAACGTCACCGTTGAAGTGATGAAACGCATGCTGAGTAAAGAAGGATCGAGAAGATCCACGTAGACAACTTCGGTATGAAGCTGCTGAGCTGTCTCGACAAAACGTGTAGGACAGCTACTGACCATAAGATAGCTTCCAGACAAAGTATTTCCTCATTAGGTAAAGGTTAGAAGACACAACAAGTTGTCTGGTTGACATTACCCAAAATGGTGGAACATACTGACTCACTGACCGAAGAACAGAAGACGCTGGAATCTGATTGGCTAACGAGAACTGCTGGCAGACTCAGTGAAAGCGACCTGTAGCCGTTTGTCTCCAACGGTTATTTCGAAATTCGAAATAACCAGAAGCTCTCATAGCTCTCTATAAATAGAGCATTCAGAATCCACATTCTTCAGAGAACTTTGAGCAAGAGCAGCTACGCTGACCAAACGTATACAAAAGTTCTCCATCAAAAGTAAAGCAAAATTCTTACACTACATTTTCATATCTGTGTAAAAGTCTAGAGTGGTTGTTTTTCAATCATCTAAGGTGTTCTAGCAATTGTTGTTTAGGACAAAATCTTTATCATTTCTAGAAGTAGAAAGGAGAGGCTGGGTACTCGGTTTTAAGTACTCAGCGGAGAGATTAGGATTGAGTAGAAGTATAGAGGAAGGTACTCTTGTCATACTCAATTGCTGATATTGTAAAAGGTTTGAGGCTCTACCTTTAAAGAGCTCAGTAGAGGATTTGAAATCTCGGAGGTGTTCCGGGGACAGGACGTAGGCTTAGAAGAAGCCGAACCTGGATAAATCTGCTGAGTGAAGTATTTCTAAACCTTAACTCCTTATTCATATTGCTTGCTTAAAACAAACTAAAAATGACCAAGTAAAAGAGGTCAAGCTGAGTTGTGCGCTACAAACGAGCAGGTTCAGGAATAGACTCTAAGTGCTATTTCCTGACCTAAGCAACGAAGCTGTCCTAGTCACTAGTTGACTAAGCCAGTGTCTTGCTGAGTGTTAAGTGCCGCTGTTTTATAAACTTTTCTTAAAGAAAAGAAATTTGCCCAAATTATTTAAGAAAAAGGTAAAATAGTTCCTAACCCCCCCTTGGAACTATATTTGCAACCTTACAAGGGACCAACAAGTGGTATCAGAGCCTAAAAGCTCATTACTAAAGGTCTAACAACCTTGAGTTGATCCATACCATGGGCGAAAACAGCACTCGGTTTCTCCCTGGAAACCAGACAACTCAGATATTACCTGAGGGGCTGTCCATTACCAGGCCTCCCCTATTCTTCGGGTTAAACTATACCTTTTGGAAGAATAGGATGAAAAACTTCATTCAAGCTACAAACATGAGTGCCTGGCTATCTATAGTCCAAGGCCCGTTTGTACCTGTGAAAGTTGTTGATGGCCAGTCAGTTGTTAAAGCTGAGGTTGAATGGACAGAGGATGATCTTAAGAAGCTTCAAAACCATGCTTCGGCTATCAATATGCTTCACTGTGCGCTCGATGCTGCAGAATATAACAAAATCTCAGGTTGTGAGTCGGCACAAGAGATCTGGAAAAAGCTGGAAGTCACCTACGAGGGAACAAACAAAGTAAAAGAATCCAAGGTGAATCAACAGATGAGACTGTACGAGCTGTTCGAGATGAACAATGATGAGAGCATTTCAGACATGAACACAAGGTTCACCAACATCATTAATGAGCTCAAGAGACTTGGAAAAATCTTCACTGAGGAAGAACAAGTCAAAAAGATACTCAGGAGTCTTCCAAAAGACTGGCAAGCAAAGAAAACAGCAGTTGAGGAAGCTCAGGATTTAACCACCTACAAATATGACGAACTCATCGGTTCATTGCTGACCCATGAGATATCAATGAAGAACTTTGAGGTGAATGAAAAATCTGATGACAAGAAGCAGAAGTCACTTGTCATGAAGGCTGACTCCACTGACGGGAGTTCAACTGATGATGAGGAGATGGCTATGTTCACAAGAAAGATGAAGAGGCTGTTCAGGAAGAACGACAAATATTCCAAAAAGCCTTACAAAAAGTTTGATAAGTATAAGGCTGACTCAAGCGACAGCAAATACAGAAAGGACAGCTCAAAGCCCATTACATGCTTTGAGTGCCACCAAGATGGCCATATTAAGTCAAACTGCCCCACGCTGAGGAAAGACAAGAAAAGTGGGAAGAAGGCAATGGTGGCTACTTGGAGTGACAGTGATGAATCTTCATCAACAGAAACTGAGGCCACCGAGTCAGCGAAGATATGCTTTATGGCTGACGAACTTGCTGAGCCATGCATTTCTGAGCATGCTGACCAATCTGATGAGTCAGATAATGAAGAGCAATCTAATGAGGTAATCTCACTCTCTCAACTCAGAAATGAAATGGGTAACGCCCTGAGTGATCTCTATACACTTGTTAAAAAGTGTAATAGGAAGATTAAAGCACTCAGCCGGCGCTGTGATGAAGTAGAAGAGGTCAAACTGAGTGACCTCAGATACCTTCTTCAAGACAACTCAGTTTTGCATGAAAATATGAAAATCATTCATGAGTCTGTCTCTGAAGTCCAGTCAGTTTCAAAAAAACTGAGGAAGGATGTCACAACCATTCAGAACCAACTAAAGGTTCCAAACAAAAATAATTTTCCTCTGAGAACTAAGTATCAAGGTACTCAGTACCAATGTACTCAGTAGAGACGAAATCCCCAGCGAAGAGTCCAGTGTGACTTTTGTGGGAAGTTAGGACACACCATTAAGGTGTGCTGGCACGCTCAGCACTGGGGTGCTGACAAGTCAGTAAAGAGTCCTAAACAGAAAGTCAGTTGTGACTTCTGTGGAAAAAGTGGCCACACTATTAATGTATGTCGCCACAAAATAAAATATGATGCTTTACCTGTTGAACCTAACAAGTCAGGACCCAAAAAGAATTGGGTACCTAAAGGAAACTGATTACAATGCAGGTAAGCCTGAGATGTGCCGAGAAGTCAAAAATGTGGTATATTGACAGCGCATGCTCAAGGCATATGACGGGTGATGAAACTCAATTCATCACGTTCGAACGTAAACGAGGAGGGAGTGTAAGTTTTGGAGACAACAAGAAGGGTAAGATAGTAGGCTCAGGAACCGTCGGAGGTAACCCTACTATTGAATCTGTCTCCCTAGTCAGCGGACTCAAATATAACTTACTCAGCGTAGCTCAGCTATGTGACAATGGGAGAAAAGTTATATTTGATGCTACTGGATGTAAAATATACGAGGGTAAAACTAATGAGTTAATCTTAACTGCCCCTCGGATAGACAATGTCTTTATGCTAAACCTCGAAAAGAAGTTTTCAAAAATTGTATGCTTAGTCACAAAGGAAGAAAATTCCTGGCTATGGCACAGGAGACTTGGTCATGTAAGCATGGACCTCCTGGCCAAATTAGCAAGAAAGCAATTGGTTAAGGGACTTCCTGAACTTAAATTTCAAAAAGATCAATTATGCCATGCCTGCCAAGCTGGAAAACAAACCAAGCAATCTTTTCAAAGTAAAAACATTGTCTCAACTAAGCGTCCGTTAGAAATGCTACACTTGGATCTCTTTGGTCCAGTCCAGCCGCTGAGTCTGGGTGGAAGAAGGTTTTCCTTGGTTATTGTAGATGATTTCTCTCGGTACACATGGGTTATCCTGCTGACCAGTAAGGATGAGACTTTTGAGACATTTTCAAACTTGGTTAGGAAAATTGAAAATGAGAAAGACCTAAAATTAGCTCATATCCGTAGTGATAATGGTGGAGAATTCAAGAACCAGAAGTTTGTTGAATTCTGTGAAGCCAGCGGCATTGACCACAATTTCTCTGCTCCTAGAACGCCTCAACAAAATGGGGTTGTTGAAAGGAAGAACAGAACTCTGGTTGAGATTGCTAGGACAATGCTGGATGAGCATAGGCTTCCAAAGTATTTTTGGGGAGAAGCTGTCAACACAGCATGCTATATTCTGAATAGGGCTTTAGTTAGACCTATACTTAAGAAAACCCCATATGAACTTTGGAAAGGACGAAAGCCCAACATTGGATACTTTCGTGCCTTTGGCTGTAGGTGTTTTATTTTAAATACCAAAGATAGCTTAGCCAAATTTGATTCAAAAGCTGATGAGACTATCTTTCTAGGCTACTCAACAAACAGTAAAGCATACAGAGTTTTTAATAAGAGAACTCAAGTATTAGAAGAATCTATACATGTGCAATTCGATGAAACTAACCCTGCAGGAAGATACCAGCCGCTGACAGAAGATGAACCAAACTCAGCACCTGCTGATCAAGAACCAGCTACTGAGTCCTTCATAAAACGGCTGACCAAGAGTAAGAGTGAACCTAAAATTACTTTCACTGACCTATCTACTTCTGCAGAGAATGTTGAAACACAGATAGAACATGACACAAGTCTACCAAAGGAGATAAGAGTCCCAAGAGGGCATTCAGAAAATGCAATTCTTGACTCAGCTGGAAATACGCTGATGACAAGAAATCAACTAAGGAAGTATCTCGGCAATGTAGCTTTTGTCTCAGTACTTGAGCCGAAGAACTTTGCCGAAGCTGAGGATGACGAATTCTGGATGAATGCCATGCAAGAGGAACTCAATCAGTTCAGGAGAAATAATGTATGGGAGCTAGTGCCACATCCTAGGAGCCAAAAGACCATTGGAACGAGATGGGTCTTCAGGAACAAGCTAGATGAGCAAGGAAACGTAGTCAGAAACAAGGCAAGACTTGTAGCTCAGGGCTACAGTCAGCAAGAAGGTATTGACTATGGTGAGACCTTTGCCCCAGTGGCAAGGCTAGAAGCTATTAGGATTTTATGTGCATATGCATCTTACATGAACTTTAAATTATTCCAAATGGATGTCAAAAGTGCATTTCTTAATGGAGTTATAAACGAGGAGGTTTATGTAAATCAACCTCCAGGTTTTGAGGACCCTAAGTTCCCAAACCATGTTTACAAACTCAAAAAGGCTCTGTATGGCCTCAAGCAAGCACCACGTGCTTGGTACGAGAGGCTGACTAGTTTCCTGCTGACTAGAAATTACGTCAGGGGCAAAGCTGATACAACCTTATTCATTAAGAAAAAGGGTAAAGATACCCTGCTGGCCCAAATTTATGTTGATGATATAATATTTGGTGCAACTAACGAATCAATGTGCAAGGAATTTAGCAAACAAATGCAGACTGAATTCGAAATGTCAATGATGGGAGAACTCAACTTCTTCCTCGGACTTCAAATCAAGCAAGGAAAGAATGGCATATTCATAAGTCAAGCTAAATATGCCAAGGAGATATTGAAGAAATATGAACTAGAACATTGTAAGCCAATATCCACTCCTATGGGCACTGACACTGTCCTTTGTGCTGATGAGAATGGTAAGTCAGTAGACAGCAAGTTATACCGAGGTATGATTGGCTCTTTACTTTACTTAACAGCAAGTAGACCGGACATTCAGTTCTCAGTATGTTATTGTGCTAGATATCAAGCTAACCCTAAGGAATCCCATTACATAGCTGTAAAAAGGATCCTTAGATATTTGCAAAGCTCAGTAAATGCAGGTCTGTGGTATCCAAATACTCATAACTTTACACTCATCGGATACACTGACGCTGACTATGGACGAGACAAGCTGGAAAGAAAAAGCACCTCTGGAGGATGCCAATTCCTAGGAAGCTGTCTTGTATCTTGGTTCATCAAGAAGCAGGCGTCAGTAGCCCTGTCCACAACTGAAGCTGAGTACATTGCTGCTGGAAGCTGTGTTGCTCAAGTCCTTTGGATTAAGCAACAGCTTGAAGATTATGGTGTTCAAACAAAGACAATTGAAGTCAAATGCGACAACAAGAGTGCAATTGACCTCTCAAAGAACCCAGTTCAACACAGCAGGATGAAACATGTCAGCATAAGACATCACTTCATCAGAGATCATGTACTCAAGAAAGAAATCAAGCTGACTTATGTGCCAACAGACGAGCAGCTTGCTGATATCTTTACAAAACCTCTAGCACGAGAGCAATTTAGTATACTGAGAGAAGCAATTGGTATGTTTAATCCTATTCAGTAAATTCCTGTGCTAAATGAATATTGAATGCTGAGTGAATTACATGCTGAATGATTTATTGTTTGCTGAGTATCTCTTGAAACTGACTAAATATACAATACTGAGTAATCTTGCACACTGAGTAAATTAGCTTCGAACTTGAACTTAAAGCCATTCCTAAAGAATGTACTGACTACTCAGAATATGAAACGTTTATATCAACAAACGCTAAGAAGAAGCACTTATTAGCATTTAATGTCACTACACGCGAGGTGACACCTGTACTACGCATGCGCCGAATAACGTCTTAATAGTGTCATAAGTGTCAGGGTTTCTGGCGATTGGACAACCCAGAGCAAAACTGGATTAAAATTCAAACGGAACCCTAAACCATAAAATCTATAAATAGTAAATACTAACCCACTACTCTCGTCACATATACACTGAACTCTAAGAAAGCTTCAAAATTTTCCAAAGAGCTTCAAAACTTCAAAAATGTCTTACAACGAAAGTTATTTCTCTCCAACTCTCAAATCCTCTGACCAGGCTGGTCCTTCAACTAGCCTAATGAGAAAAATGATTAAAGTACACTCTTGGGCTAAGAATCAAGAGGTATTAAGAAGTCGATTCTTCCACCCTGACTTCATCTCTTCAGAGACTCCATTCTGTGAATGGATCAAAAACAACAAATGGACAGGTCTCTTCTCTCTGTCCGGGCAAACCTATCCTACAATGGTAAGAGAGTTCTACTCCAACCTGCATGTTGATGCAGATGACTCTGACTATCTGGAGACCACAGTCAAGGGTCAAAAGATAGTGATAACCCCTGAATATCTAGCTACATTGCTAGAGATACCAAATACAGGGATCCAGTTCAGAACCACAAAGGAGCCGATACCGAAAGCCATCGCAGAGAAGATGAAGGGATTCTGTAAACCCAGAAACTACAAAGGAGAAGTACCTAGCACCTGCATGGGCAAAAATCAGAAGATGGCCCACTTCTTGCTGACCAACTTTATCTTCCCTAAACTCAGCTCTCCCTCATCTGCCTCTAATTTTGAACAATGTTTCATCTGGCATATGCTGACCAGCACTCCTTTCAACATGCCTGTATTTTTGGTCGGGGCTTTCCAAAGAAGCGGAAGGAAGCTCCGTTTAGGTTCTCTCATCACCAGGATAATACAAGACAAGAACATAGAGACTGTTGGTGAAATAAGTTCAACGGGAACTACTATCACTGCACGTCTGCTGAATGGACTCTCACATAGCCAACCTCTTAGAGGATATGATGAAAATGCCACTCCTGAGGAGGAGAATCTTATGGCTGAGGATGAGCAACCCATTGGAGAAATGGAAAATCTGGCTAACCTGGATGCCATTATAGAGGATGTTATGGCTGAAGCCGCTCACACTGCTGAGGGTACAGAACCAATTAATGAACCTCCAACTGAGAATCCGTCCACTGTTCCATCTGAGGTTGCTGAAGCTGAGAAGAAGAAGAAAAAGGGAGCATGCTCGAAGGATATTCATACTGTCCCGAGAAAGATAAGGCTGATAGAAAGCAACAAGAGGAAAGCTGATCAAGACCTAGCTGAGTCAGCTGAGAAGAAGCTGCGAACAGCTGAAGAACCTGTTCTTGAAGGTCATGTTGCTCAAGAGGGGTCTCCACAAAATCAAGCCTCTGTTCCTCCCGTAGAGAAACAAGCCAAGACCCCTGTAAGTCCAAAAGAAGCTCCACTCCCACCTCAAACTCAAAGCAACTCAGCACCTGAGGTCAACACGCCTCGTAGTCCTGTCACTACACAAGGCCCTCAGTGTGAACCCACTTCTGCCAAATATGCACACCTTGGTGCCACTGAGTCAGGTCGGCGTGTCATCGCCTCAGCAAGCACTCTGCTTCAAGAACAAGCACCTACTCCATTAACTCCTGCTCAGTCCTCTCATCCACCTGTCACTCACCATATTCTGCGTGAAATCCATGAATTAATCAATCACTTCTCCTCTGTCCAGACGCAGCAACCCACACATGCTCACATGACCAGAATGACTGAACTCATGCTGGGTATGGTCAGTCATATGAATTCCTTGGAAGGTCAAATACGTGTGCTGCAGGATCAGGCCAAATCTCCTGCCCCTACCGTTAATTTGCCTACTGCTGATGCTGGCAAAACGGGGGAGAAAAGTGGCAACTAAGGAGAAGGAACTCTAGAGTGTTGGAGAAACTAGAGTGTTAAGTGTTAGAAGTTAGGAAGAAGAACTTTATCTTGTTTTTTTTTGTAATGTTTGTTTTTGTGTTGTTTTATTTTTAACTTACCTAACTTCTGTTACTCCTGAAATACTTGCATTCATATTTTAACTGTTGATTATTCATCCTTTAAATGCCAAGTATTATATAAATGCATGCTGCATATAGATGTTTGAACTTGTCAAATATAAACCATTGAACAAATGATTTACTCAGCGCTCTGTCACTATACATTACTTCCGCTGAATACTGAGTAAAATAGAATATGTCCCATAAGCTGACCTATATCTGAAAACTGACCTTAGACTTATTTAATTAAACCTTAGAATGTTTAGAATAAAACTAAGTCAGTAGCTCAGCCCTGACGGGGGAGTTCACTTAATCAAAAAGGTCAACTATCATGGGGGAGCTCAATGCTGAGTTCCTTACTGATTAGTTTTGCCAACATCAAAATGGGAGAGTTTGTTGAAACACCTTTCCACAAGATTTTGATTTGACAAAATTAATTAAGTGAAAGTAAATATTCTACAACACACTAAGTTTAAATGCTTTGATTTAGTGTTACTAATGTGTTTGTTCAATGTTGAGTTTATAATTTATCATAAGACATAAAGATCATAAGGCTCAAGCCCTATATGGAAATCAAGGCCCAAGTCAAACGAGCCAAAGACCACTCAGCCCGCGTATCTCCAAAACGTCGCCGTTGAAGTGATGAAACGCATGCTGAGTAAAGAAGGATCGAGAAGATCCACGTAGACAACTTCGGTATGAAGCTGCTGAGCTGTCTCGACAAAACGTGCAGGACAGCTACTGACCATAAGACAGCTTCCAGACAAAGTATTTCCTCATTAGGTAAAGGTCAGAAGACACAACAAGCTGTCTGGTTGACATTACCCAAAATGGTGGAACATACTGACTCACTGACCGAAGAACAGAAGACGCTGGAATCTGATTGGCTAACGAGAACTGCTGGCAGACTCAGTAAAAGCGACCTGTAGCCGTTTGTCTCCAACGGTTATTTCGAAATTCGAAATAACCAGAAGCTCTCATAGCTCTCTATAAATAGAGCATTTAGAATCCACATTCTTCAGAGAACTTTGAGCAAGAGCAGCTACGCTGACCAAACGTATACAAAAGTTCTCCATCAAAAGCAAAGCAAAATTCTTACACTACATTTTCATATCTGTGTAAAAGTCTAGAGTGGTTTTTTTTCAATCATCTAAGGTGTTCTAGCAATTGTTGTTTAGGACAAAATCTTTATCATTTCTAGAAGTAGAAAGGAGAGGCTGGGTACTCGGTTTTAAGTACTCAGCGGAGAGATTAGGATTGAGTAGAAGTATAGAGGAAGGTACTCTTGTCATACTCAATTGCTGATATTGTAAAAGGTTTGAGGCTCTACCTTTAAAGAGCTCAGTAGAGGATTTGAAATCTCGGAGGTGTTCCGGGGACAGGACGTAGGCTTAGAAGAAGCCGAACCTGGATAAATCTGCTGAGTGAAGTATTTCTAAACCTTAACTCCTTATTCATATTGCTTGCTTAAAACAAACTAAAACTGACCAAGTAAAAGAGGTCAAGCTGAGTTGTGCGCTACAAACGAGCAGGTTCAGGAATAGACTCTAAGTGCTATTTCCTTACCTAAGCAACGAAGCTGTCCTAGTCACTAGTTGACTAAGCCAGTGTCTTGCTGAGTGTTAAGTGCCGCTGTTTTATAAACTTTTCTTAAAGAAAAGAAATTTGCCCAAATTATTTAACAAAAAGGTAAAATAGTTCCTAACCCCCCCTTGGAACTATATTTGCAACCTTACAAGGGACCAACAACATGTTCCGCCAAGGTCTGGCTATGAATCAGAATGTCATCAAAATACACAACCACAAATTTGCCAATTACCGGGCGGAGCACCTGATTCATCAGCCTCATGAATATACTAGGGGCGTTAGTCATCCCGAATGGCATTACTAACCACTCATACAACCCATCTCTAGTCTTGAAAGCAGTCTTACACTCATCCCCAGATCAAATTCGTATCTGATGATAACCGCTCCTGATATCAATCTTGGAGAAGACTCGGGATCCGCCAAGCTGGTCTAGCATATCATCCAGCCTTGGAATAGAGAACTTATACTTGATAGTGATCTTGTTGGTAGCCCTGCTGTCCACACACATCCGCCAAGATCAATCCTTCTTGGGCGTAAGTAGGGCTGGGACGGCGCATGGACTCATACTTTCTCTAACGTATCCCATCTCAATGAGCTCTTCCAGTTTCTGTCTCATGATGTCATTTTCCTTTGGACTCATTCGATAATGGGGAAGGCTTGGCAAACTAGCCCCGGGCACAAGATCAATATGATGATGGATGTCCCTCAAAGGTGGTAACCCACTCGGCAGTTCATCAGGGAACAGATCTTGATATTCGCCAAGTAGGCGGGTCACTTCATTCGACATCTCCCTTTCGCCCCTTCGGGCGGGTTCATGATTCGCCTTAACCATTACCACATACACCATTTGGCTCTCTTCACATTCACTGACAAATGATTTGTGTGTAGGACAGACTACCAAAGTAGACTTCTCGTCGGCCTTTGGCTCTCTCATCATTGGCGTAAGGACGAACTTCACCCCATTCTTCACAAATCTGTAAGTATTCTCTCTTCCAGCGTGGATGGCGTCGTTATCAAACTGCCAGGGTCGGCCCAACAATAGGTGGCAGGCATCCATATCGACCACATCACAACAGACTTCATCACTGTAATCACCAATCACAATAGGTACCCTGCATCTCTGGGTCACCCTAAGCTCACCCACGTTTTTGATCCATCCCACTCTATAGGGGTCGGGATGCACCTCCGCCAACAACCCGAACTTCTGAACGGCGCTGCTGCTCACAATGTTCTCTTGGCTCCCACTATCTATTATCATATTGCATCGCCCACCTTTCACAAGACAGCGGGTCCTGAATAGTCGGTGCCTCTGGTCTCCCTCTATCCGGCTGGAGACTAACAAACGCCGTACAACATGAATGGCGTATCTTTCTTCATCCGCCTCATCATCATCTTCTCCTAAGGGTTTGCAAAATACTTCATCCCCTTCGTCATAGTCATCTTCATACCTCTCCACCATGTTGGCGCTCTTCCTCCTAGGACATTCGTTGGACCTATGGACTGGTTCATTGCACCGAAAACATTTGAAAGGCGCTGGCCTCGCATACGGATTGTTTCTCTTAGGTGGTATAGGTGCTTCCTTGTATGGCCTAGTATCTCCGACAGATCCCCTTCCCACACTGTTAACCTTGGCCCCACTGGCACTCGCCACCTGCTTGCCTTTGTCATAAGACCTCACGTGATCTCTTCCTCCAGGCGTATACTCAGTAGTGGCGGATCTCCTGGATCTCCCAGTTAGTTGAGATTCAGCCTTGAGGGCTAAATTTCTGGCATCTTGTACCCGAACCACCATCTGTGTGCCAATACGATCCTGGATGGTGTATCTCAACCCTTCTAGATACCTAGAGGTCTTTTGGCTTTCAGTTTCTAACAAGTTGGCCCTTGCCGAAAGCCTCAAGAACTCGGAGGTATACTCATGAACACTTCGGGTCCCTTGAGAGCATCCCCTGTAGGAGCTGTAGATATACTGCTCATAATCCGGTGGTAGGAACCGCTCCCTCAACATCGCCTTCATCCGTAGCCAAGATCTAATCGGATCTCTGCCCCTTCTTCTTCTTTCTTCCCTCATCTGATCCCACCAGACTGATGTGCCACCCTTCAAGCGATACGCCACCAGCCTTATTTCCTCTCATCAGGAATCCCAGCGTACTCAAAGAAACGTTCTACTTTCGATAACCAGTCTAAGAATCCCTCTATGTCCAGTTCGCCTCCAAAAGACGGTAAGTCTATTTTTAGCTTAAAGGCATCATCTCTATCAAAGTTTCCTAGACCTGGGTATACTCTAGCAACCTCCACACGTCAGTTGTCAACAGGCCCAACATCCCTCATAGTTCTAACGGTATCATCATTTCCGATACCCTCAAAGTCATCACTATCACTATCAGCGTTATGCACAAGGACAAAGTTGGGTCTTCTTACCTCAGGATCCCTAGGATCCGTTTGTGGAAGCTGTTGTTCAGGGATTCCTTCCTTTTTCTGGGTTGATCCTCCCGCGTTTGGTCGGATTAGAGCCCGAACTTCCAGTTTGAAGTTTTCTAGGGAGGTGGCCAGCTCCAGGAACCGTTGGTCGGTTTGCCTCTGCCGCTCATGGCTAGCCTGGATCTGCTTCGCGAGGTGCTCCCTCAGCTCCTCATACCTTCGGTCACTGGTTTCCATGGAATCTTGCTGTTGTCGGGGTTGAACCATTGCCAAAAGAAGTTTCGGGTCAGGAAACGTTCGGCTCTAATACTAACTGATACAGATTGAAAGCGATAAATGAAGGTTTTAATCGTAAACCCACAAAGATGTTCTTCTCTAGCTAAACTAGAAGGAGTGAATCCCAAGATAAAAAGGTATTAAACCTTGAATTCTCAAAGAGAAAGAGTTGATTGATAAAAGTTCTTGCATCCTTACAAAATGAGGGTTTAAATACCTCCTACTAATGATAATAAAAGACAAGGACTACCCCTACTAGGGTTCCGATAAGGCTATCCATAAAAGGGTAAAATGGGTGATACGCCCCGACAATCAGTACAATGGTACGGGTACGAATTGTCAGGGTTGTTGGTGAATTACTTCGGGAGGAAGTAAACCTTAGAGATCCGCCCAGGGTATATGTTGATACGCCTCCTGGCGTACTCCTAGGTCCGCCCCGCTCGTATGTCCTGGGGATTCGCCAGCCTCGGGGTCACCTCCGTGGGTCTGATGTCTGAAGATCCGCCAGAGCGCCTGTGATCAGCGATCCTAGTTAGGATGTCCGCATCACAAGTTGAACGCATTAAAGATAATCATGGTTATCAAAACCGGATGGGTCAAAGAACCGGAAAGGACAAAGGGTCAAGGGTTAGAGGTTCAATCGGGGTTTAACCGAGGTTCAACCGGTATTATCAAAAATATGTGAAAAATAATATTTATCCATATTTTAACTTATAAAAAATATATAAATTAAATTAAATTTATTAAATTTATAAATCCAATCATGAATTAAAAATTTAATAAAAATTTAATTTATAAAAAGACTAAAAAATATAAATTACATATTTTTTAAAACTAAATTTAGTATTATTATTAACATAACATATAAGTATAATAAAATAGTTATTATACCATTTTTTAGAGTTTTAAATTTTATTTTATGAAATATTTAAATATTAATAAAATATTATGAGTATTCAAATGATAAAATAATGTTCGTATAATATTTATAGAAATATAAAAAATTTGATGAAAAAGAGAAATATAAAACATAATAATAAATAAATAATATTTTAAATATTTACTTTTTATAATAATTATATATATCTATATTGTTAAGATTAAACATAAGTTAATAAGTGGTCTAATGGTTAAGCAGCAACTTTTTTTATTGAGTATAAAATGTAACCGATCAGCCCGGTTAAGTGCGACCGTTTCAGACAGGTCATGGTTCAACCGACCGGGTTAGACGGTTCTGGTCGGTTTTCAAGCATTTAAAAACCGAACCACCTCCGGCCCGAAATGATGACCGGTTCCGATCGAACCAGTTTGAACTGGCCGGTCCGGTTCGGTTCTCAAAACCATGAAGATAATATTGAACAAGTTCTTATATTAGGAATATATTTTCACTTCTCCAAAAAATTTAGGAGGAAATTTAGATCCCATCCACTGATATTTTGTATTTGTTTCTAGCCAAGTTAAAGAGTACTAGAGATTAAAAAGATTCATTTTATTTTTTAGTTGGTGGAAAGATTTAAATACTGCGGAAAACCTTCCTTATGCAAGAGATAGACTTGTAGAGGGATATATGTGGGCACTCGGATCGAGTTTCGAGCCACAATATAGTATTTCTCGAATACTTATATCCAAGTATGTGGCGTTGGTAACAATGTTGGACGATACTTATGATTCATATGGTACCATTGATGAACTCCGACTTCTCACAGCTGCACTACAAAGGTAACTTGTAAATAGATGGACAAATATATAGATCAAGTTCCTCTCTAACTATATTACGATACATAATTTTCATGTTATTTTTTCAAAATGCAGGCCCACTAAAGAAGGCTATGATGAACTACTAGAACCTATGAAATTTATTTAGCGGACTATTTTTGAATTAATAGAGAATGATGACAATCAAGGATGCTCTTGTAAAACAACTTTTGCTAGGGAAATGGTATATATATTATCTATTTATAAGTTAAATATAGGTATAATTTTTTAAAAGTGCCACTTGTTACCCACGTGGCATGTCAAGCCAATTTTTTTTATTGAATTTAGGTGAAAATGACATATAGAAGAAACTAAAGGAAATGGTGGTGTGGTTTCTTTTTAAGAATTGGAGCTATATATATATGAATTATAACTTATTAAATTATATATTAATGACCAGATGTTAGAGTTGGCGATAGCCTACAATATGGAGACAATTTGGCAGAAAGAAAGAAAAGCGCCCTCCTTTAACGAGTATATGAAAAATGGAAAAGTTACAAGCGATTATGACATTCTTATATCAGCATTCATTCTTGGAGTTGAAAATATGGGTATGAAGGAAATTTTATGGATACGAAATGATCCAAAAATTATTATTGGTGCCAAATTGTATGCTCGTTTCCTCAATGACATTTCAAAGGTATGCTACTTTAATTAATTAATTTCATCAACTTTAGTTCATGCATGTTTGAAAAAAAGGAAAAATAGTAGGCTTTATACATAATTAGAGACCTAATTTTTTTTAACTTTTATCGATTGATTCATTTGTGTTTGTTATCGTTTTTTCTACGGTTGTAATATGTGAGTTCTCGTAATTTTTTTCCAAATTTGGATCCTATTTGTTTCTGAGGTAGCTCGGGGTCACAAAATAGTCAGGATGTTTGTGCTTCCGCCTCCAACTTTTACTAAAAACTACTTGTACTTTTCAATCATTTAACACCTTCAACTTATCAATTTTAGGCTTACCATATTTATTGATCGGGAATATTTCAAATTTGACCAGACATGTAATGTGAATTTTATTTAAAATTTTGAATTCAACAAATAAGGATCTTAAAGGCCCAAAACTAATAAGTTCAGAGCGACAAACGGTAAAAAGTTTTAGTTTAAGCTGGTGTTTGATAACTTTTAAAAAAGGTGGCGTTTGATTGCTTTTAAATAAATACTAAATTGTAAGTGTCGAACATTATCAATGCTTAAAATATTAAATTATATAGCTATTTGATAAATATTAAAAATAAATACTGAAGTTAAAAATATTAGTTGATCATACTCAAGTTTAAAAATTTAACTTAAATATAGATTTATACGAATAAGTGGACTTTTTTTACATAAGTAGAATTTTTTTTAGTTGTGTAATTAAACAAGCTAAAACCTAATATGCACTTATGTATTAATTTTAAATGATATAGGTTCTCAAATATTGTTTAAATGTGTGATAGGTTCAAGTATAAATATGGGCTAGTAAAACGTTACAAATTTAGATATTTAATTAAGTATTAAGGTAAAAGTGATAAAAATTGTTTTTTTTTTCTTTGAAGAATGAGACAAATAGAGGAGACTTTCCTAAAGCTATTGATTGTTATACAATACAATATGGTGTGTCACAAGATGAGGCCACCGAAGCCATCTTAAAAATACTTGAAAATAAATGGAAAGAAATGAATGAAGATTTGGTGAAGCCAACTACTATACCGAGGATGTTGCTCAAGTACACTTTTAATTATGCTCGCACCAGCATGCTTTTTTGTTCAAACCAAGATACCGATTTGTATACTTATGCACACAACATGAAACCACTTATCACATCATTGTTGATTAATCCACTTCAAATGTAATATGAACATTGTTTATATGATGTAATCCTTACTTGTTTTTTGATGTTTCTTCAATAAGTGTAATGGTCATTGTCGCTTATCATCTTATTTCATTAAGCCACTTTATTATTGTTCCCATATTCGTTTTCTACTCTCTCTTACAACTTAAATTTCGCCTAAAAAATAAAATGAGCTAGAATAATATAGATTAACATTATATTAGAATATTTGTACTGATACGAATTTGAAATGATGTTGGTAGTTTTGATCTTGAAGAAGTAAAGAAATGAATCTTCTCTAGCTAAACTAAAAGGAAATAACCCTGAGAAAGCTTGAAACCATAGCCTCTAATGAAGAAAAATGTATTTGATTCATAATACCTCCCAATGCACGATTAACATAACTTAAAGACTTATGGTAAAAGAATTACAAATAAACTAATGGTAAACTAGAAAATAGGCTAAACAACAAAATAATAAATATGCAGTGACATAATGGTAGATAGAACATAATTAAAAAATGGCAGAATTTATCAAAACTTGCTTGTCAAGTTATTCTACACGTCGTGTGAAAAGTGACACACTGTGTGGGCTGAAATTCCGATAATCCACACGTTGTTTTGCCAAATCCACATAACTTGTGAATTAACCAAAAGAAACATAAACTTGAATTGTTGGACACACATAGTGTTGGCTTTTTTAAACATCGAGTGGGTGCCTTAGCCACGCTTCATTGTGATGTTCAAAATCCACAAAATGTGTGTCATGTTCTCACCTGCTGTGTGAGCCCTATTTTGCTGATTGATGAGAGTTCAACCCAAGCTAATTCTCGAGTCGCTCAACTAAGGGATAACTGTACCCCATCATTAATCAAGTAATTAATCTCATTAAGTTTAGGTATCGAATCCATGAGATTTATACCCAAAAGTATCAAACTACTCGGTTTTACAATATGATCTAGGTGATGATTACTTTGGTTTGGTGTATGGTAACTATTATAAAATACTCCTAAGATATATGTGAGAAATATTTTAGCTTACAAGCCCTTATGTGATGATACAACATGTTGACTAGGTGACATGTCGTGTGGGATCTTAGACAAGGGGAGAGTTGACTTCGTTGACTGTCAGTCTCCGCCGATCGTGTCTACTTTGACTTCACACACCGTGTTGACACTTCTGCATGCCATGTGTGATGTTTTAAGGCCATTTTTTCTTTCTTTCACACAGCGTGTGGTAAGCCCTTTTGGTCTTTTCTCATTTCTTTACGTTTTATTGTGCGTTCATATAGCTTGTAAAATACGACCATTGAACCCGAGATTAATCAAATTATTTATTTATAATAAAAGGGATTAAAAATGACCAAAATTAACTAAAAGTGCATAATTTATTATTTTTGTTATTTTATTAAAATATGCATGAAATTAGTTATTAAACTTAATTATTTTCTCAAGAATGACCCGGGAATTATTCCAAAAGATAGGAATAAAAAATCTCTATCAACCTCCTCAAACTTAAAGTTTTACTTATCCTCAAGTAAATATATTCGAAAGACAAAGGATGGATAGATTGATAAACAAACCTCCTTGATTTAACTCGGTACAAGTTTCCGGAAGTGAGATTTTTTTTATGAGGCTCCTATGAGCACCAGTGGGAATGGAAAGGTTGCCAAATTCCATGTTGAAATTTCATTACTTAATCTTAATAGGCAATATTGAAAAAAATGATTATCTACGGAAAACTCTATTGCACCTCACCAGCGGTAGTCTACTTAATCACACAAATTTTTGAGTGGCTCGATGTTTACTCTTTTCTTTCCGAGGTCATAATTGACTTTGCACATTTATCTGAGTACCTCCGTTTTGTTACAGTTGAAACAATATAAAAAATTATCTCATATTGGGGTTTTAATGAGATTAAGGCTTTCGAATGGAGGTTAAAGGTTATTTGTTAGACACAAGTGTGACCCCTAATTTGAGGGTGATGAACTGAAATTGCTCGAAAGAGTTTGAAAATGCTAAAAACTCTCTTTTTCTATTTTTTTTATTTATTTCGAGAGTGGCACAAAAACTATTCCAGTGGATGGTTTTGATGTTAATGGGTGTAAGAAAGACAATTGGTTAGTAGGTTCAATGTGGGTTTTCTAAGGATTACGTGAACCAAGAAAATAAAAATTTTAAGAAGATATTAGCCTAATTGAGTTTATTTTATCTTCTATATGATGTTATGTTGAAATAGACAGATTAACTCGGTATTTGGTGCAAACTCTATGACTCGAATTAAGTAAAAGCTCTCGAAGATTGTGAAACAACATAGAATTTATATATACTTTTTTTACCTCAAATTCGTCACAATTAACTTAGCTTACTTTGTGCTTTCGGGTTTTCCATTAAAATCTCAAAAAAATTGCCTTTTTAAGATTAATTAATAAAATAGCTTGTGAATTTGGACTATTTAATCTGTTCATATATAAGGTGTGAATTCCAATGTACCATAAGGAAACCAATTTCGGAATCGAGATTTAATATTTTACAATTGACACGAGCCTTCGTATTGAACTATTTATTTTGAGGGAAAATAACTGAACTTTATTTTGGAGGAAGTTAATTCGAAAGCAAGGATCATTCTTGAGCTTTTATTTTTATTTTATTTATTTTTTGTGGTTTTTATTTTTTATTCTTATTATATATATATATATATATATATATATATATATTATATAACATAACTATATTTATATTTTTTTAATTCCCCCCTTTATTTTTCTCACACATCACGTTGGGAATTCCATACGCCGTGTGGCTTGAGAAGCAGAGTTTCTGTTTATTAGGGGCTAGTTTACACGGCATGTGGATGACTCCACAGGTCGTGTGAACCGGCTTCACACGTATAACAAACTAATAACGATATGAAAACATATTTATATATATCAAATGAGAGATGGAAATACACGAAACAAAACCTGCAAAACACTTAAAACACAAGAACACATGCACAAAATGCGAGGGTTTCGCTACCTCACCGCACAACAAAAATATACGAAATCCCAAAAAGTACATAAACTAAAACCAAGTGAAAGAGGGTTGGGCACTCCGTTAGTTTTGTGGCGGATGTGGTGGCCATGGGAACCATGTTCGACGCTATACATCTAGGCAAAGTAATCAAAATTCGCATATTGAGCATTCTCGACCTCTTGCTGTCGGACTATGGCATTTTGCCCTTAGATGATCGTTTCTTGGCCATGTTGGGGTTTAGTGTCCTATAGACAATTGTTGTAGGATACAAACTTAATGTAAATGAATTGTTCTTTATATCATTTGTTTAATGAGATATATGTTTTATAACTATATAAAGGCAATCCCTTTTAAGCACTAAATAAAGTCTAATAAAAGGAAATCCGTAAGTTTATTTGAAGTGATTATAAAGTGTTCATACAAGCATGAAGTGAGACAAAACTTTATAGTAAACTGATAAACTTAAAACCACCCCAAGTCAATTGATATGTTTGGGACTGACATATCACTGTTGAGACTTGTATGTAACAATGTCTTCTGTCCGATAGAAAGCTAATCTCACAAGCTTCATATATATAGATATCTGGACAGTTAGATCCGATGAAACGTTGTTCATTAGGATTGGGGATCCGATTTGAGATAACAGGATGGGTAGATTCATCCTTGTCACCTGTTCATCTCATTGGTATTAATAGGTATAACTAATCCTCAGACTCAAAGGAATATTAATTGGTATTCTGGATTACGGAATGTGATGCTTTGACTCTGGTGTAACACGATCCTTAACAGAGATGACTCTGGGGTGTGAACAGTAGACGTTGGGTATCATAGGAAGTAATTACAGAGTCGTTATATATTGGATTGAGCATTTATCACTCCCGATAAATGGGAGATACATCCATGGATCGCTTGTGGAAGACTCGACTCTAAATCCTTGCAAGGTGATAGCTTAAGAGTAAGAAATACAGATTTCACTTAACCTATCTTTTTGAGTTGACTCGGCCTGTACAAGTAAAATGAACATCTCGCTATATGTGACTTGACATCACCCATAGTCATAAGATTCAGTTCAAGGATGTAGTTGATAAAGGATCGAATTATACTGTAACTAATACGGAAAGGTTAACGACAGAATCAACCTGTCTTCTTATAGCTCTGGGGGAATGATTACGGACTTGCTAATCACATACTCTGTACATCATTCCGTTATGCAAAGATTAAATATAATTCTTTGAAAATTAATTTAATAACGTTGCATACGGCTAGAAGCAATAAGAACCTAATGGATCACACATAAGACTTGGAACCTAAAAGAGAGATAGATGTTAATTAATTGATAGAAGCCCAATTGAGCCCAATAAGGCCCATGGACATAAGGGGGTCGAAATTCATGTAGTGATATACATGAATAATTAATTTGATTTTGTTAATCCTAATTAGATTAGGAATATGAATTAAATTAATTAAGAGATAATTAAGTTAGGAGTTTTAATTAGATTAATATACTCCTATTATTATCCAATAAGGTTATTATTATTATCCTTAATATATTAGATATTTAGTGAGATAATAATTAGGAATTCTATTCCGAATGGAATTCCTATTCAGTAACCTAATTCTATCTAACTAGGGATTAGATATAAGAGATTATAAATACCCCTTCCCTTGAGATTTTTGAAATCTAAGAAAGCTATACCCTACTTGTGATTTTCAAAATTCACCTAGTCCAAGAGAGAGAAAATTCGACACCCCTAGTTCGAGGACGAGATTTCTCTACGGCTTCGTTTGATCAATTGATTTTCATCTATTTCTTTCATCCTTGATCTTGTGTTGATTAGTTAGAGGCAATCTACTTTGGTTGCTATTGAATGGTTGATTCCAAATTAATTTTCCCGTGTTTTATTTCGTGTTTGGGAACTCGAAGAAGAAAACCAAATAAAAGGGAGAAATTCGTTTTACCACTCCTACATCAGGCCAGTTCACGATTTCGCGGATTCCCGGAGATTGAACCGTTGGATCGTCGCGATTTTTGGACAGGAGCTTCTAGACATATTCTTCCACGTTTCCACCGAAGGGATTGTCGTTCGGAGGTCTGGAAGGTCTGTTTAGGATAGAGGAAGATTGGTAGACAGTTTCTATCTCTTTTGAAGTTGTGGGCACTTCGTTTGCAACGGTAGATAGAACTTCTAAAAGGTATTTCTTCTTATCCTTCTTTATATGAAATAACAGTTAACGGATCTTGTGGTTAAATGAAAATAGGTTAAAATTTTATATTTCCGCTGCTATACCTTAGCCTAATTTCCAACAATGGTATCAGAGCCATCGTTAAATCCGTTATTTCATATATGAAAATTTAGAAGTTTTCAATAGGATTGAATAAATATTTATAGTTAGGATTAATTGACAAATTGTTTTGATTAATTAATTCTAAAGATAAATAAGTTTTAATTAATTGTTAATTAAAATAGATTGTGCGTATGTTCCTAATTATTTTGGTTGATAATCATCATAACAAAATCTATTAGTTTTATAGTTAGATTGATAAAATCAGTTTTATTAATTCTAAAGATAAAACGGAAATCTATAGTAGTTTTTTCTATTTTCTGAAAATTGTTTTAAAACCGTTTTAGAACTGATATATATATATATATATATATTTAAAATCGTTTTTATATTTAAATATATATGTTTCAGAAATTGATAGTTTTCTGTTTTGATTATCGAATGAAAATTTGTTTAAAAGTTTGTTTTACCAATTTGTAAATCAAAATGTTAAATGAATTAAAATCAAAATAATTGGGACGTGCATAATTAAAGTTTTGTATAGTTATATTAATCTAAAGATTAATATAAAAGATACGAAACTATTAGAAGTAAAATTGGATGAAAGTTAATTTGATATGTTAATGTGATTAACATAAATATTACATAAGATAGTTATGTAATCAACCAATTAAATTTATTTAATTGAGTCTAGCATGTTTGGAGTTATGGACATATTTGGACCCTCTTTAGTCTTTTGGTATTTTTGAAATAGGGCCTGCGAGTCCTGCCTTTCTACTATCTATTGTAATTTCTCCTCTCATCTGATTCCCTTCAATTCAATTGAAGTTTTCTTTAGTAGTATAGAAATTAATATGTAATTTCAAGGCGCCATGGAGAAGACGGAGGACCTAAAGAGAAATATGTAATAGTTAGTATTTCCTTAGGTTTGCCCTTTTATTCCGTCTCTGGCTCGACGGAATAATTTATATGATATGTCCATAACGCCAATGTATGTGAATGTATGTGTCTGATGTATGCTAAAGCAAATCAAGACTAAGTTAGATTATGAGACCTAAAATAAAATCCCTCATTAAAAAGTTAAGTAAATAAACAAGTTATTAAAATCGGTTGCCCCTCCCTAATTTTATAATTCAGCCGGCAGTGCTGAGGGCCTTTGGGTTGTTGAGTAAACTCAAGCTCGGGGTCCTTTCGGTAACACCTGAATTATCGAAAATCATTTTTCATGAATATGGGGTAATACTTAAATTAGATTATGATAATTGGATGAGTAAACTCATGTTGTCATAAACTAATGGGCAAGACGGTTGGGATTAATATGAATAGCATATTAGTTACTAATGTGGTTAGTAACCCAATAACCTAGGAATCACATTAAAGATGTGATTGATTACATGAATCTACCTAATGAATGAGACTAGCTTGTTGAGTAAACTCAAGGCAAAATCTCAGGAGTTAGGATCCTGGCTCACTAAAGGATTTGTGAAATTCTTCGAATTAATATGGAGGGCTATTAATTTGGCAAAATAGTGGGAGCAATCTAAAATAAACTAAAAGGCCTATAATTTTAGATTGATATACTTTAAGCAAATGAATGACATACGTTTACTCGTTTCTCACTCTCAGGTTTAAATTAAACCCACTCTTATAATCATGACTAAAACCAATCTGCAAAACATTCTTACCGATAACAAATTGAATGGTTCAAACTTCACCGACTGGTTTCGTAACCTCAAAATTGTTTTGAAGTTCGATAAAATAGGGTATGTACTTGATACATTGATACCCCCTCTCCCTGCTGATGATGCTCCCATTGAGGAAATTGATGGTTACCAGAAGCATAAGGCTGATGATGATCATGCCGGATGCATCATACTTGCATCGATGACACCAGAATTACAAAGGCAACATGAGGAAATGGATGCCTATTCCATCATCATGCACCTAAAGGAATTGTTTGGGAAACAAACCAGGTGCGAACGCTACGAGATATCCAAGTTGCTACATCGTAGTAGGATGCAAGAGGGCACATCTGTCATGACACATTGTGTTAAGATGATTGGCTACATTACCAAACTTTCTAGTATTGGATTTGCGATGGATAACGAATTAAGTATAGACTTAATTCTTCAATCCCTCCCAGAAAGTTATTCACAGTTCATTATGAACTATCAGATGAATGACTTGCAAACCTCTCTTGAAGAGCTTGCAAATATGCTCAAGTCAGTTGAGCCCAATATGAAGAAAGACAAAGCCATACCGGCTCTTGTCATTGAGGGATCAAAGAAAAGGAAAGGGAGCTATCCCAATCCTAATTATCCCAAGAAAGGTAAGAAAGCCGTGCCCTACAAAGCTAAGGGAAAGGAAGTGAAGAAGCCCAAAGGAGAGTGCCACTTCTGTGGTAAAGACGGGCATTGGAAGAGGAACTGCAAGGAGTACCTAGCCTCCCTCAAGAAGGGAAATGACGGTACTTCAACATCTGGTATGTTTTATATTGAAATAAATACAGTTTCACTGTCTGAATCTTGGGTATTAGATACCGGATGTGGATCTCATATTTGTACAAATATGCAGGAGCTAAATCAGACTAGGGAACTAAAGAAAGAAAGCATAAACTTGCGAGTAGGAAATGGAGCAAGAGTTGCCGCCCTCGCAATTGGAGATTATGTTTTAAATTTGCCCTCTGGGCTTGTAATAGAATTAAGGAATCGTTTATACGTTCCTCAAATGTCTCGCAACATTATTTCTATTAGCCGTCTTGTTGACGACGGTTTTCATATTTCAATAAAAGACAAGAGTTGCAATTTTTATAAAGATTCGATCTTTTATTTTTCAGGAATTTCACAAAATGGGATTTATGTGTTAGATAACAAAATTCCTGCTTTTGCAATTGATACCAAAAGACATAAGCTAGATAATTCAACTTATTTGTGGCATTGTCGTTTAGGCCATATAAACAAGAGACGCATGCTAAAGCTACATTCAGATGGGCTTATAGATCCAATCGATCCCGAATCATTGGAAACATGTGAATCATGTTTAAAAGGTAAAATGACAAAGACACCCTTTAGCAATAAAGGTGAGCGTGTATTAGACACTCTAGGACTCATTCATTCAGATGTATGTGGTCCTATGTCAGTCCAAGCAAGAGGAGGATTCAGATTCTTCATAAGCTTCATAGATCACCATACCCGATATGGTTACATCTACTTGATGAAGCACAAATCAGAAGCTTTTGAGAAATTCAAATGCTTCAAGAATGAAGTAGAAAATCAATTAGGAAAGAAAATAAAGACGCTTCGATCTGATCGAGGTGGCGAATATCTTTCAGATGATTTTCTGAATTATCTAACTGAATGTGGGATATGCTCACAATGGACACCTCCCTATACACCACAACACAATGGTGTGTCCGAGAGGAGAAACCGCACCCTATTAGATATGGTACGATCCATGATGAGCATGACCTTACTTCCAAAGACGTTTTGGGGCTATGCCTTAGAAACTGCCCTCTTCACCCTAAATCGAGTACCAACTAAATCCGCTAGTTCCACACCATATGAATTGTTCGTTGGTAGGAAACCCGTGTTTTCATTTATGAGAGTATGGGGTTGTTCAGCTTTTGTCAAACGCATTGCATCCGACAAACTAGATTCGAAATCTGATAAATGTTTCTTCATTGTATACCCTAAGGAAACTATGGGATATTACTTCTATCATCCAGATGATCAGAAAGTAATCGTATCCAAGCACGCAACCTTCTTAGAGAAAGAGTTTCTCGAAGAAACACAAAAGGGAAGCATGATTGAACTTGACGAAGTTCAAGAAGAAGAAACACCGACTGAAACAACAGAGGCGGTTAAGGTACCCGAAGGAGTCCCATTAGATGAGACTCCAGTGCCACCTATTCGTAGATCACAAAGAGTTCGCGAACTCCCAGTTAGATATGGTTTTCTAGTGGGAGATGATAATGAGGTTCCCGTGTTAGACGACGAACCCGAAAACTACGAAGAGGCTCTTACTAGTCTAGATTCTAAAGCATGGCTTGAGGCCATAGATTCTGAAATGGATTCCATGTATACTAACCAAGTGTGGACTTTGGTTGATCCACCCGAAGGGATAATACCCATTGGGTGCAGGTGGATCTTCAAAAAGAAGACAGACATGGATGGAAAGGTTAGCACCTACAAAGCTAGGTTAGTAGCGAAAGGATATCGTCAGAAGTAAGGAATTGATTATGACGAAACTTTCTCTCCTGTGGCTATGTCCAAATCAATCAGAATCATGCTTGCAATTGCCGCTCATTTCGATTATGAGATTTGGCAAATGGATGTGAAAACAGCTTTCCTAAATGGAAACCTGCTTGAGGATGTATATATGATGCAGCCTGAAGATTTCATATCGAAGGATGCAAATAAAGTTTGCAAACTTCAGAGATCCATTTATGGACTCAAGCAAGCATCTAGAAGCTGGAATAAGCGTTTTGACGAAACCATAAAACAATTTGGTTTTGAACAAAATTGCGAAGAAGCTTGCATTTACAAGAAAGCAAGTGGGAGCTCTATAGCATTTCTCATACTATATGTGGACGATATATTATTAATGGGAAATGACGTTGCTCTCTTACAGTCAGTGAAAGTATGGTTATCTGGTAACTTCTCAATGAAAGACCTTGGTGAAGCAGCTTATATACTTGGTATAAAGATCTATAGAGATAGATCGAGAAGACTGTTTGGTCTTTCACAGGCTACATACATTGAAAAGGTGCTAAATCGGTTTAGCATGCTTGAATCGAAACGAGGTAACTTACCCATGTTACATGGAGTAAAGTTAAACAATCATCAATGTCCTAAAACCGATGATGATAAACGACGCATGGCTGTAGTCCCGTACGCCAGCGCAATCGGTTCGATTATGTATGCTATGCTATGCACTAGACCTGACGTAGCATTCGCGTTATCTATAACGAGTCGTTACCAAGGGAATCCGGGAGACGAGCATTGGATTGCCGTCAAGAACATTCTTAAGTACTTGAGAAGAACTAAAGATATGTTCCTAGTGTACGGAGAAGGTGATCTGAAAATAGAAGGATTTTCAGACGCAAGTCATCTCACAGATGAGAATGATTATAAATCCCAATCAGGATACCTGTTTATCTTGAATGGGGGCGCGGTCAGTTGGAAGAGTTCCAAGCAGGGAAGCGTAGCTTTTTCTACGACCGAGTCAGAGTATATCGTAGCTGCGGAAGCAGCAAAGGAAGCGGTTTGGATTAGAAAGTTCATTACAGAACTAGGTGTGGTGCCTGATATTGTCAATCCCATTACAGTGTACTGTGATAACAATGGAGCCATTGCGCAAGCAAAGGAACCACGGTCTCATAATGCATCCAAGCATTACCTTAAGCGATACCACATCATTAGAGAGAGTGTGGCTAGAGGAGATATGAGAATAGAAAGAGTACCTACAGAGGACAACGTTGCAGATCCGTTGACAAAGCCTTTAACCCAGAGAATACATGATCGTCATTTAACTTCTACTGGGATAAGTTTTAGAAACAATTGGCTTTAGTCCAAGTGGGAGTATGTTGGGGTTTAGTGTCCTATAGACAATTGTTCTAGGATACAAACTTAATGTAAATGAATTGTTCTTTATATCATTTGTTTAATGAGATATATGTTTTATAACTATATAAAGGCAATCCCTTTTAAGCACTATAAAAAGTCTAATAAAAGGAAATCTGTAAGTTTATTTGAAGTGAATATAAAGTGTTCATACAAGCATGAAGTGAGACAAAACTTTATAGTAAACTGATAAACTTAAAACCACCCCAAGTCAATTGATATGTTTGGGATTGACATATCACTATTGAGACTTGTATGTAACAATGTCTTCTGTCCGACAGAAAGCTGATCTCACAAGCTTCATATATACAGATATCTGGACAGTTACATAGATCCGATGAAACGTTGTTCATTAGGATTGGGGATCCGATTTGAGATAACAGGATGGGTAGATTCATCCTTGTCACCTGTTCATCTCATTGGTATTAATAGGTATAACTAATCCTCAGACTCAAAGGAATATTAATTGGTATTCTGGATTACGGAATGTGATGCTTTGACTCTGGTGTAACACGATCCTTAACAAAGATGACTCTGGGGTGTGAACAGTAGACGTTGGGTATCACATGAAGTAATTGCGGAGTCGTTATATATTGGATTGAGCATTTATCACTCCCGATAAATGGGAGATACATCCATGGATCGCTTGTGGAAGACTCGACTCTAAATCCTTGCAAGGTGATAGCTTAAGAGTAAGAAATACAGATTTCACTTAACCTATCTTTTTGAGTTGACTCGGCCTGTACAAGTAAAACGAACGTCTCGCTATATGTGACTTGACATCACCCATAGTCATAAGATTCAGTTCAAGGATGTAGTTGATAAAGGATCGAATTATACTGTAACTAATACGGAAAGGTTAACGACAGAATCAACCTGTCTTCTTATAGCTCTAGGGAATGATTACGGACTTGCTAATCACATACTCTGTACATCATTCCGTTATGCAAAGATTAAATATAATTCTTTGAAAATTAATTTAATAACGTTGCATACGGCTAGAAGCAATAAGAACCTAATGGATCACACATAAGACTTGGAACCTAAAAGAGAGATAGATGTTAATTAATTGATAGAAGCCCAATTGAGCCCAATAAGGCCCATGGACATAAGGGGGTCGAAATTCATGTAGTGATATACATGAATAATTAATTTGATTTTGTTAATCCTAATTAGATTAGAAATATGAATTAAATTAATTAAAAGATAATTAAGTTAGGAGTTTTAATTAGATTAATATACTCCTATTATTATCCAATAAGGTTATTATTATTATCCTTAATATATTAGATATATAGTGAGATAATAATTAGGAATTCTATTCCGAATGGAATTCCTATTCAGTAACCTAATTCTATCTAACTAGGGATTAGATACAAGAGATTATAAATACCCATTCCATTGAGATTTTGGAAATCTAAGAAAGCTATACCCTACTTGTGATTTTCGAAATTCACCTAGTCCAAGAGAGAGAAAATTAGACACCCCTAGTTCGAGGACGAGATTTCTCTACGGCTTCGTTTGATCAATTGATTTTCATCTATTTCTTTTATCCTTGATCTTGTGTTGATTAGTTAGAGGCAATCTACTTTGGTTGCTATTCAACGGTCGATTCCAAATTAATCTTCCCGTGTTTTATTTCGTGTTTGGGAGCTCGAAGAAGAAAACCAAACAAAAGGGAGAAATTCGTTTTACTACTCCTACATCAGGTCAGTTCACGATTTCGCGGATTCCCAGAGATTGAACCGTCGGATCGTCGCGATTTTTTGACAGGAGCTTCTAGACATATTCTTCCACGTTTCCACCGAAGGGATTGTCGTTCGGAGGTCTGGAAGGTCTGTTTCGGATAAGGGCAGATTGGTAGACAGTTTCTATCTCTTTTGAAGTTGTGGGCACTTCGTTTGCAACGGTAGATAGAACTTCTAAAAGGTATTTCTTCTTATCCTTCTTTATATGAAATAACGGTTAACGGATCTTGTGGTTAAATGGAAATAGGTTAAAATTTTATATTTCCGCTGCTATACCTTAGCATAATTTCCAACAGGCCAATGAGCCACTAGTACAAAAAAAGACCTTTAGCAACTCTTTTTTTGCCTTCAGGGTCGAATTTAAAACCGTTGCCAATGATAGCGACTCCATTGCCTTGCGTCGGCTGTTAAACAAACGCCAAATGTCTTACTTTTGACAACAGTTTTATTTAAAACCATTGCCAGTGAACATCCAGGCATCAATTTCTAATTAAAACGGATGCCAAAGGTATGATTTTTAGCAACAGTGTAGTTAAAAATCAATCCCAAAAGTATGATCTTTGGTAATGGTTTAAAATAAAAACCTGATGCCAAAGATCTTACCTTTGGCATCGGTTTTGGTCAAAAAACGACGCAAAGACCAAAAGCTTGTTGGAACTACATTATTATTACTATTATTAAATTGCAAGTTTTTTTTATCAAATTGCAAATCAGGAACAAAGTTAAACTGCTTTCTTCATATTTATTGTGACAAACAAGATTGTAAAAGACGTTAGATGCTAGTTGGGCGGACATGGTGTCATGTCTGTGTCTAAATTTCTAGAATTGATATATTGATATTAGTATATATTATAATTATTGGGTATATGAAATTAATTTCGTACTATAGGAAAAGTTTGGGGTTAATTCGATTGTTTTAGGTGTAAATTAAAAGTTGAGGTAATTTTAAAGAGATTATATAAAGCTGGAGGATCAAACTGAATTTTTTCCAGATTTAGATATAAATTCCAAATGGAATGGCGTGATGATTATCATCATTGTTTTTTTCCTTTTCTTTTCTCTCTGCCTCTTCATCCTCTTCCATCTTCTTCATCAATTTTCTCTGAACCGTTTCTCCACCGTTTCTTTGATTTACGGATATTCGACCGTCCGAATCACTCGAAATTTAAAATATTTCATCCTTATGTATAGATCTAAATCCTAATCGAAGAGTTTTTAAGTTTCGGCAGTGTTTGGAGGGAAACGTCTTAGACAGGATGTAGAGGAGAATTGAACGGGTGTATTTTCTTCAATTAGTGACCAAGGTAAGTAACTATCAACTATATTTTGAGTTTTATATATCTCGATATATATATAATTAAAGAATTTTCAGACAATGATATTTTAGGGTTATGCAAGAATTTTATAAAATTGAGATTTTTTACGATTTTGCTTTTTATTGTGAAATTATGGTTCAAATGAAGCTATTGATTATGCTTCTATGTGAATTTCAGATTTTACTTGATTATGTTGATTTAAGGCTTAATTTGGTTGATTTACATATATATATATATACATATATGTTTTTGGTTTCAATATATATCTATATTGAACAAAATGAATTTGATGATTTCTTACGAATTGTTTTGGATTGAGAAATCTGTTGCGGTTATTGTTGTTATTATTTTGGATTGAAGTCCAAATATGATTTTTATGAGTTGTGATATTCCGAAAATTTAAATGGTTTTGTCCATCTAGGATTGCCCGGGGTAGGAGTTGTATTTGTAAGACCATATCTAATGGCGGTATGTGTTAGGAATGAAATTGACTAAGTTTAACATATTATTTATAAGGGAATTTGGGTGTTTTTATGTCATTTGGTGAAGAATGAGTGCTAATTATTGTCTTTATGCAGATATGCAAAGATAAATGCTAAACTCGCTGGAAACAGCTTGTTTCGCTAATGCCAAAGAGGAGTGGAACCTTTCTTGTATCCAGCGGTCAAACGACGGATTATCCAATGACGGACAGCGACAGATCAGTGGTGGCAGAGGCAGAGGCAGAGCAGCAGGAGAAAGTGTGTTGCGATGGGATTTCTAAAAGTAGCAAGATGACATGAAGTATCAACCCCTTGAGTGTTCAAGGGTCAATGGATTTTTAATCATTTCATTTTATTTCATTTCGGTTGTAGTGTTTAGTTGACTTATTTTGCTGGAAGGGTACGAAAGTTGTACCGATTTTGCCCCTGTCTTTCTCTTTAAGTAGGTTAAGCAAAGGAAAGATAGGGAGTTCGGAATTTTTAGTCGTTTTAGAAAAGTAGAATAGTTGTAGAAAGAAAGAAAGGAAGAGCTCCCATGGAGTCTCGAGCTGTATCAAGAACTACCGACTGCTCACTGCTCGATATGAGTGAGTAGTCCATTTTGAATGGGCACGGCCAGGCCGAACCGGTTATGTAAGTTTTTACAATCGTTTTTAATGAATAGTTAGTATTTCGCCAATGTTGTGATTAATGAGGATTTAACTTTCATGCCTAGACATTTATTTATGTGTTAGATGGATGATAGGACACTGCTTTCATCTTCACTGATATCTCTATTAATCTCCCAACCTCGAAGCTGACGAGTTAGATGGTTGTGTCAAGGGTTTTCTTAACCAGAAATGCAGTTTTGTTCTTAATGCTAGAAAGAACGTATCTTTAGGACGCTAAAGGTGCTAGTAAGTCTTAGGAGTTTGAGAACACATGAAAGTTGACTTAAACTTACTTCAAAACTGATACTTTGGCTTCATTGGCATTATCTTCTATTTCATGTGAATATTGTAAGACGAAGCACAACCTGTTCGGCTGGGTCGAGCCTGTTCTATTCTCTAAATCATTATAAAGCTATATAATTTCTTACTGCATCAAATCTCTTACATCTCACTAAACCAACATCACACAATCAACTTAAAAAGAAGAAAGCTTATTTGACACACACACGCTGTTTACCAACAATTTCTGATATACAATTGAATCTCAATCCCTATGGAGACGATACTTAACTTATCACTTTATTACTTGTATCTAGTGCACTTGCTAGAGTCTCATCTGAGGACAACAAGTTTTTGGTGCCGTTGCCGGGGATTGAAATCAACAAATCTATCTGAAATTTCTGTGAAACAGGGTGTTTTTAATCTGTGTGTTAAGGCGTGCAGGAAACAAAGAAGCTATTAACCTGTTTATGCGTAGAGCTGGACCTCCTGTTTTTCCTATCGATCTCGAATTAGAGAGGACGTGTAGACGAAACAGAGCGGGAGCTCGACGTGCTAGACAGAGAGAAAGGCAAAAAGAGAGAAGAATGGCTGGAAGGGAAGGACCAGAACAGCCAGTTCCACCAAACCAAGAAGAAGAAGGAGAAAATAATAACCCTCTTGTTATGAGAATCAGAGACTACTCGAGGCCAACCACAGAGGGACATTCATCATGTATCGTGTTACCCAATGAGGGGAACAACATGTTCGAAGTGAAAGGGTCCATGATACAGATGATCCAGGCCTCCGTACAATTTAATGGGTTTCAATCTGAAGATCCAAATGGGCATATTCAAGAATTCATCACGTTGTGCAACACATTCAGATCGAACAGAGGTGTTTCTGATGACGTAATCAGATTGAAGCTGTTTCCTTTTTCCCTGAGGGATAAAGCGAAAACCTAGCTGCAAAATTTACAGCCGGGAACACTCACGAGTTGGGAAGAGATGGCACGAGCTTTTCTTATGAAATATTTCCCACCTCGACAAGCCATCAAACTAAGAAATGAAGTGTCACGCTTCATACAAGACGAAGACGAGTCGCTGGCAGAAGCATGGGAAAGGTACAAAGAGCTGCTCAGAAGGGTGCCAAATCATGGTATCCCTATGTGGATGCAGATGCAGAACTTTTATAATGGTGCGACCAACATTTACAAAATCCAAATTGAATCTATCGCGAATGGTAACCCAGAAGATCTAGAGCCACAGGCTTTATATGACCTCATAGAGAAAGTGGTAAGCACAAGCTACAACTGGCGCTCCGCCAGAAGTGAAGGGAAAAGGATAGGAAACGAAGATGTTGTGGCAAAATTGACTAGCCAAGTAGAAAAACTTACTCGACAGCTGGGAAAGATAAATGTTTCGTCCATTCACAATGAACCACCATTCAATGACATTTGTGATTTTTGCGGAGGAGCCCATTTCAACATAAATTGTCTCGGAGATAAGTCGAGAAAGGGAAAACAGGCTGAATGTGACTACGCAGGGTATAATCAAAGGAACCAGCCTAACCGTTATTCTAACACGTACAACTCTGAAACCAGGAACCATCCAAATTTTGGATGGACAGGCCAACCGGACCAGCTGGGACAACCACGGTATCAAGATCAGCCGAGGTATCAACAACAGCAAGGAGGACATTACCAAAGACAACCTCAGCAGCAATACAAGCAACCTGTGCCACAAAAGGAAGATGTCGAACCAGATATAAAAACAATGATGATGCAGTTCATGAAACAGACGCAGGCGTCGATCAAGAATCTGGAGACACAAGTTCACTAGATAGCCGCATCCACATCAAAAGGAAAGGGAATAATGCCAAGCAACACAGAGCCAAATCCTAAAGGCGACGTCGTGGCAATCACCCTAAGGTCTGGTAAGAAAACTCAACCAGTTGTTTTGACTGATAAGAATGCTGAGTGTGCAGGAACGTCCAAAGAAGCTGAAGGGGAACAGGAACAGGCTGTTCCTAGTAATGAAGAAACAATGAAGGCTAACCAAGCAAGTAAGCCAGATCAAGAGGAGGAGGAAAGAACGTATAAACCACCACCGTATGTCCCACCTGTGCCGTATCCTACGCGTCTAATCAACAAGAAGTTGGAAGAGCAGAATTCGAAGGTGTTGGATACCTTAAGGAAGTTACACATCAACATTCCTTTTGTGGAAGCACTAGCACAGATGCCGACATACGCCAAATTCCTCAAAGACATCCTATCGAACAAAAACAAACTGGTGAACATTTCCATGATACAACTCAACAGAGATTGTTCGTCAATACTCCAAAACAAGCAGCAGCTGCCCAAGAAGCTAAAAGATCTAGGGAGTTTTCCTTGTTCTATTGGAAAGCTAAATATTGAAAATGCACTGTGTGATTTAGGGGCTAGCATAAATCTCATGCCATATTTTGTATATGCAAAACTTGGACTAGGAGAACCCCAACCTACTCGAATGTCTATTCAATTAGCTGATCGTTCAGTATGCTATCCTAGGGGGGGTTGTGGAAGATGTGCTAGTCAAAGTAGGGAAATTTATTTTGCCCGTTGATTTCATTATAATGGACATAGATGAAGACTTGCATGTTCCCATCATCCTAGGTAGACCATTCTTAGCCACGGGAAAGGCATTGATTGACGTAGGTGAGGGACGATTATTTTTAAGAATTAATGGGGAAAAAGTCATCTTTAAGATGAACGAGGAAATGAGACGTGCAAATAATAATGATGACACATGCTGTTTCTTGGATGATTTTCAAAGTCTTTCTACTTTGCAGGAACAGAACACTTTAGAAACTTTATTGGGAGAAGAGGTGAACATATGCGAAGAAACAGGCTGTTCCATTGAATCCAGCTTACCGGCACCTCCTTTCGATCCTACTGTTCTTACTCATCAAGAACCACTAGAGATACCCACTGTGCCGGTGACTAAACCGGAATTGAAACCGTTGCCTGCACACCTCGAGTATGAATTCCTTGAACCACCCAGTGGAAGTCCAGTCATCATATCATCAAAATTAACTCCTGATCAAAAGGCGCAACTTATGGCGGTCTTGCGAAGAAACAAGAATGCAATCGCATGGAAAATTGATGACATAAAAGGAATTAGTCCGGCAGTCTGTGTTCACAGAATCCTGATGGAAAAGGACCACAGACCGACTGTTCAACCGCAACGAAGGCTAAATCCCCATATGAAGGAGGTTGTGAGAAAATAAGTGCTCAAGCTTCTCAATGCTGGCATTATTTACCCAATATCTGATAGTGTGTGGACAAGCCATGTTCACGTTGTGCCAAAGAAGGGAGGAACGACAGTAGTTCTCAATGAGAAAGACGAGTTAGTGCCCACAAGAACGATTACAGGGTGGAGAGTTTGTGTTGATTACAGAAAGCTAAATGAAGCCACGAGGAAGGATCATTTCCCTTTGCCCTTCATTGATCAGATGCTGGAGCGTTTAGCAGGATATGCTTTCTACTGCTTTCTCGATGGTTATTCAGGATACAATCAGATCACAATTCATTGCGAGGAGGAGAAAACAACATTCACATGTCCATATGGGACTTATGCTTACAGAAGAATGTCATTCGGGCTGTGCAATGCTCCTGCCACTTTTCAGCGATGCATGATGTCCATTTTTCATGACATGGTGGAGCGAACCGTTGAAATATTCATGGATGACTTCTCGGTTTATGGAAACTCTTTTGATAGTTGTCTAAACAACCTCGAAGCTGTGCTTGTGCGATGCAAGGAAACTAACTTGGTCTTAAATTGGGAGAAATGCCACTTCATGGTCATGGGAGGAATTGTCCTTGGGCATAAAATTTCAGAAAGAGGGATGGAAGTGGACAAAGCTAAAGTAGAGGTGATAGAAAATCTTGTTGTGCCCACCAATGTAAAGGATATGCGAAGTTTTTTGGGGCACGCAGGGTTTTATCGCAGGTTCATCAAGGATTTTTCAAAGATTGCACTTCCTTTGTGGGCTTTACTTCATAAGGAAGCCGAATTCTCTTTTGACGCAAACTGCGTAAAGGCTTTCGAGCTCCTAAAAACCAAGCTGATCAACTCACCTATACTGGCAGGACCGGACTAGGACCAACCTTTTGAAATGATGTGCGACGCAAGCGATACTTGTGTGGGAGTTGTCATTGGACAAAGGATTGAGAAGAAGTTCCGACCCATTTACTATGCAAGCAAGACATTAAATGAGGCCCAGCAGAACTACACAACTACCGAGAAGGAACTTCTTGCAGTTGTGTATGTCTTCGACAAATTCAGACCTTACTTAGTGCTATCCAAGGTTGTTGTTCACACAGACCACGCTGCGTTGCGATACTTGTTCGCTAAAAAGGATGCTAAGCCGAGGCTGATCCGATGGTTATTATTGCTTCAAGAGTTTGATCTGGAAATAAAGGATAAAAAGGGAACGGAGAATGTCGCAGCTAATCATTTGTCAAGAATTGATCACCAAGGCAGTCAGGAACAACCAGAGATTGTTGAAAGGTTTCCAGACGAACATCTATACACTGCACAGTCTGCGCCATGGTTTGCCGATATTGCCAATTACTTAGCAAGTTCGCTCAAGCCTCACAAACTGTCCACTAATCAGAGGAGAAATTTTTTTGCTGAAATTAAATATTACTTTTGGGATGACCCTTATCTTTTCAGGTTGTGCGCGGATCAAATTATTCGGAGATGTATATCGCAAGAAGAGGGACAAGATGTTCTAAGCCGCTGTCATGACCGTGAAGCCAGAGGACACCATAGCGCTAGCAGAACTGCGGCTAAGGTTCTTCAATCAGGTTTTTTCTGGCCAACACTTTTTAAAGGTGCCAATCTGTTCGTTAGCACTTGTAATAAGTGCCAGCGAACAGGCAACATCTCGGCTCGGAATGCTATGCCCCTCAACAACATAGTTGTGTGCGAAATTTTTGACATCTGGGGCATAGATTTTATGGGACCATTCCCTACATCCTTAGGAAATAAATACATCTTAGTGGCTGTAGATTATGTGAGCAAGTGGGTCGAAGCAATGGCTAGTCCCACCAATGACGCCCGTGTGGTAGTAAAATTCCTGAAAAGGCTGTTTGCCAGATTCGGTGTCCCACGAGCAATCATTAGTGACCAAGGAACCCACTTTTGCAATGCCAAATTCGAGAAGCTGATGGGAAAGCTTGGAGTCTCTCACAGAATTGCCACACCTTACCATCCACAAACAAGTGGACAGGTAGAGATTTCCAATCGTGAAATCAAAAGAATTTTAGAGAAAACTGTTGGCAATTCTAGGAGAGACTGGGCGAACAAGCTCGACAATGCTCTTTGGGCATATAGGACTGCCTATAAAACACCAATTGGAATGTCTCCGTTTAGATTATTATACGGAAAATCTTGTCACCTTCCTGTTGAAATGGAACACAGGGCCTTCTGGGCATTAACTTTCTTAAATTTTGAGCAACAGGCTGTTGGAGATTAGAGAAGACTTCAACTCTGTGACATGGAAGAATTCAGGTTGTTCTCATATGAGAATGCTGTGAATTACAAAAACAAGACTAAGCTGTGGCATGATAGAAAACTCCAGACAAAAATGTTCCAAGAAGGTCAGAGAGTCCTCCTGTACAACTCAAGACTCAGGTTGTTTCCTGGGAAGCTAAAGTCAAGATGGACGGGACCTTATACGGTGCACAAGGTGTTTAGTCATGGAGCAATTGAGATTGGCAGGGAAGGTCAGGAACCTTTCAAAGTGAACGGACAGAGATTAAAGCCATATTTAGAGAACGATCACACAAGGAAGATTGATACCGTTCATTTCCAGGACCCCCCGAGTCAGTAAAAGCACGAGAATAGGGTGTCCGCTACAAACACCAATTGTAGCACCAGTAACTTTGCATTTTAATTATTTTAATTTTGTTAAAAAGTATCAATGTGTTGAATTTTGATTCTTGATGAGTATCTTCTGGCCAGGCACAATTGTAAAACCCAAAACTCATTCCAAAGGGTGTGGTAGTACAAGTGTACCTGTTTAGTAGGGAAGGATTTATCGTGGAAATTAGGGCGGTAGAAAAAATTAAAAATCAGTAAAAGTGGAAACGTCCACTCCTATACCCATAGGCACTCATACTGCCTGTTTTTCCTCGATAAGATTGAACGGCTAGGGGGCAATAAATTCTAAATTCAAATCATGACCGTTCATCGCCCCTCGTTCCAATTCGAATATACGCGCCTTTCTGCCAATCTGTCCAGGTGGCATACTCTGATTCGACCTAATAATGACAGATTGGCGAGAAGACGTATCTTCTCCCCTACTTAAAGAAGCTCTATCTCATGACGGTCCGTCATTCACCATACTTCTTTCTTTTCTTTGATATTTCTTTTCACCGAAGCAGTTCATGCTCTATGCCCTGTATCACTGGGAAACCTTACTTAAAAAAGAGAACGAAATGAGAACCCGTGGTTCGGGCAAACACGTTAAAATTGAAGGATCCTCCAAGAAAGAAAAAGCGAAAGCTAAGATGGCTGAGCCGAGCACTGTAGCTTTTGTCCCAGACGAAAAGCTGGTCAAGAAACTCGCCTAGTTTAAAGACACAACTGTACAGGCTTACTATGAAGAGTTAGCGAAACTTCAGTTCGGACCCATTCGAACAGTTGTTGGGAAACCCTAAGGCGGCTGAAGCTCGAAGATCGTGTGCGCACTCTAATGAAGGAAGGACACTTTGAATGTTTCTTTGAAATGACGAAACCTGCCTATCGGGAACTGACACTCGAGTTCTTAGGCACTTTTAAGCACAACGTGGAGATCACCGATTCGGAGGAAGAGGGAAAGTTCAGTTTTCGACTCATGGGTCACTCCCAGCGGCCGTCGCTTAACCTATTCAATCAAATGTTAGGTGCTGCAGATGATGACGATCTAGAATCCGAGAGCTATAAAGAGGCATTCACTACAACGCCTGATGTTTTCGACCCTGTGGCTTTCTGGGACTCACTTTCGGGACAGAAACATTACGACGGTAGTTCGTCCAAGGCGTCCAATATCGATGATTATGCCGTTCGGTATTTGCATAAGTTGATCTCCGGCACAATATTCGCTCGGGAAAACCAAGCCACCATGCCACATGCAGATCTCACCGTGTTGTGGAGTATGGCAGTTGGACCGAGAATGAATTTGGGGTTCTCGTTCGGAGAATACATCAGCGCTTTTTGCAAGAAAAACTCGTCACTCATCTGTTGTGGGAGCATCGTCACCAGAATCGTGGAATCAATCGGGATCTTTAAACCAGAAGACCACTCTCGTCTCACGATTGTGAATCACCCAGACCCGATTGACCTCAAGAGCCTCCAAAAGATGCTGTTCGGAAAAATGGTGAACGGGAAGTGGGTATGGATGTCTGACTTTGTTACATCTAGGCAGAATGAGAGCCGAAAAAGGAAAAGCGAGCCAACAGTGTCAGTATCCTCTGACTCTGAACAAGTCAAGAAGCCAAAGGACCTGGACTTTTATAAGAAGTGTGCAAAGCTTTCCAGCGAGGATATAATGGATCGATTCAACGCCCTGTTTGCCCAGATTCTGGCATACCGCGAGATGATATTCGCCCTGGAGCAAAAATACGTGTCTCAACAAGGCGAGATCGATATGCTCAAGACTATTTGTATTGAGGAGCATGGAAAGGAAAGTCCTTCTGGTTTTTCTGAAAAAAGTCCGGTAAGAAAAGTGCCTGAAACACCTGCTAGTACTCATGTTAATGCTAATGCTGGTACGCCCTCGAAAGAGGATGGCATCCTGCCACTGTGGATAGAGAGGTTAACTCCTCTCTCTCCCATCACGCATGATCTGTCAAAAGTTGTCCCTGTCCTAGCATCTGGTAACCTCTAACACCCTTATTTTATCATGTTTTGCTCTGCATGAATATCTATGCTTTCACTGCCGTGTTCATAACATTGAGGACAATGTTTGGTTTTCATTTGGGGGTGGGGATTGTATATCACAATTTATGCGGGCATGACATGATAAATGCTTTGAAGAATAAATGTTTTAAATTTTGCTTGTGTATTTAGTAATTTGATGTAGAACAAATATCCCTTGAGAATCTCTGTTGCATATATCCTCAGTACTTATTGTGATAATTGTGTTCATTTTCTCTTCTGTCTATTTATTCACCTTCTAGTAAATTGTTTTGTGTTCGGCGGGAATCAAAGAACAGACTGTGCATGTTTTGATGTAGTAGTTTAGTATTACTTGCTTGTTTGCATTGTGTGTCCCTAAAGCAGGAAGTTCCAAAAAAATTTTAATTTTTAATTCCTCTTTCAAAATTAGTAACCATTGCCTTACTGCATTTCCCCAAAAAAATAGTGAGAACTTGAGCCTAAGAAAGCATCTATGGTATGCATTCATTCTTTTTTTTTAGTGGGCCATCGCTCACTATCTTTAGGGAGAATTTGCCTTGGTGCCCTGTTGATATGGTGATTAGTTCTGACTTTCATAGGAGGAAAAATGCATTTAGTTATCCCCTCCGCTACACAAAAGGCACTTGTGCTATGCACTCCAATGATTAGGATAGCCAAGTCGAGCCATGACCTGTTTTTTCTAAAAGAACCACGAATGATAAGCCCTCTCCCTTCACTTAAAACTCTAAAACACCCCGAATTCTGTCTTATGCTTCGAAAAGCCAATTGTTTAAAATAAAATCACATGCTTAAGTTATACAGAAATAAGCGATTGAGCAAACATTGCTTAGGAAAAGATTGAAAGGACTGGGGAATATAATGTGGGAGGGAGGAACCTGAATGACTGTTCAAAAACGATAAAAAGAGTACTGGGCCATGAGGAAACAAGTTGTGTAGATAAGCTAAATGAGGGAATAAAAGTAATCAATGTAGGCTGTGTAGGCTAAATAAATCGCAAAAAGACAGAGTTCATACACTGAAATAGCCTTTCAGTGTCAAACCTGAACCTAAGCCTTACATTACAACCGTTATAAAGTCCGTTGGACTATGTCTGGAGGAACTTTGACCCTTAGATTTGGGACCGCTAGGCAAACTCGCACCCTAAGGGTGTGGTGTCTGAGCTGAGGAGTGAAATCGCATTCTTTTTCCTGTGGTAAGTAAATGCCATGCGAGAGTGAGTGAATTATTCCATTCCTTAGTGAGGCATGTCTGGCAAGTAGGTAGCTCTTTGTGAAAGAGGAAATCTAAATTTTAAGATTTAAGGAAAGTCTGGAGCAAAAAGGACACAATGTTTACAACAAGCGTTAATTCGTCAATGAAATCTGAGCGTGCATCTGTTCATTTCCTTATTACACAAAACAATATTTGTTTTCCCTTCTTCACTCTCTGAACAAATTTCATTCCTAACTCTTCTTCTGATTCCTTCTTACAATTTGTTGCTTGAGGACAAGCAAAGGTTCAATTTGGGGGTATTTGTTAGGCATGAAATTGACTAAGTTTGACATATTATTTATAAGGGAATTTGGGTGTTTTTATGTCATTTGGTAAAGAATGAGGGCTAATTATTGTCTTTATGCAGATACGCAAAGATAAATGCTAAACTCACTGGAAACAGCTTATTTCGCTAATGCCAAAGAGGAGTGGAACCTTTCTTGTATCCAGCAGTCAAACGCCGGATTATCCAATGATGGACAGCGACAGATCAGTGGTGGCAGAGGCAGAGGCAGAGCGGCAGGAGAAAGTGTGTTGCGATGGGATTTCTAAAAGTAGCAAGATGACATGAAGTATCAACCCCTTGAGTGTTCAAGGGTCAATGGATTTTTAATCATTTCATTTTATTTCGGTTGTAGTGTTTAGTTGACTTATTTTGCTGGAAGGGTACGAAAGTTGTACCGATTTTTCCCCTGTCTTTCTCTTTAAGTAGGTTAAGCAAAGGAAAGATAGGGAGTTCGGAATTTTTAGTCGTTTTAGAAAAGTAGAATAGTTGTAGAAAGAAAGAAAGGAAGAGCTCCCATGGAGTCTCGAGCTGTATCAAGAACTACCGACTGCTCACTGCTCGATATGAGTGAGTAGTCCATTTTGAATGGGCACGGCCAGGCCGACCCGGTTATGTAAGTTTTTACAATCGTTTTTAATGAATAGTTAGTATTTTGCCAATGTTGTGATTAATGAGGATTTAACTTTCATGCCTAGGCATTTATTTATGTGTTAGATGGATGATAGGATACTGCTTTCATCTTCACTGATATCTCTATTAATCTCCCAACCTCGAAGCTGACAAGTTAGATGGTTGTGTCAAGGGTTTTCTTAACCAGAAATGCAGTTTTGTTCTTAATGCTAGAAAGAACGTATCTTTAGGACGCTAAAGGTGCTAGCAAGTCTTAGGAGTTTGAGAACACACGAAAGTTGACTCAAACTTACTTCAAAACTGATACTTTGGCTTCATTGGCATTATCTTCTATTTCATATGAATATTTTAAGACGAAGCACAACCTGTTCGGCCGGGTCGAGCCTGTTCTATTCTCTAAATCATTACAAAGCTATCTAATTTCTTACTGCATCAGACCTCTTACATCTCACTAAACCAACATCACACAATCAACTTAAAAAGAAGAAAGCTTATTTGACACACACACGCTGTTTACCAACAATTTCTGATATACAATTGAATCTCAATCCCTGTGGAGATGATACTTAACTTATCACTTTATTATTTGTATCTACTGCACTTGCTAGAGTCTCATCTGAGGACAACAGTATGGCCAGAGTGCACGGCTGGTAGTCCTAACTGTTAGGCAAGGAACGAGATATAAATGAGATATCTCGATATTGTTATGATCTACACGGGTGGAATTCGAGGATGGATACACATACACAAATTTTATATTATGAACTTATATTTTGAGTATATTTTATAAGGTTTTGAACTCAAGAATGGATACAAGATTATATCTTTTTGGTTTTTGGTTTAGTCCTTTAACTATCTTATAAATTTAAGTTTTGAGTATATGTTATAAGGTTTTGATTACATCGCTTTATAAAAGTATATATGTAGCTATGTTAAGTAAAGTTGGTTTTTTATAGCTGATAGTTTCTTACTGAAATTTTTGTCTCACCTTTTTAAATGTTTTAATGTTTTTAGGTGAGAACGTACATGATACCGACCGATTAGGCAAGGATCGGAAGTTGTTGCTTATTGTTAGAATTATGGTTAGAACTTTGGTATTGCAATTGTAATAGAATGATATTTGGATAAATTGGAGACTCCTAAGTGTTGATTATGATCTTTCTATTTCACGCCCGATGCCGATTGAGGTCGTCTAGGGTCGGGTGTGACAGTTTGGTATCAGAGCTCTAGGTTGAATTCTTCGGACCTAAGGTTGATAGTAATTAAGGAATATCGATATTTGGTGATAGCTAAGAAATAATCGATAGTAATTGAGAAATATGAATATTGGGTGCAAGCTAAGAAATAATTTGAAATTTTTCGAGGATTGAGTAGCTTATGAGGGGTAGACATAAGATGTGATGGTTAGTAAAATATTAGGTGTATGAAAATTAGTAAAATATTTGATATTTGGCGACATGGGTTACATATATGATATTAAGTATGACTTGGAGTTGATCGATATGACTAAATTATAACTTTGAGCTAGAGATAATAGAGAATTGTTTATATAGGTGCTGAGGGAGAATCCGATTCGTATCTAAATCTTATGATGCATTTTTCGACCAGTTATAGACCGAATCTGTCATGGAGTCCTAAATGAAAGTTCTTTATTATTATCTTACGTTTCCAAGGGTTTTTGAATCGCCTTAATAGAACTCCGTATGAAAAAGTTATGCTGAAAACGGCATATGTTGGTCAATTTGGCTCTAAACCAGAATTTGGTTTCTGTTTTGATTTTTCTCCTTATTTGAGAGACACTGCTACTGGTTTATAAAATATACGTATCTCAGATGTGAAGTAAGGTTAGGAGATTTTGAAATGATATGATGAGTTTTGAAGTTAATATATATGTGATTAAGAAACCGAAAATGTGAAGATTTCAATTTTTTTTTTGAGGTTGATTATAAATTGGAGATTATGAAAGGAGTTTAACAAGTTATGAAATCTTAATTTGAATAAATGATATTCAAATTCAAAGTACAGATCTATTGTTGAACTTTATCGGGTTGAGGTTTAGAATTATTGAGAGTTATATAAATGATGTTTAGAGAGATACCGATGGTAGTGATCAATGATAAATAAAGTGGGAGAAAATCGTAGAGTTCATGATTTGATGATTAATATGAAAATAAATATTGTTTGAGGAAATAATTAGGATATGAATATTGAGGATAAAATTCTTTGATCTTAAGCACAGTTAAGGATACATATATTGACATTAAAATTTATGTAGTATTTTTTATCATAGTCATGTTATTTTAGTTGAAAGTTGGAGGATTATAGTGTAAGTTTATATAATGATGATCAAATTAAGAGTTTATAGGTCAAATAAGACAATAGGATAGCAATATAAATTTTACTGACTCTATATGGGTAAAGATAGGTACTCTATCTTTCTTGGTTATATGGTTTGGAGAAAAGATTGAAGTTTTGAGGATTATAGTCTAAATTTACATAAAGATCAAAATGAGTATTTATAGATCAAATAAAGAAATTGAATGACAGTATAAAATGTTTAGGCTTTTATTGTGTTTGAGGATATTGCTTGGAGATTTCAAAAACTTTCACATTGCGATTTAAGTAAATCATATTTGTTATCCATATAGTTTGATGAGAAACTTAAATTTATTTGGAGTTATTAATAGGATGTAGGATGATGGGTATAAGAATGATCTATATTGATTTTTCTTATTGTAAGGATTTGATTATAGATGTTTTACGAAAATAAATAAGTCAAGGTGATATTCATATAGGAAATATGTTATCGATATACAGTTTATATTTGATTGATGATGATGATTTGGAGTTCATATTCATCATGATTGGAGTGAAAATTTATAGATATAATTATTATTATTATGATGGAATAAGATTATATGCTGATGCAAATCATTGATTCGAAATATTTGAAGTTTAAGGAAAATATAATATCGTACATATTAGCGGTTCAACATTGATATTTTTGAAGTCTATAGAACTTGGAGATAGGTAAAATATATTTGATCTATATATGCAATTGATGAAATCAATTGTGATTTAAATCTATTAAAGTGAGATTTGGTTTAATGATAGGAATTGAATATATGATATTTGAAATTTTATTGTGGATTTATTGGTAATGGAATTAACTAGGTGGAGGTTTAGCGTTACTAAGTTATTAAGAGTTATATTTCAAGGATTGTTATAAGGATGTCGATATTGATAAATATTGAAGTTAATGGAAGGAAACATTAGAATTTGTGGTCCTATGATGATTATGAGGAATCTTGATAATGTGACATAATTTTGTGATCTTTGAGATTATTTGAGGAAGAAAATTTAAATTAGAGAACGTGAATTTCGAGGACGAAATTTCTTAAGGTGGGGAGAATTGTCATGTCCGTGTCTAAATTTCTAGAATTGATATATTGATATTAGTATATATTATAATTATTGGGTATATGAAATTAATTTCGTACTATAGGAAAAGTTTGGGGTTAATTCGATGGTTTTAGGTGTAAATTAAAAATTGAGGTAATTTTAAAGAGATTATATAAAGCTTGAGGATCAAACTGAATTTTATCCAGATTTGGATATAAATTCCAAATGGAATTTTTTTCCTTTTCTTTTCTCTCTACCTCTTCATCCTCTTCCATTTTCTTCATCAATTTTCTCTGAACCGTTTTTCCACCGTTTCTTTGATTTACGGATATTCGACCGTCTGAATCACTCGAAATTTAAAATATAGCATCCTTATATATAGATCTAAGTTCTAATCGAAGAGTTTTTAAGTTTCGGCAGTGTTTGGAGGGAAACGTCTTAGACAGGATTTAGATGAGAATTAAACGGGTGTATTTTCTTCAATTAGTGACCAAGGTAAGTAACTATCAACTATATTTTGAGTTTTATATATCTCGATATATATATAATCAAAGAATTTTCAGACAATGATATTTTAGGGTTATGCAAGAATTTTATAAAATTGAGATTTTTTACGATTTTGTTTTTTATTGTGAAATTATGGTTCAAATGAAGCTATTGATTATGCTTCTATGTGAATTTCAGATTTTACTTGATTATGTTGATTTAAGGCTTAATTTGGTTGATTTACATATATATATATACATGTATGTTTTTGGTTTCAATATATATCTATATTGAACAAAATGAATTTGATGATTTCTTACGAATTGTTTTGGATTGAGAAATCTGTTGCGGTTATTGTTGTTATTATTTTGGATTGAAGTCCAAATATGATTTTTATGAGTTGTGATATTCTGAAAATTTAAATGGTTTTGTCCATCTAGGATTGTTCAGGGTAGGAATTGTATTTCTAAGACCATATCTAATGGCGGTATGGCCAGAGTGCACGGCCGGTAGTCCTAACTGTTAGGCAAGGAACGAGATATAAATGAGATATCTCGATATTGTTATGATCTACACGGGTGGAATTCGAGGATGAATACACATACACAAATTTTATATTATGAACTTATATTTTGAGTATATTTTATAAGGTTTTGAACTCAAGAATGGATACAAGATTATATCTTTTTAGTTTTTGGTTTAGTCCTTTGACTATCTTATAAACTTAAGTTTTGAGTATATGTTATAAGGTTTTGATTACATCGCTTTATAAAAGTATATATGTAGTTATGTTAAGTAAAGTTGGTTTTTTTTATAGCTGATAGTTTCTTACTGAGATTTTTTTTAATATTCTTAAAAAAATAAAATTAATATTCTTAAAAAATACATTTGATAGTTTATGTTTTTTTTTAGTTTTTTGTTATTTTTTTTATTGAAAGTGGGGGACAAAGGAAGAAGACCCAGGAATCCCAACAAGGTTGGCATCACCCAAGCCTTCAAACCCAACCCCGAATATATTTAAAGATAGAAAAACTCACAAAAAAGTCAACAGAGTGAAAGAAACAACCCACAAACTAAGTGAACGGATACAAGGCTCGGCCGTTAAAATTGTCCCAAAGAAAGCTAGAACAAAAAATCAGAAAAGAGTCCCACCACATAGCCTCAGATCAAGTCTTACCAAAGTTTGTTATTTAAAATTAAAAAAATTGACATTAAATTTAAGCACCAACTTTTTAGAAAGGAGCCGTTGGAGCTACCTCGACTCGTTTAGAACCGACTGAGACCGTATAGGAGATCAAAAATCGGTCAACTGATTTGTACCGCCCGACTAGTGAAAATTAGGATAGTGTTTTAAAAACCTCCGTCTAGGCACCGCCTTGGTCGAAATTTAGCAACCTAATGTATAGTTGGTTTTAGGCTACAAAACTAGGAAAGTTGTTGAAACCAATGAAACAAAGCAAACTCACAAGCATTTTAGTGATGGCAATCTTAATATTTTTACTGGAGCTATTGTGCTGAAGTTATTTTCCCTTCAGTCCAGCAGCTGTTCTCCAATTCTTCAGCAATGGTGCCAGCGAAATTTTTTTTTACTGGGCACGCTGTAAAGAAAACATAGCAAAAAGATAAAATCAAATTAGTTTTTTCAGTGCTACAGATAGGTGTCTACAAAAGAATCTTTACAAATCTGGGCAGACGATACCCTACAATAACACTTCAAATACAAATCTGTTCCATTTACATTCAAAATCACAAAATAGAAATTAAACTATCGAGCACTGTACTTTTATAAACAAATGCAAACTGGGTGTATTATTAAAACTTTAAAGTAGGAGTAAAAACATTCGCAATTGGTACACATTTTTTTTATAGAAATTGGGACGAGACAGAATTTGTACGGGGTGAGCACCCATGGCCTAAGAACTAACAAACCCGCAATATATAAATAAAAGAAAAAAGTGAGTGTTTGAACAAGAGAAGAGGAAGGAGAACAAACAAAAGAAGATGGGAGGAGAAAAGATAGAAAAAGTCAAGAAAAATGCTATTGTGAAATACTACAAATGTCATCATTGATAAACTTGTGGCAAAAAGCAGAAGCTGAAAGCCACCAATTGATCACGGAGGAAGAGACTCCAAACTTTGCCAACACATCACTAACTCTATTTCCTTCCCTAAATATGTGAGAAAAGATAATGTTCATTCTAGAGCAAATGCTGAGACAATGCAACCACTCTTGTCGAATACTCCAAGGAACATCCATGGAGCGGTGTCTAAGTAGATCAACTACATAAATTGAGTCTGACTCAACCCAAAGCTGATGCCAATTTTTCTCTCAAGCAAGTTCAATTGCCAAAATAGCGGCTCTCAATTTAGCCATATAAGCAAAAGAATGAGGGGTAGAAAAAGCAAAACAACCTTTGGAAAAGCCTCGATAGTTGCAAAAAATGCCTCCTGCTCCTGCCTCGCCGGGAGTGCCAAAAGCAGAGCCATCCATATTGACTTTAACCCAGCCTAGAGAAGGTTTAAGCCAATGGATCGGAATAATGTTGGGAGCAAGAGGCGGCCTAGGAGAAGCCAGAAGGTGGGATAAGATAGGAGCATCTCTCCGAGAAGAGCAAAAACCTTTAGAAGGGGCTAAGGACTCCCGAATCATTCGAAAGAGGGTGATCTTCGAGTGCTGAATAGAAGGAGAAACTTCCTTAAAGATTGCTTCATTCCTACAATGCCAGATTAACCAGATAGAAGGAGAAACTTCCTTAAAGATTGCTTCATTCCTGCAACACGCCAGATCATCGACACCTGTGAGGTAAAATGAAGGCTACAAAGAGTGTTGAAGAAGTGGATGACGAGGCAAAGAGCAGTCAAAATGAATCTCAAGGGCCCTCCAAAGAGAATCTGCAAAAGAACATCAAATGAATAAGTGGTTAATAGACTTAGCATGCCTACCACATAGAGCACAACGAGAGACAATGGAGAATCCTAGATGCTGCACGAGGTCATGAGTTGGAACCCGTCCATGCAAATCTCTCTAGAAAGTGAAGGAACAAGAAGGGGGAGTGTGAGCATTCCAAATAAATTTATACCAGTCCACCGAGGAGGAACTAAAACTGATAACCGAATAGTACTCTTTGGTAGAGAAAATACCCTTCGTAGAGGGTTCGTAATTGGTACACATTAAAATTTGATTTTCCCGTGAATAATTGCAAATCGTTACTCTACTTTTTTATCATTTCAATTATTTTTTGCTTTTGAATTATTAAATTATTTTTTACTTTTGATTATCATAATGAATATCCGTATTTTTTATAATTAAATAAATAATTATAATATTCACACGCAATTAAATAGTATATCAATAATTTAATATTAACAAAAATTAAACAATAAATAAATATATATATATATATATATATATATATATATATATATATATATGAGGGCTCTTGTGAGAATACATTGCTTAGGTGAGAACACTCCCTTAGGTGTACATTGGTTTATCCTGGACGCTGCTTACCACTGTGCTTCTATTGTTTAATATTTGACGTATGCACTTATTAATATCGATTAAATGTGCATAATAATTAATTATTAATAGAAAAAAAGAAATATGCACAATAATGAATTATTAATAGAAAAAATCCAAGAACATGCTCCAATTTCTTATTTTTAATTCCTCTATATTTTTGTAATTTATGTTTTAAAATGTTAAGGATGATGAATGTTACATATGTTCTAAACTTTATAATCTGTGTTCTAAAAATTAAGTATAATGTTTAAAAAAAATCAATAAATATTTGGATCATTTTTGCATTTGTTCTATAATATAATTTATAACTAATGTTCGAAAAAACATAATGCATGTTATAAAAAACATAACATATGTTCTAAACTTTATAGTTTATGTTCCAAAAATTAAAATATGTAATCTAACGTATGTTCTAAAAAAATATGTCGTATGTTCTAAACTTCATAGTTTGTATTCTAAAAGTTAAAATATATGTTCTAACGTATGTTTTAAAAAAGTATCGTATGTTTTAAACTTTATAGTTTGTGTTCTAAAAATTAAAACATATGTTCTAAATTTCATGTCATAAGTTCTAAATATATCGTATGTTCTAAAAATATTAATATAAGATTTTATTAAAATATATAATATATTTTTATTTAAAAAATATAGTATTAGATTTTTTTAGCATCAGAGACACTTAATAATATATAAATAAAATAATTGTATAATGAACAAACTAAAACAAGTGTATTTTTATTTTAAAAATATAGTATTGGATTTTTTTTAGCATCAGGTACTTAATAATATATAAATAAAAGAATTGTATAATGAACAAACTAAAGCAAATGTATTTTTATTTAAAAAATATAGTATTGGATTTTTTTAGCAACAGAGGTACTTAATAATATATAAATAAAAGAATTGTATAATAAATAAACTAAAGCAAATGTATTTTTATTTAAAAAATATAGTATTGGATTTTTTATAGCATCAGAGGTACTTAATAATATATAAATAAAAGAATTGTATAATCAACAAACTAGAGCAAGTATCCCAGTGGTAGATGGCGTGCGCTCCACTCCCCCTACACCACCAAAACCACGTCGTTTCATGCCGGATAAAAATTATTTATATTATTTAAAGCCCAAATTTTATAAAACTATATCTATATTGTGGCTCATTATTAATAACTTCTCAATAATAATTTCAATACCCATATTACATAACGAAATTGACCTATATACTGATAAGGATAATATAGTAAATAGACACATAATTAAGATAATTATAGACTTGGTCTTCTTTAATTTGAATTTTGAATATCTCTGTAATCTCTTGTTATAACAAACATATCTGTGCCCATTATTTATACCTTCACAATATAGAAATTATTAGAATCAAATCTTTTATGATATCAAAGCTTATTGTGGTTTAATTGCTCTGTTTTCTCTCTCTCTCTCTCTTCATTGTCGATTTGTTCTCTTTTTTAAGCAAGTTTTATCCCTTCACTCTTAATTCTGAAACAACTATGGTTGTCAATGGTGGTACCTCAAATTCTAACATTGCTTCCTCCAATTATCTTCCATTCATAACTCTTACTTCTCAAATCTCTCAAAAACTCACTCCCACCAATTTTCTCATATGGAAAATGCAAATTCTTCCAATTCTCAAAGGTCAGAATTTAGCCCATCATATTGACTTTACACACTGCTCCCCATTCTTCCGTTTGTCTCCGTCGTTCAATGCTTGCTTGGGCTTGTTCCGCAAGACGCTCCCTTAGTTCTTCATATCTCCGGTCACTGGCTTTTATGGAATCTTGAGTTTGTCTAGGCTGAACCATTATCAAAAGAAGTTTCGGGTCAGAAAATGATTGTCTCTGATACCAACTGATACAGATTGAAAGACGATAGTGGAGGTTTTAATCGTAAACCAACAAAAATGTTATTCTCTAACTAAACTAGAAAGAGTTAATCCCAAGATAAAGGTGTGAACCTTGAATTCTAAGAGAAGTAAGTTTGATTGATAAAAGTTACTCATCCTTACTAACATGAGGGTATAAATACTTCCCCTAAGAAAACTAGTGGACATAATTGCCCTTACTGGCTGGTTCTTCGGTGTTTGGATATTCCTATTCGTCCACCTCGTTCACCAAATATAGTTCGGGTTCGCTAGGTCCCCCACCCCCAGGATGGACTAAGGTTAATACTGACGGCTCTGCACTTGGTGCTCTGGGGAACGCAGACGCTGGTGGTATTTTCAGAAATTCTCGAGAATTTGCCAGGGGCAGTTTTGCTTTTTCAATTCCTAACTCACACATATTGTGGAATTGAAGGCAGTAATTTTTGCGATGGACGTTGCTTGGGAGCGTTGCTGGAAAAAGCTCTTGATTGAGGCAGACTCCGCCTATGTAGTGCAGCTTTTATCAAATCGATCCCTGGAGGTCCCTTGGGTAGTCAGGCAGGATTGGCTCAAGTGTCTTTCTCAATGCGCTTCAATGGAAATTACCGCGACATATATTTTTTGTGAAGGCAACTGTGCTTCTGATGGATTAGCTGGTTATGGAACTAGTTGTAGTAATATTATGTGGTGGAGCTCATCTCCTGGTTTCTGTTTTTCTTTCGTTTCTCATGATATTTGTAATTTAGTTCATTTACGTTTTAGATAACTATCCCTTTAGGTTGTATTCTTTTTTATTATTTATTAATTTCGGGACTTGTTTCCTCATGGGTTCGGGGGTGTCAACCTAGTTGGGATGTTCGTCCCCGGTATGGGACATGTCTCTATTTTTACTAAAAAAATAAAAATAATAGATAATATATGTAGACAAATAGTACTAACGGTACATGCAAGGACTGTCAGGTGGTCGACTGGTTTCCTTCGTAAGGAAGGAATGCTTAACCCTTGCTCAGGAAGTAATCTCTTGGATCCTCCATCAGGAACACATCCTAAGGTACGCGTGTTGTTCGCCTTGCCCACCTCAGAAGATGATTCGCCAGATTGGATGCCCACATTAGCTTTTTGAAGATAAGCAGAGTTACTGCCATTCTCAATGCAAAGGTTATGAAGACGATGTTTGAGATCACGTATCTGTGATCGAGAACCAACATAATATGCTTTTGTGAGCTTGCTCCATGCGGTAGAAATAGTTTCTGCACCAACGATCTGTGGCATAATAGTTGGTGAGAGAGGAGAAATTATTAGACAGACGACATATTGATCCTTTTGTTCCCAAGATTATTAACACCAGATGACTTAGCTACCTCGCTGCCAAATTTCAAACTCGGGATTCTGACCTTGATCGGACCAGCCACCGGAGGTCCTAATCAGCTATCTTCTAAAAATTATTTCGGCCGCCATGAGCCACCATTCACTGCAAAATTGGCTTTAGTCTCTATAGATCTTAGTTTTTATTTTGTTCAAAACAGCCTCCCATAACCATCATTTTATTACTCAAAGTTTCCATGTTATTCAATCATTACATACTCAAGAGCATCTTAAACTAGTTTAATTTATGGAAAATATCCACCTTGGAACCCCCAACTTTTATAACGAAAACCACAAGTCTAATTTCTACATCAACTTCGACAACTTTTAATACAATTTGCAAGCATTGCAGCCACATCCATTTCATGGCCTCAACGTCAAGTTTAATCATTTATTTAATTACATAATATTCATTTTAATTATTGTTATGAACAACTTATTTCAATTTTGCAACTTATATTATGAGTGATCAATTTATTCCTTTCAAGTTGTAATTTACTATTTATTTCCTACCTCTGTAATCAAAACAGAAACAGAAAAATTATAAAATCAATCAAATAAATAACATCTTTGTATTTGGTTTTAATTATCTTAGTAAAAAGTTAACTGGTAGATCTGTCAAGCGAAACTAGGGATCTAGAATGATTTTTTTATTTATTTTCAGTTCTTGCATCTTTTATTTAATCGTTTCATTTTTAGAATTTAGATTTAGACGTATTCACCGTATTTATTGTAGTTATTTTGTTAATTATCAAAAATATTTAATATTTTTAAGAAAAAATTTATCTGACACGTTCATATTCCGCATATATAAGTGTGGACATTGAAAATTAGCCTATACTACAGAATTAGGAATTATCCCTAACAGATAGATATTAATAGGGTTATCTGTCATGTAATTTATAGAGAGAACTCAACATAAAGAAATAAAAAATTTAAAAAGTAACACCAGTGAATTCAAAGTCACCAATTGGCCACTAAATGAGATTTTGGCATATTTCTCAAAAAAAAAAAAAAAACATAAAACCATGTGATGATAAATAAATAAACAAATAGAAATTTTAAAAGCATTAGATTAGTTTATTAAGATATAGTTTAGTAGGAAAATGCACAACATGTGTCCGATAAAATATAGGAAAATGACAAAATAAAAAAATCAACTGTTAAATGGTTTTGCTGATATATAAATTAGACATATGAAAGTCTCAAATGTAAGCTCAAATGATGTGGTGGAATTAATCGGTTTGCTAGCAGTCTATTGATTCGGTTGAATATTAAAAAAATTACAGTGTTATAAACCTATTTTTTCTATGAATATCAGAAATATATAAATAATTAAAAACACATTTAGTAATTAATAATTGATTCGATGTACGAATATTTAGCAACTTTTAAAATTCTCAAGAACTTTAGTAATTCGAAAATACAAATTTCATTAATTTATAGAACTATCTTCTGACAATGATACCAATCCTGCAAATGAGAAAAATACTAAATTAGAATTATAATAGAAATAAGAAAATAGAATCCTAGTTAGACAACGAAAACTGAAAAAGAAAATCCAAATTAATTCAAAAATAACACTAAATAACGATTTTGAGGTACTAAATGATTGAATTTGGCAAAAAGATGGTGGGATCCATACTTTTACTTCGCATTGAGTTTTGGCCATTGGCACATGTTTAATCAAAATATGGTCTGACAATGCAAAAAGTTGACACTTTAAACAGAATTTATGGAATTGTTTACCTTTGTGAGTGATAAGAGCATCTCCAACAGCCTCTTAAGTTGGTTCTTAAGTTAAAATTTGAGGAGGAAGAATGAAAATTAATCTCCAACAGTCTCTTAGTGGCTCCTCAAATCACTAAGAGCTTCTTCATCCTCTCTATTAATAGAGAGCCCCTCCCCACCTCTTAGTGCCTCCTAACTTCATTTTTTATTAATAATTTATATTGATGTGTCTCTCTCCTCACACTATTGGTAATGTAATAATAAAGAATAATCTTAATAATAAAATGATAAATAAGAAGTGAATATAAGGAGCATTGTTGGAGATGATATATCTTAGTCACTCTTAAATCACTAAGAGTCAAATATTTATATTATTTTTAGAGAATTCACTAAGAGTCTCTTGGAGATGCTTTAATAATAAATGTTATTTTTGGATCTTAACTACCAGTTTAAGTTGTTGATTAAATTAACTCTTTGACAAAGGTTCCAATCCTAGTAACCATATTTATTGATTGAATTCATCAACAAATGGAAAGATATGTATGTGTTTTATATGCTAGAAGTCCTATGAGCATTTGCATCAGGAAGAGTGTTAAAGACAAGAATAAATGGTATGTCTGGACCTTAACTATCAATTTAATTTTGCAGAATTAAAACGAAGGGTTAAATTGATGACTTAAATATAATTATAAAGAAAAAGTGGACTTTTTGAACGCAAAAGAAATAGGGTGTTGTTAAACATAGCCCAATTTTTCCACCCTTTGCTATCCGAAAGGACGAAAATGCCTTTTCAGGTGTCGGGATGGGAAAACCAATTTTTTTCCTCTCCCGACACCTGGGCGTGATATACACACGCCTCACAATATGGTGAGGCGTGATGTCCTCACGCCCACGTGTCAGGAGAGGAAAAAAATTGGTTTTATACGGATTCTTGCGGATTAGCGGTTTATTGCGGATTCTTGCGCATTATAATTTGAATTATTAACCTTATAGTTTTAAATATAACTAATTAACATTACAGTTAATTAATATACATGCAGTATTACATATGTTTTCAAATGTGTGAAAATGTGTTAAAAACAATAAATTCTATTAAATTACAACAAATAGCAATTCATCTATCGCCATTCCTCCATAAACTGCTCCATATCAGTTCTAATTGGTAGAGCCTCCTCATCGGGCAGGTATGAGATCGCCCGCTCAGCGATGCCTGCCAAACGGCTAACCCACTGCAGAAAATTAAATATTAGAAAACAAACATATGTAAAACAATAATAAATAAATAAATAATAAAAAACCTACATATTCGCTGTTGGAGTGAGAATGGTTGACCGATACATCCCAAGGAGCACAAAGCAGACGAGGATGTGAATATCTATTTTTTAATAACTGTTTCTATTCTAAAAAGAATAACTGTTTTTATCTAGTTGACTTATTAATTAATCCCTAATTTCTAGGACTAATCATCTTTCTTTTTTCTGGGCAGAGGGACTCATCATCTTCTTTTTTTTTTCTTTTCTTTCTTTCTGATGGCGTGATTTTTAACTTCAAACCCAAAGATGTTAAAATTCTATACAATTAAAATTAAAACATTCTAAAATTTCATACATCTTCAAAAAAATTAAGAAATTCATATATTTTGGTGGACAAATTATTTTTTATATGAAATTTTCAGTAGCCATAAACAAGCAGATGGGTGGTTGAATGAAAGAAAAAATATATTATTTATTTTTTAAAATTGTGTAAAAATTGATATATGATTTTTTTATCCAATGATTTTTAAGTTATTTGTATCAATTTTCTAATTTTTTTAAGAAGTAAATACGAATGAATATCCTATAATGTAGGTGATGAGGTCATCCCTTCCTCTCAACCAACCTCGAAGCCAAGGGACAAGGAGCTCAGTTTCAAAGTGAGCAAGGACCATGGGGAGCCATCCAAGGAGGAAGAAAACAGCAGCAACCAGCAGGACACGCGGGGCGTGCCTACCAGTGCGCGGAGTGTGAAGAACCCAAAATCAAGAGAGAAGTCCAAAAGGTCATCCACGCGGAGCGTGTCCCCCGATCCGCGGAGCGTCAATCAAGCCTTCGGAGAGAGACATGTCCTGGAGGTCATATACGCGGAGCGTACTCCTAGGGACACGGAGCGTGAGAAGGATTACGCGGAGCGTGCCTATCTGAAGAATGCTTCTTCCCCAAGTTCTTACTGCTGCTGCCACCCACTAATTACTGTTTTGCCAATATATTTTTATTAAAGAACTTCCACTAATATTTACTACCCCTATTGTGCCCCTAGTGGTTAAGATTAAAACTCTCAGTCGACTTCAATATAGATGAGTTGGTATCAGAGCCGAGTCGTTTTCCTTTCCGGAGACTTCTTCTCAGAAATGGTTCAACCACATATCTCAAACGAAGCCACCGGATCCCATGAACAACAATTTGAAGTGCTAGAAGGCACCATGAAGCAGTTAACGGACTCTCTACGGGTGTTGGAAGAGAAGCATGAGACGAGTACCCGGGAGATCCTTCTCGCCATTGAAGGGCTAAAACTTGAAACCGGAATACTCAAGGTCTCCTAGCCGGAGAACCTCACCGGCGGCAAGAAGAGACACATCGTCCTCAACCCGACCGACAACCAACACCACCACCAAGAAGAAACTATGCACCATAACTAATGGACCCTCGGGTCCATGAGGTAAGACGCAATAATCCCGTTATCATTCGAAACGCCAATAGTGATAGTGATGGCGATTTGTTCGAAGTTTTTGAGATGCCAAGGATTGCTAGGAATATGGGAATGCATATGGATGATAATGTTGTGAATGATAGGGCTAGAAATGCTATGAATGTGAATGATGTTGTTGGTCCCGCGTATGTGCGTGCCGGGAATTTAGATATTATGCATAATGATGTTGTAGGTGGTTACGAGAGGGAAAACTTCGGTTTGAATGACCCGTATGGCAGAAATTTGGAGAGGGATGATGCCTTCAAATTAAAAATGGACCTACCATCATTTGGGGGAGAACTCGACATAGAAGGGTTCCTCGATTGGTTACTTGAAGTAGAGAGATTCTTTGATTATACGGGTATACCGGAGGATCGGAAAGTCCATTTAGTTGCCTATCGATTGAAGGGAGGGGCTTCGGTTTGGTGGGACAGTGTGAAGGACGGGAGAAGAAGAGGAGGAAGGGAGCCGATTAGATATTGGCTTAGAATGAAGTCAATGTTGAGGGAACGGTTTCTACCACCCGACTACGAGCAATACATCTATAGCTCATATCGGAATTGCTCTCAAGGATCGAGGAGTGTGCACGAGTACAACTCGGAGTTCTTGCGGCTTTCGGCAAGGGCTAACTTGTTGGAAACCGAAAGCCAAAAGACTTCAAGGTATCTTGAAGGACTAAGATACAACATTCAAGGTCGGATTAGAAAACAAATGGTGATTCGGGTCCAAGACACTCGAAATCTTGCATTGAAGACCGAGTCTCAATTGAGTTTGAGGGGGCATGATGGATATAGAAGGGCCGGAGTTGAGAATGTGTATGGAGGGAGAGGAGCCCCCAAGGGAGTTGTCAAGGGCAAAGGGATTGCTAGCTCGAGTGATTCCAAGGCGCCTAGTGTGGGTAAAGCACCTAGTGGGGATGTAAGGCCTATTAAGGCAACACAACCTCCTAGGGGCAATAACCCCTATGCAAGACCGGCTCCATTTAAATGTTTCCGATGCAACGAGTCGGGTCATCGTTCTAATGAATGCCCCAAGAGAAGGAGTGCCAACATGGTTGAGTGATATGATGACGAAGATGAGTATGAGGATGAGGAGGATGTATGTTGTGATCCGATCGATGATGAGGAGGATGGAGAGTATGATGGTGGTCGGGCTATACACGTAGTGAGGAGGCTTTTGGTCTCAAGTAAAGTAGAAGCGGATCAACGACACCAATTGTTTCGAACCCGATGTTTAGTAGAAGGGGTGAAGTGTAATGTGACAATTGACAGTGGGAGCCAAGAAAACATCATTATTGACACCGCAGCCAAGAGGTTCGGGGTTGACTATGGAGGCTCAACCTAGCCCGTATATTGTGGGGTGGATCAAGAATGTGGGAGAGATGAAGGTCACCCAAAGGTGTCGGGTACCTTTTGAGATTAGAGAGTAATTGTGACATTGTGGAGATGGATGCTTGCCACCTACTATTGGGGCGTCCTTGGCAATTTGATAGGGATGCTACTCATGCCGGGAGGAAGAAAACCTATCGGTTTTTTAAGGATGGGGTTCGATATGTGCTCACGCCTCTTGTGGGAAAAGCTAAGGCCAAAGGAAAGTCTACCTTCATCGTTTGCCCAACTCACAAGGCGTTCCTTAACGAGTGTGAGGAAGTGGAGAAGAAGAGGTTCTGGAAGATGTGGGGAGGTTACTAAACGAGTTTCGAGATGTGTTTCTGATAGGGGTAAAAAACCTTTAGTAGGTTTTAGGGATTATTTTGTAACTTTTATTATCTTTTTATTTGCTTTAATAGTAATTTATTATTGTTTTGTCAATTTTAGATTTTTAAATTACTTTTTATCATTTTATTAAATATTCCTAACTTTTGTCAAGTATTTTGTCACTTTTAATGAATTAATCTCTATATGTTATTTTGAGCTTTATCTGTACCCAAAGTTAAGAAATTAACATACCAAAAATAAATCAAAATTGACTTGGTAATTAAAAAAGATTTTTGGTAGGATAATTAATTAATTTTGGATGAATTATCTAAATAATATTTTATGAGATTATGTGCAGATTTTCAGAGATAAAGGTGGAGATTTTTAAGGATCAGAATCAGGACCCACTCGGCACATCAAATTCAAATAAAAATCATGCAGAATGTTTTGGCAGATTTTTATGGATTATCTTTGGACTTTTTTGTATTTAAATAATTAGATTTTTTTATCCCAAAAGATAAATTAGTTTTTATTAGATAATGTTAGAGTTAGTCTTTCATTAGGAAAGCTTTTTATTAATTAGTCTTTCATTAGGAATAGTTTTTTTATTTAGTCTTTTTATTAGGAATAGGCATTAGTTGTTCATTATAAATAGTTTTATTTGTTAGGAATAATTAATCCAATTTTTGTAGTCCAGTTTTTGTAATCAGATTTTCACCTATCAATTTTTAGTTTTTAGTTTTAGTTTTTCCATATTTCTCTTGTGTAAAAACCCTAGCTTTCCCCCTTGAAGAATCCTCTCCACCTCCTCCATTGAAGAACATTTGAAGCTCCACTCACCAAGGATTATTCAAGGTTCCTCGTTAAGTCCTAGGAAGACGCCTGCAGTGGTAGACAGGTTCCCTAAAAGGGATTTTCTTACTCATAACTCGTTTATCTCTTGATCCAGTCTATGAATCCTAGCTCATTGTATCTCCATAACAATATTCTCCAGCTTTAATGATAATTTATTTCTTGTTTTGTTCAATTGATTTATCTATTTGATCTTTGTCTTACGCTTTGTTTGATTGGTTTAACTCATTCATAAATCCAAATATTAAGTTGGCACATATTGCGAGCTGAATCTGACCTAGTCAGAGCCTATAAGATTGATGACCTTATAGATGATTAAGCCCAAATTGTTGAGCCTTAGAGCTAGTTTCGGCCTTACAAAGGAATCACGAACTAGGAACCACAGAAGGATAAGTAGGGATCGCCTCGAGCACAAGTGACTAAGATTAGGTTTTTAATTGATTGTCTGAACAACCTATATTCATCATTATCGTACCATTCCATATCCATTCGAGTAATTACATTATTGAAAGATCACCTATGAGTAGAGTAACTTAATTATGAGTAGCTTAATTTAATCAAACTCAATCTCAAACCCCCCAAAGCTTAGATAACGCTAGAAACCGAGTAGCTTGATACTTGCAGGAATAAATACTGTGGATTCGATACCTGGACTTGTCCAAATTTTATTACTCGATAACGACGAACTTATCCCTTGATGAGCCTCACCTGAGGTGCATCAAGTTTTTGGCGCCGTTGCCAGGGATTTATTTTCCAGCAATATCGAACCAAAGGTCGAATTTGTTAGTTTAGGAACTTTTTGTGAATAGTGTCTTTTTGTGAATATTTTTGTGTGAATATTTGTTTTTAATTTTTATTGTTATTTCTAATAATTCTTTTTTTTAAGAAAATGGCTAGAAACAATGGAAATAAGGAGTCTGTTACACATTTGCTTAACTTCCTATCTACTCACGAAGATCAAACTGATGATTTGTATGCCTCAATTAAAAATTTATGCATACAAAAAGGGATCCTAACTGATTCAACCATAGACGAATCAATTAAAGAACCCAATTTCGTAGGTCAGGTTGATAAGGTAATATCTTTTCCCATTAACAATGAAGAACTGGTCCCTAATTATGAGAAACCAAAAGTTTCAATATTAGTTGAGGAATCAGTTGAAATTGAGCCTCTAGAGAAGAATCCAAAAATAGAAGAGTTCAGGTTTGCTTCATGCCCATAAATTTTAATTCTCTTTGATCTACCTATAGAATAAAAAAGGGAGCAAACTAAACTTTTTCATAATTTATTAAATTTTATCATTTTCTTTCATTAAAATTCTTTAAAACTGATAATATGTTTTGCAGGTATGAATTATTTATTCAGGAATTTGAATTCCTAATGCGAATGGCAGCGTACACCCAAGTTAGACTTAATTTTTCAGGTTGTTTTTTTTAATAAAGTTTAGATTATATATTTATGCTTTTAGTTTAGTTCTTTAGTTTCCTTTTACGTTTTTTTCTTTTTCTCTGTTCTTTCAGTGTTCGGGTTGAAAAAAAAAATATTTTTTTCGGACCTTCTGTCTGCTAGCTGGCCGGGAAAAAAAATTTCCCGAAAAAAAAAGTTTCTCCCGACCTTCTGCATGCCAGCTCGCCGAGCTTGCCGGGAATTTTTTTTTTCCGCTACTGCCCTCCAGCTCGGCGAGCTAAAAAAAAAATTTCCCGAAAAAAAATCGTTACATGTTTTATTTTTTTTGTTTGTTTTAGTATGTTATAATCCCGAAAATTGAACACTCTCAGTTAAAGTTTCGTAATTTGTTTTTGGAAAGATTAGAATCGAACTTGAATTTATATGCTAACTAGTTTAGGTGGGAGACACAAACCTTGTATCTGTAAACTCATGAGCTATAATCGCATTTAGTCTACTTTGTTTCGATTTGCTTATTTTCATTTCAATTGTTTCATAAATTAAGTATTGAGGACATGTGCAATTAAACTCGAGTTGAGCAAAAACTATTTAGCACAAAATCACCCAACGAATTGTGAGCAAATTTTGAGCCTTAAAGAGCGAACATCTAAAAGCTCTCATTTCTTTGACATTTTTGTGTGCTTTTGCTTGTTGAGAGTTATAGATTTTGCAACTAATACCGAGTTAAGTTTACGGGCTTTAATTTGAAACAATAAACGATGAAGGGTCTCTTTAGAATTAACATTTTCCTTACCTTATTTTTGTCTTTTTCATCAACTCTAGGAAGCCCCTTTGAGCCTTAATTTTTGTAATTTATAGTTTTTCTTCTTTCCTAACTCATATTTTTGCAAACTTTCACTAAGTTTGTTCTTAACCCATATTTTTGCAAACTCCAATACAGTTTGTTTTAGCACTTTTTCTTTGTTTATGGCATTTTAAAAAGCAAGCCAAAAGGTTAAAAGGTGAACGTGCACACTTGTTTAAATAAAGGACCAATCATTCGGTCCACACCAAAAAGGAAAAAAAAAGAAAAAAAAGAGAAGAAAAAAAAATGCTTTTAAAATTTCAATAAAAAGCTTGTTCCCTTTACGTTTGCTAAATGTCATTTGTACTTCTTTTTTTCTAGTGCTAAATTTCTTAACCTTTTAACTATCTCTAACCTTAACCACATTACAACCTGAACTTCGAGATTGTTTTTGATATTGTTTGAGTCTTAGCAATGTAGAGTGATAACATTGTGATATTATCCCAAGGATCAAAAGGGATATTCACCAAAGACCTACCACAAGAGACCCGCGGGCGAACCTATGAGGCGAATCTCCATGAACCCTCGATTCGCCATTAGAAATGGCTGGGCCGCCCCGGCAGTAAAGACCATTAATGAGCTATCAACCAGTAACCGCTAGCTTAAAGGTAACCAGTAACCACCAGCTTAAAGGTAACCAGTAACCGCCATTAATGGGACATTAATGTAGACTTTCTAGTTACTGCAAGTTACAACTTCATGACTATATATATATATATATATAGCCTATACATCAGGCTATCAAGGTACACATTCACTTACCCTTTGTCAATTCAGTTTGCTCTCTTGTTCTTCCTTACTGACTTTGGCATCGGAGCTTCCCCCCGTCGAACCCAACGACGCCCCCCACAGGGACGAAAGTTGATCAGTATTTCTCTACTTGTTATCATAGAGGTACCCGGATGAACGTGCAAACTCACAATAACTTTAGGCAAGTATAAAGATGAGAGTAAACACCTAGCCACCTAAATATTGTGTGATTGAGTGAACAACTTTCAGTGAGGTGTTTATTTGGTTTTATCCCTTAAACTCGTTTAATTAAGCATGTCTCATTTCACTTAAAAGTATGGCCTTTGCTAAATCGAATTGCGACTTTTTGGGCATTGTTTTATATTTACTTTTTGAATATATGTGTTTACAGCTGCTTGTTTTTGTGTCGCTCATTTGGTTAAATCGGGAGGTTTTCTAGTTCAGCTAGTCTATTTTCGAGTTTAGTTTTAGTTTACTTGAGGACAAGTAAAGCTTTAAAGTGTGAGGAGGTTTGATAGGGGTCAAAAACCCCTATATTTTAGTACGATTTTGGGGATTATTTTGTATCTTTTATTATCTTTTTATTTGCTTTAATAGTAATTTATTATTGTTTTGTCAATTTTAGATTTTTAAATTACTTTTTATCATTTTATTAAAAATTCCTAACTTTTGTCAAGTATTTTGTCACTTTTAATGAATTAATCTCTATATGTTATTTTGAGTTTTATCTGTACCCAAAATTAAGAAATTAACCTACCAAAAATAAATCAAATTTGACTTGGTAATTAAAAAAGATTTTTGGTAGGATAATTAATTAATTTTCAATGAATTGTCTAAATAATATTTTATGATATTATGTGCAGATTTTCAGAGATAACTGTGGAGATTTTTAAGGATCAGAATCAGGACCCACTCGGTACATCAAATTCAAATAAAAATCATGCAGAATATTTTGGCAATTTTTAGGGATTATCTTTGGGCCTTTTGTATTTGTTTGGCTCTTTTGTGGGAAATTGCGGGCGTGCCAGAGAATTATAGTATTCTCGAACTATGGAGTGAAATTGAGTTGCGCTTAACTAACTTCTAATTATCAAACGATTGTACGGAATAAAGAGACCGAAAATTCCTAAAAGATTCGATTATCAAAACGATACCGACCTTACAGAAAATGATTAAGAACAAATAAAATAAAATTGTACTGGAAGCTTGAATGAAATTGAACTTGAATGAAAATTGAATCTAAGGGAATAAACTGAGAATTGTAAATTGCTGAAGTCGAGAGATAATTTGCTAGAGTTTTTGCTTCGGTTTGTTGAGTTGTTGAGTTGGTTGATTGCCTTGTTTCATCGTGATTTCTTCCTTTAATAGACGTTGGAGGTAACTTCCTGCTTGTTTCCACAAGTCATGTTCTCCACATTCAAACCACGTCTTGAATAACTGCTCCACTTGACTTTCACGATGGATTCCTTATGACGCTCTCTAATTTTCCTGCATTCTAATTGGCTCAAAAATACACGTTAAAATATTATTTGGTCTTCTGATGTCCCTTTGATTTTCCTTAGGTTTTCCTTGAGGTTCACCTTAGAAATAGTTTTCCTCCGATATTCACTATTGAAAAATCTACTTAGGCATAAATTAGGCCAATTAATATATTAAAAGTATATAAAAGCCAAAAAATTAAATTATGGTGCAAACAATTGCCCCCCACAAATATGAATTTGAGAGACGAAAATTTATGCTTGGTCCCTAACAAAAAAGTCTTTTAGACTCCATAAAATCTGAAATGCATAAAGTTAAAAAATGCAACAACAAAAAATACAAAATAAAATAAAGAAAGAAAGAAAGAAAACTAGAATTCAAAGATAAGATCAAAGTAATTATCATATAAAACAAATACCAATTTAAAAAGAAAAATCGACAGAATTTGGATATACTTAAATAAAATAATAATGAAAATAATAATTAAAAAAAAAAGTCTTTCAATTTGATAAAACTTATAAATCTACAGAACTTGAAATACTGCAGGTTATATTAATATAATAGTACATAAATAGAAGTTTAAATGGAATAGAAAACGAGGATGTTAAACCCTAAAAAGACGAACCACTATTTACACACAATTAACAACAAAACAACAAAAAAAATGGAGTTCTTTGCAGCAATACAGAAGACGGTGCACAAGGGGTTGGGATACTTTACCTTGACTTGAAAGAAAAGGTTGTTTTCATTGAAGAAAACTTGCATATCAGCTCGCCTGCAACTGTAGAAAATTCAACAAACTCCATAACTGGTGCAGCAAATCGGAATATTCACCCAACTGATGCCACTGAAGTGTTTCATCGTGCTCGTGGAGGGATATGGGTGTGAAGTGGCTAGTTCTCATCAAACAATAGGAATCAACACATCAATTCTGATAAGCAAGTTCCTGGCGAAGGAAATACCCAAGCAAACCATCACGTAACTTTTTCGTAAAATCATTTGGATTTCCAAATACGTCTCCAACTAATCCATGAGGACCAAGAACTTTTGTACTCCAGATTTTCATGTGCAGAGCTGCTTTGTTACAGAGTTGCATAGTGTTGTGCTTATTTCTTTTTTCACGTTCTTCCTAAGTGAGGTCAGAAAAACTTGTTGATCGAGCCTTATTGAATCATCAGCGGAAAGTAAAAAGTTCCATCAACAGACGTTCGCCCCCTTTTTGTGTTTTGTAGCATTTTGTGCTTGAAGTGGAAGAAGATGCCGTTGATGAAGCTAATCGTTCCCCCTTTCCTCTTGAGATCTTCAATAGAAGTTTGATCTGCCTGCTATCCACCCCGACATCAAGTGATTTTTTGAACAACAAAGAAATCTTCAAAGAATTGCCATGGAGGTAAGGACCATATCCCAGAAACTTGTAGAGGCAACCGAAGTTGTAGACCGTTTTATCGAGCTGGAGTAGAGACACTGTTGATGAACCATTTGAGAAAAACCCCTCTGTTGCTGTAGATGGTTTTGGTGATCAAACTCAACAACAGATTTATCTCAGTTTGTCCTGGCGTTTGAACATTCAATCTTTTTTATATATATATTGGAGGTTGTTCCCTTTCAGTGCAGCAGATTTCTGATTTTTGGTAAAGTCGTCCCTGGGGCTTGCTTGTACGTGGGATTAGAGCTCTTGAACATAAGTCCATAACCCCTTCATGTCCTCACGAAGGGGAAGTAGAGGCCTCTGAACATAAGTGCACAACCAGTACCTATCCTGACAAAACGTTTCCCGGTGAGAAGGATTAGAGGCCGGATCAATCATTGATCGGTTTCCTTTAATCAAGGTGCCAACAAGTTGCTAGTGATTGCATCACCAATTCAAGTTGCCAATGAAGCTGTTGTGGACATCGATGCACTACCAATCCCTATTCTGACGAAAGATTTGCTGATGGCAAGGATTAAAGGCCGGATCAGTCAACTGATCGGTTTCCTTTAATCACAGTGTTACCAAGTTGTTCATGTTGCACTACCAAGTATTGTTGATGAAGATTCCATCATTCAGTTCCATCATTCAGTCTACTTGCATGTTGGATTGGAGTATGAACAAACATGTCAATGAGGTTGCTGTTGTGGACATTGGTGCACTACTAATCCCTATTCTGACGATGGGCTTGTCGGTGCCAAAGGGGTAGAGGCTGAATCAATCAACTGACCGATGCTCGATGCTCGTGACTACATCACCAAATCAAGTTGTCAATTGACATCGGTGCACTACCAATCCCTATGATGACGATGGGCTTGCCGATACCAAGGAGTAGAGGCTGAATCAATCAATTCAATGGAGAAATATCAACATGATTCCATCAAGGGAAAGGTAAATTCTCCTCAGAGAGATTTCTTTGTTAGATAGACTTGATAGACATTGCTTGATGAATAAATTGCGGCCTTGAGGCCTGCTATTATTTTATTGCAACAAAATAGAGGCTATAAGCCAGCTTTACAATTTTCAAATTGAAATTGCTTTGCATTACATCAAATACAGATTGCCTACATCCTATGGCTGATGCTCCCTCCGTTCCCAAAGGGTGGGATAGAATTTCTTGAGGTACTTTCCATTGATGAACCTCTTATGTGGCTCCCCTTGCAAGCTGGCTAACCAATAAGAGTTTCCTTTTAGAACTTGGAAGACTTTGAATGGTCCTTCCCAATTTGGAGACCATTTTCCATATGCTCTATCTTTAGTCCCAATTGGTAAGATGAGTTTCCAAACCATGTCTCCTTCTTCAAAGGTCTTTTTCTTCACTCTCTTATTGTATGCTTTGGTTACTTTCTTTTTCTGGGCGATCATTCGATCAAGTGCTTGCATTCTAGCTTCATCAGATCCTTCAAGTTCCATCATCATAGCCTCTGTGTATTCTGCTGGAGTGAGTTCATTTTGTCTGGCTACTCGGAGGGACGTCACTACTACCTCTATAGGAAGCACGACATCATGTCCATATGTTAATGAGAAAGGACTGACGCCTGTGGCACTCCTTTTTGATGTTCTGTATGCCCATAAAGTTTCTGAAAGTAAGACGTGCCATTCCCTAGGGTTATCTTCGATCATCTTTTCAAGGATGTTGATGAGAACTTTGTTGGAGGCCTCAGCTTGACCATTAGCTTGTGGATAATGAGGAGTAGAGTGCAACAACTTGATTCCATACTCTTCCATGAAGTCCTTCATGTCATCTCCGGTGAACATGGTTCCTTGGTCTGTGGTAATTGACTGAGGGATCCCATACCTATGAATGATGTTCTCCTTGATGAACTTCACAACATCTCTTTGGTCCACTTTCTTTATTGGTAAGGCTTCCACCCATTTTGTGAAGTAGTTTGTTGCCACGATCATGAAGTTGTGCCCTTTTGATGATGCAGGATAAATTTTCCCTATCAAATCAATTGCCCATCCTCTGAAGGGCCATGGTTTGACGACTGCGTACATCTCATTTGCAGGAACTCTTTGAATCTGCCCATATCTTTGACATTGGCGGCATCCTTTTGCATAAGACATACAATCCTTCAGCATAGATGGCCAGAAGTACCCATGTCTCCTTATGAGCCACTTCATCTTGATGCCTGCCTGATGAGCTCCACATACTCCTTCGTGGACTTGTTTCATAACTTCCATGCTATCTGGAAATCCTAAGCATTTCAGCAAAAGTCCATCTACATTTTTGCGGTACAAGTCACCTTCCATCAATAAGAAGTTCAATGCTCTAATCTTGAGGGAATAAGGTACTCGTCTTCCTGGGTTCGACAAATACTCCTTGATGGGACTCCTCCAGTCACTAGCTAGATTGACATTTGTATTGAATGTCTCCACTTGAATTCCCCTCTCCATGATGGAAGGATGTCTGAGCTTCTTGATCATTATCAACTTATGGGTGAGTTCTTCTGACATTTTCAAACCAGAGGCTATTTGAGCTAGCTCATTAGCCTCCCAGTTCATCTCTCTTGGAACATGAAGAAAGGAGAAATCATTGAATTCCTGCAGTAGTTGAACATCGGCTGTATAATATGGAGCTAAGCTGAGACTAGTGCATTTGTATTCTCCTGATAGTTGCCTCAGCACGAGTTGGGAATCCCCTTGGATCAAGACTTCATCTGCTCCTAACTCCCTCAAGATCTCCAGGCCAATGACCACAACTTCATATCCAGCCTGATTGTTCGTACATTTGAAATCCAGGTTGAACGTCATTGTTGTTTTGGTTCCCATAGGGGATATAATGACTACTCCTGCTCCTGCAGATGTCTCGGTGCTAGATCCATCAAATTTCAAAATCCAGCGGGATTTTTCAACACTGAAGATTGGTAGATCTTGATCTATTTCATCCTTCACATCAAGACAAGGGTGATCTACAAGGAAATCTGCAAGTGCTTGGCCCTTCACAGATTTTTGAGGATAGTACACCAGAGTAAACTCTGCCAAAGCCAGCGACCACTTTCCAATCCTCCCAGTTATGAGCGGCTTATTCAACATGTACTTGATCAAGTCAGTTTGAGATACCACCAACACCCTTGCCCCAATCATATAATGTCGCAGTTTGGTACAAGCAAAATACAATGTAAGGCAGAGTTTCTCAATTGGTGAATATTTTACCTCAGTTGCATTCAAGAATCTACTCAAATAATATATTGCCTGCTCATATCCTTTGGAATTGTTTTGTGCTAACAAGCATCCAATGGAATCATGAGCGGCAGATAGATAAAGTTTCAGAGGTACACCTGGCCTTGGCGGCATAAGTACAGGAGGTTTGCATAGATACTCTTTGATACTCTGGAAGGCTTGCTGATGGTGTTCCTCCCATTTGAATTCATCTTCTTTCTTTAACCGCAGCAAATCAGAAAATGTCTTAGATTTTCCAGCCAAGTTGGAGATGAACCTCCTGAGATAATTCACTTGCCCCAAGAACCGCTGAAGCTCCTTTTTTGTTTGAGGGGATTTGGACTCCATGATCGCCTTGGCTTTGTTCTGATCTATCTCCACGCCTCTTTGGTGCACCAGGAACCCAAGGAAGTTTCCAGGTTTCACCCCCAAAGCACACTTGAGGGGATTGAGTTTTAGTTGATGCTCCCTCATCCTTTGAAAACCACATCTCAAGTGATCTATGTGCTCCATTTCTTTTTTGGACTTTATGACGATGTCATCGATGTAAACCTCAAGATTTTTTCCAATCATATCATGGAAAATGGCATTCGTTGCTCTTTGGTAGGTAGCACCTGCATTCTTCAAGCCAAAAGGCATGACCAGCCACTCAAATGTCCCAATAGCTCCTGGACATCGAAAGGCGGTCTTTGAAGTATCTTCTTCAGCAATGGCAATTTGATTATATCCTGCCACACAATCTAAAAAAGATAAAAGCTTATTGTTAGCTACTGTATCCACCAACATGTCTGCCATGGGCATCACATACACATCCTTCGGAGTTGCTGTATTAAGGTCTCTGAAGTCCACACAAACTCGTAGCTTGCCATTCTTCTTTACCACCGGTACAACATTAGATAACCATTGAGCATACCTGATGGGTCTTATGAATCCAGCTTTCAGCAACTTTTCAATTTCTTCCTTCACCTTCAATTCTACGTCTTTGGACATTCTTCTAGGAGGTTGTTTATAAGGTTTGAATTCTGGCTTCATTGGCAGACGATGCTCCACCAACTTTCTACTAAGTCCAGGCATCTCATGATACTCCCATGCAAAGCAATCCTTGTACTCTTGCAACAATGCAATGAGTCTCTCTTTGATGTGTGGATCCAAAAGACTACTGATGTATGTATATCTTGGGTTCTCAGAAGTTCCCAAGTTCACTTCCTCCAATGGATCTCTGGCCAATGATCTGTCATCCTCTAGTGGTGAAGGAGCTGGTTTCAATTCATCTATCTGGATGACGTTTTCACTTTCTTCTTCCAAAGGCTCTTCTTCATAGATTACTTCAGCACCCAGAGCCTCTAGACATTCTCCCTTCTGCAATTCGTCCAACACCTGCTGCACTTGGGCTTTTTGTATGGCAGCGGCATCTACTGCCATTTCTTTCTCATTATGCTTACTAATCATCGATTTCTTCGATGATCGGTTCTCCTAACGCTCCCCAAGCTTTGGATGGAATGATGGCTGATGGTTGGAGGATAGCTTTCCCTTTGTTCTGACATTGCTTCTTCCAGGTGATACTTTTGGGTCCTCCTCTCTTGCTTTCACCTCTGAACTCTATTGGACCCACAGCTCCATCATAGTACCTTGCCTCCACGGAATCAGCTTGAGTTGTAAATGGTTTCCCATCTGCCCAGACAACTTCTACTTCATTTCCTTTCCAAAAAAGCAAGAATTGATGGAGTGAGGACGGCACACACCAATTGGCATGAATCCAGTCTCTCCCTAGCAAGATTTGATAGCTTGCTATTGAATCAACAATGAAGAATGCTGCCATAGATGTGTTGCTTCCCACAGTAATATCTACTGGCAGAACTCCTAAGGTTTTGGTGGTTTCCCTTGTGAAAGCTGACACCATAACCTCTGTGACAATTAGATCTTCTATTGACTTCCTCAGGGTCTTCATCATCCTAAATGGCATGATATTCACTGCAGAGCCATTATCGATCAGTACTTTTGATACTGGCTTGCCATTTAGATGTGCCTTGATGTAAAGAGGCCTGATGTGTTTGGTCATGCTATTTGCAGGTTTCTCAAAAACTACTCTTTTTGGTTCTCCCGGGCCACTCGATTGAATTGTGACCCCACTGGTGAATGAATCCCTCTTCTCAGGAACAGGTGAACTATTCTCCTCTTCAGCATGATGATCCATCGAATTTCATAGGAAATCAGCTGGCAATGTCACTGATGCTGTTGCACACCTGATAGGTATCACCATGTCACCTATTCGCACATTTTGAATGATTTCCTCTGGCTCCTCCTCTGGAACTATTGACTCTGGATCACCAGCTTGCACTTCTTTTTTTTACCGGTTCCCTTACTTCATCTTTCTCATCATGGTGTCTTTCAACAGCTGCCCTCTTACGTTGCATCCTTCTCTTCTGTGTTCTTATAAGAGGTTGGGGGAACTTTTTATGGCGCACCACGCGCCACTTACCAGAAGTTTCTGCTTGAGGCACCACAAAACGAGGTCTCCTCTGATTGGCAGTTGGGGAATACTTCTCTTGGTGAAATTCACTTTTTAGAGGTTTTTGATTCCTCTCAGTCTGAACCCTTCTTTCATAGTGATTCCCTCCGATGCTCTTCACTTCTACTCGAATTTTTGACTTCTGCCCCCCTTGCTCCTTGATGTTAGCCTGAAGTTCATCAGGACCTCTGAGATACTCCTTAGGGATCCAAGTATGGTAACTTCTGCCTTTCTCCTTCTTGGACTCTGTAAGTCTCAAACGAAGGTCTTCTTTCTTCCTATTGAGGACATCTCGCATATCTACTGCCACCATGTTCATAGTCACCACCGGTGGAAAAGGTTCTTCATCAACCAACATTGCTTCTTTCTTCTCTGGGAACTTAAGAATTCCCTTGTTGATTCTTTCCTGAACTGCATTCCTGAAGCCCCAACAATTGTTTGTTGTATGATTCCAGGAATCATGATACTTGCAATATGTCTTCCCTTTGGTTTCTTCTTTTGTTGGCATTTTATGACCTGCAGGCAAAGTAATAAACTTCTCCTTTAGGAGAAAGTCAAAGAGAGCATCACTCTTGGACACATCAAAGCTGAATTGCGGAGGTTTATCGTTGAAAGATTTCTTTGCTGCATCATGTCCTCCGGTGGACTGGAGTAAGGGGCAAACATGAGTCCCTGTACTTTTAAGATCTGCCACTACAACCTCGTGGTATATTTCTTGGCAATAAGTTCCCATGGCACTCTTCTTTCTATGACTCTCTTTCCTCAAGAGATCTTCGTACTCTGTCACCTTGGCAGCTAACTCATAAAAGTCTCTGAACTCCATTCCTTGGAACTTCTTCCTCAGCTCGACGTCAAGTCCTCTCTGGGCCATCTTCACGTACTCCACCTCTGGGAGATAGACATTGCATCTGTTCCTCATCTTTTTAAAACAAGCAATGAACTGGTCTGCTCTTTCACCTCCCTTCTGAGTAAGCCTAGAAAGTTCTGCAACACACACTTCTGGCTCTGCTCGGAAGAATTGAGTGTGAAATTGCCTCTCCATATCTTGCCAACCATGGATGGAGTCTTTAGGGAGAGTAGCATACCAAGTGAAGGCTAGTCCCATCAGAGAATTTGGGAAGAGCCTCAACTTGAGATGGTTGAAGTTAGGGTAGTTGGCAAGTTCTCCACACTGGATCGTGAACCTTGCTACGTGCTCCAAAGTTGACAACCCATCTTCCCCAGAGAATAGGGAGAAGTCAGGTACTCTGTACCCCCTTGGGTAAGGATTCTCCATGTCAATCGCATTAGGGTAAGGCTTGTGGAACTCAGGGCGGCCAACTTGACGAAGGCCAGGCCCATACAGCTCTTGGACAACTTCTCTCACAGCCTCCATATTGAATGCTGGAACTTGTTGAGGCATGCCATTCTGATGGTGACCGTAAGGCATATGAAGAAATCCAGTGTTCCTTCCATTGCCTCTATAGTTTCCCCCTATGTCCCCAGTGATATGGTGGCCTCCTGCCTCCTCATGATATGAAGCTGTGTGGGAGGTAGGATTAGTGTTTCCAAAATATTGAGAAACGGGTGACTTACCAGTATTTTCTCGGCCTGCTGAACTAGCGGCCTTCTGCAAGACAACGTCGTCCCTCAATGGTGGAATTTGATACTTCTCAGCGCCGGACGACCCACGTCCCCCATTGAAATCTGGGGAACCTTGAGGACCATGGTTTTCTCCATTCTTGATTACCCCTGGTTCTGACAACTTCTGGAGTATTTTATCCATCTTCAAATCTATGTCACTCCGTAGAGCTTCCATATTCTTCTCGATGGAACTGAAACGCCTCTCCAAGAATGGTGAATTTTGGATCTCTGTAGAGATCCATGATTCTCCTCTAGGGCTAGCAACCTTTTCCGCTTCAATTCGTTCCACCATATGTGGAACATTGCCTGTTGCCATGACCTCCTCTTCTTCAGAACTTGCAACTACAGGATCTTTGTTGCTCTTATCGTTTTTCTTCGGCGGCATTGTGATTATGTCCCACCGAGCGTGCCAATTTTTGTTTGACTCTTTTGTGATGTCCCATCGAGTGTGCCAATTTTTTTTTGGCTCTTTTGTGGGAAATTGCGGGCGTGCCAGAGAATTATAGTATTCTCGAACTATGGAGTGAAATTGAGTTGCGCTTAACTAACTTCTAATTATCAAACGATTGTACGGAATAAAGAGACCGAAAATTCCTAAAAGATTCGATTATCAAAACGATACCGACCTTACAGAAAATGATTAAGAACAAATAAAATAAAATTGTACTGGAAGCTTGAATGAAATTGAACTTGAATGAAAATTGAATCTAAGGGAATAAACTGAGAATTGTAAATTGCTGAAGTCTAGAGATAATTTGCTAGAGTTTTTGCTTCGGTTTGTTGAGTTGTTGAGTTGGTTGATTGCCTTGTTTCATCGTGATTTCTTCCTTTAATAGACGTTGGAGGTAACTTCCTGCTTGTTTCCACAAGTCATGTTCTCCACATTCAAACCACGTCTTGAATAACTGCTCCACTTGACTTTCACGATGGATTCCTTATGACGCTCTCTAATTTTCCTGCATTCTAATTGGCTCAAAAATACACGTTAAAATATTATTTGGTCTTCTGATGTCCCTTTGATTTACCTTAGGTTTCCCTTGAGGTTCACCTTAGAAAATAGTTTTCCTCCGATATTCACTATTGAAAAATCTACTTAGGCATAAGTTAGGCCAATTAATATATTAAAAGTATATAAAAGCCAAAAAATTAAATTATGGTGCAAACAATATTTAAATAATTAGATTTTTTTATCCTCAAAGATAAATTAGTTTTTATTAGATAATATTAGAGTTAGTTTTTCATTAGAATAACTTTTTATTAATTAGTATTTCATTAGGAAAGCTTTTTATTAATTAGTCTTTCATTAGTAATAGTTTTTTATTTAGTCTTTTATTAGGAATAGGTTTTAGTTTTTCATTATAAATAGCTCCATTTGTTAGAAATAATTAATCCAGTTTTTGTAGTCCAGTTTTTGTAATCAGATTTTCACCTATCAATTTTTTGTTTTTAGTTTTAGTTTTTCCATATTTCTCTTGTGTAAAAACCCTAGCTTTCCCCCTTGAAGAATCTTCTCCACCTCCTACATCTCCTTTATCCTCCATTGAAGAACATTCGAAGCTTCGCTCACCAAGGATTATTCAAGGTTCCTCCTTAAGTCCTAGGAAGATGCCTGCAGTGGTACACAGGTTCCTGAAAGGGATTTTCTTACTCTTTTCATAACTTGTTTATCTCTTGATCCAGTTGTTATCGTCGTAATTTGTAGCATTTTTAGTATTTAATTATTAGTTATTTTGTATCATTTTAATAAATTTTAATAATGGTTTTTGTATATTTTCTTCATTTTATGTATCTAAGCCACTTTGTGTGTTTTTAGGCACTTTCGCAAGGTTTTCGGTACAAATAACCAAGTCGGGACTTAAGGCGACAACTCGGGAGTAAAAGGGACCAGAAAAAAGGACTTTTAGTGACATCATCATACACTTCGTCGCGGATGTGTGCTGTAAGATAAAAGTCTACTTGTTTACACTAGGACAGATTTGACACATTTTTGTATTTTCAACGTATCTCCCTCATACGGACTCGGATTGAGGCGATTCAAAATGCATTGGAAATCTAAGAGAAAGATGAACAAGTGACTAATAATAACTTCTCCAAGTTCGAAGTGTATCAAGCCTAGAAAATTATCCAAGTTGATGAACATGTTGAAGCCTATGATTCCTTTCCCACCTTTACACATTTCAACTCCTAAATTGTCAAAGTCTTCCACCATCCTCTCTTAAATGAAAAATTCAGAAGATTAAGGAGTGGGAGGCCATAAGGAGACTTGGTCTTTGGAATTTTGTGTGCCATTTTACTATAAAAGGAGACCTTGGGTGCCATTTGAAGACACACCAAGCTTAAGCTTAATTTCTCCCTCTATAATGTTGTTTTGCTGATTTTTCTCTTCAAAAATCAGTTGTTTGTGTTGTTGTAATTGTTGTTATTGTGCAAGAGTTCATTCAATAAAAGTAAGTTTTAAGTTATCGAAGAAGTTCATTCGACAATCGTCATTACGGTTTCTTCTAAACTTTAATCTCTTTTATTACTATGAACTCCATTATCTATCTTTTTAAGGTGTGTTTTAATCTAACCATGGGCTAAAACCTCCTTAACTAAGGCTAAAAGAGGATCTTAACCTTAATTATGTGGTAATTACGTCTAACTTATTTAAGTTATCTTTATCCTTTTTAAGAACTAACTTATGATTCTTAATGCTTGTAGGAGATGGGCCAACTCTCTACTTGAATATAATTAATCGTTTATATTGATCCTAATTAAATTGATTAATCGAAATTCATAAGTTCGACCTAATGACCATTTAATGTGGCTTATTGGTTTTTCAAGGTTTTTCATGAATCTTATTACAAATCTTAGATTTATTACTTGAGCCGGACCAAGGGAAAGTAATAAATCGAAGGTTTGGAAATAAGAAAACTTAATGCTTCTTTAGATTAATTACTTGAACCGGACCAAGGGAAAGTAATAAGGGTCAATTACATTAATATCATAATTAAGTATAAATTTACAACTATGTCATATCACCAAACTTAATCCTTAATATGTCATTATTCTCTATATATTATGATTTTAAATCATAATTTAAAAATTCTGGACTCCAATTCATAAATCATAAACCCTAAAAAATATATTCTAGACTTCTAATTTATAAATTTTAATCCTTAAAATATATTAAAAGTAATGTTTTTACTAGTTTGACATAATCTAAAATTATGACTTTCTATGTAATTTTTAAAAGATGAATTTCTATGTAATTTTCCCAAGTAATTAATTAATCGAAAGTTTAGAACTAATTACTCAAGCGGTTTTTCTTGAATCTTAAGTAATCACTTTAGCCGGACCAAGGTAAAGTAGGTTAAAAAGGTGTAGATTAAATCTTATTACAAATGTTAGATTTATTACTTGAGCCGGACCAAGGGAAAGTAATAAATCGAAGGTTTGGAACTAAGAAAACTTATGCTTCTCTTGATTAATTACTTGAGCCGGACCAAGGAAAAGTAATTAGTCGAGAGTTTAGAACCAATCTCGAGAACTATTAGTTAATAAGAAAAATCGCCATCTTAAAAAGGATAAAACGACTTAAAAGAGGTTTAAGTGTTATTACCAAGCAAAGAGGTTAAGTGAAGCTAGAAGTCTTAGTTTCTTTCATTATAAGTATTCTCTTATCTAATTTTGTATAATTTTCATCTCACTTTTTAATTAAGTCTTAACTTGGTTGTCCAACAAACTCTACATTTTGATTGTTTAAATAATAGATAGTAAGCAAATAGATTAATACTTATAATCACAATCATCGTGAGAACGATACTCTACTTACACTTTATTACTTGATACACGACTAAGGTACACTTGCCTTCACATGCACGTATACGTAAAACGCGCATCAAGTTTTTGGCGCCGTTGCCGGGGATGGTAGTATTGTAATATTAATCTAGTCGAACTTCTATTAATTTAAACGTTTTTTTTTGTAAATATTTTGATTTTTTTTCTTCACCATTTTTTTTCTCTTTAATGATTCTTTTGTAGGGGATGGCGATGAATGATTTTTCATGGGGATTCTTATCAGTTCGCTTCATCCCTACTGACGATCAAGTTGCCGACATTTTAACCAAGCCGTTATCAAGTACTCGTTTTCTGTTACTAAGAAATCGTCTTCAACTCTGTACTCCGCTATCGGCTTGAGGGGGACTGTTAATATATATCTGCAAGCACATAATAGAGTTTTATTGTAATTAATATACTTCACTCTTATCATCATTTTTAGGGTTTTGTAATTAGAGTAAGACTAGGTGTCTTCCTGTATAAATTGATAACTCTCTGTAACTCTAATCACTGAGAAATACAATACTCAATTACAACCAGTATTTTATCATAACAGTAATATATATGTATACTGGAATTAAATATCACATTACATCTTTGAATAATAAAATATTAACACTATATAATTAATTGCTTAAAAAAACACTATATAATTAATTAAAAAATTATTGATTAATTTTTTATATAATTTTTTATTGATTATTTAAATATAACTTTACACCCTAAATTATAAAACCTAGACAAAAAAATACAAGCCCTAACTTCTACGAGCGATGTAACCCCCTTCATTTTTCATTACAAAAATAATTAAGATTTTCAAAATAAATTATCAGGTGGAGACATGTTTGAAGCCCTATTGCAGCATATTCTGATTTTATTTATACTATTCAAATATATTGTAATACATTGTGAATCAGTTATTTTCACATGAAAAAAGGAATTGCAATTTTAAATAAAGAAGTTATATTATACATTCTGTCGAACATAAAAAATATATTTATATAAAGAAGTTATATTATGGTTTACACATTATCCACATGTTGAGCCAATAATTTAATGCCACATCATTTATTTAGGTCTAAGTTTATAAATTTTTTTTTTTTTAGGATTTTAAGTTTATATTTAGGATATAAGGTTTAGGAGTTATTTTTTACCGGAAAATAATTCAGTGCAGTGCACGAAATGCATTATAACTTATAGATCCATAAAAATTAAGAACTTTTTAAAAATATATATTTTAAAATAAACAATAAACATACATATTTAAAATTTAACATGTGAAGTTGAGTGTAAAATTGAACAAAACATATACAAAATTACAATAGTTTCAAAATACCTTATTTTCCAAATCCCTAAATTTCATTGGAGTTTCAAAACTACCTATTTCCCAAATCCCAAAAATTACTCTCCAATCCAATATATTTTGCTGACTATAATGTGTTAATAATTAATTAGAGATACATACAGAAAGGTATTTGTAAACTACATGATAGAGTCCTAAGGCTTAATAAACTTCAAAATATAAAACCTAATTAATTGGACTAAGACTATACAGGACGAATAGATAAGCATAATGCTCGTTTAACTAGGTGAAGTCGGATGTCCGAACTAAGTTAGCACCCCGGGGCACAACAACCCAACGAATCCGAATTTATTAAAGAAAATAAAAGAGAAAAACGATATAAACAGTCCAATTTATATTAATATCTGACAAATTGTCGCTAGTAAATCTGAAATTTCTCTGTCTACAAAATATTAATTCTAACATTACACAATTTTAAACATGGAATTTACATATATATTTTCTTTCAATATATACTTTATCTCATATATATATATGACAATGGCTTATGGTGTGGCAAGGAGCTTATAGTGTGAAATAATAAAACTACATAGTTTTGATAAGGAATCTCAACACAAAAACACGCTAACCTAAAACGCGATTTCAACAGAAACACGCCTCCTTCCTCCCTCAGACAAAAAAGACGATTCAAACCTTCCTTCCTCACCATTATCGATCGATTTTCTTCTCCTCAGCTCACACAGATCAAGGATTTTATTATCTAGCTTCTTCACCAATTTTCTGAGATTTATTTGAACGAGGTTTTCAGTATTATAGATCAATTTCTAATCTGTATTGAGATTAAATATGGAATCCGAACACATACATACATTCTTCTACTAGGAATCACATATTGTTCCAACGGAATAAATTAATTGTTCCAACAGGATATATATATTGTTCCACTAGGAAACTTATACTGTTCCAACAGAATACATATATGTTGTTACACTAGCAATCTTAAATTGTTCCAACAGAAATAGTTAGATTCTTTTTAATTACTTTAATATGATTTAAATTTCTTTCCCATTGTAACATAATTTGTACTATGTTCCAATAGAATACACCTATTGTTCCAACATAATTTCTTTGCTACACTGAACACATATGATCTCATAAATTTTTTTGAATATAAAATGATATATACAAATTCTAAAGGTGGATGAAGTATACTTAGGGCATAAGACTAAAAACCGAGAAATGAGAATGCTACATAAAACTGGTTTTAGAGGGATATTTACACAAACCCATGAAATTACCATGATGCCAACACACGTTTTTTTAGAATTTCTATTTATTTACGAAATTGCCACAATCTTCATTCCTTGTCACACCATAAGGCTTGTCACACCATAAGAAATCTGTCACACCTGATCTCTTCCATATATATATATATAGTTTAGACGGAAACTTCTTCATATTTTCTTTTAATTGGATTATTTTCTTTTAATTGGATATTTTTATTATAGAAATTCATATTGAGAATAAATGTGTATTGGACTTTTCCTTGGAATATTAATAAATGGGTTGCTTACAAAAGGAATCTTACTTTAATTTATAACAACAAATTTATAGCTATTAATTACTTTAATTTCCATATCCAATTAAGAATTGATTGTCAATTCAGTTGAGGTGGAGTCATGTCATATAATGTAATTTGTCTTTAATTTTGAATATATGTACCATTGCAAATTATGAGGTGTAGAACATATTTAATTCCCTCCTCATGCATGTTCTGGTTTTATTTATACTAGTTAACTATATTGTCCTAAATTGTGAATCCTCACATGAATTTACAATGACAAAAAAAAGAAAAGTTCAGAATTTAATGTATTCAAATAAATGAGTAAGGACTTAATACATAGAAAAAAAAAAAAACATTTGTGAATTCATGCTTTGAGGAATATGCCAAAAATGTCATTGTATTGTATCTAGTAACAAATTGACAACAATTGCGAATTTTTCATGACAGATTACCTCAAACATTGCATTTTTTCCATTCTGAAATGTCGAACAAAAATATGGCAGTTCCTACATCAACAACACCAGAGCAAGATATTTTTCGTGGTTGTTCGAAAAACCTTCCAAATAGTGTTTGGGGCCAAACATTTGTTTCACTGTGCCCACACGATTCGGTGTATATATATAAAAGCTCTCACTCTTTTCAGTTAATTATATTATCTATAACACATTTGTGCATATTGTCCATTTGAATTCGAGGTCCATACAACACACGTTCATCATGCACCATGTATTTTAAGAATGTTTTTTTATTTTTATTATTATCTCTAATATATATATATATTAATTGCACAGGAATTGGAATCACACTCAAAAAGGTGGAAACAATGAAAGTAAAAGTGAAGAATATGTTACCTCACTCTACAAGAGAGTTGACAGAAAACATTCAATTTATTAATTTGTTATGTCGTCTTGGTGTATCCTACCATTTTGAAGATGAAATCAATGAAAAACTCGGTCACATTTTCACCATGCTTCCTAAACTCTTGGAAGATGATGACTATGACCTTTGTACTCTCGCAAATTTATTTCGAATCTTAAGACAATATGGTTACAAAATGACTTGCGGTAAGTGCTTACCAATGGCACATTTCCACAAGAACACACTATATATCCCCACATATTAATTTTTGTAAAAGCAGTATATTTTGACTTAATTATGAACCTCTTGAATTAGATGTCTTTAAGAAGTTCAAAGACGAAGCTGGAGAATTCAAGGAAGGTATCACGCATGATGTCAAAGGTATTCTAAACTCATACGAAGCATGTTTTTTGGCGATTCATGGCGAATATATATTAGATGAAGCCCTTGCTTTCACACGGAAACATTTGGAAAATTTAGCTGAAAACTCAAGTCCTCATCTTCAGAAACATATAAGGAATAGTTTGATGTGTGCATCCCACCGCACCATTGAAAGAATTGATGCTTTAAAATATATTTTGTTTTACGAAGAAGATGAATTTGCGGATCAAACTCTTTTAGAATTTGCCAAGTTGGATTACAATGGACTACAATTGCTTTATAGAAAAGGGTTATCTTTACTCTCGAGGTAAGTAAAATTGGATATTGGGATAAATTTACCACTATTATTTTATGGAGAAGTGCAGATATAGCCCTAATGTAAAAAAATTATAAAAGTTAGTTCTCAATGTTTACAACCATGAATAATTTTGGACCAACATAGTGATAAAGTCATCCTTTAGTGCTTTGGAGTGAATAAAATAAACCAAGACCATCTCGAATCAGTTAAATTAATTTTTACCTAGTATAAAATAACACCGTTTTGGTTTGGGTTGCTGAGAGAAAAACACAATGCCTTCGTAACTTTGTCTACTGGCACATGTAAAAGTCTCATTTATGGAAACCCAAAATTACTCCAAGTTGAACATATTAACCAGTTCTTATATTAGGAGTATATTTTCGCTTCTCCTATAAAATTAGGGGGAAATTTAGATCCCATCCATTGATATTTTCTATTTGTTTCTAGCCAAGTTAAAAAGTACTAGAGATTAAAAAGATTCATTTTATTTTTTAGTTGGTGGAAAAATTTAAATGCTGTGGAAAACCTTCCTTATGCAAGAGATAGACTTGTAGAGGGATATATGTGGGCACTCGGATCCAGTTTCGAGCCACAATACAGTATTTCTCGAATACTTGTATCCAAGTATGTGGCGTTGGTAACAATGTTGGACGATACTTATGATTCATATGGTACCATTGATGAACTCCGACTTCTCACAGCCGCACTACAAAGGTAACTTGTAAATAGATGGACAACTATATAGATCAAGTTCCTCTCTAACTATATTACAATACATAATTTGCATGTTATTTTTTTCAAAATGCAGGCCCACTAAAGAAGGCTATGATGAACTACCAGAACCTATGAAATTTATTTACCGGACTATTTTTGAATTAATAGAGAATGATGACAATCAAAGATGCTCTTGTAAAACAACTTTTGTTAGGGAAATGGTATATATATTATCTATTTATAAGTTAAATATAGGTATAATTTTTTAAAAGTGCCACTTGTTACCCACGTGCCATGTCAAGCCAATTTTTTTTTATTGAATTTAGGTGAAAATGACATATAGAAGAAACTCAAGGAAATGGTGGCGTGATTTCTTTTTAAGAATTGGAGCTATATATATATATTATAACTTATTAAATTATATATTAATGACCAGATGCTAGAGTTGGCGATAGCCTACAATTTGGAGACAATTTGGCAGAAAGAAAGAAAAGCGCTCTCCTTTAACGAGTATATGAAAAATGGAAAAGTTACAAGCGATTATGACATTCTTATATCAGCATTCATTCTTGGAGTTGAAAATATGGGTATGAAGGAAATTTTGTGGATACGAAATGATCCAAAAATTATTATTGGTGCCAAATTATATGCTCGTTTCCTCAATGACATTTCAAAGGTATGCTACTTTAATTAATTAATTTGATCATGTTTGAAAAAAAGGAAAAGTACAGTTAACCTCGATAAATGAATATTCGATAAAGTAATAACCTCGATTATATAATAAATTCTTCCGGTCCCGACTTGGGCCAATGGACTATAGTAATAACCTCGCTAAATGCATTAAGTAATAAAAAATATTTAAATCTTTAAGAGCCCAATGAAAATATAAAGTAATAATTATTAAATTATATATATATATATATATATATATATATATATATATATATATATATATACCAAAACCTTTTAATCAATCAACTAGAAGTCATTTTTTCTGAAAAAATGCATCTATAGTTGATTGTTTTTTCTTTCCACCTAAACCAAAATGAACATCATTCTTAACTTTTTGTAGTGCAAACACAACTTCTGGTATATTTTGCTCATGTTGTAGCAAGTAGTTGTTAAGGTGACCATTGCTTGAAATGCATCTTTCGACGATACATTTACGACAACACAACTATCATCTGGCTCTGGATCATTTCCATCATCATTGTTCATTATTGACTGGATAATTTCTTCGTCTGTAAGCGATTCCATAACTGCATCATTCTCGCTAGGATAGTTCAAAAGATGTTCGACATCCATCACATTTCTATAGCATAAATTAGAAATGACATCACTTAATCCTTGGATATCTTCATCTAATTGACCAACTTCTGATTCAGGAATATTAGCATCTTCTGAACGAATCTTGCAATTATTTGATTGATTTGTAATTATGCTAATGTGATAATTACAAATCAATCAAATAATATATTTCCTAAATAAGATAATTACATATCTAATTAATATTTATCGATAAATGAATAATTTATTAATTTATTGATAAATGAATAATTTAAACATTTATCGATAAATAAATAATCTCGCTTAATGAATATTTTTTCCGGTCCCAAGGATATGCATTTATAGAGGTTTTACTGTAGTAGGCTTTATACATAATTAGAGACCTAAATTTTTTAACTTTTATCAATTGTTTCATTTGTGTTTGTTATCGTTTTTTCTGCAGTTGTAATATGTGAGTTCTTGTAATTTTTTTCCAAATTTGGATCCTATTTGTTTCTGAGGTAGCTCGGGGGTCACAAAATAGTGAGGATGTTTTTGCTTCCGCCTCCAACTTTTACTAAAAACTACTTGTAGTTTTTAATCATTTAACACCTTCAACTTATCAATTTTAGGCTTACCATATTTATTGATTGGGAATATTTCAAATTTGACCAGACATGTAATGTGAATTTTATTTAAAATTTTGAATTCAACAAATAAGGATCTTAAAGGTCCAATAAGTTCAGAGTGACAAACGGTAAAAAGTTTTAGTTTAAGCTGGTGTTTGATAGCTTTTAAAAAAGGTAGCCTTTGATTGCTTTTAAATAAATACTAAATTGTAAGTGTCGAACATTACCAATGCTTAAAATATTAAATTATATAGATATTTGATTAATATTAAAAATAAATACTGAAGTTAAAAATATTAGTTTGATCATACTCAAGTTTAAAAATTTAAGTTAAATATAGATTTATATGAATAAGTGAATTTTTTTTACATATTTTTAGTTGTGTAATTAAACAAGCTAAAAGCTAATATGCATTTATGTATTAATTTTAAATGATATATGTTCTCAAATATTGTTTAAATGTGTGATAGGTTCAAGTATAAATATGGGTCAGTAAAACGTTACAAATTTAGATAGGGTTAATACACATATTTGCCTAGACCCGGCAAAGCGACACACGACCCGATGACACGACACGAACACGACATGCTTTTTTAGTGTTAGTGTTTAGGGTTTTATGACACGATACGAAAGTTGACACGACACGAAATGACACGTTAATTTTTGTGTCAACCCGAAAACACGAAACTGACACGGATATTGAAAATTATTGTTATATTCTCTCGTGCTTTTATGTCACTTTATTAATAAAGATAATAAAATTATAATTATTAATTGTAAATATTGATTTGAATTTCTTAAATTGTTATAAACACATTACATGACCCTCTAACATGATATTATCGAACTTTTCGATAATTATTGTTAACATACTAATCTAAAAATGATATAAAACGTTTCAAAACAGTACCATATATTTTTATATTTTTAAGAGTTATTATTAATATATATGCATAACAAAATTACATGTAACCCGAAAACACGACACGAAATCGACACTAACCCGAACAGGTTAACACGACTTTGACACGAAAGTTTTTGGGTTGGGTTTGGGTTTACTCTTTTGTGACACGAACCCGAAATGACACGACACGAACACGATACGAACACGATAATTGCCAGGTCTATATTTGCCCCTATGTTTTCGCGGAAAAACAGATTTACCCTTAAATCAAATAAACCCACAAAATTATCCCTGAATTTTCCATAAACCTGCAATTATACCCTAATCTGACGGAGCTGCTAAACGGCGATGACATCAAACCTTCTTGTCTCCAAAAAAAATTGGATGACGACAATCAAAATTCATTTGGTTTCTTATTGTTTTCTGTTGCTATTGCTTTTGGATTAATTAGGAGGTTTAGACGCCATTTTATTAGGTTGATTGAGCTTTTATGAAAATGAATTTTGACCAATTTGTTCTTCTAACTTGCTTTTAATCGAAATTGAATGTGCATATTTTTTTCTGTTTGTGATTGATTGTTCTTTTCTGAAGTTTTTCTAGAGATAAGAAGGTTTGATGTCATCACCGTTTAGCAGCTCCGTCAGATTAGGGTATAATTGCAGGTTTATAGAAAATTCAGGGATAGTTTTGTGGGTTTATTTGATTTAAGGGCAAATCTGTTTTTCTGAGAAAACACAAAGGCAAATATGTGTATTATACCAATTTAGATATTTAATTAAATATTAAGCCAAAAGTGATAAAAATTGTTTTTTTTTCTTTGAAGAATGAGACAAATAGAGGAGACTTTCCTAAAGCTATTGATTGTTATACAATACAATATGGTGTGTCACAAGATGAGGCTACCCAAGCCATCTTAAAAATACTTGAAAATAAATGGAAAGAAATGAATGAAGATTTAGTGAAGCCAACTACTGTACCAAGGATGTTGCTTGATAAGCTATGGGAAATTGCGGAAATACATCTTAACCTTTATTAAATCTCAGGAGCTCAAAATATATAGTACAAACAGAGTTAGAAAGGAAGAAGGAGTCTATCAGATAGGAATACGTATTTGACTAGGAGACTATGAGATATATACATATTTGACTAGGAGACTATTAGTAGGAATACGACTAAATATATTATACAGAAATTATATTCCTAATACTCCCCCTCAAGTTGGAGCATGCAGATCACAAATACCCAACTTGCGTAATAAGTAATAGAATTGTTGTCGCCCCAGAGCTTTTGTCAAAATATCCGCCAATTGATGACCTATAGGTACATACGAAGTAGTAATGTTGCCGGCCTGCAATTCATCCCGAACAAAGTGACAGTCAGCTTCAATATGTTTTGTACGGTCATGAAAGACTGGATTTGCCGCGATATGAATAGCAGCCTGACTGTCATAAAATAATCGCATAGGACGGGAATGATGAACCCCAAGAGATCTCAACAAAGACTTCAACCATTTTAACTCACAAGCGGTGACAGCCATGGCACGATACTCAGCTTCCGCAGAAGAACGAGATACAGTAGGTTGTTTTTTAGTCTTCTAGGAAATAGGAGATGTCCCAAGCAGCACAAAATAACCAATCAAAGAGCGTCTAGTTAATGGGCAAGCAGCCCAATCACTGTCACAAAAGGCATTTAAGCGCAAATCATTGCATTTGCGAAGCAAGATACCCTGTCCTGGACTTCCTTTTAAATACCGCAATACACGAAGAGCAGCATCCCAATGTTCAACCTTAGGGTTGCTTAGAAATTGAGCAAGAGTATGTACAAAATAACTAAAATCAGGCCTAGTGATAGTCAAATAGACCAAGCGTCCAACAAGACGCCTATATTGTGCAGGATCAGGCATAGAAGGACCATCTGCAGTAGCAAGATGATGGTTTTGCTCCATTGGAGTATCGATAGGCTTACAACCCAACATACCAGCCTCTGTAAGAACATTAAGAGTATACTTACGTTGGGAGAGAAAAAGACCCTCAGCCCCACGAGCTACCTCAATACCAAGAAAGTACTTCAAAGCGCCAAGATCTTTCATATGAAAACACTTACTAAGGTATTCCTTCAATTGGGTGATAGCAGTATGAGAGGACCCTGCAACAATAAGATCATCTACATAAACCAGAACATGAAGAGCAACATTTTCGTTAGAGTAACTAAACAAGGAGTAGTCAGCATAAGATTGTTTGAAGCCAAAATGCTTCAAGGCGGTGGACAATTTTGCAAACCAATTCCTCGGTGCTTGACGCAATCCATATAAAGATTTGCGCAATCGTAAGACCTTCCCAGGTGTAGGACTCGAATAACCAGGAGGTAACTTCATATATACCTCTTCCTCTAAATCTCCATGAAGGAACACATTATGGACATCCATTTGATGAAGTTCCCACTTAAGAGCACTTGCCACAGCAAGAAAAATGCGCACAGTACCCATCTTTGCTACGGGTGCAAATGTCTCATGAACATCAATACCTGCAACTTGGCGATTTCCAAACACAACAAGTCGCGCTTTGAGGCGCTCAATAGATCCATCAGATTTAAACTTCACTTTATAAACCCATTGACAACCAAGAGCTCTCTTACCATAAGGCAACTCTTCTAAGACCCCGTCACACTGCACCCCCCGCTCCAATCAGGTTCCTCAAAGTGCGGTCCTGATTAACACATAGCTTGTCAGTGAAAAGAACAGTATAACATTGTTTTTCAAGTAACTGAGACACTGACAGCAAATTACAGGTAAGGGAAGGAACAAATAAAACATTATGTAACATCAAATTTTGGCTCAAGCGAATTGTTCCCTCCTTTGTAGCAGTAGTGTGTTTACCGTTCGGTAAGCCAACAATAGAATCCGGAATATCAATTATATCAAGGAATAATTTAATGTTACCTGTCATGTGGTTAGACGCGCCAGAATTAATAATCCAATAGTCAGCAGACTTCTTACCATTTAAATGTTCATTATTGGACTTAGCACCATTAACAGCAGACATGAGTTGAACGAATTGAGAATCATTGAGAGTCGAAACACTTTGGCGATCAGACTCACTAAATGGTTGCTGTGAAGAGGAAGCAGCACTAGTCTGTGTACCTGTATTGCCTACAAAACCACCACGATCGCGACCACCACGCCCACCAGAGCGTCCACCGCGACCCCAGTGCGTCCGCCACGCTTGCCAACCCACCAATATGGATAGCCATGAAGCTTGAAACAACGCTCCTTTTCATGCCCCTTCTCACCACAATGTAAACAAACTCGTGGCTCGTCTCCCGTGGTAGTCTTTCCAGAAGCAACAAGACGACCACCAGTCGAACCACTTGCTGCAAAACCAACATTGTTAGGTCGAGCCTCATGGGCCTCGACCACAGTATGATGGCGCTCATCAGTAGCCACCTTAGCATAAGCATAATTCAAAGAGGGCAAGGGGTCCATCATCAAGAGACCCGAAACAACAGCACTATATTTTCGAGCATCAAGGCCAATAAGGAACTGATGTAATTTCTCAGTTTCATGAATTTTGACATACTCCGCAGAAGCAGAACATGAACAATTAGGTGTTTTAACATAGCTAGCCAATTCATCACATAACTGTTTTAAATCACTATAATAATCAACAAGAGGTCGACCACGCTGTTTGCAATCAACAATTTGATTTTTAATTTCATAAATACGAGGACCATTCCCAAGAGAGAAACGATCACGAAGATCATCCCACATAGTTTTAACATTATCAGGCAAAGAAACAGTAGAGCGAATTGAAGCATACAAAGTATTATAAACCCAAGCAACAAGCATAGAGTTCACAATACCCCATTGTTCATAATCCTCAGATGTTGGTGCTGGTTCATTGATGGTGCCATCAATAAACCCCAATTTGTTCTTGGCTTTCAGATTATTGCGGAGAGATCTCACCCACTGGTCGTAGTTGTTACCCTTGAGCAGAATAGTGCTGATCACCGTACCCGTACCCTCAGAATGATGAAGATAATATTTAGAGAAAGGTTCATAACGAGGCTGTGTAGGGGGCGGTGTAGATTTCTTGTCTGCCATGGCAGGCAAAGAACAAAGATGAAGAACAGAGGATCGATAAAAAAATTCTAAACTTTAGAATTCTCTGATACCATGATAAGCTATGGGAAATTGCGGAAATACATCTTAACCTTTATTAAATCTCAGGAGCTCAAAATATATAGTACAAACAGAGTTAGAAAGGAAGAAGGAGTCTATCAGATAGGAATACGTATTTGACTAGGAGACTATCAGATATATACATATTTGACTAGGAGACTATTAGTAGGAATACGACTAAATATATTATACAGAAATTATATTCCTAATATTGCTCAAGTACACTTTCAATTATGCTCTCACCAGCATGCTTTTTTGTTCAAACCAAGACACCGATTTGTATACTTATGCACACAACATGAAACCACTTATCACATCATTGTTGATTAATCCACTTCCAATGTAATATGAACATTGTTTATATGATGTAATCCTTACTCGTTTTGTGATGTTTCTTCAATAAGTGTAATGGTCATTATCGTTTATCATCTTATTTCATTAAGCCACTTTATTATTGTTCCCATATTCTTTTTCTACTCTCTCTTACAACTTAAATTTTTCCTAAAAAATAAAATAAGCTAGAATAATATAGATCAACGTTGTATTAGAATATTAGTTGTACTGATATGAATTTGAAACAATGTTGGTAGTTTTGATCTTGAAGAAGTAAAGAAATGAATCTTCTCTAGCTAAATTAAAAGGAAATAACCTTAAGAAAGCTTGAAACCATAGCCTCTAATGAAGAAAAATGTATTTGATTCATAATACCTCCCAATGCACGATTAACATAACTTAAAGACTTATGGTAAAATAGTTAGAAATAAACTAATGGTAAACTAGAAAATAGGCTAAACAACAAAATAATAAATAGGCAGTGACATAACGGTAAATAGAACATAATTAAAAAATGGCAGAATTTATCAAAACTTGCTTATCAAGTTATTCTACACGTCGTGTGGAAAAGTGACACACTATGTGGACTGAAATTCTGATAATCCACACGTTGTTTTGCCAAATCCACATGACTTGTGAATTAACCAAAAGAAACATAAACTCGAATTGATGGACGCACATAGTGTTGGCTTTTTCAGACATCGAGTGGGTGCCTTAGCCACTCTTCATTGTGATGTTCAAAATCCACAAAATGTGTGGCATGTTCTCACATGTTGTGTGAGCCCTATTTTGGTGATTGATTAGAATTCAACTCAAGCTAATTCTCGAGTCTCTCAACTAAGGGATAATTGCACCCTATCATTAATTAAGTAATTAACCTCATTTAGTTCAGGTATCGAATCCATGAGATTTATACCCAAAAGTATCAAACTACTCGGTTTTACAATATGATCTAAGTGATGATTACTTTGGTTTGGTGTATGGTAACTATTATAAACTACTCCTAAGATATATGTGAGAAATATTTTAGCTTACAAGCCCTTATGTGATGATATAACACGTTGACCTTGTGACATGTCGTGTGGGATCTTAGACAAGGGGAGAGTTGACTTTGTTGACTGTCAGTCTCCGCCGATCGTGTCTACTTTGACTTCACACACCGTGTTGACACTTCTGCATGCCATGTGGGATGTTTTAAGGCCATTTTTTCTTTCTTTCAGACGGCGTGTGGTAAGCCCTTTTGGTCTTTTCTCATTTCCTCACGTTTTATTATGTGTTCATATAGCTTGTAAAATATGACCATTGAACCCGAGATTAATCAAATTATTTATTTATAATAAAAGGGACTAAAAATGACCAAAATTAGCTAAAAGTGCATAATTTATTATTTTTGTTATTTTATTAAAATATGCATGAAATTAGTTATTAAACTTAATTATTTTCTCAAGAATGAACCGGGGATTATTTCAAAAGATAGGAATAAAAAATCTCTATCAACCTCCTCGGACTTAAATTTTTACTTATCCTCAAGTAAATATATTCGAAAGACAAAGGATGGATAAACAAACCTCCTTGATTTAACTCGGTACAAATTTCCGAAAGTGACAATTTTTTATGAGGCTCCTATGAGCACCAGTGGGAATGGAAAGGTTGCCAAATTCCATGTTGAAGTTTCATTGCTTAATCTTAATAGGCAATATTGAAAAAAATGATTATCTACGGAAAAGTCTATTGCACCTCACCAACGGTAGTCTACTTAATCACATAAATTTTTGAGTGGCTCGATGTTTACTCTTTTCTTTATACTCACTCGACGTCATAATTGACTTTGCACATTTATCTGAGTACCTCCATTTTTTTACAGTTGAAACAATATAAAAATTATCTCGTATTGGGGTTTTAATGAGATTAAGGCTTTCGAATGGAGGTTAGAGGTTATTTGTTAGATACAAGTGTGACCCCTAATTTGAGGGTGATGAACTGAAATTGCTCGAAAGAGTTTGAAAATGCTAAAAACTCTCTTTTTCTACTTATTTTATTTATTTCGAGAGTGGCACAAAAGCTAGTCTAGTGGCGGTGTTGTACTTTTGCTAGTAAATTTTGGCTTTCTTAGCAATTAGTGCCGTTATTTGAAACTTTGTGGATGGTTTTGATGTTAATGGGTGTACGAAAAACAATTGGTTAGTAGGTTCAATGTGGGTTTTCCAAGGATTACGTGAACCAATAAATAAAAATTTTAAGAAGATATTAGCCTAATTGATTTTATTTTATCTTCTATATGATGTTATGTTGAAATAGACAGATTAACTCGGTATTTGGTGCAAACTATATGACTCGAATTAAGTAAAAGCTCTCGAAGATTGTGAAACAACATAGAATTTATATATACCGAGATTTAATTAATAAAATAGCTTGTGAATTTGGACTATTTAATCTGTTCATATATCAGGTGTGAATTCCGACGTACCATAAGGAACCCAATTTCAGAATTGAGATTTAATATTTTACAATTGACATGAGCCTTCGTATTGAACTATTTATTTTAAGGGTAAATAACTGAAGTTTATTTTAGAAGAAGTTAATTCGAAAGCAACGATCATTCTTGAGCTTTTATTTTTATTTTATTTATTTTTTTGTGGTTTTTATTTTTTATTATATATATATATATATATATATATATATATATATAACATACCTATATTTATATTTTTTTAATTCCCCCCTTTATTTTTCTCACACATCACGTTGGGAATTCCATACGCCGTGTGGCTTGAGAAGCAGAGTTTCTGTTTATTAGGGGCTAGTTTACACGGCATGTGGATGACTCCACAGGTCGTGTGAACCGGCTTCACACGTATAACAAACTAATAACGATATGAAAACATATTTATATATATCAAATGAGAGATGGAAATACACGAAACAAAACTTGCAAAACACTTAAAACTCAAGAACACATGCACAAAATGCGATGGTGTCGCTACCTCACCGCACAACAAAAATATACAAAATCCCAAAAAGTACATAAACTAAAAACAAGTGAAAGAGGGTTGAGCACTCCCTTAGTTTTGTGGCGGATGTGGTGGCTTTGTGAACCATGTTTGGCGTTATACATCTAGGCGAAGTAATCAAAATTTGCATAATGAGCATTCTCGACCTCTTGCTGTCGTACTATGGCATTTTGCTCTCAGATGATGGTTTCTTGTCCAATGAGCCACTAGTACAAAAAAAGACCTTTAGCAACGCTTTTTTTTTTTTTTTGCCTTTAGGGTCGAATTTAAAACCATTGCCAATGATAGCGACTCCATTGCCTTGCGTCGGTTGTTAAACAAACGCCAAATGTCTTACTTTTTACATCAGCTTTAACTAAAACCGTTGCCAATGAACGTCCAAGCATCAATTTCTAATAAAAACGGATGCCAAAGGTATGATTTTTAGCAACAGTGTAGCTAAAAAAACCGATCCCAAAAATATGATCTTTGGTAATGGTTTACAAAAAAAAAAAAAAAAAACCTGATGCCAAAGATCTTACCTTTGGCATCGGTTTTAGTCAAAAAACGATGCAAAGACCAAAAGCTAGTTGGAACTACATTATTATTACTATTATTAAATTGCAAATCAGGAACAAAGTTAAGCCTCTCAATCTTCACAGAACTGCTTTCTTCATATTTATTGTGACAAACAAGATTGTAAAAGACGCTAGATGCTAGTTGGATGGATATGGCCTTTTGGAGATTAATCGTGATTAATCGATTTGTATTATTTGATTTTTATTAAATAAAGTATTATATATATGCATTAATATATGAATTATACAATGTAAAAATAATAATATAACATATTTAGGATAAAAAAATCATAAATATTTTAATAAAAACATAACAAATAATTTATCAATAAAATAACATTTATAACAAAATGTGTTCGGGGGTTGTTTTCTGGGGGTTCCAATCTTGTTGGGATATCTCGGACCTCCTTTTCCCCTTCCTCTACCTTTTAATAAAAAAAAAATAAAAATAATATTCTTAAAAATACATTTGATAGTTTATGTTTTTTTTTAGTTTTTTGTTATTTTTTTTATTGGAAGTGGGGGACAAAGGAAGAAGATCTAGGAATCCCAACAAGGTTGGCATCACCTAAGCCTCCAAACCCAACCCCGAATATATTAAAAGATAGAAAAAGTCACAAAAAGTCAACAGAATGAAAGAAACAACCCACAAACTAAGCGAACCGATAAAAGGCTCGTCCGTTAAAATTGTCCCAAAGAAAGTTAGAACAAAAATTCAGAAAAGAGCCCCACCACATAGCATCAGAGCAAGTCTTACCAAAGTTTGTTATTTAAAATTTTTAAAAAATTGACATTAAATTTAAGCACCAATTTTTTACAAAGGAGTTGTTGGAGCTGCCTCGACCGGTTTAGAACCGCTTGAGACGGTCTAGGAGACGAAAAATCGGTCAACCGATTTATACCGCCCGACTAGTGAAAATTAGGATAGTGTTTTAAAAATATCTGTCTAGGCACCGCCTTGGCCGAAATTTAGCAACCTAATGTATAGTTGGTTTTAGGCTACAAAATTATGAAAGTTGTTGGAACCAATGAAACAAAGCAAACTCACAAGCATTTTAGTGATGGCAATCTTAATATTTTTACTAGAGCTGTTGCGCTTAAGTTATTTTCCCTTAAGTCCAGCAGCTGTTCTCCAATTCTTCAGGAATGGTGCCAGCGAAAACAGTTTTTACTGAGCACGATGTAAAGAAGACATAGCAAAAAGATAAAATCAAATTAGTTTTTTCAGTGCTACAGATAGGTGTCTACAAAAGAATCTTTACAAATCTGGGCAGATGATACGCTATAATGACATCTTCAAATACAAATCTGTTCCATTTACATTCAAAATCACAAAATAGAAATTAAACTATCGAGCACTGTACATTTAGATTCGCATTTGGTACACATTTTTTTGGATAGAAATTGGGAGTGGCCCAAGAACTGACAAACCCCCAATATATAAATATAAAAGAAAAAAGTGAGTGTTCGAACAAGAGAAGAGGAAGGAGAACAAACAAAAGAAGGGGAGGAGAAAAGATAGGAAAAGTCAAGAAAAACACAATTGTGAAATACTACAAATGTCATCATTGATAAACCTGTTGTGGCAAAAAGCACGAGCTGAAGGCCACCAATTGATCACGGAGGAAGAGACTCCAAATTTTGCCAATGCATCAGCAACTTTATTTCCTTCCTTAAAGATGTGAGAAAAGATAATGTTCATTGTAGAGCAAATGTTGAGACAATGCAACCACTCTTGTCGAATACTCCGAGGAACATCCATGTAGCGGTATCTAAGCAGATTAACTATATACATTGAGTCTGACTCAACCCAAAGTTGATGCCAATTTTTCTCCCAAACAAGTTGAATTGTGAAAATAACGGCTCTCAATTCAGCCAAATAAGCAAAAGAAGGAGGGGTAGAAAAAGCAAAACAACCTTTAGGAAAGTCTCGATAGTTGCGAAAAATACCTCATGCTTCTGCCTCGCCAGAAGTGCCAAAAGTAGATCCGTCCACATTGACTTTAAACCAGCATGGAGGAGTTTTAAGCCAATGGATCGGAATAATGTTGGGAGCAGGAGGAGGCATAGGAGAAGCCAGAATGCGCGAAAAGATAGCAGCATGTCACGTCCGTGTCTAAATTTCTAAAATTTATATTTTGATATTAGTATATATTATAATTATTGGGTGTGTGAAGTTAATTTGGTGCTATAGGAAAAGTTTGGGGTTAATTTGATGGTTTTATGTGTAAATTAAAAGTTATGATAATTTTTAAAAGATTATATAAAGATGGAGGATCAAGCACGATATTTGCCAGTTCTAGATATATATCCAAGTGGATATAGGATGATCATCATCTTTGTTTTATTTTTCCTTTTTCTTTTCTTTTCTCCGCCTCTTCATCTTCTTCATCAATTTTCTCTGAACCGTTTCTCCACTGTTTCTTTGATTTACGGAGATTCGACCGTCCGAATCATTCGAAATTGAAACCATAGTATCCTTATGTATAGATCTAAATCCTAACCGAATAGTTTTTAAGTTTCGGCAGTGTTTGGAGGGAAACATCTTAGACATAATTTAGAGGAGAATTGAACGTGTGTGTTTTCCTCAAGTAGTAGCCAGGGTAAGTAACTATCAACTATATTTTGAGTTTTATGTATATAGATAAATATATATCAACGATTTTTCAGAAATTGATCTTTTAGGGTTATGCAGGAATTTCGTAAAACTAGAGTTTTTCATGATTTTGTTTTTTATTGTGAAATTACGGTTCAAATGAAGCTATTGATTATGCTTCTATGTGAATTTCAGATTTTACTTGATTATGTTGATTTAAGGATTAATTTGGTTGATTTACATATATACATATATGTTTTTGGTTTTAATATATATCTATATTGAACAAAATGAATTTGATGATTTCTTACGAATTGTTTTTGGATTGAGAAATCTGTTACGGTTATTGTTGTTATTATTTTGGATTGAAGTCCAAATATGATTTTTATGAGTTGTGATATTTTGACAGATAAAATGGTTTTGTCCATCTAGGATTGCCCGGGGCAGGAGTTGTAAGTTGTAAGACCATACCTAAGGGCGGTATGGCCAGAGGGCACGGCTGGTAGTCCTAACTGTTAGGCAAGGAATGAGATATAAATGAGATATATCGATATTGTTATGATTGATGTTATGATCTACATGGGTGGAATTCGATGATGGATACACATACACAAATTTTATGTTATGACCTTAAGTTTTGAGATTATTTTATAAGGTTTTGATGACTATCTTATAAACTTAAGTTTGAGTATATTTTATAAGGTTTTGATTAAATCCCTTTACAAATGTATATATGTAGCTATGTTAAGTAAAGTTGAGTTTTTATAGCTGATTGTTTCTTACTGAGATTTTTGTCTCACGTTTTTAAATGTTTTAATGTTTTTAGGTGAAAAAGTACAGGATATAGAGAAGGTTACCAACCGTTTAGGCGATGTTTGGAAGTTGGCTGCTTATTGTTAGAATTATTGTTAGAACTTTGGTATTTCAAGTGTAATATAATGGAGTTGGTAAATATATGATGAGGTCCTCGAATGACTAATGTAATAGGAATATGAATTATTTTAGAATATATATTGGAGAGGAATGCCAAAATAAATAAATAAATAAATATGTTATTATGATATATGGATAAATTGGAGACTCCTAAGTATTGATTATGATCTTTCTATTTCACGCCCGATGCCGATTGAGGTCGTTTACGGTCGGGTGTGACAGTTTGGTATCAGAGATCTAGGTTAAATTCTTCGGACCTAAGGTTGATAGTAATTGAGGAATATCAATATTTGGTACTACCTAAGAAATATCGATAGGAATTGAGGCATATGAATATTTGGTGATAGCTAAGAAATAATCGATAGTAATTGAGGAATATAGATATGTGGTAAAAGCTAAGAAATAATTTGGAATTTTTCGAGGATTGAGTAACTAGCTAATGAAGTGTAAAAATGAGATTTGGTGGTTAGCAATATCTAGGTGTATGAAAAATAGTAAATTATTTGATATTTGGTGAAATGGGTTATGAGAAAGTCATAACTTTGAGCTATAGATATAGAGAATTGTCTATATAGGTGCTGCTGGAAAATCAGATTCGTACCTGAATTTTGTGATGCATTTTTCGACCAGATATAGGCTGAATCTGTCATAGAGTCCTAAATGAAAGTTCTTTATTTTTATCTTACGTTTCTAGGGGTTTCTGAATCGTCTTATTCGGACTCCGTATGAAGAAGTTGGGCTATAAACGGAATATGTAGGTCATTTTAGCTTTAAATCAGAATTTGGTTTTTCTTTTGATTTTTCGCCTTAGTATGACTTGGAATTGATATTTGAGAGTTTAATATTTAGCTTAAAAATATACGTATCTCGGATGTGAAGTAAGGTTAGGAGACTTTGAAATGATATGATGAGTTTTGAAGTTAATATATATGTGATTAAGAAAGCGAAAATGTGGAGATTTCAATTAATTGTTTTGGAGGTTGATTATAAATTGGAGATTATGATAGCAGTTTAACAAGTTATGGAATCTTACTTTGAATAAATGATATCTGAATTCAAATGCAGATCTATTGTTGAACTTTATCGGTTTTAAGTTTAGAATTATTGAGAGTTATATAAACAATGTTTAGAGAGATACCGATGTTAATGATCAATGAAAAGTAAAGTGGGAGAATATATTAGAGTTTATGATTTGATGATTACGTATGAAAATTTGGTAAGCTTAAATAGTGTTTGAGGAAATAATTAAGATATGAATTTTGAGGACAAATTTTTCTGATCTTAAGCACAGTTTGAGGTAGGAAATTAAGAGATAAATATGATATAAGAGGATATATATGTTGATAATTGAAATTTTGTCGTACATATATTGTTAATAGAAGTTATTTTTAGTTGAAGTTTGTGTGATTATGGTTTAAGTTTATATAAGGATCAAATTGAGTGTTTATAGGTCAAATAAGAAAATCGAATTATATTATAGATTTATTGACTTTTATGGGTGTAAAGATATTATTTGGAGTTTTGAGAAAAAAAACATTGATTGGCGTAATTTATGTACCCTATATTCCTTGACTATATAGTTTGGAGAGATGGTTGAAGTTTATTTGGTTGGATTAATGGTATATATGGCGGTGAGTAAAAAAAATAATTCAATTGAATTTGAGGAAATAATGGGAAAATGTCAAGAGTGATATTGATATTAAGATTTTACGGAAATGAGTCTTATTGATAGTAAATTGTATTATAATAACAGGGTTTATATTTGATTGATGATGCTAATTAATGATACGAAACATGATTGAAGTGAAAAATTATAGATATAAGTATTATTATTATGATGAAGTAAGATTATATGCTGATGCAAATCAATGATTCAGATTATTTAAAGGTCAAGGAAAAATATAATATCATATATATTAGCGGTTTAAAAGTGATATTTTTGAAGTCTATAGAACTTGGAGATAGATGAAATATATTTGATATATATGCAATTGATGGAATCAATTGTGATTTAAATCTATTAAAGTGATATTTGGTTTAAGGATACGAAGATATGAATATAAAGTTTATCATATTATATACAATTGAATATATGATATTTGAAGTTTTATTGTGGATTTATTGGTGATGGAATTAACTAGGTTGAAGTTTAGAGTTACTAAGAGTTATATTGATATTGACAAATCGTGGAGTTAATGGAAGAAAACATTAGAATTTGTGGTCTTATGATGATTATGAGGAATCTTGATGATTTGAAATAACTTCGTTAGCTTGAAAATCGTTTCGGAAGGAAATTAAGATAGAGTAGAGAATATGAATTTCGTGGACGAAATTTCTTAAGGTGGGGAGAATTGTCACGTCCGTGTCTAAATTTCTAAAATTTATATTTTGATATTAGTATATATTATAATTATTGGGTGTGTGAAGTTAATTTGGTGCTATAGGAAAAGTTTGGGGTTAATTTGATGGCTTTATGTGTAAATTAAAAGTTATGATAATTTTTAAAAGATTATATAAAGATGGAGGATCAAACACGATATTTGCCAATTTGAGATATATATCCCAAAAGGATATAGGATGATCATCATCTTTGCTTTATTTTTCCTTTTTCTTTTCTTTTCTCCGCCTCTTCATCTTCTCCATCAATTTTCTCTGAATCGTTTCTCCACTGTTTCTTTGATTTACGGAGATTCGATCGTCCGAATCACTCGAAATTGAAACCATAGTATCTTTATGTATAGATCTAAATCCTAACCGAAGAGTTTTTAAGTTTCAGCAGTGTTTGGAGGGAAACATCTTAGACATAATTTAGAGGAGAATTGAACGTGTGTGTTTTCCTCAATTAGTAGCCAAGGTAAGTAATTATCAACTATATTTTGAGTTTTATGTATATAGATAAATATATATCAATGATTTTTCAGAAATTGATCTTTTAGGCTTATGTAGGAATTTTGTAAAATTAGGGTTTTTCATGATTTTGTTTTTTATTGTGAAATTACTGTTCAAATGAAGCTATTGATTATGCTTCTATGTGAATTTCAGATTTTACTTGATTATGTTGATTTAAGGCTTAATTTGGTTGATTTACATATATACATATATGTTTTTGGTTTTAATATATATCTATATTGAACAAAATGAATTTGATGATTTCTTACGAATTGTTTTTGGATTGAGAAATCTGTTGCGGTTATTGTTGTTATTATTTTGGATTGAAGTCCAAATATGATTTTTATGAGTTGTGATATTTTGACAGATAAAATGGTTTTGTCCATCTAGGATTGCCCGGGGCAGGAGTTGTAAGTTGTAAAACCATACCTAAGGGCGGTATGGCCAGAGTGCACGGCTGGTAGTCCTAACTGTTAGGCAAGGAACGAGATATAAATGAGATATATCGATATTGTTATGATTGATGTTATGATCTACATGGGTGGAATTCGAGGATGGATACACATACACAAATTTTATGTTATGACCTTAAGTTTTGAGAATATTTTATAAGGTTTTGATGACTATCTTATAAACTTAAGTTTGAGTATATTTTATAAGGTTTTGATTAAATCCCTTTACAAATGTATATATGTAGCTATGTTAAGTAAAGTTGGGTTTTTATAGCTGATTGTTTCTTACTGAGATTTTTGTCTCACGTTTTTAAATGTTGTAATGTTTTTAGGTGAAAAAGTACGGGATATAGAGAAGGTTACCGACCGTTTAGGCGAGGTTTGGAAGTTGGCTGCTTATTGTTAGAATTATGGTTAGAACTTTGGTATTTCAAGTGTAATATAATGGAGTTGGTAAATATATGATGAGGTCCTCGAATGACTAGTGTAGTAGGAATATGAATTATTTTATAATATATATTGGAGAGGAAGGCCAAAATAAATAAATAAATATGTTATTATGATATATGGATAAATTGGAGACTCCTAAGTATTGATTATGATCTTCCTATTTCACGCCCGATGCCGATTGAGGTCGTTTAGGGTCAGGTGTGACACAGCATCTCTCCGAGAAGAGCAAAAACCTTTAGAAGGGGCTAAGGACTCTCGAATCATTCGAAAGAGAGTGATCTTTGTGCTGAATAGAAGGAGAAACTTCCTTAAATATTGCTTCATTCCTGCAATGCCAGATTAACCAGATGCAAGTGACAGCGGCAACACGCCAGATCATCGACACCTGTGAACTAAAATGAAGGCTACGAAGAGTGCTGAAGAAGTGGATCAATTGGGAATAACGAGGCAAAAAGCAGTCAAAATAAATCTCAAGAGCCCTCCAAAGAGAATCTGCAAAAGAACATCTAATGAATAAGTGGTTAATGGACTCAGCATCCCTACCACATAGAGCACAACGAAAGGCAATGGAGAATCCTAGACGCTGTAGGAGGTCATGAGTTGGAACCCGTCCATACAAAACTCTCCAGAAAGTGAAGGATCGAGAAGGGCGAGTGTGAGCATTCCAAACAAATTTATACCAGTCCACGGAGGAGGAACTAGGACTGATAACCGAATAGTACTCTTTGGCAGAGAAAATACCCTTCGTAGAGAGTTCGCAATTGATACACATTAAAATTTGATTTGCTCGTGAATAATTCCATACCGTTACTCTACTTTTTATCATTTGAATTATTTTTTGCTTTTGAATTATTAAATCATTTTTTGCTTTTGATTATCATAATGAATATCTGTATTTTGTGCAATTAAATAAATAATTATAATATTCACACACAATTAAATAGTATATCAATAATTTAATATTAACAATAATTAAACAATATATATATATATATATATATATATATATATATATATATATATATAACGGCTCTTGTGAGAACAGATTGGTTAGGTGAGAACACTCTCTTCAGTGTACATTGGTTTATCCTGGACCCTGCTTACCACTGTTCTAGTAGCTTCTGTTGTTTAATATTTGATGCATGCACTTATTAATATCGATTAAATGTGCATAATAATGAATTATTAATAGAAAAAAAAATATGCATAATAATGAATTATTAATAGAAAAAAATCCAAGAACATGCTCCAATTTCTTATTTATTTAATTCATCTATATTTTTGTAATTTATGTTTTAAAATGTTAAGGACGATGTTCTAAATAAATGTTACATATGTTCTAAACTTTATAATTTGTGTTCTAAAAATTAAGTATAATGTTTTAAAAAAATCAATAAATATCAGAATCATTTTTGCATTTGTTCTATAATATAATTTATAACTCATGTTCGAAAAAACATAACAGATGTTGTAAAAAACATAACGTATGTTCTAAATTTTATAGTTTGTGTTCCAAAAATTAAAATATATAATCTAACGTATGTTCTAAAAATTATGTCGTACGTTCTAAACTTCATAGTTCGTGTTCTAAAAGTTAAACTATATGTTCTAACATATATTTTAAAAAATATATCGTATCTAAACTTTATAGTTTTATTCTAAAAATTAAAACATATATTCTAAATTTCATGTCATAAGTTCTAAATATATCTTTTTTTTTTTGAAATACGGATCTAGCCCAATAGGAATTCCAACTAGGTTGGCATCCCCGAAAAGGCAAAGAACCAAATATATAAATGAAGAGATGAAAAAAGTATGAAACCAGTACAAAGAATGTTTTAAGAAAATCTAAAATATCCCTACCAAGGGCATTATCTCTAGCAAGAAGGGAGCAGAAGTCTGGAAGGGTATTCCATATTTGTAAATCTGAGGCCAGACGTCCGTAATTAGCAAGAGCATCCGCCACTTGATTTCCCTCACGAAACACATGAGAGACAACCACATGAATATGCGTCATTGAATCTAAACAATTTAACCAATCCACACGCATTGTCCAGGGAATGATCTGCGCACGAGCATGAAAAATTCGAATAACGTAAGTCGAGTCACTTTCAATCCAGAGACGAGTCTATCCACGTGACCTCGCAATCGAAACTGCAAAAATAGCGGCTTGCAATTCCGCCATTTGTACCAAAGCACAATCAAGGGGGAAGGCAAATGACCCAAGGGGATGCCCCTGACTATTTCGAAAAACCACACCACAACCAGCTCTACCCGAGATCACGGAGGCATCAGTGTTAGCTTTAATCCAATCAGATGGAGGGGGCTACCATATAACTTCAATGATTCGAGGGGCCTTATGACGATGAGCATTTAACCCGAGATTGTGGAGAATAGATAAATCCACAACAGAATTTCATACCGATCTGTTGCTGATTCTATCAGAGCTACGAATTGCAGACCAAAGACATCGTAATGCCTCATGAATGTTTGGTGGCTTGCTCTAAAAAATAGCAGCATTTCTTACAGACCAGATCAACCAAACAGCGTTAACAAGCGCGACCTGCCAGAGGGAAAGGACTTGCGAACTAAACTTGTGTGAGAAGGCGTGTTGTAAGAGGGTCTGTAGAGAAGAATCAAGTACAAGTCTTCTACCAAATAAAGCCGATATGTTGAACCAGATTTGGGAAGCAAAGGGGCAATGAACAAGCAAATGGTCACTCGTCTCATAAGCCATTAAACAGACAGGACAGCGAGATATTAGAGGCAGACCTCTAGCACGGAGCGCATCATGAGTTGGTAAAGCGCCCCAGTATACACGCCAGCAAACCATGGAGTGCGACGGCTGAATAAAAGGTTTCCAAATTGACTGAAAAACCAAAGGCAAAGTCGGAGGAGCACGTAGCCAGTGATAGAATAACTTTACCGTGAAGAGGCCATTGCTCGCAGGTCTCCAAAAACATAAATCATGTTCAGAGCCATTTCCATGCATATTCCGGATACGCTGGTGCAACGGACTAGCCAGCATCGGAAGATCCCGCCAGTTGCCATTTTCATAAAAATCTGAGATTTTATCAGTGAGCTTCAAACGGTCTGACATAGAAATCCCAAACTATTCAGCCAGGGGTGGTAAAATCCATTCCGAATTCCAGAATGACAACTCAGAAGATGATCCAAATGACCAAAAACAATTCTCCCGTAACTTGAGATAGGCGGCCTTGACAGACCACCAAACAGACGATCGCTGCAACTGAAACTTTGGCAAACCAGCCCTGTTTAGAAAGCGCATCCTCAACAAATTAAAGCATAAAGAATTAGAGGAAAGAAAGCCCCATGCCAATTTACCACTCATAGCCAAGTTAAGCGTCGAGAGGTGTTTAATACCCAACCCTCCTTCCTTTAAGGACTTTAAGCAAACCTTCCAGGGAACAGTAACAAGCTTTTTGGACAAAACTGAGCCCGTCCAAATGAAATTCCTCATGTGTCTATTGAGTTTATTTAGCAAACTCACATGCCATTTGTAAACCATAAAGCTGTGGATCAAAGAGCTAGTGATAACTAAATTAACAAATGTCAGCCTACCAGCCATAGAGAGAGACTGATGTGCGCGACGCCTAGTGGTAGAGTTTTCACGACGAAATGTATATATTATGAGTGCGGACTCTTTATCCATGGATGTGATCTTTATAAATTGCTCTTAACTCTGCTAGACGCTACGACTACTTAGGGGCAAGTGTACCCCGTCGTATCAAGTAATAATCCGGTTAAGACCGGGTATCGAATCCACGGGATTTATAATTACAAGTATTAGACGACTCGGTTTCGTATGTTATTTAAGCGATGATTACTTTGGGGTAAAGTAAGACACAACTACACACTATTCCTATCTATTGGTGACACAGATTTATGTAGCTAAAACCCTATGAAGTGGGATGAATTATGATAAGTTATAACCACGATAAATAACGACTCTAAATGTATACGGATAATAATTTACTCTTGCAAAGATTACTAAGTGTAGTAGGACCGACCCGTGAAGCACTTAGACTACGTGATTCCTAGTCAATGCGTGTCTAACGTGGGGGAATTAGAAACTAGGGCCCGTAAGTTCCGTGGCTTGTCAATTCCTACGGTTTCCGGTTTGTCACTTCCGGTAGGGCAACACCTATATAACTCCCTATGGATAGCTCGAATGGCGTCGAAAATCGCGTTCTCCTACACAATAATCAATTATCAATATCAAAACAAGTAGCAAACACTAACACGTAAAGAGAAATAGAGATTATAAATCATGAAATTATAAATATGAAATGTATATAAATGGAATACAACCAATCCTAGTACATAGGAAGAGTACAAGCTAATTAGCACGTAAAAGGGGAGAATCCGCCCTTGAAACTAGCTAACCGGACTCAAAACCGTCTCCTAGGTCGTGGAGGTGGAACTCTCGAGCTTGGTGACGAATGGTGGAGCGGAACTTCGATGGAATGCCGAAACAACCGAACAAGCTCTCGAGGTGGAGAGTTTAGCTACAAAAACTGAATCTATACTACAACAAAAATCAAAACAAGTATATTTTGCTCTCTAGTGTGTAATTATTTCTTGGTTCGTTTTTAATGAAGTTCAAGAGCTTCCTATTTATAGACATCAAGCAAGGGCAATGTTGTAATTTCACAAAGTACAAGTATGGAGCAACATTATTTGGTGCAGAAATCCCATGATACGCCCCGCGTAAGGTGGTCTACGCCCCGCGTAAATGCCCATTCCGTCAGAAATCTCCTGCATGTGGACCAATTCCGTGTCTTGTTGTCTTAAGCACGCCCCGCGTAGCTAAGGTACGCCCCGCGTGTTTGAGCCTCTGGAGTTTTATTGCTTGAATTGGAACTTTTACGCCGTGCGTAGCTTAAGTACGCCCCGCGTAAAAGAGTCTCTGAGTTATTATTATTGAGGAATTGCCCGGTACGCCTCGCGTGTATGGTTATACGCCCCGCGTACGAAGAGTTGACTCAGGGAGATAGTGCAGTCTGACTTTCAGGATTAGGCCAATCATTTCCAACATGTGTCATACGCCCCGCGTATGCTGAGTCAATTCCACATGGCACCTGCGGATAAGGCAATTATTGCTGACAACATGTTTCACGCCCCGCGTAAAGGATGATACACCCCGCGTATTTGAGTAGATTTTTGCTCCTAGCTCGTACCTGAAATACAAATCTTGCGAGCCGAGTTAGCTTGACGTTTTTATTTCCTAAACTAATCAAAAGCACGGAAAATTAACTGAAAGTACGAGTTTTGTTTTTATTTCTTTATTTTATCAAAACGCTTTATTTTTGTAATTAAACTTATTTATTTTATCCAAAATCAACCCGTAAATCACGCTAAAAGATAGGGGTAGAATACCCCTATCAAACCTCCTCGGACTTTAAAGTTTTACTTGTCCTCAAGTAAAAGAGATCGAAAGACAAGGGATTGGGAAAATTAAGAAACAAACCGAAGGTTGGTTTTGCCAAGTGCGTGATTTCAAAGTTATGGTTTTGTGCAAAGGTTTCGGTGAGTACCTACGCAAACAATTGAGTACGAAACTTGTTTGAAACCTCCATGATCAAGATTTAATAGGCAATATTAACGGGGGTTGATTATCTTTTGAGAACCCGATAGTACCTCACCAAGGGATTTCACTCTTACGCTCAATTTTAGGTGGGTCGGTGTTTTAGCACTCTTCTTTGCACTTACTCGAGATCATGTTGAATTTGCATTTTCATCCGGGTTTTTCCTCCTAAAATATGCTTAAGCAACATTAAAAATGAACCCGGAGGGGGGTTGTAATGTGGGTGGCTTCTTTAGTGGTTAGTTTAAAGAAACTCAAGTTCCAAAATACCGACTTATGATCGCACCGTATTTTGCTTCGGCCTTAGCGAATTTTACAAGATATACTTCAAAATTGCTCGGGTGCAGCTTGAGAATGCCTTTTTATTTTTATTGTATCCTTTGTTTTGATAGAGGCACAAAAACCATATTTTGAGAACTTATGGTGCTCATTTGCTCAGGCCGTGACTTATTTCGGGTAATTCGGGTTCAACTGATTATGTCGGTAATTGAACAAGAGGAAAAAGGGTTAAATGGTAACGAGAAAAATTTGGTTAATAGGCTCAAAGGGATTTCCTAATGTTCAATGAAAACGAGAAAAATAAATTAAGAAAAATTAGCCTAAGTGGGTTCGGTTTATCATCTATTGCCTTTTTACCACAAATAAGTGTACTTAATCCGGTATTGGATGCAATTTCTATGAGTCGAGTGAAGTCAAAGCTCTCGAAAAATTGTGAAAGAATTAGAGTTCTCGTACGAACTCTTTTAGGCTCAAGAATACCTCACAAAGATTCGGGTTTAAATTGTGTACTATCAAGTCTTCGCTCAATTCTCAACTATCCGTATTTATTGCCTTTTTAAAGTTTATTATGGAGATAACATTTGGGTTAAGACTCAATGTCTTAGTTTAGTACTAATCCTAAGTTTTGCACAAATTCCCTAACTTTAAGATCAAGACTAAAATCTCTTAATCGAATCATTCCTTTATGTTCTGATGTTTTTTTTATTTTTGATGAAAAATAACGGAACTTTAATTAATTTCCGAATGAGGGATAGCGTGTCGGGAAAATTTTAAAGAGTCAATAAATGAGTTTAATTATTTTGTTGTTATTTTTATTTTTGTTTTTGGTAGTGCAAACCAAACTAAAAGTGTGGGGTTGCACGACCCTCCGCGTTATTTAAAATGATGCATATTCCAAGGGCGTCGCAAAAAGAGGTTAAAACAAAAATAAAAACAAAAATAAGGTAAGGAAAGGAAAAGAAGACCCTTAGTGGTCAGGGGCCCTACGCGAGGCGTGCCCAGGGGGGCGTCCCACGTAGGGTAGCATTTTTAATGCATTTTGAGTCAGAGACTCAAATACGCGGGGCGTAGTAGGGAGGGCGCCCCGCGTAAGGCGGCGTTTCCATTATTTTTGGAGTTAGAGACTCAAATACGCGGGGCGCAGGAATAGGGCGCTCCGCGTGTTTGAGTTTCTGAACTTCTTTAAGCATAAAAATGATGGGCACGCGGGGCGTACCATGGGGTCAGAGACTCAAATACGCGGGGCGCATGAACAGGGCGCCCCACGTGTTTGAGTTTCTGGACTTTGGGAGCCACGGAAAGGAAATCATACGCGGGGCGTAATAGGGGGTACGCCCTACGTGGGAGGTGTCCCTTGTATAATTTTGGATCAGAGGCACAAAGACGCGGGGCGTGCATAAGGAGATTCCCCGCGTATTATGTCGGATTGGGATTTGGTTTTCCATGGGATTGAAGCGAAACGAAGAAAACAAGAAAAAATGAATGGATATATATAGGGTTTGAGAGCATCAAACCAGTGCTACATTTATAGTCGGAGTAGCTCGACTTTCCTTGGTGATGCGCAAGCTCATGGTGGGGCGAGGAGTGTGGTTTCGCCTTGTTGTGGAAAAACGCCGCCGCGGTATATCTTTAGACGGTGGCCATTGACCCGGACGGTTGCATTGTATGGACCTTGGATCTCAATTGCTCCGGAGGAGTGCACATTAATTACGGTGTATGGTCCCGACCATCGACTTTTTAATTTTTCGGGGAATAACCGGAGGCGAGAGTTGTAGAGGAGAACTTGATCCCCCTTGGTGAACTCCCGAACCTGAATGTGCTTGTCGTGCCACCGTTTTGTACGTTCTTTGTAAATTTTGGCATTTTCGTACGACCCTAAGCGAAGTTCATCAAGAGTATTGAGTTGGAGGAGGCGATGTTCTCCTGTAGCCTGCACGTCAAAATTTAAAAATTTCAGCGCCCAATATGCTTTATGTTCTAATTCTACGGGCAAATGGCATGATTTTCCAAAAACTAGACGATAAGGGGACATCCCGATGGGCGTCTTAAACACCGTGCAGTAAGCCCAAAGAGCATCATCGAGCTTCAAGCTCCAGTCTTTCCTAGAGGAGTTAACCATTTTTTTAAGATGCGTTTTAACTCTCGGTTAGCAACCTCAACTTGCCCACTAGTTTGCGAGTGGTAGGGTGTAGAGACTCGGTGTGCAACCCCATACTTAAGTAAGAGTTGATCGAATTGGCGGTTGCAAAAGTGGGAACCCCCGTCGCTAATGATAGTTCGAGGGGTCCCGAACCGAGTAAAAATGTTTTTCTTTATAAATTTCCCTACCGCCTTAGAGTCGTTTGAAGGTAAGGCAACGGCCTCTACCCATTTGGAGACATAGTCAACCGCTACAAGAATGTAAGTGTTGTTATGCGACTTAGGGAAAGGTCCCATGGAGTCTATCCCCCATATGTCAAAAAGTTCGCAGACTAAGATTCCTTGTTAGAGCATTTCATGTTTTCGGGAAATGTTTCCGCTCTTTTGACAAGCGTCACATGATTTGACGAAGTCTTGGGAATCTTTAGACAAAGTAGGCCAATAAACCCCACATTGTAAGACTTTTGCCATAGTCCGACTAGGGCCAAAGTGGCCCCCGGCTCTTGGGTATGACACATATGTAGCACATGATTAACCTCTTCTTCCGGTATACACCTACGAATAATGTTATCGGCACAAGATTTGAACAGATAGGGTTCTTCCCAAAAATAGTGCTTAGCATCGTGAAAGAATTTCTTACGCTGCTCATATGTAAGGTGTGGGGGAAGAATATTACCGGCTTTGTAGTTTGCCATATCGGCATACCAAGGTAAAGATGTTACCGCGTAGAGTGTTTCGTCGGGAAAGGTCTCCTTAATTTCAATAGCTTCCGGAGATTCGCCTTGCTCGCCTTATAAGCGAGAGAGATGATCGGCCACAACATTCTCCACTCCTTTTTTATCTTTGATCTCGATGTCGAATTCTTGTAGGAGTAGGATCCACCGTATCAAGCGTGGTTTGGCGTCCTGCTTAGTCATCAAGTACTTGAGAGCTGCGTGGTCAGTGTATATGATAATTTTGGATAACACAAGATATGACCTAAATTTATCGAAAGCAAAAACAACGGCAAGCATCTCTTTTTCCGTGATGGAATAGTTTTGTTGGGCCTCATTGAGCATTTTGCTCGCATAATAGATAGGGCGAAAGAGTTTATCCACACGTTAGCCCAAACAAGCACCTACAGCCAAATCACTCGCATCACACATGAGTTCAAAGGGGAGGTTCCAATCGGGTTTCACCATGATAGGTGCATTAACTAGTTTTTCCTTTAGCGTATTAAATGCAAGTAAACATTCAGGGGAAAAACTAAATTCCGCATCCTTTGCAAGGACTTGGGTCAAAGGGGTTGCTATCTTAGAGAAATCCTTGATGAATCGTCTATAGAACCCCGCATGACCCAAGAAACTCCGAATTCCCTTAACGTTGATTGGTGGAGGTAGTTTTTCAATTACCTCGATCTTGGCCGGATCGACCTCGATCCCCTCCCCGGACACCTTGTGTCCCAAAACAATGCAATCTTGAACCATGAATTGACATTTTTCCCAACTGAGTGCAAGGTTAGTGTCTTCGCAACGTTGGAGGACTTTATCAAGATTACTTAAACAAATCTCAAAGGACGACCCAAAAACAGAAAAATCGTCCATGAAGACTTCCATGAAATCCTCAATCATTTCGGAGAATATAGCCGTCATGCACCTTTGAAAGGTGGCGGGGGCGTTACAAAGCCCAAATGGCATCCGCCTATATGCAAATGTCCCATACGGACAAGTGAATGTCGTCTTTTCTTGATCCGAAGGATCGACGGGAATTTGCATATAACCGGATAAGCCATCGAGGGTGCAAAAGAATTTATGACCCGCCATTCTTTCCAACATTTGGTCGATGAACGGCAAGGGAAAATGATCTTTTCGGGTGACTTCGTTAAGTTTTCTATAATCAATGCATACTCGCCAACCGGTTACTTTCCGTGTGGGGATTAATTCCCCTTGATCATTTTCCGTCACCGTTGTGCCCCCTTTTTTGGGAACACATTAGACCGGGCTAAACCATGGACTATCGGAGATAGGAAAGATTATACCTGCGTCGAGGAGTTTGATTACCTCTTTCATATTGGGGTTAAGCCGTCATTGCGGCTGCATGGAGGGCTTGACTTTATCCTCCATAAAGATGCGGTGTGTGCAAATGGTGGGGCTGATCCCTTTTATATCGTGAATGGTCCATCCAAATGCGCCTTTATGTTTTTGTAATACCGCAATCAATGCTTCCTCCATTTCCGCTGTCAAAAGCGAAGAAATAACAACCGGTAAGAAATTAGGAGGTTGCAAAAATACGTATTTTAAATTAGGAGGCAAGGGTTTAAGTTCCAAAGTTGGAGGTTCCTCAAGAGAGGTCTTCGGCTTTGCTTTGCTATCCCGGTCTAAACCCTCGAACCGGCTCCTTGCCAACATACATTGTTCTATTTCGGAGGAGTATTCAAACGGCTTGTTCAATGGCTCCTCATCCAATTGCTCAATACCATCTATTTCCGAAGAGGTTCCCGCAGAAGACCTATCACAAAATTCTTCAACAAAAAGATCAATAGAGTCCACGGAATTTAAAAAATTACAATCCGCCATGGTATTAGATGGAAATTTCATGGAGTTGTACACGTTAAATTCTACCTCTTCGTCTTGCAACCGTAGGATGAGCTTACCTTTGTGGACGTCAATGAGAGTCCTACCTGTTGCAAGGAATGGTCATCCTAGGAGGATTGATACCGAATCGTCTTCCGCCATATCGAGCACTACAAAATCGGCGGGGAAAATGAACTTGTCCACTTTCACTAAGACATCCTCCACAATTCCTTTTGGCCGGGCAATGGATCTATCGGCCAACTGGAGCGTCATATTGGTAGGCTTAGGTTCTCCCAAGCCGAGCTTCCTGAATATAGATAAAGGCATTAGATTGATGCTAGCACCCAAATCACATAAAGCTCTCCTAAACTCAACATTACCAATCGTGCAAGGGATAGAAAAACTACCTAAATCCTTGAGTTTAGGTGGGAGTTTGTTTGTTATAATCGCGGAGCATTCCTCCGTGAGCGCTACCGTCTCATTATAATCCAACTTCCTCTTTTTGGCGAGGATTTCTTTAAGAAACTTCGCATATGTGGGCATTTGCTCCAATGCTTCCGCAAGTGGAATGTTAATGTGAAGTTTCTTAAAAATTTCCAAAAATTTGCCGTATTGGTGATCCAATTTTTCCTTTTTGAGTCGTTGTGGAAAAGGGAGCTTCGGTACGTAAGCTCCAATTGGATCACACACATTTTTATTCTTATCCAAGGAAGTCGCGGGTTTTGGATCCGAACCGGGGTTGCTTACCACTTCCGGTTCATCACTTACCTGTGGAGCGGGTGGAGTCGCCTTTGGAACCGGTGGTTCCAAACCCTTACCACTACGGAGAGTTATTGCTTGTGCGGTCTCCCAATTTTTTGGTCTCGGGTTTTGTTCGGTGTTAGTCGGGGGAGACCCATGTTGTCTCCCTTGTCGTTGGCGATTTAATTGGGCCACTTGCTGTCCCAAGTCCCTGCAAAATGCTTCATTGTTAGCAAGACGGGAAGATATTTCTTTAAGGAGATCAATTACCATTGCGTCTTATGCATTGCTAGGAGGTTGTGATTTTTGCCCTTCTTGGACATGAGGGGATTGGCCCAACCCTTGTTCCACAAGTTCACCATGGAGTTCGGATGGGGGCTTCAACACATCCCGCTTGTTATCATAAGATGGAATGTGTTGAAACCTCCTTCCGTTATTATTATTGTTGTGGTGGTGATAAGCATGCGTGTTAGGGTAGGAGTTATAATGAGAATTATACCTTTGTTGTCCCCCTACACAACTTACGCTTTCGGTGTCACCGGCAAAAGGGCTTCTGGCTTGACAATCCTTACCTTGGTGGCCACCACCACAGTGAGAGCACACTAGGACTTGTGCTGAATTTTGGAGGCTCATTTGCGCCATTAAAGCGTCCAGTTTCTTGTTCATTTCGATCATGAAGATTGTGGAAGCCTCGTCCTCTACGGCAAAGGTTTGATGTTGCGAGGGTCCGGCAAGCCGATCTTCTTGGCATTGGACGCTTTTCCTAGCTAATTCGTGAATGAGCTCATACGCCTCGCTTGCCGATTTGCGAAACAAATCCCCACCTGTTGCAGAATCAATGGTTGCACGATTAGTAGATGTTAAACCATGATAAAAAAAAGTACTTACTAGATCATGCTTAGGGATATCGTGATGGGGACAGCTTCGGAGCAACTTTCGGAATCTAGCCCAAGCTGAGTGGAGGGCCTCGTATCCAAGTTGCCGAAAGGAAGTGATATCTTTTCTCAACTTAACCGTTTTAGAAGGCGGGAAGTAGTAAGATAGGAACTCCTTCTCGAGTTCCTTCCACGATGTGATCGATCCCGCCTCTAACGAGTGCAACCATTCCAACGCCTGCCCAGTCAAAGAAAAAGGGAATAGTTTTAGTTGGACGGCCTCAACCGGAACATCGTTTTTCCGTGAAGTTTCGGCACACATAAGAAATTTATCAAGGTGTTCGTTAGGGTTTTCATGGGGTTCCCCTCCGAATTGACCGAGTTGTTGAATTAATTGGATCATGCTAGTTTTTATTTCAAATGTGTCGGCCGGAATGGTGAGGGCAACGATTCCGTGGCGGATTTGAGGGCGATGTGGAGCAAGAATCTCTAACATCGAACGCGTGTCGTTGCCTTCACCATTACGGTCGTTATTCACGGGTTGTTCTGGCACCCCTTGGTTGATCTCGGGCTGGTTAGCTTCATTGTTGAGATTTGTCATTCTCTCTTTTCGAATCCTACAAAGAGTACGTTCAATTTCGAGATCAATAGGAATAAGAGAATCACTTTTCGATCGGGTGTGCATAAAGTAAAAAGGAGTATAAAAGGTTATCAACAAGAAAGAATAATGTTAGTCAAGGTATATATAAACACTTTATACAAAAAGAATGCTTAAACTAACAATGAAACGTTTTTGTCTAATATTGTAGGAGATTATAAATCCCCGGCAACGGCGCCAAAAATTTGATGGCGCGACGCCTAGTGGTAGAGTTTTCACAACGAAATGTATATATTATGAGTGCAGACTCTTTATCTATGGATGTGATCTTTATAAATTGCTCTTAACTCTGCTAGACGCTACGACTACTTAGGGGTAAGTGTACCCCGTCGTATCAAGTAATAATCCGGTTAAGACCGGGTATCGAATCCACGGGATTTATAATTACAAGTATTAGACGACTCAGTTTCGTATGTTATTTAAGCGATGATTACTTTGGGGTAAAGTAAGACACAACTACACACTATTCCTATCTATTGGCGAAACAGATTTATAGAGCTAAAACCCTATGAAGTGGGATGAATTATGATAAGTTATAACCACGATAAATAACGACTCTAAATGTATACGGATAATAATTTACTCTTGCAAAGATGACTAAGTGTAGTAGGACCGACCCGTGAAGCACTTAGACTACGTGATTCCTAGTCAATGCGTGTCTAACGTGGGGGAATTAGAAACTAGGGCCCGTAAGTTCCGTGGCTTGTCAATTCCTACGATTTCCGGTTTGTCACTTCCGGTGGGGCAACACCTATATAACTCCCTAAGGATAGCCCGAATGGCGTCGGAAATCGCGTTCTCCTACACAATAATCAATTATCAATATCAAAACAAGTAGCAAACACTAACACGTAAAGAGAAATAGAGATTATAAATCATGAAATTATAAATATGAAATGTATATAAATGGAATACAACCAAGCCTAGTACATAGGAAGAGTACAAGCTAATTAGCACGTAAAAGGGGAGAATCCGCCCTTGAAACTAGCTAACCGGACTCAAAGCCGTCTCCTAGGTCGTGGAGGTGGAACTCTCGAGCTTGGTGACGAATGGTGGAGCGGAACTTCGATGGAATGCCGAAACAACCGAACAAGCTCTCGAGGTGGAGAGTTTAGCTACAAAATCTGAATCTATACTACAACAAAAATCCAAACAAGTATATTTTGCTCTCTAGTGTGTAATTATTTCTTGGTTCGTTTTTAATGAAGTTCAAGAGCTTCCTATTTATAGACATCAAGCAAGGGCAATGTTGTAATTTCACAAAGTACAAGTATGGAGAAACATTATTTGGTGCAGAAATCCCATGATACGCCCCGCGTAAGGTGGTCTACGCCCCGCGTAAATGCCCATTCCGTCAGAAATCTCCTGCATGTGGACCAATTCCGTGTTTTGTTGTCTTAAGCACGCCCCGCGTAGCTAAGGTACGCCCCGCGTGTTTGAGCCTCTGGAGTTTTATTGCTTGAATTGGAACTTTTACGCCGTGCGTAGCTTAAGTACGCCCTGTGTAAACGAGTCTCTGAGTTATTATTATTGAGGAATTGCCCGGTACGCCTCGCGTGTATGGTTTTACGCCCCGCGTACGAAGAGTTGACTCAGGGAGACAGTGCAGTCTGACTTTCAGGATTAGGCCAATCATTTCCGACATGTGTCATACGCCCCGCGTAGGGTGGCATACGCGCCGCATATGCTGAGTCAATTCCACATGGCGCCTGCGGATAAGGCAATTATTACTGACAACATGTTTCACGCCCCGCGTAAAGGATGATACGCCCCGCGTATTTGAGTAGATTTTTGCTCCTAGCTCGTACCTGAAATACAAATCTTGCGAGCCGAGTTAGCTTGACGTTTTTATTTCCTAAACTAATCAAAAGCACGGAAAATTAACTGAAAGTACGAGTTTTGTTTTTATTTCTTTATTTTATCAAAACGCTTTATTTTTGTAATTAAACTTATTTATTTTATCCAAAATCAACCCGTAAATCACGCTAAAAGATAGGGGTAGAATACCCCTATCAGAGACGTCCCCGCCCAGCGCGAGAAAGAGAGAATAATTCTATCCGCAGTCGCCGCAAGGTATTTAGCTCTTGGGATCCCTTGAAAAAGAGGAACACCCAAGTAATTAAACGGGAGAGATCCAATTTTGATTCCAAATAGACCCCATAAGTTCTAAATATATCGTATGTTCTAAAAATATTAATATGAAATTTTATTAAAATATATAATATATTTTTATTTAAAAAATATAGTATTGGATTTTTTTTAGCATCAGAGGCACTTAATAATATATAAATAAAAGAATTGTATAATGAACAAACTAAAGCAAGTGTATTTTTTATTTAAAAAATATAGTATTGGATTTTTTTAGCATCAAAGGTACTTAATAATATATAAATAAAAGAATTGTATAATAAACAAACTGAAGCAAGTGTCCTAGCGGTAGATGGCGCGCGATCCACTCCCCCTGCGCCCTAGCCCCAGGTTCAAAACCCTCCTACCCCACTTTCTCATTTAATCTTTAATTAAAGGTGGTGCATGTTATTTACCAAAATGTCACTGGCTCATTATTAATAACTTCTCAATAATAATTTTAATTAACTATAATTACCCATATTACATAGGGAAATTTACCTATATACTGATAAGAATAATATAGTAAATAGACACATAACTCTTACTTCTCAAATCTCTCAAAAACTCACTCCCACCAATTTTCTCATAGAAAATGTAAATTCTTCCAATTCTCAAAGGTCAAAATTTAGTCCGTCATATTGACTCTACACACACTGCTCCCCCAAAACAATTGTCATCTGGTGTTAATAATCTTGGGAACAAAAGGATCAATATGTCCTCTGTCTAATAATTTCTTCTCTCTTACCAACTGTTATGCCACAGGTTGTTGGTGTAGAAACTGTTTCTGCCGCATGGAGCAAGCTCACAAAAGCATATTATGTTGGTTCTCGATCACATATACGTGATCTCAAACATCATCTTCATAACCTTCGCATTGAGAATGGCAGTAACTCTTCTTATCTTCAAAAAAACTAATGTGGGCATCCAATCTGGCGGATCATCTTCTAAAGTGGGCAATTCATATCAAATGTTTACCTTTTAAAATATCATTGTACATAGTTCTTTATAAATTGCATGACAGATTGCCCGATAAAAATTATTTATATTATTTAAAGCCCAAATTTTATAAAACTATATCTATATTGTAGCTCATTATTAATAACTTCTCAATAATAATTTCAATCAACTATAATTACCCATATTACATAGGGAAATTTACCTATATACTGATAAGGATAATATAGTAAATAGACACATAATTAGGATAATTATAGACTTGGTCTTCTTCAATTTGAATTTTGAATAATAATTTTTCTCTCTCTTCAATCTCCAAACAAGATTGAAGAGAGAGAAAAATAATATTAAGAAAAGAGTGAAACCCACGTGTTCTTGATGGCGGATCCAAGAGATTACTTCCTGAGCAAGGGTTAAGCTTTCCTTCCTTACGAAGGAAACCAGTCGACCACCTGACAGTCCTTGCCTGTACCATCAGTACTATTTGTCAACATATATTATCTATTTTTTTTAGTAAAAATAGAGACATGTCCCATACCAGGGACGGACATCCCAACTAGGTTGATACCCCCGAACCCATGAGGAAATAAGTCCCAAAATGAATAAATAATAAAAAAGAATACAACCTAAAGGGATAGTTATCTAAAACATAAATGAACTAAATTACAAATATCATGAGAAACAAAAGAAAAACAAAAATCAGGAGCTGAGCTCCACCACATAATATTACTACAACTAATTCCATAACCAGCTAATCCATCAGAAGCACAGTTGCCTTCACGAAAAATATATGTCGCAGTAATTTCCATTGAAGCGCATTAAGAAAGACACCTGAGCCAATCCTGCCTGACTACCCAAGGGACCTCTAGGGATCGATTGACAAAAGTTGCACTACAGAACGGGGAGGTGGATGAATAGGAATATCCAAAGGCCGAAGAACCAATGAGTAAGGGCAATTATGTCCATTAGTTTTCTTAAGGGAAGTATTTAAACCCTCATGTGAGTAAGGATGAGTAACTTTTATCAATCAAACTCACTTCTCTTAGAATTCAAGGTTGACACATTTATCTTGGGATTAACTCTTTCTAGTTTAGATAGAGAAGAACCTCTTTGTTGGTTTACAATTAAAACCTCCACTATCGTCTTTCAATCTGTATCAGTTGGTATTAGAGCCAATCGTTTTCTGACCCGAAACTTCTTTTGGTAATGGTTCAGCCTAGACAAACTCAAGATTCCATGAAAGCCAGTGACCGGAGATATGAAGAACCAAGGGAGTGTCTTGCGGAACAAGCCCAAGCAAGCATTGAACGATAGAGACAAACGGAAGAATGGCTCAAAGAGTTAGCTACCTCGCTGGCAAATTTCAAACTCGAGATTCTGACCTTGATCCGACCAACCACCGGAGGTCCTAATCAGCTATCTTTTAAAAATTATTTCGGCCACCATTCACTGTAAAATTGGCTTTAGTCTCTCTCTTTATTGATATCCAAACTATAGATCTTAGTTTTTATTTTGTTCAAAACAGCCTCCCATAACCATCATTTTATTACTCAAAGTTTCCATGTTATTCAATCATTACATACTCAAGAGCAGCTTAAGTTTAATTTATGGAAAATATCCACCTTGGAACCCCCAACTTTTATAACGAAAACAAAAAGTCTAATTTCTACATCAACTTCGACAAATTTTAATACAATTTGCAAGCATTGCAGCGACATCCATTTCATGGCCTCAACGTCAAGTTTGATTATTTATTTAATTACATGCATATTCATTTTAATTATTGTTATGAACAACTTATTTCAGTTTTACAACTTATATCATGAGTGACCAATTTATTCCTTTCAAGTTGTAATTTACTATTTATTTCCTACCTCTGTAATCAAAACAAAAATAGAAAATTATAAAATCAATCAAATAAATAAAATTAAATAACGTCTTTGTATTTGGTTTTAATTATCTTAGTAAAAAGTTAACCGGTAGACCTGTCAAGCGAAACTAGGGATCTAGGATGATTTTTTATTTATTTTCAGTTCTTGCATCTTCTGTTTAATCGTTCCATTTTTGGAATTCACATTTAGACGCATTCACCATATTTATTGTAGTAGGAAAATGCACAACATGTGTCCGTAAAATATAGTTTAGTAGGAAAATGCACAACATGTGTCCGTAAAATATAGGAAAATGACAAAATAAAAAAATCAACTCTTGAATGGTTTTGCTGATATATAAATTAGACATATGAAAGTCTAGAATGTAAGCTGAAATGATGTGGTGGAATTAATCGGTTTGCTAGCAGTCTATTGATTCGGTTGAATATTAAAAAAAATTACAGTGTTATAAACCTATTGTTTCTATGAATATCAGAAATATATAAATAATTAAAAATACATTTAGTAATTAATAGTTGATTCGATGCATGAATATTTAGAAACCTTCAAAATTAACTTTAGTAATTCGAAAATACAAATTTCTTTAATTTATAGAACTGTCTTCTTACAATGATACCAATCCTTCAAATGAGAAAAATACTAAATTAGAATTATAATAGAAATAAGAAAATAGAATCCTAGTTAGACAACGGAAACTGAAAAAGAAAAACCAAATTAATTCAAAAATAACACTAAATCACGATTTTGAGGTACTAAATGATTGAATTTGGCAAAAAGATGGTGGGATCTGTACTTTTACTTCACATTTGAGTTTTGGCCATTGGTACATGTTTAATCAAAATATGGTCTGAAAATGCAAAAAATTGACACTTTAAACAAAATTTATGGAATTGTTCACCTTTGTGAGTGATAATGACAAATGTTATTTTTGGATCTTAACTACCAGTTTAAGTTGTTAATTAAATTAACTCTTTGACAAAGATTCCAATTCTAGTAACCATATTTATAGATTGAATTGATCAACAAATGGAAAGATATGTATGTGTTTTATATGCTAGAAGTCCTATGAGCATTTGCATGAGGAAGAGTGTCAAAACAATAATAAATGTTATGCCTAGACCTTAACTACCAATTTAATTTTGCAGAATTAAAATGAAGGGTTAAATAGATGACTTAAATATAATTATAAAGAAAAAGTGGACTTTTTGAACGCAAAAGATAGCCCAATTTTTCCACCCTTCGCCACCCGAAAGGACGAAAATACCCTTTCAGGTGTTGGGGTGCGAAAACCAATTTTTTTTCCTTTCCCGACACCTGGGCGTGATATACACACGTCTCACCATCTGATGAGGCGTGATGTCCTCACGCCCGCATGTCAGGAGAGGAAAAAAATGGTTTTATTCGGATTCTTGCGGATTAGTGGTTTATTGCGGATTATAATTTGAATTATTAACCTTGTAGTTTTAAATATAAATAATTAACATTACAATTAATTAATATACATGCAGTATTACATATGTTTTCAAATGTGTGAAAATGTGTTAAAAATAATAAATTACAACAAATATCAATTCATCCGGTGTCATTCCTCCATAAACTGCTCCATATCAGTCCTAATTGGTGGAGCCTCCTCATCGAGCAGGCGTGAGATCGCCCGCTCAGCGATGCCTACCAAACGGCTAACCCACTGCAGAAAATTAAATATTAGAAAATAAACATATGTAAAACAATAATAAATAAAAAAAATAATAAAATACCTACATATTCGCTGTTGGAGTGAGAATGATGGACCGGCGCATCCCAAGGGGCACGAAGCAGACGAGGATATGAATATCTATTTTTTAATAAATGTTTCTATTCTTAAAAAAACAGAATAACTGTTTTTATCTAGTTGACTTATTAATTAATCCCTAATTTCTAGGACTAATCATCTTCTTCTTTTTTTCTGGGCAGAGAGACTCATCATCATCTTTTTTTTTTTCTTTCTTTATGTTGGCGTGATTTTCAACTTCAAACCCAAGATGTTAAAATTCTATACAATTAAAATTAAAATATTCTAAAATTTCATATATCTTCAAAAAATTTAAGAAATTCATGTATTTTGGTGGACAAATGAAAGAAAAAAATATATTTTTTATTTTTTAAAATTGTGTAAAAATTGATATATGATTTTTTTATCCAATGAATTTTAAGTTATTTGTATCAATTTTCTAATTTTTTTAAGAAGAAAATACGAATGAATATCCTATAATGTAGGTGATGAGGGCATCCCTTCCTCTTAACCAACCCCGAAGCCAATGGACAAGGAGCTCGGTTTCAAAGTGAGCAAGGACCATGGGGAGCCATCCAAGGAGGAAGAAAGCAACAGCAACCAGCAGGACACGCGGGGCGTGCCTACCAGTGCACGGAGCGTGAAGAACCCAAAATCAGGAGAGAAGTCCAGAAGGTCATCCACGCGGAGCGTGTCCCCTGATGTGTGGAGCGTCAATCAAGCCTTCAGAGAGAGACATGTTTAGGAGGTCATAAACGCGGAGCGTACTCCCAGGGACGCGGAGCATGAAAGCCACCAGCGAGAGTCTTCAAGTCCAGGAGCGAAACACACGGAGCGTGAAGAACCCAAAATCAGGAGAGAAGTCCAGAAGGTCATCCACACGGAGCGTGTCCCCCGATGCGTGGAGCGTCAATCAAGCCTTCAGAGAGAGACATGTCTAGGAGGTCATAAACACGGAGCGTACTCCCAGGGACGCGGAGCATGAAAGCCACCAGCGAGAGTCTTCAAGTCCAGGAGCGAAACCACACGGAGCGTGAGAAGGGCTACGCGGAGCGTGCCTATCCGAAGAATGCTTCTTCCCCAAGTTCTTACTGCTGGGAACAATTCCTGCCACCCACTAATTACTGTTTTGCCATTATATTTTTATTACAGAACTGCCACTTATATTTACTACCCCTATTGTGCCCCTAGTGGTTAAACTACCTATGAAACCCTAGGTGGGCCTTTTAGTCTTTTGTTAGTAAATTTAGGGAAGGTATAAATACTCCCTCTTTTGTAATGAGCCACAGCTTTTGATAAATTAAAACTATAGCCTCCATTGGAGCTTTGGATTTCTATCTTTGGGTTTATTCAACCTTCTAGTTCAGCTAGAGAAGATTGTATTCTTTGTGTGTTTAAGATTAAAACTCTCAGTCGACTTCAATCTACATCAGTTGGTATCAGAGCCGAGTCGTTTTCCTTTTCGGAAACTTCTTCTCAGAAATGGTTCAACCACGTATCTCAAACGAAGCCACCGGATCCCATGAACAACGATTTGAAGTGCTAGAAGGAATCGTGAAGCAGTTAATAGACTGTCTACGGGTGTTGGAAGAGAAGCATGAGACGAGTACCCGGGAGATCCTTCTCGCCATTGAAGAGCTAAAACTTGAAGACCGAAATACTCAAGGTCTCTTAGCCGGATAACCTCACTGGCGGCAAGAAGACACACACGATCCTCAACCCGACCGACAACCAACACCACCACCAAGAAGAAACTATGCACCACAACTAATGGACCCTCGGGTTCATGAGGTAAGACGCATTAATCCCGTTATCATTCGAAATGCCGATAGTGATAGTGCTGACGATTTGTTTGATGATTTTGAGATGCATAGGATTGCTAGGAATATGAGAATACATATGGATGATAATGTTGTGAATGATAGGGCTAGAAATGCTATGAATATGAATGATGTTGTTGGTCCCGCGCATGTGCGTGTCGGGAATTTGGATATTATGCATAGTGATGTTGTAGGTGGTTACGGAAAGGAAAACTTCGGTTTGAATGACCCGTATGGGGGTTGAGGTAATGAAAGAGGCGGGTATAGAGGAGAGCCGAATGAGAGAATAGGGTATGGCAGAAATTTGGAGAGGGATGATGCCTTCAAATTAAAAATGGACCTATCGTCATTTGGGGGAGAACTCGACATAGAAGGGTTCCTCGATTGGTTACTTGAAGTAGAGAGATTCTTTGATTATGTGGGTATACCGGAGGATCGGAAAGTCCGTTTAGTTGCCTATCGATTGAAGGGAGGGGCTTCGGTTTGGTGGGACAATATGGAGGAGGGGATAAGAAGAGGAGGAAGGGAACCGATTATATCTTGGCTTAGAATGAAGTAGATGTTGAGGGAACGATTTCTACCACCCTACTACGAGCAATACATCTATAGCTCATATCAGAATTGCTCTCAAGGATCGAGGAGTGTGCACGAGTACACCTCAGAGTTCTTGCGGCTTTCGGCAAGGGCTAACTTGCCAGAAACCGAAAGCCAAAAGACTTCAAGGTAGTTTGAAGGACTAAGATACAACATTCAAGACCGGATTGGAACACAAACGGTGATTCGGGTCCAAGACGCTCAGAATCTTGCATTGAAGGCCGAGTATCAATTGACTTTGAGGGGCGTGATGGATATAGAAGGGCCGGAGTTGAGAATGTGTATGGAGGGAGAAGAGCCCCCAAGGGAGTTGACAAGGCCAATGTGATTTCTAGCTCGAGTGATTCCAAAGCGCCTAGTGCGGGTAAAGCACCTAGTGGGGATGTAAGGCCTTTTAAGGCGACACAACCTCGTAGGGGCAATAACCCCTATGCAAGACCGGCTCCATTTAAATGTTTCCGATGCAATGAGTCGGGTCATCGTTCCAATCAATGCCCCAAGCGAATGAGTGCCAAAATGGTTGAGCGATATGATGACGAAGATGAGTATGAGGATGAGGAGGGTGTATGTTGTGATCCGATCGATGATGAGGAGGATGGAGAGTATGATGGTGGCCGGGCTATACACGTAGTGAGGAGGCCCTTGGTCTCAAGTAAAGTAGAAGCGGATCAACGACACCAATTGTTTCAAACCCGATGTCTGGTACAAGGGGTGAAGTGTAATGTGATAATTGACAGTGGCAACCAAGAAAACATCATTAGTGACACCGCGACCAAGAGGTTCGGGTTGACTATTGAGGCTCACCCTAGCCCGTATAGTGTGGGGTGGATCAAGAATGTAGGAGATATTAAGGTCGCCCAATGGTGTCGGGTACCTCTTTAGATTAGAGAGTACCGGGATGAGTTCTATTGTGACATTATGGAGATGGATGCTTGCCACCTACTATTAGGGTGTCCTTGGCAATTTGATAGGGATGCTACTCATGCCGGGAGGAAGAACACCTATCGGTTTTTTAAGGATGGGGTTCGATATGTGCTCACACCTCTTGTGGGAGAAGCTAAGGCCAAAGGAAAGTCTACCTTGATCGTTTGCCCAACTCACAAGGCGTTCCTTAATGAGTGTGAGGAAAGTCAAATGGTCTATGTAGTGATGGTAAAATCTAGTATGCCATAGGATGGAGTAGGAAGTCGAGAAGAAGAGGTTCCGGAAGATGTGGGGAGGTTACTAAATGAGTTTCGAGATGTGTTTCTGATAAGGGTCAAAAACCCATATATTTTAGTTCGGTTTTAGGGATTATTTTGTATCTTTTATTATCTTTTTATTTGCTTTAATAGTAATTTATTATTGTTTTGTCAATTTTAGATTTTTAAATTACTTTTTATCATTTTATTAAATATTCCTAACTTTTGTCAAATATTTTGTCACTTTTAATGAATTAATCTATATATGTTATTTTGAGCTTTATCTGTACCCAAAATTAAGAAATTAACCTACCAAAAATAAATCAAATTTGACTTGGTAATTAAAAGATTTTTGGTAGGATAATTAATTAATTTTGGGTGAATTATCTAAATAATATTTTATGAGATTATGTGCAGATTTTCAGAGATAAAGGTGGAGATTTTTAAGAATCAGAATCAGGACCCACTCGACACATCAAATTCAAATAAAAATCATGCTGAATATTTTGGCAGATTTTTAGGGATTATCTTTGGGCTTTGTTGTATTTAAATAATTATATTTTTTATCCCCAAAGATAAATTAGTTTTTATTAGATAATGTTAGAGTTAGTTTTTCATTAGAATAGCTTTTTATTAATTAGTCTTTCATTAGGAAAGCTTTTTATTAATTAGTCTTTCATTAGAAATAGTTTTTTATTTAGTCTTTTATCAGGAATAGGTTTTAGTTTTTAATTATAAATAGTTCCATTTGTTAGGAATAATTAATCCAGTTTTTGTAGTCCAGTTTTTGTAATCAGATTTTCACCTATCAATTTTTATTTTTTACTTTTAGTTTTTCCATATTTCTCTTGTGTAAAAACCCTAGCTTTTCCCCTTAAAGAATCCTCTCTATCTCCTTCATCTTCCATTGAAGAACATTCGAAGCTCCGCTGATACAGATTGAAAGCGATAAATGAAGGTTTTAATCGTAAACCAACAAAGAGGTTCTTCTCTAGCTAAACTAGAAGGAGTGAATCCCAATATAACAAGGTATAAACCTTAGGTTCTCAAAGAGAATGATTGTTGATTGATAAAAGTTTCCCATCCTTACAAAAATGGGGGTTTAAATATATCCCCTAAGGATAATAAAGACCTAATCTACCCTTACTAGGGTTATAATAAGGTATAAAACAAGAGGGCAAAATGGATAGTATGCCCAGACAACAAGTACGAAGGTACAGGTACGGAATGTCGGGGTGGTTGTTGGTCTACTTCCTCAAGAAGTAAGCTTGAGGATCCGCCCCTGACAGATGTGGATACGCCTCCTTATGTACTCCTAGATCCGCCCTACTCGTATGTCCTTGGGATCCGCCCCGTAGATACAACCTCCTTGGATGTGATGTCTGAGGATCCGCCAGAGCGCGCGTGATCAGTGATCCCAGTTAGGATGTCCGCATCATTCTCTCCTTCTTTAAAAGATCTGGACACTGATTCGCCCTTGTCGAACTCCAGCGGACCATCCGGTTTCCACGGGCTAAGGTCACGGATGTTGAACGCTGGTGAGATTTTACCAAGCCAATTTGGCAATGCTATATGATAGGCATTGGCATTGACCTTCTTAGTAACCTTATATGGCCCGTATTTCCTAGGCCGAAGCTTGCTGCTTGGGGCACTAGCGAGTCTCTCTTTGCCCAAATATACCATAACCTCATCCCCAACTTCAAACTGTAGGTCCCTGCGGTGCTCATCCGCCTTCGCCTTTAATTTCTGGTTTCTCCCCTCAAGAGTCTCTTTCACCTCTTGGTGCATCTGTACATAATCCTTGGTCAGCTGGTTGGCAGTCACGTTTCCTTTACGAAGATGGGCTATATCAAGGATGTGATTCGGGGTCTTTGTGTATACCACCTCAAATGGGGACTTCCCGGTTCTCGAATGTACAGAGTCATTGTAGGGGAACTCAGCTTGGGCTAAAATCACGTCCCACATCCCAGGCTTATCCTTACACTTGCTGCGTAGTAAGCTTCCCAAAGTTCTATTGACAACCTCTGTCTGTCCGTCTGTTTGAGGGTGGGCGGTGGTACTAAACTTCAGAGACATATCAAATAGAGCCCACAACGTCCGCCAGAAGTGACTGAGGAACTTCGTATCACGATCCGAGACAATGCTCTTAGGTACGCCATGTAGTCTGACAATCTCTTTGAAGAATAACTTGGCAGTCGCTGAGGCATCGTTAGTCTTGCGGCATGGTATGAAGTGGGCCATCTTTGAAAACCGATCAACAACGACCAAGATGGAATCCATGCCTCGCTGAGTTCTGGGTAACCCTAGGATAAAATCCATGGATAGATCCTCCCATATGGTTCCTGGTACAGGCAGGGGTAGCTGCAAGCCAGCATTTGTAGTGCGTCCCTTGGCGGTCTGGCAAATATAGCATCGCTCTACTAAGTAGGTAACATCTCTCCTCATCTTAGGCCAGAAATATCGGGAACTCACTGCTTCGTATGTCTTGTCCCGCCCAAAATGCCCTCCCAGAGATCCGCCATGTAGATCACGAACAACCTTCTCGCGGATGGAAGTGCAGGGTAAGCAAAGTTGGTTGCCCCTCATGAGATAATCATCCATCAAGTGATACGCCCCATCCCCATGCTGGTGCCGACACTTTTCCCAGATACTACCAAAGTCAGGATCCGCCAGGTATTCTCCTCGGATGTGTTCAAAACAATCGACCTCTAGATTTACTGTCTTTATTAGTGACACCCTTCGACTCAAGGCGTCCGCCACCTTGTTCTGTTTTCCGGCTTTATGGATAAGTTTATAGGGGAACTTATCTATGAAGGCGGACCACCGGGCATGCATTGACCTTCGAAGTTGCTTCTGACTCCCCAGGTACTTGAGAGCTTGGTGGTCAGTGTAGAGGATGAATTCTTTCCCCACCAAGTAATGTTCCCACACTTTCAACGCCCTAACTACAACATAAAACTCTTGATCATACGTTGCCCACTTTTGCCATGCCTCACAGAGCTTCTCACTGAAATATGCAATGGGCCTCTTTTCTTGCATCAAGACACCACCAATCCCAACTCCACTAGCATCGCATTCCACCTCGAACAGTTTATCAAAGTTGGGATACGCCAGTACAGGCGCTGTACTCAGCTTTTCCTTGATCAAGGCGAAGCTCTCTTCTTGAGCATCCGCCCATTCGAATCCCCTTCCCTTCTTCAAACATTCCATCAACGGGGCGACTATGGAACTGAAGTTTTTAATGAACCGCCGATAAAATGTTGCTAGCCCATGAAAACTCCTGATGTCCCCCACGTTCCTCGGAGTAGGCCATTCTCGGATAGCTCTTACCTTCTCTCCATCAACTTGGACTCCATCGCCACTAACCACGAACCCAAGGAAAACCAGGCTCTCCATGTCAAAATCACACTTCTTAGTGTTGGCGTATAGCTGGTGTTTCCTTAACAGGTCAAATACTGTCTGCAAGTGCTCCACATGTTCCACCAAGGTCCGGCTATGAATCAGAATATCATCAAAATACACAACTACGAATTTGCCAATCACTGGGCGGAGCACCTGATTCATCAGCCTCATAAATGTACTAGGGGCGTTAGTCATCCCAAATGGCATCACTAACCATTCATACAATCCATCTCTGGTCTTGAAAGCAGTCTTCCACTCATCCCCAGCTCGAATCCGTATCTGATGATAACCACTCCTGAGATCAATCTTGGAGAAGACTTTGGATCCGCCAAGTTGGTCCAGCATGTCATCCAGCCTTGGGATAGGGAACTTGTACTTGATGGTGATCTTGTTAATAGCCCTGCTGTCAACACACATCCGCCAAGACCCATCCTTCTTGGGCGTAAGTAAGGCTGGAACGGCGTATGGACTCATACTCTCCCTAACGTATCCTATCTCGATGAGTTCCTCCACTTTCTGTCTCATGATGTTATTCTCCTTTGGGCTCATTCGATAATGTGGGAGGCTCGGTAAACTAGCCCCAGGTACAAGATCAATATAATGCTGGATGTCCCTCAAAGGTGGTAACCCACTTGGCAGCTCCCCCAGGAACAGATCTTGATACTCGCCAAGTAGGCGGATCACTTCATTCGGCATCTCCCTTTCGTCCACTGGGAAGGCTTTATGATTCGCCTTAACCATTACCACATACACCATTTGGCTCTCTTCACATTCGCTGACAAAGGATTTGTGTGTGGGACAGACCACCAATGTAGACTTCTCATCGATATTTGGCTCTCTCATCATTGGCGTAAGTACGAACTTCACCCCATCCTTGACAAACCTGTAAGTATTCTCTCTTCCTACGTGGATGGCATCGTTATCAAACTGCCAGGGTCGGCCCAACAATAGGTGGCAGGCATCATTATCGACCACATCACAACAGACTTCATCTCTATAATCACCGATCTCAATAGGTACCCTACATCTCTGGTTCACTCTAAGTTCACCCACGTTCTTGATCCATCCGACCCTGTAGGGGTCAGGGTGCGCCTCCTCCAACAGCCCGAATTTCCGAACGGCGCTGCTGCTCACAATGTTCTCTTGGCTCCCACTATCTATTATCACATTGCATCACCCACCTTTCACAAGACAGCGGGTCCTGAATAGTCGGTGCCTCTGATCTCCCTCTATCCGGCTGGAGACCAACAAACGTCATACCACATGAATGGTGTATCTCTCTTCATCCGCCTCATCATCATCTTCTCCTAAGGGTTCACAAAACACTTCCTCCCCTTCGTCATAGTCATCTTCATACCTCTCCACCATGTTAGCGCTCTTCCTCCTAGGACATTCGTTGGACCTATGGCCTGGCTCATTGCACCGAAAACATTTAAAAGGCGCTGGCTTGGTGTACGGATTGTTGCTCTTAGGTGGTATATGTGCTTCCTTGTACGGCCTAGCATCTCCGACAGATCCCCTTCCCACACTGCTGACCTTAGCCCCACTGGCACTCGCCACCTGCTTGCCTTTGTCATAAGGCTTCATGTTACCTCTCCCCCCAGGTGTATGTTCGGTAGTGGCGGATCTCCGGGATCTCCCGTTCAGTTGGGATTCGGCCTTGAGAGCTAAGTTTCTGGCGTCTTGTACCCGAACCACCATCTGTGTGCCAATGCGATCCTGGATGTGGTATCTTAATCCTTCTAGATACCTAGAAGTCTTTTGACTCTCGGTCTCCGACAAGTTAGCCCTTGCAGACAGTCTCAAGAACTCTGATGTATACTCATGGACACTCCGGTTTCCTTGAGAGCATCCTCGGTATGAACTGTAGATGTATTGCTCATAGTCTGGCGGTAGGAACCGCTCCCTCAACATCGCCTTCATCCGTAGCCAAGATCTAATCGGATCCCTGCCCCCTCTTCTCCTTTCTTCTCTCAACTGATCCCACCAAACTGAGGCGCCACCCTTCAAGCGATACGCCATCAGCCTCACTTTCCTTTCATCAGGAATCCCAACATACTCAAAGAAACGCTCCACTTCAGATAACCAGTCTAGGAACTCCTCTATATCCAACTCACCTCCAAAAGAGGGTAAGTCTATTTTTAGCCTAAAAGCATCATCTCTGTCAAAGTTTCCTAGATCTAGGTTTGGCCTAGCAACGTCCACACGTCTGTTGTCAACCGGACCAACATCCCTCATAGTCCGAAAGGCACCATCATCCCCAATATCTTCAAAGTCATCACTATCGCTATCAGCATTATGAACAAGAACAAAGTTGGGTCTTCTTACCTCAGGATCCCTAGGACCCATTCGTGGAAGTTGGACATTTGCCAATGGCAGTCTGGGTGGTGTGAATTGCCTTTGGGGCCGTTGTTCAAGGACTCCTTCCTTCCTCTGGTCTGACTCTCTGGCGGCTGGTCTGATCAAGGCACGGACCTCCAGTTTGAAGTTTTCTAGGGAAGTGGATAACTCCTGGAACCGTTGGTCAGTTTGCTTCTGCCGCTCGATGCTAGCTTGGATTTGTTCCACGAGGTGCTCTCTCAGCTCCTTATATCTCCGGTCGCTGGTCTCCATGGAATCTTGCGATTGTCGAGGTTGAACCATTGCCAAAAGAAGTTTCGGGTTAGGAAACGATCGGCTCTGATACCAACTGATACAGATTGAAAACGATAAATGAAGGTTTTAATCGTAAACCAACAAAGAGGTTCTTCCCTAGCTAAACTAGAAGGAGTGAATCCCAATATAACAAGGTATAAACCTTAGGTTCTCAAAGAGAATGATTGTTAATTGATAAAAGTTTCCCATCCTTACAAAAATGGGGGTTTAAATATATCCCCTAAGGATAATAAAGACCTAATCTACCCTTACTAGGGTTACAATAAGGTATAAAACAAGAGGGCAAAATGGATAGTATGCCCAGACAACAAGTACGAAGGTACAGGTACGGAATGTCGGGGTGGTTGTTTGTCTACTTCCTCAAGAAGTAAGCTTGAGGATCCGCCCCTGGACAGATGTGGATACGCCTCCTTGTGTACTCCTAGATCCGCCTGCTTGTATGTCCTTGGGATCCGCCCCGTAGATACAACATCCTTGGATGTGATGTCTGAGGATCCGCCAGAGCGCGCGTGATGAGTGATCCCAGTTAGGATGTCCGCATCATCCGGTCACCAAGGATTATTCAATGTTCCTCCTTAAGTCCTAGGAAGACGCCTGCAGTGGTAGACAGGTTCCCTGCAAGGGATTTTCTTACTCTTTTCATAACTTGTTTATCTCTTGATCCAGTCTATGAATCCTAGGCTCATTGTATCTCCATGACAATATTCTTCAGCTTTAATGATAATTTAGTTCTGTTTTGTTCAATTGATTTATCTATTTAATCTTTGTCTTACGTAGGGGAGTAAGAGAAGGGTGTATAAGGCGCTCTTCCGCACAGGGCCCCAAATTTTTTTACTATAAAAATTTAAATAAATTATTGTTATTTAATTATTATGTGAAAAATTGAGTGAAGGTTAACTTATCCATAAAATTAATGCTCTAAGAGTTTTCAAGGGCCCAATTTATTATTATTATTATTATCAAATTTAATTATTTTTATTATATTTAGTATGTTAAAAATGAAGTTAAAAGTATTTTGGCATTTCATTTTGTAGAAACATTATTATTATATGAAAGTATTAATTTTTTTAATGAATATGGCCCAATTTTTTTTTTCATTTAGCACAGGGCCTCAAAAATATTTAAGACGGCCATGGTCTTACACTTTGTTTGATTGGTTTAACTCATTCATAAATCCAAATATTAAGTTGGCACATATTGCGAGTTGAATCTGACCTAGTCAGAGCCTATAAGATTGACGATCTTATAGATGATTAAGCCCAAATTATTGAGCCTTTTCGACCTTACAAGGGAATCACGAACTAGGAACCACAGAAGGATAAGTAGGGTTAAGCGCCTCGAACACAAGTGACTAAGATTAGATTTTTAATTGATTGTCTGAATAACGTATATTTATCATTATCGTACCATTCCATATCCTTTCGGGTAATTACATTATTGAAAGATTACCTAGGAGTAGAGTAACTTAATTAGGAGTAGCTTAATTTAATCAAACTCAATCTCAAACCCCCCAAAGCCTAAATAACACTAGAAACCGAGTAGCTTGATACTTGCACGAATAAATTCTGTGGATTCGATACCTGGACTTGTCCAGATTTTATTACTCGATAATGACGGAGTACACTTATCCCGTGATGAGCCTCACCTGAGGCGCATCAAGTTTTTGGCGCCATTGCTAGGGATTTATTTTCCAGTTATATCGAAGCAAAGGTCGAATTTGTTAGTTTAGGCACTTTTTGTGAATATTTTTGTGTGAATATTTGTTTTTAATTTTTATTGTTATTTCTAATAATTCTTCTTTTTTTTAGAAAATGGCTAGAAACAATGGAAATAAGGAGTCTGTTACGCATTTGCTTAACTTCCTATCTACTCACGAAGATCAAACTGATGATTTGTATGCCTCAATTAAAAATTTATGTATACAAAAAGCGATCCTAGTTGATTCAACCGTAGACAAATTAATTAAAGAATCCAATTTGGTAGGTCATGTTGATAAGGTAATATCTTTTCCCATTAACAATGAAGAACTGATCCCTAATTATGAGAAACCAAAAGTTTCAATATTAGTTGAGGAATCAGTTGAAATTGAGCCTCTAGAGAAGAATCCAAAAATATAAGAGTTCGGATTTGCTCCATGCCCAGAAATTTTCATTCTCTTTGATCTACCTAGAGAATAAAAAAGGGAGCAAACTAAACTTTTTCATAATTTATTTAAATTTTATCCTTTGCTTTCATTAAAATTCTTTAAAACTGATAATCCGTTTTGCAGGTATGAATTATTTATTTAGGAATTTGAATTCTTAATGCGAATGGCAGCATACACCTAGGAGAGAATTCTATGTCGAACTCACCAACTATAACGTAGCGCTTCTTGGGAGACAACCCAAGTTAGAATTAGTTTTTCAGGTTTTTTTAATAAAGTTTAGATTATACATTCATGCTTTTAGTTTAGTTCTTTAGTTTTCTTTTACGTTTTTTCTTTTTCTCTTTTCTTTTAGTGTTCGGGTTTAAAAAAAATTACTTTTTTTTCGGACCTTCTGTCTATCAACTCGTTGACTTGGCTCGGCCAGGTGGTCGGGAAAAAAAATTTCCCAAAAAAAGAAAGTTTCTCCAGACCTTCTGCCTGCCAGCTCGCCGAGCTGGCCGGAAAAAAATATTTTTTTTCTGAAAAAAAAATCCAAAAAAAAATTGTTACACGTTTTTTTTTTGTTTTTAGTTTGTTTTAGCATGTTATAATCCCAAAAATTGTACACTCTATCCGAAGTTAAAGTTTCGTTATTTGTTTTTGGAAAGATTAGAATCGAACTTGAATTTGCATGCTAAAAAGTTTAGGTGGGAGACACAAACCTTGTATCTGTAAACTCATGAGCTATAATCGCATTTAGTCTACTTTGTTTCGATTTGCTTATTTTCATTTCAATTGTTTCATAAATTAAGTATTGAAGACATGTGCAATTAAACTTGAGTTGAGCGAAAACTATTTAGCACAAAATAACCCAACAAATTGTGAGCAAATTTTGAGCCTTAAAGAGCGAACATCTAAAAGCTCTAATTTCTTTGACATTTTTGTGTGCTTTTGCTTGTTGAGAGTTATAGATTTTACACCTAATACCGAGTTAAGTTTACAAGCTTTGATTTGAAACAATAAACGATGAAGGGTCTCTTTAGAATTAACATTTTCTTTACCGTATTTTTATCTTTTTTTATCAACTCTAGGAAGCCCCTTTGAGCCTTAATTTTTGTAATTTATAGTTTTTTTTCTTTCCTAACCCGTATTTTTGCAAACTTTCACTAAGTTTGTTCTTAATCCATATTTTTGCAAACTCCAATAGAGTTTGTTTTAGCACTTTTTCTTTGTTTATGGCATTTTAAAAAGCAAGCCAAAAGGTTAAAAGGTGAACGTGCACCTTGTTTAAATAAAAGACCAATCATTCGGTCCACACCAAAAATGAAAAAGAAAAGAAAAAAAAAAAGAGAAGAAAAAAATGCTTCTAAAATTTCAATAAAAAGCTCGTTCCCTTTATGTTTGCTAAATGTCATTTGTACTTTGTTTTTCTAGTGCTAAACTTCTTAACCTTTTAACTTATCTCTAACCTTAACCACATTACAACCTGAACTTCGAGATTGTTTTTGATATTGTTTGAGTCTTAGCAATGTATAGGTACTCGGATGAACGTGCAAACTCACAATAATTTTAGGCAAGTATAAAGATGAGAGTAAACACCTAGCCACCTAAATATTGTGTGATTGAATGAACAACTTTTAGTGAGGTGTTTATTTGGTTTTATCGCTTAAACTCGTTTAATTAAGCATGTCTCCTTTCACTTAAAAGTATGGCCTTTGATAAATCGAATTGCGGCTTTTTGGGCATTGTTTTCTATTTACTTTTTGAATATATGTGTTTACAGCTGCTTGTTTTTATGTTGCTCATTTAGTTAACCGAGAGGTTTTCTAGTTCGGCTAGTCTATTTTTGGGTTTGGTTTTAGTTTACTTGAGGACAAGTAAAGCTTTAAAGTGTGAGGAGGTTTGATAGGGGTCAAAAGCCCCTATATTTTAGTATGATTTTAGGGATTATTTTTTATCTTTTATTATCTTTTTATTTGCTTTAATAGTAATTTATTATTGTTTTGTCAATTTTAGATTTTTAAATTACTTTTCATCATTTTATTAAATATTCCTAACTTTTGTCAAATATTTTGTCACTTTTAATAAATTAATCTATATATGTTATTTTGAGCTTTATCTATACCCAAAATTAAGAAATTAACCTACCAAAAATAAATCAAATTTGACTTGGTAATTAAAAAAGATTTTTGGTAGGATAATTAATTAATTTTGGGTGAATTATCTAAATAATATTTTTATGAGATTATGTGCAGATTTTCAGTGATAAAGGTGGTGATTTTTAAGGATCAGAATCAGGACCCACTCGACACATCAAATTCAAATAAAAATCATGTTGAATATTTTGGCACATTTTTAGGGATTATCTTTGGGCTTTGTTGTATTTAAATAATTAGATTTTTTATCCCCAAAGATAAATTAGTTTTTATTAGATAATGTTAGAGTTAGTTTTTCATTAGAATAGCTTTTTATTAATTAGCCTTTCATTAGGAAAGCTTTTTATTAATTAGTCTTTCATTAGGAATAGTTTTTTATTGGATTGTTGTTGAAAGATCGGATGAAACCCTAGCCGTAGCAGCCGCCCTTCTCAGTGGTGTTTGACTCGATGGCCGCCTTGGCCGATCAGGCCGGTGGTGTGGCTCCACACGAAGACTACCTCGATATCAGAGTTCTCTTCAATCCAAAGTTACGGTGTCAAGAATCAATCGCTCATGTCGCGCAACCTCCGCCAAAATCTCATGCCGGAATTCTGAAAAAAAACATCACCAACAATCCATCTTCTTCGGCAGCAGTATCTAATATTGGCGGAATCAAAACGGTAAAAATATCTCAAACCGCTTATAACAGGAGAATTGCACTCTGTTCCTCCTCCTTAATCGGCAGACTTATTCTGAACAAAGGTGAAACGCCATGGAAGGTGGCCGACCTCAAGCAGACTTTATCGAAGCTTTGGGGCATAAATGAGGCATGGCAGCTGATTTCCATAGGGCGCGGATTCTATCACGTCATCTTGGACTCACAATCGCTGAAAACCTGGGTTTTGGCAAAAGGGGTTCTTAATGTTAGGCCTGGGACCTTTCGTCTACAGCCATGGGTTCCGGAGAGAAATCCATAAACGCACAGGTATGGGTTCGTTTGTATTCGCTTCCCTGGGAATATTGGGATGCACAAATACTATCTGACATAGCTCGTTGCATTGGCGGGCTGATCAGAGTAGATAGGGCCACACTTGAAGGCGACTTTGGGCATTATGTTAGAATGCTGGTGGACGTGGATTTGAGCTCGGAATTGCCTATGAACATAAGCATTGAACGGGAGGGGAAGAAACTCTGAATTGATGTAGGGTATGAGAAGTTGCCAAGTTTTTGTAGAGTTTGTTCGAATATCGGTCATTTGGCGTATGACTGTAAACGAAACAAAAAACCTGGGACCGAGCCAGATAAAAAAACCGCAACAGTAGGAGTGCAAGGCAAGAAAATTACAAAGGAGGTCGCCCGGACTGATATCCCCGTGAAAGCAGTGACATACCGCATTGTTCAAGACTTACAGATCCAACCTGCGAGTTCTGTGCCAGAGAGCGACAAAATCCAAATGATTTGTGATACATTACATGAGGAGGCGGTGAAATCACCTTGTGAGGAAAATAATACAGCACCCTGCAACTTAGGGGATAAAACTATATTTGAGGGAAGCCCGCAGCTGAGCACAGGGATGGACATATCGGACTTCAATCCGGATGACAGACATGCTTCACCAGGTGCAGATAATTTGAGCGATGGCTCAATCCCGCCGGAGTCCCAGTCATTGGCTGATATAGCTGAGGGTGAGGATGGAATATGGGAAATAGCAAGTTCAAAAACAGCAAAGCAGAAAGGCAGACGCAGGGGGCAAAAATCGGAGATAACTCATGTTAAACGGGTCAGTACTGTACCTTTGAGATACCAATGAATGTTCTATATTGGATTTGCAGGGGAATTCACAATCGTGATACTCAGCAACATCTTAACAATTTATGTAAGTTACATAAACCGAATATTTTATGCCTAGCGGAACCCATGGTCGACTTTACTACGGTGCAGGCCTCATACTGGGAGAGTCTGGGTATGATACATATTGGCACCAATATAAAAACTCCGGTAACTATGTGGGTCTTTGTACAAACTCATCTGTCTGCTTCTATTGATGCTTGTCATGCTCATGAACAGTTTGTTTTACTGAAATTCTCAATTCTGGGAATCCCCAATTTTATTTGCTTGGTGTATGGAAGTGTTTGGGCAAACAGAAGATTAGCCCTATATATGGATATTGAAACATTACATGTTAGTTTTCCGGGTCCATGGGTGACTTTAATGCCATCCTCGGCTCACACGAGATAAAGAGGAGACCTCCCGCCTCTAGACCATATCGGGAGTTCAGAAATTTTATTAAGGAAGCGAAGTTCATTGAGGCTGCTGTAGACACCGAGTCGGAGGACCTGTGACGAAAACCTGTAACAAGACGGTCGAAGCGGTTGGTTCCGGAAATTTTAAAAGAGAGAAGAAAAATATATAATAAGAAAAAGAAAGAAAGGAAAAGTCAACGAAAATCGCGGTCGTCAGGTGCACGGCTCGCGAGCGCTCAGCGACGTGGTGCGAGTGCCTAGCGGTAGCCGACGTGTGTCCGACGACAGTTGGACGCACGTCCGGCAGCGCGAGGCGTGCGCTCAACGTCCGCAGGGCGCACACGTCCGGCGGCGCGCGCTCGACGACCGTTGGGCGCGCGCGCCCGATAGCGCGGGCGCACGCCCGGCAGCCGTCCGGCGAACACCCAACATCAGTTGGGCGCGCACCCAACTGAGGTTGGGCGTACGCCCAACGATAGTTGGGCGTTCGCCCAACCATGTTGGGCATTCGCCCAACAATGTTGGGCGTTCGCCCAACCTGTTTTGGGCGACGCCCAATCTTAGTTGGGCGTTGCTCAAAATTTTTCGGGACCCGTTGCCTATTGAAGGAACGGATTCCCATGCATTTGAAAGGAGGATTTTGGAGAGCTTCTCACACTAGAACATTTTCTAGAGAGAGAAAGTTGATTTTTTTGGGAGAAAACATTCTTTTTCCTAAAAATTGAAAATCTCCAAAAAGTTAAATATTTTATCAAAAACATAAAAAAAAACACCGGAAAATCACAACTCGTGGAATCGACCGACTTCGACTGTCAGATACCGAACTTGAGGTATTATCCGAGGACTAGACTCGTTTTATTTTATTTTATTTATTTATTTTATTTATTTATTTTTATGTTATAATTTTATTTATTTAGTTATTTATTTATTTATCACATTTTATTTAATTTTTCGTATTTACTTAATTTTCGTCTCGTATTAGATAAACGTTCGGTTTTGTTTTTAAAATAAAAACCTCGTTTTAATATCCCAATACGAACCGTGATCCGATTCAAATGTAGTTCGGGTATTAAAAACGTTGTAATTATAAGTTTTAGAAAATTTTTCTAAATAACGTTTTAAATAAAAAACATCGTTTAAGAACCTCCGTTATAGACTATGATCCATTTTTGGTAGTTCGGAGTTCCAAAACGATAGAATAGATCTAATTTAAGGTGTTTGAATAAATCTGGAAAGTGGTGGACTGTTTCTGTAATTCTTCTTTTTCTGTCACGTTTTCTTGTTAAAACTTTTATCTCAACATTTTCAAACGCTCGAGTCGTTCCAACGGCGATTCGAGTGAACGTCATTAAACGGGGTTTTGAAACGTACCTAAATCGTTCCAATGGCGATTAAGATACGAACCATGTAAATAAACTCATTTTTGAGAAGTGAGTTTAGTTTAGAGTTAGTGTGTAATACGAAGCATAAATCACATTGTAAACAAATCGATTCTTTCTTCTCCCCCCTCTCTCTCTTATGTATCTTGAACTGATGTAAATGGGTGATTCTTTACCAAAATGGCTTTCAATAATATATGCTCAAAGCGGTTTTCAAAACGAGAAAGAAAAGGTTTCAAATGAATTTTAAACTTAAAGAAATATGCGATTAGTCCGTTATCGCCTAACACGCTGAGTAGGAGGCCGGTGGTTCATAACCGGGCGATGTCGGGGTGCCTAGTAGCTTTTCTCCGGGAAGGAGCTAGCCTTCTCGGCTCGTACCTAAGTTTCCCGAACCCTCACCGGTCTCCCGCAAGGGATCGGTGTTCATTTTCCCATTCGTGGGTGGTGACTCTTCCATACTCCGAGCTCCGGTCCTGCCGAGCAGCTTGATTCCACGATTGGTTGCTTTCGGCGCCAATCACCGCTTACGTCGCCATGAGGTGTCCACCCCCCGGTCCGCCCGGGAGATTAGGCCGTGGCACCTCGTCTAACAAGTGGCGACTCTGCTGGGGAAGCGAGAAATTTGATTCCGGAAGGCGTGTATTAAGCCCTTAACGGGGACGGATCGTATTATTTCTTTTCGTATGCATTCATAAGCATTATTGCAAACCTTTTAGGTAATTTCCGCGAAACCTCTAGCGAGAGTCCATTCGTCGCTCGAAAGAGGCTAGTGTAAGTTCCCCCTTACAGTAAGGCGCCAAAGGGTCCCCATCCATTCGTTAGGGGCGAATTTGTACGGTCCTGTGAGGTCCCGCGATCAGTCGTGTTAGCATATAGTAGCCTTAGAAGTTGCCATAGGATTACCCGTTACCATTTTTGATGTGATAAATGAATCAGTTCGTGTTTTCAAATTGCCATGATACGTGTCTAATCCTAAAATATGTAAAGAAAATAAAACGATACGTTAATATATACTCTTAAACCGATATACAAACTACCCCAAAACATCGAAACGATTCGAACTAAAGATGACTTAGTCATCTCGTATGAATGAACTTGTGCGACCCGCCTGGTCCCTTTCCGTGTCCCGAAGAAGGCACATGTTCAGGAAATGCGTTATGACGTAAGCACGTATTAGTATGAATCGGTTTGGTATTGAGGATAGTTATATCTCGATTCAAAAGACTATATTAACGGTAGTCGTTATTCACATTCTTTAAAATAGGTTGGGATAAAACGAGATTATGACAAAACGAAAACAAAGAACATTTCTGTTTTGAATGACCCCGTTGTAACGTAAAGAGTTTCGCAAACATGGCCCGTCCCTTCCGAATAAAAGACGAGCTCTTACGTTATGCCTTGTGTCGTTCTTAAGAGAAATGGACGTGTCCGCAAAGGTGACTAAGAAAATAAAAGAAAAGCAAAAATAAATTAACGACCAAAGTCATTCTGTATCTACGATATATATCCATCCCGAGGGTAGTTAAAGAAAATGAACCAATGCCGTTAAATACGTGCCTCGAACTGGTATATACGCCGTTTAAAATCATGAAGCCGAATTAAGCTAAACCGCATAATTGCGCCATATGGACGAGACTGTGGGTTTGACTAATGGCTCGATCATTTCGACCGTTACCAAAACTACAAGAAATATGGCCCGACATGCGTGTTTGCTTAACTCGCGCCTAAATGAAAAAGAGCGGTAATATCCCTGCCTCGAATAAGCATGCGATTCAACGAAACGTTAATTTTCTATAACCACGCTAGGATGGTGTATCCCGTAAATTGGAAGAAATAAAGAGTTGTTGCTAGCCGAAAGATTATCGTGTGCTCAAATAAGACTCGCCGTCTTTTTACGTAGCCAAAAACGAGCAAACAGATTCTTAACGCTAAAAACAAGCACGTTACGCGATGAGTCCGTTCCCTAAAATAAAAAGTGCTTTCATCACTGAATGAACACGTGGTTACGTCTCTCGATAGATCCAAAAGATCCCGTCGCAATCCAAAAATCGAGACACGAACCCACGCGAATAAAAGGGAACGAGTCATTGTCAATAACAAACGATTGAACCAAAAGAATAACTCGTACCACATCCAAAATCTGAGACGCGCCCAAAGGGAGTCAAAACCCGAATTACTGCGTCTCGCAAAATGGCAAAAGACGAGTTATTCCGAAAGGACAATCCATTTGGTCGATGTCTTAGTCACTGAACGCTGATACGTTAAAACGAACTGTGTTGTCTGATGGATGATTTACTTTTCCACAATAATCGGCGGCATCACGCGTCCCCTGGACGGCAATGTGAGCCCCAAACCAAAATCCTAGGAAAGAGACTTGGACCATCGAGTGTGTGGAGGAATAAGGGTGGAAGAGAGATGTTGTGATACGTGTAATTAGACTGACGTTTGTTCTTCTTATCTTATATATCCATAAATAAATAAACGCACACACCACGAATCATGCATATAAAATCATGCATACATACTAATGGATGACGGTTCGCACAGACTTCATCATTAAGCGGTTGTGGTTTCGCAAGAGTAACCGGTTAGTCAGGCAGTTTGATCAGCTACAGATTGACAGTTCTGAATCGGCAGTTGTGGCTTCTGAATCATCTTCGTCCGAGTATACTCAGTCTTCAGCCAGTATGTCTGCGACCGACGAAAAGGTGGCCGAATTGGAAAACTCTGTGAACAATATCAATGATCAACTGGCCGCAATTTTGGCCCAGCTAGCTGAGCTGGCATTGAAGGACAACAAGAGTGGTAGCAAACGCGCTGAGAATGAAGTGAACACCGGTCCCCGCTTCGGGAACGAGGATGACTATCAGGATTATATCCAGAAACAGCTTGAGAAAGAGAAGGCTAAGGAAGAGGAGTGAAAGCAGCACATCACTCAGGAAGTGCAGGATCTGCGTGGGGGAAGTTCCGGGAGTCAAGACTTTTATAATTTGAAGAACTACTTGTCGGAAACGGCTTTGCCCTTGAAATTCCGGCTCCCGGACATGAAGAAGTTCGATGGAACCGGGGATCCCACGGCTCATATGAATCAGTATTTCGCAGTAATGAAGCACACGATCCTAACTGAGGATCAAGTCCTGGGACTATTCAATACCTATCTGGAGGGAGCGGCCCTCGTATGGTTTCATGCGTTGCCGCTGGTGATGAAGAGAGATTGGAAGGAGTTGGCAAAGTCATTCATCGCCCAATATAGTTTCAACACTATGCTTGAGGTTACTCTGAAGGAGCTGGAGAGTACTAAGCAACAAACTGGTGAGTCTTTTTCCGATTTTGTGAGGAGGTGGAGAGCCAAGGCGGCAATCATGAAGCAGAAGCCGCTTGAGCAGGATCAGATCCGAATGGTAGTTGGTAACACGTTGCCGTATATTAAGAATGAGCTGCGGTATATGCCTTTTACCGATTTCAATGAGATGTATAGTTGTGCCTTGACAGTTGAGGGGGATGGAGAGCTGAAGAAAGCTTACACTAAGTGGACGAAGTCTGGATATAGTGTCGGAGGGCCAAGTGCGAGTACAGAATCAGCCGCAGTGAAAGTGCTTGAACTTAACGCTATCGAGAAGAGGCAGTTCGCCAAGTTTGATCAAAGATACGTAAAAGTTTTCGAACGATTGCAAAAAAGGGGATTGTTGAAAGCCCTCACTCCTAATGGCAAAGCACCGTCTACTCCTCAGATGCAAGCTAGGGGGTACTGTGAGTTCCATAGCAACTACGGGCACACTATTGAGAACTGTGAGAGGTTGAAGCATGAGATTCAAAATTTGATTGAGGAGAAAAAGATAGATGATCCATCATCAGCAAACCCTTCCACTAGGCGCAATCCATTTCCTAATCATAGGGTGAGCATGATCGGGTCTAGGCTCGAAGAGAGTTTGATTGTGGAACCCTTCGGGGAAGACGAGGAAGAGTTGTTGGACTCCGATGAGAAAAGAAATGTGGGAAATGGTTTATACGTGTCTGTTTTGGAGGAAGAGCCAACGGAAGAAGTGATGGACGGTAGAACCAAAACTGAGGGAACCGAGGAAGTATCATCTCGGAGGATCATGCCTGTGTTGAAATTGTTTAGTGGGGTAGAAGACCCCGAAGCTCATTTGTATGGATACGTATGTGGTATGTTTGGGGAGTCATACAAAGTGGAAAAGGTCGCTCCATGGTTCTATCTTTCGCTGGTGGGCGAACCTTTGAAGTGGTTTCAATCGCTACCTGACTCGACTAAGCATGATTGGTCACTGATGTCAAGCTTGTTTTTGATGAAGTACCGAAGAGATAAAACACAGGCAGGGGAACATAGCGCGATGCAAATTGGGCCTATCAAACGTCCGTTTCTGACTGTCAGCAAGTATAATGAAGGCAAGGACCCCATGGAGCACCTGCATTTTTATCTGTCGGCTATGAGTCCTCTAGGTTTCAAAGAGGAGGAGATTACGAGCTTGTTTTGAAACTCATTGGCAGGAGAGTCACTGGTGTGGTACATGTCTCTTCCAATGCACGTTAAAGCAGATTGGGCAAAAATAACTAAGAGATTCATCAAGAAGTACACCGCAGGGGGATACCCAGAGGAAGTGCCGATGTTCCCCGATGAGGAGACACCTGAGGCAGTGTTAACCATGGCTAAGTACAAAGGAGATGAGAACCCCATCGACCACATAAACTGTTTCCGTGCCTACATGTTTGACGCAGGACTCTATCGAAGTGAGTTGGTTCGGCATTTTCCAAAGACACTCGTAGGAGAAGCTTTGATGTGGCACCGAATGCTCTCGGCAAAGGCAAAAGGGGACTGGGGGTCCCTCATGGAGGCTTTCGTGCAGAGATATGAGATGTACATCCCGTGGACTGGGTCGTTGGAAGATTTAGAAAGGATCGAGCAATTTCCCGAGGAAGCATTCATGGATTATGCTAGGAGATGGAGGTTCAAGTATGCCTCATGTCGGGTCACCTTGAGCGATCAGGAGCAACTCATGTGTATCCGAAGGGGTGCTATTCCACTCGTCGCTAGAAGAATGAATGGAGTGTTCCTCAGGGACTATGAAGAACTGATAGGCTGGGCTCGGTATGGATCGTCGGACCCTTCCTACATAAATCCGAACGTCCCTCACGTAATGGATCTGATGGTCGTGGATATTTGGGGAAGTTCCTCCGATGAGGATGGTATCAATCAGAGAGTTCCGATCAACATCTGGGATGAGTCTGATGATGAGCTGGAAATGGCTGCTAGCACCGAAGGAAAGATTTTGCCAGGTTTTGAGATCTTCAATGATGTTACCGACTGGGGCAAAGGAGAAGCAAGTTGTTTTATCGAGGAGATCATGATGTTAGATCTTAATATCGAGGAGCAGGTGATCACTATTGAGGCCCCTGTGGGAGCGATGGATGAGCCCAGTACCTCCAAGACTTATGAGAAACCCGAGAACCCTGTTGATAACAACTAGATTACCGCTTTGTTTGAATCTGATGATGTACTCACCAATACTATCAATGAAATGAATTCTGATTTTGCTTACTTGCTTGATGTTGATTCTGATCATTCCATGCATTCTCATTCATATAACATGCCTACGTTTGAAATCAATACAATAGAAATGTCAACTGTCAATCTTGGCACGGATGAAAATCCTAAACTTATACAAATTGCTCAAGAATTAACTACTGAAGAGAGGAAAGAATTTGAGAGAATAATTAAAAATTTACGAAATAGTGTTTGCTTGGACATACGAAGACATGCCAGAAATCGATCAATCAATCGTAACTCACCGTATTCCGACATACCCCGATGCTAAGCCCGTGAAACAGAAACTCCGACGCATGAGGCCGGAATGGGCAGATAAGATCCGAGAGGAAGTAAAGAAACAGTTAGAAGCAGGGTTCATCGAAGTAATCGACTATCCCCCTTGGGTCGCAGATGTAGTGCCAATCGTGAAGAAGGACGGCAAAGTGAGAATGGGCGTCGACTATAGAGATCTTAACAAGGCGTGCCCCAAAGATGAATTCGCATTGCCTCATATTGACGTATTAATCGACAGTGCTGCATCGAGCGTCTTGCACACGAATGTTGACGGCTTCATGGGCTACATGCAAGTTCAGATGGCAGAAAAGCACAAGGCAAAGACCTCGTTCACAATTGAGTGGGGAACGTACTGCTATAGGGTAATGCCGTTTGGTTTGAAAAATGCCAGGGCAACTTACCAGCGAATGGCTATGGCACTGTTCCATGATATGATACACAAAGAGGTAGAGGTTTATGTGGATGACATGATGGTCAAGTCGGAGACGAGAGAGGGGCATTTCGCTGCACTCAAAAAGTTTTTGGCCCGAATTGCAGAATTCAAACTAAGGTTGAACCCGAAGAAGTGCTTCTTCGGCGTTTCATCGGGAAAAATCTTAGGCTATGTAATCGGAAATAAGGGAATTGAAGTAGATCCCGACAAAGTGAAGGCCATACGGGAAATGCCGGCACCAAAGAATGAGAAAGAGGTGAGAGGGTTTCCGGGGCAGGTTCAGTATATCAGTCGGTTCATAGCAAGACTCACTGCAATCTGCGAGCCGATCTTTAAGTTGCTACGGAAAGATCAACCCACGATTTGGAATGATAAGTGTCAGCAAGCCTTAGAGAATGTCCGAAGCTACTTGTCTAATCCGCCGGTTCTGAGACCGCCTAAACTTGGAAAACCGCTTCTCCTCTATGTAGCAATCGAAGAGCGATCTATTGGGGCAATGCTGGCCCAGGAAGGGGACACCGGTGTGGAGCACGCGGTGTATTATCTGAGTAAGAAGTTCCTGGAATATGAGCTTAAATATAACATGATTGAAAAGACGTGTGTGGCAGTAGTATGGCTAACAAAGAAACTGCGGCACTATTTTCAATCTTACAAAGTGATCATTATTTCCCGGATGGATCCCGTGAAGTATCTGTACCAAACTCCGTCTCTAACAGGGAAGCTAGCCCGATGGTTGTTGCTCTCGTCCGAATTTGACATCGAATATGTAACGAAAAAGGTTATCAAGGGGAGAGCCGTAGCAGAATTTCTGGCCAACCAACCTCTGAACGCAGAAGAGGAAGAGATAAACTATGATTTCCCCGATGAGCACTTGAACGCAATAGAAGTTATACCGTGGAAAATGTTCTTCGATGGAGCGGTTAACTCAAATGGAGCCGGAGTAGGAGTGCTACTTATTTCACCAGAAGGAGAAAGGATCCCAATGGCAAAGAAGCTATCCTTCCCTCTCACCAATAATATGGCCGAATATGAAGCGTGCATCTATGGGTTGGAGTCATTAGCAGCACTGGGGGCATCATATGTTGAAATTTGGGGTGACTCAAAACTGATTATCGAACAAGCACAGGGAAACTGGGAAGTGATGGAAGAAAGGTTGCGTCCATACCTAGACCAGCTGGAAGGATTGGCGTGAAGATTCAGCGAGTGTCGTTTTTATCACATTCCTCGAGCACAGAATCAGGCAGCGGATGCTTTGGCCACTTTGGTGTCGGTATAGGATAATTCCCAGAACCTTGCCTCAAAGCCTTTGGTATTGAGGAGGTCTCACAAACCGTGCTATGAAGAGGTGACGCTATTGGGAGCAGATGAAAAGCCTTGGTATTTCGATATCGTAAACTTCATGAAGAGTGGGGCGTACCCGGCTGAATCAGAACTTAGGGATCAGGCTGTGATTAGAAGGTTAGCTCAGTAGTTCGTCATCCACAATGACTTGCTTTACAAAAGACATGCCGATGGGTTACAATTAAGGTGTTTGGATGAGGGAGAAGCCCGTGAAGCGATGGAGTCAGTACACTTGGGAATCTGCGGGGCCCATATGGGAGGAGCGGTGTTGGCGAAGAAAATCATAAGGCAAGGCTTCTATTGGCTCACCATGGAAAGAGATTGTAACGAATATGCGAAGAAATGCCATGATTGTCAAATCCACGGAGATTATAATCATTTACCAGTTATGGAACTGCACGTGTTAGCACCCGTTTGGCCGTTTGAAGTTTGGGGCATTGATATCATCGGTGAGGTGAGGCCTAATGCATCAAATGGACACAAGTTCATCGTAGTTGCCATTGATTACTTCACCAAGTGGGTAGAGGCAGAATTGTTTAGTAAGTTAGGATCGAAGCAGATGAGAAAGTTTATTGAAAAGCATCTAATCACCAGGTTTGGGGTGCCTCACCACATGATCGCGGATAATGGGATCCAGTTTCAAGGGGAAGTGTCTCTTCCAAGAGTACGGTATTGAGCATCATAGATCGTCTCCATATCACCCACAAGCTAACGGGGCAGTAGAAGCGGCCAATAAGAACCTTAAGAGGATTCTCATAAAGACAGTAGCATCGCATCAGAATTGGCACGAGCAGCTTCCGCTTGCTTTATGGGCTTATCGCACGACGGTTAGAGCGTCAACTGGGGCAACGCCGTTCTCCTTAGTATATGGGGCAGAAGCAGTTCTGCCTATTGAGGTTGAGAAGCGACCGCTGAGGATCGCGGCAGAAGTAGAGATTCCTAAAGCGGAATGGGTGAAGAAGCGTTATGAACAGCTGGCATTGGTAGACGAGAAGAGGATGGAGGCCCTTTACCAACATATAGCTATATCAAAGGAGGATGGCCCGAGCTTTCAACGAAAGGGTTAAGGTCAGTCCTATCAAAGAAGGAGACATGGTGCTGAAACAGATCCGAATGACGTGCACCGACCCTAGGGGCAAGTTTAGGCCAAACTGGGAAGGACCGTTTCTCATAAAGAAGATCCTAAGCAAAGGGGCGGTGAAACTAACCACGATGGATGGCATTGAGTTCTCCAAACCTACCAATCTGGATAGGCTTAAGACATACTTTTCGTAAAAAAAAAAGAGAAAGAAATAAAAATTCCCGATAGGTCGAAAACCCGCAAAGGGCGACCTATGCAACAATAAGGGAGATCCCAATCGGTGAAAACCCGAAAGGGCGCTCATTTGAAAATTCCGGGATAATAAAAGGAGAGTTGAAAAATCGCTGGGATCTGAAAACCGAACAAAGGCGGGTCCTGGTAACAGTAGTTGTATCTTGAGCAATTATAAAAATAATGTATAAGCGGCTAAGTATTTCTGTTGTTTGTAAATAAATAAAGGCATGAACATATTTGAAGAGAATGATTGGAATTATTATGATCGACTGAATGCATGGTATTGTAAGTCATGAGTTATACATTTCTTTTCCCCACCACCAAATAAAAAGCCTACCCAAATATCTTTTTCACATATACCCGCCATACATCACGGTAGTACTAATAAAGTTGTAAACCGAAATAATGACGGGACTATCAATGAGAAGGAATCCCAAAGTCCCAAAAGCCCTCAAACGAATCAAAGCCTCCAAAGTAAGGTTCCCACTCCTCGGCAACTCGGCGGCTCTCCACCGCAATCCGCAAACTCCCCTCAGCAGCTCGCTGGGCTTCTATATCCACACGGCTCCTCTCCTCGGCTGCTCGGCCTCGCTCCTCCCAGTTGGAGCGCTCATCCTCCCTATCCCGACAACGACGTCCGATCTGAGCGTCAGCATCCAGTAGCCACTCCCCTTGCCCAACCGCCACGTTCTCCTGTAATCTTCGGTCAATAGAATGGAGGTCTCCCTGTAAAGAAAATAGGAGTTAAGCAATGTATAAAAAAAAAGAAGAGAAAAAGAGAGAAAAATATTCATTCATAGTCATGTGCATACATATCACTATACTAGGTCACACCATGAAAATGTTCACCAGGTGATGGGCGTGACTCAAGTCAAGCCGCATGCAGAAATACTCGGATAGCTCCAAGAAATCCGCACAAGTTTAGGCAGGCTCCGATAGGTAAATTAAAATTTGATCAATGGGCACAGACCCCGCTATGGACTGTGGTCTACGGCATCATCAATGGGCACAGGCCCCGCTACGGACTGCGGTCTACGGCATCACCAACGGGCACAGGCCCCGCTACGGACTGCGGCCTACGGTATCATCAATAGGCACAGGCCCTGCTACGGACTTCGATTTACGGCATCATCGACTCCGGTCAAACGCAGACGATCCTGGTAAAAAGAAACGACTGCGGTCACAAACTCTCGGACGAGTGATAAAGCCCAAATATCAAAGCGACTGCGGTCACAAACTCTCGGACGAGTGATAAAGCCCAAATATCAAAGTGACTGCGGTAAAAAACTCTCGGACGAGTGATAAAGCCTAAATATCAAAGTGACTGCGGTCAAAAACTCTCGGACGAGTGATAAAGCCCAGCTATCATCAACAAAGGACGCCTGCAATCGATGTAGAGATTAGGGTCGAACGGTTGATTTGGAGATGTGCAAACGAAAGGACGCCTGCGATCGATGTATAGATTAGGGTCGAATGTTTGATTTGGAGATCTACAATACAAGAAAACGCCTGCGATCGATGTAGAGATTAGGGTAGAACGATGAATTTTGAGATATGCAAAACGAGAGGATGTCCGCGATCGATGTATAGATTAGGGTTGAACGGTTGATTTAGAGATATGCAAAACGAGAGGACGCCCGCAATCGATGTATAGATTAGGGTCGAATAGTTGGTTTGGAGATATACAAACGAAAGGACGCCTGCGATCGATGTATAGATTAGGGTCGAATGTTCGATTTGGAGATCTACAATACAAGAAAATGCCTGCGATCGATGTAGAGATTAGGGTAGAACGATGGATTTTGAAATATGCAAAACGAAAGAGTACCTGCGGTCGAGATAAAGACTAGGGTCGCTAGAAAAAGCAACTTTACCTGTGGTCCAGATAAAGACTAGGATCGCTAAAAAAAGCAACTTTACCTGCGGTCGAGATAAAGACTAGGGTCGCTAGAAAAAGCAACTTTACCTGCGGTCGAGATAAAGACTAGGGTAGCTGGAAAGAGCAATTTTACCTGCGGTTGATTTAGAGACTAGGGTAGCTGGAAAGAGCAATTTTACCTGCGGTTGATTTGAAGACTAGGGTAGCTAGAAAGAGCAACTTTACCTACGGTCGATTTAGACTAGGGTCGCTAGAGAGAGCAATGTTACCTGCGGTCGATTTAGACTAGGGTCGCTAAAGAGAGCAATTTTACCCGCAGTGGATTTGGAAACTAGGGTAGCTAGAAAGAGCAACTTTACCTGCGGTCAATTTAGACTAGGGTCGCTAGATAGAGCTATATACCTGCGGTCGATTTAGAGACTAGGGTCGCCAGAAGGAGCATTCGTCTGCAGTTGATTCAGAGGCAAGGACGGGACAACCAAGGCGAAGGTCGAAGACAAGGCCGGAGCATGCGGCATGGAGATCAGGTATTCTTCCTCCTACTCTATATGTGTCTTTTACTTTAATATATTTCCATTGCATGTGCCGTGTTAGCAAAAAACATTTTCAAAACACACACATCACTGTCAAAATAGAAAAGTAGGGGCAACTGTAGACACCGAGTCGGAGGACCTATAACGAAAACCTGTAACAAGACGGTCGAAGCGGTTGGCTCCGGAAATTTTAAAAGAGAGAAGAAAAATATATAATAAGAAAAAGAAAGAAAGGAAAAGTCAACGGAAATCGCGGTCGTCAGGTGGACGGCTCGCGAGCGCTCAGCGACATGGTGCGAGCGCCTAGCGGCAGCCGACGTGTGTCCGACGACAGTTGGACGCACGTCCGGCAGCGCGGGGCGTGCGCTCGACGTCCGCGGGGCGCGCACGTCCGGCGGCGCGCGCTCGACGACCGTTGGGCGCGCGCGCCCGATAGCGCGGGCGCACGCCCGGCAGCCATCGGGCGAACACCCAACATCAGTTGGGCGCGTGCGCCCAACTGAGGTTGGGCGTACGCCCAACGATAGTTGGGCGTTCGCCCAACTAATGTTGGGCGTTCGCCCAACAATGTTGGGCGTTCGCCCAACCTGTTTTGGGCGACGCCCAATCTTAGTTGGGCGTCGCCCAAAATTTTTCGGGACCCGTTGCCTATTTAAGACACGGATCCCCATGCATTTGAAAGGAGGATTTTGGAGAGCTTCTCACACTAGAACATTTTCTAGAGAGAGAAAGTTGATTTTTTTGGGAGAAAACATTTTTTTTCCTAAAAATTGAAAATCTCCAAAAAGTTAAATATTTTATCAAAAACATAAAAAAAACACCGGAAAATCACAACTCGTGGAATCGACTGACTTCGACTATCAGATACCGAACTTGAGGTATTATCCGAGGACTAGACTCATTTTATTTTATTTTATTTATTTCTTTTATTTATTTATTTTTATGTTATAAGTTTATTTATTTAGTTATTTATTTATTTATCACGTTTTATTTAATTGTTCGTATTTACTTAATTTTCGTCTCGTATTAGATAAACGTTCGGTTTTGTTTTTAAAATAAAAACCTCGTTTTAATATCCCAATACGAACCGTGATCCGATTCAAAGGTAGTTCGGGTATTAAAAGCGTTGTAATTATAAGTTTTAGAAAATTTTGTTAAATAACGTTTTAAATAAAAAAACATCGTTTAAGAACCTCCGTTATAGACTATGATCCATTTTTGGTAGTTCGGAGTTCCAAAACGATAGAATAGATCTAATTTAAGGTGTTTGAATAAATCTGGAAAGTGGTGGACTGTTTCTGTAATTCTTCTTTTTCTGTCACTGATTGCTGTTTACCGACGGATTTTCCGTCGGTAAATTTGCTGGAACTCTAAATACCCATTTTTGAGCCTTTTTATTACTTCTTTTAACATTCCTTCTTAAACATACCTCTATTTAATTATGTAAAATATTTGATAAATGTACTTTGGATTTATATAATTATTATTTACATATTATATATCTATTTATTCTATATTAAGAATTTGATTTATATTGATTTGATTTTATAAATTATATATAAGTATATATGTATAGTTTTTTGGGCTTTTGGATGATTAATCGATTTTTGGGGTTATGATATAAGTTCTATTTTTGAACCGAAAGCTATTTTCTTGTTTGTAAACTTTATTCATTATTTTCATGAGTTTTGATTATAGTATATCATACTTAGTGTTATTTTCATTATTATACATATACTTAGCTATATTAGGTGGTATCCTTTACTTGGTTTTCAAAGTTATATGTATGTCATTATTTTTTTAATATATAAGTATATATATATGTATATGTTCATTTCCTTATTCTTTTGGCATTTGGGGATATATGTTTTAAATTAGTTTTCAATTGATGAATTTTGGTTTAGTTCATTTATTGTTGTAATTATATTCAAGTAAGGATTAATTGAGTGAAAAGGGGAAAATAAATTACAAAAAAGAGAGTTTAATTTGTTTGTTTAAATTAAAGCTTTTCTAGATGTTCTTAAAGTATAAATAATGTTTTCTTGACATTTTTAAACCATTTCTTAAAACATCACGTTTTAAAACCTTAATTCGTTCCAACGACGGATTAAGCGAACCTTGTAATTAAAATTGCTTTTAATTGTAAATAATAGGGCTTTTGAATCGTTTTTCCTAAATGGTTTTTGAACAAAATAAATTGACTTGTATGCTTAATCACGTTTTCTTGTTAAAACTTTTATCTCAACATTTTCAAACGCTCGAGTCATTCCAACGGCGATTCGAGTGAACGTCATTAAACGGGGTTTTGAAACGTACCTAAATCGTTCCAACGACGATTAAGATACGAACCATGTAAATAAACTCATTTTTGGGAAGTGAGTTTAGTTTAGAGTTAGTGTGTAATACGAAGCATAAATCACATTGTAAACAAATCGATTCTTTCTTCTCCCCCCTCTCTCTCTTATGTATCTTGAACTGATGTAAATGGGTGATTCTTTACCAAAATGGCTTTCAATAATATATGCTCAAAGCGGTTTTCAAAACGAGAAAGAAAAGGTTTCAAATGAATTTTAAACTTAAAGAAATATGCGATTAGTCCGTTATCGCCTAACACGCTGAGTAGGAGGCCGATGGTTCATAACCGGGCGATGTCGGGGTGCCTAGTAGCCTTTCTCCGGGAAGGAGCTAGCCTTCTCGGCTCGTACCTAAGTTTCTCGAACCCTCACCGGTATCCCGCAAGGGATCGGTGTTCATTTTCCCATTCGTGGGTGGCGACTCTTCCATACTCCGAGCTCCGGTCCTGCCGAGCAGCTTGATTCCACGATTGGTTGCTTTCGGCGCCAATCACCGCTTACGTCGCCATGAGGTGTCCACCCCCCGGTCCGCCCGGGAGATTAGGCCGCGACACCTCGTCTAACAGCTGCCACTCAGGGAATGATGTATACTTGGAGTAATGGTCATTCTAGGTCTGCCAGGGTTGAAAGTAAATTGGACGGTGCAATTGTATTAGACAATTTTTCAGATTATTGGGAGACTCACAGTAGCATTGCTTTGGCTAGGCATCACTCAGATCACTGCCTGGTGTTTTTCAGAAGTTTGAAAATGTTACACAGGCCTGTTAGGTTCCATTTTCAGAGTATGTGGGTCCGACATCCAAATTTACGAGAAGTAAATGTGGACTTTTAGCACGGCTACAATACGGGACTCCCTCCTATGCAATCATTGTGCTCAAAATTGAAACAACTTTGCCCTATCCTGCGTAGGTGGAATAAGGATGTTTTTGGGAATCTGGACGTGAGGATTGCAGAGCCGACTGATACTCTCACCCAAATTGAAGCAGAAATTTCTGTTAACGGTTTCGCGCCGGAGATCCACTAGAGAGAATTAGATGCGCACATGGGGCTTGATGCATTTCTAAAACAGAAAGAGACATACCTCAGGGACAAGAGCAGAATCAGGTGGTGGAAAGAGGGGGACCGAAACAGCAGTTTCTTCCACAAAATGGCAAATATTAAAGCTGCAAAAGCAGGTATTAACATGTTGAAAGTTGATGATGAGATTCTCACAGACCCCAAGCACATCGAAGCCTACATCAACAAATACTACGCTACCTTGTTCAAGGCGGAGGGTGATTACCCAAGGGATCACATGCGTATTTTTGAAACGATTCCGCATCTGGTAACGGCTTCGGAAAACGAGTCCTTAACAGTATGCCCCGATATATCAGAGGTTCGTAAAGTCGTTTTTGACATGGACAAGGACAGCTCGCCCGGTCCTGACGGATTCACAGGTCAGTTTTATCAAGCCTTCTGGGATATTGTAGGGTCGGATGTCTACTCCATGGTTAAAAGTTTTTTTTTATTCGGGTCAAATTCTCCCAGGACTAAATTCTAGCCTAATGATTCTAATTCCCAAAATTGAAGATGCGGTTTCTATTGATCAGTACAGACCAATTGCTATGAGCAATTTTAGCTACAAGATTATCTCTAAGATCCTTGCTGACAGGTTGTCCGTAATTGCATCTAGAATTGTATCTGAACATCAATTTGGTTTTATTCCAGGCAGAAATATACATCACTGTATTGCTCTAGCTTCTGAGGGCAGCAATATGTTAAAGAAATGCTGCTTTGGGGGGACCATGGCAGTTAAAATTGATATTCGAAAGGCGTTCGATACATTAGACTGGAATTTCCTTTTAACAGTAATAGGAGCTTTTGGATTCTCTATTCAATTTCAGGATTGGATTCTCAATATCCTGTCCGCTGCTCGCATTTCATTCTTAACTGGCGGTCAAATAACTAGACTAATCAATTGCTTCAGGGGGGTTCGACAAGGAGATCCTCTTTCTCCTATCCTATTTGCCATTGCAGAAGACTTTCTAAGTCGTTGGCTATTGAAGCTAAGGGACTCTGGAGACCTCTCTCCGATGAATTACACTCGGACAAACTGCTTCCCGACGCACTTACTTTATGCAGACGACATTTTGTTATTTTGTAAGGCTTCGTATGGCAATTTGAGGGTGCTGAGAGATGTTTTTTCAATTTATGGTTCAATCTCAGGACAAGTTATGAATTGGGGCAAATCTGAGCTTTTTCTAAATACCTTCATTAATGCTCGATGGAGGAGTGGCTTAGCGGAACAACTGGGAATTCGGTTAGGAACACTTCCTTTCCGTTACTTGGGGGTGCCGTTGTTCTTTGGACATCCACGCAAGCAGCATCTGCACGGATTGATGGATAGAATTTTATCGCATTTCTCGCGCTCAAAGGGTCGAAGCCTGTCATTGGCAGGTAGAGTGGCACTGGTCAACTCAGTTATTTATAGTAGTTTTATACACTCATTCACAGTTTACAAGTGGCCCAGAAGCTTGCTAGCGAATATGAACAAATGCATTAGAAATTTTGTCTGGACTGGTTCAATTGATAGCAGAAAATTAGTCTTCGTGCCTTGGAAAGATTACTGTAAACCGGTGTAGGAGGGTGGACTTGGTGCTAAGGACCTTAAGATTCTTATTCTGGCATTGCTTGGAAAGCTGGCCTAGGAGCTTATATGCGAAGAGACATTCTGCTTTGCTCTGCTCCGATCCAGATTCGTTAATTTAGTAGGTATCTCAAAGGATTATATTGTTCTTCAATTTGGAGCTCTGCTAGATTGGCTTTCAGGGTTGTGGTGGCTCTGTAGGAATTCAAAATTAAGCTTCTGGAATGGAGCATGGATCAGCCCCTCTCTAGCTGATCAATTGGAGTTGACGTCTCTGCAACGACGAGAGGCTATTGACACTGTTGGCAATTATGTGATAAATGAGGATTGGGTGGATCTCCCGGCACTGCCTAATGAAGTGGAAATTAGAATAAAGGAGGTCCAGTTGGGGCGGGATCTGGAGGATACATGCGTTTGGAAACCGGCAATCAATGTAATTTTCACCGTAAAACTTTTTTATGTCTGGTTGCAGGGAAGACCGACACACAGGGACTGGTGTCGCTTTGTCTGGAAGCCTTTTGTGTTGGGTTTTAGTGTCCTATAGACAATTGTTCCAAGGTATAAACCTACTGTAAATGAATTGTTCTTTATGTCATTTGTTTTAATAAGATATGGTTTCATAACTGTATAAAGGCAACCACTTTTAAAAAACTAAATAAGTCTAAATAAAAGGAAATCCCTAAGTTTATTTAAAGTGATTATAAAGTGTTCATACAAGCATGAAGTGAGACAAAACATTATAATAAACTAATAAACTTAAAACCACCCCAAGTCAAGTGATATGTTTTAAATAAGGATTGACATAACACTGTTAAGACTTGCATGTAACAATGTTTTTTGTCGAGACAGAGAGCTGATCTCACAAGCTTCAGATATGGAGATATCTGGACAGTTACATGGATCCAATGAAAGGGTTCATTAGGATTGGGGGCCCGACTTGAAATAACAGGATGGGTAGATTTATCCTTGTCACCTATTCATCTCATTGGTATTAATAGGTATATGTAATCCTAAGACTCAAAAGGAATGTTAATTATATAGTGATTCTGGATTATGGAATGTGATGCTTTGATCCTGTTGTAACACGATCCATAACAGGGATGACTCTGGGGTGTGTACGGCAGACGTTGGGTATCACAGGAAGTAATTGCAGGATAGTTAACATTGGATTGAGCATTTGTCACTCCTGATAAATGGGAGATACGTCCAAGGATCGCTTGTGGAAGACTTGACTCTAAATCTTTGCAAGGTGATAGCTTAAGACTTGAAATGAAGATTTCAGTTAACCTATCTAATTGGAGTTAACTCGGTCTGTACAAGTAAAACGAACGTCTCGCTATATGTGACTTGACATAATCTATAGTCATAAGATTCTATTCAAGGATGTAGTTGATAAAGGATCGAATTATACTGTAACTAATACGGAAAGGTCAAGACGGAATCAACTTGTCTTCTTATAGCTCTGGGGGAATGTTTCGGATCTGCCAATCACAGTTCGCGTACTCATTCCGTTATACAAAGATTGAATGTAACTTTGAGAAATTAATTTAATGGTTGTATACGGCTGGAAGCAATAAGAACCTAATGGGTCACACATAAGACTTGGAACCCAAAAGAGAAACACATATTAATTAATTGATGGAAGCCCAACTAAGTCCACTAAGGCCCAATAATAGAGGGGGCGATTTTTTATGTGTAGGGACACATAAGGAGTTAATTTAAATTCGGACAATTATAATTAGATTATGATTATGAATTAAATTAATTATAGGATAAATAAGTTAGGAGGTTTATTGAGATTAAATTGCTCCTAATTATTATCTTATCAATAAGTTATTATTATCTTTATATTTAGATATAATTATAGATAATAATAATAAGAGTATTATTCCAAATATAACTCTTATTCAATAACCTAATTCTATCTAACTAGGGTTTAGATACGAGAGGCTATATATAGCCCCTGCTACTCAGAATTTCAACCAACCCTAGTCCTTCCGAAGAGAGAGAAATTTCGACCCCCACTATTAAGGATGAGATTTCCACCGCTTGCTTCCGTTCAATTGATTTTATCTCTTTCTTTTTATCCTTGATCTTGTGTTGATTAATTAGAGGCAATCTATTTTGGTTGCTATACTTTGGTTGAATTCTAATTAATTTGATCTTGTGTTTTGTCTTTGCTCGTGAACTCGGATCTAGAGTTGAGGGCACTTCGCTAGCAATAGTAGATAGTTCTTTAGAAAGGTATTTCCTTCTATCCCTCTTTATATGAAATAACGATTAACGAATCTTGGTTAAAGGAAATAGGTTAAAAATTTTATATTTCCACTACCAAACGTTTGCCTATTTTCCTTCAATTTATACCACCTTCTCGCTCTATAGTGTGCTGGAATTCGATTCTGGGCTATTTGGCAACTCATAACAAACTTCAACAGAGAGGATGTTGTATAGTCTCGCGATGCAGCCTCTGCAAGAGAGAAATCGAAACCGACACACATATTCTTGTAACGTGTTCTTTTTCTGTGCAGGTTTGGAGATCAATCGAGTCGCTGTTTGGCCGATTGATATACACTTCGGGTTCAGTTACTGATCTGATACAGGAGGCTCTTAAGCAGAGATTCAGCACTCAAATTGGTGCGCTATGGAATTCAGCGATAATTAATGGGATTTGGATCCTTTGGACTACTAGAAACAGGGAGATTTTTGAAGGAGAGGATCCCCAAATCTCGTTAACTCTTCACATGATCTGGCAAGCTGTTCACGAAATGGGCAGACTTGGTCATGGAGCAATGTGGAACTCAACAACGAAGCAGCATATTTTAACAGAGCTACAGCGTCCAACTCGATTGCACCGTGCTCCTAGAATAATTCCGGTGCGGTGGCAGCCTCTACCGACCTCCTGGCTGAAGGTTAACACGGATGCCTCAGTCACTGGCTGCCCGGGACCCGTCGGCTGCGGTGGCATCTTGAGATCAGCAAACGGCATGTTCATTGGGGCGTTCTCCTATTGCATAGCGGATACTTTTTCATATGCAGCGAACTTTCAGCGGAAATATCGGCGATCAATATGGCTCATGACAGAGGTTGGTTGCGTCTTTGGATCGAAAGAGATGAAACTTATGTCATTCATTCAACTCGGAATAGAGTGAGCTAGTACCCTAGTCTCTTAGGCAGGACTGTCTAAAGTGCCTAACAAATCTTGAGTCAATGACGGTGGTGGTCTCTCACATTTATAGAGAAGGCAATCAAGTGGCTGACCTCCTAGCAAACTATGGTAGAATGAACTCAAATTTAACTTGGTGGATGGACATCCCCCCATTCTGTATCTCAGCTTTCCTTTGTAATTTAGGAGGTTGACAGGTCTACAGATTTGCTATTGATGTATTTTTTAATTCTTTCATTTCTTCTTAATAAATTTGGTTTAGGGATCGGGTGTTTTGAGTATGGGTGCCAACATAGTCGGGATGTCTATGATTCACAATCCCCGTTTGCCAGCCTTTCAAGAAAAAAAAGGAATAGTTTTTTATTTAGTCTTTTATTAGGAATAGGTTTTAGTTTTTCATTATAAATAGCTCCATTTGTTAGGAATAATTAATCCAGTTTTTGTAGTCCAGTTTTTGTAATCCGATTTTCACCTATCAATTTTTAGTTTTTAGTTTTAGTTTTTCCATCTTTCTCTTGTGTAAAAAACATATCTTTCCCCCTTGAAGAATCTCTTCACCTCCTACATCTCCTTCCATTGAAGAACATTCGAAGCTCCGCTTACCAAGGATTATTAAAGGTTCCTCCTTAAGTCCTAGGAAGACGCCTGCAGTGGTAGACATGTTCCCTGAAAGGGATTTTCTTACTCTTTTCATAACTTGTTTATCTCTTGATCCAGTCTATGAATCTTAGGCTCATTTTATCTCCGTGACAATATTCTTCAGCTTTAATGATAATTTAGTTCTTGTTTTGTTCAATTGATTTATCTATTTAATCTTTGTCTTTCGCTTTGTTTGATTGGTTTAACTCATTCATAAATCCAAATATTAAGTTGGCACATATTGCGAGCTGAATCTGACCTAGTCAGAGCCTATAAGATTGACGACCTTATAGATGATTAAGCCCAAATTGTTGAGCCTTAGAGCTAGTTTCGGCCTTACAAGGGAATCACGAACTAGGAACCACAGAAGGATAAGTAGGGTTAATCGCCTCGAACACAAGTGACTAAGATTAGGTTTTTAATTGATTGTCTGAATAACGTATATTCATCATTATCGTACCATTCCATATCCCTTCGGGTAATTACATTATTGAAAGATCACCTAGGAGTAGATTAACTTAATTAGGAGTATCTTAATTTAATCAAACTCAATCTCAAACCCCCCCAAAGCCTAGATAACACTAGAAACCAAGTAGCTTGATACTTGCACGAATAAATCCTGTGGATTCGATACCTGGACTTATCCAGATGTTATTACTTGATAACGACGGGGTACACTTATCCCTCAGTGAGCCTCACTCGAGGCGCATCAATTTCCGGAAGAACTACCGTATGGGTTACCACCTCTAAGGGACATTCAACACCACATTACCTCGTACCAGGAGCTAGTTTACGTAGCCTCCCTCATTACCGAATGAGTCCCAAAGAGAATGAGGTTATGAAGGAGAAGGTGGAGGAGCTAATCAAGATGGGTTATATGAGGGAGAGTATGAGCCCCTGTGCAGTTCCGGCTTTGTTGACACCTAAGAAAGATGGGTCGTGGAGGATGTGTGTCGATAGCGGAGCCATCAAAAAGATCACCATACGGTAGAAGTTCCCAATTCCCTCACTTGATGATATGCTTGATCAATTATTTGGGTCTAAGATCTTTTTAAAGATTGATTTAAGGAGTGGGTACCACCAAATCAGAATTAAGGCAAGAGATGAGTGGAAGACGACGTTTAAGATGTGTGACGGGTTGTATGAGTGGCTAGTGATGCCGTTTGGGATGACCAATGCACCGAGTACTTTTATGACATTGATGAACCAAGTCCTTCGACCGGTGATTGGGAAGTTCGTAGTGGTCTACTTTGATGACATCCTCATCCATAGTAAGACGTTGGAGGAGCACATGGAGCACTTGAGAGCCGTATTGGTATTACTTCGGGAGAATCAACTCTTTGCTAACACAAAGAAGTGCGATTTTGTGATGGAGAGTTTAGTGTTTCTCGGGTATGTGGTAAGTGGAAACAGAATACGGATTGATGAAAAAAAGGTTAGAGCTATTCGGGAGTGGCCGACTCTGAAGACCGTTGGGGACATTAGAAGTTTTCATGGGTTAGCCACTTTCTATAGGCGATTCATCTGGAATTTCAGCGCCATTGTCGCTCCCATGACCGAGTAGTTGAAGAAGGGGAGAGGCTTCAAGTGGGAAGATGAACAAGATGGCAGTTTGCATTGATTAAAGAAAAGCTAAGAACCGCCCCGGTGTTAGCATTTCCAGATTTTGAAAGCTCTTTGAGGTTGAATGTGATGCAAATGGAGTAGGAGTTGGGGGAGTGTTGATGCAAGAGAGGCGACCCATTGCTTACTTAAGTGAGAAGTTATGTTAGTCACGAAAAAAGTGGGCCACCTGTGATAAGGAGTTTTATGCGGTAGTGGAAGCTCTCAAGACGTGGGAGCACTATCTCATTGGAAAGGAGTTCATGTTGTACACCGACCACCAAGCCCTTAAGTACTTGGGAAGTCAAAAGCAACTCCGGAGCTCTATGCATGCTAGATGGTCCGCCTTTGTGGAAAAATTTCCCTATAAGCTTCTACACAAAGCGGGTCAACAAAATAAAGTGGCGGACGCTTTGAGCCGAAGGGTAGCACTCCTCAAAATAGTAGCCTTGGAGTTAGTGGATTTTGAGCATATCAAGGGGGAGTACCATGATGATCCGGACTTCATAAGTGAGTGGGAGAAGTGTAGAAGTGGCACCGAAGTAGGCAAGTATCAGTTGGTTGACGAGTTTCTCATGAGGGGGTAGCCAGTTGTGCCTTCCGGGTATGTCCATACGAGAGAGAGTGATTCAGGAACTACATGGAGGATTTTTAGGAGGCCACTTTAGTAGGGACAAGACCTTTGAAGCGGTTAGCTCCCGTTATTTTTGGCCAAAATTGAGAAGAGATGTGGCGTATATTGTGGAGCGGTGTGAGAATTGCCAAACTTCCAAGGGACACGCTACTAATGTCGGATTATGTATGCACCTCCCGATTCCGGAGACCATTTGGGAAGACCTTTCGATGGACTTCGTGTTGGGGCTACCAAGGACCCAACATGGGATGGATTCCATATTTGTGGTGGTGGACCGATTTTCGAAAATGGCCCATTTTATCTGTTAAGCCCAAAATATACCTAAAATATCATATATAAATACGTTAAATTTACATTAAAATCATGCTAATTATATTCATTTGGAATACTTTTACGTCTTTATTTACTTCTTTGATGCAAGGTACCTAAATATTTGGTAAAATCCAAATAGGAGCAAAAACGGAGCTAAATCGGAGCTAAAATGGACGAAAAACCTTAAAAACGTACCAAGAATGCATATCAGTTAGAAGAACGCTCGAGGAGGACGAAAAACAGTCGAACGCCAGGGAGAACATCTCTCTGTCGCGACTGAGATTCTCAAAATCTCAGTCGCGACTTACGGAGGCCAGACCGGGGGAAAACAACATATTCAAGCTCGCCCCTATACCCCCTGTCGCGACTGAGATTTTCAGAATCTCAGTCGCGACAGCAAGTCTTCCTGCACACAAAACACATGTTTAATTCGTAAAAACGCGTCTGTTCGTTCAGATAAAAGCAACCCTTCACCAGCAGACACGACCCGTCATTTACAACCCTTCACCAACTATAAATAAGTGATCCATTTCAGAAATCAAGGTTGGTTAAGTTGGAAAAGTTAGAGAAATTAGAGAAGAAAGTTGTTATGTTGAGTTTCTGATTCAGAAAAGAATCAGAAAGTTAGATTTCATTTCTGTAAGCAATCGTGTTGTACACGAATTGTATTTAGATTAGTTATAAACACAGTATTAGTTTAGTTTTCATTCTGATAGTGGACGGGACCAGTCTCTATTCCAAAGATCCAGCGAGAAGAATTGACGGCTGAAGCGCATATGGTTTGACGAGCCTACGAAGTTTGAGAGAAAGATTGACGACCCGGATCTCAAAGTCTTCGTTACAATGCTATCCAAGTTTCTACTTCTCTGTTAACTTGTGAAAATTCACATTTCAATTAATGATATACTTATTTATTCAATATATTCTTACTGATGTTATTTTGATATTGTTCCGACAAAATGATTTTCAAAATGATATATTGGTGTTTTTATTAAAACGTTCTATTCCATCTTATTCTTATAAGAACTTTGTTGAACACTTAACAAATTTAGTTTTTATGGATGACATGATCGCTGATCGCGGCTTATCAGAAGTAAAACACTAGTTTGATTAAGGTAGGAATCGTCTCTACGCTAGAGGGATTTCTATGGTTCGAAGCCATTTAATTGAGTAAATTATTATATTGTTACATGTCCATAATCTCACAAAGTTAAAGTTGTTTACTTTGCTTTATGAAAATAAGATCTATTTCATTCCGATTACGGAAGTATCTGTTTTGTAATCAAAATTCCAAACGGAATTGTTCTCTAAACTCGATATAATCTTTCTATCTAATCCTAATTTACCAAAACCTATTCCATCAACTAAACGTATTTCTTTTATTAAACCTAAACACGTGATTAAACCGAATTAAATAAAGTTTTAGTTAAAAAGCGTCCCATGTGGGTTCGATATCTTTTATTACTACAAGCGTATACCGTGCACTTGCGGAAATCGCTCAACAAGTTTTTGGCGCCGTTGCCGGGGAACGCCAAAATTTTTTACAAAATTTTAAATTTTTCGTGTTTTTTTTCGAATCTAGGTTTAAACATATTTATTCTAACTTTTATAATTTAAAAGTTTTCATATACTAATTTATTTATTTTTCAAAAATTCTGTTTTGTAGGTAGTTTCGGTTCGTGCAAGATTTCAGGTTCATGCGCAGTTCTCGAAGTTCAGGCATTGTACCAGACCCTATAGACCTAGAAATTGAGAAAACCATTAGGAAGAACAAGAAAAATAAGAAAAACAAAAATAAGACCCCAGTAAAAACATATACCGAGCCAGAACAAATGGCAGACCCACCAACACTTATGGAATACGCTAGGCTAGGTGTGGCCGGTGTAACCAATAGTATCGTTAGACCCAGAATCACCGCAAATCAATTTGAAATTAAGACAGCTTTGCTTAATATGTTGCAAAATAATGTAACATTTTACGGGTTACCTAACGAAAATCCTAACACCCATTTAACAAATTTCCTAGAAATTTGTGACACATTTAAAATTCCAGATGTGACTGCAGAAGCAATCAAACTTCGCCTCTTTCCTTTCACTTTGAAGGATAGAGCCAAAGAATGGTTAACTTCTATGCCAGCCGCAACTTTTGCCACTTGGGAACAATTAGCCCAAGCGTTTTTATCTAAATATTTTCCTTTAGCAAAAACCGCAAGAGTCATAAAGGAGTTAACATCTTTTTCTCAAAATGATAATGAGACCCTTTATGAAACTTGGGAACGTTTTAAAGAACTTCAACGTTTATGCCCACACCACCAATTACCCGCTGAACTTTTAATGCAAACATTTTACAATGGACTGAATCTTACAACTAGGGGTTCATTAGATGCTATGTCGGGAGGGCTATTTATGAAGAAAACATTAGCCCAAGCGAGAGAACTTTTGGAGGAAATGGCAATCAACAGCAGTATGTGGCCCGCGGAACGTGGACATATGCCGGTGGCAAAACCATCATCCTCAACCTCATCATCAGTTAAAGGTATAGTTGAACTTGATCCAGTCGCGATGCTACAAGCCCAATTTTCTGCTTTATCGCATAAAATTGACAAATTTATGGCACCACGCGATACCAATGGTAATCCAATCCAAACGGATGTGGATTACGAAAATATGAGTGAGATTGAACATGTAAATTTTGTCCAAGGGCAAAACCAAACTAATAATCCTTATTCTAATACTTATAATTCTGGATGGAGGAATCATCCTAACTTTAACTGGAAAGATAACAGTAACAATAATGCTAGTGCTAATCAAAATCGTACCACTAATTATCAAAATCAGTCAAGAGATACGATTAGCACTTTATCTTCTAAAATCGACAAGTTTATAGATGCTATCAGTGGAAAAATAAGTAATCACGATGATGGTTTTAAACGGATCGAAAATAAATTCGATCAGCTTATTAAAAACCACTCATCTAGCATCCATAATTTGGAGGTTCAAATTGGTCAACTTGCTAAATCAATTCCATCCCGAAAAGAGGGAAGTCTTCCCAGCCATACGGAAGAAAATCCGAAAGAGCAGGTGAAGGCTATTACTCTTCGTTCAGGAAAAAATTATCAAGGGCCTGAAATGCCCAAAGATGTAACATTACCGGGAACTGATTTACCAAAGTCCAAAGAAGATATCTTAATCACAAATAATTCACCATTTGACGCAGGTACTAAAACTTTTGTACCCAAACCACCTTTTCCACACAAAGTCCGAAATAAGGACTATGATAAACAACTTCTAACGTTTTTGGATAAACTCAAAAATTTGCATATCAATTTGACGTTTATGGATGTAATAACACAAATTCCTAACTATGGTAAGTTTTTAAAGGATTTGATTTCAAAGAAAATCAGTTGGGAAGGAATTTCATCCATTTCGTTAACTGAAGACTGTAGTTCAATAGTATCAAGTAATTTGCCCACTAAACTCAAGGATCCCGAATGTTTTACTATTCCGTGTAAGTTGGGAGATATTGAATTCCCAAGTTGTCTTTGTGATTTAGGAGCAAGTATAAACTTAATGCCATTGTCTATTTTTAACAAGTTAGGTTTAGAAGAAGATATCAAACGTACCAATATGGTTTTACAATTAGCGGATCAAACCACTAAAAGGCCGTATGGTATAATTGAAGATGTTTTAGTCAAAGTCGATAAATTTATTTTTCCTACCGATTTTTTTATCTTAGACTTTGCATATGATGTAAATTGCCCTTTAATTTTTGGCAGACCATTTATGAACACGGGACGCGCTCTAGTAGATGTGTCGGAAGGGAAGGTAGTTTTAAGGATAGGAGAAGATAAGGTCGAGTTTAACATGAACAAAGCGATGAAATACCCTATGGAGGAATTCGCTTGTATGAAACTTGATTTAGTCGAGGAATGTGTCAATGATGTAATTCAAAGTGAAGAAATAATTGAACCTATAGTAGACGAGGAATTAGATGATAAAGACCCAGAGCCTTTGATTAGAGAAGATGGGCCAGTTCCACCTTCGATTGTAACACCCCCTAAATTAGAACTTAAAGAGTTACCCAGTCATTTGAGGTACGCTTTCTTAGGCGAAGGCGATTCTCTAACTATAATTATTTCTAACAAATTAACAAGCGATCAAGAAGAAAAATTGAAAGAAGTTGTTAGAAATAGGATAGGAAGTATGGGATGACAAATTTCAGACCTAAAAGGAATTAATCCTAGTATAGTAATGCATAGAATTCACTTAGAAGAGGATAAGCCACCTAAAGCGGATAGGCAAAGACGCTTAAATCCGAACATGAAGGAAGTAGTCAAAAATGAGATTACTAAACTTTTAGGTTATGCAGGTTTTTACAGACGGTTTATAAAGAACTTTTCTGTAATTTCCAAACCACTTACTAATTTGCTTATGAAGGATTCAACTTTTGATTTTAATAAAGATTGTTTACAAGCTTTCAATACTTTGAAAACGGCTTTAGTCAGTACACCAATAATATCAAAACCCGATTGGAATCTACCTTTCGAAATTATGTGTGATGCGAGTGACTTAGCTGTAGGATGTGTATTAGGTCAAAGGAAGGATAAGAAACTTCATGTTATATATTATGCGAGTCACACATTGTCCGGTGCACAACTAAATTACACCACAACTGAAAAAGAAATGTTAGTAGTAGTTTTTGCATGTGATAAATTCCGATCTTATTTGTTAGGATCTAAGGTCATTATTTATACTGATCATGCAGCTTTACGATATTTATTTGCTAAGAAAGATGCAAAACCACGTCTTATTCGATGGGTTTTACTATTGCAAGAATTTGACATTGAGATTAAAGACAAAAAGGGAGTTGAAAACCTGGTCGCCGATCATCTGTCAAGACTTGAGGATGAAAATGGTCCCATCGGTGAAACATCAGGCATTCGAGATGATTTCCCCGATGAACATCTCATGCAATTACAAAGTGTCATAACTCCATGGTATGCGGATATAGCCAATTACTTACCTGCACATGTTGTGCCAGATGGATTGACTTACCAGCAAAAGAAGAAATTCTTTTCAGAAGTTAAGAAATATTTTTGGGAAGATCCATTCTTGTTCAAAACATGCGGCGATGGAATATTTAGGAGATGTGTTAGTGAGTTTGAACATGAATCTATAATGATAGAATGTCATGCTAGCGCTTACGGAGGTCATAATAGCGTAAGCAAAACAGCAACTAGAATACTTGAATGCGGATTCTTTTGGCCTACTCTGTTTAAAGATGTCCGTTCATTTATTCTCCGCTGTGATAAATGTCAAAGAATAGGGAATATAGGAAGGAAAGATGAGATGCCTCTTACGAACATATTGGAAGTTGAAATCTTCGACGTATGGGGAATTGATTTCATGGGTCCTTTTCCTCTTTCTTTTGGCAAAAATTATATATTAGTAGCCGTAGGTTATGTTTCAAAGTGGGTTGAAGCAATTGCAACCCCGACAAATGATTCTAAAGTAGTTGTTAAGTTTTTAAATTCAATATTCTGTCGATTTGGAGTTCCTAGAGTTATGGTAAGCGACGGTGGTACCCATTTCGTAAATAGAGCTTTTGAGTCACTTATGAAAAAATATGGAGTACACCATCGTATCTCTACACCGTACCATCCTCAAACGAATGGTCAAGCAGAAATTTCAAATAGAGAACTCAAATGGATACTTGAGAAAACAGTTTCGTCTTCTAGAAGAGACTGGGCACATAAACTTGACGATGCACTATGGGCATACCGTACTGCATTTAAAACACCTATCGGGATGACACCTTATAGATTAGTCTATGGTAAAGCTTGTCATTTTCCGGTTGAATTAGAACATAAAGCATATTGGGCTATAAAAACCCTTAATTATGATTTGCAAAGTGCAGGGGAAAAGCGTTTGTTTGACTTAAACGAGTTGGATGAATTACGCTATTTGTCCTACGAAAATGCGAGCATTTATAAGGAGAAAATTGAAAAGTGGCATGATGCCAAAATCAAAATTAAAAACTTTAATGTTGGAGATAAGGTCTTACTTTTTAATTCTAGATTAAAATTATTTCCAGGTAAGATAAAATCTAGATGGGCTGGACCATTTTTGGTTGTTCAAACATTTGACTACGGAACATTGGAGCTAGAAAAGTCTAATGGCGACCGATTTAAGGTCAATGGTAATCGTTGCAAAATTTATTTCGACGGAGCTCCTATTCAAGCAATTGAATACGTGGATAAATTTTATAAAAATTAATTTCTTTGATTTTTATGTTTTTAATTTATAGCTTTTCTTATTTTCATTCTTTTTCTTTTTAATTTATTTGTTTTCTTTTTAATTTATTTATTTTTAATTTATTTTAATTTTTATTTATTTTTTTTATCATTAAGTACAAATGAGTTTCATTCACATTAAAATTTTAATTTAGTCATGTTTTGAAATTTTCATTAGGTGTTAAGTGTTATTTAGAAATTATATATGCAGAAATCTCAGTTGAGATTCCGAAAATCTCAGTTGAGAAATTTTCTGTCTTTTTACATTTGAAATAACTGTAAGTGATTACAGTCTTCTTTCTTCAAAATTTTATGTCAGTTAAATTGAAGAGGTATCACTTTGCCACCTATTTCTTTCTAACAGATATACCCTTTCACTTATAGTTCTTATATATTCCTGTAGGATCAGACTTCTTCCATTTTACTTCATCTTTCTAAATTTCTTTCTCAAGATCTCAAATCCTACAGACTTCATTTTTCTTTTCTATCACAAACATGACTAAGTCTTTGAAGAACATTCAAAAACAAAATCCTTCTCGAAAGGAGAAAGTTGATATCTCCGATAGATATGGAGCATGGTTTCCCATTTATAACCATGACGAGGGGAAACGTTTTATGCAATTCAGATATGCTCAGTTCTTTGGCATGATGTATCTGGACGAGTTTCTGAACGAGGAACTCGGGATAAGCGAAGACATTGATCGCTATCTGACTAATTTGAGTTGGTCAAAATTTGTTCATATGAAATTTCCTATAATTGGAAATTGGGTTTTGGAATTTTTCTCCACAGTTCGGTTCGTCAACAAGAGACGTGTTCGTCTCAGTTTTCGTTGTGAGGGGAAGGTATTTACTTTTGGCTATCCAGAACTTCACAATTGGTTTGGATTTCCACCCCGAGACACAACTAAACACCATCCTGGAAGGGATATGACTTCTAGAGACATATAGAGGATGCTAACAGGATTTAGGCGATTCAATCCACGTCTTGCCTTTAACAAATCCATTAATTCTAATTCCATGCTGTATCTGCACAAATTCCTCTGTCACAGCCTTTTTGGTCGAGTCAGTAGCAATATTGTGAAAGATACTGATCTTTATGTGTTGGGCGACATTTTCCAACACAACTCAGTTAACTCCTCAAAGATTTTGATGGAGGGGTTAGTTGCTGCTTCCCGTTCGAAGAAACAGAAGATTGGGTTCGCCAATATCATATGTGGAATAATTTTAGGTGCCAAGGGAACCATTTCTGTTCCTTGGACTGATACAGAACCATACCCGATTTTAGACTACGAGTTCTTGGAGAACGAGGGACTTGTCAAACGAGTTTTCCGTTCTGGTCCAACATTCCTTTCTGCACCAGAGAGGCAAGTCTTCGTTCAAACGAAGATTAAAAGGGCCAATGCACGTCGTCTGTCATTTAGTTAGGGATGTATATATTTTATGTGTTTCTGTTTGTTGTTTTTAATATATATATGAGTGCTTGATTGTAACTTATGTTTTTATAATGTTTCTATGTAGATGTATATTATGGTATTGTTTACAAATGATAGATAAAAGTGCATTAATTCTTTAGTTTATTTCTTTTTTCTTAAGGAACAACCTTTGGTTTTCCTTTAATTTAATGTTTTAGTTTTGTTTATCTCAGTTTTAGGGATTAATATTTACATTAATGTCACTTACTTCACGGAGGAATTGGTTTTGAAGTGTTAAAATCATCAAAAACAGTCCCACTTTTACCCAGATTTTTCAAAATCTCAGTTGAGATTTCGAATTCTCAGTTGAGACAGCAGAGGAAAATTTTTTCAGCAAAATTTCGCCCCTTCCCTACTTGCTGTCGCGACTGAGATTTTGAAAATCTCAGTCGCGACCTGCGACATGTAGGTGCGGGATTGGGCGAAATTTTCACCATCTTTTCCTATTCCTACTCTATTTACTACCCTATTCAACTATCCTAATCAATACCTATTACTTACACCTATATATATCACCTATTTTTACACCAATCAATCATCTTTTCTCTTCCCAATAACAAGATTCACTCATCTTCCCCATAAATTTTTACCCTATTCATCTTCTTCCTCAATTCACCACCATTCTCTTTCATTCTAACTTTCATCCTTTCATATTATTTTCACCTATTTTACCCAAATTTCATCTATTTTCACCCAAATTTCACAAACCAAAACAATATGCCTAGACAAAAGACCGTTGCAAACAAAGCCAAAGCCTTTTGATTCACACACGGTTTGGAATTCTTTAACCGGTTTAGATGTTTTTCGTCAAAGAATACATCTAGTAAGCTAATTAAGGATGATTGTATATTCTTCTTTCACAAGTTTTTATCATTCTCCTTATTTGGTCGGGTTGAAAGTTCAAAAGTGCAAGTTCGTGATTTGGTTGTGTTTGATGCTATTTTTAAGGGTTGACAATTGATAGTATTGAGATAATACTTACTAATTTAGTTCGAGCTTCCAAGTCCCGCAATAAGCAAGTGCCTATGGGTAATTTAATTACCGGCATTGTTTTGGGCGCTCGAGGTGAATTAGCGGATTATCAAAATATGCCTCATGTTGGTTTACCATCATTGGATCTCACGGCACTTCAAAGGGCCAATTTATTAAAGAAAATGGGACCGCCTGCCTTTATCTCTTATGCGGATCGCACGAGACGTGTTTTTGCTACGATGAGTAGTGAAGCCTCGGGTTCTCAAGGTTTAGGTGCCCAAGATGATAATGAGGAGGATGAAGAGGAATTTGATGAAGAAAAAGAAGAAGAAGAGGAGAATGTTGATGTTAATGCCACCGAGCAAGCAAATATGGAACCAAATGAAGAAGAACAAGTTGGATGGCAACGTGTTTTGACACAAATGAACGAGCATAACCGTCACATGAATTTGCGGTTAGATGAAGTCGTTGCCAATAATGCCGAAATGAGTTCAAGGATCACTACGTTGAGTCGTGAGCACAAGTCTACTCATCGCCGGATGCTCTTTTTCTTCCGACGCCAAGGAGTTGAGACTACGCCTTCTCCACCACCATCACCTTGATAGGTTTTATCGTTTCTCTCTTTAACTCATTTTCGTTATTATTATTATGTTTTATTCGGTTTGGTACAATATTTTTACTTATGTTTGGTACAATTTTCTTTATTATTAATGTTTGAATGTTATGGTATTCTATATTTTTCATTTCTAATTCGTATGATTTATTTCGTACTATTTTTCGTGTTTTATTGCTTTTTGCACCAATGAGGACATGGTCCAAATTAAGTGTGGGAGGAGGTATTTCATATCCATTTTATTTTTAAGTACGAATGAATGCAACGAATGAGAATGAATGCTATTTATTTTTAAATGCATTCAATTTTAAGTAAAGTATAATATGCAACAATTTTTCAAAAACAAATGCAACATTTTTGCAACACTTTTTCCCATGCAACACTTTTTCACAAATAATAGCAATTTTTCATAAAGGATAATTTTTTGTTAAAAAAAAAAATATATTTCATATGTTTTCAAACACTTTAACTTTCAAAATAATGTTAAGCATATTTTAAGGTTATCATTATTGATAGAAATAATATTTCTATACGGGCTATATTTTTACAAATATTTTTACAAATCTCCGATACGATTTTATCAAAAACGTCTCGAGTAAATGTATATAAGTAAAATTTCTTTAGTTTCAAATCTCTACTTTATATCATGAATTCATGATAGATATAAATCTTATTTTCAATTTTCAATTAGGTTTATAGGCATAAATCGAACTAACAACTTTAGCTTTTTAGCTCGATATTATTTTTCGTCTTACATTAAAAACCAATTGAAGTTTTTAAGGAAACTTTAGCCATAATACATGTTGAATTTCAAGTCAATATAGGATGAATGTGCTATTTTTCTTTCCCAATTTTATTTTCATATTAAATCAAGTAGTCGTATTCTTAACTTTTGGCCACGATTGAGACCAACCTTATCACAATCGAGGTATGAAAGGGAAGAAAATTAAGTATCGTTTACTTTTGGCCACGATTGCGACCACCCTTATCACGGTCGAGGTATGAAAGGAACGTTAAAAAATTAAAGCAAAAATTAAACGTGTTTAAAGTTTTAAGTAACGATTGCGTCCACCCATGGCATGGTCGGTACCTCTTAAACGAACACGAAAGAAAATAAAATGCGTATAAAGTTACGATCGAGACCACCCTTATCTTGGGCGTAACTAAGCAAATATATTAAACCTAAGTCCTTAAATCCATATTTGTAATAGTTTAGGTTTGGGAAAGGAAATTTTGTGCTTAGAAATGCCTTGAGACGAAAGATTCAAAAACATGCGTGCTTACACCGTCCCGAATACTTCAATATAAAAATTGAAATACAAGACGAGTAATATATCTCTTTTACACTAGCTAGTTTGATGCTTTGCGTATAAATATACCGTGAAAAGTTTATCTTTCGGTTTAACTAATTCAAAGAGGAATATATGGGTATATATTCTATTTATAAAGAGATTGATTAAAGAATAAATTCAATGAAATTTTGCTCGGGACTAGCAAAAGCTTAAGTGTGGGAGTTTGTTAAGCCCAAAATATACCTAAAATATCATATATAAATACGTTAAATTTACATTAAAATCATGCTAATTATATTCATTTGGAATACTTTTACGTCTTTTTTTACTTCTTTGATGCAAGGTACCTAAATATTTGGTAAAATCCAAATAGGAGCAAAAACGGAGCTAAAATGGACGAAAAACCTTAAAAACGTACCAAGAATGCATATCAGTCAGAAGAACGCTCGAGGAGGATGAAAAACAGTCGAACGCCAGGGAGAACATCTCTCTGTCGCGACTGAGATTCTCAAAATCTCAGTCGCGACTTACGGAGGCCAGACCGGGGGAAAACAACGTATTCAAGCTCACCCCCTATACCCCCTGTCGCGACTGAGATTTTCAGAATCTCAGTTGCGACAGCAAGTCTTCCTGCACATAAAACACATGTTTAATTCGTAAAAACGTGTCTGTTCATTCAGATAAAAGCAACCCTTCACCAGCAGACACGACCCGTCATTTACAACCCTTCACCAACTATAAATAAGTGATCCATTTCAGAAATCAAGGTTGGTTAAGTTGGAAAAGTTAGAGAAATTAGAGAAGAAAGTTGTTATGTTGAGTTTCTGATTCAGAAAAGAATCAGAAAGTTAGATTTCATTTCTGTAAGCAATCGTGTTGTACACGAATTGTATTTAGATTAGTTATAAACACAGTATTAGTTTAGTTTTCATTCTGATAGTGGACGGGACCAGTCTCTATTCCAAAGATCCAGCGAGAAGAATTGACGGCTGAAGCGCATATGGTTTGACGAGCCTACGAAGTTTGAGAGAAAGATTGACGACCCGGATCTCAAAGTCTTCGTTACAATGCTATCCAAGTTTCTACTTCTCTGTTAACTTGTGAAAATTCACATTTCAATTAATGATATACTTATTTATTCAATATATTCTTACTGATGTTATTTTGATATTGTTCCGACAAAATGATTTTCAAAATGATATATTGGTGTTTTTATTAAAACGTTCTATTCCATCTTATTCTTATAAGAACTTTGTTGAACACTTAACAAATTTAGTTTTTATGGATGACATGATCGCTGATCGCGGCTTATCAGAAGTAAAACACTAGTTTGATTAAGGTAGGAATCGTCTCTACGCTAGAGGGATTTCTATGGTTCGAAGCCATTTAATTGAGTAAATTATTATATTGTTACATGTCCATAATCTCACAAAGTTAAAGTTGTTTACTTTGCTTTATGAAAATAAGATCTATTTCATTCCGATTACGGAAGTATCTGTTTTGTAATCAAAATTCCAAACGGAATTGTTCTCTAAACTCGATATAATCTTTCTATCTAATCCTAATTTACCAAAACCTATTCCATCAACTAAACGTATTTCTTTTATTAAACCTAAACACGTGATTAAACCGAATTAAATAAAGTTTTAGTTAAAAAGCGTCCCATGTGGGTTCGATATCTTTTATTACTACAAGCGTATACCGTGCACTTGCGGAAATCGCTCAACAAGTTTTTGGCGCCGTTGCCGGGGAACGCCAAAATTTTTTACAAAATTTTAAATTTTTCGTGTTTTTTTTCGAATCTAGGTTTAAACATATTTATTCTAACTTTTATAATTTAAAAGTTTTCATATACTAATTTATTTATTTTTCAAAAATTCTGTTTTGTAGGTAGTTTCGGTTCGTGCAAGATTTCAGGTTCATGCGCAGTTCTCGAAGTTCAGGCATTGTACCAGACCCTATAGACCTAGAAATTGAGAAAACCATTAGGAAGAACAAGAAAAATAAGAAAAACAAAAATAAGACCCCAGTAAAAACATATACCGAGCCAGAACAAATGGCAGACCCACCAACACTTATGGAATACGCTAGGCTAGGTGTGGCCGGTGTAACCAATAGTATCGTTAGACCCAGAATCACCGCAAATCAATTTGAAATTAAGACAGCTTTGCTTAATATGTTGCAAAATAATGTAACATTTTACGGGTTACCTAACGAAAATCCTAACACCCATTTAACAAATTTCCTAGAAATTTGTGACACATTTAAAATTCCAGATGTGACTGCAGAAGCAATCAAACTTCGCCTCTTTCCTTTCACTTTGAAGGATAGAGCCAAAGAATGGTTAACTTCTATGCCAGCCGCAACTTTTGCCACTTGGGAACAATTAGCCCAAGCGTTTTTATCTAAATATTTTCCTTTAGCAAAAACCGCAAGAGTCATAAAGGAGTTAACATCTTTTTCTCAAAATGATAATGAGACCCTTTATGAAACTTGGGAACGTTTTAAAGAACTTCAACGTTTATGCCCACACCACCAATTACCCGCTGAACTTTTAATGCAAACATTTTACAATGGACTGAATCTTACAACTAGGGGTTCATTAGATGCTATGTCGGGAGGGCTATTTATGAAGAAAACATTAGCCCAAGCGAGAGAACTTTTGGAGGAAATGGCAATCAACAGCAGTATGTGGCCCGCGGAACGTGGACATATGCCGGTGGCAAAACCATCATCCTCAACCTCATCATCAGTTAAAGGTATAGTTGAACTTGATCCAGTCGCGATGCTACAAGCCCAATTTTCTGCTTTATCGCATAAAATTGACAAATTTATGGCACCACGCGATACCAATGGTAATCCAATCCAAACGGATGTGGATTACGAAAATATGAGTGAGATTGAACATGTAAATTTTGTCCAAGGGCAAAACCAAACTAATAATCCTTATTCTAATACTTATAATTCTGGATGGAGGAATCATCCTAACTTTAACTGGAAAGATAACAGTAACAATAATGCTAGTGCTAATCAAAATCGTACCACTAATTATCAAAATCAGTCAAGAGATACGATTAGCACTTTATCTTCTAAAATCGACAAGTTTATAGATGCTATCAGTGGAAAAATAAGTAATCACGATGATGGTTTTAAACGGATCGAAAATAAATTCGATCAGCTTATTAAAAACCACTCATCTAGCATCCATAATTTGGAGGTTCAAATTGGTCAACTTGCTAAATCAATTCCATCCCGAAAAGAGGGAAGTCTTCCCAGCCATACGGAAGAAAATCCGAAAGAGCAGGTGAAGGCTATTACTCTTCGTTCAGGAAAAAATTATCAAGGGCCTGAAATGCCCAAAGATGTAACATTACCGGGAACTGATTTACCAAAGTCCAAAGAAGATATCTTAATCACAAATAATTCACCATTTGACGCAGGTACTAAAACTTTTGTACCCAAACCACCTTTTCCACACAAAGTCCGAAATAAGGACTATGATAAACAACTTCTAACGTTTTTGGATAAACTCAAAAATTTGCATATCAATTTGACGTTTATGGATGTAATAACACAAATTCCTAACTATGGTAAGTTTTTAAAGGATTTGATTTCAAAGAAAATCAGTTGGGAAGGAATTTCATCCATTTCGTTAACTGAAGACTGTAGTTCAATAGTATCAAGTAATTTGCCCACTAAACTCAAGGATCCCGGATGTTTTACTATTCCGTGTAAGTTGGGAGATATTGAATTCCCAAGTTGTCTTTGTGATTTAGGAGCAAGTATAAACTTAATGCCATTGTCTATTTTTAACAAGTTAGGTTTAGAAGAAGATATCAAACGTACCAATATGGTTTTACAATTAGCGGATCAAACCACTAAAAGGCCGTATGGTATAATTGAAGATGTTTTAGTCAAAGTCGATAAATTTATTTTTCCTACCGATTTTTTTATCTTAGACTTTGCATATGATGTAAATTGCCCTTTAATTTTTGGCAGACCATTTATGAACACGGGACGCGCTCTAGTAGATGTGTCGGAAGGGAAGGTAGTTTTAAGGATAGGAGAAGATAAGGTCGAGTTTAACATGAACAAAGCGATGAAATACCCTATGGAGGAATTCGCTTGTATGAAACTTGATTTAGTCGAGGAATGTGTCAATGATGTAATTCAAAGTGAAGAAATAATTGAACCTATAGTAGACGAGGAATTAGATGATAAAGACCCAGAGCCTTTGATTAGAGAAGATGGGCCAGTTCCACCTTCGATTGTAACACCCCCTAAATTAGAACTTAAAGAGTTACCCAGTCATTTGAGGTACGCTTTCTTAGGCGAAGGCGATTCTCTAACTATAATTATTTCTAACAAATTAACAAGCGATCAAGAAGAAAAATTGAAAGAAGTTGTTAGAAATAGGATAGGAAGTATGGGATGACAAATTTCAGACCTAAAAGGAATTAATCCTAGTATAGTAATGCATAGAATTCACTTAGAAGAGGATAAGCCACCTAAAGCGGATAGGCAAAGACGCTTAAATCCGAACATGAAGGAAGTAGTCAAAAATGAGATTACTAAACTTTTAGGTTATGCAGGTTTTTACAGACGGTTTATAAAGAACTTTTCTGTAATTTCCAAACCACTTACTAATTTGCTTATGAAGGATTCAACTTTTGATTTTAATAAAGATTGTTTACAAGCTTTCAATACTTTGAAAACGGCTTTAGTCAGTACACCAATAATATCAAAACCCGATTGGAATCTACCTTTCGAAATTATGTGTGATGCGAGTGACTTAGCTGTAGGATGTGTATTAGGTCAAAGGAAGGATAAGAAACTTCATGTTATATATTATGCGAGTCACACATTGTCCGGTGCACAACTAAATTACACCACAACTGAAAAAGAAATGTTAGTAGTAGTTTTTGCATGTGATAAATTCCGATCTTATTTGTTAGGATCTAAGGTCATTATTTATACTGATCATGCAGCTTTACGATATTTATTTGCTAAGAAAGATGCAAAACCACGTCTTATTCGATGGGTTTTACTATTGCAAGAATTTGACATTGAGATTAAAGACAAAAAGGGAGTTGAAAACCTGGTCGCCGATCATCTGTCAAGACTTGAGGATGAAAATGGTCCCATCGGTGAAACATCAGGCATTCGAGATGATTTCCCCGATGAACATCTCATGCAATTACAAAGTGTCATAACTCCATGGTATGCGGATATAGCCAATTACTTACCTGCACATGTTGTGCCAGATGGATTGACTTACCAGCAAAAGAAGAAATTCTTTTCAGAAGTTAAGAAATATTTTTGGGAAGATCCATTCTTGTTCAAAACATGCGGCGATGGAATATTTAGGAGATGTGTTAGTGAGTTTGAACATGAATCTATAATGATAGAATGTCATGCTAGCGCTTACGGAGGTCATAATAGCGTAAGCAAAACAGCAACTAGAATACTTGAATGCGGATTCTTTTGGCCTACTCTGTTTAAAGATGTCCGTTCATTTATTCTCCGCTGTGATAAATGTCAAAGAATAGGGAATATAGGAAGGAAAGATGAGATGCCTCTTACGAACATATTGGAAGTTGAAATCTTCGACGTATGGGGAATTGATTTCATGGGTCCTTTTCCTCTTTCTTTTGGCAAAAATTATATATTAGTAGCCGTAGGTTATGTTTCAAAGTGGGTTGAAGCAATTGCAACCCCGACAAATGATTCTAAAGTAGTTGTTAAGTTTTTAAATTCAATATTCTGTCGATTTGGAGTTCCTAGAGTTATGGTAAGCGACGGTGGTACCCATTTCGTAAATAGAGCTTTTGAGTCACTTATGAAAAAATATGGAGTACACCATCGTATCTCTACACCGTACCATCCTCAAACGAATGGTCAAGCAGAAATTTCAAATAGAGAACTCAAATGGATACTTGAGAAAACAGTTTCGTCTTCTAGAAGAGACTGGGCACATAAACTTGACGATGCACTATGGGCATACCGTACTGCATTTAAAACACCTATCGGGATGACACCTTATAGATTAGTCTATGGTAAAGCTTGTCATTTTCCGGTTGAATTAGAACATAAAGCATATTGGGCTATAAAAACCCTTAATTATGATTTGCAAAGTGCAGGGGAAAAGCGTTTGTTTGACTTAAACGAGTTGGATGAATTACGCTATTTGTCCTACGAAAATGCGAGCATTTATAAGGAGAAAATTGAAAAGTGGCATGATGCCAAAATCAAAATTAAAAACTTTAATGTTGGAGATAAGGTCTTACTTTTTAATTCTAGATTAAAATTATTTCCAGGTAAGATAAAATCTAGATGGGCTGGACCATTTTTGGTTGTTCAAACATTTGACTACGGAACATTGGAGCTAGAAAAGTCTAATGGCGACCGATTTAAGGTCAATGGTAATCGTTGCAAAATTTATTTCGACGGAGCTCCTATTCAAGCAATTGAATACGTGGATAAATTTTATAAAAATTAATTTCTTTGATTTTTATGTTTTTAATTTATAGCTTTTCTTATTTTCATTCTTTTTCTTTTTAATTTATTTGTTTTCTTTTTAATTTATTTATTTTTAATTTATTTTAATTTTTATTTATTTTTTTTATCATTAAGTACAAATGAGTTTCATTCACATTAAAATTTTAATTTAGTCATGTTTTGAAATTTTCATTAGGTGTTAAGTGTTATTTAGAAATTATATATGCAGAAATCTCAGTTGAGATTCCGAAAATCTCAGTTGAGAAATTTTCTGTCTTTTTACATTTGAAATAACTGTAAGTGATTACAGTCTTCTTTCTTCAAAATTTTATGTCAGTTAAATTGAAGAGGTATCACTTTGCCACCTATTTCTTTCTAACAGATATACCCTTTCACTTATAGTTCTTATATATTCCTGTAGGATCAGACTTCTTCCATTTTACTTCATCTTTCTAAATTTCTTTCTCAAGATCTCAAATCCTACAGACTTCATTTTTCTTTTCTATCACAAACATGACTAAGTCTTTGAAGAACATTCAAAAACAAAATCCTTCTCGAAAGGAGAAAGTTGATATCTCCGATAGATATGGAGCATGGTTTCCCATTTATAACCATGACGAGGGGAAACGTTTTATGCAATTCAGATATGCTCAGTTCTTTGGCATGATGTATCTGGACGAGTTTCTGAACGAGGAACTCGGGATAAGCGAAGACATTGATCGCTATCTGACTAATTTGAGTTGGTCAAAATTTGTTCATATGAAATTTCCTATAATTGGAAATTGGGTTTTGGAATTTTTCTCCACAGTTCGGTTCGTCAACAAGAGACGTGTTCGTCTCAGTTTTCGTTGTGAGGGGAAGGTATTTACTTTTGGCTATCCAGAACTTCACAATTGGTTTGGATTTCCACCCCGAGACACAACTAAACACCATCCTGGAAGGGATATGACTTCTAGAGACATATAGAGGATGCTAACAGGATTTAGGCGATTCAATCCACGTCTTGCCTTTAACAAATCCATTAATTCTAATTCCATGCTGTATCTGCACAAATTCCTCTGTCACAGCCTTTTTGGTCGAGTCAGTAGCAATATTGTGAAAGATACTGATCTTTATGTGTTGGGCGACATTTTCCAACACAACTCAGTTAACTCCTCAAAGATTTTGATGGAGGGGTTAGTTGCTGCTTCCCGTTCGAAGAAACAGAAGATTGGGTTCGCCAATATCATATGTGGAATAATTTTAGGTGCCAAGGGAACCATTTCTGTTCCTTGGACTGATACAGAACCATACCCGATTTTAGACTACGAGTTCTTGGAGAACGAGGGACTTGTCAAACGAGTTTTCCGTTCTGGTCCAACATTCCTTTCTGCACCAGAGAGGCAAGTCTTCGTTCAAACGAAGATTAAAAGGGCCAATGCACGTCGTCTGTCATTTAGTTAGGGATGTATATATTTTATGTGTTTCTGTTTGTTGTTTTTAATATATATATGAGTGCTTGATTGTAACTTATGTTTTTATAATGTTTCTATGTAGATGTATATTATGGTATTGTTTACAAATGATAGATAAAAGTGCATTAATTCTTTAGTTTATTTCTTTTTTCTTAAGGAACAACCTTTGGTTTTCCTTTAATTTAATGTTTTAGTTTTGTTTATCTCAGTTTTAGGGATTAATATTTACATTAATGTCACTTACTTCACGGAGGAATTGGTTTTGAAGTGTTAAAATCATCAAAAACAGTCCCACTTTTACCCAGATTTTTCAAAATCTCAGTTGAGATTTCGAATTCTCAGTTGAGACAGCAGAGGAAAATTTTTTCAGCAAAATTTCGCCCCTTCCCTACTTGCTGTCGCGACTGAGATTTTGAAAATCTCAGTCGCGACCTGCGACATGTAGGTGCGGGATTGGGCGAAATTTTCACCATCTTTTCCTATTCCTACTCTATTTACTACCCTATTCAACTATCCTAATCAATACCTATTACTTACACCTATATATATCACCTATTTTTACACCAATCAATCATCTTTTCTCTTCCCAATAACAAGATTCACTCATCTTCCCCATAAATTTTTACCCTATTCATCTTCTTCCTCAATTCACCACCATTCTCTTTCATTCTAACTTTCATCCTTTCATATTATTTTCACCTATTTTACCCAAATTTCATCTATTTTCACCCAAATTTCACAAACCAAAACAATATGCCTAGACAAAAGACCGTTGCAAACAAAGCCAAAGCCTTTTGATTCACACACGGTTTGGAATTCTTTAACCGGTTTAGATGTTTTTCGTCAAAGAATACATCTAGTAAGCTAATTAAGGATGATTGTATATTCTTCTTTCACAAGTTTTTATCATTCTCCTTATTTGGTCGGGTTGAAAGTTCAAAAGTGCAAGTTCGTGATTTGGTTGTGTTTGATGCTATTTTTAAGGGTTGACAATTGATAGTATTGAGATAATACTTACTAATTTAGTTCGAGCTTCCAAGTCCCGCAATAAGCAAGTGCCTATGGGTAATTTAATTACCGGCATTGTTTTGGGCGCTCGAGGTGAATTAGCGGATTATCAAAATATGCCTCATGTTGGTTTACCATCATTGGATCTCACGGCACTTCAAAGGGCCAATTTATTAAAGAAAATGGGACCGCCTGCCTTTATCTCTTATGCGGATCGCACGAGACGTGTTTTTGCTACGATGAGTAGTGAAGCCTCGGGTTCTCAAGGTTTAGGTGCCCAAGATGATAATGAGGAGGATGAAGAGGAATTTGATGAAGAAAAAGAAGAAGAAGAGGAGAATGTTGATGTTAATGCCACCGAGCAAGCAAATATGGAACCAAATGAAGAAGAACAAGTTGGATGGCAACGTGTTTTGACACAAATGAACGAGCATAACCGTCACATGAATTTGCGGTTAGATGAAGTCGTTGCCAATAATGCCGAAATGAGTTCAAGGATCACTACGTTGAGTCGTGAGCACAAGTCTACTCATCGCCGGATGCTCTTTTTCTTCCGACGCCAAGGAGTTGAGACTACGCCTTCTCCACCACCATCACCTTGATAGGTTTTATCGTTTCTCTCTTTAACTCATTTTCGTTATTATTATTATGTTTTATTCGGTTTGGTACAATATTTTTACTTATGTTTGGTACAATTTTCTTTATTATTAATGTTTGAATGTTATGGTATTCTATATTTTTCATTTCTAATTCGTATGATTTATTTCGTACTATTTTTCGTGTTTTATTGCTTTTTGCACCAATGAGGACATGGTCCAAATTAAGTGTGGGAGGAGGTATTTCATATCCATTTTATTTTTAAGTACGAATGAATGCAACGAATGAGAATGAATGCTATTTATTTTTAAATGCATTCAATTTTAAGTAAAGTATAATATGCAACAATTTTTCAAAAACAAATGCAACATTTTTGCAACACTTTTTCCCATGCAACACTTTTTCACAAATAATAGCAATTTTTCATAAAGGATAAATTTTTGTTAAAAAAAAAAATATATTTCATATGTTTTCAAACACTTTAACTTTCAAAATAATGTTAAGCATATTTTAAGGTTATCATTATTGATAGAAATAATATTTCTATACGGGCTATATTTTTACAAATATTTTTACAAATCTCCGATACGATTTTATCAAAAACGTCTCGAGTAAATGTATATAAGTAAAATTTCTTTAGTTTCAAATCTCTACTTTATATCATGAATTCATGATAGATATAAATCTTATTTTCAATTTTCAATTAGGTTTATAGGCATAAATCGAACTAACAACTTTAGCTTTTTAGCTCGATATTATTTTTCGTCTTACATTAAAAACCAATTGAAGTTTTTAAGGAAACTTTAGCCATAATACATGTTGAATTTCAAGTCAATATAGGATGAATGTGCTATTTTTCTTTCCCAATTTTATTTTCATATTAAATCAAGTAGTCGTATTCTTAACTTTTGGCCACGATTGAGACCAACCTTATCACAATCGAGGTATGAAAGGGAAGAAAATTAAGTATCGTTTACTTTTGGCCACGATTGCGACCACCCTTATCACGGTCGAGGTATGAAAGGAACGTTAAAAAATTAAAGCAAAAATTAAACGTGTTTAAAGTTTTAAGTAACGATTGCGTCCACCCATGGCATGGTCGGTACCTCTTAAACGAACACGAAAGAAAATAAAATGCGTATAAAGTTACGATCGAGACCACCCTTATCTTGGGCGTAACTAAGCAAATATATTAAACCTAAGTCCTTAAATCCATATTTGTAATAGTTTAGGTTTGGGAAAGGAAATTTTGTGCTTAGAAATGCCTTGAGACGAAAGATTCAAAAACATGCGTGCTTACACCGTCCCGAATACTTCAATATAAAAATTGAAATACAAGACGAGTAATATATCTCTTTTACACTAGCTAGTTTGATGCTTTGCGTATAAATATACCGTGAAAAGTTTATCTTTCGGTTTAACTAATTCAAAGAGGAATATATGGGTATATATTCTATTTATAAAGAGATTGATTAAAGAATAAATTCAATGAAATTTTGCTCGGGACTAGCAAAAGCTTAAGTGTGGGAGTTTGTTAAGCCCAAAATATACCTAAAATATCATATATAAATACGTTAAATTTACATTAAAATCATGCTAATTATATTCATTTGGAATACTTTTACGTCTTTTTTTACTTCTTTGATGCAAGGTACCTAAATATTTGGTAAAATCCAAATAGGAGCAAAAACGGAGCTAAAATGGACGAAAAACCTTAAAAACGTACCAAGAATGCATATCAGTCAGAAGAACGCTCGAGGAGGATGAAAAACAGTCGAACGCCAGGGAGAACATCTCTCTGTCGCGACTGAGATTCTCAAAATCTCAGTCGCGACTTACGGAGGCCAGACCGGGGGAAAACAACGTATTCAAGCTCACCCCCTATACCCCCTGTCGCGACTGAGATTTTCAGAATCTCAGTTGCGACAGCAAGTCTTCCTGCACATAAAACACATGTTTAATTCGTAAAAACGTGTCTGTTCATTCAGATAAAAGCAACCCTTCACCAGCAGACACGACCCGTCATTTACAACCCTTCACCAACTATAAATAAGTGATCCATTTCAGAAATCAAGGTTGGTTAAGTTGGAAAAGTTAGAGAAATTAGAGAAGAAAGTTGTTATGTTGAGTTTCTGATTCAGAAAAGAATCAGAAAGTTAGATTTCATTTCTGTAAGCAATCGTGTTGTACACGAATTGTATTTAGATTAGTTATAAACACAGTATTAGTTTAGTTTTCATTCTGATAGTGGACGGGACCAGTCTCTATTCCAAAGATCCAGCGAGAAGAATTGACGGCTGAAGCGCATATGGTTTGACGAGCCTACGAAGTTTGAGAGAAAGATTGACGACCCGGATCTCAAAGTCTTCGTTACAATGCTATCCAAGTTTCTACTTCTCTGTTAACTTCTGAAAATTCACATTTCAATTAATGATATACTTATTTATTCAATATATTCTTACTGATGTTATTTTGATATTGTTCTGACAAAATGATTTTCAAAATGATATATTGGTGTTTTTATTAAAACGTTCTATTCCATCTTATTCTTATAAGAACTTTGTTGAACACTTAACAAATTTAGTTTTTTATGGATGACATGATCGCTGATCGCGGCTTATCAGAAGTAAAACACTAGTTTGATTAAGGTAGGAATTGTCTCTACGCTAGAGGGATTTCTATGGTTCGAAGCCATTTAATTGAGTAAATTATTATATTGTTACATGTCCATAATCTCACAAAGTTAAAGTTGTTTACTTTGCTTTATGAAAATAAGATCTATTTCATTCCGATTACGGAAGTATCTGTTTTGTAATCAAAATTCCAAACGGAATAGTTCTCTAAACTCGATATAATCTTTCTATCTAATCCTAATTTACCAAAACCTATTCCATCAACTAAACGTATTTCTTTTATTAAACCTAAACACGTGATTAAACCGAATTAAATAAAGTTTTAGTTAAAAAGCGTTCCCTGTGGGTTCGATATCTTTTATTACTACAAGCGTATACCGTGCACTTGCGGAAATCGCTCAACATTATCCCGTGTTGAAAGACAAATGATCCCACCGACATTGCTGTGCTCTTCTTCCATGAGGTGGTGAGATTACATGGGGTTCCAAAGAGCATAGTGTCGGATCGGGACACGAAGTTCGTTAGCGACTTTTGGCGAACTCTTTGGGCTATTCTTGGGACCACTTTGAAGTTTAGTACCACGGCTCACCCACAAATGGATGGGCAAATCGAAGTGGTTAACCGGACGTTAGGAAACCTATTGAGGAGCAAGTGCCAGGACAAGTCGAAGATGTGGGATTATGTGATCGCCCAAGCCGAGTTTGCTTACAACTCCACCGTGAGTTCTACTACCAGAAAGGCCCCATTCGAAGTCGTGTACACCAAGGCACCTAACCATTCACTTGAGTTGGGAGAGGTTCCAAAGGGAGAGAAGAGAAGTGCAGTGGCCCAAAACTTAGCAAGTGACTATCATCAGATGCACCAAGAGGTTCGGAATAACATTGGGGAGAAAAATAACAAAATCAAGGCCAAGGTTGATGAGCACCGGAGATATGTTCAGTTTAAAGTTGGGGATGAGGTGATGGTGTACTTGGGCAAGGAGCGGCTCGTGCATGCAACAAGTAGCAAGTTGAGGCCGAGGAAGTATGGCCCCTATAGAGTGGCCAAGAAAATTAGTGCCAATGCTTACCAACTAACCCTTCCTAATTGGCTTGGGAAGATGTCACCTTCTTTTAATGTGCATGATTTGAGCTTGTGGAAACCGGAGGGCATATTGCCAACCAAAACATCTGAGATGGAGTCCAACTCTTTCAAAGAAGAGGAGAATGATGAGGGCATCCCTTCATCTCAACCAACCCCGAAGCCAAGGGACAAGGAGCTCGGTTTCAAAGTGAGCAAGGACCATGGGGACCCGTCCAAGGAGGAAGAAAACAGCAGCAACCAGCAAGACACGCGAAGTGTGCCTACCAGTGCGTGGAGCGTGAAGAACCCAAAATCAGGGGAGAAGTCCAGAAGTTCATCCATGCGGAGCGTGTCCCCCGATGTGCGGAGCGTCAATCAGGCCTTCGGAGAGAGACATATCTAGGAGGTTATATACGCGGAGCGTACTCCTAGAGACACGGAGCGTGAAAGCCACCAGCGAGAGTCTTCAAGTCTAGGAGCGCAACCACGCGGAGCGTGAGAAGGGTTACGCGGAGCGTGAGAAGGGCTACGCGGAGCGTGCCTATCCGAAGAATGCTTCTTCCCCAAGTTCTTACTGCTGGGAATAAATCCTGCCACCCACTAATTACTGTTTTTTCATTACATTTTTATTATAGAAATGCCACTAATATTTACTACCCCTATTGTACCCCTAGTGGTTAAACTACCTATGAAATCCTAGGTTGGCCTTTTAGTCCTTTGTTAGTAAATTTAGGGAAGGTATAAATACTTCCTCTTTTGTAATGAGCCACAACTTTTGATGAATTAAAACTATAGCCTCCATTGGAGCTTTCGATTTCTATCCTTGGGTTTATTCAACCTTCTAGTTTAGCTAGAGAAGATTGTATTCTGTGTGAGTTTAAGATTAAAACTCTCAGTCGACTTTAATCTACATCAGTAGGGATATGTTGTTTGAATGATAATTTAACAGTTTTTTACATTATTAGAAATTGTTTTGTTAGAACGAGTCTTATTTAATATTTGATATTGTTAGTGAGTTCCATGTAAAGAACTCTAAAAATAAGGGAAAATTATAAAATTGGATCAAATGGGAGACCCATTTATATTTTTAACCCACTTATTCAACATACTACATATCTAGACTATGTTTGTGTGACTTTTCCAAAATACTCTCACCCTTTCATCTTCCCCCTTCTCCTTTCTTCTCCTTACGCGAATGGTTGCTCTCCCAGAGTTTTGATCTTCCTCTATTCCTTTAAATTTCGCATAATCTGCACCATTTCTCCACATCACCATGTATTTCTCTTTTTCCTCTCCTCATCTCTTGATTCTTCATCTTCCGAATCATAGAAAACGAAACAATGGTTCTTCATCTTCCTGTTCCTGCTCGTTCCTTGGTTTCTTTCTTCTTGTGACCATCGAAGAAATGGTTATTCTACGTTATTTTCATCGTTTTTCCCAGTTTATCATATTGTTATTGTCGATTTTAAGGGTGAAAGACGCAAAAAATGTAAGTATCTAATGTTTTGTCTGCGTTTTTACAGAAAATCATTTCGCGTAGTTGATGATTTCCCGAAGATCTACGTTGAAAAAGAGCCTGAAACGTGACGATCTATTTTGTGAATCGATGATTTTGCGAAGTGTGCGAGTAGAACAGATCATAGTTTTTCACTCGCAGACTTCGCGAAATCATCGATTCGCGAAGTAGATCGTCACGTTTCAGGCCTTGCAGACTTCGCGAAATCATCGATTCACGAAGTAAAATCATCATCTTCCCTGCATATTTATATTCGCATACTTCGCGAATCCTCATTTCGCGAAGCCAAATCGTCATTTTTTCTGCCTAACATGATTAAATTTTCTGAAGGTGGTTGAATACATAACATCCATTTCTTGAAGGTGGCGTACTGGGGTGCCATGAGAGATATCCATCCCAAAAGACCTGGACTTCCACTTCAAGATTGGTCACATTTACTTTAAAATGATTGGTCAGGAGTTATTGTGACAATCTTGTTGTGTACCATGTGATACGTCCCAAAAGGTCTAGAATTCTATTTATCATTCCAAAAGGTCTGGACTTCTAATACAGGGAGAAATTTCCGTCCAGATTCGTCACGTTCGCTTTAAAATGATTTCTTAAAAGTTTATTGTGGCATGTTATAAATTTTGATAATGTTATAATTTTAATATTGTTAAATCTTGTTGTAAGTTTTGATAATGTTATTATTTTAATGTTGGAATCCATTGTTGTTATGCCTTTTTGTTGTTATATACCACTTCGCAAAACTCGTTCGGACTTCGCATATTGAGAAATCTATGCATCTAATAATCCAAACATTATCTTTGCAGACTACAACGTGAATGTCATACAAACATATTAAGTAAGTAGGAAAAGTCATACAAACATAATCTACATATGTAGCATGTTGAGTAAGTAGGTTAAAAATGTAAATGTGTTTCCCATTTGACCTAATTATGTAATTTTCCTTAAAAATTATCGCTAAAAATAATCAGATAACACTGAAAAAAAATGTGTTGTATGATCAGAAGATAATGTCATACTGAATTTATCGAGAGAATTCTCGAGAGAATTCAATCAGACTCTGTAATCTGAATGCAATCAATTATTGTCATCAATTTGTACTTGTCATGCAATGCATTTTCCCAAACGTCAATTTGTCACTGCATAGTACATACAAGGCATATTTCTCAAAAGAATAAAATAATGTGATGATAAATTAATAAAATAAAATATCAATTTTAAAAGATAACCCTCGAGATTCACAATTTATTTGAATAGTATAGGTAAAAAAAAAAGGTTAAAGTGCAAAAATACCCCTAACGTTTTGGGTCATAAGCAATTTTACTTCTAACTTCTCAAATTGACCCAATTTATTAACGTTAGGGGTAAAATTGCTCTTGACTTCCAACGTTAGGGGTAAAATTACACAATTTTAGACGTTAGGGGTAAAATTGCTCCCGACCCAAAACGTTAGGGGTATTTTTGCACCTTAACCCTAAAAAAAGGTTGTAAAAAAAGTTTAATGACAGTAAGGCCGATAGAGGTTTCGAGAATTAATCTGAAATTAGTTGGGGATTAATTACAAATTAATCGAAGTTATATTTTTTATATATAATAAAAAAATCGTTATAAAGATTCAATAAAAAATATGTATTATACTACTATCTAAAAATAATAATATAAAATAATTTAATATAGAAAAATACATATATTATATTTGTAACATATATATTTAAAATATGTAAACATCAACATTTCAATAATAATGTCACTGAAATAAGTCAAGCAAATAAAATATAATATTTATAAGTAATATAATTCATGAAAAGTTATGAAACAATGTCTTTAAAGTCTTAAATCATATCCTAAAAACAAATAGAGCACATAATTGAACTAAACTATCTGAAAATAATAAACACAATCCACGAATAACTATACAACAATTTTCAACAGTGAATAATAAAGCACAAATAAAAAGTTTGTCCATCGTATCTTAAACGGTGCTTATGTGGTCTAAGTAGCCTCGACCGAGTCCAAGTGAAAATCAGATTCTCGATTTCGAGCGCCTCTATAAGACCTAAAAGGTCCAGACGGCCTTGTTCTTTGGCATTGGTTAAAAAACATAATAAGGCTCTCGATCTTTCATCTTTTTGGTTGAGTAAGTTCTTGATATTTGATTTACATATATTAAGCTTTTGAAATTTTTCATCATATTAAACCTCTGACTATTAAAAATCAGTTTTGAACATAAAACTCGATTAACAGAGTGTTTTTCATTTCACATGCGTTTGAAATTTGAACTTATCACAATCGGAAAACATTTTCTAATATGTGTAATGTGGTTATATGAAAACTGTAAAACCTTAAATTAAACTGTAAAAAATATAATTTCAAACTCATATGAAAGTAATAACGCACTAATTTGATAAGTAAGAGTTTAATGTTACTAAAAATAAAAATAAATAGATAAAAATTTAATATATCTGAATAAAAAATCTAAACTTAATAAAGCAATGCTTTATCATAATTTTTTTTTTACCAATATTATAACATAAAATTGGATATAATAAGAACATAGGGAATCAAATCCCTTAAATAATTGCAACAAAAAATCTCTTTGTCAATGAACACCTTAATAATTTCTATTTTTTGTAAGGAAAACCTAATAATTTATTGTGCAATGATTTTTTGTATGGTTGCAAAGATTCGGTAGGATACGATCTGCCACGTGGATTTTTGAAGGAAAAATTATATAATAAGGGAAACAAAATCCCATCTAGCTAGTTTTCTATTTTCTTAACAAGAAATTATATTATATAGGCTTAACATCATTTGCCGCTTGAACTTGTTCAAAAACCTTGATTGACCTTCTGAATTTTTAAAGTATCCTGATAGTTTCTGAACTTGCATAAAATGTTTAGTTAGTCCATTGAACTTGCGTAAAATATAATCAATTGATCATTCGGTTGCAAAAAAGTAAGTTAAATGCGAAAGATATATTCCACGTGTCTAAAAATGTTATTACATAATTCAAAAATAGAGTAAAAATAAAGTTAGTACTTGCTCAACTATAAACTTTGTATTCTCTAATATTACAACCGCAATGCCCCGATCTTGATTGTTCCAGCATAGCATATTATTTACATACGATGATGAAATTATATACGATCCAATCACATAAAATAGACATGTAATTATAAGGGCAAAGCACGAAAAAAATACTTGTGGTTTGCCTTATTTGCAAATAGAGGTCCGTGGTTTAAAAATTTACAAATAGAGGTATGTGGTTTGCTTTTTTTACAAAACAAAGTATTTAAAATTAAACTTTTAAGTAATTGATGACAATAAGAGCGTTTTCTAATTTTTTTTTCAATTACATTTATATATTGACAAAATATAAATCACAAAATCAAATTTCAACCATGTAAAATGACCTTAAATATCAATTCAGTTCATAAAGTGTCAGATTAGTAAAAAAACGTAAAATTCCACTATATTATTTATTGTTTCGATTTAGCAAGTTTTTTTTTCGGAGCTTGTGTTTTGCTGATAATTAAGAATAATTTTTTAAGAAAAAAATCTATTTAGTCGTAATCAGAACTTAACTGTGTAATTGTAATACTTTGTTTTGTAAATAAAACATACCATAAACTTTTATTTGTAAACTTTTAAACCACATACCTTTGTTTGCAAATTGGGCAAACCACATGCATTTTTTTCATACTTTTCCCTAATTATAATGCCTAAGCTCAGTGCAGTAGGTAGTAGATCGGTTGAAAGTACATTGACATAATTTTTTTAAATTGGGTAAATATTATTTAACACACTGTTTAATTATTGTATTTGTAAAAAAGCATTTTAAGATCCAAGCGTTTGTTAATGTATTATTGTGACTTCAGCGATTGCTTAAAAATAAAATACTTTCCGAAACATTTGTGAGTAATTTCTTTCTATATTGTGACTTGAGCGATTCCTTAAAAATAAAATACTTTCCGAAATACTTGTAAGTAATTTCTTTCTATATTGTGACTTGAGTGATTCCTTAAAAATAAAATACTTCCCAAAACACTTGTGAGTACCGATTTCGAGAGAGTGATGTTGATTTTATTCTCTCTTTCTCTTGCATAATTGGCTGATATATTATTGAGATCTTTCAAGTAGCTCAGTGAATTCTAAATTGCTTATATGTCATAATGAATAAAAATCAGAAAATGGCTTATAAGCCACATTGAATTAAAAAAATATCATCTTAACATCAATACAAACATAAATAATGAATAAAATCTGCCATCTCAATTAATATACTTTGACTTAATTAATTAACAAATATGCCATATGAAGGTTGTCATTCAAGGGTCATCGTGTTGACAGGGGTAATAAATATACCGTCATCGTAATATGCCTACGATGATAAAGACACATGTGAAATTATTTTAATTGACAAAATTCAACTGTCATCTGAAGCATTATCATATGACAGCGAGCTCCTAAATTGTTTTATTTTTGTCGGGACGACGATTTTAACTATCGTCTGAAGGGGTTATCAACGTAGTGGTATACACCACATATGATACAGATCGGTTTTATCTGAATTCGTGACGTGTTAGTTTTAATCGTAAACTAACAAAGATGTTCTTCTCTAGCTAAACTAGAAGGAGTGAATCCCAATTTCATGGGCTAAATCCATAGGAATAATAAAATCCCCATTGTTGAAGGTAGAACCTTAACAAAGCTTCTTGAAGAAGAATTATATTTGATTGATAAAAAGTTAAAGATTACAATAGAAAGAGATGTATTTAAATCATCTCAAAAACCCTAATTGCCAAATTACATAAAGGGCAAATTACATAACTAAGTAAAACATAAAGATAAGGGGTAAATGGGTTAATTATAAAGGGGTGGCATGGATGGTAAATAGGGAGTGGCATGGTTGTAATAAGGGAGTGGCAAAGGTGTAAATAAGGAGTGTCAGGATTGTAAATAAGGAGGAAGCTGGAGTAAGGAGCAAGTTCCTTAAGCTGAAGGCACGCGGGGCGTGCCTAATTATACTCGGGGCGTGCCTTGGCTGATGAGCTCTTTTCTAGATCAGTATTCACTCTACGCGGGGCGTGGGCGTGCCTTGGCTGATGAGCTCCTCTCTGGATCAGTGCTCACTCTACGCGGGGCGTGCCTTGGCTGATGAACTCTTCTCCAGATCATTTCTTCTTATACGCGGAGCGTGTTTTCCCTCTACACGGAGCGTGCCTAATCCAAGCCCTGCGTAGATGACCTCCTGAACTTCTCTTTGGATCAAACTCTCAAGTACGCGGAGCGTGTAATAAGCCACTCGGAGCGTGCCCCACATATTGTGTGGCACAGGTTGACCTCCTTGCTCGCTTGTTGCTCGTGCTAGATTCTTCCTCCGACTTCCCTCGTCTGGACCCGATCCAAGGGAAAGATGCCCCGCATCAACATACATATCTTACCATTTATTGATCAATTCAATTAGCAAATTATGGTTACCAGGTTCGAACCTACATCAAATTCAATCAAAAAGTTAATTTAATCAACAACTTAAACTCGTAGTTAAGAACCAAAAATAACATTTATCATTATCATTGACATTATAAGTGTGAAACTATTGAAATTTCAGCTATGATTTTGATGTTGTCAAAGACCAAGCAATTCGATAAATTCTTTCAAGTTCTAGAGTGTCAAATTTTTATGTTTTCAGATCTATTTGAATTGGAAACAGACCTACAGTCAAAACACATATCTACAGTATGCCCCCCACTACCTTTTCGCCAAATTAATTGGGGGCCTCAATATCGTGATTTAGTGTTATTTCTGAATTAATTTGTATTTTCCTTTTTAGTTTTTCTCGTCTAATTAGGATTCTATTTTTTATGCCTTTTCGGATTCTAATTCAACATTTTAGTTATTTAAAAGCTTGTTATGGTTGTAAGAAGAAAGTTTTATGAATTAATAAAATTGGTATTTTCGAATTACCAAAGTTTTAGAAAATTTTAGAAGTTTCTAGTAGGTATTCATGTGTCAACTCAACTATTAGATAGTAAATGTGTTTTTATTATTCCTATACCTCTGATATTCTTAGAATCAACACATTTATAACACCCTAGTTTTTTGAAATTCAACCAAATCAATAAACTACTAGCAAAACTGATTAATTTTGAGCTTATGTTTGAGACATTCATATGTTTAATTTATATATCAGCAAAACCCTTTAATATTTTAACTTTTTTAATTTGTAATTTTCCTATATCTTTATGAACACATGTTGTGCATTTTCCTATTCAACTATATCTTAATAAACTAATCTCTGTTCACCAAAAAAACAATAAACTAATCTCTCTCCATAAAAAACAATGCTTTTAAACTTTCTATTTGTTTATTTATTTATCAGCACATGGTTTCAGGTTTTTATTTTTTTTTATGCTTTGAGAAATATGCCAAATTGTCATGTAGTGGCCAATTGGTGACTTTCAATTCACATTGTGTTATTCTTTTATTTTTTATGTCTAAGTTCTCATCTATAAATTGATGACAGATGACCCAATCCCATTCTTAAAACCAGATTAATACCCTAAAAAGTAGCAGCAAAAATGGCAGTTCAGACACCAACAACCCCAGACCAAGATATTCTTCGTGGTTGTTTGAAAAACCTTCCACGCAGTTTTTGGGGTCAAACCTTTGCTTCACTTTCCCCACATGATTCGGTATATATCTAAGTTTTTCCACTCTATTTTCAATTAATTACCAGTTATATGTAGTTTCCTTCACATTTACACCTAAGCTTTTAATGATTTCTTAAACATTCCAAATGTTATTTTCAATTTGTTGAACCGCTACTGGCAGTTTCAACAAATTGAGGTAACAGAAATACGGTTTTAAGCAAGTTAAAGTAAAAATAAAAATTGGGTGAAAAAAAATTGTTTAGAAAGTTTGTGGATCATTAGATATTTAAGTACAAATTTGAGAGATTAAGTATGTATTATAACATATATCTAGTGCTTTTTGTTTATGATAATCACATTTATGACCCATAAATTATAGGGCTATTTATAGTGTAAGAATATTCTCATATATAAGTTCTTATATTATATTTTATATCGTGTGACATATGTTGATTTCACAGGAATTAGAATCACACATGAAAGAGGTGGAAATACTGAAAGTTAAAGTGAAGAATATGTTACTTCAGTCTAGAGAAGACTTAACACATAATATTCAGTTCATTAATTTATTATGTCGTCTTGGTGTATCCTATCACTTCGATGATGAAATTGATGAACAACTCAATGACATTTTCACTATGCTCCCTAAACTCTTGGAAGATAATGACTATGATCTCGGTACTTTGGCAAATTTATTTCGAGTCTTAAGGCAATACGGATACAAAATGACATGCGGTAAATACTTATTCATTATAATAACAAGTATAAATATAATAATATTTTTATACGCTTATTAGTGATACATCTATATGGACACACTGATATATATGGAAGGAATACATTTTGACTTAATTATGAACATACAAAATTAGATGTGTTTGAGAAGTTCAAAGATGGAGATGGAGAATTCAAGGAAGGAATTGCTAATGATGTTAAAGGTATTCTCTGCTTGTATGAAGCATGTTTTTTGGCGATTCCTGGGGAAGATATATTAGATGAAGCCCTTGCTTTCACAAGGAAGCATCTTGAAATTTTAGTTGAAAATTCAAGTCCCCATCTTCAGAAATTTATAAGGAATAGTTTGATGTACCCATCCCACCGCACCATGGAAAGAATTGATGCTTTACATTATATATCTTTTTATGATGAAGATGAGTCTGCTGATGAAACTCTTCTCAATTTTTCCAAGTTGGATTATAATGGACTCCAATTACTATACAGAAAAGAGTTAGCTTTAATTTCCAAGTAAGTAGTTATCCTATTTCAAATTTTTCTTTGAGTTTGTTATCAATATTGAAAATGTTATATATTATTTTTGTAGGTGGTGGAATGATTTAAATGTTGTGGAAAACATTCCCTACGCTAGAGATAGACTTGTAGAGACATATACATGGGTTGTCGGATCTGTTTTTGAGCCACAATACAGTATTGCTCGGATATTTGTATACAAGTTCATAGCATTGGTAGCAACAATGGATGATACTTATGATTCATATGGTACCATTGATGAAATTCGAATTCTCACTGATGCACTACAGAGGTAAAAGTGATCTTTGTAAATTATACTTTGATTGGGAACAATTTTCACAATTGCTCTTTATTTTAGATGTTATGAATGGAATGGAATCCGATTTGATTATGCGGAAAGAAAATTATGATCTAACTGAAAATAAAATATTTACATGATTTTGTAACAACTCTCGGATCTTTGCTTCTACATTTCTATATTGATGTTCATATATATATATATATATATATATATATATATATATATATATATATATATATATAGTTTAATATATGGATCTTAAATTTTTGAGTTTGCATCTCTAACTCGACTATCAATATATAATTTATATGTTTTCTTTTTTTAATTTCAGGTTTACTATAGATGCGGTTGATGAACTACCAGAGTATATGAAATTTCTTTACAGAGTTTTATTTGATTTTATTGAGAAGAGTGACACTCAAGAATACTCTTACAAAACTACTTTTGTCAAGGAAATGGTATATATATTATATATTTATAAGTTTAAGGGAAAAACACACAAATAAACTCTATGGTTTGAGCCATTTTTAAACATAAAATATGTGGTTTAAAAGTTTGCAAACAAGTAGTAAAGACAATATAAAAATGTTAACACCGTTAGAAAAAACAAATTTTCAAATTAAAAATAAAAACACAAAATTACCCTTTGACAATTTGACCAAAACATGTCAGGTCTACTCTATATAATGGTGTTAACATTTTTTTTTTCTTCTTTTCCTAATGGAATAAAGTTAGCTGTTTGCTAACTTTTAATAGCTCAAACAAAAAGTTCTATTTTTATACTTTTTCCTAAGTTTAATGTAACGTAAATAATATTTCAAATAATTTTCTATTTGTCACTCTTTGGTCAAGAAATTTATTAAATTAGGGTAAAGGGTGGAGAATCTGCTTAAATTTACTATTCATTTTTAATTGAACATGCTTCTCTTTAATTCACAACTCAATTTTGTTTTTCAATTTCTACATATAAATGATATCATGTATTTAAAGTCATTAATAACCCATTCCAAATAAATAACGTACATTTTGACGAAAATAAGCATTATAAAGTGATAAAAGAGTGTTTTGTTTTTTTTGAGAAATTGCTTGTAATTTCATTAGATGAAAAAAAGAAGTACAACAAGCATAATGTAAGGAATAAAACTTTACACAATTACAGACAAATACAATATCCACGAAGGGATGAAAATGACTACAAAGGGCAAAAAGAACCCATAAAAGGGTGTTAGATATATAGTAGGATCAATTTTTTCTTTTGTTTTTTTAGTGTTATTAATTTTTTTTTTAAATATAAGAACCTATATTTTACGGAATGTACAGGGAATATATATATATATATATATATATATATATATATATATATATATATATATATATATATATATATATATATATCGATTGAAGCTGAGACGATACAGTAGCAATGATCCTAGAATCCCAACTAAGTTGGCACGCCAAGAGCACGCACTGAAAACCTGATATTATTAAAAATAAAATAAAATAATGTAACACAGGGGAAACCGAAAAACAAAGTAACAAAATAAAATAACAATAAAAAGCAAAAAAACAAATAAATCAACGAAATCTAAAGTGACCAACATTACAGATATCATCAAAAAGCAGTGATATACAAGGGTACTACTATATTCTTTTATGATTTGAAGTTTTGTTTCTACCTTTCCCTTTTAATATATTTGGATTCTTGGTAGTTTAAAGTGGTTTATCTCTAATATTAACGTAGTTGGGATTAGTGCTTCACCACAGCTTTTATTACCCGTGTTTATACAAAATATATATTAATGAACTAATTACCAGATACAAGAATTGGCTACAAGCTACCAATTGGAGAGGACATGGAATACAGGTAGAAAAGCACCCTCCTTCGATGAGTATATCAAAACTGGAAAAGTCACAGGCGGTTATGACGGTACTGCAGCAGCATTCCTTTTTGGAATGGAAAATATGGGCATGAATGAAATTTCGTGGATTCGAAATAATCCAGAAATTGATGTTGGTGCCTCATTATATCTTCGTTTAATGAATGACATTGATGGAGTATTAACGGTATGTTAGATTATTATTAGTATAATTTTTAAATTGTTGTCAACAATATTATTGTTAATGATACTAAGAACTATTTTACATAAAACTTTAAATTGATATGTAAAGCACAATGTAGTCCTCTCAAACATAGACCATGAAAATATATTACCCAGTTTGTCAGGATTCGAACGCTCAACTGCTTGGTCCAAAAGACTCTGGTAACATATTATGAAACCAATTGAATTAAACATCCAAGCTAATAGTTAAGGCTGAACAATAGATCTTTCATTAATATCTGACATAAATAACCCTTTATGTCCTATGTGGAAAATAATGGGATACTTAGACAAGTTGACGAGCGTATCACTTTAAGCGAAATGTGAGAGAAAACAAGCTACTGTAAATAACTTTAGGAGGACAATAGATCACTTCAAATAAACTAATACTAATGAAGTCAATTGGTTACTCTAATCAATAATTGGTTGTTTCCAATGTTGGAGGGTGAAATTTCGGCCTTTATGGCAAACTTAAAGGACTAAGTACTAATTAAGACTAATTTTAGTTATTGTGTCACACATATGTATATGAATGAATGAATTTGTAAAATTATGCTTTAATAAAATTTGTATATTTTGATTTAATGAATATAAAATTTATATTTGAAGGATGAGACGAATAGAGGAGAATTTCCTAAAGCTATTGATTGTTATACTATACAATATGGTGTGTCACAAGATGAGGCGATTAAAGCTATTCAAATAATACTTGAATATAAATGGAAGGAAATGAATGAAGATTTGTTGAAACCAACTACGGTGCCAAAGATATTGCTCAAGTACACTTTAAACTATGCTCGCATGAGTATTCTTTTCTACCAAGGGACCGATTTATTTACTTATGGACACAACATGAAAGAACTTGTTCCATCATTGTTCATTAATTCACTTCGAATGTAATATCAACATATTTCTCTTTTAGCTTATTGTGGACAAGTTCATGAAAACAAGTGGTTTGGTTTGTAATGGAACTTTTATTTTCTTTTTTTTGAATAAAATGCTGGGACGCGGCTGAGGATCCAGACATCCCAACTAGGTCGGCACCCCCGGAAGCCTTAGCCAACCCGAATATTATTAAAAAATGAAAGAATTACAGAGGAAGAGTTAAAGAAAGCGAACATGAGCTATATTACACAGATCATCAAAAATAAAAGATTTGCAAAATTGAGGAGGAGCACTCCACCAGGTAATGTCTGCAGATGTTTTGCCGAAGTTTGCTAGGCTATCAGCCGCTTGATTTCCCTCCCTATAGATGTGAGAGATTTTACAGTTCATATTTGTGCTGCGATCAAGGCATTTTAGCCAATCCTGTCTGATTGTCCATGGAACTTGTTTCGACTTACTGGTTAGCAAGGTAGTTGCATAAGAAGAATCTGATTCAATCCATAAATTAGTCCAATCTCGTTCCCACGCAGACTCCACATCAAAAATTATTGCTTTCAGCTCTGCAATGTGAGCATACGAATCCAGAATACTGAACGCGAAGCAGCCCTTAACGAACCCTCTAGAGTTCCGAAAAACTCCCCCTGCACCAGCCAATCCAGGGGCCCCGGCTGCCGCCCCGTCCGTATTAACTTTGACCCAACCCGCGGGAGGAGGAATCCATCTGACGATTAAGAAGTTCGGTTCTGGCGGAGGCCTGTTGCGAAATCTGGTAAGCTGCTCTAACTCACGGATATGATGGAGCAGATTATTTTTTAAGATTTGGATTGAGGGGAGCTCCTCTTCAAATATTGCTCTGTTTCTTATATGCCATATGAACCATACACATGTGACCACAACCCCTTGCCAAAGATTTCTGATCTGTTTACGGATCCGCAGTTCCCGCAATTGTCTGAACAGAACGGTGAAAGTTGTTGCCGGTGCCAACGTCAAGGCGAACATGCTATAGACCAAATCCCACAGGCTCCCTGCTATGCTGCAATTAACGAACAGATGGTCTATAGTTTCAACTTCCGCTTTGCAAAGCTCACAACGGGAAGATAAAACAAAGCCACGTCGCTGGAGATGAATTTGAGTGGCGAGCTTCCGGTTAACAAGCAACCAGCACGTAAAGGATCGTCGTGGAGGTATGGCTGGATTCCAAACAAACTTGCGCCAAGGGACTATTGCAGTAGAGTGTATGGATTCGTAGAAATTACGGGCTGTTAGGGTGCCAGACACCGATTTAGTCCAAATATAGAAATCGATTAAATCCCTGCTCATGTGAACCTGTTGTATATTATGCTGAACCTCTATCGGGAGCCGATCAATGTTGACCCATTCATTACCGCGTCTAAAATTCTGCACCGCTTCATACAAGAGATGTTGATTACGCTGCGGTATATCAATCTGATTAGCAACGGACGGGGTAATCCAGCTATCCGTCCAAAAATTAAGGGTCGAATTTTCACCAAACCACTAGATAACATTTACTTTAATTTCCTTATAGATAGGCCTTGCTGAAACCTAGATAGAAGAGTTAGAAATGTACCTCCTCGAGAGCCCCGAAGGCGCCAGAAACCGCAAACAGAGCAGCTTAGGGATGAGAAGTTTTCCAATTATTAAATCCCAGCAGAACTTGCTAATTAAAGCACAATTGAAGAGCCGAAGATCTTTTATTCCCAAACCGCCACTATCCATAGACAAACAGCATGTAGACCAAGGAACAGACACGAGCTTGCGAGTTTCTCTGTCCCCAGTCCAGAGAAAATTCTGAATCGCCTTGTTAAGCTTGTCCAGCAAAGATGCATGCCACTTATATATCAAGAATGAGTGAACTAGCGCCCCTGTTAGAGCTGATTTGATTAGTGTCAAACGGCCAGCCATGATGAGGGATTGGCCTTTCCAAAGGGTGAATTTTCCAAGGAAACGGTCAGCCAGGGGTTGCAAAAATCGGGCTCGAGGAGCTCCTTGAAAGAGAGGCACCCCTAGATAGTTGAAGGGTAGGCTTGCAATACGGATACCCAACACCCCGGCCAATCTGAGTCTACGATTTGAGGGAATGGAATTACCGAAGAAGGCTTCCAATTTATCCCAATTGACATTCTGACCTGAAATAGAAGCATAGAAATCAAACAGCTCCTTTATACATCTCATGTTGCGCAATGAAGTCTGGCCAAAGAGTAACATGTCATCCGCGTAGAGCAGATGCGACGGAAAGTAGACTTGACCCGTGTAAATCATAGGTTTAAACCTTCCCTCCTAATCAAGATTAGAGAACCATATGCTGAAGAAGTCTTCCGCAATTCCAAATAGAATTGGGGAGAGGCGGTCACCCTGGCGAACGCCACGAGAACAACCAAAATAGCCCTTTGGACTACCGCCAAGCATAATTGAAATCCGAGAGGATCTTAGGATTTCCAGAATCCAATTCCTGAACTGAAGGGAGAATCCAAATGCTTCAAGCACAGCCAAAAGGAAATTCCAGCTAAGCGTGTCAAAGGCTTTCCTGATGTCAATTTTCAAGGCCATATTACCTCCAAAACAGTCTTTCTTCAACATGTTCACCCCCTCTGAAGCCGCTGCAATACAATGATGAATACTTCTGCCCTGGATGAACCCGAATTAATTGTCAAAAACAATTTTCGCAGCAATAGGCGCAAGCCGATCAGATAGTATCTTGGAGATAATCTTGTAACTAAAGTTACCCATTACAATAGGTCTAAATTGGGAAATCACATTGGCACCCTCAATTTTTGGCAATAAAGCCATGATACTGGAATTTAAACTAGGCAACATGTAACCTGAGGAGAAGAAGCTTTGAACCATTTTGCAAACATCGGATCCGATAATATCCCAGAAATCACAATAGAATGAGCCACCGAAACCATCCGGCCCTGGTGAGCTGTCACTACTGAGATTGAAGACTGCGGTTTTGATCTCATCCTTGGAAGGGGACATAGTAAGTGCTGCATTCTCCATATCAGATACGTTTCTTGGTATCACATCAGCAACAGCGTCGAGGCTAACCGGGGAGCTGTTATCAGTGAAAACTTCCGTGAAGTAGTCAATAACATGTAAAGCAATTGTGCCTTCGTCACTCGTCAGTGCGCCATTGATAGAAAGTGACTGTAGGTGGGCCTGAACCTTTTTCACTTTTGCACAACGGTGGAAAAAGGATGAATTTCTGTCCCCAGCAGCTAACCATTTCGCACGGCTTTTATCCCTGAGTAACATCTCTTGCCGGTACAGCTGCAGATCTAAGTCTCTCTGTGCTTCTTCCTCAATCACACGATTACTCTCATCCAGCCCCTGATCAGAAATTTCTTTTTGAATTCTTTCAAGATTGGCCTTGGCGTTTTCAATATTCACCTCCACACGGCCGAAAACTTCTCTATTGCAAATCCGAAGCTTTTGACGCAGCGTTTTGAGTTTGAGGCAAAATAATTGAGCCGGAGGCAGCGAAGCCTGTACGCTGTTCCAGTGATCCGCAATCACAATCCAGAGATTCTCGTGAGTGTTCCACATAGTAAGGTAGCGGAATCTGCATTTTCTTATTAAGCCTGATGTGCAAGAGAGCAGCAGCGGACTGTGGTCTGAGTGGTGGCGAGGGAGAGCCGAGCAACTGAGCACGTCCCAGGAGTCTACAAAAGCTTCATCTACTAACACCCTGTCAAGTCTACTTTCAACGTGCTCCGGATCCAATCTTCCATTAGTCCATGTGTAAAACATACCAGTGGTTTCAATATCAATTAGGCCGTTATTGCTGATAAATCCGCGGAAGTCAGAACAGGACCTATTAGATGGGCATCGGCCTGTTTTTTCATGTGCGCCAGTGATTGCGTTGAAATCACCAATTATGAGTCTCTTAGTTCCCGGAAGCGAAGACAACGATTCCCAAAGTAACCGACGCAGCCCTACAGAAGTGCTGGCATAGACAAAGGATAGCAAATATACATTTCCATTCGAACCAAATTGTATAGAGATATGTTGATCATGAATCAAGCTAATAATGCATAAATTAGAACACCCAACCCTACAGAAAAGCCAAATCGAATCTTGTACATTCCCAGCCACAAACTGCAGACCCAAAGAAGACCAAAAACCAGTTGATATCCGATTAAAAGGGACCAAAGCTTCAGAAATACATACTAGATCAGGTCAATTTACATTGCAGATGAGCTTTAAAGCTCTCTGAGTGCCAGGGTTGTTAATGCCCCTGCAATTCCAGTATAGCATTAACATGAGTATCTGGGGGGGGGGGGGGGGACTCCGCCTCTTAGGTGGGCTGGAGTAGCCATGCTGACCGCTTTGCTCTTAAGTTTCTTTTTTACAGTGGTCCATTCGGCATTCATATCTATTGCAGCAACAATTTCCATCTTTTGGTTTGGTTGCCACAGCTGATGCACCCAGTCTGCCGGCTCGTTAGACATGCTTAAAGGGCGAGGGATCGTAAAGGGTACCTTAATTTGTCCAAGCCCCTCTGTATCTGAAGCTGACCGACTCCCGTCATCGTTGTAGTCACCCAATGGTCGCAGCGTTTCTTTGGGTTTTTCAGAGCTTGGTTCTGGAATGGCGGAGTGGTGCAAGATCATTTGTAAGGTGTTTTCCTCGCTCGACGCCCCATTTTCTGCTGATTCAATTTCATCTGAGACATTATAAGTGTCTGTGTTGGTCATCGGTTCCTTTTGAACTTGGTTCCCTTGCCCGCCCTTACCTATCTTCTCTTTCAGAACTGGTTGCTTGACATCTCTACTTTTGTTCCTTCTACACTGCGCGGAGGTTTGACCAATAGAACAGCACGTTGCGCAAAGGGGCGGGAGATGCTCATATTCTAAATAGACCCATTGTTTATGGTTATCTGTATCCACTCTCAATTGTGTTTGAATTTCCCGAGCTAAATCCACGTCGATTAGGACCCTTGCATAATGGACAAATTCCCCATTAACTGTATTATTATCAAATCGGATTAGTACACCCACCACGCGGGCTATACTGACAATAATCCGGGAGTCCCAAAACTCCTAAGGTAAGTTATAGAAACGAACCTAAACTTGAGCGGATGTGGATTTATGTGCATCAGGGTTGAAACCTGGAGTCCAGGGGATGAATCTCATAATACCAGGTTTGAGCTGAAGTGCGCCCAGGCCCCAGATAGTTTGCAGAGCTTCAGAATCAGGCATAATTATCTGATAAAAACCCTTTCCCAATGAGATTAAATTCCAGTCCATAGATCTTTTCCATACCTGATTTAAACGTTGTTTGAGCTCGGAGTGCTTCCACGGTTTGTCGCCTTTGTTGAGGGCGATGCGACCAATAACAGAGTGTTGGAAGGATTTGACCATCTCCTCATAGATAGATTGTTGTATTTTGATAGATTTGAAACCGCCTTCCTCCAAAACAATTGGCTGTGACGGCGAAGGAATTGTGGTTGGCGCAATTGATTTTCTCAACACCGATGCAAAGGAGAGCGGAGTTTTGGGCGTAGATTTAGGTGGGTCGGATTTCCGATTATGGAAACGGGTGAAGGCGGCTCTGTCAAACAGATGGGCAATCGAATAGGGCGCATCGGAGGCATCTGGAGGTGATGTCGCCATGGCAGGGAGGATGACGGCGGCGTAGGTTAGGTCGTCATTGAAAAACTTAAAACGAGATGGATTTTTTTGAAAATGAACTCTAAATTATATTGCAATCTCTGTAATTATTACAAAACAATTTTATTAAAGATTTAATTGTTAAATTCGAAAATTCATTATTAATTATTCAATAATTAAATCTTAACTCATTGTTTTGTAACTAATAATTGAGATGTAACATATAATTAAAAATCCTATGTGATTTAGGATACCTATGTGCATGAGAAATCTTTCTTGAATTAAAAATCCTATTTGTTTATGCTCCTTCTGGTAAAACCAATGTTTTGAATTTTCTTGCTTGTCCATTTTTTTGCTGTGAGTGAGTACAGACAATCTCTCGAGTTCCAAAACTTAAGTGAAGAGAATAGAAACATACATATGGAGGTTCACTTCTAGTGCCTCGTTCTTGCCTTGGATTTTACTTATTTGTTACATAACATGTCTTGAGAAACTTTTGTGCAGGTTATCACGGGTGGTAAAAGAGTTGATGTTTCAGTATATGATATTGTTGTTGCAAATGATATTCCTCTAAACATCAGTGACCAGATAGCTATTCTTATTTATGATACGATTTTTACAATTTCTACACGTGCTGATAGTCTAAATATATCTTTAAATTATTGCTGAAGAAATTTTAGTTATTGGTCACTATCTTGCCATTGATGAATGTAGCATGACTGGGAAAGCAAGATTGTAAGGGTCCTTTGCATATTCAATTTCGATGCCATAGGGCTACTCATTTTATATGTGCTATTTCTGCAAGTTTACAAGAATTATAGGGAACCATTTCTAACGCCTGGTTCTAAAGTGGCAGATGGTAGTGGTATTGTGGTGGTATAGTTCTTTTTTTTCTTGTGTATAGTACTATCTTATTCCATTCAAGAGAAACTCTTGGCATGTTTGGGTAAGCACAGAGCTACGAAACTCACTTCAATAGCAGCTAGATTTAATTAGGTGATTCCCAGAAAGTGTCGGAGCATCAAGAGTGCTATTCACGGTTGTTGAATGATTATTAGTTCTTTTGCTCTTCATTAATGGCAATATTCGCATACTCAATCACTAATCTTGCTTGTTACTGTGAACTACAAACACCATGTGCACTTTGCTCACAGCTTGATCAGATTTTGTGGAAATGCAATTCACAACTCCCTTCCATCCAAAATTTTATTTATTTAATTATTTACAATTTTAATTCAAATAATATCATTAATGAGGAGAAATATCATTATAAAAACTTGAACACTTTAATGAGAAGATTTTTAATCATTTTAAACATTTCTTGAGATGATTTTTTTTATCATTATAAACATTTTAATGAGAAGATTTTAAATCATTATAAATACTTTGATGAGAATATTTGATTAGTATTAAAAAATATTTTAATAAGGATAAAATTATTATCATTGTATGTTTATAACAAGTATACCACTTTATCCTCGTTAATACTTTTAGTAAGGGATCCCAGTAATGAGAAGTTCCATTAGAGTAATTATTCTCGTTAAAAACGTTTTAGTGAGGATATTTAGACTTTTAATGAGAATATTTTCCTTTGTAAAAAGCCTTTTTTTGTAGTGACCTTCAACTTAGGCTTGTTTCATAACTCACATAATCACTTAAATTAAAATATTAAGTACTAATTTAATTTAAGTGTGATTTATAACGGTTATTTTTCTACCACTTAAATTAGTTAATTAACTTAAAAATCACTTATTTTGATAAGTCAAAATATTTAACTTAAACATTATCAACTAATATTTTTATAGCACTTATATCATTTAATATTTTTAGCACTTGTAATATTCAACACTTAATATTGAGTACTTATTTTTTTCAGCACTTAATTTTCAGTTTTATCAAACAACACGTAAATGTAAATAGACTACGATGCTTTAGTACATGTTACAAATTTTGTATGTATACGTGGTTGATAATTAATGAAAAATATAACATAAATTATTATCTTGACATAATATTAGAGGTTTAAAAAGATTAAACACCAAAAGAAAGAAAGATGTCAACTCAAGGATTCAAAAGTGACTCATCACCACATTGTGTGAATACAGATATTTCATTTTTCATGTGAAAAACCTTGGAAGATGGAAAATATTTTGTGAAACAGGTTTTGAGAATTAGATCCCAAGTTGCGATAGATTGGGATTGCAAAAAATTGAGCCAACTCTTTGTTTTGTCCCTCAAAGAGAATGAGAACGGCTTCAACCTGATCACATCATCAAAAAAAACTCTTTTTAGTTTTCAAAGTACTACTAATTGTCATATGAATTGGCTTCTTAACTATTATATTAAGATTTTATAACAATAGTTGAAAATTTATCTTTGGCGGTGCCTTATTGGCAGTATTTGTTTAAAAAATCGATGCCAATGGTCTTTAAGGTCTATTGTTTGAAAACCGATGACGACCATATTTTAAGCTGTGGGGTCTTCGACATGGGTTTAAAAACTTCGTTGCTATTAGTATTATCATTGAGGTCAATTTTATGAAACAACGATTTTATGAAACAACCAATCCCTCTGATTTATCACTTTATTAGTGTATATATATAATTGTAACTGATATCATTTAATTGATATCAAGGGTAGTATTGACCTTTTACTCTTTTGTATTTCTACTGCTATATAAAGCAGAGTTTTCCTCTTTTCATAAATAAGAGATTCTATTTTCTCCATTGTTCTTTACATCATAATATGGTATCAAAACTTGATGGTTAAGATCATCATGCTTCATCAATGGTAAAAACCAGTTATCTGAGTGCTTTGCAAAGAGGAATTGAAGAACAATTAAAGATTGAAGAATCTACCGAATAAACTGATTCATCGAACGAATCGAACGATTCATCTTCAAAATCATCGATTAATTCAATTAATTCATAAAAAATGAACATGAATCGCAACAATGAAAACAAAGATAGTGAAAAGGATGGATCGGCATCTTCAAGGCTCGACAGGTATGGATCTGCTCACCATACTGATAATCCAAGCCTGGTGTTAGTTCCCGTTCTTCTCACTAGAGAAAATTACATTTCATGGTGTAATATCATAACGAGAGCATTACGAGCCAAGCAGAAGCTCGATTACATACTCAAAGGTAATTTTGAGCCTGAGAAGGACACACAAGAGCATGATCGTTGGGAGGAGGTAGATAGTTTGGTCTATTCTTGGATTATTAACAGCATTTCGAAGGAATATGCCGAAGGATTTCTATATGCAACAACTACTCGTGGTTTATGGATCCAGATCAAACAACGGTTCGGCGAGAATGACGGAATCATGTTCTTCCACTTGAAGCAAGAAGTCAATTCAACTGTTCAAGGTAATCTCTCTGTTACTGCTTATTATACAAAACAGAGAAATATCCGGGATGAGATGTCAACACTTAGGCCTTTGCCTTCGTGTACCTGTGGAGAAGCTAGAACTGTGATTCAATAATTTTGTGATGAAGATCAATTGCTACTTTTCTTAGCTGGTTTGAGCGAAGAATACGAACATGTTAGGAACTAGATTTTGTTGATTGATCCATATCCACCGCTTAATAAAGATTTTTCTATGATTTTGCGAGTGGAAAAGCAAAAATCGAATTTGCTTATAGATCCTGCACAGGATTTAATCCATTCTGTTGTGAATGCTATTTTTACTCATCCTAATGCTCGTGGTGATATGAAGAAAAAGTCAGTAATGGCAAAAGAGGATAAATATTGTGTACACTGTAGACGCAGTGGTCACATAAAGGAGGAATGCTTTAAGATAGTAGGTTATCCGGATTGGCTTAAAGGAAAGAAGAAGAAGAAACAAGTTGCTGGTGCTGCTCTTGAGATAGATTCTCCTTATGATTCTACTGATTCACTAGAGAAAGGAGTTCAGGAAATGGTGCAGAAGGAAATGTAGAAGTACCTAGCAAGGGGCAAAGCTATTGGAGAAGACTTTACTGCTTTTGCACATGAAGATAGCAGTGGTAATTCTTATGCTCTTTCTTCTCTTGTTTCTGTTAATGCTTTGTGGATAGTGGATTCTGGAGCTAGTACACATATGTGTAAGGATGTTCATCTATTCAGTAAAATGGAGAAGCTGAAGATACCTAGAAGTGTCCATTTACCAGATGGTTCTGTTCAAACTGTATATCATACAGGCACAGTTAACATATGTGCTACATATTCCTGCATTTCAGTTTAATCTCTTATCAGCGGGGAGGTTACTTGATACAAGAAGATTTGGTGTTCAGTTTTTAGCTGAGACTTGTATCTTGCAGGACTTGGTTTTTAGAAGAAAAATTGCAGAAGGAAAGTTGGTAGCAGGCTTATATCAACTGTAGCAAGATATGGTGCATAATAATACTAGTAAAAAGTCTATACTCAATAATGAAGTTGTTGTTTTAAATGCTGTTGTTGACAATTCTGTTATAGCTATGTGGCATCATAGATTAGGTCACATTTCTGACCATAAAGTTGCGCATATAAAGAATCTGCCATGTAATCTTTTGAATCACCATTGTGCAACATGTCACAAGGCAAAGCAGCATAGGTTGCCATTTGGTAATAGCGAAATTAGAACTGTAAAATCGTTTGAGTTGCTTCATATGGATGTGTGGGATCCATATAAGCAAACTTCCCTTACAGGTTCTAAATATATGTTAACTGTTGTTGATGATTACACAAGGCTCACATGGACTTTCTTATTCAAATCTAAGGACAGAGTTCCTATCCTACTTCAGCATTTCTTCCAAACACTCAAAACGCAGTTTGATGCTGTTATACTGAAAGTTAGGACTGACAATGGTACTGAGTTCATGGGAAGTCAAACTCAGGCACTATTTCAAAAATATGGTGTTATTCACCAAAGATCTTGCATCCACACACCACAGCATAATGGTGTAGTGGAAAGAAAACATCGTTTTCTAGCTGAAACTGCAAGAGCACTACTCTTTCAATCTGGTCTCTCAAATAAATTTTGGGGTGAAGCTATGCTCTATGCTACTCATCTAATCAATCTATTGCCAACAAAAACCCTTGATTGGCAGAGTCCATATTTTAGGTTCTACAAGCAGGAAGCTAATTACAAAGAGTTAAAGAGCTTTGGCTGTCTATGTTATGCAACAGATACACAGGCTCATAAAGATAAATTTAAGCCTCGAGCCCATCAAGGAATCTATTTAGGCTTATCTCCTGGCCAAAAGGGATACAAAGTGTATCTTCTTGAGAAACAACAGTTGGTTGTTTCAAGAGATGTTAGATTCTATGAAACACAATTTCCTGGTGATCTAATGCCTGAAAACAATATATCAGATTGTCCATTGCCATATTTCTCTGTCATGCCTATACCAAATATAACTGACATTCCTTCTACCTCACAAACCACAAATCTTCATACTTCCGCAACTACTTTACCACCCAAATCACCAACTACCTCAGTGTCCCAAACACCAATTCCCTCACTATCTCATACTTCGATTGCTATTCCTGCATCCACAGGTTCAAACACTTCTTCTCAAACTTCTATTATACCTCAACACCTTACTTTCACACCTACTGTTACTTCCCAAACCTCTTCAAATTCGTCCCACTCCAATGCCTCACAACCTGAACCTATACCACCCAAAAGAGTTATCAAACCACCTCAGTGGCTCAATGACTTTGTGGTCAATTATGCTGACAGTTCTCTTACCTGTACAACAACACATGATACTTATCTGGCCCATATTGGGAAGGTAAAAGAGCCAAACACTTACAATGAGGCATGTACCCAACTTGAATGGCAAGAAGCCATGGTCAAAGAACTTCAAGCCTTGGAGGAGAATGAGACATGGATTCTAGTTGAATTGCCAGCAGGGAAGAAACTGATTTCATCTAAGTGGGTGTATAGGATAAAATATAATGTTGATGAAAGTGTGGACATATATAAAGCTAGATTGGTAGCTAGGGGGTATGATCAGAAATATGGTGTGAATTATACAAAGAGTTTTTCTCCTGTCACCAAAACTGTCACAGTAAGGCTATTTTTGACAGTTGCAGTAACCAAAGCTTGGCCTATTCATCAAGTGGATGTGAATAATGCTTATTTGCATGGGTATGTAGATGAGGAGATATACATGTGGCCACCAGCAGGTTATACAAAGTCAAAAAAGGGTCAGGTATGTAAACTGACTAAGTCCTTATATGGACTTAAACATGCAGGGCGTCAGCGGTATAAAGAATTCACTTCTACCTTGCAACAACTTGGTTTTCACAAATCTATGCATGATTATTGTTTACTGACTAGACAGTTAAATGGGCATTTTACTGCAATTGTGATCTATGTCGATGACATGCTCATTACTGGTTCTTCTGAAGAGCAAATTGCAGAGATCAAAAGTGAATTACATAAGACCTTTACTATAAAGGATCTTGGTTATGCTAAATATTTTCTTGGGGTTGAATTACATAGATCATCTGCTGGAATTATTTTGTCACAAGGGAAATATATTGCTGATTTCACTACAAGAAATTCGCAAATTACCAGCGGAAATTACCAGCGGACTAATTTCCATTGCTGATCACCGATGGAATAGCAGCGGAAATTACCAGCTGCAAATTACCGGCGGAACAGTAGCAGAATTGAATTTTCATCGGTGAATTCTAATCTCACCAGCGCAACCACTGGTAAAAATTTCCGCCAGTGAACTCACCAGCGAAAAGTTTATCATATTGAGGGAATTCCGCGCTATGATAGGTTTTATTTTTGGAAGAAGCGGGGAAACAAATTTTGGCTCCCCCTCTTTTATTCTACTTTCATTTCTATTCTCCCGCCTTTGTCCATCATCTAGCAGCTCTTGAACCACTTTAGCTAGAAATCTTTCTCGCACCTCTTCTCTTTGGTCATCCCTCTCTCTCATCTTTCTCTCTCATACCAATTTCTCAGTACTAGAATCCCTCTCCTCTTTTTCTCTAAAACTCAAAGCCATCAAGTGGGTATGCTTTATGTTGGTGAGTTCGATTTACTCAGCAGCTGAAATCGAACTTCTCTCTGCCATCAAGATGGATTTTGCGAACTTTCCTTCAATTTAGGTTAGTTAAGTTCTTAATTTTGAATGGATTTGGTTTATTTTGAATGGGTTTGCTTAAATTTTGAATTGATTTAGAGATTTTCCCCTTAATCTGGGATTTAGGGTTTATTTTAATACTGCTTCAATGGATTTTCTCCTCTCTTAAAAAGCTCAAGACCTCCGCCGTTCACTGTAACTCTTTATTCTCTATTTGGATTTCAATTTTAATTTTGCATTTTCTTGTTTATTTTCCCAGTATTAGCATTGCATGGTGTTATTTTCCTCTTACCAACATCAGACAATTCCATACGTGTCTAAAATTCCATTCACTCGCCACTACAAACAGAAATTTCTCATTTAATGAACTTGTTTTTATTGTTATTCTGATTCATGCTTCTCAATTAACTATGAAATTGCATAAAAATGTATTTAGTGGTACTGGTGTCTGGTACTGGTACTTGTTTTTATTGTTATTCTGATTCATGCTTCTCATACAGTGAAGGAGGTCGTGAAAACTGAAATGTCAAGAATTTTGTGTTCTGGCCAAGTATAGTTAAAACTGAAACCCTCTTCTTACTTCACCTCATATCCACGTCAACATTTGCTCACACATCCAATTAGATGATCTGTTCTTATCTATGTTGCAGGGGAAGTTTGAATTTAAAGTGCTTCGAGTTTAGGAAACCAAATTCTATTGTGAACCTCAAATTTTTATAAAATAGTTGTAAATTCTACAATTAATTTGGATTTCCTTAAGGTGTGTGTTTTCCATTTTTAGGTTATTTTTTGGAGGGGCATCTTATTGTGGATCGTGAGCCACCACAGCCTCAATGGCTTGTGCAGTCAAATCTCATGAATTCTATAGCTTCTAGTTTGACTGATGAACCTTCTATAGTTCCAGCAGAGGATGGTAATAACAGAATGGAAAATGCTTCTGATATTCTTCAATAGCTAATAGCTACAACCTTGAGGTATAATTTAGAAGCTTAAGCTCATTATGGTCAATTAACTTGAATTGCTTTTACTTGTTTACCGAACCCAAGTTTATAATTAGTTTTGCTCTTTAAGGTAGAGTCTGAAGTAGGAAATGGAAAAGTAGAAAGAAAAGGCTTTCTTACAATTTAGTTTTTGATTGTCTAAGGTTTATAAATTCAACCTAGTTTTTGATTCTTAGAAAATTCAACTCCCTAAATTTTTTGACAATTTGGCCTGTTTTTGTTCTTATGACGTATGATGTTGATAGGCAATTCTGAAGCCATTTTGTGTTTCCTGATAGTGAAAAGAGAATAGATGAATTTGAAGAACATAAGCTGCCAAATGCTAACTGGTTATTCTATAAATTATGTACGGAAGGAGCCAAGATAGAAATCAAAAGCAATTTCCAATGCATGAACTTGTTCTCTTTCACTTAATGATAATGTAGCAGATGTATGTTTTTTTATTTATTTCATAGACTTGTCACTCTGACTTCTCTCAAATTAATGGTCACTTAGTTTTCTATTTTACTTCAGAATTGGGAGGACCCTGCATTCTCAAATATATTTCCTTTTGAATTTTTATATTTATTTGTTGTTTTTATATTAGATAGTTAGTTTACAGAAAATGTATCCCTTGATAATTTTCAATTATTCTTATTCCTCTTCCTAGTTCCTTTATATGGCTTCTTCGTATTAAGAACATGTGAATAGATGAACAAGTTCTTGTTGCATGTCATACTATATTTCTTATGAGTTCTTGTGTGTTTTTAGAGTGTGGCTGTTTGGTTGTTGCGGAAGAAAGCAGCCCCATTGTGGATCGATGATGCTACACGACTACAATTGTAAAATGCTCAGTCTTTGTGGAAGCTAACCTACTATGCTACTGTTGAAACATGTATTCTAAACATTATCTACAACGAATCATGGTTTAGAAATACAAGAGAATACTTCAAAGGCTTGCCAGATCACCCTCTTCTTCATACTTGTTTGGGGCTCTTTTTATATTTTGTTTTCCTTTTTAATCATATTCAAAATGATCTGCATTCATAGTAACATATGTTTGTGTTTTTTACTTAATTCTGCATTCAAATTTCAACACTTTGAATGTTTGGTTTTTTAACTGTAGGAAATAATTGTTCCAAAAGCTAGGCACTTGAATCTCGTGCAGAGTGCTTTGCAGCCTGAGACTGTAAGTAACAGTTAGCAGTATGACATTCAATTATCACTCAACTTTTCATGATAAATTCTTGATATACTAATGTTATATTTACTAAGTATGTTATTTAATTAACTAAAATCAAAGCAGTATGGTATATATGTTGTTGGGCATGTTATATATGTTATTGGGTGATGTTGCTTGTAGGTACTTTGGGTCAGCTACATCTCAGTGTTCATCTACACCAAACACACCAGGCGCATCCACTTCATCATCATCTTCTGACCCGCATTCTCATTTGCAGTCACAGGTAGATATGTTGCATAAGATAGTGCAAACTCTTGCTGATAGTCAACAACGACATGGTGAGGGAATGCAAGAAGAGGGTCACGGTTCTCGTCAGCTTCATATTGGTTCACTCCTCAAATGATTGAGAATGTTATGAAGAAGCAAAATGACATGGAGGTGCAAATGAGAGAGCAATTAGGATCTTTGCAGAATGTTATAGTGCGGTTTGAGTTGGAGATGGCCGAGATACGTGAGAGCCAAGCACAACATTCATCATACAATCCGGGTAGATCTATAGATAGAGATCAGCTAGATGAGAATGATTTAACATAGGATGAATGGTTTTATCTAGATATATTGTTTTATCTAAGTCGGGCATATATAGTTTTTCCGTATGGTTTATCTTGATCGAAGAGTTTTATGCTAATTAGAACCGAATGTTATTTAATTATATATATAAATATTTGGTTTGGCAAGTTTATTGTTCACTTTTATAATTTATTCCAATATTTTCTAGTTAGATAAAAAATATAATTGAAAAATAAATAAAATAGTATAATTTTAATTTAATTTAAAATAATTTAGAATTATGATATTTCGACGGAATCCGCTGGCAAATATCCTAGGTAATTATTTTTCACGGATGGAAATCCGCTGGAATAAATTGGTCGTGTCCAAAAATACCGACGGATTTCTCCGACCGAATATGGGACGGAATATATTTCCAGCCGACAGAAATCGTGGTCGTTGTGCGGAGCAGCGGCCCTTTTTCCAGCGGATTGAGTCCGCTGGAAATCCGTCGGAAATACGAATTTTCGACGGAATTTGATACTTTACCGACGGAATTTTCCGCTGGTAATTCGCGATTTCCTTGTAGTGTTTGTTAGTTGATGCAGGACTATCTAATGCTACTATTGCTACAAGTCCCTGCCCTAGTGGAGTGCAACTAGATCAACCAAATTCTTCTCCTTTATACCTCGATGCGGAAAAATATAGAAGGATCATTGGTAGATTTCTGTACTTAGGATTTACCAGGCCTGACATAGCATTCATCACTCAACAATTAAGCCAATACATGAATTCACCAACTCAGCAACATTAGAATGTAGCCTCACATGTTCTTCGATACTTGAAGGGAACAAGGCAATTGGGATTATTTTTCTCACCAGACAATGATGGTTTACTAACTGCTTTTTGTGATTCAAACTGGGTGAGATGTAGAGTTACAAGGAAATCTGTCACAGGTTACTGCATTTTCTTGGGAAGCAGTTTGATTTCATGGAAAGCCAAGAAACAGTCAACAGTCAGTAAATCATCAGCTGAGGCTGAATATAGGTCCATGGCAACCACAGTCTGTGAGTTAAAATGGCTAAGCTATTTGTTACCTGAATTTCAACTTAAGGTTCAGCTTCCTATTCCTCTTATGTGTGACAATCAAGCTGCCATTTGTATAGCTGCAAACCCAGTCTTCCATGAGAAGGTCAAGCATATTGATATAGATTGTCATGTGGTTCGTGAATATCTGCAACAAGGTTTCATAGTAACTCCTTTTGTTCCTTCACAAAACCAGTTGGCAGACATACTTACCAAGAATTTATCTGGTTCACAAATGCAGCCTTTGCTTGTGAAGTTAGGATTGTTAACCATAACTCTCCCAACTTGAGGGGCGGGTATTAGTGTATATATATAATTGTAACTGATATCATTTAATTGATATCAATGGTAGTATTGACCTTTTACTCTTTTGTATTTCTACTGCTATATAAATAAGAGATTCTATTTTCTCCATTGTTCTTTACATCACAATACACTTGCAACCATTATTTACTGACAGACTCCAAAGACCCTTAGTTTTTAATTAGAGATCATTACTGTCGGTTTAAAAAATGGTTGCTAATATATTGTCATTAGTGTACATTTTGTTGAAAAAACAGATCCTAACAATTTACCATTGGCATCAGACTATTTTAAACCGGCCCCAATGCTTTTGTAAATAAGACCTAAAAGTTGTTTTCTCTTCGACGTGTCCTTCTGTTTTCGCTGGAACTCTTATTCTTGTCCTGTGTACACTTATCTTGATTTGGGATCGAATGGAAATTCGTAATGAGTTCAAGTTGTTCAAGTCGGTGTTAAAAGTTTACAAAGGATAAGGGTAACTGATTGGGCTTGTGGATCGTCATCCTCAACAAACTCGTCATCCCTGGAACAAGCTCATTATCTGTAGAAAAATTTCAAAAATGAGATGGAAAAGTCCATTTTTCCCCTCAAATCCATATTATGTAGTTTAAGTGGGGTAATATAGTAAAATGTATTATTTTTTATCTCTATCTCTATCCCACAAAACAAACATGGAATAATAATTCCAACTATCCCATTTTAATAATTCCAGCCATCCCATTTTTATCTTATCTCAATCTTTATCCTTATCCCTATCCCCATGACATACCAAAAGCCCCCTTATATGATGGGATTAGGATCATTATTACTGTTATTAATGATCCAGAGTTCTTATATCATGCACCGGATCTTGACGACCTCCAATTTACATTTGGACACGCGTATTATGACTACACTTAATATTTAAAACAGTAAGACTTCCTATAATATGCATGAGTCTCATATTACATTACAAAATATGCATAGAAGGTTCTCCATTTGACATGTAGAACCAACCTAGTACTCCTAATAATTTCCCAATGATCAAACATAAAGTATTATCAAGATGATAGAGACAAGTTAACTTAAAATGTAAATTAGGGATTGAAAGAGACATCAAATTGTTGTACATTTTATTACTGGGGAATACCTGCCAATTTTAACTTTATCATTACCAAAACTGGTACCCAACTATGTGTTTCTCTTTCTGATTTTAGGTTAATGGTTTTCTTTCAGAGAAATTGCTTTATTTGATCGAATTGTTTCATTTATTTTAGGCCTTTACAGGCAGGATGTTCATATGATGAAATCTGGGTCCAATTAAAAAATCGCAAAGCTAATCAATTGTTATGATTGGAACATGGAGCTCATATAATTATGATTAGAACAAGTGTGGACAGTAGGACCATAGCTTTACAATAATTTTAGGGGCAGTTAACTTTACTTGTATGTGTTGAAATAATAAACTTATAATTAATAAGCTTTAATTTGGTTGACTGTATTGTCTAAGAGTCATTTCTGTATTTATGAAGAGTTATTGTTTCACAAAGAGTAATCTGTATTTATAGAGAGTTATATTGTTAACTAATTGTCATATCTGTAATCTATAAATGGTGTGTTTGGGAACGAGCCCTTTTTTACCTATTCCATGGATTAGTATAGCAGCACATCTTGATACCCAAGTTTCCTTCAACTGTCACTCTCAGTCTCAACTAACCTGGGGCATATCTGCCAATTTTAACTTTATCATTACCAAAACTAGTACCCCAACTATGTCTTTCTCTTTCCCATTTTTGGTTAATGGTTTTCTTTTAGGGAAATTGCTTTTATTTGGTCGAATTGTTTCATTTTTTTTTTTTTTTTTGATCTTACGTTTCATTTATTTTAGGCCTTTGCAGGCAGGATGTTTAGATGATCAAATATGGGTCCAATTAAAAAAGCACAAAGCTAATCAATTGTTATGATTGGAAAATGGAGCTCATATAACATTGATTTACACTGCCTGATATAACATTCAACACCCAAAAACGTAGTCAGAACATGAATTTCCTAGCCTAGGTTCAAATGGAAGTTCCAATGCATGTTGTCAGATATTTGAAAAGAATAATGAATGTTGGATTGTTTTATAATGCTCAGACTGACCTTCATATTATGTAAGGATTCTGTGATCCGAATTGGGGCAAATACAGATGAACTAAACGATTGATTATTGGCAGGGTCGTCTTAATCATTTTTAGGACATGTGCTAAATGAAAAAATAATTGGGCTATATATTACAAAATTGATACTTTCATATGATAATAATGTTACTACAAAATGAAATACCAAAATACTTTTAACTTTGATTTTTAATATAATAAATATAATAAAAATAATTAAATTAGATATTATATAATAATAATAATAAAAATAAAAATTGGGCCCCTTTGAACTCTTAGAGCCTTAGTTTTTTTTTTTTGATAAGTTAACATTAACTTAATTTTTGATATAATAATTAATAACAATAATTTATTTAGATTTGTATAATAAAAAAAAAATTAGCCCCTTTAAAGTTGGAACCCTATACGCAAGAGCTTCTTGTACACCCTTCTCCTACTTCCTTGATTATTGGTTACAATGTATTCACTGAAGCATGTCTAGCTTCGAGAAATTCTACTATAGTCCCGGTCCATTGGACCTTACCAATAGAAACATGACAATTATGCATTTTCTTTCCTTACACCAATCGTCTCCCAATAAGGTAACATGATTCTCTTTTTTCATTGGTTGAGTCCACTACGCAGTTCCCAATATGGAGCGATGACCACATCATCATGCGAATTAAAATAATTATGGTATATGTTAGAGGAGTTCAAGTTACAAGTATAAAACACGTGGAAATAGATTACCGTATTGTGAGAGAAAATCTAGAGAAGGGGTGGATAAGTATAACATATGTGTCCTCTTCAAATCAAGTTGGTAGTCTGTCATCTTCCAATGATTAAGTTATATAATATGCCTACCCAATAATTCAACCTCAAGGGTGCTCCCCCTCCAATTGATAAAGGCATTTTCTGTAACACCCTGGTCCAATACCATATAGATATTATCCGCTCTGGTCCAATTCCAACATATTGGGCCTCATGGCTTTAAAACGCGTCTGAATGTATTGGATTCACATCTTACTAATAAGCCCCAATCACTTCCTCTCCATTTCCGATGTGTGGGATGGCGATGGGCAAGGAATGAACTGAATCCCACATGGAAAATGGAGAGGAAGTGATTGGGGCTTATTAGTAAGATGTAAATCCAATATATACAGATGCGTTTTAAAGCCGTGGGGACCAATGTTTTAAAATTAGGCCAGAGCGGATAATATCTACATGGTATTGGACCAGGGTGTTACATTTTCTCTTTCAGGCTGCCTACTTACTTGCAAAGCCATTGACAAGTGTGTAGATAGAGCTTTCCTATTGCGACATTCACATGTCTAAATTCATATATCAGTAAGTGCATCGATAATGAAACTTTTATTCACATGTTATTTATTTTGATTTTTAATTTATAGCATTAATAATGGAACTTTGTTTTCTTGTTATTTATTTGCAAGTACATCAATTTTAACACTATTCAAAAACTATATCTTAAATAACCTAATCTCTCTCAATAAATAATAATGCTTTTAAAATGTCTTGCTCTGAGGTTGTTGGTCTCTGAACTGCCATTGTTGCTACCTGTGGTTTTAAGGGTATTATTCTGCGAAGGATTAATGGCAATTAATCCATTTGAGATATACGGGTTCGGGCGTACTTTATTGAATAGAAAAACTTGTAGACCTTTCAGAGTAGCGGAAGCAGTAGCCTAAGGGGATCTTAGCACCACGATCTTATACCACCGGTAACAGGCAACCACACAGTGTTAGCCGGACAAGGCTGAATAATACATATACTAAAGTGAAGAAGAAGAGAGAGAAGAGGCGCATGAGGCTGAAGGAGGGGGCAACCTTTTTCCTCTTTGTGTTGTGATTAGGATTAAGCCATAGGAAGCTAAAACATTAGGGGTCAATTACATGAATATCATAATGAAGTATAAAATTACAACTATGTCATTCACCAAACTTAATTCTTAATATGTCATTATTCTCTATATATATTATGATTTTACACCATAATTTAAAAATTCTAGATTCCAATTCATAAATTATAAACCCTATAAAATATATTATACACTTCTAGTTTATAAATTCTAATCCTTAAAATATATTAAAAGTACTGATTTTACTAATTTGACATAATCTAAAATTATGACTTGACATAGTTGTAAATAGTTCTAAAAGATGAATTTCTGTGTAATTTTCTCAAACCTTAATCCTCCATCTCTTAAGATGGGCTTGACCCGTTCCATTTCGGGCGAGTAGGATTAATTAGATCCATATCCAATTAATCCTAACATTCTGGATTTCAGAATGGTACGAAAGATATAGATAGGATCATCAGTAATTCAATTTATAGAGAGAACTTAAACATAACAAAAAAAATAAAAATTAACACCATGTGAATGCAAAGTCCCAATTGGCCACGAGGAACATGATATTTTTGCAATTTCTCAAAGCATAAATAAAAATAAAATAAGCGTTTAATGCTAAATTTAATCCAAACATTTCAAAGAAGTGTTGATTTAGCTTAACTTATGAAATTATGCAAATTTAATCCTAATGTTTTCAAATAAGATCAATTTTAGCTTTGTGTTATCGAAAATTAGAAAACTGCCCTTCCAAATATCAACTATGTTTAAGATATTTAGTGTATTACTAATACAATTACAAAATTCTGTTAAAATGCTAAAAACTAAATCAGCTACCTATAAGCTAATTATAATTTTTTTTTATCGTACTATGTTATTAATATAGTTAAAAAAAACAAACAAAATTCTACTACATATAAGCAGGGGTGGCTCAAGTATTTTGGAAGCCCTAGGGAGCCCTTATACCTTTTTTTAATGAAATAAAATATAAGATAATGTTTAATAAATATTAAATATTAAATAGTTTTTTTTGAAGAATAAATACCAAATAGTGAAATTTGTATATTATTAACTATAATTTATAATTATATATTAGTCTTGATACAACAAAAAAAAAAATTACATAATAATTACCTAAATCTAAAAATTATTAATCTTTTCATTTTTGTATATGGAAACTCTCTAATTAATTATTGTATTCCAATATAGGTAGATTTTTTTTTCTCAATAGACCATATAGTTAATCAAATATAATCTTTTATTAACTTCAGTTTGAAAAAAATTTCTGTCACGACCCGAACCTGGCCATGACCGGCGCATAAATTAAGATAACCTCAACCTATGCTAGCCTCGAATTTAAATTCAAAATAATACTTATCTAACTAATAAAGCCTTCAAGCCTGATAATACAGTTTAAATTGTAAAGAAATATATACCACAAAATATCCAAAAATCTCCAATCTATACAATAACAAAATCTGACTAATAATATCCTCCTCCAATATTGAACCCAAATGTCTGCGCAGCTATAGAGATTTTAATCTGAAAAATATAAAATCAACGTGGTATGAGATTTCCGTTTATACGAGCGAAAATCTCAGTCAGTGATAATCATAGCACAACAGACGGGGAACAGCCAAATATAAAGATAAGTTTCAAATTTGTTTTCAGAATTTATCAAACATGATGGTGCAGAGAAATTAAATAATATTGCGATATTTACTAAAATCAAGTAAATCGAATAATAATAATAAATTACAGAAATTCTCAAAACCACGGTACAGTAACATCTGAGTGATGATATTCCACATCACCAAAGGCCAGATAACAGATAACAGACACAGATGGTAGCGCTACCAAATTCAGATACAGAATGTCTTCACCGACCTTATGCATGATTCTAAAACAACCGACATAGAGACAAACATGTACACAGATAAAACAATAACAAATAATACAAGCCTAATGTGAAGGTCAGTGGGACATGAAAACAGATACAGATAATACTGAGCACATGTACCGGTTTCAAAGTGTATAATTTATATCTCATAATATTTTTCAAATAACTTAAATATCCGGACGGCAGAATTCGAATAAAATTTCTTAAATATCCAGATGGCAGAATTCGAATAAAATTTTAAATTTTCAATACAAACAGTAACAGATAAAATCAATCGATTAATAGAATTAAGTATAATCTCAAAGAATTTTTACTTCCAAATAAGATAAATAATATCAGATAAACTAATGTACCAAGAGCTTGTTCCCAGAATCATATGCTCTAATGCAGAGAATATTTGACAAATAAATTTAAGTTAAAAAAAAAGTGGTTTATCATCTAACTAAGCACTATTTTGAACAAATAACATTTTTAGAAAAGTTCATCAAAACTGTCTTAAAGGAACGAAAATAGGAGATAAATTAAAAATCGGATCGAACTATTTTTATCAAACTTTTTAATATTAATTACCAAAGGACCGAAATATATTTTAAACAAAATAAATTTATCAAACGAATTTCATGCTAGAGATTTCAAAATCAAACAAATAGTGTCATGAACCATAATTACCACTCACCTCGAACTCCAAATAATGGCCAAATCCAAATCTTAGCTATCAATCTTCCCAATCCATCCGAACACCGTTAAATTTCCTATTCGATCAACATATCCAATTAAATTACTCCAAAATTTTCTATCATACTCAATGAAATCTATAACCGACATAAGATTGAGTCAAACTAAACTATAGAGGAATCGAAGTAAGTGAATTAATATAATAATTGGTATTAAAACGAGTTTAATATAATTTTCTAATACCATAAAAAAACAAAAACTATATATATATATATATGACTATAAATTACCTTTTGTTGTTTGAAGTGTTAGATAACTTGATCAAAAACGATGAATGCGGCTAAAATAAAATGTTTCGACGAAAACGAGAAAAACTCGAATAGAAAATTTTATCTTTTAAAAACTGATCTTATTCAATTATTTATTTGTTAAGAGGTTAAGTAGTTTAAGTAAAATAGAAAGCTTAATATAGGAGAAGAATAAGGTGTAGTGTGTATGTAAATATATTATTAAAACAAAAAAGATAATAATGTAAGTCACTATAGGTAAAATTTTCGAAAATCAAAATCTTTTCTGTAGAAAAGATATTTCCTGAAGTTTTAAATAATAAAAATTAAATAAATATCAGTATAAAGATTTATCCTGAAGTTTAAAAAGAAAACATAGATATCAACTTGTGAATTAATAAAATAGAAAGATTGTCAATCACTATTATTATTATTTTTTTTCAAGAAGATATATAAAACAAGTTCAAATATATATATATATTTTAACAAATATCCAATAGAAAAATTCGGGATATTACATTCTCTCCTCCTTGATAAAATTTCGTCCTCGAAATTTAAAGTAATGACAGTCTTCTATCGAAAGCCTGGATTAATCAACCTGAAATATTAACTGCCACGCCAGGCTTCCCTTGAATTTAATCTATGTATTATAAAATTCTTAACATCAACTATCTTCCAACATACTTCATTTTGTGGCTCTCAAATGATATACCATCCAAATTATGTGCATCTGTCTTAATCTAATAACACATCTTTAGAAGCATAGGGTACTGAATGTGAAATACTAACTTGCCATTCCGGGAAAAAAAAACTAGTTACACGTCAAACTTAATATCCTTCTATTTTCTATTTCAATCTTTGAAAGCTTTTAATATTCTCACTAATACTTAAATTTAACAATTCTAAGGACTAATGCCACATTGAAGAAATACATATTATATCCATTATGAACCCAAGCTTGCAACAAACAACTTTATGAATTAACTTAAACTTATTATAAACTTTCAATTTCATCTTTTAACTTATAAAACACTTCCAATTTGGTTCTACAAATATCTATAAGCCATTTTGATTATAAACCTTAAGCAAATGTGACCTTGATCAATCCCAATCAAAAGTAATTAAACCCTTACTAATATCTTATTACTTTATAATCAGATAATGAAGACTCTGTAAAACACTAAAAACTCCATATAAATATCAAGTCACTTTAATTTTCGAGGATCATGAAAGCAATGTACAAAAATTCCTTTATTACGATAATTGCTAACTAAAACTCTAATCACACCAACTCCAAATTATTACTAATCCACACTAAAGACTTAAAAAAATGAAAATAAAAAATCCCATAACCATCCCGATATTTCAATTGAACCTCTGCAAATAAAGGAGCTGTAACTTCACTCTTATATCCAAGGCTAATAGGCTATAAAAGCATCCTAAGCCATTAATACCAAAATCATTTATTTTCTCCAAAACCTTTAACTAATCATCAAATATATTTCAATTTCAAATCTCATGTATTCGATGTTCAACGAATTTTTTTTTTTCTTTTTTAACTCCTAATTACCTTGACCCACATTGAAAGTCTAGAAAAAAAATCAATCACTCAAATCTTAATAAGACAAACTCAATGGAATAACTCCACTCTCAAAGCTCATAAATCTATAAGTATTCAATTTTCCTATATTGAACTTATAACTACTTCTAATATACTTCCACTTAATCACCAACCCATATAATAAAGATCTCCAAAATGCCTTGATTATGATATCCACTTTAAACTTTGATAAACAAACTGGAAGTCGAAATATCCACATTAAAAACTTGTAAAATCTATAATTATACTAAGAACTTTACAATAACTAAACTTTTGATTCACTAAACTAAAAATTAATGTTACATATACAAACACCAAATATTCTAATCATTCAATGCACTCTACTGGGCCATAACTCCTAATCATCTTTTATCAAATGCACCAGACCCAACAATCCATAAAATAGCTGACCTTAAAATCATTGATAAAACTCCAAAATATAGCTTTAGCCACACCCTTGGCCTAAGAGGTAACCTAGCGCTCTGATACCACCTTGTCACGACCCGAACCTGGCCATGACCGGCGCATAAATTAAGATGACCTCAACCTATGCTAGCCTCGAATTTAAATTCAAAATAATACTTATCTAACTAATAAAGCCTTCAAGCCTGATAATACAATTTAAATTGTAAAGAAATATATACCACAAAATATCCAAAAATCTCCAATCTGTACAATAACAAAATCTGACTAATAATATCCTCCTCCAATATTGAACCCAAATGTCTGCGCGAGATCTTAATCTGAAAAATATAAAATCAACGTGGTATGAGATTTTCGTCTATACGAGCGAAAATCTCAGTAAGTGATAATCATAGCACAACAGACGGGGAACAGGCAAATATGCAGATAAGTTTCAAATTTGTTTTCAGAATTTATCAAACATGATGGTGCAGAGAAATTAAATAATATTGCGATATTTACTAAGTAAATCGAATAACAATAATAAATTACAGAAATTCTCAAAACCACGGTACAGTAACATCTGATATTCCACATCACCAAAGGTCAGATAACAGATAACAGACACAGATGGTAGCGCTACCAGATTCAGATACAGAATGTCTTCACCGACCTTATGCATGATTCTAAAACAACCGACATAGAGACAAACACGTACACAGATAAAAACAATAACAAATAATGGAAGCCTAATGTGAAGGTCAGTGAGACATGAAAACAGATACAGATAATACTGAGCACATGTACCGGTTTCAAAGTGTATAATTTATATCTCATAATATTTTTCAAATAACTTAAATATCCGGACGGCAGAATTCGAATAAAATTTCTTAAATATCCAGATGGCAGAATTCGAATAAAATTTTAAATTTTCAATACAAACAGTAACAGATAAAATCAATCGATTAATAGAATTAAGTATAATCTCAAAGAATTTTTACTTCCAAATAAGATAAATGATATCAGATAAACTAATGTACCAAGGGCCTGTTCCCAGAATCATATGCTCTAATGAAGAGAATATTTAACAAATAAATTTAAGTTAAAAAAAAAGTGGTTTATCATCTAACTAAGCACTATTTTGAACAAATAACATTTTTAGAAAAGTTCATCAAAACTGTCTTAAAGGAACGAAAATAGGAGATAAATTAAAAATCGGATCGAACTATTTTTATCAAACTTTTTAATATTAATTACCAAAGGACCGAAATATATTTTAAACAAAATAAATTTATCAAACGGATTTCATGCCAGAGATTTCAAAATCAAACAAATACTGTCATGAACCATAATTACCACTCACCTCGAACTCCAAATAATATCCAAATCCAAATTTTAGCTATCAATCTTCCCAATCCATCCGAACACCGTCAAATTTCCTATTCGATCAACATATCCAACTAAATTACTCCAAAATTTTCTATCATACTCAATGAAATCTATAACCCACATAAGATTGAGTCAAACTAAACTATAGAGGAATCGAAGTAAGTGAATTAATATAATAATTGGTATTAAAACGAGTTTAATATAATTTTCTAATACCATAAAAAAACAAAAACTATATATATATATATATATGACTATAAATTACCTTTTGTTGTTTGAAGTGTTAGATAACTTGATCAAAAACGATGAATGCGGCTAAAATAAAATGTTTCGACGAAAACGAGAAGAACTCGAATAGAAAATTTTATCTTTTAAAAACTGATCTTATTCAATTATTTATTTGTTAAGAGGTTAAGTAGTTTAAGTAAAATAGAAAGCTTAAATATAGGAGAAGAATAAGGTGTAGTGTGTATGTAAATATATTATTAAAACAAAAAAAGATAATAATGTAAGTCACTATAGGTAAAATTTTCGAAAATCAAAATCTTTTCTATAGAAAAGATATTTCCTGAAGTTTTAAATAATAAAAATTAAATAAATATCAGTATAAAGATTTATCGTGAAGTTTAAAAAGAAAACATAGATATCAACTTGTGAATTAATAAAATAGAAAGATTGTCAATCACTATTATTATTATTTTTTTTTCAAGGAGATATATAAAACAAGTTCAAATATATATATATTTTTTAACAAATATCCAATAGAAAAATTCGGGATATTACAATTCCGCAGTAGCTATTGTTTAAACAACAATTAAAGATTTAATAATTAAAAAAGATTTAAGTTTGAAATACTAAAAAAAAATTAAAACTAAATAATACATTAAAATTTTACAAACATTAAAGTGTTCGCAAAACTTCAGATTAGTAATTAAATTTGATAAGAAAAACTAATTAAAATATTAAATGCTAATAAAAAAACTAAATAAAAAATTAGATGCTAAAAATAAAAAATCATGCAAATAATCAAACTAAATACTAATCAGAAAACACCAACAAGAACAAGAACAAGGGGAAATTCAAGAAAAAGGGTACTTGTTTTTCTGGTAAATTAGAACCATGGCTGCTGAACATTGTTTTTTTAACGGTATGACCACTGAACTTCAAAACTTAACATAAAAGTCATTCAACTTTACATTTTTTAACACATGTGGCCACTCAACGCTTCAAAACGACAATCGAGCACCTCAAAATAAAAACATTCAAGAATACAAGTTGTTCAGAACGACATTTACTATGAAACGTTTTTTATTTTATAAAATCACCATTTTGGAGCTTTCTCTTTCTAAAAATTTCACCGTCTTATCTAACCAAATAACACCTAAATGACCTGAAAACGATTTTTTTTAAAAAAATTAAAATTGTTTAGACTATCATTAACTCTTGGAATTTTTCATTTGAGACCGTCAACAGTCGTTTTGAAACTTTGAGTGGCTATACGTATTAAAAAGTGTAAAGTTGAATGACTTTTATGTTACGTTTTGAAGTTGAGTAGTCATATAATTAAAAAAAAGCGAAGTTCAGTGGCCATAGGTTTAATTTACGTGTTGTTTGCCTATTTGATGTAGATATAAATTTGGGTCTAAAAAGAAAAAATGGGTTACTGATTTTTAACTTTGAATTAGTGATTATGGGTGTAATTTACCTGTTGTTTTCCCATTTGATCCTATATATATCTGATCTATGTTAATTTTGAATTGAAAGACAGAAAATTTTCTGGTCATGGCGAATATCAAACTGAAATATATATTTTATTATGTGTGTAGTATATATATATATATATATATATATATATAGTGTTACATAAATGGTATTCTCTATTATTAAAAATATGAGGCTCTCCATGTTGTGAGGCCCTAGGCAGCTTCCCTTGAGCGGACATGCATATAAATTAATTATAATTTTTTTTCATTAAACTGCATAAACCGTTTATTGTGTTATTAACATAGTTATAAAAAACAAATAAAAAATATATAAAATTTGTCTACAAAATTATTTGGAACGTCAGATGTGACAGTTAAATAGTAGATAAACAAGCCTTTTCCAATTTTCCATAACGTGGAGCTAAAATTAATTTTGTTAGAAAACGTTAACGTTAAATTTGCACTATTTCATAAGTTAAGGCTAAATCTACATTTCTTTTTTGATTAAATTTGGTATTGATCCCTTATTTTATTTTTATTTATCATCACATGGTTTAATTTTTTAATATTTTTCATGCTTTGACAAATATGAAAAAAAAAAAAAAAAAAAAAAAATCATGTTGCTCTTGGCCAATTGGGACTCTGCATTCACATGGTGTTAGTTTTTTTATTTATGTTTAAATTTTCTCTATAAATTGCATCACACATGATCCAATCTATATCATTCATACCATTCTTAAATCCAGAATAATACACTAAAAACTAGAGGTAGCAACAATGGCAGTTCAGACACCAATAACCCCGGAGCAAGACATTCTCCGCGGTTGTTTGAAAAACCTTCCACGTAGCGTTTGGGGTCAAACCTTTGCTTCACTTGCGCCACACGATTCAGTACATATCTAAGCTTTTCCTCTATGTCTTCTGTAAAATACCAGCTATGTAGTTTCCTTTAGATTTACACCTAAACATTTAATGATTCCTTAAAGATTCAAAATGTTATTTTCACTCTCTCAATTTGTTTAAACCCCTACTGCAGTTTTAACAAGTTGAGTAGGTAGAAAGATTGTTTTAAGCAAGTTAAATTTAAAGTGACAAAAAAACAATTGTTTGAAAAAATTGAGGTCACAAAAACATGGTTTACAAAGTTTGAGGATCATTAGACATTTAAGTACAAATTTTATGAGCCCTAAATTATAGTGCTATTTATAGTACAAAGTTTAAGGATCATTACAATCTATATTTAGTGCTTTTCGTTAATGATAATTACATTTATGATCCATAAATTAAAGTGTTAAGAATATACCGATATATAATAGTAATTTCTTATACTATATTTTATATCATGTGACGTATATTTCATATGTTAATTTTACAGGACTTGGAATCACACATGAAAGAGGTGGAAGTAGTGAAAGTAAAAGTGAAGAATATGTTACTTAAGTCTAGAGAAGAGTTAACTGATAATATTCAGTTCATTAACTTATTATGTCGTCTTGGTGTATCTTATCACTTCGAGGACGAAATTGATGAACAACTCAATCACATTTTCATTATACTTCCTAAACTCTTGGAAGATAATGACTATGACCTCTGTACTTTGGCAAATTTATTTCGAGTCTTAAGACAATATGGATACAAAATGACATGCGGTAAGTACTTATTCATCAAAATAACAAGTATAAATATAATAATATTTTTTATACATTATTAATGATAGATCTGTATGGACACAATAATATATATGAAAGGAATACATTTTGACTTAATTATGAACATACAAAATTAGATGTGTTTGAGAAGTTCAAAGATGGAGATGGAGAATTCAAGGAAGGAATTGCTAATGATGTTAAAGGTATTCTATGCTTGTACGAAGCATGTTTTTTGGCGATTCGTGGGGAAGATATATTAGATGAAGCCCTTACTTTCACAAGGAAGCATCTTGCGATTTTAGCTGAAAATTCAAGCCCTCATCTTCAGAAATTTATAAGGAATAGTTTGATGTACCCATCCCACCGCACCATGGAAAGACTTGATGCTTTACATTATATATCTTTTTACAAGGAAGATGAGTCTGCAGATGAAACTCTTCTCAAATTTTCCAAGTTGGATTACAATGGACTCCAATTACTATACAGAAAAGAGTTAGCTTTAATTTCCAAGTAAGTAATTATCCTATTACAAAATTTTCTTTGAGTTTGTGTCAATATTAAAAATATTTATATATTATTGGTGTAGGTGGTGGAATGATTTAAATGTTGTGGAAAACATTCCCTACACTAGAGATAGACTTGTAGAGACATATACATGGGCTCTGGGATCTGTTTTTGAGCCACAATATAGTATTGCTCGGATACTTGTATACAAGTTCATAGCATTGGTAGCAACAATGGATGATACTTACGATTCATATGGTACCATTGATGAAATTCGAATTCTCACTGATGCACTACAGAGGTAAAAATGATCTTTTGTAAATTATACTTTGATTGGGAACAATTTTCACAATTGCTCTTTATTTTAGATGTGATGAATGGAATGGAATCTGATATTGATTATGTGGAAAGAAAATTATAATCTAACTCTCTAATCTTTGCTTTTACATTTCTACGTTGATGTTCATACTATATATATATATATAGTGTTTAATATATGGATCTTAATTTTTCGAGTTTTCCTCTCTAACTCGATTATCAATATATAATTTATATGTTTTCTTTTTTTAATTTCAGGTTTACTATACATGCGGGTGATGAACTACCGGAGTATATAAAATTTCTTTACAGAGTTCTATTTGATTTTATTGAGAAGAATGACAGTCAAGTATACTCTTACAAAACTACTTTTGTCAAGGAAATGGTATATATATTTTATATTTATAAGTTTAAGGGAAAAATACATAATTAAACTCTGTGGTTAGAAACATTTTTAAACATAAAATATGTGGTTTAAAAGTTTGCAAACAAGTAACAAAGACAGTAAAAAAATGTTAACACTATTAGAAAATGTAAATTTTAAAATTAAAAATGAAAAGACAAAATTATTTTTTGAGTTAAACATTTTTTAAAAAAAATTAGAACTTTTTGAACTTTTCTAATGAAAAGACAAATTATCCTTTGACAAAACTTTTTAAACTTAGGAAAAAGTATAAGAATAAACTTTTTCTAATGGTGACTGTAGCTCAAACTAAAAAGTATATTTTTATACTTTTTCCTAAGTTTAATATAGCGTAAATAATATTTCAAATAATTTTCTATTTTTCACTTTTTGGTCAAGAAATTTATTAAATTAGGGTAAAGGGTGGAGAATCTGCTTAAATTTACTATTCAGTTTAAATTCAACATAATTCTCCTTAATTCACAACTCAATTTTGTTTTTCAATTTCTACAAATAAATGATATCATGGATTTTTTTTTTTTTATGAGCAATGATATCATGGATTTAAAGTCACTAATAACTCATTTCAAATAAATAATGTACATTTGACCAAAAGAAGCATTTATAAAGTGATAAAAGGGTGTTAGATATAGTAGGATCAATTTTTTAATTTATATTTATATATATATATATATATAAAGGGTACTAGTATATTCTTTTTATGATTTAAAGTTTTGTTTCTACTTTTCCATTTTAATATATTTGGTTTCTTGGTTGTTTACCTCTAGTATCAACGTAGTAGTGCTTCACCCTAAACCCCAACTTTTATTATCCGCGTTTATGAAAAATATATATTGATGAACTAATTACCAGATACAAGAATTGGCTAGAAGCTACCAATTGGAGAGGACATGGAATACGGATAGAAAAGCACCCTCCTTCGATGAGTATATCAAAATTGGAAAAGTCACAGGCGGTTATGACGGTACTGCAGCAGCATTCCTTCTTGGAGTGGAAAATATGGGCATGAATGAAATTTCGTGGATTCGAAATAATCCAGAAATTGCTGTTGGATCCTCATTATATCTTCGTCTACTGAATGATATTGATGGAGTATTAACGGTATGTTAGATGATTATTAGTATAATTTTTAAATTGTTGTCAACAATATTATTGTTAATGATACTAAGAACTATTTTACACAAAAGTTTAGATTGATATGTAAAGTACAAGACTGCATCACTGGAACTTAGTCCATGAAAACATATTGCCCAGGTTACCAGGAATCAAACCCTCAACTGTTTGGTCAAAGAGACTCTGATACCATGTCATAAAACCAATTAAATTAAAAATCCAAACTAATAGTTAAGACTCAACAATATATCTTATATTAATCTCTGACATCAGTAACCCTTTATATCCTATGTGGAAAAACATGGCATACTTAGACAAGTTGATGAACGTATCACTTTAAGCGAAATGAGAGAGAAAACAAGTTGTTGTAAATAACTTTAGGACGACAATGGATCACTTTAAACAAACTAATGAAGTCAATTGGTCACTCTAATCAAAATTATACAGTTAATTTGTTGTTTTGAATGTTCTAGAGTGAAATTTCGGCTTTTATGGCAAACTTAAAGGACTAAGTACATATTAAGACTAATTTTAGTTATTGTGTCACATATATGTTTATTAATGAATTTGAAAAATTATTCCTTAATAAAATTTGTATGTTTTGATTTAATGAAGATAAAATTTATATTTGAAGGATGAGACGAATAGAGGAGAATTTCCTAAAGCTGTTGATTGTTATACTATACAATATGGTGTGTCACAAGATGAGGCGATTAAAGCTATTCAAAAAATACTTGAAAATAAATGGAAGGAAATCAATGAAGATTTGTTGAAACCAAATAGGGTGCCAAGGATATTGCTCAAGTACACTTTGAACTATGATCGCATGAGTATTCTTTTCTACCAAGGAACAGATTTATTTACTTATGGACATAACATGAAAGAACACATTACATCATTGTTCATTAATCCACTTCCAATGTAATATCAACATATTTCTCTTTTAGCTTGTTATGGACAAGTTCATAAAAATAATTGGTTTGGTTTGTAATGAAACTTTTATTTTCTAGCTTTCACGTGATTGGTCTAGTTGTAATCTATATTTTGGAGTTTGAATAATGTAGTTTCATTGTTTTAAGATTGATTTCTTATTAAGTTGAGCTTCAATCTCATAAATTCTAGGTTTAATTAAAAAAAATACCATATGGTTTTAGGTTTTCGAAAATCGGTATCTGTGTTTTTTGTCTCAAAACAAGTCATGTGATTTGGATCATTAGCAAAATCAAGATAAATGACTTGATACCGTTAGATTGCTGACGTGGTATAAGGTATTTTAGCAAGAAAGAAAATTTGACTCTTCTTCTTTTGTCTATCTTCTAGAATTCTAGAAATGAAATTCTAGTTTTGGAATTCTAGAAATGGAGGAATTTTCTGGAATTCCAGAAAAAAAAAGAAGAATATGAAGAAGAAGGAGGAACGGGAGGAAGATGATGAGGAGCAAGAAGAAGAAGAGATAAAGAGAGAGAGTCAAAAAGTGAGAAAAAAAACTTCTAAAAAGATCCAACTATTTGAACAGTGCCAAGTTACTTGCTTTGATTTTGCTAACCGCACAAATCACAGGTCTATTTTAGGAAGAAAAAAAACTACAGATATCAATCTGCAAAAACGTAAAACAAGATTGATTTTTTTAAAATTAACCCTAAATTATATTGCAATCTCTGTCATTATTACAAAATAAATTATTAAAGATTTAATTATTAAATTCTAAAAATTAATTATTAATGTATTGAATAATTAAATTTTAACTCATTGTTTTGTAATTAATAATTGAGATGTAACACAATTATAATCGTATGTGATTTAGGATACCTATGTGCATGAGAAATCTTTCTTGACCTGCATCACCTTCCACTAAAGTGTAAATAGACTACAATTCCTTAGCTACGTGTTACAATAGTTTTTTTTTTCTATTTTGTATGTATACATTATTGAAAATTAATGAAGAATATAGTAGAAATTATTATATTGACATAGTATTAGAGGCTTAAAAGGATAAACACCAAAGGAAACAAATATGTCAACTTAAGGATTCGAAAATGACCACATTGTGTGAATCTGGAGATCTCATTTTCATGCGAACAACCTTGAAAGATGGAAAATATTTTGTCAAAAAGGCTCTAAGAATTTGATCCCAAGTTGTGATAGATTGCGATTGCAAAAAATTGAGCCAACTCTTTGTTGTGTCCCTCAACGAGAATGAGAATAGTTTCAAGCTGATCACATCATCAAAAACACTCTTTTTAGTTTTCAAAGTACTCCTGATTGGAAAAAGATCTTTTGACTGCGATCAGAGGCGGAGCGATGACCTAGTTTTCTCTCCCTATCGACGGCGATTCAGTGGCTTCCATGGCGGCCTCTACTGATTCTTCCTTTGATATCGCTCATTTGTTCTCACGTGAATCCTTCATCCAAAATCACCCACCCTCCTATAAGAATGAAACCATAAATCCAGATTCCATCTCTCATTTATTCAATCGCGCGACGTCCTCTGCTGCTTTGGAATCGAAATCGACGGCCACCCCAGTCAAGCGAACTTTTACGCATGCTCTATCCGGAAAGGTCGAATCCACCATCATCCAAGTCTCGGAGTCGGCCGCTATCTCGGATGAAGGGGGTTTCAAGGCGGTAAAAATCTCCCAGGCTCTGTATAAGGAACGGGTATTGGCGTGTCAACACTCTATCATTGGCCGTGTTACCCTTCTGAAAGGAGAATCTCTAATGCAATTTGGAATATGTAGCTTTATTGGAAACTCATTTCCTTGGGAAGGGGGTTCTTTCACATCATCCTACCCTCAGATGAACATGTGTGGAGGGTTTGGGGGGCAAGGAGAAATTCATCTAAAGCCTGGGATAATGCGGCTATCCTCGTGGACTTCGGGTTTTAGTCCAGATTCGTATAAGACCACTTCAGCCTAGGTTTGGGTGCATTTTTATGGACTTCCATGGGAATACTGGGACAAGCGGATTCTGGCTAGCATTGCCAATGCAGTTGGTACCACCCTCCAATTTGACAGGAACATCGCTGAAGGGGAGTTTGGGCACTATGCTAGGGTTCTGATTGATGTGGATCTTGCTCTAGAGCTGCAATACAAATTGAGGGTGGACACCGATTCAAGGATGTAATGGGTAAACCTGGTGGAGTATGAGAAACTTCCCTCCATCTTTTCGATATGTAAAATTGTTGGTCACTCGACCTCTATGTGTCGCCGGAACCCGGGGAGGAAGGAAACACACAGAAATGGCAACCAAAACTCTAAGCCTGAAGGCAGGGGCCGCTCACTATCATGCCCTGCGCAGACTCATCGCGCTACTAAGGGACTTGACATCACATCTGCAAAGGAATCAATTGGGAAATCGGGTATACAGGCATATGACGACGCGGATCTTCGTGGTCACTGGTCTGATATGATTTCTGAATCAGGTATTAGGTCGGAGGCTGAGCTTGAGCATGAAGACATGGGGCAGCCTAATACAGAAACATCTATACAAATCTACATTGGGATTTCACACTAAGAACCACAGGCAATCAGGCCTTTGGCTTATGAATTTTAGGATTGGAACTGGAATATCCCGCTGTATATCCCGCAGCCTGCACCTATACCTAAACAACCTATTGATCTCAGCAACGCCAATCTGCAATTGATATCATAGGAAGAAGCTCAACTTCCTTTGCAGGTGGTATCAGACGAAGAGTGGACCAAGGTTCAGAAGAAGAGAAGGCATAAGCAAAATATCCAGTCTAGCACACTATCTAGCGGAAATCGGGTCAAAAGGCTTAGTAGGCGACCCAAGCGCTATAAATGATAATCTTGTTTTGGAATTACAGGGGACTTCGCAACCCCAAAACACAAAGGGCTCTCAAAATGCTCTGTCAGACACAGACCAGATATATTATGCCTTGCGGAACCAATGGTGGATTTTGACAGTATCTCAACCAGCCTCTCATCTTCGCTTGGGTTTTCATTGGTGGCTCACAATGATAGACCATGTCCTTCTATTTGGGTCCTTGCCCGACCAACAATTACTGTATCTAACATGGTCATTCACGACCAACACATTACAATTACTGTATCTAACATGGTCGTTCTGGTGCCTTGGCAGATTAAGCAAAATTGGTTGAAGTGTCTCCACCAGTGTTTAGAGACGGAAATTTCAGTTTCACACATATAGGGAGGGTAATCGAGTGACTGATGCGCTCGCTTGTTTTGGCATCCTAAGTGACATCATGCGTTGGTGGAACTCGGCTCCGCCTTTCTGCCACGACCTGATCCTTGATGATATCAGATCGGCTCCACAATTTCGCTACTCTTAGGCCTTTTGTGTTTTTTTACTTTGCTTTTATTTTTTGCTCTTCATTCTTTATTCTATACGAAATTTTTTATTTATTTTTCCATTGGGCGAGTTTAATCGGTTTCCGGAGGTGCCAACATAATTGGGATGTATGGTGCTGATCTTTTCTCGTTCCATTTTCTAATAAAAAAAAGTACTCCTGATTGTCAGATATTAATATGAATTGGCCTTTTTTAACTATTATATTAAGATTTTATAACATTAATTGAAATTTTTTCTTTGGTGACGCCTTATTGGCAGTATTTGTTTAAAAAATCGATGCCAATAATCTTTAGGGTCGATTGTTTCAAACAACCGACCCTAAAAATGCCTTATTGGCCACGATCGGTGTACATAACCGATGTCGACCATATTTTAAGGTGTGAGGTCTTCGACGTCGGTTTAAAAAACCCGTTGATGTTAGTATTATCATTGGGGTCGGTTTTTTGAAACAACCAACCCCAATGATTTATCATTTGTAATCACTATTTAATGACCGAATCCAAAGATCCTTAGTTTTTAATTAGAGATCATTAGAATCGGTTTAAAAACTGTTGCTAATACATTGTCATCAGTGTCCGTTTTGTTGAAAAAACAGACCCTAACGATTTACCATTGGCACCAGTCTATTTTAAAACCGGCCCCAATGCTTTTGTAAATAAGACCTACAAGTTGTTTTCTCTTCGACGTGTCTTGTTTTCGCTAGAACTCTTACTTTTGGCCTGTGTAAACTTATCTTGATTTGAGATCGAACGAAAATTCATAATGAGTTCAAGTTGTTCAAGTCGATGTTAAAGTTTACAAAGGATAAACGTAACAGATTGGGCTTGTGGATCATCATACTCAACAAACTCGTCATCCTTGTAACAAGTCATCATCCGTAGGAAAATTTGAAAATGTATAAGAGAGTAAGATAAGCTCTTATAATTTTAATGAGATGAAAAAGCCATCTTAAATCCATATTATGTAGTTTAAGTTGGGTAATATAATAAAATCTATTATTTTATCTATATCTCTATCCTACCAAACAAACATGGAATTATAATTCCAACTCTCCTATTTTTATTTTATTCCAATCTTTATCCTTATTCATATTCCAACTTTTATCCTTATCTTTATCCCTATCCATGTGACATACCAAACAACGCCCCCTTATAGGATGAGATTAGGATCATGATTACTGTTATTAATTATCGAGAGTTCTTATATTAAGCACTGGGTCTTCCACGTCACTTGGAGGACCCCTAATTTACATTTGGACACGTGTATTGTGGCTTCACTTAATATTTAAAACAGTAAAACTTATTATTATATGCATGAGTCCATATTACACCGTAAAATATGTATGAAAGCATGGATAACCTAATGCTCCTAATAATTTCCCAATCATCAAACATAAAGTATTATCAAGATAATAGAGTCAAGTTAACTTAAAATATAAATTAGGGATCGAAAGAGACATTAAATGGTGTGTTTGGGAACGAGCCCTTTTTTACCTATTCCATGGATTAGTATAGCAGCACATCTTGATACCCAAGTTTCCTTCGACTGTCACTCTCAGTCTCAACTAACCTGGGGAATATCTACCAACTTTAACTTTATCATTACCAAAAGTAGTACCCCAACTATGTATTTCTCTTTCCCATTTTTGGTTAATGGTTTTCATTTATTTTAGGCCTTTGAAGGCAGGGTGTTCAAATGATCAAATATGGGTACAATTAAAAAAAGCTAATTATTTGTTATTATATAATTATGATTAGAATATGTGTAGGACAGTAGGACCATAGCTTTACAATAATTTTAGGGGCAGCTAACTTTACTTCCATCAACACCCAATAAGCTACGAAGAACCCATACTTCCTAGAGGTCACTGTATCTGATACTCCGAGTACGGGGAAACGACGGAATACATACGGGACACGCCTGGGAAGTATCCCCTTTTTTCTTTTTTTTAAATGAGAGGATACGCAGGGACACGTCGGGGACATTTCGCGGATACTTGAGGTGTTTTTTTAAAAAAAAAAACTTTAAAAGTATAAGGGTTTTTTTAAGAAAAAAAACTCAGAAAGTATGAATTAATGACTTATTAGTTAATATTATAGATGTTAATTGTGGTTTTATAATGACTTGTGATTATTAATGATTTTATGACTATGATTTGTGATTTATATATTTATGTAACTTTTCAATTTTCATTTATATATATTATTAATTATTGTTTTCACCAAAAATAAAGTTTTTTTTATTGCATACTCTGGTTTACTCTTTTTGATGGGATAAACTTTTCTTCTTAGGAAACTTTTTATTAAAAGAACATTTTAGGAAACTTTTTCTTAAAAGGCCTGTTTAGGAAACTTTTCATTTCGGAAAACTTTTCATATTTTCCTAGTACATCGTTCACTTAGGATTTCCTAGAGTGAACCTCAGTTTCCCTCGAGGGAAACATCTAAAATAATGTACCAACTTCCTAGACGGTGTACTTTAGGGGAAACCATGGTCTACCTTAGGGGAAACCATGTAGTGTACCTCATGGGAAATCATAGTGTACCTCATGGGAAATCAACTTCCTATAGTGGACATCAAGGGGGACTTAAAGTAAACATATGGGAAATCATGTAGTGTACCTCATGGGAAATCATAGTGTACCTCATGGGAAATCAACTTCCTATAGTGGACATCAGGGGGAACTTAAAGTAAACATAGGGGAACCAAGTGCCAGCTAATATTTTAACGTGTTTTCGCGAGCCAATTAAAAAGCAGGAACAATCAGAAAGTGTATGTATCAATCCATCATGGAAGTTAAAGTGGATGTTACTCAATGTGGTGGAGAACGTGGATTAGTGGAAGCAAGCAGGAAGTTACCTCCAACATTTATAAATGGAAGGAATCACGATGAAGTGTCCCCAACCAATCAACCAACTCAACAACTCAACACATACAAGCCAAAACTCTAGCAAATTATCTCTAGACTTCAGCAGTTTTACAATTCCTAGTTGTTCCCTTAGATTTAATTTTCAGATCTAAAGTCTATTCATTTCCCAGTACAATTTTTATTTTATTTGTTGTTCAATCATTTTCTGTAAGGTCGGTATCGTTTTGATAATCGAATCTTTTAGGAATTTTTCGGTCTCTTTATTCCATACAATCGTTTTGATAATTAGAAGTTAGAAAGCGCACTCAATTTCATTCCACAGTTCGAGAATACTATAATTCTCTGGCATGCCCGCAATTTCCCACAAAAGAGCCAAACAAAAATTGGCACGCCCAGTGGGACACGAATCACAATACCGCCAAAGGAAAATGATAAGAAAAGCAAAGATCATGTAGCAGCCAACTCTAAAGAATAAGAGATCATGGCAACATGCAATGTTCCACACACGGTGGGAAGAATTGAAGGGGAAAATAATGTTAACCCCAGAGGACACACTTGGATCTCTGGAGAGATCCAAAATTCACAATTCTTGCATAGACATTTCAATTCCATTGAAAAGAATTTGGAAGCTCTAAGGAGCGATATGAATCAGAAGATGGACAAGATACTCGAGAAGTTATCACAGAGTGGAGAAAACCATGTTCCTCAAGGCTCCTTGGAGTCCAATAAAGGATGTGGTGTGTCCATCACTGAGAAGTATCAGATTCCACCTTTGAGGGAGGAAGTTGTCTCAAATAAGGCCGCTAGTTCTGCAGGCCAAGAAAATTCTAGTAAGTCACCTGCTCCTCAATGTTTTGAAAACACTAATCCTACCTCCCATACAGCTTCATATCACGAGGAGACAGGAGGCCATCATATCATTGGAGAGATAGGGGGCAACCATAAAGGAAATGGGAGAAACACTAGAATTCGTAATGTGCCTTATGTTCACCAACAGATTGGCAACCCTCAATAGATTCCCCTAGTTACTGCAGAGATCATTCGAGAAGCTATCCAAAAACTATATGAGTATGGCCTTCGTCAAGTTGGCCACTTTGAGTTTCACAAGCCAAGAAAAAAAAAGCAGCGATGAGATGCTAAGTCAATGGAGAAGTAAGAGGTGAAGTTGAGGCTGGTGAGAATTCCTCTGATTGAGGAAATGAGATATTAGTATAAAGGTGATACAAAGGCTGACTCCACGGCCTATATATTTTGTGTCACCTAAAGGGTTATCATGCAACACTTTTAAAACCTGACACCACGGCTTTTGAAGAATCAAGCATGAAATTGACGTTCCTCAAATTTATGCTTGAGGGGGGCAATTGTTTGCACCAAAAATAAAGTTTTTTTTATTGCATACTCTGGTTTACTCTTTTTGATGGGATAAACTTTTCTTTTTAGGAAACTTTTTCTTAAAAGAACATTTTAGGAAACTTTTTCTTAAAAGGCCTGTTTAGGAAACTTTTCATTTCGGGAAACTTTTCATATTTTCCTAGTACATCGTTCACTTAGGATTTCCTAGAGTGAACCTCAGTTTCCCTCAAGGGAAACATCTAAAATACTGTACCAACTTCCTAGACGGTGTACCTTAGGGGAAACCATGGTCTACCTTAGGGGAAACCATGTAGTGTACCTCATGGGAAATCATAGTGTACCTCATGGGAAATCAACTTCCTATAGTGGACATCAGGGGGGACTTAAAGTAAACATATGGGAAATCATGTAGTGTACCTCATGGGAAATCAACTTCCTATAGTGGACATCAGGGGGAACTTAAAGTAAACATAGGGGAACCAAGTGCCAGCTAATATTTTAATGTGTTTTCGTGAGCCAATTAAAAAGCAGGAACAATCAGAAAGTGTACGTATCAATCCATCATGGAAGTTAAAGTGGAGGTTACTCAATGTGGTGGAGAACGTGAATTAGTGGAAGCAAGCAGGAAGTTACCTCCAACATTTATAAATGGAAGGAATCACGATGAAATAGACCCAACCAATCAACCAACTCAACAACTCAACACATACAAGCCAAAACTCTAGCAAATTATCTCTAGACTTCAGCAGTTTTACAATTCCTAGGTGTTCCCTTAGATTTAATTTTCAGATCTAAAGTCTATTCATTTCCCAGTACAATTTTTATTTTATTTGTTGTTCAATCATTTTCTGTAAGGTCGGTATCGTTTTGATAATCGAATCTTTTAGGAATTTTTTGGTCTCTTTATTCCATACAATCATTTTGATAATTAGAAGTTAGAAAGCGCACTCAATTTCATTCCACAGTTCGAGAATACTATAATTCTCTGGCACGCCCGCAATTTCCCACAAAAGAGCCAAACAATTATATATAAAATTTGTCGTATCCCCATCGTACCCGTACGCGTATCTATACCCATATACGTATCTGTATCGGTGCTTCATAGCCAATAAGCAATCAATGCGTAACAAGTTCATCCTCCATGTGTTTTTAATTGCAAAAATTAATAAGGTTGTTAAGATTCGAATACGTGACCATTTTAATCAAAAGGCTCTCATACCATATCATAGGACTAATTGAATAAAAAATTCGAACCGATAGTTGAGGATTAATTAGAAATTTTATATTAATCTTTGAGAGTTACAGACTTATAAATAGCTTTCTTAAAATTATAATTGAAATTTCTATATTATAAGGAGACTGCTCGTGGAGTCAGTGTTGAGCGATTTCCGCAAGTGCACGGTATACGCTTGTAGTAATAAAAGATATCGATCCCACAGGGAACGTTTTTTCAACAAAACTTATTTTGAATCGGTTAAATTTACTTTTAAGGTTTATAATATAGAAAATCGTTTAATCGGTTTTGGTTTTGAAATTGCTAGAATAAGAATTAGATTAGAGTATGAAGATGTTAGAAAATATTCTGATTTAAAAATGAATTTGCAAAACAGGAACGTTTTAGTACTTTAGAAAAGTAAACAAGTATATTTGTTTGCATTAAGCAAAGAAAACAACTTTAAACTTTGTACAAATTATAAAGATGAAATAAATGACGGAACCTCTAATTAATTGGCTTTGAACGCGACAAAACCCTTTCGGGATAGTTGCCCTTAATCAAATTAAAACTCTTTCGAGATAATAATTTGCCTAAGTGTTCAACAAAGTTTCCTTGTAAAGATTTTGGATTAAATATGTTTTAATGAAAACACCAGCAGTCACTTTAGTGGATTGCTTACCATAAGTGCTGCATAAAGATCTATCGAATAGAACGGACTTTATTAGATGAAATATAAATTGATACAAGTTTACAGAGAACATGGAGCATTGAATTCTTCGACGGCGTGCAAGTGAACGGGTTGTCAATCCTTTCCTTGGGTTTCGTTAGAGTTTGTCAGGCTCAGGGGCGAATCCTCCACTCAATCTTCTCGTTGAATCTTCGTAATAGAGACTGGGTCGGTCTACTACCAAAATGTAAACTAAACTGGAACAATGTCTAAACGTTACTGAATTTGTTATTATTTAGTAAACAATGTGTGTACAGCATATTGCTTTTGAACAGAATCGAAATCTAACTTCTGAATCACTTGATTCGGAATTTCTGCATAAATTCTACACTAATCTCTTTCTTCTACACATATAATATTATTCTTCAACTCTCCATCAACTCTTTATTTATAGATGTTGAAGAGTCTTGATTGAAGTGTCGTGTCCGTTGTGAAGGATCGTGTTCGCTGCGAAAGGACGTCTTTATCCACCCGAACGATCGCGTTTCGTCAAAAACGAAAGTGTGTAACTAGGCTTCTAAAATCTCCTGCTCGTACCGAGAATATTAAATTCTCTACCGAGAATGGGGGAGCAACAATTTGTACTTCGGACGAAGGGGCTGAGGGACGCGTGTCGCGACCGTGAATATTGGGGGCCGCGGTCGCAGCACGGAGCGTTTTTCACTTCTTTGGCTCTCGTTCGTGTCCTCGACTTGGCGTTATTAATTTTCGTCGTCTTCGACTCCTTTTGTAGGGCTTTTCTTCTATTTTTGAGCTCTTTTTACTCCTATTTGGATTTTACCAAATATTTATGTACCTTATAAGAAAGAAACATATTCGAGAGTAAAAGCTTTCTAACAGTTATAAATAGCATAAATTCGTAGCAATATTGATGTAATTATTGATGACATTTTAGGTATATTTTAGGCTTAACAAATCTCCACACTTAATCTTTTACTAGTCCCGAGCAAAATTTCACTGAATTTATTCTCTAACTAATCTCTTTATGAAAATAAAACATATATCTCTATATTACCTTTTAAATTAGTTAAGCCGAAAAGACTAGCTTCGCACGGCAAATTTATACGCAAAATATCAAACTAACTTAGTATAATATACGATATATCATTCGTCTTGTATTTTCAATTTTGAATTGAAGCATTCGGGACGATATAAGCACGCATGTTATTGAGTCTTTCGTCTCAAGGAATTTCAAAGCACAAAATTTATTTTCCCAAACCTAAACTAATATATGAGATATATTATATATTTAAATAAGTACTTGGGTTAATTATTGCTTAGTTACGCCCGAGATAAGGGTGGTCTTGATCGTAACTTTATACGTATTTTATTGCTTTGTGTTTGCTTAAGAGGTACCGACCATGCCATGGGTGGACGCAATCGTTACTTTAAACTTATACACGCTTATAATTTTTGCTTTAAACGTTCCTTCCATACCTCGATTGTGATAAGGGTGGTCGCAACCGTGGCCAAAAGTAAACGGCACTTAATTTTCTTCCCTTTCATACCTCGATTGTGATAAGGTTGGTCTCAATCGTGGCCAAAAGTTAACAATTCAACTAATTGATTAATTAATATGAAACATGAAATTTGAATTGTAACTTGGGAAAAAAAGAAAGATAGCACATTCATCCTATATTGACTTAAAATTCAACATGTATTATGGCTAAAGTTTCCTTAAAAACTTCAATTGGTGTTAATGTAAGACGAAATCAAACCGAGCTAAAATTGTTAGTTCAATTTAATGCCTATAAACCTAATTGAAAATTTAAAATAAGATTTATTGTATCATGAATTGCATGATATAAAATAGAGATTTAAAAATAAAGAATTTATTACTTAAATACATTCACTCGAGACAATTTTACTTAAAATCGTAACGGAGATTTGTGAAAAATTTGAAAAAAATTTACCCGTATAGAAATATCATTTCTAACGATAATGATAACCTAAAAATAATCATATTAACTTATGGTTAATTTATGAACATATAAAAAAATGTAAAGTTAATAAAAATAGCGTTTTAAACAAGTTTATGTTGCAAAATACGTTGCATTTGTTATTTGTTTTGCAAAATAATATCTTTGTTGTATTTATTCGTATACGTATAGAAATGGATATATGTATATCTCCTCTCATACTTAAATTGGACCATGTCCTCATTGGTGCAAAAATAATGGAGAAAACATAAAAAATAAATACGAAATAAGGCATATGAAACAAAGATTGAAATTGTAGCAAATTAAACATTCAACATAAAATGAAAAATGGAAAATTGTACCAAACATAGGAAAATTAAAATTGTACCAAATTATAACAAGATAATAAAATTAAAGTGAAAGGAAAACAACATATGCTTGAGGTGGGGAATCGGGAGGTGTAGGTGACGTCTCCACATTGCGGCGTCGGAAAAAGGAAAGCATCCGATGCCGAGTCGATCGATGTTCACGCCTCAAAAGGTTGAGGTTGTCATTCATCACCATATTGTTTTCAACCAAATCATCAATTCTCAAGTTCATTTGACGATTGTTGGAATTGATTTGGTTCAAAATCCTCCGCAAATCTACCGGATCATCCTCCGCTTGAGGTGCTTGGGGTTGTGCTTGAGCCGGTGGTTCATCCTCCTCGCCTTCCGCCTCTCCGCTGCCTTCGGTACCTATAAATTGAGAACTTGAAGCGCCACCACCCATAGTGCCATGAAGATGGGCAATTCGGGTAGCATAGGAAATAAAGACGGGAGGTCCTTGTGGAAGCAATAAATGAGCTTGCTCAAGAGCCGAGATGTCCAAAAGCGGAACATACCCACGGTAGGTGGACATGTCATAATCGGCCAACTCACCCCGTGCTCCCAACACAATAGCGGTGATAAAATTACAAAGAGGGATCTGAATGGTACTAGCCCTCGAAGCACGGAACAAATTATCAAACAAAATACCAATGCTATCAATCCGCAAGCCTTTAAGCAAACTATCCAAAACATACAAATCCCGAACCTGAATCTTGGAACTCTCAACACGACCAAACAAGGAGAAACTCAAATACTTATGAAAGAAGAACACACAATTGTCCTTAATCAACTTGCTTGAAGTGTTTTTCGAATTAAAATAATCTTGGTCCGAAAGAGTTTGCCAAACCGCATCATTATCAAAATCTTTAGGCTTATCATAAAAATTAGAAGTAGGGAAACCAAACATATTTCCCATTGCTTCATAGTCAATGGTGTACGTGATACCATTATTCCTAAAAGAGATGGAAGTTTTCTTCTTGTTTATGGTCAAAGTGACCAAAAATTCCACTACATATTCATTAATACGCGGGAAACGCATATTAACGAATTCTTGCCAACCCAACGCTTCAATAAAGGCATCAATTCGAGTAGAGAAATTTAATGCTCTTACCAAATGGAAGTCTAAGAAGTGCATATCTACAAATTGGCGGTCGGCTTGTGAAAAATGTTTGAAACGAGCGGCTTCCTCCTCTGAATAGATATCGAAATAAGCTCTGCATTGAACCCGAAGGCGATTAGCTTCCGTAACAGCGGGCTTGTTACCAACACACTTCGTCCTAACCATGGTGATGGTGTTTAGTGTTTTTAGGGTTTGAGAAGAAGAAGAAGAAGAAAAAAAGGAATTGAGAGAAAAAGTAAAGCTTGAAGATGAGTTTGGGGGTTGTGATTTGGAAGTGATTGAAAATAGAAAAGAGGATAGAAATTGGAGTGAATAAATTGGGAAGAGTAAAAGTAGATTTTTTTGGGGAAGAGTTTGGAGTAAGGGATTGGGTAAAAATAGAGGTGGTGTGAGGTTTGTGTAAGAGGTAGGTTTATATAGGGTTGTATAGGTAGGTGAATAGGTAGAATAGGAATAGGAATAGGCAAAATTTGGTGTCAAAATCGGATTGAAATGGGCATATAATACGCGTGTCGCGACCGCGAATGGCAAAGCCGCGGCCGCGGCACGCGAACTTCAGGCAATTTTCGTCCTGAAAATTGGCCGAACTTGCTGCTCATACCGAGAATTTATCAATTCTCGGTAGAGAATTGGTCAAAATGGCCAATTTGGGTGCTTAAAGACTTGGTTTGTGCATTTTTGTTGGTGGAATGGTTTCTGAACTTAATATTAAGTGTTCCTGCACTTAAAACATAAATAAATGTCATTAATTGCAAGGAAAACCAAAGGTTTAACCTTAATAAATTGAATTAAAGTGTAATAAATTGGTTATGAAGAATTAATGAAACAAAATGTGCATTTATGCATATAAGTTAAGAGAACCATATTAAATGCATAATAAGTGCATGTTAATACATATTTAATACATGAATTGAAATGATTAAATGAAAACTTAATTCATAGAAAATAAATTGAGTTACAAATAGAATTAAATGTGGATATACGTGTGGAAAAATAAAAAACCATATTAGTTCATGTGAATCCTTTTTATCTTAATTTGAGTAAGAATAATTAGAATCGACCCATATGAAATATGCTAAGTATAGATAATGGATCAAATGGATAAGTCTAATAAAATTAAGAATTGAACTAAATAAGATCTTTATTATATTAACATATGTACAAATAATGAAAACAAACCAATAATTAAGACAAAACAAAATATATACAAAAAAATAAAATGAAAAACATAAACTATTCTACATATTCATCCCTATCAAACGGGATATTTCTAGCCTTAATACGATCAATTTGAAACTGCACGAAAGTTTCACGTTCCGGTGCAGACAAAAAATGAGGACCTGCTCGAAAGACACGTTTCACAAGTCCTTCGTGCTCGAGAAACTCATAGTCAATTGTCGGGAAGAATTCATCATCACTCCAGGGAACATCAATGGTACCCTTTGAACCGAGAATTATTCCACAGATTATATTGCCGAACCCAATCTTCTTATCTTTGGATCGAGAAGCGGCGACAAGACCCGCCATCAGAATCTTTGAAGAATCTACTGCATTTCCCTGGAATATATCTCCAAGGACATAAAGATCTGTGTCACAGACCACACTACTGAATGTGCGCCCGAATAAACTGTGACACAGAAATTTGTGCAAATACAGCATGGAACTGGAGTGAAAAGATTTATTGTAGGCGAGTTTTGGATTGAATCGCCAGAATCCAGTGAGCATTCTCCAAATATCAGTGGATGTCATGTCTCTTCCAGGATGACGTTTGATTGTATCCCTTGGGGGAAAACCAAACCAAGTATGAACTCGGGATAGCCGAAAGTGAAGATTTCGCCTTCTCGACGAAAACTGAGACGTACCCATCGTTTGTTAGTGAAACGAACGGTACAGAAGAATTCGAGTATCCAGTCGCCTATTATTGGAAATCGCATTTTGGCGAATTTTGTCCACCCTAAGCGCTCCATATAGCGGCTCATGTCATCACTAATTCTAAGTTGGTTGTTAAGGAATTCATCCATATACAACATTCCGGTGAAGAATTTGTAACAGAGATTCCAATAACGCCTACCTTCATCGTGGTTGAAGATAGGAAAAGGCGCCCCATATCGCTTGGATAAGTCTGGGCGTTTGTTGATTGAGACAGCATTGTGCCTAGATGGTTTGTATTTGGTAGGCATGGTGCAAAGTTTGTGTTACTTTAGCAAGAACGGTGTTTGCGAAGAAAATCAGAATTCTGACAAAAATGAAAAGAATTGTAACAGAACTTGAATCCTCTAGGATTAATTTATAAGAGTTGAAGATGAAAAGAGGTGTTGTTTTAATTATGAAAAGGTATAAAATTACACCTTTCGGAAATGAAGAAACTTAATGTTTCATTTGCCAAGAGGTTCGTCGAAAAGTTAGTGTTTCAGACCTGATAGTGCAGGAAACACGCGTGTCGCGATCGAGAATGGCAAAGCCGCGGTCGCGACACGCTGATTTCCTTGCGGAAATCAGGCATCGAAGCTACCTCCCGATTCACGGTAGAGAATTTAAAATTCTCGGTATGAACAGAGAAATCCGAACCTGTTTGGACTATTCTTTAAAAGGGGATTCTCGGCAGAGAATTCTAAATTCTCGGCAGAGAATTGCCTGAAACTTCAAATTCATCTTAATTTCCTAAAAATTAAATCTAAAATCATGAAATAAAAATGTTTTATGCATTTAAATCATAACATAAAGTCATCTAATCATAAAAATGGAATTTTGAAAAAAATAAAATAAAATTAAACTAAAATAAAATAAATGAACAAAAATATAAAAACAATAAAACAAAATAAACTGTGTAAGATAAACTGAGTAATTTATACGTCAGATAATCTTGTTACGAACGGAATTACAATTTGTGAAATATTTTCGTAATAGATTTTACATCGATTACCATTAACTTTGAATCGAACTCCGGTAGGACCTTCCAGTTCTAAAGAACCATAATCGAATGTTTTGATGACTAAATATGGTCCTAACCATCTGGACTTAAGTTTTCCTGGAAATAAACGAAGTCGTGAATTAAATAACAGCACTTTATCCCCAACATTAAAGTGTTTGACTTTAATTTTGGCATCGTGCCATTTTTTTACTTTTTCTTTATAAATCTTTGCATTTTCGTAAGATAGATGACGTAACTCATCTAACTCATTCAAATTGAGCAAACGTTTCTTACCTGCTTGTTGTAAATCAAAGTTTAGTTCTCTAATAGCCCAATAGGCTTTATGTTCTAATTCGACTGGCAAATGACATGCCTTCCCATACACTAAGCGGTATGGAGTCATTCCTATTGGTGTTTTAAATGCAGTACGGTATGCCCATAGCGCATTATTGAGTTTAGAAGACCAATCTTTTCTAGAAGATGAAACTGTTTTCTCGAGAATCCATTTGAGTTCTCGATTTGATATCTCCGCCTGACCATTTGACTGAGGATGGTACGGCGTTGATACGCGGTGGCGTACTCCATATTTTTTCATAAGCGTTTCAAAACTCTTGTTTATAAAATGAGTACCGCCATCACTAACGATAACTCTTGGACAACCAAATCTACAAAATATATCGTCAAGAAAATTAACGACAACTTTAGAATCGTTCGTCGGGGTTGCAATTGCTTCAACCCACTTTGAAACATAATCAACGGCAACTAATATGTAAGTTTTACCATTGGAAGGGGGAAAAGGTCCCATGAAATCTATTCCCCACATATCGAAGACTTCAACTTCTAATATGGTTATGAGGGGCATCTCATCTTTTCTTCCTAGATTTCCTGTTCTTTGGCACTTATCACAACGAGTAATAAATGAACGGACGTCTTTAAACATCGTAGGCCAAAAAAAACCGCTTTCAAATATTCTAGCTGCTGTCTTGTTAACTCCATTATGTCCTCCGTAAGAGCTAGAATGGCATTCCGATATTATAGATTCGTATTCATTTTCACCAACGCATCTCCTAATTATGCCGTCACCACAAGTTTTGAACAAAAAAGGATCTTCCCAAAAATATTGTTTAATATCGAAGAAAAATTTCTTCTTTTGTTGGAAATCTAATCCTTCCGTAACAATATTGGCTGCAAGATAATTAGCAATATCTGCATACCAAGGTGACATGGAACTTTTTATTTGATAGAGGTGTTCATCAGGGAAATCATCTCGTATACCGATAGTTTCACCTATAGGACCGTTTTCATCTTCAAGTCTCGATAGATGATCGGTGACAAGGTTTTCTACTCCCTTTTTGTCTTTGATTTCTATATCAAATTCTTGTAACAATAAAACCCATCTAATTAGACGTGGTTTTGCATCTTTTTTAGCAAATAAATATCTTAATGCTGCATGATCAGTATAAATAATAACTTTTGAACCTAATAAATATGACCTAAACTTGTCACATGCAAAAACTACGGCTAACATTTCTTTTTCTGTTGTGGTGTAGTTTAATTGTGCACCAGACAGTGTGTGACTTGAAAAATAAATGACATGAAGTTTCTTATCTTTCCTTTGACCTAGAACACATCCGACAGCTAAATCACTTGCATCACACATAATTTCAAATGGTAAATCCCAATCGGGTTTAGCAATAACAGGTGCACTGACTAAAGCTGTTTTTAAGGTTTCGAAAGCTTTAACGCAATCTTCATTAAAATCAAAGGTAGAATCTTTCATGATTAAATTAGTAAGTGGTTTGGAAATTACAGAAAAATTCTTAATAAATCTTCTGTAAAAACCAGCATGTCCTAAGAATGATCTTACTGCCTTTACAGTAGTTGGAGGGGGTAATTTCTCTATTACTGAGGTTTTTGCTCTATCTACTTCTAATCATTTTTCAGATATTTTGTGACCTAAAATAATTCCTTCGTCAACCATGAAATGACATTTTTCCCAGTTTAATACCAAATTTGTTTCTTCACACCTAGACAAAACTTTATCCAAGTTTTCTAGGTACGAATCAAAAGAATCTCCATAAAATGAAAAATCGTCCATAAAAACTTCCATGATATCTTCAATGAAATCATTAAAAATCGCAGTCATACAACGTTGAAATGTTGCAGGTGCGTTACATAGACCAAAGGGCATTCTTCTATATGCAAATGTTCCGTAAGGACATGTGAAGGTTGTTTTATCTTGGTCATCCGGGTAAATGTATATTTGAAAGAATCCGGAGTAACCATCAAGAAAACAGTAGAAAGCATGACCAGCTATCCTTTCGATCATTTGATCAATGAAAGGAAGAGGAAAATGATCTTTCCTAGTTGCTTTATTTAGATTTCTATAATCTATACAAACCCTCCAACCAGTGGTGGTTCGCGTAGGTATTAATTCACCTTCTTCATTCCTTACAACTGTTATGCCTCCCTTTTTAGGTACACAATGGATTGGACTAACCCATTCACTATCCGAGATAGGGTAGATGATTCCATTGTCCAGAAGTTTAGTAATCTCATTTTTTACTACTTCGTTCATGTTCGGATTTAGGCGTCTTTGCCTATCCGCTTTAGGTGGCTTATCTTCTTCTAAGTGAATTCTATGCATTACAATACTTGGATTAATACCTTTTAAGTCTGAAATTTTCCAACCCATACTTCCTATCCTATTTCTAACAACTTCTTTCAATTTCTCTTCTTGGACTTGTGTTAATTTGCTAGAGATAATAATAGGTAGAGAATCGCCTTCGCCTAAGAAAGCGTACCTCAAATGACTTGGTAATTCTTTAAGTTCTAATTTAGGTGGAACTATAATTGACGGCGGAACTGGTCCATCTTCTCGAATCAAAGGTTCTGGGTCCTTATATTCTAATTCCTCACTCATTATAGGTTCTATTATTTCTTCTTTTTGAACAATGTCATTTACACATTATTCAATTAAATCAAGTTTCATACAAGCGAAATCCTCTATAGGATATTTCATCGCTTGATTCATATCAAACTCAATCTTATCATCGCCTATTCTTAAAACTACTTTCCCTTCCGACACATCAACTAGAGCACGTCCCGTGTTCATGAACGGTCTACCAAAGATTAGCGGACAGTTTACGTCATAAGCAAAATCTAAAATAACGAAATCGGTAGGAAAAATAAATTTGTCAACTTTAACTAAAACATCCTCAATTATACCGTATGGTCTTTTAGTGGTTTGATCCGCTAATTGCAAAACCATATTGGTACGTTTGATGTCTTCTTCTAAGCCTAACTTATTAAAAATAGATAATGGCATCAAGTTAATACTTGCTCCTAAATCACAGAGACAACTGGGAAATTCAATATCTCCCAATTTACATGGAATGGTAAAACATTCGGGATCCTTGAGTTTTGTGGGCAAATTACTTGACACAATCGAACTACAATCTTCAGTTAGTGAAATGGATGAAATTTCTTCCCAACTGATTTTCTTTGAAATTAAATCTTTGAGGAATTTACCATAATTGGGAATTTGCGTAATTGCATCCATAAACGTTAAATTAATATGCAAATTCTTAAGTTTGTCTAAAAATGTTAAAAGTTGTTTGTCATAGTCCTTATTGCGGACTTTGTGTGGAAAAGGTGGTTTGGGTACAAAAGTTTTTGTACTAGAGTCAATCGGTGCATCTTTTTGTTTTAATGTATCTTCTTTGGGCTTCGATAAATCAGTTCCAGGTAAGGTCGAATTTCCGGGCATTTCCGGACCTGAGTAATTTTTTCCTGAACGAAGAGTGATAGCCTTAACATGCTCTTTCGGATTTTCTTCCGTATGGCTTGGAAGACTTCCCTCTTTGCGGGATGGAATTGATTTAGCGAGTTGTCCAATTTGAATCTCCAAATTATGGATGCTAGATGATTGGTTTTTAATAAGCTGATCGAATTTATTCTCGATCCGTTTAAAACCATCGTCGTGATTACTTATTTTTCCGCTCATCGCATCAATGAATTTGTCGATTTTAGAAGATAAAGTGCTAATCGAATCTCTTGATTGATTTTGATAATTAGTAGTACGATTTTGATTAACATTATTATTGTCTCTCCAGTTAAAGTTAGGATGATTTCTCCATCCAGGATTATATGTGTTGGAATAAGGGTTATTATTTTGGTTTTGCCCTTGGACAAAATTTACCTGTTCAATTTCACTCATACCTTCGTAATCCACATCCGTTTGGATTGGTTGACCATTAGGATCACACGGTGCCATAAACCTATCAATTTTGTGCGACAAGGCAGAAAATTGGGCTTGCAACATCGCTACTGGATCAAGATTCATTATACCTTTAACTGATGAAGTAGTTGACGATGATGGTTTTGCTGATGGTACGTGTCCACGTTCCGCGGGCCACATACTGCTATTGATTGCCATCTCCTCCAAAAGTTCTCTTGCTTGGGCAGATGTTTTCTTCATGAATAACCCTCCAGACATAGCGTCCAATGAACCTCTAGTTGTAGGATTTAGTCCATTATAAAATGTTTGCATTAAAAGTTCAGCGGGCAATTGGTGGTGTGGGCATAAATGTTGAAGTTCTTTAAAACGTTCCCAAGCCTCATAAAGAGTTTCACTATCATTTTGAGAAAAAGATGTTAACTCTTTAATGACTCTTGCGGTTTTTGCTAAAGGAAATTTTTTTGATAAAAATGCTTAGGCTAATTGCTCCCAAGTCTCAATTGATGCGGCTGGCATAGAAGTTAACCATTCTTTGGCTCGATCCTTCAAAGTAAAAGGAAAAAGGCGAAGTTTGATTGCTTCTGCAGTTACATCAGTAATTTTAAAAGTGTCAAAAATTTCTAAGAAGTTTGTCAAATGGGTATTAGGATTTTCGTTAGGTAACCCGTAAAACGTTACATTATTTTGCAACATATTAAGCAACGCAGGCTTAATTTCAAAATGATGTGCATTAATTTGGGGTCTAACTATACTATTTGTTACACCGGCCACTCCTGGCCTGGCGTAATCCATAATTGTGGCCATAACTTCTGGCTCGGTAATTCTAGTTTTTATTGGGGTTTTGTTTTTCTTTTTCTTTTCTTTCTTGTTCTTTTTAAGGGTTCTTTCAATTTCTGGGTCAATAGGATCTGGTGACGTGCCGGAACTTCGAGAACTGCGCATGAACTTGAAATTTCACACGAACCGAAACTACCTAAAAAAACAGAGTTTGAAAAATAAATATGTTAGTAATTGAAAATAAATAAAATGTAAAAGTTTGAATAAGTATGAATAAACCTAGATTCATAATAAAACACGAAAAATTTAAAATTTTGTCAAAAATTTTGGCGTTCCCCGGCAACGGCGCCAAAAACTTGTTGAGCGATTTCCGCAAGTGCACGGTATACGCTTGTAGTAATAAAAGATATCGATCCCACGGGGAACGTTTTTTCAACAAAACTTATTTTGAATCGGTTAAATTTACTTTTAAGGTTTATAATATAGAAAATTGTTTAATCGGTTTTGGTTTTGAAATTGCTAGAATAAGAATTAGATTAGAGTATGAAGATGTTAGAAAATATTCTGATTTAAAAATGAATTTTGCAAAACAGGAACGTTTTAGTACTTTAGAAAAGTAAACAAGTATATTTGTTTGTATTAAGCAAAGAAAACAACTTTAAACTTTGTACGAATTATAAAGATGAAATAAATGACGGAACCTCTAATTAATTGGCTTTGAACGCGACAAAACCCTTTCGGGATAGTTGTCCTTAATCAAATTAAAACTCTTTCGAGATAATAATTTGCCTAAGTGTTCAACAAAGTTTCCTTGTAAAGATTTTGGATTAAATACGTTTTAATGAAAACACCAGCAGTCACTTTAGTGGATTGCTTACCATAAGTGATGCATAAAGATCTATCGAATAGAACGGACTTTATTAGATGAAATATAAATTGATACAAGTTTACAGAGAATATGGAGCATTGAATTCTTCGACGGCGTGCAAGTGAACGGGTTGTCAATCCTTTCCTTGGGTTTCGTTAGAGTTTGTCAGGCTCAGGGGCGAATCCTCTACTCAATCTTCTCGTTGAATCTTCGTAATAGAGACTGGGTCGGTCTACTACCAAAATGTAAACTAAACTGGAACAATGTCTAAACGTTACTGAATTTGTTATTATTTAGTAAACAATGTGTGTACAACATATTGCTTTTGAACAGAATCGAAATCTAACTTCTGAATCACTTGATTCGGAATTTCTACATAAATTCTACACTAATCTCTTTCTTCTACACATATAATATTATTCTTCAACTCTCCATCAACTCTTTATTTATAGATGTTGAAGAGTCTTGATTGAAGTGTCGTGTCCGTTGTGAAGGATCGTGTCCGCTGCGAAAGGACGTCTTTATCCACCCGAACGATCGCGTTTCGTCAAAAATGAAAGTGTGTAACTAGGCTTCTAAAATCTCCTGCTCGTACCGAGAATATTAAATTCTCTACCGAGAATGGGAGAGCAACAATTTGTACTTCGGACGAAGGGAAGGAGGGGCTGAGGGACGCGTGTCGCGACCGTGAATATTGGGGGTCGCGGTCGCGGCACGGAGCGTTTTTCACTTCTTTGGCTCTCGTTCGTGTCCTCGACTTGGCGTTATTAATTTTCGTCATCTTCGACTCCTTTTGTAGGGCTTTTCTTCTATTTTTGAGCTCTTTTTACTCCTATTTGGATTTTACCAAATATTTATGTACCTTGCAAGAAAGAAACATATTCGAGAGTAAAAGCTTTCTAAACAGTTATAAATAGCATAAATTCGTAGCAATATTGATGTAATTATTGATGACATTTTAGGTATATTTTGGGCTTCACAGTCAGACAATCTCGAAGCAGTCAAGATGATTTCTGATAAAAGGGCTCTGTGTTTTGCGAGCCAGAATTTAGGTAACGAAATTAGAAAGATTTGCTCCTCTTTCGATTCTATCAACTTTTGCCATGTTTTTAGGAGCAGAATCAGGTGGCAGATCGGCTTGCTGCTGAGGGCCATTAGAGGGCTTTGGGCGTCTCTATTTTCTCTTCTCCTCCTAATTTCCTATTATCTTTGCTTTCTAAAGATAATATGGGGTTAGCTTTCCTAGGCTAATCTCAAGTTAATTTGTTGTCGTGTTTGTTTTGTTTTACTTTCTTTTCCCTAAAAAAAATTTTTAGTTGACGGCGTGTAGGATTCCAACTTCTGTAATGAGTGGATGAAACGGATTTTGACTCCACTTGGATCCTTACGGTAGCTTATCATAATACTCATTATGGATAAGAACAAAACCTCTAGTTTTTCTACCAATTTTATTTTTTAAAGAAATTGGTAGACATAAAAAAAATCATTTTTTTTTAATTTGTCTAATGCTTTTCCAGACCTTAACTTGTCCAAATTGATTATTTTATCTCTCCAACTTATCGAATGTTCTGTTTACCTCATTAACTCCATAAAATTGGTATTTCTCACCCCTTAACTTATCCAAATTGGTCATTTTACCATGCCTAATTCATTGAATGCCCTATTTACCCCCTTAACTCTAGAAAAATTGTATTTCTCACTCCTTATGATCCTATTTACCCCATTAACTCCATAAAAGTGGTATTTCTTACCCCTTTATATGAAAAATTAATAGGACTTATTCAAATGAGTTTGAAAATATATTTTTTTAATATCAACTTTTTTATTTTGTTTTAATTTGATAATTATATTGATTATTCATGTGTTTATTACAATAATATCGTACTACAATAATTAGATAATCAAAATTTAACTAGCCAAAAAATTGAAAAGAGAAAGAATAAATAAAAGATACAAATAATAAGAACATTAATATAAACAAGTTAAATACATTACATGTAGGGATAAGGTACCAAAATAGGCCAATGGTTTTTGGGAAAATATCAATTTATTAGGTTTCACATACAAAATAACACCAATATAGATTTAACATTTAAAAATTGTATTTAGGTCTCGATAACAGATTGTAAGGGGTGAGAAATACCACTTTCTGGAGTTAATAGGGTAAATAGAACATTCTATGAGTTTGTGGGGAAATGGACAAGTTGAAAGGGTGGGAAATACCACTTTTTTGGAGTTAAGAGAGTAGAATATTCGATGAGTTGAGGGATAATAAAATTACTAATTTAGACAAGTTAAAGAGATTAGGAGAGCATAAAGCCTTTTAAAATTCAACTAAAATGAAACCGGTAGATACAGTTACATATATGCGGTGGACATGTATAAGCATGTTTGGGTTCTTCAAAACGTTCCGAGCTAAGCAAAGCAGTTAAGCGATCAATCTCCCTCACTCAGCCCTACCTACCTAATCCGTCGAGGTTTTTAAAAGAAAAATTTCAAAACTAGTCCCTCTACGTTTCTTAAATTTTAATTTAACTTCAATCTTTTACTATTTATTTTTGGACTCATCAATTAAAGGATAAATAATTTATTAGTGTCCACCTTTTTATGTAACATACTGTTTAGTTCCCATATTTTGAAAACCACATTATAAAGTCCATATTTTTGGTCAATATTAACCGTTTGGTCCGTTTATTTTTTTTTTAATTTTTAATCGAACATATCTTAGCTCTCAGGATAGTCATAGTACGATGCAAAATGACCATGTTACTATGTTAATTTATGTCTATCTGATTATGTCATTATTGGGGGCTAATTAAATTTTTGTCTTTTAGCATATGTTATAATTTTTACTCTATAGTTATTTTATTTTAATTAAAGAAAAGAAAAAGAAATAATAAAAATCAGGGGCAAATTTGCACCATTTTTCAGTAACCCGTCCAGCAATTTCGACAATAAAAACGGACCCCGAAACAGCCAGATGTCAGACAGTTATTATTTTTATTAGAAAGTTCAGGATGTTAGCTTTCCGGAATGTCAAAAACGGAGCAAAACGGAGCTAAAACGAAGCCGGTAGAATTTTTCAAAGACAAGCAGTGCTGAAAAACGGGTTGAATATGTCTACCTATTTGAGGAATGTATTTCACGGCATTACCTCCATTTTTCCAACTCCCAACTCAGCCATTTTCTTTCTTCAACTTATGGGAAGGTAATGAGATCATGGGTGAGAAGTTTAAGGGCCACTAACATGAGATTTGTTACTCAAAATCCTATAAATAGAGCTCAACTCTTTCATTCCAATCCCCACTCAAAAATCAATCAAAACACAGAACTCAAATTTTCTCTCAAATTCTCTGTTAAAATCGGCCTTTTTATCAATCCTTAGATTCGTAGAAATCGTTCTTTAGCATCTAATTAGTCTAAACAAGGTCTCAATTCCCAGAATTAGTTTTTTAATCTTCAGTTCCTCAGAAAAGCTTCCAATTTTCAGAACCTTCAAATCCGAAATTCTCTTAGTTTAATCAACCAATTTTCAAATCGTTTCTTGCAATCTCTTAGTTAAGTCAGTAAAATCATCACCCAATCCTCGGTTCAAGCTTTCTTAGTCTAAATCAAATTTCACCATTGTTATATTGTTCAAAGCTTCAAGCATTTTCCGTGAAACCAAGATCACCGAAACCTCATTTTCGAGTCATTCTTAGTTTACACACCTATTCCAAATCATGTTTAGAAACTTTTTATTGATCTCAATCAATTAAAAAGACCCGAAAACAAGCTTTTGAGTTTTTCATCATTGAAAAATTCATCAAACAACTTTTCTGGTGAGTCGTTTTCCAAATTTTATTTAGAGTTCGTTAGCTAATCATTTTAGCCCAAATTAGTTTTAATCTCTTTATTGACATCAATTCTAGAACTCTAAATTTTTATTTCGTAAAAAGCGACATCCTATAGCCTTCTTAATCGCCCCTAAAGTACCATACACGAAACAGAATCAAGCTTTTGGTTTTTCAACCATCAAACAATTATTCTGTCGTCCAATTTTCAATAGTTTATTCCGACTCATTTACTCGACCTTTTTCTGAAATTCCAGTTCTAAACCCTTCCTTCGCACACTAACTTTAAATACTAGCATTCATTTTGCTATAATCCGACCTCTATAGCTCCCGAAATTGAGCTCGAAAGTCCCATGAAATCACTATTTTTGTTACACAAAGTGCTGATGATTTATTAGCTTGGTGGTAAATTTCTGCTCAAGTCCCTGAACTCTCCAAATTGCTTCAAATTCGCCCAGCATTACCCGGACAACGCAACAGCCCCCGAGCCGATTTTCTGGAGGTCCAGTCCTCAATTTCACGCATCCCAACGATATCAAAGAGATCGGTTAATTTTATTTCATCCCGTACATATTTGTTTTTGTGACTTATTTACATTTCTAGCTTTAAAGTTATTGTTTTTGAAGTTGTAATTTTCATGCTTTATTATTATTTGTAATACAAAAAAATATTGAAAAACATTTACAAAATCAATAAAAATATAAAAGAAAATTAAAAAATTTATATCTTTGTGTTGTTTTATTGCCTTTATTTTTAGTACTTATCTTAAAAAATTGTTTTTCCGACCGACCTGTCAAGTAACGTCGGGGTCCAAGAACGTTGTTTTTATTTTCATTCCTTGTAACGGTCGTCAATCGTTTTTTCATTTAGAATTCAAGTAATTTAGGCGTATTTAATTTATTTAATTTATTCAATTACTATTTTACCCTTTGAGAACTAGCTTCTCTGGCACGTCCGCATTATTTTTACCATTTTTAATCCCCGCAAACGCGTATCAAGGTTGAAATTTGGGATATTTCAAAAATATCGGCAACAATTTTTGGCACGCCCAGTGGGACCTAAAAACATTTTTTTTATTTAGTACCAAAACTACGGTTTCTTAAGTTTTACCAAAATTTTAATAACTTTTTGTGAATACCGGTTTTATTTACTAAGTGCATTTTTTTGTGATATTTTTGCTTTGATATTCTGTTTTGACAATTTATTTCCAAACTTTTCTAATATCATTTGTGGTTTAAGATGCCACCAAGGAAAAATACAGGTCGAGAACTACCCATTCTAGAGTCTGATGAAAATCAGAATAGGGGTTAAGATGAAAATGTCGACGCAAATGTACCCGAGGGTTACGTTGCCGAGACCGTGAGCCACTTGGAAGATGTTCATCGGACATCAATGCCAAAACCGGACTTCAACGCATTTTTTGCGAGACAAGAGGCCCATATGCACAACCTAGAAAGACTTGTAGCCGAGATGGTGCAATCTTATAAACAACCCAATTTGGAAAACAGGATTAATAATCTCACCGATGAGATGAATAGAATCCCAGATAGGTGTGCTGAAATTTATGCTAAAAATTTGAATTCTCATAATGTTTCGGATAACACGAGGGAAGGCACTCCCCAAGGCGACCGATATAGGCCACCATCTAGTCGGGAGGAAAATATGAGATTCAATGAGCGAGGGGATCGAAGAACCTCGGAACAATTTTCAATACCCCAAATGCGCCTCATTTCAGGACAAACACCGGACCTAATACCCACTCGGAGCACTATGGTGACAATAACACCAGTGGTTCGGGGGGCACATGGAGAAATAAAGACCGTGATCATACCCGTGAATATACTCATGAAAATATTCGTGAGAATTCTCGTGATAATAATAACGTATCTCGTGTTTCAGGTGTGAGGAGCGAAATGTGTAGGAAAGCGGAGGATAGGCAACGTATTCGGAACATCGTGCAAAAAATTTATGGACCTACGGTCCGTGAAGTGTACCGTCCGGAGTTTCAGAGAGCCTACCCTAGAGAATACTGTTGGTCCCTTATAACGTGACAAGTTAGTTCCAAGTGGGGGATATGAACTATTTAAAATTTTGTCCGTTAAGACTGACTTCTTTTCTTATGAAAAGGTTTACACAGCGTGACTAAGCAGTTTGAAGACACAAGCTTAGTCAACTTGTGACTAAGTCTGTTTCTTTCCTTCAGTCAGGAAATAGCACTTAGAGTCTATTCCTAAACTCAGCTTCTTAGTATACTTAACTCAGCGTGAGTTCGTTACTTAGTCAGTTTTATAGCAAGCAATATGTAAAGGAGTTTAAGGGTTAGAAAGATATTACTCAACAGACTTATCCTGGTTCGGCCTTTCCGCCTACGTCTAGTCCTCGGAACTCGTTCCGAGCTTTTTGAATTCTCTACTGAGCTCTTTAAAGGTAGAGCATGAAACCTTTTACAATAGAAGCTGAGTATACAAGAGTACCTTCCTCTATACCTCTACTCACTCCTATATCTACCGCTGAGTACTATAACCGAGTACTCAGCCTGTCCTTTCTATTCTTCTAGAAATGATAAAGTGTTTGTCCTAAACAACAATTGCTAAGACACTTTAGATGATTGAAATCACTCTAGACTTTTACACAATAATATGGAAATTGGTGTAAGGTTTTTGCTTTTCTTTTCTCACAGAACTTCGTGTAGAAATTTGGTCAGCGTTTTGACTAGTTGAAGATCTGCATCGAATGAAGCAAATGAGGGGCCTTTATATAGTGACACTTGAGGCACCTGGTCATTTCAAATTTCGAAATAACCGTTGGAGGGAAACGGCTTCCTGTCATTGTCACTCAGTACGCGCTTAGTGTCGTTGGCCAATGAGATTCTTGCATCTTCTATCCACGGCAGTGCTCGATAGCTTTTCGTCCGGTAAATAGAATGTTTCGACATTTTAGGCAAAGTCTTCCAGACAGCTTCCTGCGCCTTCTGAACTTTACCCAAAGTAGAAATACTTTGTTTAGAAGTTAGTTCTTGTCTTCCGCTGTCCTGACTGCTTGTCGCTTAACTCAGCAGCTTCTCCTTGAAGCTTTTGCTAGAAGGCTTCTCGATCCTTCTACACGATGAGTCGTCGTTTTGCTTGAAACAGCTTCGTTTCATCTTCTTGGGCCGTGAGGTCTTGATTATGTTGACTTGGGCTTGACTTCCACTTATGGGCTTTTAGACTTTTATATCTTAATGTCTTATAGATCAATAAACTCAACATTGAACAAACACATTAGTATGAATAAATCAAAGCATATAAATTTAATGTGTTAGAATATTTTTTTATCAATTACTTAAATAATTTTGTCAAATCAAAATCATGTGGAAAGGTGTTTCAACAAACTCCCCCATTTTGATGTTGGCAAAAATATTCAGTCAAGAACTCAGTGTTGAGCTCCCCCATGATAGTTGACCTTATATTACTCAGTATACTCTTTCGTAAGGGTTGAGCGCTGACTTAGTTTTACTTTAAACATTTCAAGGTTTAATCAAGTAAGTCTAAGGTCAGTTTTTCAGAATTAGGTCAGCTCATGGAACATATTCTATTTAACTCAGTTTATGCGGAAGATTTAGACATTAGAGAGCGCTGAGTATTTCTTTGTTCAATGTGTTTAAGAAGACATATAAAAGCGGTCAACATATTGATCAACATAGCATACAGTTTTAAAGCAATGTAGACAATTGATTTAATGAAGATGCGTTAACTATTCAACACAAAACATAAGTAAGCATCACATAAGATTGGTCAATTTTAAAAGGATAGATGCATGCAAAGTTTTGTATTCAGGGTCAGCACAACAAAAAAAATACATAAGGGAAGGACTACAAGTTTTAACAAAATTGAAACTAGTCAATCCTAGTCAAGCTATTTCTTCTTGTAGTTGAGTTGGGCTTCATTCTCTTTAGCTTTACCCTTTCCCTTGAATTTTTGCTGACTACCTGAAGCTCCCTCTAAATGATGAGTCCTTTGAGTTTGTTCTTTCTCCCCCGTTTTGCCAGCATCGGGAGGAGTAGGAATGAAGGTGTCTTCAATGGCAGCTTGAGTTAGGCGTTTAGAGAATGCCTTAAGCTTTCTTGTGCTTCCATTGATGCCATCAAAAATTGGAACACCGTCATCCAGAATGGGACGTGGAATACTGATAGCTGCAGCACTCAGCATACTCCGAATATATGCTTGAGACTTTCCAACCCAGTGTATGCTGTTAGTGAGCATTGCAAAAGCTTGATGAAACATCTTTAGCAAAGACGTGTCAAAGTACTGACGCTGAGCATTGGAATGGCGCACGTGGTTGAAGGTAACTCGACAGTACTTCAAGATCTCATTTTTTTTGAGCTGGTCAGTTTCCATCTCTTCCTTGCTTAAGTTTAGCAAACGCACAGCCTCGCTAATTTGCTCAATGGAGCATTGGGAGGAGGAAGAGAGTTGGTGATTGGTTTTCTCTTGCTCAGTATAAAGCTGGTTGAATAGTTGATGAACTTCGGCAGAAGTTGCATACATTGTGTTCGCAGCTGACAATTGATGAAGTTGACCCTGTAAATAGTTCATGTGATTTACCATGGTCAGCTGGAGTTCGGCCAGCTTCGTTATAGAGTCTTGCCTGGGCTGTTGAGATTGTAATGAAGTCATGACACTCAGTAGATCCTTCAGACCTTTGATCTCAATAAGAAGATGAGTGACAGACGAAAGCTGAGTTGGCTCAACATTAATAGACCCAGCGGCATTGGCGTTTGTTTGATGAAGGTCCTGGAGAAGGGCTTGAGCTGAGTGAATAATTCTTCGACCAGACTCAGAGGCATTTAGATATGAGAAGGATCCATCATCATTTGGCCCAGATGCCGGAGGAGGAGTAGAACCGAATAGAGGCGGTGTTTGGTTCTGCTTAACATTAGAAGTGCCAGCATGATCAGCGGCTGGTCTTGAATTAAGATTTCCAGTAGAAGTTGACTGGATTAGATTTTGCACTTGGATTTGTGGAAGATGAGGATCGGCAGAATGTGTTACTTGCTCAGGGTCAGGCTGAAGCTGACTGGATGTGGAAAGCTGAGGAAGTTCAGTACTGACCTGAGCAGGCATTTCCTTAGCTTGCTCAACATGTTAAGGAGCGGAATCTTCGAGCATTTGCTCGGCATCATTTTGGCTTGGGGAAGCAGTTAAGTCGGCATGTTCCTTAGGCTGAGAAACAGAGGCTTGCTTTTCCTGTTGCTCTGGTTGAGACTCAATAGGATTAGAGAAGAACTTAAGGTGTGCTTCTGTTAGGTCAGTGATCTCATCCCTCAAAGGTGAGTCACCCATTAGATCAATGATGGGTGATTTGTATGCCTTCTTCTTAAGTCTTCTCAGTCTCTTTATCTTTGGAGGAGTAGGGTCAGCAGGAATGGACTCAATAGAGTCAGTAGGAGAAGCTTCCCTTTGAACAGCGGGATGATTTTCTGTTGGCTCAGCATCTTCTTCTTCAATCTCCTCAGTGTAAACTGTGCCAAGTTGTTCAACATCTGATGGCTCATCATGCTCATCATCCACTGTTTCCTCATCATCGAACTGACCACCCAGTACTTTTTCTTCTTCTTCTTCCTGTTCAACTTCTTCTTCTTCTTGTTCAACTTCTTCTTCTTCCTGTTGAACAAAAGGTTGCTCAGTATCAACGCCAAGACTTCTCACATAGTGTGAGTCTTCAAGAACGACGACGTTGGTAGGAGATGCATTGATGGGTCTTAACTCAAAAGAGAGTTTCTTCTTCTTCCTTAGTGGTTGCTCATCAGCGTCCACTCTCTCCTCAGGCTCAGCTTGCCTTGGTCTTTTCTCAGCTGACCTAGGTCCACCCTGACCTTGTTGAATTTGAGGCTTAGTTCCTCCGTATACAAATTTAAGCTTCTTTGGTGGAGAAACAACTTATTTAGAGGTGCTTTGAAAAGCCTTCCTCTTTCTTTCCGTCCTTCCCCATCCCCTCAGTTTCCTGGACAGCAACTGCTTTCCCTTTCTTGGGCACTATTGGTTGATCGTAGAATAGACCAAACAGTGCCGCTGCAGTGATCTCTGTTCCTATTGCGTGGATTTCCTCTACCAAGCTCACCCTGTGATCCTTAAGGATTTTGGTGATGATGGAGCCCAGCCTAAGGGTTCCAGTGCTCCTTTGAAATCCACCGATTATGAAGACAGGCATGTTTATCGGCGTATAGGTCAGCATGTGCCAGATAAAGCACTCCTCGAAGTTTGTCGCTGAGTTGGTGCAGTTGATCTTAGGGAAGATGAAATTGGTCAGTATGTAGTGGGCCATCTTCTGATTCCGACCCATGGAGGTACTTGAAATTTCCCCTACATGACCAGGAGGTTTGCAGAACTCAACGGTGTAGTTGGTTTTATCTTGGTCACCAGATTTACGAAGAATTGCTCCTTCGTTTTTCAGCTTGAGTAGCGAGGCCAGGTAAATAGGGTTGATGAAGATGTCCTTCCCTTTAACTTTGGTAACCATGCAGTCCCGGTCATCATCCGCGACTTTTAGGTTAGCGTAAAATTCCTTTACTAACTCTGGGTAGGTTTCTTCGCGAACTGAGAACAGCTCGATCTAGCCGTTGTTCTTTATCCAGTCACAAAAGGGTTGCTCAGCTTCCACAAAACCCCTTGAGAACCATCTGGAATGGTCTACCTTATACCCCCTCACACTCTCGTAAACTTGACTGTAGGTGCGTTCCATAGGCTTCTTTCCCTTATCCTTCTGTTGTTTTCCTTTTGAGGAGGCAGCTTGGTCAGCTTTGGTTTGCTTGCTCGGCGTAGTGACCTTGGAGTGGTCATGCTGGGCAGGGGATGAAGGATTTTCATCGGAGCGATTAACGGCACCGGAGACATTATGAGAATCTTTCGTCATGATTCTTAGAGCGAGGTTTGAGAAGTTTGGGAGATTTTAGAGAGAATATGAGAATACCAGAAATTTCTAAGCGTAAAGAGATAAAAGTGGGAAATCATCCACTATTTATAGAGGTGTCAAATTGATCCTAAGCATTGAGGTGGCCGTTTGACCTCGAGATACTCAATCGACAAAGATTCTGGCATTTATGACACATTCGGTGTATGTGTTTTCTAATCATCGCGCTTACGTCATCCTAGGTGGCTATTTAATTCGCGTGTTATGCATTAAAGTTTGCAACGGATCTTTACTCAGTGTTAAGAATCTCAAACGTTTAAAGTTCTGAGTAGTCAGTGTTACGCAAAGGAATAATTCTTATGCTTAGTTGCTCAGCTTAAGATAAACACTCAGCATGTAAATCTACTCAGCATGTGATAGTTATTGATTTAGCAAAAATCATTCAGCATGGTAATTCACTCAGCATGCATACTGTACTTGGAATTTATTGAAGAGGAATAAACATACCAATGGCTTCTCTAAGTATGTTGAATTGCTCACGAGCCAGTGGCTTTGTGAAGATATCAGCAAGTTGCTCATCCGTTGGGACATAGGTCACTTGATCTATCCCTTGAGTACATGATCTCTGATGAAGTGATGTCTTATGCTGACATGCTTTATCCTGCTGTGCTGGATTGGGTTCTTTAATAGGTCAATGGCACTCTTGTTGTCACATTTAACTTCAATTGTTTTAGTCTGAACGCCATAATCTTCAAGTTGTTGCTTAATCCATAGGACTTGAGCAACACAGCTTCCAGCAATAATGTACTCAGCTTCAGTGGTTGACAGGGCTACTGACGCTTGCTTCTTGCTGAACCAGGACATAAGATAGCTCCCAAGGAAGTGGCATCCTCCTGAGGTGATTTTTCGTTCAAGCTTGTCTCGTCCGTAGTCAGCGTCAGTGTATCCAATGAGTGTGAAATCATTAGTATTGGGATACCACAAACCTGCATTCACTGAGCCTTGCAAATATCTAAGGATCCTTTTTACAGCTATGTAATGAGATTCCTTAGGGTTAGATTGATATCTAGCACAATAACATATCGAGAACTGAATGTCCGGCCTACTAGCAGTTAAGTAGAGTAGAGAACCAATCATACCTCGGTACAATCTGCTGTCTACTGACTTACCATTTTCATCAGCGCAGAGGACAGTGTCAGTGCCCATTGGGGTAGATATTGACTTACAATTCTCAAGTTCATACTTCTTCAATATCTCCTTAGCATACTTAGTTTGACTGATGAAGATGCCATTTTTCCCTTGTTTGATTTGAAGTCCAATGAAGAAGTTGAGTTCTCCCATCATTGACATTTCAAACTCAGTCTGCATCTGCTTACTAAATTCCTTGCACATTGACTCGTTAGTGGCACCAAAAATAATGTCATCAACATATATTTGAGCCAGCAGGGTATCTTTACCCTTCCTCTTAATGCATAAGGTTGTATCAGCTTTACCTCTGACATAATTTCTAGTCAGCAGGAAACTGGTCAGCCTCTCATACCAAGCACGTGGTGCTTGCTTGAGACCATACAGAGCCTTTTTGAGCTTATAAACATGGTTTGGGAATTTAGGATCCTCAAACCCTGGAGGCTGATTAACATAGACTTCCTCGTTTATAACTCCATTAAGGAATGCACTCTTAACATCCATTTGAAACAATTTAAAGTTCATATAACTTGCATATGCACATAAGACTCTAATAGCCTCTAGCCTTGCCACTGGGGCGAAGGTCTCAGTATAGTCAATACCTTCTTGCTGACTGTAGCCTTGAGCTACAAGTCTTGCTTTGTTTCTGACCATGTTCCCTTGTTCATCCAGCTTGTTGCGGAAGACCCATCTTGTTCCTATGGTCTTCTGGCTTCTTGGTTTTGGCACTAAGTCCCATACTTCATTTCTTCTGAACTGATCAAGTTCTTCTTGCATTGAATTCATCCAGAATTCATCGTACTCAGCTTCAGCGAAATTCTTTGGTTCCTAGAGTGAGACGAATGCTACGTTGCTGAGGTATCTCCTGAGTTGATTTCTCGTCATCAGGGTATTCTCAGCGGCATCAAGAATGACACTCTCTAAGTGTCCTCTTAGTATTTTGATCTCTTTTGGTAGATTGACGTCTTGTGCTGGTTGTGTTTCAACAATCTCTGCATGTGTAGATTGGTCAGTGAAAACAATTTGAGTTTCGCTTTTACCTTTGGTCAGCCCTTAAGGCAATGACTCAGCGGCTGTTTCTTGGTCAGCAGGAGCTGAGTGGGGATCATCCTCAGTCAGCTGCATGTCTCTTCCTACAGGGTTAGTTTCATCGAACTCAACGTGTACTGACTCTTCTAAGACCTGAGTTCGTTTATCGAAAACTCTTTATGCTTTGCTGTTTGTTGAGTAGCCTAAAAAGATAGCTTCATCAGCTTTTGAGTCAAACTTAGCTAGGCTGTCTTTGGTATTTAGAATAAAACATTTACAAGCAAAGGCACGAAAGTATCCAATGTTGGGCTTTCATCCTTTCCAAAATTCGCAGGGGGTCTTCTTTAATATAGGTCTAACTAGAGCCCTATTAAGTGTTAAGCCCAAAATATACCTAAAATATCATCAATAATTACATCAATATTGCTACGAATTTATGCTATTTATAACTGTTTAGAAAGCTTTTACTCTCGAATATGTTTCTTTCTTGCAAGGTACCTAAATAATTGGTAAAATCCAAATAGGAACGAAAAGAGCTTAAAAACAGAAGAAAAACCTTACAAAAGGAGTCAAAAACGACAAAGATCAATTACACCAAAACGAGGACAAAGACGAAGTCAGAAACAGAGAAAAATGCAAATTCTCGGTAGAGAATTTGGGGCCGCGACCGAGAATCCCAAATTCTCGGTCGCGACACGCCTTTGCCAGACATTTTCTTCTTCCGTTCGAAGACCAAATATATGCTCCCCCATTCTCGGTAAGTGCAGAAATCCTTGCAGCACAACAAACACATGTTTAAATTCCAAGAAACGCGTTCGTTCGGGTGGATAGAAATGTCTCTTCACAACGGATACGTCTCTTCACAACGGACACGACACTTCATTCACGACTCTTCAACATCTATAAATAAAGAGTTGATTGAGAGTTGAGAGATAGGATGAGAGATGTAGAAAAAAGAGATTAGTATAGAATTTATGCAGAAATTCCGAGTCAAGTGATTCAGAAGTTAGATTTCGATTCTGTAAAAAACAATATGATGTACACACATTGTTTATTCAATAATAACAAGTTTAGTAGCGTTTAGACATTGTTCCAGTTTAGTTTTCATTTTGGTAGTAGACCGACCCAGTCTCTATTACGAAGATTCAATGAGAAGATTGAGTAGAGGATCCGCCCCGGAGCCTGACAAACTCTAACGAAACCCAAGGAAAGGATTGACAACCCGTTCACTTGAAAGCCGTCGAATGTTTCCATGCTCCATGTTCTCTGTAAACTTGTATCAATTTATATTTCATCTAATAAAGTCTGTTCTATTCGATAGATTTTTATGCAGCACTTATGGTAACCAATCCACTAAATTGACTGCTGGTGTTTTCATTAAAACGTATTCAATTCAAAATCTTTACAAGGAAACTTTGTTGAACACTTAGGCAAATTATTATCTCGAAAGAGTTTTAATTTGATTAAGGGCAATTATCCCGGATAGGGTTTTGTCATGTTCAAAGCCAATTAATTTGAGGTTCCGTCATTTATTTCATCTTTATAATTCGTACAAAGTTTAAAGTTGTTTTCTTTGCTTAATGCAAACAAATACATTTGTTTACTTTTCTAAAAAGTACTAAAAGTTCCTATCTTGCAAATTCATTCTTAAATCAGAGTATTTTCTAACGTTTTCATACTCTAGTCTAATTCTCATTCTAGCAATTTCAAAACCAAAACCGATTAAACGATTTTCCATATTATAAACCTAAAAGTAAATTTAACCGATTATAAATAAGTTTTGTTCAAAAAACGTTCCCTGTGGGATCGATATCTTTTATTACTGCAAGCGTATATCGTGCACTTGCGGAAATCGCTCAACATTAAGTATGTAGCACGCTGTGTTAACAACTTCACCCCAAAAGTACTTTGGAAGCCTATGCTCACTCAGTATTGTCCTGTCTATTTCAAAATTATGGTCAATGTCGTTGGCTTCACAGAATTCAACAAACTGTTGGTTCTTGAATTCTCCACCATTATCACTACGAATGTGAGCTAACTTAAGGTCTTTATCATTTTCAAGTTTTCTAACTAAATTTGAAAACGTCTCAAAGGTTTCATCCTTGCTACTCAGCAAGATGATCCAAGTGTACCGAGAAAAGTCATCTACAATGACCAAGGAAAATCTTCTTCCACCCAAGCTCAGCGACTGGACTGGACCGAAGAGATCCAAGTGTAGAAACTCTAATGGACGCTTAGTTGAGACAATGTTTTTACTATGAAAAGATTGTTTGGTTTGTTTTCCAGCTTGACAAGTGTGGCATAATTGATCTTTTTCAAACTTAAGTTCTGGCAGTCCCTCAACCAATTGCTTTCTTGCTAATTTGGCTAGGAGGTCCATGCTTACATGACCAAGTCTCATGTGCCATAGCAAGGAATTTTCTTCCTTTGACACTAAGCATACAGTTTTTGAAAACTTCTTTTCTAAGTTTAGCATAAAGACATTATCAATACGAGGGGCAGTTAAAATCAACTCATTTGTTTTACCCTCGAATATTTTACATCCAGTGTCATCAAATATAACTTTTCTCCCATTGTCACATGGCTGAGCTACGCTGAGTAAGTTATATTTGAGTCCGTTGACTAGGGAGACAGACTCAATAGTAGGATTACCACCAACGGTTCCTGACCCTACTATCTTACCCTTTTTGTTGTCTCCATAACTTACACTTCCTCCTCGTTTACGCACAAATGTGATGAACTGAGTTTCATCACCAGTCATATGTCTCGAGCATGCGCTGTCAATGTACCACATCTTTGACTTCTCAGCACACCTCAGGCTTACCTGCAATATAGCTAGTTGCTTTTAGGTACCCAATTCTTTTTGCGTCCTTGTTTGTTAGGTTCAACAGGTAAAGCATCATATTTCATTTTATGACGACATACTTGGACAGTGTGTCCATTCTTTCCACAGAAGTCACAGCTGACCTTCCGTTTAGGATGTCTCACTGATTGGTCAGCACCCCAGTGCTGAGCGTGCTAGCACAACTTTGTGGTGTGTCCTTTCTTCCCACAGAAGTCACACTGGACATTCCGTTGAGTATTCCATCTCTGCTGACTAGTACTTCGGTACTGAGAGTTCAGAGGAACATTTCTTTTATTCGAAACCTTAAGTTGGTTCTGAATAGATGTGACATCCTTTTTCAGTTTCTTAGAATCTGATTGGACCTCAGAGACAAACTTTTACATAATTTCTACATTACTATGCAAAGTTGAGTTGTCCTGGATAAGATATCGAAGGTCACTCAGTTTGACCTCCTCAATCTCGTCACATCGCCTGCTGAGTGCTCTAACCTTTTTATTACACTTTTTGACAAGTGTGTAGAGGTCACTCAGGGCATTAACCATTTCATTTCTGAGCAAGGGTAGTGATATTACCTCAGTTGAGTGTTCCTCATCGTCAGATGCAATGGAGAGGTCAGCATGCTCAGAAACACAAGGCTCAGCAAGCTCATCTGCCATGAAGCAGATCTTTGCTGACTCAGTGGCATCAGCTTCTGATGATGATGATTCATCACTATCACTCCAGGTTGCCACCATTGCCTTCTTTCCGTTCTTCCTTTCCTTCCTCAAGGTAGGATAGCTTGACTTGATATGGCCAGTTTGATGACATTCAAAGCATGTAATGGGCTTTGAGCTGTCCTTCTTGTACTTGCTGTCGCTTGACTCAGCTTTGTACTTATCAAACTTCTTGTAAGGCTTCTTGGAATATTTATCATTCTTTCTGAACATCCTTTTCATCTTTCTAGTGAACATTGCCATCTCTTCATCGTCTGTTGAGCTCCCATCAGTGGAGTCAGCTTTCATGACAAGAGACTTTTACTTCTTGTCTTCAGACTTCTCCTTCACCTCGAAATTCTTCATTGAGATCTCATGGGTCAGCAATGAGCCAATGAGTTCATCATACTTGTAGGTGGTTAAGTCTTGAGCTTCCTCAACAACAGTTTTCTTGGCTTGCCAGCTTTTAGGAAGACTCCTCAGTATCTTCTTGACTTGCTCTTCCTCAGTGAATCTTGAGTTCATGTCAGAGATTCCTTCATCATCATCCATTTCAAACAGCTCGTACAACCTTATATGCTGGTTAACCTTGGATTCCTTCACCTTGTTGGTTCTTTCATAGGTGATCTCGAGCTTCTTCCAGATCTCCTGCGTTGACTCACAACCTGAAATCTTGTTGTATTCTGCAGCATCTAACGCACAGTGAAGCATGTTTATAGCCGAAGCATGATTTTGTAGCTTATTGAGATCATCTTCTGTCCATCTAGTCTCAGCTTTAACAAGCGTTTGGCCGTCAATAGTTTCAATAGGAATAAAAGGGCCTTAGACTATAGATAGCCATGCACTTATATTTGTTGCCTGAATGAAATTTTTCATTCTATTCTTCCAAAAGGTATAGTTAGACCCGAAGAATAGAGGAGGCCGAGTAATGGACAGCCCCTCAGGTAAAATCTAAGTTGTCTGATTTCCTGGGAGGAACCGAGTTCTGTTCTCAGCCATAGTGGGGATCAGTTCAAGGTAGTTAAACCTTGCTCAGTGAGCTTTTAAGCTCTGATACCCACTAGTACAGAAATGACCTATAACTACGGTTTATTAGCTACGGTTGTTAATAAGGACCATAGCGAAAGGTTATTAAAGTCGGTTATTCAAATAACCGACTCCAATAAAGTTTTATTAGCCTCGGTCATTTGTTAAAACCAACCCTAAATGTCAAAAAAATTGGGAGGGCGCATTTTTAGTCATTGGCGTTGGTTTTGTTAAGTCGGTTTTTTAAGAACCGACACCAATGATCCAAACAATAGAGTCGGTTTTGAATTAACTGACACCGTTGAAGGGTCATTGGTCTCGGTTTCTTGTTTAACCGACACCAATGACCCTTTAATGGCCTGATAATAAGAAAGAAATATAGTCGTTCTCTTTTCTTCTCCTTTGCGCAAACACACATCTCCTTTCTTCTAGACCTATTTCCATGCTTTGAGTTCGAGTTTGAAGTTCGTCTCTGTGCCGAGGGTATGTTTGGTTCGTGTTACCAGTGTTGGAAATTAGGCTAAGGTATGGCAGCGGAAATATAAAAATTTTAACCTATTTCCATTTAACCACAAGATCCGTTAACCGTTATTTCATATAAAGAAGGATAAGAAGAAATACCTTTTAGAAGTTCTATCTACCGTTGCAAACGAAGTGCCAACAACTTCAAAAGAGATAGAAACTGTCTACCAATCTGCCCCTATCCGAAACAGACCTTCCAGACCTCCGAACGACAATCCCTTCGGTGGAAACGTGGAAGAATATGTCTAGAACCTCCTGTCCAAAAATCGCGACGATCCGACGGTTCAATCTCCGGGAATCCGCGAAATCGTGAACTGACCTGATGTATGAGTAGTAAAACGAATTTCTCCCTTTTGTTTGTTTTTCTTCTTCTAGTTCCCAAACACGAAATAAAACACGGGAAGATTAATTTAGTATCAACCGTTGAATAGCAACCAAAGTAGATTGCCTCTAATTAATCAACACAAGATCAAGGATAAAAGAAATAGATGAAAATCAATTGATCAAACGAAGCCGTAGAGAAATCTCGTCCTCGAACTAGGGGTCGAATTTTCTCTCTCTTGTACTAGGTGAATTTCGAAAATCACAAGTAGGGTATAGCTTGCTTGGATTTCGAAAATCTCAAGGGAAGGGGTATTTATAATCTCTTGTATCTAATCCCTAGTTAGATAGAATTAGGTTACTGAATAGGAATTCCATTCGGAATAGAATTCCTAATTATTATCTCACTATATATCTAATATATTAAGGATAATAATAATAACCTTATTGGATAATAATAGGAGTATATTAATCTAATTAAAACTCCTAACTTAATTATCTCTTAATTAATTTAATTCATATTCCCAATCTAATTAGGATTAACAAAATCAAATTAATTATTCATGTATATCACTACATGAATTTTGACCCCCTTATGTCCATGGGCCTTATTGGGCTCAATTGGGCTTCTATCAATTAATTAACATCTATCTCTCTTTTAGGTTCCAAGTCTTATGTGTGATCCATTAGGTTCTTATTGCTTCTAGCCGTATGCAACGTTATTAAATTAATTTTCAAAGAATTATATTTAATCTTTGCATAACGGAATGATGTACAGAGTATGTGATTAGCAAGTCCATAATCATTCCCCCAGAGCTATAAGAAGACAGGTTGATTCTGTCGTTAACCTTTCCGTATTAGTTACAGTATAATTTGATCCTTTATCAACTACATCCTTGAACTGAATCTTATGACTATGGGTGATGTCAAGTCACATATAGCGAGACGTTCGTTTTACTTGTACAGGCCGAGTCAACTCAAAAAGATAGGTTAAGTGAAATCTGTATTTCTTACTCTTAAGCTATCACCTTGCAAGGATTTAGAGTCGAGTCTTCCACAAGCGATCCATTGATGTATCTCCCATTTATCGGGAGTGATAAATGCTCAATCCAATATATAACGACTCCGCAATTATGTCCTGTGATACCCAACGTCTACTGTTCACACCCCAGAGTCATCTCTGTTAAGGATCGTGTTACACCAGAGTCAAAGCATCACATTCCGTAATCCAGAATACCAATTAATATTCCTTTGAGTCTGAGGATTAGTTATACCTATTAATACCAATGAGATGAACAGGTGACAAGGATGAATCTACCCATCCTGTTATCTCAAATCGGATCCCCAATCCTAATGAACAACGTTTCATCGGATCTATGTAACTGTCCAGATATCTGTATATATGAAGCTTGTGAGATCAGCTTTCTATCGGACAGAAGACATTGTTACATACAAGTCTCAACAGTGATATGTCAATCCCAAACATATCACTTGACTTAGGGTGGTTTTAAGTTTATGAGTTTACTATAAAGTTTTGTCTCACTTCATGCTTGTATGAACACTTTATAATCACTTTAAATAAACTTACGGATTTCCTTTTATTAGACTTTATTTAGTACTTAAAAAGGGATTGCCTTTATATAGTTATAAAACATATATCTCATTAAACAAATGATATAAAGAACAATTCATTTACATTAAGTTTGTATCCTAGAACAATTGTCTATAGGACACTAAACCCCAACATACTCCCACTTGGACTAAAGCCAATTGTTTCTAAAACTTATCCCAGTAGAAATTAAATGACGATCATGTATTCTCTGGGTTAAAGGCTTTGTCAACAGATCTGCAACGTTGTCCTCTGTAGGTACTCTTTCTATTCTCAGATCTCCTCTAGCCACAATCTCTTTAATGATGTGGTATCGCTTAAGGTAATGCTTGGATGCATTATGAGACCGTGGTTGCTTTGCTTGCGCAATGGCTCCATTGTTATCACAGTACAGTGTAATGGGATTGACAATGTCAGGCACCACACCTAGTTCTGTAATGAACTTTCTAATCCAAACCGCTTCCTTTGCTGCTTCTGCAGCTGCGATATACTCTGACTCAGTCGTGGAGAAAGCTACGCTTCCCTGCTTGGAACTCTTCCAACTGACTGCGCCCCCATTCAAGATAAACAGGTATCCTGATTGGGATTTATAATCATTCTCATCTGTGAGATGACTTGCGTCTGAAAATCCTTCTATTTTCAGATCACTTTCTCCGTACACTAGGAACATATCTTTAGTTGTTCTCAAGTACTTAAGAATGTTCTTGACGGAAATCCAATGCTCGTCTCCCGGATTCCCTTGGTAACGACTCGTTACAGATAATGCGAACGCTACGTCAGGTCTAGTGTATAGCATAGCATACATAATCGAACCGATTGCGCTGGCGTACGGGACTACTGCCATGCGTCGTTTATCATCATCGGTTTTAGGACATTGATGATTGTTTAACTTTACTCTATGTAACATGGGTAAGTTACCTCGTTTCGATTCAAGCATGCTAAACCGATTTAGCACCTTTTCAATGTATGTAGCCTGTGAAAGACCAAGCAATCTTCTCGATCTATCTCTATAGATCTTTATACCAAGTATATAAGCTGCTTCACCAATGTCTTTCATTGAGAAGTTATCAGATAACCATACTTTCACTGACTGTAAGAGAGCAACGTCATTTCCCATTAATAATATATCGTCCACATATAGTATGAGAAATGCTATACAGCTCCCACTTGCTTTCTTGTAAATGCAAGCTTCTTCGCAATTTTGTTCAAAACCAAATTGTTTTATGGTTTCGTCAAAACGCTTATTCCAGCTTCTAGATGCTTGAGTCCATAAATGGATCTTTGAAGTTTGCAAACTTTATTTGCATCCTTCGATATGAAACCTTCAGGCTGCATCATATATACATCCTCAAGCAGGTTTCCGTTTAGGAAAGCTGTTTTCACATCCATTTTCCAAATCTCATAATCGTAGTGAGCGGAAATTGCAAGCATGATTCTGATTGATTTGGACATAGGCACATGAGAGAAAGTTTCATCATAATCAATTCCTTGCTTCTGACGATATCCTTTCGCTACTAACCTAGCTTTGTAGGTGCTAACCTTTCCATCCATGTCCGTCTTCTTTTTGAAGATCCACCTGCACCCAATGGGTATTATCCCTTCGGGTGGATCAACCAAAGTCCACACTTGGTTAGTATACATGGAATCCATTTTAGAATCCATGGCCTCAAGACATGCTTTAGAATCTGGACTAGTAAGAGCCTCTTCATAGTTTTCGGGTTCGTCGTCTAACACGGGAACCTCATTATCATCTCCCACTAGAAAACCATATCTAACTGGGAGTTCACGAACTCTTTGTGATCTACGAATAGGTGGCACTGGAGTCTCATCTAATGGGACTCCTTTGGGTACCTCAACCACCTCTGTTATTTCAGTCGGTGTTTCTTCTTCTTGAACTTCGTCAAGTTCAATCATGCTTCCCTTTTGTGTTTCTTCGAGAAACTCTTTCTCTAAGAAGGTTGCGTTCTTGGATACGATTACTTTCTGATCATCTGGATGATAGAAGTAATATCCCATATTTTCCTTAGGGTATCCAATGAAGAAACATTTATCAGATTTCGAATCTAGTTTGTCGGACGCAATGCGTTTGACAAAGGCTGAACAACCCCATACTCTCATAAATGAAAACACAGGTTTCCTACCAACGAACAATTCATATGGTGTGGAACTAGCGGATTTAGTTGGTACTCGATTTAGGGTGAAGAGGGCAGTTTCTAAGGCATAGCCCCAGAACGTCTTTGGAAGTAAGGCCATGCTCATCATGGATCGTACCATATCTAATAGGGTACGGTTTCTCCTCTCGGACACCCCATTGTGTTGTGGTGTATAGGGAGGTGTCCATTGTGAGTATATCCCACATTCAGTTAGATAATTCAGAAAATCATCTGAAAGATATTCGCCACCTCGATCAGATCGAAGCGTCTTTATTTTCTTTCCTAATTGATTTTCTACTTCATTCTTGAAGCATTTGAATTTCTCAAAAGCTTCTGATTTGTGCTTCATCAAGTAGATGTAACCATATCGGGTATGGTCATCTATGAAGCTTATGAAGAATCTGAATCCTCCTCTTGCTTGGACTGACATAGGACCGCATACATCTTAATGAATGAGTCCTAAAGTGTCTGATACACGCTCACCTTTATTGCTAAAGGGTGTCTTTGTCATTTTACCTTTTAAACATGATTCACATGTTTCCAATGATTCGGGATCGATTGGATCTATAAGCCCATCTGAATGTAGCGTTAGCATGCGTCTCTTGTTTATATGGCCTAACCGACAACGCCACAAGTAAGTTGAATTATCTAGCTTATGTCTTTTGATATCAATTGCGAAAACAGAAATTTTGTCACATAAATCCCATTTTGTGATATTCCTGAAAAATAGAAGATCGAATCTCTATAAAAATCGCAACGTTTGTCTTTTATTGAAATATGAAAAGACGTCGTCAACAAGGCGGCTAATAGAAATAATATTTCTAGATATTCCTGGAATATCCTCAGGCTGCATCCGATATCAAGTACCAAAAGATTCAGACTATGAAATTTTAATATAAAACATACCAGATGTTGAAGTCCCAGCTTCTTCCCCTTTTGAGGAAGGCTAGGTACACCAACTGTTTCTTTTCCAATGCCCGTCTTTACCACAGAAGTGGCACTCTCCTTTGGGCTTCTTCACTTCCTTTCCCTTAGCTTTGTAGGGTACGGCTTTCTTACCTTTCTTGGGATAATTAGGATTGGGATAGCTCCCTTTCCTTTTCTTTGATCCCTCAATGACAAGAGCCGGTATGGCTTTGTCTTTCTTCATATTGGGCTCAACTGACTTGAGCATATTTGCAAGCTCTTCAAGAGAGGTTTGCAAGTCATTCATCTGATAGTTCATAATGAACTGTGAATAACTTTCTGGGAGGGATTGAAGAATTAAGTCTATACTTAGTTCGTTATCCATCGCAAATCCAATACTAGAAAGTTTGGTAATGTAGCCAATCATCTTGACACAATGTGTCATGACAGATGTGCCCTCTTGCATCCTACTACGATATAGCAACTTGGATATCTCATAGCGTTCGCACCTGGTTTGTTTCCCAAACAATTCCTTTAGGTGCATGATGATGGAATAGACATCCATTTCCTCATGTTGCCTTTGTAATTCCGGTGTCATCGATGCAAGTATGATGCATCCGGCATGATCATCATCAGCCTTATGCTTATGGTAAGCATCAATTTCCTCAATGGGAGAATCATCAGCAGGGAGAGGGGTTATCGATGTATCAAGTACATACCCTATTTTATCGAACTTCAAAACAATTTTGAGGTTACGAAACCAGTCGGTGAAGTTTGAACCATTCAATTTGTTATCGGTAAGAATGTTTTGCAGATTGGTTTTAGTCATGATTATAAGAGTGGGTTTAATTAAACCTGAGAGTGAGAAAGAGTAAACGTATGTCATTCATTTGCTTAAAGTATATCAATCTAAAATTATAGGCCTTTTAGTTTATTTTAGATTGCTCCCACTATTTTGCCAAATTAATAGCCCTCCATATTAATTCGAAGAATTTCACAAATCCTTTAGTGAGCTAGGATCCCAACTTCTGAGATTTCGCCTTGAGTTTACTCAACAAGCTAGTCTCATTCATTAGGTAGATTCATGTAATCAATCACATCTTTAATATGATTCCTAGGTTATTGGGTTACTAACCACATTAGTAACTAATATGCTATTCATAGTAATCCCAACCGTCTTGCCCATTAGTTTATGACAACATGAGTTTACTCATCCAATTATCATAATCTAATTTAAGTATTACCCCATATTCATGAAAATGATTTTCGATAATTCAGGTGTTACGGAAAGGACCCCGAGCTTGAGTTTACTCAACAACCCAAAGGCCCTCAGCACTGCCGGCTGAATTATAATATTAGGGAGGGGCAACCGATTTTAATAACTGGTTTATTTACTTAACTTTTTAATGAGGGATTTTATTTTAGGTCTCATAATCTAACTTAGTCTTGATTTGCTTTAGCATACATCAAACACATACATTCACATACATTGGCGTTATGGACATATCATCTAAATTATTCCGTCGAGCCAGAGACGGAATAAAAGGACAAACCTAAGGAAATACTAACTATTACATATTTCTCTTTAGGTCCTCCGTCTTCTCCATGGCGCCTTGAAATTACATATTAATTTCTATACTACTAAAGAAAACTTCAATTGAATTGAAGGGAATCAGATGAGAGGAGAAATTACAATAGATAGTAGAAAGGCAGGACTCGCATGCCCTATTTCAAAAATACCAAAAGACTAAAGAGGGTCCAAATATGTCCATAACTCCAAACATGCATAGACTCAATTAAATAAATTTAATTGGTTGATTACATAACTATCTTATGTAATATTTATGTTAATCACATTAACATATCAAATTAACTTTCATCCAATTTTACTTCTAATAGTTTCGTATCTTTTATATTAATCTTTAGATTAATATAACTATACAAAACTTTAATTATGCACGTTCCAATTATTTTGATTTTAATTCATTTAACATTTTGATTTACAAATTGGTAAAACAAACTTTTAAACAAATTTTCATTCGATAATCAAAACAGAAAACTATCACTTTCTGAAACATATATATTTAAATATAAAAACGATTTTAAATATATATATATCAGTTCTAAAACGGTTTTAAAACGATTTTCAGAAAATAGGAAAAACTACTATAGATTTCCGTTTTATCTTTAGAATTAATAAAACTGATTTTATCAATCTAACTATAAAACTAATAGATTTCGTTATAATGATTATCAACCAAAATAATTAGGAACATACGCATAATCTATTTTAATTAACAATTAATTAAAACTTATTTATCTTTAGAATCAATTAATCAAAACAATTTGTTAATTAATCCTAACTATAAATATTTATTCAATCCTATTGAAAAACTTCTAAATTTTCATATATGAAATAACGGATTTAACGATGGCTCTGATACCACTGTTGGAAATTAGGCTAAGGTATGACAGCGTAAATATAAAATTTTTAACCTATTTCCATTTAACCACAAGATCCGTTAACCGTTATTTCATATAAAGAAGGATAAGAAGAAATACATTTTAGAAGTTCTATCTACCGTTGCAAACGAAGTGCCCACAACTTCAAAAGAGATTGAAACTGTCTACCAATCTGCCCCTATCCGAAACAGACATTTCAGACCTCCGAATGACAATCCCTTCGGTGGCAACGTGGAAGAATATGTCTAGAACCTACTGTCCAAAAACCGCGACGATCCGACGGTTCAATCTCTGGGAATCCGCGAAATCGTCAACTGACCTGATGTATGAGTAGTAAAACGAATTTCTCCCTTTTGTTTGTTTTTCTTCTTCCAGTTCCCAAACACGAAATAAAACACGGGAAGATTAATTTAGTATCAACCGTTGAATAGCAACCAAAGTAGATTGCCTCTAATTAATCAACACAAGATCAAGGATAAAAGAAATAGATGAAAATCAATTGATCAAACGAAGCCGTAGAGAAATCTCGTCCTCGAACTAGGGGTGTCGAATTTTCTCTCTCTTGGACTAGGTGAATTTTGAAAATCACAAGTAGGGTATAGCTTGCTTGGATTTCGAAAATCTCAAGGGAAGGGGTATTTATAATCTCTTGTATCTAATCCCTAGTTAGATAGAATTAGGTTACTGAATAGGAATTCCATTCGGAATAGAATTCCTAATTATTATCTCACTATATATCTAATATATTAAGGATAATAATAATAACCTTATTGGATAATAATAGGAGTATATTAATCTAATTAAAACTCCTAACTTAATTATCTCTTAATTAATTTAATTCATATTCCCAATCTAATTAGGATTAACAAAATCAAATTAATTATTCATGTATATGACTACATGAATTTCGACCCCCTTATGTCCATGGGCCTTATTGGGCTCAATTGGGCTTCTATTAATTAATTAACATCTATCTCTCTTTTAGGTTCCAAGTCTTATGTGTGATCCATTAGGTTCTTATTGCTTCTAGCCGTATGCAACGTTATTAAATTAATTTTCAAAGAATTATATTTAATCTTTGCATAACGGAATGATGTACAGAGTATGTGGTTAGCAAGTCCGTAATCATTCCCCTAGAGCTATAAGAAGACAGGTTGGTTCTGTCGTTAACCTTTCCGTATTAGTTACAGTATAATTTGATCCTTTATCAACTACATCCTTGAACTGAATCTTATGACTATGGGTGATGTCAAGTCACATATAGCGAGACGTTCGTTTTACTTATACAGGCCGAGTCAACTCAAAAAGATAGGTTAAGTGAAATCTGTATTTCTTACTCTTAAGCTATCACCTTGCAAGGATTTAGAGTCGAGTCTTCCACAAGCGATCCATGGATGTATCTCCCATTTATCGGGAGTGATAAATGCTCAATCCAATATATAACGACTCCGCAATTATTTCCTGTGATACCCAACGTCTACTGTTCACACCCCAGAGTCATCTCTGTTAAGGATCGTGTTACACCAGAGTCAAAGCATCACATTCCGTAATCCAGAATACCAATTAATATTCCTTTGAGTCTGAGGATTAGTTATACCTATTAATACCAATGAGATGAACATGTGACAAGGATGAATCTACCCATCCTGTTATCTCAAATCGGATCCCCAATCCTAATGAACAACGTTTCATCGGATCTATGTAACTGTCCAGATATCTGTATATATGAAGCTTGTGAGATCAGCTTTCTGTCGGACAGAAGACATTGTTACATACAAGTCTCAACAGTGATATGTCAATCCCAAACATATCACTTGACTTGGGGTGATTTTAAGTTTATCAGTTTACTATAAAGTTTTGTCTCACTTCATGCTTGTATGAACACTTTATAATCACTTTAAATAAAGTTACAGATTTCCTTTTATTAGACTTTATTTAGTGCTTAAAAACGGATTTCCTTTTATTAGACTTTATTTAGTGCTTAAAAAGGGATTGCCTTTATATAGTTATAAAACATATATCTCATTAAACAAATGATATAAAGAACAATTCATTTACATTAAGTTTGTATCCTAGAACAATTGTCTATAGGACACTAAACCCCAACATACAGTCTAACAGAGGCATCCGAAAAGAGGTAAGTGATTAACATGAGTTTTCTGCATTTGTAAAATCGTTTGAGTTTAGGTTTCATTTGCAAAATCGCTTCTGCGATGCGATGCTCTGTTTGTTGGTTTTGTTTGAAAGATTGTGTTGGATTTTTTTGTTCGTATTTTGAGTTTCATTTGAAAGATTGTGGGTTTTGTTTCACTAGTAGAAAAATGTTCATTTGCATCGCCGCATTTGCATCGGCCCCTTTAAACACGCGATGCAAATAATACATTTGCATCGGCCCTTTATTAGGGGCCGATACAATTGTCATGAAATAAGTATTTGCATCGGCCCTTTATTAAGGACCGACGCAAATACTTTCGTTATTTGCATCGGCCCTTAATAAAGGGCCGATGCAAAATTCTGTTCATGTGTTTGCATCGGCCCTTTAAACAAGACCGATG